>NC_057345.1:95786000-97106500 GCF_016509475.1 Prionailurus bengalensis
GCTCAGAGGCACCCAAGTTGGGTGGCAGCTTATCACATGAATACCATTTATCTACAAGAAATGATGCGTGGCAACCAGTGATGACAGGCAGTACCTCATACCATCCAGAAATATCAACGAGTGATACCTTCGGATAGCCATCCTCTGGGGCCTTTAGCACAGTGCCATTTTTGAGGAATTTGAAAAGTCTTGAGGCTTTCTGCTGGGACACATCTATTTTTCAGACTGTTTTGACCTGTCTTATTAGGTGAGGTATATTATCTTTTTTTTTTTTTTTTTTTTTTTGAGAAACTTCATGGATCAGATCCTTGAAAGAAAATTTTGGAGACAGAGCTAAAGGTCCCAGGATGCCATTTTCTGTAAGCCATTCAAGAAAGAAACATTTAGAAAGACTTAATACCACTGTTTACTTAAAAAAATAAAAATAAAAACAGTTGAGGTTTGAAAAATAATGTTAGTTTATGCTGTGGAGTTCTTGACAAAAGGCTTGGGCTGTATTTCTATAGAGGTGTGTTCTTGTAGAAATTTGTAACACGATAGATCAGAAAATCCCCTCGCCTTTTATGTTTAGGTAGGAAGGAATAAATATTGCTTCACACTCGCCCAGAGGTAGCTTTGATGCCATTTGCTTCCAGGAAAAATATTTGTTACCAGTAAAAATGCGAACTTAGCCAAATGTTTATTGACATGTTTATTGTTCATCTTTTTTTCGAATGTCTTGTTCTTAAGATTGTGAAAGCTGTGTGTGTGTTTACGCGCATTAAATAGCTCAGGATCATCAGTGGCTGTCTTATTTCCGTTTCTCAAGAAAAGGAGTAACTCAATCTTTGTTGGTTCTTGGATCCTTTTATGAATCTGATGAAAGCTATAGATTTGTACCAGAAAAGTTTCCATTCTGTAAACAAGATTTGTATATGTAATTCCAAGAGGTTCATAGACCTTCTGAAGCCCAGGTGTAGAAGCCAGATTAAGAACTGCCCTAATCTGTTGGGAGGCTAAAGGAAAGTTTTAGCTCTTGATTTTAACTGTTTTTTTGGAAGCTGGAACTCATTCTGTTTAAACTCTTCTCACAGTATGTCCTAATCTTATGCCTTCTAGAAAATTCCCCTCCAGTTTTTACCTTTAGTGCTAGGATCTAAGGGGAGCGTCTCATTTTTCTGAGATGGTACATCTATAAATCATGACTCAGAAAAAAATTAATTGGAGTCCCCTTTATCTGAGATTTTGCTTTTTTTTTAGTTTATTATTTTGAGAGAGAAAGCATGTGCAAGCAGGGGAGGAGCAGAGAGGAGGGAGAGAGTGAATCCCAAGCAGGCTCTACACTGTCAGTGGGGTTCGATCTCATGAATCGTGAGATCATGACCTTAGCTGGGATCAAGAGTCAGATGCTTAACTGACTGAGCCACCCAGGTGCCCCCTGATATTTTACTTTCTGCACTTTCAATTACCCAAAGTCAACCACTGATTGGGTCCAGAAGCAGATGATCCTTCTGACCTACTGTCCGGCCAGTCAGTAGTAGCCTAATGCTGTGTCATAATACCTATAGCATTCACCATCAGGTAGGCATTTTATCATCTTACATCATCACCAGAAGGGTGGGTACAGTACAATAAGATACTTTGAGAGACCACATTCATGTAACTTTTATTATAGTATGTTGTGATTGTTCTATTGTTATTGTTAATCTCTTACTGTGCCTAATTTATAAATTAAACTTTATTATGGGTATGTACGTATAGGAAAAAACAGTACATATAGGATTCGGAACTGCCTGCGGTTTGAGACATCCACTGGGAATCTTGGAGCGTATCCTCTGTGGATAAGGGTGGTGTAAAGATACGTATTCTTTCATTTCTTCTCCTTGGCAATCTTTTTATGATTACGCGTTTGGTTCCCAAACCTTGTGAATTGGAATTGTGGTGAGAGAACCCCTCATGTCTAGAGAGATTTGTATTTAACTTTTTAAAAGGAAAGCTCTTCTTTTCTGTGTACATACTTCCCTAGGCACTACCAACACTTTCCTCCAGGCTTTCAGCAAACATCCACAGCCACTGTCATTTACTGTCCACAACCCTCAACATACCACTACCCTAAACTCCTGTTTAATTCGGATTCCTGTCATCTGGGTTGGGCAGTGGTAGGCTTTACTTACACGGATCTGTACTGTACATGTATTGCCAAGTTAGAATGAATTAATTAACACTGTAAATAGCAAATCCATAATTAGGTCCAGCATGTCATTAAGAGGTAGAGACTTTAATTACACACATTTCAGTAAGATCCCGTCATTGCTATATAATTGAACTTACCTCTTTTTCTCTACCCTTTCCCCCCACAATACAGCCAAGTTCACAGTCTGTCATTGCTAGGGGATTTTAATTAGGATACTGCTGCATCTTAATTAGAGATGAGGTTACCCATTAGTCTTGAAATTAATTGGATTCTCTCAAGGTTTATCTTATTTTGTGTTTGCCTTTTTTTTTTTTTTTTTTTAGTAGGAAAATAAGCTGGAGGGGAGCATACACATAACATCTGAAAATACTGATGGTTTCATTTTCCATAAGCATTTGTTTGGGAAATTTCAGCAGTTACCTTCCCAAATAAGGGGATGTAGTATTGGTGGTGGCTGTGGAAGGAACCAGCTGCTATTTGTGCATGGTTAGACTTTTTTGTCTACAGTTTCAGTCAAGGTGGGGCGCCTGGGTGGCTTAGTCAGTTAAGCATCCGACTTCAGCTCAGGTCATGATCTTGTGGTTCGTGAGTTCGAGCCCCGTGTCGGGCTCTGTGCTGACAGCTTGGAGCCTGGAGCCTGCTTCGGATTCTGTGTCTCCCTCTCTCTCTGGCCCTTCCTCCCCCCCCCCCTCTCTCTCTCAAGAGTAAATAAACATTAAAAAAAAAAAAAGAATTTCAGTCAAGGTGACTGCTCCATAATCTGTTAGGAACCATAGGTAGTTTTCAGGTGAATTCACGTGAGAGTGCTATTGTGTAGTGGAAAGAGCATTTGTCAGGGCAGAGATGGTTGCCACCTCCTTTTTCACCTTGTACCTGTTAGATGACCTCTTAGGGTCCAGTTTTCTCATCAATTAAATGAGGGGGTTAGACTAGAAGATTTTTAGGTTCCCTTCCAGTTCCAAGATTTAATTAAAATATGACTAATAAGAGAAAATACTTTCTAGTTCTGGAAGAGAAAAATCAGTTTATGAATATAGAGAGCCTTGATAAATTCAGGTGATTTGGATGAAGGCTAGTGTGAATTGGGTTAATGTCTGAATTCTAGAATACTAAACAATATACTAAATACCACTATTCTAGTTAAGCTTTAAATTAGGTTAGTAGTATTAACATGTAGAGAAATCTCTAGGAAACCTGCAGCTCTAGATAATTCTGACTTAGAAGACAAACTATTTGGGTAATAAAAATAACATTTTCTAAAGTAGATTAAGTATTGTAGCATCACTTACCTTTTAATAATGTGATTTAGAGGTGCCTGGGTGGCTCAGTCGGTTGAGTATCCAACTCTGGCTCAGGTCATGATCTCGTGGTCTGAGTTCGAGCCCTGCGTTGGGCTCTGTGCTGACAACTCAGAGCCTGGAGCCTGCTTTGGATTCTGTGTCTCCCTCCCTCTCTGCCCCTCCCCCGCTCAAGCTCTGTCTCTTTCATTCTCAAAAATAAATGTTAAAAAAATATTAAAAGAAAGTGTGGTTTAAAGGTAAACTTTAGCCCCTGAGTGGTAAAAAATAATTGAATAGGAATTATAGTACTTGCAGATCAAATCATATGAGACAAGGAATAGTTTTGAAGTTTTCGGTTTTTTCCCCTTCCCCTAAATGTAAATGAACCTGTTAATCTTTAAGAAAACATAATTTTGATAGTCATAGCTGACCTTGGAACTGGATCCTTCACAAGGGTATTCTATTGTTTTGGCAGAATATTGTTTTGTGCCTCTGTCAACAAACACCTATGTCCCAGTTAACACTGAGTGTTTTTTTTAGCAAAAAGGAGCATGTATTGCTCCGTGCACATCTGGTTTCCAGTTTCTGGTCTCTGGATTATGTGAGCTGTGGATCCGTAGTGACACCTAGTGGGTGATAAGGATATGAGCGTCTGAATTTCATGGCCAACTTCAAAGGCCTTTGGGCATCATGCATTTTTGCCTTGACGTTGTTCCATTTCTATCATGGTTTTCATTGGGATGTAGTCATGGGGAAATTAAAAGGATTTCCATTGTTGCTGGGAATGTGTGTTGTTCACATTATGGTGGAATATGAAAATGCCTCTTCTCGTTAACCTAAATCAGAATTACTAAGGTGAGTGCAAATCTTCAAGATATCTAATCCAGTACCCCCACTTTTAAGATGAGGAAACACAGTGCCTGATGGGAAATCGTGCAAGTAAGCAATAGAACCTAAATGTAAGCCTCCATCACCTAATTCCCAAGCTTCCTGCCATACCCTACACATCATTTAATTTTGGGTTTTCTCTTTAGTTTTAAGACCCTGGTTTAGATGAAGGAGTAAATATATTCTCAGCAGAACCAGTACTGCTATGTAAAGGCAGATTTTCTTTTAGTAATACGGGGCTGGTCTCAAAATAGGGCTGTTGACAAATGCAATCCAGTGCTTGTGGACATCCATGACTAAAGCATGGGAGCAGGCAAGATCTGTGATCCAGGTCGTCAAGAGGTTGCTCGCGTTGAGGGAGGGTGGAGGAGGGAAGATGAGACAAGACCCTTACACACACTTCTGAGATTCTGTGGCTTTTCTTTGGCGAGATAGAATGCCTCTCTGTTCAAATTACCCGTATTTTCTAATGTATAGCAGGAGAATTGGTATTAAAACAAACATTCCTAATCACATTAGGGTTTGTGGCACATAGTTTGTTTAATCCAGATTGGATACATCAGGTACAGCAGTGGCACATGACTCAATACTGTAAATGATAATACGTTTTAACATATGCACTACAGTTTCAAAAGAAGACGACAGGAAACTCAAGAGTTGTTTTTTTTTTCATACAAAGTTTTCACATGTTTTATCTTCCTGCAGTTTTGTACAGTATTTCTTTGCCATTGTGATGTTGGTAAGCAAAGCCCATTTATTATATGAAAATAGAAAAGAACACACTTGATGTTTTTCACGATAACATTAATGGGGAGGTGACCTCTAAGGAAAACATTACATTGGAATGTCTGATTATCAAAAATATACCATCCCTCCCACCTCCCAGGTTTGTAAAATAGTCTATTGGTCCAAGGAGCCCCCCAGGATTTGGGTCAGTGCCCTACACTGGTTTAGAGTGACATCATCCAGTGTAGTTAAGTAACCTGCTAAGATAAATGTCATTCCCACACTTGATGAGAAAAACATAGAACATTCTGAATAGAAAACAAGACTCAAAAGGAACCCCTTTAAAGCTATTTCTTTTTCTGATAGCCACTTTCTCTTCATGATCCTGTTTGGGCTCCAAGGGTCATGGATCATAAAAATGGTTTTCCTTCATCCAGTCAGTTTAAAGCTTTGCAAATGAGACTTCATAAGGAAATCAGAAAGGGAAAATAAAAGTCTTCCAGGTTCTTGTTATGGTTACCATGCCAACTAGTTTAGAAGGGAAACTACTATTGCCTTAGGTTAACAGCATTGGGATCTTTCTGCCTTGTAGCTACCTGATAATTGAAGTGAGGGAGCCTGGACCACTGGACTTCGTTGATAATCTTAGAATCTAGATTTAGCTCAATTACAACCACTACCTCTGCAAAGTTAAAAAGTCAAGGAAAAAAATCTACATACGCGTTTCAATGTACACTTCTGCCTATATTCTGGCCAATAAGTGACACGATCCTGAACTGCAGGAATGGTAATTTGAAAACTAGGTAAAAGTCCTTAGCACATTCACAAGGTGACTCTTGTTAACCATGGATCAGCATTAACTGTCCACTTTAATTTCTGTTCAAATTCTTTGTTCCCCTTAGTTTTACTTTTCTACTTGCTGGCCTTAAACTCCCATGTGATTGTAGACTATGTCCAACTGTCACTGAGAATATCTGGTCTTTCAGTCGGAAGTTAGTCCTGAACTTGACACGTTCTAAGAATGGGGGATGAAGGCGAAATCGTACAGAGTTTGCTTCTGGAGTTCCCGGTTCCCGGTGCTCCTGAATGGAATGCTTCCTCCCCCTAATCACCACCCTTGAAATCCAAGTATTAAAAATATAAGCAAGCCCCAGAGTAATGCAACATGATGTGGAAGAAAAATCTCAGGGCGAGAAGTCTAAGCCCTGGATCACAATCACGGTTCTGCCACTCACTTGCCATGCTGTGTCACTCAGTTTCTCTCCACCTGTTTTCCCTCTCTGTGAATCAAGGACTTAGTCACTTGACCTACTACCATCAGAGATAGTAGTAAGGATCAAAAGGACCCCAGAAGGGATGCTTTGAAATGTTTTAGCCCTCTCTTCATTAAGAAGAAGTAGCATTCGACGGAAGGAAAACTGTTCACTTGTTCACCTTTTGTTTGTTTGTTTGTTTGTGTTTGTTTTGGACAAAATTGATAGTCCATAGCTGGTTCCACCCAGAGAATGGTGGCTTCAAAAGATGGTTTGTATTAGCACAGTCAGATGGTTTCCAAGGGCTGTGTCCAAGTGGTATTGACATTTACATAAGACTATGTCTCTAATTACAGCATGTATTCTTTGATGGGTCTTCTCCGAAGCATCACTGCTCCTAGAGGCAGCGAATGTAGTGGAAAAAGCATTAGACTAATAGCCAAGGGCCTTGTGTTCTGGTCCCAGCTAGTACATTAATGATTGCATGACCTTGAGCAAGTCACTTAATTTCTCTGGGCCTCAGCTTTCTATGCTGGAAAATCAATTAGATATTCTTAATGCCTTTTAGTTCTAATACATTCTTAATATGTTTTCTAAGTTTCCATTCATTTGAACATAGCCTATTACTATCATTATTATTTTTAACCCTCTCTGATGCTTAGTGGGACTGAATGGGGCAAGGTGTTTCGGGAATCTTCTATTATGCTGAAGTGGTTCAAGAAACTCAGGAATCATAGCCCCAGAAAGCCATTGCCTCCAGAAAACCCTGATATCCCGGTTCTTCGGTCACTGGCCAATGAGTTAGTCATTGAACCGATCCAGCACACTTAGGCCTTTTTGTTTACTCACAAAAGTCTTCTAACAGTGTAGTCTTGCTGTTCTCTCTTGTGTAGAGGAGTCCTTTTCCTGGGTTGACATCTCTTGGACCATTGGTGAGCTGGGTCTCTTCTCCCTGGCTGCAGCTACGTTGGGGGATGGAGATGAAGGGGACAGTCTGAAGTCTCTTAGGAACTGGCTTAATGTGAGATTTATAAATGAAATTGAAGGAATACAAAATAGTTAATTAGGGTCAAAAAATGAGAAATTATGTGGGACATGATTTTAAAAATTTGTTCATTAATTTTTGTGGGAAGCACTAACACGCTCAGTCATAATGATCAGTTATTATTCTAACCCTCTGATGACCGGTTCTTAAACACAGGCAGTTTGTATGTGTATGCAACCATGTTCCTATTTACCTCTTTATTCCTTACTCCACACTCAGTTTTTATTCTTTTTTAGTAGGCTCCACGCCCATCGTGGGGCTTGAACTCATGACCCTGAGATCAAAAGTTGTGTGCTCTACTGACTGAGGCAGCCAGGCACCCTGTGACTCAGTTTTTATGATGTAAACTTAGATACTTAGATATGCTTAATTTTGTTCCATTACCATTCTTTCAAAGGAAATAATCTGTTTCTAGTCCTTTGCCTGCCTTCTGCATGGAGTCCAGCCCAGTCTTTCCCCTTCCCTAATGGGATATGTGTATGAAGTGAACGGATTTAAGTACTGATTCTCAGGTGTGTTTAGGTTGTTGTTATTGTGTGTGTGTGTGTGTGTGTGTGTGTATTCCTGTGTACATATTCCTGTGTGTATATTCATCTGTAGTTTTCTGTCTTTTCTGTCTACTTAGACCACAGGCTCAGAAGGTCAAAACCACCCCATTCTCATATTAGGGGGAAATCTTGGAGGCTGGACCGAGAGAAAGGACTCAGTCAGTGGTCAGTGAGGATAGTATAATGAGATAAAGGTCGAAGGCTCCCTCTCCTCTGCCCTTTTGCACACCTTCTGGTTAGGAGCCATCTCAGAACCCACTGGCCTTCCCCTTCCACAGGCTCAACAGAGCTGGGGACATAAGGAAGCCCACTGAAGGTGTTCTTAGGTTCCTGACTAGTGCAACTTGTCTAGATGGCTGTGGCAGGCAGAGAGGCTCTTGGCCTACAATTGAACTGTTAACCACTAAACTGTAGAATGGATGAGGAGCTCCTGAATCTCGGAGGCCAAGCCAGAGAGACTGCAACTGGGGAGGGCGGGAAGGGGCCTGTCTCTCATCCTGAGGCCCACCTGCTCTGCTCTAAGCAGTGAAAATGGTGGGAGGCTTCCAGAAATGCTTTTCCCAGTCCCACCAGGGTGCAAACCACTTGAACAGGTTCTCCAGAAGTTAACAGTCACTCCCTCACTTGCACGGAGGTGATCAGGCTTCGCCCCCATTTCAGTTACCTTCAGGGACATCAGGCCTGAAGACTCTTCAGAAGTCATTTTTCAGACCACGTAAGACTCATCTAGAATCTCTCACTTGCTTTTGCACTTTGGAGCATCCTTCACTGAAGCACACAGGCTCAATCTCCCGCAGCCTCCGGATGGGAGTTGCCTTAATTGTAAGGTAAGTCAGAACCTTGCCCTTTCTGCATGAAACTGTTAATGGGGCCTCTTGGCAGAGTTCTGATGAGCTTTATGGTGGGTCCTGTAAGAAGGGTACGTAACAAGGTGCCCCCAGGGCCGACTACAGCTGTGAGCCCTGGGCTCTTCTCTCTTCACTGGCATACACCAGATTTGACCACGCCTCTCAGGTATTGGCTATTTCCTGTGTCAAGATCCCAGCGTGAAATTTCTGGTCAGTCCCTTTTTTCCCCAAACACCAGTGGTTCCAACCACAAGGGAGTGGACTTCCCTCATCCCTAAACTCTCCCTTTTTGGCTTTATTCTTTTCTCTTCCACAGCTGCATTCACACAGATATAACTTGCAGGCACGAGTCTGCAGGTGCTTGGCAGTAGGAGAAGGCTTTACTAACACGTCTCAGGATCACCGGGGTCCATGTAGAGACAGATGGCTGGACACAGAGAAGAACAGCCAGGGGGTGAAGCAGAGAGGGACAGAGACAGAGGACATACAGAGGGTAAGTGTTGCTGTGTGGTCAGTTGGCAGCTCTGTGCAGGTCAGCTGGGCAGTGGGGGCCCAGGCTCAGTTGACCTCACCCACCTGGGGGAATGGAGAGAGAACTCAGCAATAACGGACTTCTTAGCCTAAAAGCTTCTGCTATAAAAGAAGAAAAAAAAAACCCTCACAAAATGCATTGTTTTGGTTCAAAGGTATTGGGTCCATGGAGAAAAATATGTCACAAAAATCCGTTGGTGTTTTGTTTTCCACCTTTTCCCATGAATAAATATTATCCATTAAGAGCCTTGAAAAAGGTGCTTAAATACACAGTGTTATATTTTCTTCCTGTTTTGCATGTGACAACTCGGCCTCTGTGCTGCTCTTGGTCTTGTATTTTCCTCACTGGGGGCTCCAGAAACAACTGTTATTTGGTCTGAGGCTCCCCCCCTTCCAGGCCCCGTCCTGGCACACAGCCTCTATACCACCCTCCCACCCCCGTCACCCCATCCCCCATCTCCCCCCACCCCACTTCCTCTGGCCCCAGATGCAGGACCACAGGGCCACAGCCACGGCCACGTCCATCCGTGCTAGCAGCAGTGAACCTCGGGTGCCCCTTTGCTGCCTCCTTTTCCTTCCAGGCACAAGTTTCAGTGCTAGGGGTGCAACAGGGCAGGCAGAGATAGCGAGGACGGGGAGGGAGTGGTCCCACTGGCCACTCACCAACATGCCAGCCCCTTCCACTCCCACTCCCCGCGCCGGCCCTCTGTCCAGTGGGTTTACAAGGCGGAGACCTTGACGACATTGCTGGCTATGGAAGGAATGTTCGTGTTGGGGCCGGGGCTGGCAGGGGGCGGCCGGCTCTCCCCCTCTGGGGTTAGCGCTGGTGGGGTGGGGATGCTGATGATGGCTGTGGTGATCTGGGATGTTTTGCAGTTCGGTCTCAGTCCGTCGTCTGCTTTCAAGTTAAGGCTGGAGCGACTGGGGTAAAAAAAAAAAAGAAGAAGAAGAAGAAAATGAAGAGTGAGTTGGTGATGGTTCCTCTTGCTGGTGTCCCAAAGCGTCCTTGACTCTGACATGTCTAGCTCATGGTAACTAGGAGGAAGCTCCAGTGTCCCTCTGTCTCCGTTTTTGGTAGTTAGCCTGTCCCTACCCGTTCTAATGATCATTTCTAACAATTGCAAAGTCACGTATGCTGGCCTTTGGAATTCAGGGGATACGTTAGACTGTACCCCCTCCCACGACTGTTTACCTATCATTTGTGGCATTTTTTGCTTTCCCTGAATTCCTTGCCACTCACTGGAGATAGTGGGAAGTGGCCTAAAGTGTAAGCAGAGAAAGGAGGAAAAAGGTCAGTCTGTGGTTCAACAGCAGCCTGAGATGAGCCATGTCTAACACAACTGTGACACTTGTTTCCTTGAGAAAACAGTCCATTCTTTGCACTGGGGTACATCCCCCTCCTCCCCTCCCTCCCCCCCCACCATGGCCAGTTACTGTTTCTGGTATCTTCCAGTATCTAACCCCACATTGGGCCTAAACCTGCTATGGTATCCTCCCAAGCATCTGAAGAGCCTTTGGGTTAACCTGCAAGGATGATGCATTAGATAAGGGGGAGGGAGGGCTGGGGGGTCTCCTAACGCGGAGACTGTTTCCTTCTGTGACTGGCGCGACTCAAGCCTTGGGGACTGGCAGGGATGGAAGCCACCCACCTGGTAGTGAGCGAGGGCTGCTCGCTGCCCTGGATGTGGATCGTGCTGAGCTCTTGCATGCTGCGCAGGCGAGTGGCCGGCAGGTTGGAATTGGGCAGGTGTGTGGTTTTCTTACTGCGGCGGGAGCAGCAGGTGGTGGTGAGGCCCGGGTGGCTGGACAGCGAGGGACTTCTCGTGGACGGGTAGTTCTGCATCGAGCTCTCCATGCAGTTCTGCTCAAACATCTGCTCATCTATAAACTCGTGGTTCTGTGGGAAGCAGGAGGAGAAGTAGGAAGAGGAGACGGGAAGGAGGGGGATGAGCCCCCCATGCCCCGTGGGGCCGCCTGTCTCTGTCTGGGCCTTGAGAGGAAGGCTCCCAGCTGCGCGGAGCACCGGAGCACCGATAAGCATCCCAGAGGGGCGATGTCCCATAGGCACCAAATGAAGAAAGAAAAAGATTCCTATTGGCAGCCCTGGCCACGAGACCGAAGGGCGGGGCCTGCATGTTAAATCCTGCTGTGACAATAACTCCACCTGCAGCTCTGAGCTGTAGGGATACAAAGGGCCTGAAGGGGTGTAGTGGTGTCCTTAGAGCTAGAAGCAGACTTTCCTTGCTTGGCAGGGCTTGCACACGACCTCCTGGAAGTGGCAGACAAGGAGTCACTGGCCTTGGGTAGCCAGTATGCTAGGCAGTCTTTAACGCTAGGTTGGATCTAATGGGTGAGATCCGTATGGATCTCGGGTTGGTGTGAGACATCAGCTTTTAAAGGCCCTGGATTATTCACGGAATTGAGAGGGCTTTATTTACTCTTGGAGGCCCATGGGGCCAAAATGTCAGGGTTATGATTTCTTTTAACTACGGTGCTTCCCCCTGCCCCCCCCCACCTGATTACGGGATACGGACCCCTAATATATCCGGAGGCACAGGATTCCCTAAGTCGTTAATGTAAGCATGGGAAGGGATGCTAACAACAGCCTTCCGGTGCTGAACCCAGGATAACTTAAAAAACGGCTGTTTCGCCAAGGTGACTAAAACTCTATGGCATGAACGGTCTGGCCGAGGCCGCCAGTGTGAGGAGAAAGTCTGGGGAGAGGGAGCATGAGAACAGCGTGCAGAGAGAGACCAGCCCCGGCAGCCAGTACCAGGAGTCCCTGTGGGGCCGGAAAGTGGCACACGGATGCCCAGGGGATAGCAACATGGGTGCCACGTTCCGCCACCCCCTCCGCGCCCTCAGGGAGGTCCAAAGAGGGAATCAGAAAGGCAGTCGGGTTGTCGGGCACAAAAAAAGCCTGAGCTGGTACTGGGTATGGCAGTAGAGGTAGGAATAAGCCCCAGAAGAACCAACGGCACATGCAGAGAACCAGACCGGGGGGTGAAGGGAGGAAAATCCACAGACTCAGAAGAATCAGAGAGAAAAACACATCAATTGAATTTTTAAAAAGTTATACCTTGATGGTGGAGGTTCGTACAGATAACAGGGGATCATCCACAAGATAGGACAACCCCTACAGGACAACATGCCAACAGAAGATAAAAACACCATTGATTGTACATTCCAGCATTCCCAAGCTCAGTACCGACATTCAGTCCCTCCATCCCAACATTCCCCGCCCCCCCACCCCGAAATCCAGCATTCCGTCTCTTTCACCCCAGCCCCCCACCCCCACAGTCCGACATTCATTCCCTCAAATCCAGCATTCCACCCCTTCAATGCCAGCATTCCGTCCCTCCGGCCCCAAAGCCTCATTTCTTCAATGCCAACATTCCAGCCCTTCAAACCCAAATCTTTTTACCCACATCCTTTCAGTTGACACATTCCACCCAGCACATGCAATTCGGAAAGGGCAGTTGGATCCGGGCCTATCCCGTTGGCAAGCTCCGAGTCTTTGAGAGAAATTCTAGATGCACCTGTACAGTTCTTGACCGTCAGACATAGCTGATAAATCCGAGAAACTAGGGTTTTCAGAGTACTTTCCCATTTTGGAAGCCCTCTTTGGGTTCAACTGCCATCCATAGTGTCCACATTTGGCTCATACTTAGAGGTATGTAACATCTATTCCCCCTGCATCTAGAGGCCAGGATATGGAACATTCGGAAGTAGAAAGTTCCTTCCTTAGCGTGCTGAGCCCTGATCATGGGCTCTCTGGGGAGGGAGGGCCTAGAAAGGAACAGGGAAGGGTTTCACCGTGTCTCTCTTTGGTTGTCCACCCTGACTTCTCCTCTTCCCTGCTATTCCTAACACTTGTTACCAAGGGTCCAGGCTTGGCCCCACTGCCCTTCCTTTCAGTCTGTTTTTGAGGCACAAGCATCATGCCACATTCCAGCTACGGCATCCTAAACCACGGCTCTATTTTAACAATAAGCCCTGTGGAGTCTGAACTCCCTGGGAGCCACAGGGTGATGAAGAAGCGGTGGTACTGATAACATCCTTGGCCACAGAAATGTAGGCACCGCCTCCTTCATTCACTGTCTTCTGTCCTAAGAGCTATGTAGGGAGCAAAGGAAGGACTCACAAATTGCAGCAACCTAGCCCGAGGGATAGGACAAAAACTGACGCCCTTCTCCATTCTTCTGTAACAATCTAGGATAAATTCGGCCTTAGTTTTGAAGAGTGATGGCCTCCGGAACTGAGAAACGGAGAGGCGGAGCCCTTAGCTCTCAGTGATCACAAAGTGGGCTATGGGGACTATGTAGGGGTCTGCAGAAAGGCTGGGGGTGGGGGGACTGACCTTCTGCACTGCTGCAGGACAGAGCTGGCCTCCTACCCGGGTGACTGTGCCCCACTCACTGGGGTTTTCCCCCTGAGGGTTAACAGAGAACCCATTGCTACTTTTTGGATCTGAAGGCGACTCCGACTTCTGAAGCCTGGGCCCAGGGCGAGGCCATGCGCCTAGAGTTCTCTGTGAGTTCTGGCCCTCAGAAAAGAGTCGGGGGTCGGGGTGAGAAGAAGCGCATTGGGCTGGGACTCACAGTGGTTTTCTCCAGGCAGTGCAGCAGGTGGTGGTGCTGGCTCTCGATGAGTGAAGTGGTCTTGCCCACGTGCTCCTCCTCTGGGGTGCCCTAGGAAGAAAAAAAAGAGGCTAAGGATGAAGCTGGTGACTCTTCCCGTCTCCATCTCTTCACTTCTCCACAGGAGGTGGGAGAGCACCAAAAAATCGGGATGGACCAAATTTCAGGGTCACCATAGAACATGCTAGCTTTCGGGCTGGTGGCCCTTGGTCTACAGCTGGGTTAGGGGTAGTGGTGATAATCCTATGGGAGAGGTCTGTGGGCGGGGCTGCTCCCTGGAAACATGTCTTCCTTAGGGTTCATGTTGGGGCTTTGGGGTGGCAGTGCCCCTGGGAAGAGAAAGCAAGCCCACCTCCCCAGCCCGGGTCCCGCCGGCGCCTACCATCAGCTCCAGTGCCTCATTGAGGAGTCCGTTGCGCTTGCTGTGCAGGTAGGCATTGGAGCTGCCCGTTTTGGCCACGCGGATCCTGGCCAGGCGAGCCTTCTGCAATCGGCAGAGAAAAAAGAGTGAGCGAGACTGAGAAATGAGACAACAAGCCTGGGAGGAAAAGCCAGAGGCAGCGGGCTGCCCCTGCACGGCTGCGATCCCAGATGAGGTCTGATGAAGGGGAGGAAGCGGCTTCTTCCCAGCCGCACGGATCTCTATTTATAGATCCTGGGACCGGGTCTGAGACTCTGTGTACCCACTTAGTGCAGCTTGGTCCTGGTCAGAGTTCCTGGGGGTTTCCACTCGTCTCTCTGGTGGAGAGCCCTGATGGAATCCCGGCAGGAGAAATACCACTCATCAAAGTCCTCCCTCCTTCCAAAAGCTTTATGATCTTTATCTACTCAGTATCACATTAGAGTATGTCTCATCTCTAACCAGACTGCCAGTGGTATAAAGGAGCATACGTTACAGCTCTCCCGATTGTCCCCTAGGGTCCAGTGCGGTTCCCCGCATCCAGCAGGTGCCCACGGATCAGTTAATTATGAGGAAAGCAAGGAGTGTGCATATGTGCCCTTCACCACTTCTTAACATCTTCCCTTCTTTCTATTTTTTCCCTTAGCACTTATTACTAAGGTAGTAATTGGTTTCTATGTTTATTTTGCAACTGTCCCCCAGAATGTAAACTCCTTGAGGACAGGAGTTCTTGTTTTGTTCACTGATATGTACCCAATGCCTAAGAATTTTTAAATTAATAAGTGTACTTAAAGTTGCATTTCGGTTTTGGGGAGTGGATTCATGCATGGATGTGCCAATACATGTATATTTTTGTCACGCGTGTCTGTGGGAATGAGAGCAGGTGCATGTGACATGGGGGTCGGTGTGTGTATGACGGGGGGGGGGGGTGGAACACATTTTCATATGCCACTCTGGCTTTAACTAGGACAACTAGGGCCGGTATCTCAATGCAAGTGCATCTGTCTTGCTTGCAGAGGCCCGGGAGGCTGGACACACTGAACATGCTGCTGCTCTTTTCCTTCCTAATGACCATAATCAGTGTCACCATGACTGCAGCACAACCACAGAGGGAGGCTGAAAGGGAAGAGTCTTTGGGAGAAGAGGGAGAAAGGAACGGTAGAGGGCTTCCTGCTGGTTTAAGAAAATGCAGCGAGAGTCCGGGTTCCTGGAGATCCAGGGCTGGCTCCAGGTCCTTGCCTCTGGGAACAGAGCCCACGGACTCACAGACCCATCCTGGGGCAGAGGGATCCCTCCTCCTGCCTCTGCGGAAGTTCCCTGTAACTTCGGCATGGACACTGGGCAGGACCAGCGTCCTTGGAAAATCGTGGCAATTTCCATTTCTCGTCACTCTCTCCCCAGCACGGGGGAGTGTCCCTTCCAAGTGTCCTGCTTGGCTGGTTCACGTGCTCAAAAGATGCTAGGGAGTCAGATCCAGGCTGTCAATAGAAGCACAAAGGACACACTGTATCTCTTGTTTCCTGTGGCCTACGTGTCCCTGTGGGGACAGCTCAACTCCCTTTCCTGGCTTCTAAATGTGGGCACGAGACCAGGACCTGGGCCCGGAAGATCTACCTGGGAATCTGAGGAAGAGGGCTTCTCTGGATGGAGAGAATGGAAAGGGGAATCCAGCCAAGAAAGGATGGTGAGTAAGCCCTGTCAGTCCTCTTCTTCTGAGCAAAGAACTTTCATCCCAGCTCCAGGTCTCCTCCCTGGGGAGCCCGCGCCAGCCCTCCCCTCGGCCAAGATGTCTACGTTCAAGCATGTTGCCCGCCATTTGAGGATGCGGCTGTTATTGCCTTGGGTGAGGACTGGGTATTGAGAGCTGCATATGGAAATCCGCTTGTGTCAAGCTCATTATTGCCTTCTATAATTTGATTGCACCACTTAGAGCCAGACCTTTCCCGTATCCGGGGTCTGTCTTCATTACTTTCTAGAGATGAAAGATTCTCCTGTTCTCCTTTGTGGCACTTCTTTTAATCTTATCTTACCCTGGGCTCTATTAGAGCAACAGATTGTCATATCAAATGCACAATGCTGTTTAATCATTTCCCACACAGGATAAAGAGGTTTGCAATGTATTTGCAGAACCATACCCAGCACATGAAATTTGGTGAGGATTTCTCATTTGACTTTGAGCTCCTGAGAGCCCGAGTCTGGCCTATGGGTATTTTTATCTTCAGCGTCTAACACAGAGCTGTGAGCTGAGCAGGAGCTCAAGCAAGGCTGGTGAAGACCCAGGAAGGAAGAAGATCCCTCACAGCTGGTCAGAAATCCATCAGTAAGGCCCTTGTGGTGGGCTCATCCTTGTGCGGACTGGTCAGCTTCTCTCTCCTCCCCTGGTCATGAGCACAACGTGAGAGGTTAAAAGAGAATGTGGGCATCACCTAGGCTACATTAAAGACAAGAAAATTGAGGGTACGAGGGGAAGTAACTTCTCCAGGGCCAGGCGGTGGGGCTGGAGGGTCTTCCAACCTTCAGGTCAAATGCTGCCTCCATAACATCCCCCTCCTCCTTCCCTCAATTTCAACTCCTGCCAGCAAGTTTCTAAACCAGATTAGCAAAGCCCAGGAAGTTGTAATTTCAACAGGGATGGAGATTCCAGGGTTGAAGGAGAGGTCTGGAAGGAAGATGCTGTCCCTCTGGGTATGGTTCCAGATGCATCTGTGCTCAAGAATCTGTCAGGCCCCAGGAAGCACTTCCTAGCTGGCTGGCAGATGCTACTGGGCCATGGGTATGGACATCTCTTGCCCTGGGAGAGGCAGAAGAAGGAAAAAGAGGGAGGCACGGAAAAGCCACACGAAAACACGGCCAACTGTACTCCCAAGCACTCATCCCAGAGAAATTAAAGCTTACGTCCACACAAAAACCTGTTCATGAACATTCACAGTACTTTATAATAGCCAAAAACGTGGTTCTTATAATCCCGTGGCGTGGGATACATCCATGCCATGGGATACTGCCCAGCAAGAAAAAGGAATGGACTATTGACACACACAACTTGGATGAGTCTCCAGGAATTACGTGAGGTGAAAAGAAAGCCGATCTCCCAACGGTTACCAATCTCCCAAATGGTCACCTCCATTTATGTAACGTTTTTGAAAGGAAAACATGTAGATGGAGGACAGATAAATGGTTGCCAGGGGTTAGGGACAGGGTAGAAGTAGGCTGGGAGGAGTCCTTATGGGTCGGAGCCGTTCAGCACCTTGACCGAGGTGACGGGTGCATGAACCTGCATGGGTGATGAAACTGTATCAGACTTCACACACACACACACACACACACACTTACATACTCACAATGAGTACAAGTAAAACTGGGGCAGTCTGAATAGGATTGGTGGATTGTATCAACATCCATACCCTGATTGTGATAATCTTATAACTACATGTGAATCTATAATTATCTCAATAAAAATCTCCACTGAAAAAACCCTCCCACTCCACGTGCTCCCCTCTCTCTGTCCGCTGCTAGACCTCCTTACTTGGTCTCCAATTCACGTGGCTTCGAGAACCTAGTCTCTGAAGCGAATGGTCACGGAGCCATTTTAGTAACAATCTCAAGCAAACCAGTTGTGACAGGAAAGGATGATAACTTTTTAAGCATTTCCTTTACACCTGAGGCAGGTGGACTGGAGCTAACCCTCAGGGCTGTCTAGCTCCTGAGTATGTGGTCTGGGCTGAGAATTCTCAGCTTCCGTGACCTCCTGCCTGTCCCATCTCTCCACCGTCACTACATCCTCTGTACCTGCCTTCCTTGCCTCATGGTGACAGACTTAGTGCTGGAAGCAGGCCGTATTCTTGTATTCTTTTTTTTTTTTTTTTTTTTTTTTTTGCCTCTCAGAAGAAGCCCAAGGTGAAAGAGACAGTTGAGCAACCTTGAGGGGAGACAGTATCCAGGCAAGGTGAAAACACTGTAAATATTTACTCTGATTTCAGAGGGAGAGAGAAGAGGGTGGGGAAGGAGGCAGAAGGGAGGGAGGATCATCTTTAGCAGCCAGAGGGAGGGAGAGGCCAAGGCTGATTCCTTCTGTATGGGGTGGGCTTTTTAAAGTTCCACGGGAAAGGACCACTGTTCTGTTCTTGGCAGGGGCAGAATGGCAGGGGATGTGATGCTCTGAGGGACAGAGGGCACAGAGGGCACAGAGGGCAAGGGAGCCACAGGAGCGGCCTAAAGCCCAGTCTGAGTGAACACAGCAGGAGGCTAGTGTGTGAGCTGGGGATTCCTTGGACCCTCACCCACTAGACCAAACACTTGTTTCAGCCTAGCTCCTGGGTGGGTGGGGGGGTTTGCTATAGGACCCCCGGCTCTTCAAGGCCTCAGGCTCCTTGGTTTGGAAGGCAGATCCTAGTTTTCCTGTAGCCCTTTCTTTAGGACAGCATAATGAATTTAGATATTGTTCACATTTGCCAGCTGACTTGAACAGGGAACAAGATAAGACTTCTATTTCTGGGATGGCTTACAGGGGGTAGGGGTGGGAAAGCTTGGACCCTGGGCAAAAAGGTAGGAAATGGGTGCTGGAGAGGATGGAGAGGACAGCACAGAGCCAGAAGATGAACCTAAGGCAGGCTGGCAACATTACAGACCCAGGTCAAGATAAGTCAAAAGGCACCTCAGCACAGGCGGAGGGGGTGACCACAAGGGCACACACAAGGGGATCTGTTAGAAGTGGGAGCCAACTGGATTCATGATATAGTTGCATAATATATATTATTAAGTATTTTTATACGTAAATTACCCTACATTTCAGAACTTTCATGAACTCTGTGACTTCGTTTCAGTCAGCATACACAGATATGTTCTGAAATTCTGGATTTTTCTGATATGTCAAGGAAGTCCTGCTTGGTGGAAGGCCAGTAGCAGGGATCAGGGGGTGAGAAAACTACCCAGCTGCACGCAGCATAGGGCCTGACACACAGTAGGTGTGAAAATGTTTGTGGAAAGAGAGAAAGGAAGAAGGAAGGAAGGAAGGAAGGAAGGAAGAAGGGAGGGAGGGAGGAAGGAGGAGGAAGGGGGAAGGAAGGAAGGAAGGAAGGGAGGGAGGGAGGAAGGAAGGAAGGAAGAAGGGAGGGAGGGAGGAAGGGAGGAAGGAAAAGGAAGGAAGGAAGGGAGGGAGGGAGGAAGGAAGGAAGGAAGAAGGGAGGGAGGGAGGAAGGAGGAGGAAGGGGAAGGAAGGAAGGAAGGAAGGGAGGGAGGGAGGAAGGGAGGAAGGAAAAGGAAGGAAGGAAGGGAGGGAGGAAGGAAGAAGGGAGGGAGGGAGGAAGGAGGAGGAAGGTGGAAGGAAGAGTAAAATAAGGACACGAAATCTCAAGTCTCCGTAAGTGACTCTTTCAACAAGGTCTCCCCTGTCCACTGTACCCAGAAAGGCTCTGACCGTACGCCCTGGAGGTTAAGGGGTACCCTATTTCAGCCCAGGTCAGAAGAGAAATGAACACCGCCCCCCCCCCCCCCCCCCCCCCCCCGCCTTGGTCCTCCCCTTTCCTGATAGGAATCTGGCAATTCACTAGCCGGATGCCCTAAAAGTGCACTAAAGCTATCAGACTTTTCCCTTCCTCTGTGAGTGAAGGAGGGCACCCACCTGCCCTGCCTTCTCACACCTGCCTTCTGGACACCGCCAACACTTTTCTCAGGGCAGTGGTCCTCCCGGTCTTCAGCTGCACCTCTGCGCCTTAACCCTAAACACCCTGAGGTGACCCACGTCCGTCGTGCCGTTTGTTCTGGAGCTCAGTGGCTTCAGGATGTTCCCCTTCCTGAGTATTCATTCTCTTCTCAGCACATTTATGTTTTGTCCGGATGTTTTGTATAGGCCGTCATAGGGTATGGGAAAGCAATGATGTTCCCCAGTAAGCTCCTGGCAGGGAGAGGGAGGGGCCCAGGCACTGCTGAGTGTTGGTGGCTGAGGTCTTGAAGGGGAAACCCGGGCTCAAGGAAACTGCGTGGAACATCCAGGAGGGAGATCATCAGCTTATGGATAAATGAGGGTCTGTTGCACTTGGCAGCTGGAACGCAGGACACTGGTAGGGAGGGAGGGACACAAAGCTGCCTTACCTTCCAAAGCCAGGGGCCGTCTGTGCTGGGATCCGCCCGGGCAGTCCAGGCCTGGCGACCTGACTGTGATAGTGGCACAAAGCAGAGGGCCAGGCCCCTGTCTGGTGCTGTCTCCCAGCCTCCCAGGGCCGAGGCTTACCTTTTGTGCCCTGCGTTTATCGGCTCTCTGATTCTGGTGGTAAATCCGGCTGAAGTTGGAAACAATCACAGGAACCGGCAGGGCAATGACCAGAACACCACTCAGGGAGCAGATGGAGCCAAAAATCTTCCCTGCAATTGTCTTGGGCACCATATCTCCATATCTGAGAGAGAGAGACAGAGACAGAGACAGAGACAGAGAGAAACAGGTGTGAGGAAGAAGGGTCACTTGGGAAAGAAGCCAGACATCCCTGCCCATCACTCACCTATTCATCCATCCATCCACCCACCCACCCATCCATTCATTCAACAATTGTTTAAAGTGCCTACTATGTGCCTGCTATGACCTGGCACTGAACAAAAACAGACAAGATCCCTGTGTTCCCAGAGCCAACAACCTACAAGCAGAAGACCATGAACAAGTGAGTGAACACATAAAAACACTGACTTGTCTTTATTTCTAGGAGGAGAATAGAGACAGGTGCTGTTCCAGGTGCGAGGAGCGTGGTCAGGAAAGGCCTCTCTGAGGAGCTGACATTTCAGCTGAGATCTGAAGGTAAAGGATCCCGGTCAGGGGACACACTTGGGGAAGAGTGTGCCAGGCAGAGGGAACAGAAAGTCAGAGGCCCTGAGGCAAGAGGGAGCGTGGCCTGCTGCGGGAATGATTACAGACCCGTGGGTGGTGGGGTGGGCACGGAGGGTGGTTGTACAAAAGGAGGTGGAGGTCACCACACGGAGTATGGATTTTGTCCCAAATGCAGCGAGCAGCCATGGGTGAGTATTAGGAAGGAAAGCAGCACCATCTCACGTATGTCTATCAAAATAACACGTAAGAAAACTGCCCTCTCCTCGTGGAGATTCACCACGCACAAACCACTCCTGCACACTTACCTCACATGAGCTCCGCAAACCCTGTGAGCTTGGAGTCCTTGGCCCCATTGTGCAGATACAGGAAGTCGGGCTCACCGGCAGATAGACTGCCCACGTTTGGGGACGGCTGGCATTAAAACCCACTCCTAGGGCTTTCGTCTCTTTCCCACCAACCACACTGTCTTGGAGGGCAACCGTGAGCTCCAATACCCAGCCCTGGAAGCCGCGGAGCCACTTTGGGACAGTGCTGGTGCCTCTCCGAGCTCAGAGGACCTCTCATAAGTACTTCACACCCTGGTGGCTGCCCCCGGGGACCGGCTTGGCCTGGCTCCCGCGCATCCCCAGGCAGGCAGGCCAGAGCCTCTCTCCTCCAATCAATAAGGTACTCTCCACAGTGGTTAAGTGTGTAGCCTCTTCTTTATTGAGATAAATTAAAGGCCTTATTAAGCGAAGAGCTCTGATGTCTCCTTTGGCCAAAGCCAACGACACCATCTCCCCGCTCCCCTGCCCTCTCTGTGTTTGGAGGGTGACCAGGAATTGATGCCACCGAAATTGTGGGGCTCAAAGTCACCTGTCCTGAGGGGACCCAGGTGTCCGGAGGATGCAGAGAGGATCTTCTTTATTGAGATAAATTAAAGGCCTTATTAAGCAAAGAGCTCTGATGTCTCCTTTGGCCAAAGCCAACGACACCATCTCCCCGCTCCCCTGCCCTCTCCGTGTTTGGAGGGTGACCAGAATTGATGCCACTGAAATTGTGGGGCTCAAAGTCACCTGTCCTGAGGGGACCCAGGTGTCCGGAGGATGCAGAGAGGATGTGGAAGGGGATAGGGTGAACAGTTTCAGAAGTGTGAGGTCCTCATCTCCTAAGCACCCAGGGGCTTTTGGGAGGCGATGCCAGCCATTGACAGACATTTGGTGAGTGAATACGTGACCTCACGGAAGCCCCTCAACACCCTCTGAATTAGGTTCCTCTTTGGAGAAGGCACTTCCTTCTCCTTCCTTCCTTCTCCTTCAGTGTCTCGCCCTTTGCCCTGCCTCAAGCTGCCTCTGTGGTCTCTGTTGCTGGGAAACTCTAAAAGCACAGCTGATTGTCCCACGTTCAAATAATCCCAACGATGAAGAAAAGGGGGTTGCCCGTAGAGGCCAATCATGTTACTGGGGCTTTCCGGCCTGTGACGGAGAGGTGCACATCGAGCTCATGACCATGGGTGGAAATGAAGCATGGCAGGAGTATGGAAGCACAGCGTCAGAAAGGCTACATTTTCGGGTGACTGAGGTGGTGAGAAATGCTCAGGACACAGAAAGGTGGTTTTATCCACTGGAAGAGAGAACAAGGAGCAGAGCTTTCTGCCTGCTGCTGGCGCAGATGGTCCACTGGTAACAGATGACAGAACCAAGCTCCCATGCGCTCTCTGCCTTTCCCACCCAGGAGACCAGGCTTCCTCTGAGAAAGGCCGGGACAAATGTGGGGAAGAAGGATGAGGAGCTTGAGGCAGGGGAGGGGAGAGCAGGCGAGGGCCCAGCTGTCTTCAGTGGAGGCACATTACAGGCGCACCTGGATCGCACCCCAGGAGACAGGAGGGATGTTTAGATGGAGTTGGAGAACACGGCCCATGACGGTCGAGAAACCATGGCGCCGCACAGAAATACCAAGAGACTGGAGGCCAAAAACAGCTGTATTGGTATTTCTGAGAGGAGGCAAGGAAGTCCGAGAAACCACAGACTAACAGGCTTGGCATCCATCAATTCTGCCACGAAACTGCTGGCAGAATTTGAGAGCAGATATTAAGTGGACAGCTTGCGAACGCTTGGAAAATTAGCTGTATTGCTCACTAAGCACGCAACTTGCCAAATTAACCTTATTTCTTGTTTTGAGAGGGTTAACTGGCTGGCGAATCAGGAGGCCGCCGGGTCGTGATTTTAGCAAGGTGTGCTCTCGTCCCAGTTCTTCGTACCCTTGACAAGCTGGAGGAACGGGTGTGGATAGCAGTGTGGTCGGGAGGGGTTGAACAAACACCTCCAGGCTTCTGACCCTTCCCAAAGATTGTCCTATGCCAGCAAGGGAAGTTCACGGCTTTCGTGTTACAAGGGTCTCCTTTAGTGAAAGGGTAAATAAGTCAATGAAATAAAGAATGAATCTAAAGCCAGGTCTCCAGTGGTGTGTTCCAGAATGTTTCAACAACTTATATAAAGCCAGAGGGAGGCAGCATGGCCTAATGATTGAGAGAGGAGACCGGAGACAGGTCCCAGGTTGATCCCCAGCCCCACATTACTTACTGGTTAAGTGACCTTGGGAAAGTTATTTAAGCGGAGCCTCTACCAATATAAAAGAGGTTTTATATATCTAACTTACAGGCTTGTTGTAATAATTAATCAGATGATTCAGGAGAAGCACTTAATGTTGTCTCTGGGTCAATGTAAATTCTCTATAAATAGCCAGTGCGGTGGGCACCTATTGTTTTGTCTGTTAATAGCCTACCCATTTAGGAACTGTGCCTCCCCCCCCCCCCCATTGTTATGACAGAACCTCCGTCCAGAGGAGCTGCCGTATCCTTACAAACCTTCCCCTACACCCCTGCTGCCACTAGGCGCAGTTAACAAGTTTGGAAGGAGGCATCTGACTCAAGCTGGGCCAATGAGCTCCTTTCATGGATTCATTTTTTTTTAAATAGCCTTATTAACATATAACTTATATATCATATGATTCATCCATTTAAATCATACAATTCAGGGGCGCCTGGGTGGCTCAGTTGGTTGAGCATCCGACTTCAGCTAGGTCTTTTTTTTTTTTTTTTTAATTTTTTTTTTCCAACATTTATTTATTTTTTGGGGGACAGAGAGAGACAGAGCATGAACGGGGGAGGGGCAGAGAGAGAGGGAGACACAGAATCGGAAACAGGCTCCAGGCTCTGAGCCATCAGCCCAGAGCCTGACGCGGGCTTGAACTCACGGACTGCGAGATCGTGACCTGGCTGAAGTCGGACGCTTAACCGACTGCGCCACCCAGGCGCCCCTCAGCTCAGGTCTTGATCTCATGGTTCATGGGTTTGAGCCCCGTGTCGGGGTCTGTGCTGACAGCTCGGAGTCTGGAGCCTGCTTCAGATTCTGTGTCTCCCTCTCTCTCTGCCCCTCCTCTGCTCATGCTCTCTCTCTCTCAAAGATAAATAAACATTAAAAAAATTTTTAAAAAATCATACGATTCAATATGTTTTAGTGTATGTATGGAGTTGTGCTGCCATCCCAGAGTCTAATTTTAGAACATTTTCATCACCACCCCCACCCCAAACCTCACACCCATAGTAGTAGCTGACCATTCCACACCTCTCCCCCCTCAGCCCTAGGCAACCCCTAAACTACTTTAGACACTTACTGTGTCCACGGGTTCCCTTATTTTGGACATTTCATATAGATGGAATCATACAATACATGGCCTTTCTCGTCTGCCTTCCTTCACTTAGCGTGATGTGCTAAGGTTTCACAGTTTATCCTTGCTGTAGCAGGTGTCACTTCTTTATCCCTTTTTATTGTCGAGAAACATCCTCTTGTAAGGATGTCCCACATTTTGCTTTTTCGTTCATCAGTGGGTAGACCTTCGGGTTGTTTCCACTTCTAGGCTACGATGAATAAATGAATAAATTCTGTTCTGCAGGTTCGCACACAAGTTTTGAGGAGTCCCGTGGTAACTCCACGTTTAACAGTGAGGGGGCCTGCCAAACTGTTCTCTGGAGTGGCCGCACCCTTGCATTCCCAGCAGCCCTAAACTGGGGCTCCCCTTTCTCCACATGTTCACCACCACTTGTAACTGTCTTTTGCGGCTCGCCGTCCCAGTGGGTGTGAAGTGTATTCCCCCGGCTGGCTAATGATACCGGCGACTTTCTCCCTTCCCCGGATATTTGCCTTTGAGATGAGGCCAATCTCTTCAAGGAGGTTGACGCTGCAACAAGTAAAACCCTGGAGCCGCTTTCTGCCACGGGAAGAAGCCAGGCTGTAGTCAGAGAGGGAGCAGGCTGACGCATAGGTAGAGGCGAGAGGAGGAAAGGGGAGGGTGATGGAGACTGAGTTCCTGCCCTAATTCTGGGGACCGGCTTCACTCTCACCATTCCTATGGCTTCACTGTTCAATCCTTTGGACTCTGCACACCAACAAATCAGCATTTTTATTTTAACCTTCTTCCACTTGGATCCCATGATAATGATGATGATGATGGTGGTGTTGATAAGGGTACTGCTGATTATTCTTATTAAAAAAAAATTTTTTTTACATTTATTTATTTTTGACCAACAGAGTGAGACAAAGCATGAGCAGGAGAGGGGCAGAGAGAGAAGGAGACACAGAATCTGAAGCAGGCTCCAGGCTCTCAGCGAGCAGTCAGCACAGAACCCGATGCGGGGCTCGAACCCACAAACGGTGAGATCATCACCTGAGCCAAAGTTGGACGCTCAGCCAACTGAGCCACCCAGGTGCCCCTGGTTATTATTATTTTTAAATTAATTTTCTTTATTGAAGTAGGGCTGACGTACAATATCCTATTCACTTCAGGCATGCATCATAGAGATTTGATATTTTTATACATCACGCAATGATGCCCATGATAAGTGTAGTTACCATCTGTCACCGTACAAAGTTATTACAACCTTATTGACTATTCTCTACGGTGTGCATTACATCCCGTGACTTATTTATTTCATAGATGGAAGTTTGTGCTTCTTCTTTTTTTTAAGTGTATTTATTTTGAGAGAGAGAGAGAGGGAGCACAAATGGGCTAAGAGCAGAGAGAGAGGCAGAGAGAATTCCAAGCAGGCTCCGTGCTGTCAGTGCAGAGCCCCACATGGGGCTCGAACTCATGAACTGTGAGATCATGACCTCAGCTGAGATCAAGAGTCAGATGCTTAACCGACAGAGCTACCCACGCGCCCCAGAAGTTCGTACTTCTTAATCCCCTTCATCTACCCCACGTATTTCATCCATTAGATACTCTGGTAATCAGCAGTTTGTTTCCTTTATCTATGAGGCTGTTTCTATTGTGTTTTGGTTGTTCGTTTGTTTTCTTTTTTAGATTCCACGCTTAAGCGAAATCACAGAGTATCTGCCTTTCTCTGTCTACTGCTGGTTATTTTAAACCAAGCTCTTCACATTTCTAAATGACAGCACTACTATGAATTGAGGTCTTTTGGAGTCAAAAGGATTTTAACAGGTTGTAATCATGGGTGAAACCAGCCAGATTAAATCTAACAAAGATGAATGACAACACTGGCATTTTGATTCAAATAATCAATGACTTGTATAGCTGATGGGAAAAACCAGCTTGAAAGCCATCCGTGTTAAAAATCACCAGGGAAATTTAACTTTGACACAGCCACCAGCATAATGCAGCTGCTAAACAGCTAATGTCCAGAAAGAAGGAGTAGGTGTTCAGACTTGCCCCTTGGGACCGACCACTTCTAGGCTGCTGTGTGGAGTTCTGGGCACTATATATTCTACAGGACATTGATTAACTAGATCACATCCAGAGTTAGGATGGTCAATTGTCTGGAACTCTTCTCATAGGGAAAACGATCAAGGGGCCAGGAACGTTTGGCCTGAAGAAGAAGGGATGGAGAACGGAAGGATGGATGGGAATCATGTACTGGAGCCTATCCTGGGAACTTTACCTGCACCCGTGGGTCTCTCAGTAACCCCATCAGGTAGGGCTAACCCTCCATAGGAACGTGGAGCCCATGTCCAGGGAGGACAGTGACGTGTGTAAGGTCCTCAAGTGGCCGAACCGTCTGGGTTAAACCCCAGGTTCGTCTGTTTCCATTGCCCTGCTCTGTCCTCCACTTCCTGCTCCTCCGGGGAGTAGGCAGGTGGACGAGGATGGTGGTGGGGAGGGTTCTGGGGAGTCAGCTGGAGCTCACCCCTTCCTCTGTCTCTACTGCCTCAGTGGTCCTGTGCAGCGGTTAAACGTGTGGACTCTGAGGCAAATCCTGGCTCTGCCACTTGCCAGCTGGGTGACTTTGAGCAAACCCCTTAGCGTCTTTGACCACAGCTCCTGGGACTGCTAACACCGTGGTACCTACATTTCACGGGGTTGTTGCGGGGGATTAGCGAGGTCCTATGTGGAAAATGCTCAATGGCACATAGTAAGAACTTTATTGGTGTTTATTAAACAAATCCAGGGCCTAGACCGCCGCTGCTTCTAGACTGGACGTCAGCAAAAGCCTCCTAACCAGCCTTCTCACTTGCACTTTTGTTGCCTTTTAAATTCACAAAGAGCCACATTTTTAAAATGCAGATCCAAGCATGCTCCTTCCCCAGCTCACACTTTAATAAATGTTGGTGGAATGTGTGAGTAAATGAATAAAACATACCTGGCAATGTTGTTGCAAAGACTACATGCTTGCTACACAGTAAACACTCGTTAAATAGCAGCTAATCATGACTGCAAGGATCTTCCTGGGCAGTGACCTTTGTCCCGGCCTCCCGGGGGCCCACCTGGGCAGGAGCACTGAGGTGCAGGAGCGGACAGTGATTCTCTAAGTGCTACTGGCATCTATGGCCTATTTTCTTTGTGGAATTTTGAGGAAAGAAAGGGGTGAGGAAAGAAAAAGAGAAAATGTCATGGCCTAGAAAAAAAATTTAAGGCCTTAGCCTTATTTCCCTTTGTCTTCCTTCTTCATGCAAATAAGGACTCCCTTCCCCCACTCCCCAGCCTGGCTCTGAGAGTGGAGGAGAGGAAGGGAAGAGAAAGTCCCTCCTGGAGTGACTCCCAGGTACGATGAACTATGGTGCTCACCCAGGACCTCACCTGTGGCACGTGAGGTGGCCGTCCGCCCCGGAGCAGGAGGGGCTCAGGTACTCAGCGCCTCTCTGTCCACCTCTCTTTCCTGTCACATCCTCGGTAATCTGCAGTGATGTCTGGGCTGTGGCAAGAGCAGGGACGCTTACCCTCCTAATATGGAAGGCTAATTAATTTGTATTAGGGTTTAGGGATAATTAAACTTTTTATCTGAACTTAAGCTGCACAAACCACCCGCCTTGTACAATTAATTGCTGCCTTCACTTCCTCCTCCAGGTGCTGAGAGATAAGTGTGAGCTGAGCTCTCTGGTCTGATTCTGCCTGCGTCTCGGGCAGGGGCAAGGCTGCGCATCTGGCTGGGCGTCCGTTCTTTACTGGAGGCCAGACAGTGCCCATTCAGGACCCAGCTGCTGGGAGCTCTGTCAGGGAGACACGTCCTTGAGTTTCTGCAAGGGGGCTGTCTCCCCCTCACTGCCACACTTACTTCTGCACCCACCTTCTCCACCGGGAGGCCCCTGAACTTGGTTTCCTCCTCTGCTCCTGGACCCCTGCTATTGGGGATGCAGATGGGGGTTGGAGGTTGGTGGTGGGGTCAGGGTGGGGAGAGGCCTTCTCTGGGCAGGCTGGGCACCATGGCGAGTTCTAGGGACTCAGACCCCTGTGGTCACCTCCTTGTCCAGGGCAAAAGACAATGGTAGTCTATCCTGGAGGACCCTAAAACACCAGCCTGGCCGGTTAGAGAGCAACAGGGAGCTTCAGAGGTGACTGCCTCCAGGGCAACAGCCTAGCCATACCCTTGCAAATGACTTTAGCCCTGTGCTGTTGATTCTCAGGGAGCGGGACTTGGGAAATCAAATGAAAGCCTTATATCACTTTTCCTTCCTACAGCGTGCCTCTCCCCCCACCCGCGATCCCCCCTAAACAACCAACCCACTTTAGTTGTGTTCCTGCAGGGAAGTACTCTCCTGGGTTCACCTGCAAAATGGCCCCCGTGGTGAGCCAGGAGCCAAAAGGATGGGTTGGCATTTTGGAACCTTGAGGTTCCTCTGAAGATGCCATCTGAGGGGGCAGCTGAGGCTCAGGGCAGGAGGACCTAATAACAGTCACTGTAAAATTCAGTAACGATCTATTTTTATTTAGCATCAACATGCACCGTTTGATCTTCCTAACAGCCATACGAGGTATTATTAGCTCCGTTTTTGAGGAAACTAAAGCTGAGGGAGGCTGAGTACCACGTGCAGGGTCATCTGCATGGCCAAGCCAGTGTTCCAAGCCAGCCTCCCATGGCTTCAGAGCACCCCTCTTTCTCTGTGTCCTACTGCAGGAAAGGAGAGAAGTGCGAAGGGAGATGTTTCTGGGTTCGGCCAGCACAGAGTCCTGGGGAAAGGGGCTGCCTGACCCTTCCAGGCCACTGGTGTGGTTGGCCTGCGGTGCAGGGTCGCAGCCAGTCACAGCAGCGGGTTCTTGGCCACTGGGAGTCTGTGGCAATAGTCTCCATGCCTCGCCCCCCCCCCCCCCCGCCCCCCATGGCAATTGTGCCGGGTGACAGAGCTGTTCTAAACCACTGTTTCTCAAACTTTCATGTGCATTAGAATGACCCACAAGGACTTGTTAAAACAGATTGCCGGGCTCCGACCTCACTCAGATTTCTGATTCTGCAGGTCTGGAGTGTGCCCTGAGAATATGCATTCTAACCACGTTCCTAAGTGACACTGCTGTTGGTCATCTGGGGAACAGGCTTTGAGAACCACTGCTCCAAAGCATCCTCTCTCCACAGGTCACACATCTGCAGACTCACAGAATGTCAGAGCGGCAGAGAGCTGCCGGCAACCAGCCTCAGGCCGGCCATTGCACCTATGAGGAAACCAAGACCCCACGATCAGGAATCAGGTGGCAGAGCCTTTCTCATGGCCCAGAGAAATGCCCTGCCTGTTTTGTTTACTCCACACACACCCAAAGCTGCATGAGCCCACACGTTTCCACCCCTGACCCTCCGGGTGGATCGATTCATCAAACACCTGCTGGGTGTTTACCTTGTGTCCCTCACTTTGCTAAGTGCCCAGGGGTGCAAAGCTAAATAGACAGCCTCTGCCCACATGTCCCCTGAGCTTACGATCTCAGGGAGGGCAGACAAGCAATCGCGATGATGATTCAATGGCATGATACTACAAGAAGAATGTGCACATGGTCCTGTGTGAGCATGAAGGAGGGGGCTCTGAATCAGGCTGGGGGTGGGGGTGGTCAGAGGACCTCCCGGAGGTGGCGGCACGGGCTGGTTTCTTGAGCTGCGAGGCAGTAGGGCTGGCCCAAGGGATATAAGAAACTACTGGCTGGAGGAAGGGGCAGATGGGAGACGAGGCTGGAGAACTGGCCACATGAAGTCCCTTCTGGGTTAATCCAAGAACTCTGAACTTTCTCCGGCTCCAGCCGGCTAAGGATGGCAAGTGGTGGGGGGTGACGTGACCAAATATTCCTCTTTGAAAGAGGACCTTGAAAACAGAGTGGAAGACAGACTGGAAGGGGATGAAGGCAGAGGCAGGGCAACCAGTTAAGAGGCTGCTGTACCGGTCCAGGCAGGAAATGGTGAGGCCTGAACGAAAGCAGTGGGCGGAGATGGGAAGGAGCGGGTAGAGACTTGCAAAGTCCAAGCAGAAGCTGCTGGACTTGGTCACTGACCCGGTGTGAGGCTGGAAGGAAGGGAACCCAGGGTGGCACCCGGGCTTGGGAGCCGGGCAAACTCTGTGTACATCTCCAGCCAAGCTCCCACATGCGTCAGGCTCCTCCATGACTGCAAGGCTTTAACCAGACCCTTCTCTCTGCTAGAAATGATCTTCTTTCTCTCTCTCTGTCTCTGTCTCTTTCTCCTTCCCAGGCAACAACTACTCATCTTTCTGGATGCTGTTCAAATGTCACCTCTTTCAGCAAATCTCCCCCCCCCCTCCGCCCTGCCAACCCCCAAGCAGAGTGGCACTCATTTGTCTGTCTTTCCATCTCCATCAGAACACATACTCCTCTATGTGGTGATATAACCCCCTGAAATGGCTCTTTTCCCTTTTCCCCCGTCCGAGTTTTGATAAGTGCTGTCCGAGCACAGGGCTGTCTATCTCTGCACCGCGGGTGCCTGGCCTGTTGCATGATGCCCAGTAGGGACGAAATAGTTCAGAGTGAATGGGAGATAAAGTGGCCGCTCTGGTGTGTGTTCCATGGACTGGAGTGGACCCCTGAGGCTGGCTCCTTCTGGAATCAGACTGCAAGCTCCAGGAGGGGAGAGGCTGTATCCTTGGTACCTAGAACCATGCCTGGCACATGGTGTGTACTCGGGATATTTGTTGAGTGAACTATCAACTATTTGTTGATATTTGTGAGTGAACTATAAACAGGTTAGCAATGGAACTGCTGACTCTAGCAGACCAGATTGTCAGGAAGCCCTTCTGCTGCAACACATCTAACTCCTGAATCAAATACACTTTTGGATGCATTGCTGGGTTCACTTGAAGTACGGGAAATCCATTTTATCCCCAGTAAAAAGGAACCAACCACAGCGGGGAAGCCCAGCTGGGAGGAGGGAGTAGTAAGCAGAGGGAGGAACACCATTACTCCGAGGGCATGGGCCAACATGACCTGTGACCTGTGACCTGTCACTGGAAACTGAACTTTGGGCCAAGAGCAAAAAGGAACTCTCTTGGTCTTCAAGTAAAGCCAGGCTCCATAGGTGAGCAAAAGTGCTCCCAAGAATGGTCACATTACCTGGCTTCTGGGAAAATCAGATTTAAATCCTATCCAGTGGAAAAATCCTTAACCCAGGCCCTCAGGATTCCTACAGATTAAGATCATGTAAATATGGGTTTGCTTAAAAAAAAGCAAATCATAAAGAAGCAAGCAACCATGAATGACGGTCAACAGAAGGAAACCAACAATAGATTTACGTGCCCCACCCCCATGCACTTCAGACACTGAAATCAATAGACACAAAGAGTTATGTATGAAATGTTTTTCCAAAATAAAGGATGGAATTGCAAAGATGAGCTAGCAACAGAACACCATCAGAAATCATGAGGCACATCTGAAAAAGAACCAAATGGAGTTTCCAGACATGAAAAAATTAAATGCTAAAATTAATTAGGACTTAAATCAACAGGTTAACCTTCATGGGTTCAGCCTCCGGAGCAGACCTCTACTTCCCAGTCTAATCCTTGAGGACCCTCATGTGGTCACTTGGTCTCAAAGCCCTTGTACCTGAGTGTATTTGGGTCATGACAGGTAGGAAGGCAGTGAAGGCCATGTCGCTGTCTGCAAACAGCCATGTCACCAAAAGAGGCCATCACGTCACAGTGCTGAACGAAGCTGGCTTCCTACCCAGACACAACCTTTTTGCTCTCACAGCTCCCAGGAAAGACACACTGGCATGTGAGAGTACATAGAAGACAAGAAGACAGCAAAATCAAGACAGTGAGCCGATGTTATAACTAGACAGGAACAGTGCCGGCTGGCTGGCTGGCCAGCCACCTTCGTGTAAAAACCAGGAGAGGAGATGTAACCATATTCACTATTGGTCTCCCGTCAATGGCAAAATATTCACATGATTATTGGGATTTGGTTATTTCTGGTGACACTTCCCAAACACCCACTCAGTTGTTCTGAGTGCGCTCTGAACGGGCCTTGCTCCAAGGGTGGTCTGCAAGGACATGTGGCCTTCAGAAGGCAGACGCCGAAGGGCTGGCGTCCCAGAGACTGCAAGACCATCCAGTCCTGACTAGACCCAGCCCTGGACCCGGAGACGGCAGTTGGGCCCTTGTCTGGGGCATCCATGGGCCGGGAGTCACACTGGCATGTCCCAAGTCCCCGCCCCAGTCTCCACAGGCACGTTCTTCCGGAAACTGGGCCTCGCTCAGTCGTTCTCCCCGACCTCAGCCCCCGGGAGATCTGTCCCCATTTGTCCCCTCCACACTCTCGGGAGTAGAGACTGACAAGAAAGAGCCATGAGGAACAGCACACGCGTCTGGTCAGACCCCGGTGGTCCCTCAGAGGCCTTGTCCCGCAGGCCTGCACCATCTGTTTCTCTTTCTCCATATGTTCATCACAACAGCCCTTCTCCCCAGGGCGGTCCTCGGCCTTCTGCTGCCCTGGGCTGGCACGCATTTCTCAGACAGGGATGAGCTGCCTCGACTATGAAGTGGAGCAAGACAAGCCATGACAAGCCTTTGGCCTGTGCCAGAGTGAGCACCTGTTGCAGAAGGCGTGGGCTGGATTTGGGGAGAAAGAGGGAAGGGCCCACAAAGCCTGTAGAGCAGAAGTAGGGGTGTGGCCAGAGTCAGACAGCAGACGGCACAACTAAAGGGGACAGAGCAGTGAGGGGACCGTCCACGGAGGGACAGGCAGCTGGGGCAGAGGCTGGAGTGAGTAGGTGGAAAAGCACACAAATTCTTGTGGACCGAGTACTTGTGGATGTGGACTTTCTCTGAAGGTCTGGTCTTGCCTCTGTTAGCACATCACTTTCTTGTGTGGCTCCAGCGAGACGGTGGTGGAGGTGACAGGCAGGAGGGGAGTGGGCAGGACGCAAGGGTGCGGGGCTGAGAGGAGTCTTGCTGTATTTCATTTATTTTTTAAAAGATTTTTTTTAAGTTTATTTGAGAGGGGGAGAGAGAGAGAGAGAGAGGAAGCACAAATGGGGGGGGGGGAGGCAGAGAAAGAGGAAGAGAGAGAATCCCAAGCAGGCTCCACACTGCCAGCTCAGAGACTGACGCCGGGCTCGAACCCACGAGCTTAACCAACTGAGCCACCCAGGTGTCCCTATTTTATTTTATTTTATTTTATTTATTTTATTTTATTTTTTTGAGAGACAGCATGCAAGCAGGGGAGGGGCGGGGGGTGGGCGGGACAGAGGATCAGAGAAGCAGGCTCTGTGCTGACAGCAGAGAGCCTGATATGGGGCTAGAACTGAACAACTCCAAGATCACGACCTGAGCCCAAGTTGGACGCTCAACCGACTGAGCCACCCAGGCGCCCCAGGACTGAGAAGAGTCTTAGCCCCAGGCCACAACAGCTAAAGGGGCTAAGCGATGTGGCCACTGGACCCTATATATGGTCACCAGTTGTCCCCACTCATTATATAACCCGGCTCTGCTGACCAGACAGAGGCCCCCTCCCTTCTACTCTGCACTAATACCTCCCTCCCTCATCGTGGGTGTTCTCCCTCCTCTTCCTCCCACCCCACACCCTAGGAACCAGGAGCTGTTCTCCCTCTTCCTTTAGGCCTTATCAGAACTGCTCTTCGTCCCCATTGTCTCAGAGTCTCAAGGTGGCATGGGATCCTCTCCGGTGGCCTATCAACCTTTTTCCCACCCTCCAGGGACCTCTCTTGCACTGGCTTTGGAGTCAGACGGACCTTTGCTTAAGTCCTTGCTCTTCCTACTCAGCTAAGACCTCAGGCAATCAGGAGCTTCCTCAGTTTACTCATCTGAAAAATGGCATCGCAGTGAGCTACCTCGCAGGGTTGTTACGAACCTCACGTCTGTAAAAGCTCTTTATAAACTGTGAGGTGACCTTAGTTATAACTAGTTCTATATATAGTTTATAGTTACCATCTATATGTAAACTCTAGTTATCCATATATATAACTAGTTACAATTATGTAACTATTATAACGAGTCATAACTCAGCTCTAACTGAGAGCTTAGTCATTCTTCTGCACGAAACAATCTGGGTCATGGATGGGAGCCTCACATTGTCAGTTTACCTGCAACTTGCACCTGTAAGTCCTAGTCCTGCCGTGGGAGTCACAGAGTGTGTCTGTCCCTCTGCCAGCTGGACAGCCCTCCTCGGAGCTGCTCAGTCATGCCGTGGCTGCCCATTGCATTTGGCCTATGCCGGAGGCCACTGTTTCACACCTACCTGTCCTCCCTTCCCTGGCAGGCCCCAGGCGTGGGAGAACGCAGTGGCACGCCAAGAACAGGGGCTTCGCGTTGGAAACTTGCTTCTCTCTCTGTGCAACTCTGGGCTGGTGACTTAGCCCTGTGAGCGATCCCTCGGTTGTAAAACCAGGAACAATGTCTCCTTGCAGGGGATGGTCCCTACGCACTCACAGCGCCCGCAGCACGGCATTTACACGACTGTGGATTAATGCCATGCTCCCCGCTAGGTGAGCAGTGGCATGAGAGCAGGCCTGGTGCAGCGCGAGGCACATAGTAGGTGCCTCATGAACCTGACGTCATGGTAGCGAAGAGGGGGGTTCTCACTTGTGTGTTACTCCAGCACAGGCACTGTTGCGGTGCTAGATGAAATTCAGCCTTGAGCCCGTAGTGGAATTAAATTCCTGGGTCCCCCAAGACACTTAACTATTACCTCTAACCTCATCTCAGGCACTTAAAATCCTGCTCCGGGGCTTGCGGCCAAGTTAAGGTTTCTGCCGAGCTGTGGGAAAACCCAGAAGGATCCTTCGGCATCTTGCACGCGGCCAGCCCCGGGCTCAGCGCTTCCGGGTCTGGTCTGATTTAGCTCCCTACATTCGCTGAGCCTTTATCACTCCCCTGAAGTGTTTCTCTGGCTCTGGAAGGTGGACATGAGCTGTGGGCTGGACTCTGTCTTGCCTGGCCCCACTGGGGGCGGCTGGAGGAGGAAAGGGTGAGGGGGCCGCTCCCAGGGCTCTCAGTAGATGTCCGGGCCCTCCCACACCTGCCTGGAAGGGCCAGCAGCCTGGTCTCTTCCCTCTATCATTAGTCTCTGGGTCTCAGAGCCTCTCTCTCTTTCTCTCTCTCTCTCTCTCTCTCTCTTTGTCTTACCCTCTGCTTGTGGTGAGCTGCTTCTTGATGTGACACCCCAGACACTCCTTGTGCGTACCAGGCTGTCTGCTCTCTGCCCTCACCCCCTTCCCTGTCTCCCCATGTCGCCGGTGACAGCAGGGGCCCTGCCTGCCTGGGTCACCTCTGCTCCCTCAGCGCCAACCACAATGCCTGTTAGGTAGTGGGGTCATCACATGGTTGCTGGAGAAATGGATGTTTATCCACTTCTTTTAGACTCTCTTTTGGACCCTTATGTCCAAGCTGTTCCAGCCAGAATTGTCTGGGCTGAGGTCTGCTAGGAACAGTAAAGATAATCTTGGGCTGGTTAGAGGTGGTTCTTGGGGCTGCTGGTTGAATGTGCGTGTGTGCGTGCCCGGGTGTGTGTAAAATAGCGTTCCCCATGTCCATCAAACCCCAGATGGACACGTCACTTCCTCCTCACCCCTCCAGAGAAATACTCTGCCATCCACCCCCGCACCTGCACTCACACCAGATCAGAGCTGGAAGAAACCTAAAATATCCTATGCTCCACGCATAGTGGAGCATTATGGGGCAAATGATACATCTCTGGAATTTGCTTTAAAATACTCCAGGAACGAAAGGCACACGAGGAGAAACAAGATGCATTCAGGTAGGTAGGTATGTGGGGCTTCACTGACCACTCTCCCTACTTTGGTATATGCTTGAGATCTTCCGTAATAAGAGGCTAAAAAATTAAACTTAGTTCAAAGAAGAACCATCTACTCCAACCCCCTCATTTTCAGAGATGGCTGAAGCCACTGCTCATTTTTCATGTATGACACACAGTCCTGCAAAATCCCTCGTTGCTTATTTAATGTTGGGGGAGAGGGGCTTGTGTTGCCAACCAGATTCTTGCTTCTTGAGGGCAGGGCTGTGTCCTTTGCTATTTTGTATTCTCCTATACAGCGAAAACACGGGGCTGGGCGAATTGGAAAGCACTCAATCAACAACCGAGGGTGGGAGCTGCCCAACTTTTTGCCCCTTGGACCAAGACCTCCTTCATATCCCCCTGTCCTCGGCATGTTACTCCTCCACATTCACCCCTTCCCAGCTCCTCTCTGGCTCTTGCCAAGGTGACCGGGGATGCTTCGGTCAAGGGCTCCCCTGTTTCCGTGCCTTCCGTCATCCCTGGCAGTATGTTCTCCATGTTGTCAATATTTCATTTAATTAGATCTGAATGGAGGGAGGCTCATGGGCTTGGGCCCTGCATCTCTCAGACTCCCCAAACCTCAATGCGACTGCACACACACACTGCATTGTCACGGAGCCTCTGCACTCTGGACCCTTCCTTTATAACATTTTGCCCCGCACCCTTCAAGTCACCTTCAGAGATGTGGGCTTCATGGGGCTGCAGCTGCAGGGAAGGGAACATGCTGGCCAGTCCCATGGCTCTGCATGGCTCTACATGGCGCCCCCGGTTGGTAACCTCTGTGGGAAACAGCCAGCCCCAAGTGAAGGCCAGGAGCACGTGAGCAAAGTACCAGGCCCTGGCCCAAGGACTCCATGCGCATTCACTTACTGAATCCCCCAACGCCCCAGGACACGGTCTGTGACGATCCTCACTTTGCACATTAGGAAACTGAGGCTCAGCAAGGAGAAGTAACAATCCCCAAATCCCACAGGTAATAGACAGCAGAACTGGAATTGGTGCCCATGCTCTTGACCACTGCCTTGCCGTGAGGGAAGGATGCTGGACCCAGAACACACGGCTCCGACAAGGCTGTACAGCTCCCCCCCCCCCCCCCCCCCCCCCCGCCTGCCTGCGCGGCACTTCTCCTGCGGCCCCTGGAGGGCCTGTGCACGCAACTGTTGGGACGGGTGAGCCGCTGCAGGGTGATGGTGTATCGAATAAAGGGCAGAGGGCTTCTGGGCTGCAAAGCAGAACCAGGTGGCATGAGGAAAGGGCGGCCTAAGTGACGGGCAGAGTTTATTTATGTGCTTCCTCTTCATCAAAGGGCCCCTTTACAAATGACTCAATCGACTATTAATCTTGATGAAACAGCAACCCCGATGGGGAAAAAGCGCGTTAGAAAATCTGCAAGAGGAAAACGCATGCATCTCAGCCTCAGTCCACTGGGGAGGGGACACGTGGGGACAGTGCAGGGAGGAAATCTTCCAGGGCCTGGCAAAGAGCCATGGCCGCAACCTGGGCACGTACCCAGAACCCCCTGGCCCCCTACCCCGCTTGGCTTCCCAGTCCACACCCCCTGTCTCCTGGCTGATAGGGCCCCCACTGAGCCCCACACAGTCAGACTGAGACACACACCCTCTGTGTGTTAATGAGCTCCTGTGTGGACGGGGTGAAAATTAATCTTAGAAATATTACCAAGTGCAAAAGGAAAGTCCTCTAGGGCCATAAATCCACTGCCTTTAAAGAGCTTGGCTCAGCAGAGGGCTTCAACTTTAGGGAGAAAGCAAACTTTTACTTGAGAGCAAGATTACTGCTGGGAGGGGAGGGACGCAGAGGGTCCAGTCTGTTGTCGGCTGTGGGCTTAGAGCAAGCGCTGAAGCGAATTCCCGCTGTTGCTGCAGGACAAAAATGCAGCCTCCGGCTTGTGGCAAAGGGGAGAAGTAATTACTGAATGTGTTAACAGTTTCATAAACTCAGAGGCCTGGGACTGAAGTGTTCTGGAGGGGTTGTTGGGTGACTTCCAGGAAGCAGGGGGACGAGGAGGCAGGAAGAGGAGAGAGGAAGGTGGGGAGCAGGCTCTGTGTGGTTCCCATTAGGCCTCATCGGAACCCCGCTCTGGCCTCCCTCCCAGGCCCTGCCGCCATGTGAGCCCAGCGCCCCACCCCCCATGGGGCACTCTCTCTGGGGGAGCACATCTGTCCCGACCTGGATGTTCACCTGCCTCCTGTACACTCAGCTCTGCAAGGAGCAGCTGTTTCCCCAGGAACAGGGTCACTCGAGGGGGCACTGGGATCCCCGCCCCAGTGGAGAGCACCTGCTCAGCTGGCCTGTCATTTCCACTCGGGGATTTTTCTTTTGACGAGGAAGCTCTGTTCTGTGGACGCAGCTGTGCATGGTGCTCCCTGCCCAGCTCCCCCAGCTCCCTCTGAGCCCTTCATGGACACTTTAAATACATTTCCTGCTCCTCCTTTCTATTCCCAAGCATGGAAGAGTGGGAAAACTGCAGGCTTCGGGCTCAGAACAGTCTTGATTCAACTCTTGTATCCTCCACCGGGGGGACCGCTTGACTCGGTCAGTTTCCGCCCCTCATTTTCTCATCTGTAAAATGGGAATATTCCTATATGCTCACCTCACCCGATCACTGTAAGGGAAAATAGGAGACACGACATCTGCTTCCAGGAATGGAAAGTTAAGTGATTTGAATAAACCTTTCCTGCTGAGGACAAATAAAAAGCTGGATGAAATACAGCAAACATCTTAGATCATCAGTGGGGAATCATCGGATCATAGTCTCTGAGGAGGTGAGAGCTCAGAGAGGTGAGCCCAGTACTTGACCCCACCCTTGCCTTTGAAAAATAAATTAATTCAGAAGTCACAGTGACAAAAATGAGCTGTGGATTTTGCAGTATCTCCTCTCCCCTCCAGGTGGGAAGCCTGAATAAATACTCTCCACTTCTTTCAAAGTTAGGGTCCTGAAGGGCTTCACTTTCAGGGTAAAGATGAACTGAAAGAAAATATTCCCTTCCATGGACACAGCCTTGAATTTGGGTACAGATATTTAGATTTAAGGTAGTCCTGGACTGGTAGGATTCCCAAGTGCCTTACAGAAGCAAACTAGAATCCTCTCTAAAGAAAGGATACTCTCATCCTATGCTACAGATTATTCCTCTAAGCAATGTTGAGGGGCACCTGAGTAGCTCAGTCAGATAAGTGTCCAACTTTGGCAAAGGTCATGATCTCACGGCTCATGGGTTGGAGCCCCTCGTTGGGCTCTGTGCTGACAGCTCAGAGCCTGGGGCCTGCTTCAGATTCTGGGTTTCTATCTCTCTCTGCCCCTTCCCTGCTCATGCTCTCTCTCTCTCAAAAATAAGTAAATATTAAAAAAAAAAAAGAAATGTATTGTCCAGCACAGAGTCAAAAAACACAGGGAGAGAAGACACTATGAGAGAGAACCAGAAGAAATAACAGATAACAAAGAGAGGCACATACACTTGAAATGTTGGAATTATCACCCAGAGACAGCTATGTTTACAATTCAAAGGAATAAACAGCAAGCTTGAAAATTTTGTCAGGGCAGGGAAACTAAAAAGCAGATCTAGCGATTTTGAAGAAATCCAAACAGAGATTCTAGAACTAAAAAACCAACACAACCCAAACTAAGCACTTGACGGATGGAGTTGAGTGTAGATTAGGCACAGCTGAAGACAAAATCATTGCACTCAAAGTTGGAAGGAACTATCCAGAACGTAGCACACAGGAACAAATGAGAAAGTACTTGTGCCTTGTTCAAAGCCAGACATGCAGATGTAGAAACTCAATACGCGTTAGTTTCATTCTGTTTCCTCTTTCGAGTACTAAAAAGTGTTTCTTATTTCAGGAAATCTTTCCTGATTCATCTGGCTTGACATCCATCACTCCATTATTCTGGATTTTCTCAGCATCTTTGTGCTTGTTTATTCATATCGCCAAGAACTCATTTACTTCTTGAGATCAATGAATTAAAGAACTAAAGTCACATCCAAAACTATGCCCCTGGGTCAAAAGTTTCCTGGTCCACAAGCTCATTCCTCCTCTTTGCCACGATGACATATGAATGCAAGGGCTTTCTTATTGGAGGCATTGCTCTGAGGAAAAGACTCTGCTGAATTCCAGAATATGGTCTGCTTCTGGATCCTGTGCCCCTGTCGATGACTGGCAGTGGAAACAACCAGTGACCAAGAGCTGTTGTAAATGCTTCCGGGTTCAGGGTCAACAGGGAACACACATGGGCTCTCCTAGGCCCTGCTGTCCTCTTCCTGCACAGCTTCTGGTCATTCTGGAAATTCTGATGAGCCAAGCTGGTGAGTGGGAGTGGCTACAGATGGCCATTAGTGAGACCAATGAAATCACCAGCAGCAATGAGGACGCCGTCAACTCAGCAGGCAGTACTTCTGTTCCACAGCCCCCTTCCCACCGCAGTGCCCCGCCCTCCCCCCTGCATCTGGCTGTCCAGGGCCTTTGAAATTCACAAGTGGGCCCTGCCAGAGATGAGAGGTCCAGAGATGCACTTGACTTCCTGTGTGCCCTTCGTTTCCAAGTGCTGGAGCAAGAGGGATAGGGATGCCCTGAACCCTACCCCTGATCTGGGTCATCTCAGACTCCTGGCCTCAAGGACACAACCAGAGAGAACTGAGGCAGAACCAGGGGCAATGGCTGTGTCCTCTGCCATAAACCTGATGTGAGATCCCATAGGGCTGGGATTGGCTCTGGGAGAGAAAGAGAAGGATGCTGGGCTGAGCTGAGTTTGAGGAAGGCAGGGGTGGGGTGGTGGGGAGTTGTGAGGGGCTTTGGGGTGGGTGCTGGGCTGCCCCAGCAGGTCAGAGTGGGAGTCTAGGGAGGTGCTTTGTGTAGGCGACAGAGAAATGTTGCCTTTTGATGAGTAAGAGCCTGAGGGAACTATAAAATCCAATGCCCTGGCCTCATCTGTTCTGTTTTAATAGCTGAAAATTATTTTTCTGGCCTTAGAAAAAATTGCGTCCCATTTCCTCTGTGTGGTGTGTGTATGTACTCGTGTACACACGCACGTGCATTCACCGACTCATTTGATCAAGGGTGCTCCAAGAACAAGGGCAGGTGTCTCAGTTTAAACAGTGCTGGTTAATGGCCTTTGTGTGTCAGGCACCAGGCCGAGAGCTGGGGACTCCCAGACGATCAGGACAGGGCCCCCGCACTCACTGGAGATGCGGCAGTCCTGATGGCACCTTGTTGTGCCTGGCCTGCTCTAGGGCCCTCTTCATTCACTGACTGATATCTAGTCTGGCCAAAATGGTTTTTCACAGCCTCTCCTGGGCTCCAAAGGCAGCACCGGAAATTTCAAGTAAGAAGCCGCTTCCTGGTCCAGCATTGCCACTGTGGACAGGAAATTACTGAGACCAAGGATGGATGAGCTGCCTGGACTCCTGTCTGCCCCTTCTGCCCCTGATCATGGAGCAGATAACCAAGGGGTCAGTGTGGGAGAGGCTTCCGAATCGATTTGTGGCTCTATCTCAAATAAACTGGGGGGGGGGGTGCTGTGTCTCTTGCTAAGCCCCCCTTTCCCCCAGCTTTTATTTCCTTCTTCTGATTTGGGACTGGATTAGTTCCTGGACCCAGCGACTATTTAATCTCTCCTTATAAAACGGGCCTTTACCTTGCTGGACGAGGGCAGGTCCCTCATGCTGAGACTGACTACCTTGAGGAATGGTTCCTGGTTGCCCTGGGACCGATGGCAGAGGAAGGAGCCTCGCTCTGGGCTCCATTCACCCTATTTTGCCCAAAGGCTATAGCCAATGGTCCACGCTGGGCACAGGCTGTCAGGCCTTGAATTTCTCCCCAAGCATCCATCTTGGCTGGAGAGACAGCAGGTCTCTGAGAACCATCCCTCCTCTTCTCGGTGATGATCTACAGCCAATTAGCTGAGCCCAGGAAGGTGGCAAATGCCTTTCTCCAGCCCCGGAGCTAACAGCAAATGCAGTGTTTCTTACAGACATCTCTGCAAAGGGGGAGGACAGAGTAGCCTCCCAGGACCTCAGGAGTTGGTTTGCAGCTGTCAGCCCAAGGCTTTAATAACAGAAAAGGCAAAGGCACATTCCACTGAGTAGCTTAAAATAAGAGTAAAAGTTGGCTATATCTTTTCTAGACTGTGCCTGGGGTTTTGTGTGTGTGTGTGTGTGTGTGTGTGTGCGCGCACACACACACACAGAAAGCAGGGACTCTCCCTGGGGTCTAACAAATTGGGGTCTTCGCTGTGAAGGGTTGTGGCAGCTGTGAGAGGAGGCGAGCTAATAACTGGGGGCTGAAATAATTGGTCTCATATGTATGCTCCCTCCAGCCCTTGCCTATCACCCCCTCCAGCTGCTTAGGCCTCCGGCAGGCTGACTCACCCTCCCGGCTGGGCTGGGACGCCTTCCTCACACCACAATCAATAGTCAATTTAAGCAGATTTTATCTGTGTAAAACAGTTGGGTGAGGGAGCGGAGATCGAAGGAGTGCCGTTCGAGGGAGGCCCTGGTTCTGCCGCTATCCCGCGATGGCAATTCCTGCTTTACTTCCCTCATCGGCTCCAGAGGTGGGGTGACCCCTGTGTCACTTGTACACAGGAAGAAAAGAGGATTCATGCTCACCGAGTGGGGCAACAATATACCAGATCGAGGCTGGGTGTTTATCATATACATTGTTCCACTGACCGTATAATGGGACAAAAGATGTCAAGGAATGTGGACAAAACCAGAAAACGCTATATAAACCCAGAAGCTGGTACCTTTTCTGTTTGCTGCTCAAACCCAGGCAACCCCGACAGTGGCTGGCATATAGTAGGTGCTCAAGAAACACGCTCGATGAATGAACCCTGTGTTATCTGTGCTGGGTCACCCTTCCCTTACCTGGGTATTGGGCTCAGTGAAGGGTGGGGAATGAAAGGGTGACGGTGGGCCAGTCCACGGGGTTAGAGTATGTGTTTCCGGGTCCTGGGTGAATGCCGTCATGGAACCCCTGAGCCAAATGTGCTCTTCACCATCCTGCTGGGGATGGACAGTCTGTGCCTCTGCCCTCTCTGTCAGCGCCCAGCAGTCTCGGCTGCAGAGGACCAGGGCTTGGTTGTTTTTAGAAATCAATCAGCTTCATTAAGGTATGACTAAAGTTCTATTTTAAACTTCCCCTGGAGAGGTATTACTCACGGGGAATAGGTAAGCAACACTGGCATTTCTCTTGGAGAGTTTGGGGCCGAGAGAATTCAGTCTCGAACATCTCCTTTCCTTCTCCCCACCCCTGTCTCCTGGCCCGGCACCGAATGATTCCAGCAGACTGGGAAGCAGTGGGATGTGATGTGGGGCTTAAGAACCGGCAGGAGCGAGTTTGGCTACGCTACCTGTAGTGAACCGCGGGACCAGTCTCTCGGAGTTTCTTTCCTGAAAACTGATGCTAATTCCTGGGCGGGGTGATGCTCTCATGGGGCTGGTGCCTAGTAAATCCCAGGGGAGCAGTGGTTGTGCTCGGCCAGGAAGGGCCTGCCCGCTGGCTTTCGGCAACAGCAGGGGTAAGGAGGCAAGGGGATGTCAGGACCGTCTCCCTGGATCCGCTGGGCACCCTGGAGGAGCTGGCATTCACACCCCTAAGGTCAGCCACTCAGTTGGTTCTGCCCCTACGCTAAGTGGTCCCGTGTGCCACCCCTCACTAGCAAGGATTGTGGAGTCCCTGTGCACCCACCGCTGCCCAAGATGGAGCTGTCGAAGGGCTTTGGTGCTGAGGGTCAGTGTTAAGGAGCAATCAGACTGCAATGTGGCTTTCCTCCAGGGCCGGCCAGGGCAGGATCCCTGCCCAACGTAGGCAATCAGTAAAAATAAGGGCACTGCACATGTACTGAGTGCTTGCTGTAAGCCATGCACTGTGCTAGCACTTTGCTTCATCTGGACCTTTTACATCTTAATCTCTACAAGGGCTCAACCAAGTAGGTTCTCTTACCACCCTCATTTCGTAGATGGTAACCATAGGGCTCATTTGTTTAATAACTTCACTGAGGTCACCGGCTTGTGAGCAGTAGAACCAGGCCTCAAACCCAGTCCTGCTTCACCCAGCACCAAAGCCCCACCGCAACCAGCTGCTGGGCATAGGCTGACACACATAGGCTCAGATTTCTCTTGCTTGGCCCCTGGGAACACTCAGAAGGATGTTCTTCCGGCATCCTGGGAGAACCTCACCCCTGTCAGGCCAGGGCCAGCTGCCTGGAACGTGCTGGCAGGCACAGCCGGTTCAGGGTCCTGGGTGAAGGAGCGGATGCCCGCCACAGGGCTGAAGTAACCCCAGGCTCTGGGAAGCCAGCTGGAGAAGAGCAGGGGGAGCTCAGCTGAAGGCCCCGCTGGGTGGGAACGCCCTGTGTGGGGTGGGGGTGGGGAAGAGTTCACCCAAGGGCTGCAGGAGGCCCCCAGATCGCCCTCTGACCTCTAGCGAGGATTAGAAGCCAGCAGTTCTGGTGCCAGCCCTATCAGACTATAGTCCCTCAAATGAACGTGCAATCCAATTTAATTTCCCTTTAGGAAATTACGTATTTTTAAAAAATACATGAAGAGTCAGAAAGGAGCCATGGCAACGAGGAGGCTGAACATCCGAGCCCAGGCCAAGTCTTCTCTCCCTCAGCTGGGGCATCTGGTTTTCCGGGTCAGACCTCCCGACCGTCTTCACATCGTCGCGCATGTGCAAAATGTCATCTGCGTCCAGGACACCGGGGTCAGCAGGGGCAGCTGTCTGTAGCTAGGGGCCAGCAGCCCGAGGCTCTAGTTGGCCTAGGCCTGCTCAGCCACAGAGGCCCATGCCTCTCACACCTGCTCCAGGTGAGGGGGCTCTGCTCTGGGTGCCCCCCGCCCTGCCCTGCCCCCAGCTCTCTCCTTGGGTCAAAGGCTGCTGGATGGGTTCAGCTGACACTAATTGGGCTGTGTCAGGAGCCAGGCAGGCTTCACCCCCAAGAATCCCGTGGCAGCTGGGATTCCTCTCCCATTTTATAGACGAGGAAACTGAGGCTCTGAGGCATTCAGTGGCTTGCTCAAGGTAACAATAATAGTACTCAGTGAGTGCTTATCCTTTGTCAGGCCGAATGCTTTGCACACAGTACCTCCCTCTGCTGCAGGGTCCTACCCCTCCCCCCCACGCTGGTGCTGTTTCTGAGCTTTCACAGATCTGCTGAATGCCCCAGTCACTCATCAGATGGACAGCGCTTATGATGCGCTGGGCCCTAGGGTAGGTCTCCAGTACAGGGATAAACAAAGGAAAGGGGCCTGCCCTCAGGGAGCCCACCATCGGAGCCAGACACGCAGGGGTCCACTCCCCTGCTCCATGTGCCAGGAGTTGTCTGGACACGGGGCACGGGAAGGTGGGACAGGCCTAGGAAGGTGCGGACCAGTGGAGGAGCCCAACATATAAACAGATAAATACAGCCCAGGAAGCAACACACACAGCAGAGGCAGCAACACGCTCGAGTGGGGTCTCCAGGGGGTACCCCCAGGAGGCCTGGGAAAGCGCTGCAGATCCTGCACCGTGATGACAGAAAACATTCGCCGGGCAGACACCTCTGGGGATAAGGCCTGGGTGGGTCTCCAGAACCCGAGCTGTGTCTGACTTTCTCCGGCGGGAGTCCTTCATACAGTGGGTGCCGCGTGAGCGACTGGCTGAGTGACGAGTAACTGAGGTACCTCGGTCATCTTCTTATTCTCTTTTTTTTTTTTAATGTTTATTTATTTTTGAGACAGAGAGAGACAGCATGAACAGGGGAGGGGCAGAGAGAGAGGGAGACACAGAATCTGAAACAGGCTCCAGGCTCTGAGCAGTCAGCACAGAGCCCGACGCGGGGCTCGAACTCACGGACTGCGAGATCATGACCTGAGCCGAAGTCGGATGCTTAACCGACCGAGCCACCCAGGCGCCCCTTCTTATTCTCTTATCTCTCAGATGAATCTGGCTCTAACAAGTACTTCAAGCAGAGGACTGATTACTTCAGAAATGCCTCCTGCTGGGCTAAAGAGCCGCTTTGGGGGCCTGGAGGTTATTGCCAGAGAACCCACGCTCACACACAGCCCCTACATAGGTCCTGCAGGCGTCCTGTGGTGTAGGGCACATGGGCCCAGGTGCCAAGATGGCGGCCGGCTTTCTCCTCAGGGTTATCTGTCTCTCCAGCCTGCAGCTTTGCTGGCTGAGGCACGTGCTGCTTTATCTTCTCCGCCTGCGTCCCTAGGATGTGTCTGCTCAGCTATATTAGGAAGGCCCAGTGCCCTAATATTTTTATCAAATAGTAGAATACCTGGCTATATTTACCCTGACTCATGTGGTGCCTTTAGACCAAAGAACACAACGCAGCGGGCAGGCTTTTGGTCAGCGTAGCTTCCTCCTGCCTCGGAGAGGAACACTTAATTGTCTGTCTTTGGCAGAAGGGATGGCTGAGGCCCAAGGATGTGTCTGAACCTCCTGCTCAGAGGGGTGGGCCAGGATGTGAACCAAGCAGCCTGGCCCCAGACTCCCCATGCCAGCAACCATGCTGCCTCCCTGGGAAGGGCATGAGCCCCGGCATCCCAGCCTCTCTCCCTGAGGATGCCTGGTGGCAGCTCCCCACGCACCCTTCCATTGCCACTCAGCCTCCTCCTTCTTTCCTCTCAGGCCTTTGAGTCTTATTCATGAAAGGAGCTGAACATATCAGGTCAAAAAAGGTCACCCCCAGACTGGCATGCCCTCAAGTACCCGAGGAAGAGAGGATGGTTGGAGTAGAATTAACTCAGACCTGTTGTTTCTTCTAGTAAAGGCCACATGCATCATACAGAGGTCCACTCATTCCACGGACATTTGCAGAACCCGAAGACTGAGCCAGGCTCTCTACTGGTGACTGGAGGGCAGAGAAGGGGTTGGCATGGGTCCCAGGAGGTCACCACCTATGGGTCTTCATCAGCGCCCAAACATGCCCACCGGTACACCCCAAACTGGGGGAAGCCAAGGGGAGACTCTTCTGGAGGGGGCTTCTGCTGAGTCTTTGTTGGTTCATGTAATGTTCTCCACAATTCTATGTCACAGATATTATCCCCATTTCACAGATGAGGAAACCAGGATTAAACAAGTCATACCATAACCTGACTCTGAGCCTGAAAGTTTCCAAAGCTTACTTTCTTCCTTCTTCACCTCCCTGTCTCCCACAAGAACGTGAAAATAACCACACGTCACCACCACACACACCCACACCTATAAAAGTACAAAATGGAAGCATTTGATCTCTTGTACAGGCTGCAAAGGCTCTCCTCTCTCTCTCTCAAAAATACATAAACTTAAAAAAAGAATAAAGAAAAAAAGTAAACTTGATGAAAAAGGGAGGGCGCAGATCACTACATGAGTGATAGAAAGCCGAGTGTGTGGACACAGGGTTTTGTGTTGTCGTCAAGCGACACCTACGACAGAAATGATCTATCACGTCACCGACAAGCAAAAGAGCCACTGTGCACATGTGATTGGACATAAATAGTAAAGCGCGCTCACAAAGAGCTGTGATTAGTCTGGCTCTTACACCACAAAGCCAGTGTTTAGTTTTTCTCTTTGTAGTTCTTTCTTTAGCGTCTGTTAACTGCACGGGGGTTGGCCGTTTAGCGCAATACCAGGTGTGAGCTGTTCCTACAGGCGGTGCATATGTGTGTGTGTGTGTGTGTGTGTGCGTGCGTGTATGTGTGTGCATGTGCACATGTGCACACACATACGCACACACAGTATTATCAACTCTCTTGCCAGCCAGTGCCCGGGGCTGGGCTTTGTGAGCCTTTCTCCCGGGCTGGTGAGTCCCAGGCAGCGGAAGCTGCGGAAGAAGCAATTGGGGTGGGGAGATTTGGTGGAAGGTGGTCTCTGGGTGGAGGCGGGAGAGGACCAGGGCTGGGAGGACCCGCCTGTGCCCAGACCTGGGCCCTGGTCCTTCCTTCCCAGCAGGAGGAGAACAAATCCCCACTGGCTTCGGCCACACGTACCCTGAAGTGCGACATGACTAATGTCAGATCCCAGGCTAAAAGCAGATGGGAGTCAGGTGGGGAGAGCTGGAGAGTCCGCAGTAGTGGAAAGGCTGAGGGAAGGCCAGGGAAAGGCAACGTGACATTTTACCGGGGTGGGATTTTCACCTTTCCGAGAGCCTCCTCTGCTTTTTTCCTATCAATCTATCAATTACGCAATCACCAGGCCTTGTCATATCACTCGGAGATGGCCTGAGACACCAGAGGAACAGGTGTGAGTGAGGGACCACAATGTTGTCTGAGCTCCCTGGGTGCAGGTGAGAATGTATACTGCCCCCCACATTTGCCTTCCTGCTCCCCACCGTGGGCGGGCTGTTCCACGTACCTCTCACCTTCTCTTCCAGGTCGGCAGGGCAGGTCTGGGCTCCGTTCTCTGCACAGCCTTCCCAGGCTCCCAAGGGCAGGGACGCAAGCCTCAGGCCCTGTCCCATTGTCAGGAGATCCTGAAGACGCCCTTGAGACCCAAGGCCCAAGGGGGCCCAGTCCCACCTCACAGTCCTGCCTTACTTTCTTTTTCATCCCTGAGAGGCCCAACTCAAGACAAGAAACAACTTCCAGTTAGCCTTGAACCCGGACAGACCTTCTTTGCTTTCAGGAGAGCCCACACATGTGTGCACACACAGCCTCTCACCCGCACGTGCTCACACGTGTGCACACGCAAGTACACACATGCCCCTCTCTACCTTTGTCTGTTTCCGTGCTGCCTCGCGGCTGCCGGCGTGAATAACATGTATAAAGGGTACAGAGGGTCTTCTCACCTCTGAGGAAGCAGGAGGGAAAAAGGTACGGCGTGGCTGGAATTCAGATCACAGACAGGAAACAAACAAAAAAAAAATCCCCAAGCTCAACGGGGGAAGAAAAGCTCATTAATGTCTCTGTTCCCCTCTTCATTAAGCAAGAGTTCGCTCATAAATATTCACAGGGTTTTAAAGTAAGGTCAGGTGACAGTTCAGTTAATGCACAACAATTAAGACGGCTCTAGCTCTTGAGCAGCCCCTGGCCCTGCCTCCCAGAGGGGCAGCAGAGGGGAGCAGGGGTGAGGCAAAGCTGCGGGTAGAGACTCACCCGTCCACACCCCCAGGGGCCCTTGAGAAAGCAGCTCATAGGCCCTGCTGCTGTCTTGTGACACCGAGAATACCCTCCTCATGGGAAGGGCTTGAAGTTCCCCCACTGCCCATCACTGGCCCCTAACTTTTTTTTTAATTTTTTTTTTATTTCAGCTTTATCGAGGTGTATGTGTGTGTGTGTGTGTGTGTGTGTGTATACATACATATATACATATATATGTACACATACATATATACATATAAAATATATATATATAATGTTTATTTGTTCTTTTGTGAGAGAGAGAGAGAGAGAGAGAGAGTGATCGGGGGGGGCAGAGAGAGGGAGTCACAATCCCAAGCAGGCTCCATGCTGCCAGTGCAGAGCCTGATGTGGGGCTCAAACTCACAGACTGTGAGATCATGACCTGAACGGAAATCAAGAGTCAGATGCTTAACCGACGGAACCACCCAGGCGCCCCTATCGAGGTAAACCAACAAATAAAATTGTTGATATATTTAAAGTGTATACCGTGGTGATCTGATGTATGTGTCCACCCTTGTGAAAGGATTCCCTCATCTAGTTAATTAACACATCCATCACCTCATTCATTCATTCATTCATTCGTGAGAACACTTAAGTTCTCTCTTAACAAATTTCAATCGTGCAATGCAGCGTTACTAACTACGTAAGGTCCCCGATTTATGATGGTTCAACTTCGCGATATTTTGACCTTGGGATAGTGCGAAAGCAATAACGATGCAGTAGGAACCATACCTCCAGCTTCGAATGTGGATCTTTTCCCCACCTAGTGATATGGGGTATGATCCTCTCTCTGGTGCTGGGCATTGGCAGCTCCTAGGCAGTCTTACCATCACGAGGGTGAACAGCCGATAGACTGACAACCATTCTGTACCCGCACAGCCACTGTGTTCGTCACTTCCAGTACAGCATTCAACTAACTACGTGAGGTACGCACCCCTTCACAGTAAAAGAGGCTGTGTTAGATGCTTTTGCCCAAGTGGAGGCTAATGCAAGTGTTCAAACACATTTAAGACGGGCCAGGCTAAGCTGTGACCTCCTGTAGCTTAGAGGTATTAAGTGCATTTTCGACTTCTAATATTTTCAACTTAATAATGGGTTTATTGGGATGTAACCCCATCATAAGGCAAGGGAGATCTGTAATCATATTTGACATTAGATCCTCAGACCTTATGCACCTCATAACTGAAAGTTTATATCCTTTTACCAACCACTCTCTATTACCTTCACCCACCCCAGCCCCTGGCAACCACTTTCCTATTGCCTGTTTCTAGAAGTTTGACTTAAAAAAAAAATAGATTCCATGTGTAAGTGATACCATGCAGTATTTGCCTTTCTCTCTCTGCCTCATTTCACTTGAGGTAACTGTAATGTAAAGGGGCATGATTTGTCCCCCATGGCCACCCCAAGCCATGACTGGGGCCAGGGCACTTTCCATAACCCACCTCCAGCCGTTAGTAGGAACCAGGGAAGCTCTCACCTCCCACGGGGATCTCTGCTGGTTCCTCCTTGCTCCAGAGCTCTCTGATCCTGCACACTGCAGCCAGATTAATTTTCTTAAATGCTGGTTTAATTGTGTCACTCCTTCCAAAAAACATTCATTGGCTCCCCATTGACTATGAATTAAGTGCAAACTCCTCATGTTCTGTGGTCCAAACGCTCCTTAACAACCTTAATGACCATTACTCTTTATTCACTTCCCAATGTTGCAGCCAAATGGAACTTGGAGCTCTTCTCCAAAATGCTTTATACTTTCCTGCCTCCACGGCTTGTTTATGTAGCTCACACTTTCTGGAATTCCCTCCCCTGCAGGTTCTGTCAAGATCCTATCCATCTTGCCCAGGCCCATTTCAAATGTCATCGCTTCCACGAAACTGACCCCGTTTCCCACAATCTGATGTAATCTCCCTCCAGAGTATTTTGCTTGAACCTCTCCTATGCTACAGTTACCTACATCTGTGCAGCTCAGCTAATGATAGTATAATGATAATACTAGTTTTAACAATATTAGTTGCTACTTCTGAGTGCCCACTATGTGTTAGTTGCCTTGCATATATCATTCCCTGCAAGTTAGATATTATCATCCCATTTTACAGTTGAGAAAATCGGGTCCCGAGAGGCCAAGACCAACTCGAACCGGTTCTAAAATTTTGCTACATCGTCTCACTCTCACATCTGAAAGCTCCCTGGGTTGAATCATGTCCCCCGATAGTCCCCCAAACCTGTGGATGTGACTTTATTTGGAATAGGGTCTTTGTGGATGTAATTAAGTTAAGATGGTGACCCACTGCATTAGGGTGGCTTCTAATCCAAGACTGACATCTTTATAAGAAGGGGGAAACGTGGACACAGACACACCGAGGAAAAGTGGTGGAGATTGGAATAACGTGTCTACGAGTCCGGGACTGAAGGCAACCACCAGAAGCTGGGGGAGAGCCAGGAAATGGGTTCTCCCTTAGAACCTCTGAAAAAGGACCCCGTCTTGCAACACCTTGATTTCTAACTTCCAGCCTCCAGAACGGTGACAGGATGAATTCCCGTGGTTCTAAGCCACCTAGTTGGTGGTGCTTTATTCCAGCAGGCTTAGGAAACCAATACAGTCCTCAAGGGCAGCATCCGTTTTTACCCTTCTCGTTACGCTTCTCAGACTGGAGCAGTCTTCACCTGGCGGGTACTCAGGAAAGGCCTGCGGATGGAGTGGAGATTTTTGCTCCCTGCCTGTGGAGGTCCCAGGAGCCGGGAACGGATTTAGCATCTTACTGATGGGTGTTAGAGGCCCAGAGAGGTCAGTTACCTTATGGCTATAGCTGGCAGTGGAGTCAGTTCTGGGCGTGGGCAGCCAGACAATGTGGCGCCTGGTGGAACCTGCCTCCGTGTGTGAGGTCAGCCCAACCCAGGTCCTTGAAAGTACACGTGGCCTGCTTGGGTGCCCTCCACAAATGTCCTGGGGCTGTAGTGCTGGAGGGAGGACTCCGGAGATTTGCCTGGTTACCTCCCCGCTCAGGAAGCCCGGGGTGTGGCCAGCTCTGGTCCTGGGCCTCAGGGTTGCTCTGGGTTTCGGGTTTTCCAGAAGGCAGCTGGAAGGATGCGGGGCTCAGGGCACTTTCTGGAAGCACCCAGTGGTGGGTCTTCCCTGTCCCACTGATGAGTGGAGGTCAGGCCAGCATCCTCCACTGCAGCACCAGCAGCTGGGTACCTGCTCACACTGGGCTCCTGCTCTGTCTGCAGGCAGTGGGTTCCTGCTGCTCCTCGAGGAGGGGCTGGGGAGAGGTCCCGGGGGCCTGGGCTATCCTGAGCACCGCTGCTGTCTGGAAGGAGGATGGTGAGCCCGGCTAGCTCTCAGGGGCAGGAGTGTGTGCTGATGTTAGACAAGTCAGGAAGCGGGGCTCACTTCCTGTGCTGTTTATCCCGCCCCCACCCCCCAGAACTGAGAGGTGGGACTTCTTTTCAGGAACTATAAGCAACCCTCTGTCTGAGACTTCCCCCTAAAGCCTACTGGATCTCTCTCTGCCCTCGACATTGAGCTGTGATGGATTATATATGGACATATTTTGTTACATAAGCAATTTTTCTTATTGTGGTAAAATATACGTAACATAGAAACGCACCAGTTCAGTCATTTTCAGGTGTACAGTTTAATGGCACGAAGCACATTCACAATGTTGGGCAACCATCCGCCTCCAGGACTGCTTCCTCTTCCCCGACTCAGACTCTACCTATAAAACAGCAGCTCCCCATTTCCCGCTCACCTGTGCTTAGCAACCACGATTGCACTTTCTGCCTCCAGGGCGACGACGCTAGGTGCCTCGTGTAAGTGGGATCATACATCATCTGTCCTTTGGTGTCTGACGAATTTCACTTCACACAATGGCTTCCCGATCCATCCAGGTTGGGCCACATGCCAGAATTCCCTTCCCTTCTACGGTTGAGTAACATCCCACGGATATGAATAATATCCCAATATTGCATGTTACACCGTATTTTACCTGCACGTTCGTCTGGTGACGGACAGATGATGGACAGTGGGCTGCTTTCACCTTTTGGCTGCTGGACATAATGCCGCTATGAATGTTGGTATACGAGCATCTGTTTGAGTCCCTGCTTTCCATTCTTTTGAGTATCCACCCAGAGATGGTACTGTTGGACACAGGAATCTCTAATTTTCGTGGAAGCAATCCTCTTTTTAGAATCAGAAATAGGCACAGGAGAAGCGAAGAAGGAGAAGCACTAGCGTCACTTGAACACACACTTTGTGCTCAGAATTGTATGTCATGTGATCTAAAGGGTACAGCAAGCCTGTGGGGGAGCTATCATTTCCGTCGCAGAGCTGGGAAAGCCAAGACCCAGCTTTGAACATGGTTTGTCAGTTGGGGCCACACCTTGAACCCAGACAGACCGCGGAGGGGCCCAGGCAGGTGGCTGAGCTTTGGATGGAACCATAGAAGTGTGGGGGGGGCGGGGTGCTCATGGCTGCATTGTCCCTCCACTGGGGAGATGGTGAACTCCCCTCAAAGATCCCGAGGAGTGGGGCGGCTGGGTGGCTCAGTCGGTTAAGCGTCTGACTTCGGCTCAGGTCATGATCTCACAGTTCGTGGGTTTGAGCCCCGCGTTGGGCTCTGTGCTGACAGCTCAGAGCCTGGAGCCTGTTTGAGATTCTGTGTCTCCCTCTCTCTGACCCTCCCCCATTCATGCTCTGTCTCTCTCTGTCTCAAAAATAAATAAACGTTAAAAAAAAAAAAAAAGATCCCGAGGAGTATCCTGCGGCAGCTGGGCAGGGTGGGGAGTGGGGTGGAGAGATGTGCTCTGCAGGCTGTGAGGCTTGGTGGGCAGGGGTCGTATGCCATCTTCAAGGTCTTTTCCTATCTAAACTTCCCAGGTTCCTTCAACAGTTTCTCAAGCGTGACAGCGGCCAGAGCCCCGCTGTGCCTCCTGCTCTCCCTCTGCCGGACCTGCTCTGGCCCCTAACACAGCAGAGCCTGACACATCGCATCACAGCCGGCGAATCAGGCCTGCCGATTCCAAGGCACCAGGGGACTGAGCTCATCTAAAGAGAGTGAACTCCTCTCTCTCTTCTCCCCTATTTTGAGCTTCGGTTCCCTTTTCAATAGCGCCGTTTTTACGCTTTCCAATCTGAAGAACATTTGCCTTGATGGGAAAAGCAAAGGAAAAATAGGAGCCGAATAATGCATTTCATTGCGGGGCGTATTACGCCCTGCAAAGCGCTTTGTGACTACCAGCTCATTTGGTCCTCGTTGTGACCCGGGGGCTAAGTAGGGCAGTGTCATTACCCGTTGAGCAGGGTTGAACGACTTGCATAGGGTCCCTCAGCTAGTTAGCGGCCCCGGCAAGACTGTTAGGGAAAATTCTGACTACACAAGCACAAATCATCCCAATCAGGAGGCATCCACAGACACTAATGTGGCCACGCCAGGGACTCTCAGATAAACGCTCATTTGAAAACCAAAACTAAACACAAAAGAAAAAGGCTGCTTTAGCTGTAAACAGGCAAAGCCCAGCGCCGGAGAGCAGCATGGCCCCCAGAGAAGGATGGGGAAGAGGCCGGCTTTTTAGGAAAAGTGCGGACACAAACTAAAAACATTTTTAGGTGTGCTGATAGCACGATCCCATGCCCTCCCCAATGCAGCGAACAAGCAAGCAAGCAAACAAAAAAGTCCAACAACAAACACAACAAAACCATATGAAAAACAACACTCACAGCAAAGAACAAGACAGGGCAAGTCTGCTGCTTAGAGAAAAGCGGAAGAACACTGATGTAGAGGAGACAGCTCCTCGGGTGGCAGGAGGGCATGGGGGACGGAGCCCAGGCGGATCGGGGGAGAGGCCAGGCTCGGACAGCCGGGTTCCTCATTGTGAGACACTCCCCGACCTGCCCCTCTCATGTTCCAGACGCCCAGGGTCCTGGACTCCGTGTTTATCACACTTCACTCACCCTTCTCCTACACTGGTGATTCTGTGATGTCCATATACTTATCTGCATTATGAAATTCAAGCTGGATGCTGTTGCCTGTTCTAGATTCCCAGCCCAAAGCTTGCTCCTACTTTGTCAGAAAGGGAGATCAGCATGGCTCACCCCAGCGTTACAGAGACTCTAAGAGCCAAACTAAGACTTCCTCCTTAGTATAATTGGAAAGGTCGAATAAACTGAAAAATAAGGAACTAAAAAAAGTTCTGGTTCCATACACTACCTCAGCTGCTTCACTCAGCATTATTCTGAGGGTCACCAGTGATCCAGAGACCACAGTTGGGGGAGCAGTGGGCAACACTGTGGGTCACTGATGTCTCAACCCTGTGGTCTGAGGTTTCTCCTCACTTTGTAGTGTACAATGTGGCCCACCGCACACAGGGGTTCCTGTCCACTCTGCGCATGCTTCCCAGGCAGCACACCTGTCCTGTGGATGTGAACACGAACCCCTGAACCTCCTGTTGAGCACAGCACTGCCCACAGCCAGACCCCCAGGAAGCTTTAAGGGTCCCTGACGTTGGGCCACATGATCGTACTTGTCTGTCAGATTTGTCTTCAATTATGGGAGCTTTCTTCCAGGTCTTTTCCTATCTCCAGTATTTTCACATCACATTTATTTTTTCCATAATAAAAGTAATGCCTGCTCATTGCAGAAAATCTGATCACTAAGCAGAAAAGCAGAAAGAACTAGAATTGTCCATCGTTCCATTACCCAAAGATACCACCATTTGTATTTTGTACTCTACCAGCTTTTATTATTAGTTTTAAAAAACATAGCTTTTGGGGGCACCTGGGTGGCTCAGTTGGTTAAGCGTCTGACTTCGGCTCAGGTCATGATCTCACGGCTCCTGAGTTCGAGCCCCGCATAAGGCTCTGTGCTGACAGCTCGGAGCCTGGAGCCTGCTTCGGATTCTGTGTCTGCCTCTCTGTCTGTCCCTACCTGCACCCTCTCTCAAAAAAAAAAAAAAAAAACATTAAAAATATTTTTAAAAAAAACCATAGTTGTTAACATACTATCCATGTGTTTTTTATCTCTTGTTTCTTCCTATACTGTGATGAATTCATCACAAACATCATGCTGCATGTTGATTATTTCTTTTGCTTGTACAACGAACATTATTAATAACAACTCTGTCTCCTGAGGATAGATCTAAGAAGTGCCTCTCCTGGGTACCATGTCCTACTTGCAAGGTTTGAATGGGACTATATGTTGCACCCTTACCAGATTTATTCAGATTCTTTAAAAATCAAAATGGAGGGGCGCCTGGGTGGCGCAGTCGGTTAAGCGTCCGACTTCAGCCAGGTCACGATCTCGCGGTCCGTGAGTTTGAGCCCCGCATCAGGCTCTGGGCTGATGGCTCGGAGCCTGGAGCCTGTTTCCGATTCTGTGTCTCCCTCTCTCTCTGCCCCTCACCCGTTCATGCTCTGTCTCTCTCTGTCCCAAAAATAAATAAACGTTGAAAAAAAATTTTTTTTTAAATCAAAATGGAAAGTAATTTTTATGAATTTGCTAATTGACAAGGCAAGAGTAGCTCTCTAGTTGTTTGAATTTTTGTTTTGATCACTAATAAAACTGAAAAATATTCATCTTTTGGAAAACTGACTATTTTTTTTTTTAGTGAATTGTTTATCATCTCTTTGGCTCCCTTTCCCATTATGCCTCAGGGGCTTTATTATTGATTTATACCAACTCTTTATATGTTAAAGATATTAACCATTTATCCAATATTTGCTGCAAATATATTTTTCCCAGTGTGACTTTTAAAATCTGGGTTCATTATACATTTCCCATATAGCCACATTGATTTCTTTAGCTGCTCCATTTTCTTCCTCATTGGAATTATATGTGATTTTTATTGCTATAATTTCATTTTTAAAGTCACCCACACCTTGTGAGCTATGTTTTCTTCTGGAGTTTGCAGCCATGGGACCATAATAACTTCACTTCTGACTTTAAAGCCTAGGATATATATCTGCTGTCATGCATCATGGGTCTCCGTTGAGTGCACCTGAGTGCACTGCCCCCCTACCCCACCCCGTCCCTTATCATGAACACATAGAGATGTTCAGGCCTTACACCCTCAGGTGTGGTTCAGGGCTTTTTAACTCTCTCTCGTGAATGCTTATTCAGGGCAGAAGGTCACTCACAGGTGGTTTATTATGTTAATGAATTCATGATACCTGAAAGATTCCTAAGGATGAAGAATTCATTCAGGGTTTCAGAGGACAGTGGCACCCTAGAGCAAATCCCTACTCATAGGAGACACGGGCCTTCTGTCATAATAACACCTAACACTGAAAAATCACTTAAAATATGCCAGTCATTGTTCTAAGTGCTGCACATGAATCACCTGGCTTAATCTCCAACAACCCTGTGAGGCTGGCGCGGTTATTACTGCCAGTTTTCGGATGAAAAAAAACGAAGGCACAGGGTGGGTAAGTAACTTCCCCAAGTGTGTCGCAGAGCTGGGAGACATAGGCTGTGCCACTAAGAGAACAGATGTGCATGCAGGTGAGCAGGAGTTTCCTGGAGTGAGGCGGGGAGGCAGCAAACGGGAAATGCCCAGGCGAGAGGGGGAGGCAGCAGGTGCTGGTTGGAGGGGGAGACTGAGTGAGCGCCCACTGCATCCCGTGACCCCGCTTGGCTCCGTGACCCGCAGTGGGTTCGTACTGCAGGAACCCATCTTGCACAGGAATCAGGGCTTTCCCCAGTGATCTCCCCCCGCCCCCCGCCCCAGACACGGAGCAGACAGCATTTTGATATCTGCCTATATTGTAAGTTAGGTATAGGGATTCCCGGGCCTAAGGAGGGCAGGGACAGATAATCACAGTGGCAATAGCTAACCTGTGGCGAGCACTGAGTATATGCCGAGCGCCAGGCTAAGAATTTCGTGTGCATTACCTTATGCACTCGTTGTAACGTTCCTATGAAGCCAGTACATTATCATACCCGTTTTGTCTATGAGGAAACTGAGGCTCAGAGAGATTTATAACTTTAATGAGCAGAGCCTACTTGACTCCCAAGTCTATATACATTGTCTCCACTTCCCTCTGCTGCCCCCTCCCTCAGGTGCGTGGTGTTGGTAATTATCTAGCTCCTCTCTCCCTTCTGCTCTGGGACATGGTGATGATGAGCCAGGGCTGAGCAGAGGAAGAAGAAATGGGGCTCCAAGGGACCCAGGAGGGGACCCTGCCGTTCTTTCTCTAGAGCCTTGGGACAGAGAAAAGTAAGAAGAAAGATGGACAGTTTTCGGGTTGTTCTATTCCATTTCCTTTTCACTACTGAGCACTGGTGTTTGGAGGTGGTGGGGAGCACCTGCCTTCTGCACAGGGGCTACTGGGAGCGGCTCCTCCAAAGGAGCAATGTGGGGTCCCAAGCTCACCCCTCCGCAGCAAGCAGCGTGTCCCAACCAGGCACATTTGGGCATGGGAACAACGCCCCCAGTGATCCCGGTTCCCGCCATGTTCGCTGGGCTCAGGGCTGTGTCTGGTGCAGGCAGCAAGATCTGACAAAGGCTTTTTCCTTCCCTCACAGAGCTTGGCATTCATACAATGTCCTTGGGGCTTTGTGAACAAAGATGGGACCCAGCTTTCGCTTCCGTCTACCTGTGGCTGTCTCATAGTAATTGTCTCGCTTTATGGGTTTCTGTCTCGGCTTTTAGCTTGTTACGGTTCTTGTTTGAATAGAAAAAGAGGGCATTTATACTACGGATCTTCATCTCCCATTAGTGACAGTGCAAACCCGCTGCCCTGGCTGGGCCGGCTCCCTTACCGTCACCCCAGGCAGCGACGCCACGGATGCGACCTGTGTGCTTCAGATGCTGTAGGTGCTGCCTGGACCACACTTCCGGTTGGAGGGCTCTGAGGTATCTGTTCTACGTCACCCAAGAAGATTTGGCAATCCCCAGTCCCTAGGTCCACCCTGAGAGGACAGGTCTTCACTGTGGCCTGAGGGGACCTCTGTGAGCCGTCACATGCCACAGCCCGGTATGCTAGGGGATGGAGCGAGCCCTGAAGCTCCACTCAGCTTTCTGTCCTCTCGTCTGGACACTTGACTTTCCTCATTGCTGTGGACACCTCCTTTTGCCACCCAGCTTAAGCTGTGGACTTTTTTTTTTTTTTTTAACTTTTTTCATGTTTATTTATTTATTTGAGAGAGAGGGAGAGAGCACGTGTGAGAGCAGAGGGGAGGGGCAGAGAGAGAGAGAGGGAGAGAGAGAATCCCAAGCAGGCTCCACGCTGTTAGCACAGAGCCTGATTTGGGGCTCAGTCTCATGACTGTGAGATCATGACCTGAGCCGAAATCAAGAGTCAGATGCTCAAGTTAAGCAGGCCACCCAGACGCGGGAGCCAGGGACTATCTTTGAACAAATGGGGCGCTTGGAACCAAGGCACTGCCTTCCTCTGTCTTTGAATTCTGCGATGCTTACAGCCTTGCTCACACCCCATCCTGGATCCCCTCTGGCCTTGAGGCAGCGAGAGCCACTTGAAGACAAATGAACATACCCCTTGGGGTTGCACGGCAAAGCCCCACAGCACCACAGGCGTTAGAATACAGTCCTGGCGAGGCAGAACGGGAAGTGAGGGGGAAGATGACCAAATACGTCTGATGGCATGTGGTTGTGTGTGGCTGGAGGTGGAGGGGTGAAGACCTATAATGAAAGGGGGCGCTCGAACAGGTCTTGAAGAATGAGTAGGGATTATCTAGGTAGACGAGCTTCTGGTGAGAATGTCAGGGGTAATGCAAGTGGGCTTTCTGGAACAGAATGCAAGAGTGCAGACAGTCTAGGGCTACAGAGGGCAAGGCAGGGAGAGCTGGGTGGATCATGGAGCCATGCTCGTTGAGCGCTAGGAGAGCATCTCCAGGGGGTGGGGGCGGGGGGACGGTGACATGGTTATTGGCTTCGTTAGCTAAGAGGAAGGACAGTCTTCAGGGGTAGGTGGCGACAACACGGCTGACTTTAGACATGCTGCACTCAAGGCAGGTAGCAGGAACAGGTGGATAGGTAGCCGTGTCCCTTGGGGGTGCTCGCTCCTCACTTTGAGCACTGTTCCTCAGTGACGTTATCCGCTCAGCACCCGAATAAGTCATGACTTTTACATATCAGTCCCCAGCCCAGCCCTCCGCCCTGGGAGTTGGACCCACACAATCCAACAACTTACTGGACATCTCCACCTGAATGGCCCCACTCTCCAGGCACCTCAAGCCCAACAGGTTGCTGACTGAGCGGACTGTCCTTCTCTGCCAAACGCTTCTCCCTGTGGGGGCACTGTATCAGAGGACAGTGCACCCAACTGCCTGTCTGAGGTGGTAAGCTGGGCACCATCCCAGACTCCCACATGGTAACATGGCTCATGGCACCTTTAACGCTGCTTCTGCCCTTCTCATGTTCCCTCCCAGGTAACTCCCCTGCCCCTCGCCTGGTCACCATCATCCCTTGGACATCGTCATTATGACAGTCTGCACCCTTCTTCCCTCAGTCTAAATCTCTGCCAGCCCATCCCCTACTGACAGCAGGGTGGATCTATATATTTTTTAATTTTCTGATTCCCACTAAAGTTGATGCTCCATGTGGGCTCCATTTCTACAAAGGCAGAAATCTCTGTTCATTATCATCACCAGTGCCTGGGACGCAGCAGGAGCTCAATAAATATCAGTTGAACAAAGAATGAATCTAAAGATATAAATCTGGTCCCATCTCACCCTTGCTTAAGACTCTTGCACAGCTTCCTATAGCTTTCCAGATCCAGGCCAGTTTCTTAGCGTAGCATATAAGGTCTGGTCCCAGCTCAGTTCTCAAGCCTCCTGTATCTATCATCACTTTCTGTACCTCTGTCTCCGTTCCAACCACGGAAACTTCCTTGCGGTTCCTAGAGCATCTCTTAACCCAGCAATTGTCCAAGTGATGGTCTGTGCAGTCCCAAGAGTCTTGAGACCCTTTCAGAGTGGTCAGTGAATATGCAAGAATGACTAATAGATTTTAAGGTCGACAGGACATAAAAAGTACATCGGTATGGTTCAGATTCCACAATGCAACTACGTGTGCAATGCTTGCTGAGTTTTGGTGTGGCGTCAAAGAAGAATGCCCACCCTTACCTGACAAGGCCATTTCAGTACTAGTATCTGTGTGCCAGGCTCCCGGAGCACACAAGCTGAGAAGTCCCTCCCTCACTCTCAGGGCCGACCCTGCATTGGGCCGACCCTCAGAGAGGTGCCTCCTTTGACTGTGTTTCCTAGGTGCTCTGCTGATCCCACCTTGGTCCTGGCCTTGCTGTCTGGGTCTGGGGTTTCTTCATCTGCCTCAGCTAAAACCACACATAACCACAGACTGAATGCAGATGTAGGTATGAGAATCCACCTGCCTCCTGTTAAGTCAGACCTCTCTCTCCACCGCCCCCCCCCCCCCCCAAGAGACTTGCAACAATGTAAAACAATGCCACTCTTCCCGCTGGTTTTATTTTGGAGAATATAGCTATTTTTCATAAAATTTATGTTAACACCCAATGGATTTATTATTTTCAAATGAATTAATGGACACACGCTGTTAAATACTTTAAAAATTCCAGTTTTTTTTTTAACATTTACTTATTTTTGAGAGAAACACAGAGCGCGAGTGGGGAAGGGGCAGAGAGAGAAGGAGACAGAATCCCAAGCAGGCTCCAGGCCCTGAGCTGTCAGCACAGAGCCGCATGCGGGGCTCAAACCCACGAACTATTAGATCATGACCTGAGCCGAAGTTGGATGCTTAACCGACTGAGCCCCCCAGGCGCCCCTAAAAATTCCAGTTTTGATTTCTAATATTGCATATACCCCACATAAATAAAAGCTCTTTGGGGTCCTTGATGATTTTTCTGAGACCAGAAAGGTTGAAAACCAGTCTGTTAAACTAGAAGATGTGGGAAAATGTTCTTTTTTATATTAAAATAAGCATGGTTTGCATGAATTTTATAATCAAATAAGACATCAGAGAAATTTGTGGTGGATGGATTCAGGCAGCATCCCTGCTGGCCTCAAAGGTTTGCGATACTCACTCTGCTTTAATGGTGGCTGTGCTAACTCCCTCTTTCGTCCTCAGAGAAGAAGGAAAGTAACGGATGGACGGATGGACGCCAGTTTCTCTCTTTGGGCAGTCTCAAATCTCTTGCCCTGAAGGCCCCACCTCACTTTTACTTCCTCCTTCTTGCTCCTCCTGAACTTTGCCTGCCCGCCCATTATATTTTTCTCTTCAGGGTACCACTCAGTCTCACCTCCTCCAGGAAGGCACCAACTGTCCCAGTCCCTGTGCTCCCAAATGTAGATCCATGGATCTGTGCTGGGCAGGCTCTGTGAGCATTACCTGGGGGAACATTTAAAGCACAGAAGCTCTCTGGGTCCAGCCCACAGCCAGAGATTCTGATTCACAGGTTCCGGGCATAGACATTTAAAAAAAAAAAAAAACCTCTCTCTAGGAGACCCCTTGCAGCCAGGGGTGGGAAGTGCTGGGTAAGTGGCACTACCTTGAAGTTTTTTCTTCAGCAAGGCTGTAATCTCCTGGAGCACAGGGGTTAGAATCTCTCTCCTTTATATTCTAGAACCAAAAGCATAGGGCTGTGTGCGGGGCTGGTGGTTCATTTCTAGAACCCCACTGAACCGGGCGACCGAAGTCACAGACTCAGGAAGCCCCACCTTCATTTGCACTGGCCCTGGACCTCCCTGGCTGATGATCAGGAGGCCAACAACAGGCGTCTTTCAAAGGCGGGTGTATGCAGTCCCAAGCATGTGTATGTGCAAAGCGCAGAGACATAAAGGGGCTTTTAACTCTGCCACTGGCCTGGGATGTTGAGTGACAACGTGGATCAGATCTGCTGATTCTTTTTTTTTTTGGTTCTCTTTCTGGAGGCTTTCTAACTTCCAGAAGAATTTCCAGGATGATTTTGTCAATCCAAGTTAACTTTAATAAACACTAATGCAATTCTCCCGTTATCTCTTCTATAATTTTATATTTCTGCCGTGTCCGAATCCTTTAACTCTTTTCCGAAGATGTGCCCAACCTCACCCCCTTCCCCAAGCGTGGGACAGCTAAAACTATTTCTAGGACCGGCACCGAGAAAGGTGGCTACGGAGGGCGTCCCAGGTCCTGCTTTTTACCTAGACCTGTAACTGCTCCATCTAAAAACTGAAGCTTCAATTCAGATAGACCCCCCCCACCCCACCCCCCCCGAATCCCCCTGGAATGCAGTGGCAGAATGACAAATGTGGTACTGGAGATAACTAGGCCGAAGGGAGGTGTACTTCTAATGGTATAAATACATCTTTGGTAAATCTTCCCACCAAGATGTCTTTATAACTAAAAACAGCCACTCTGTTCCCCATGGCTGCTGTGAAGGCTGACGGGCTTTTGTATGTCCAGGGGAGCCACCTCTCCTCCCTCTTCCAGCTCACCACCAGCAAGCAGACACCACACTGGGTCCAGGAGGTAATTAAAGTTTCAGGGGCAGGTGGGAGGCAAGAGGGGAGAGAGCCAGGAAAACAGTAGGACCACACATCGGCAGTGTTGCCAAACTGGCCTTGGTCCCTGGTTCTTGGTGACAGCCAAGCATCTACATTCACTCGTTTTTATGGAGATTGAGAAGAAATGGAGGCTTTGCTTTTTGCCAGTTTCGACACCTCTCTGCTTTGCACATTAACAGGCTCGCCGTTTGACACCACTTCTAATCCATCCACTACTCTGTGGAGGTGTCAGGAAAACTTGCTAGAGATACTAGGGCCCAATTATGGCGCCTAGTTTACACTTGAATCTTGACAGATGCTGGAAGCCTTTTAGACTCTGGGATGATTAGTGTAGACCTTTCCCTTTCTTGCGAGCAGCTCGAAGTCCTGCAACTGTTTTGTCGCCATCCAATGGATCCTTAATGAGCGGCCCTTCCTAATGTGGCCCACAGGGGCATCAATGGCTCAATGGCAAAGAGCCTGAGGCCAAGAAGGAGAGGCGTCTTGCCTGAAATTATGCTTCAAGCCTGTAACAAGTCCTCAGTTCCTTAGAAATCATGCTCAAAATAAGAAATTCAGACAGGTCAAGGTAAGAGCAGAAAGCCAGCCAGAATTTTTTTGGACGAAGAAAAGAGAACAAATTAAGGGGAACACTGTCCAAATGGTGGCGGTGCTGATTTCTGGCACAAGCACTGTGCCTTCTGCTGTCCATACACGAAGGCCAGGGAGTCTAAAATAGAGCCTCTCGATACCATTTTCTTTATCAATTTCTTTAAAAAAAATTTTTTTTATGTTTTTATTTATTTTTGAGACAGAGAGAGACAGAGCATGAGACAGAATCCTAAGCAGGCTCCAGGCTCTGAACTGTCAGCACGGAGCCTGATGCGGGGCTCGAACTCATGGACTGTGAGATCATGACCTGAGCTGAAGTCGGACACTCAACTGACTGAGCCACCCAGGAGCCCCTCTTTATCAATTTCTTAATTCAGGGGGGCATCCCTCTGGATGTACAGCTGATAATTGGTGTGTAGGTAGGCCTTCAGGGAAGACGGTGGTGGGCAGCGGTGACTGAAAACCTTTACAAACGAACAAACGAATCTGATTTTAAAAGCTGAAAAAGACTGAAGAAAACCCAAGAGGAAGTAGCCCTGAACAGAGCTTATTACAGGAGGGAAATGAACTGTCCAGGTTATGGGTCAAGGGCCCAGGGCTCACAGGCTAAGAGTAGGAGGAAGATTGGTTACCCACAGGCAAGGATGCCTCTTTGATAAAGGGGGAAGTAGGGCTCTAAGTCATTTGAGATGGCCCCTTGGGTGGGCCTAATTCCATTGATCTATTCTGCCATTTCACACGGGGCAAGATCAAGGCTTTGACCCATGGAAGGGGTGAGGTATATTCATCCAGCTCTCTCCCTGTTCCTGTGACCACCTTAAAGTTGGATGCGAGGATAAGGCCCAGGGAATGAAAGTAGTCACTGATGTCCACTGGTCCACTGGAATTTGGAGAGAGCTTTCCTATAAAGAGCAGGTGTCTTTAAACATTCAAATAGGAGCCAAATCTGGTCCTGTGGCTCAGACTCAGATTTACTGCTCCTTCTGTTAAAAAGAGCTTGGAAAACAAAACAAGAGCTTAAAACCAAAACTCAAGACTTACTAAACTTGAGGAATTTATCTCAGTTCTACATACTAATCTCAGTTCTTTCCAGCTAAACCATGATCCTCAGTTTCTGCTCTACTTACTGAGAACACACAAACACATCGTCTGAAGCTTGGAAAGGAATTTAGAGATCTTCTCAACCGATCTTTCATCCAAAGTGGAACCCCGCAACAGCAACCTTGACAGGTGATAATCCAGTCTTTGAACCCTTGCCATAACGAAGAATGAATTACTTCTCCATGTAATCAGATTATCAGAGGCACCAATGGGGAGAAAGTCTTCATCAGGATCCAGCCAAAATCTGCCTTCCCCAGCTTGGGTTCTAACTCTGCCTTCTGAGGATACACAGAGGAAGTTTATCCCATCTTTTATATGACAACTGTGCAGGTACTTGAGACAAGGAGCAGGCTGCTTCCCCAGCAGGACATGATCCAGGTGCCCAACCTCAGACCTGCTTCGGTCTGTCAATATCCTTCCTCAAATGTGGGGCCCTGTTCTGGGTACAGATGAGCCAATTCATTTGCAACCAGTGGGGTCGCGTTGACCCAGAGGGACAGGCAGCAGCTTGGACCCTGGTGGCTGGGAGGGTGCTTGGTCCATCTAAGGGGGAAGCTAAGAGCTGTTTCTCGGATTCTAGGCTCATCCAAAGCAGCCTGCTGAGATGGAAACAGTGCTGGGCGGGGGCTGTGGGAGGGAGTCAGCCAAACCCAATGAGACTTTAACTCCTGAGCTTTGTGAACCAGGCACTCACAGAGCGCTGGCTCTCCTGTTTGGCAGCGGTTGGGTGGTGGTGGGGGTGATCCATTCTAGCTGTTGTTGATTTTAGCAAAAATATTCAGAAAATCAGCGTCTGTGTCATTTTATGTAAATCCAGATCCATCTGTCACCGTCTATTGTACCTCCAGGCTCTGTAAAAAATTGTTAATACAATTGTTGTTGTTTTTCTCCAAAGGCATGTGGTAACATCTTTAGAAATCTCTGGCGTAAGATGTGGGCAGAATGCGTGGCTTCATGCCCTGAATGATGCTGACATTTACATGGGCGGATGCTGGACGGGAGACTTTCGGGCGTCTGAGATAGGAGACAAGTGACCGTGAATCCCAAAGGACAAAGTCACGGTACTCCCTCTGCTGTGTCCCCGTCACAGCGCTGCCTCCGGGACTGGGCGCTGCCAGTTCGGGCCGCTTGCCTTCTCCCCATGGTTCCTTCCATGCCACAATCACCGCCGGGGCGTTTTGCAATGACCCCCTCACCTTTCTCACCAACCCAATTCCCCTCCTTCCCAGTAATCTGGTTCCTTCTGGGCTCTGATTTTTACTCAGAACCTCATTGACTGTTGACAGCTCCATAAAAGGTGGTTTTGAAATATCCAGGATGGATTCTTCTTCTTAGTCTGCACCCCGTTGACGCAGACCCTGTACCTTGTTCTCTGCGATGTTTCTCTGGGCCTTGTGGTTGGTCTCCGCGGGAGTGGGCTCTCCCGTACTGACCCCGGAGCCCCAGGGATGGCGACCCCTCCACCTGACAGGCCAGAGTGATGGGGGTCTCGGAACCCCACCAATGCCACAGACCTGCAGTGGCGCCAAATTACAACAGCAACCACGACCTACTACGCGCCAACGGTGGGCTGGCCCACGCATGCGCGCCACCGCGCAGCAGCCACGTGACGTTGATGCCATCCTCTCCATCCTCCAGGGGAGGACACTGAGTTTCCCAGAAGCTGGATCAGCTCCCAAAGCCTATGCATCGTCTCCAGTGCAGCCCTCACTTCTGCGTGAGCTCGCAACGCGAGACTCCATCCCTGAAGAGAAGCCTGTGTTCTTGACATGCCCCTGATGGCTATGCAGTTAGGAAAGTAAGCGTTTCAAAAAGCATAGTCTTGGCCTCTTGCCCAACCTCTGTGAGCCGAGCCGGCACCACAAGAAATATACATTTAAGGTAGTTTTCATAAAACATGTACTTACTAACAACAGTTGCTTCTCATTCAGTGCTCTTCCATATTTATTAACGCATTTTATCCTCTCAGTTACCCTGCAAAATTGACCAAAATGTGTCCTTATCTGTACGTGGAGGATAAAGAAGCACAGATCCAGAAAGGCTTAGGGAGGTACTTAGGGTTTCAGTAAATTAATCACGAAGACTGTCACTTCCCTTTGCTGGCTCTCATTTTGCATTGAAGCAATAGCTCCTCTGGTCTGGTGGTTTCCCCAAGGTCAATATCACGAGTTCCCCATCGCTCCCCTCATCTAATGCTATTCTCTGAGATACAGAACACCCTTCTGAAATAAGGTTTACCCTCAAAAAATAAGGCAGAGATCCCGCCCTGCCCCAGTCAGACCTCTGTTGCCCACAGAATTGCACCTCCTGAGCAGTTGGCATGGGCCAGGGGCTTTGCTCCGCCAATGGCTCTATGAAGCATTCATCATTGTTTGCCCGCTTTGCAGATGAGGAAACTGAGGATCCGAGAGACTAAGTGAGTTGGCCAGGTTCCTACAGCTAGAATGGGGTAGAGCCTGGGCTTGAACCCAGGAAGCTTGGGCTGCAGAGTTGAGAGTCCTCCTGTGGTCTGAGTAGTAGAGAGCCGCCGAGCTGTCTGGAGGTAGTGCTGGAGGAGCAGTGGGCTTCGCGGCCTCTTACAGCCGTGCTGCCCAGCGCCAGACACTGAGATGTGGTTGACAGAAAGCCTGGGATGCCTTTCTCATAAGCTGTATTTAATCTGGATGTCCCCCAAGATACACTTACATTATAAGTCGTTTTTTATGTTAAAAGCAGGAGTTTACACTTACATCCATTGCGTTTTTAAAATAAGCATTTTTGATTTCAGAATAGTTTTAGATTTACAGAAAAACTGTGAAGATAGTACAGAGAGTTCCACACCCCGTCTCCTCTGTTACTAACATCTTACATGTTAATGTGCTACATTTCCCCACAATTATTATTACGCACAGACCATACTATATTCAGGTTTCCTGAGTTTTTACCTAAGGTTCCATCCAGGACGTCACCTTATACTTAGTTGTCATATCTCCTTAGGCTCCTCTAGAGGGTGAAAGTGTCCTAGCACTTCTTTTTGATGATCTTGACAGTTTTGAAGAGCGCTGGCCAGGCATTTTGTAGAACGTCCTCAATTAGAAATTGCCTAATATTTTTCTCTAATAAGATGGGGGTTATAGGTTTGGGGGAGGGGGACCACAGAGATAAAGCATCACTGTTATCACATCATACCGAGGTATGGAATCATGCCCTCAACATGACTTGTCCCTATTGGCGTCCACCTTGAGCACCTGGCTGAGGTGGTGTTTGTCAGGTTTCTCCGCCGTGAGGTTACAGTGATCGTCCCTGCCCCTCGCTACACTGTCCTTCTTGGAAGGAAGTCACAAGGTACAGTCTGCACTTCGGGAGTGGGGAGTTACGCTCTGTCTCCTCGAGGGCGGGTTATCTACAGAAATCACTTGCATGTCTGCGTTACATTTTGTTCGGAGTAAGCCCATCACTTCAGGTGCTGGGGACCTGTTTGCATCCTGACACTGTGACCATCTGGTAATTGAACTTTCCTGGCTGGGTGGTGTCTATGCATCTATGAGCATGAGTTCTGTGTCACTTACACAGCCATTGGACAGACCACCTTTAAAGAGATTCTCCTGAAATCTTGGGGGGCACTTGGGGGGGCACAACTGGCATTCTAGGGGACATTTCTGAAGTCACATCATTGTACCAGTGCCCAGACCACAGTTCTCCATCTTATCCACAATGTGAGAAGGAATGACCTCATTAAATGTTTTACTGAAATCAATCATATGCCAATCATGTTCCTCTAATATCCTCGAAAAATATACCTAGTAAAAAACCACGTTAATTTTGGATGATTTCTTTTTAGTGACCCTCTGCTAGCTCCTGGGTATCTATATATTTTCTAAGTGCACACAAACGAGCAATCTACCACTCTATCTGTTTAGAGTTTCATCAGTTTGATCCTAGACTGCTCAATCCAGAGCTTCTGGATTCTTGCTTTTGGAAAAGCGAGCTGTTTCCAGTCTTTGCCCATCTCCTCTGTTTTGTGTTGTTTCTCAACAATCGCAAGCAATGCTTCCGCCATCGTATCTGCAAATTCCTTAAATCCCGGGACATCAAACATCTGGGTTGAGAGTCCTGACCGCGTTTAAGGATGATAGATATATTCTTCCTGACACGTCAGATCGAAAATTGTTCCCAAAACAAGAGGCGGGTGGCCCTACTTTTCTCTGTCTCCTCCAGGGGCACGGTTTTCCACGCAGGCTCATGTGCTGTATTTCTCGCCTGCCCTTCAGTGCTACCCGGACTCCCTTTTGTTAGCTATTTCTTTTGAACAAAGTTAATATTACATCATCTTCCCCAAGGAGCAGTCCTTTATCATGTTCATTTTCCTGCTTCAGGCATTACTTAAAAATAACAAAAACCGCTAAAAGCTAACCTTTATTGAAGGGTTTGATAGAACAGGAGACAAGGGCATTACAAGCAGAGAATAATGATAATAATAATGATGATGAATATGTATTAGACCAAATGTGCCAAGCACTAAGCCAAGCACTTGACAGGCATTATCAAGCATATTATTTACAATAACCCTTCCGGATTAGATATCACTCCCGTTTTACAGGTAAGGAAACCGAGGTTTGGTGAGGTTAAAGAGCTTGTCCGCTATCACAAAGCTGAGATTCAAACCAGGTGGGTCTGATTCCTGAATCCTTGCAGCAATAACTACAGAAATACCCCAAGTGCCTTTTTGCTGTCTGGATTTTTAAAAACATGTCTATTCCGGGCTTAGACTTTCAGACATAGTTCTTGCAGGGTGTGGTGACCCCTGGAACCCCTCCTCGTTATAATGCCTTCCGTCCTCTGATGTGTCCCCGATCCCTTCCGAGCAGGAAGCCCTCAGAAGCATTCTCTGGACCTTCATTGGTCCCTTTATGTTAGGTCTCCGTAACACGAAGTCTCCAACCCCTCCCCAAATTATGCACCAAATTTTGTATTGACGTGCATTTTTTTTTTTTCTGGGAGAAATGGGCTATAGTTTCATCACGTCCTCAAAGTGATTTGTTATCCACCCTTCATTCAAACACGTATGAGTCATTGTTTGTGATGCCTCCCTTTTTCTCTCAGAGATGGTTTGTGGCTGTAACACAGACATTTCATCTTTATAATTCCCCGACCCTCTAAGTTGTGTTCCCCTTTGGCCCTGGAACTAAACTTACTGTTCCACTGAGCTTTTTAGATTCTCTGTTTATAAAACCGCAAATTTCTGTCTGCAAATGCCAGCGTTCCCTTCCCTGGCTATCAGTCGCGCTAAGATGATGTGGCTCTCTCTTCCAGGTTCCCATCCCTGTTCTTTTTGATACACCGAGTAAATATTTGCACAATTCCAATGTGCGAGGCACTGTCCTAGGCAGAGGGGGAACCACAGTGAACAAAATGCAAAGTCTTTGCCCCTGGGGGACGCAGCATTCGCCAGATAACAAATAATTCTTTTCTGTGGATCACGGTTCAATCTAGACTCCGTTCCCCTATTTTCCCATTCTATCTTTTTAAATTTTTTATTAATTTTTGAGAGAGAGAGAGAGAGAGACAGCATGAATGGGGGAGGGGCAGAGAGAAGGAGAGACACAGAATCCAAAGCAGGCTCCAGGCTCTGAGCTGTCAGCACAGAGCCCCACGTGGGGCTCCAACTCACAAACTGTGAAGTCACGAACTGTGAGATCATGACCTGAGCCGAAGTCGGACGCCTAACTGACTGAGCCACCCAGGTATCCCACCCATTCTACCTTTTAAGGAATAAAATTATTAGCGGGTCAAATAAAAAAAAAGACGTCAGCTCTCCTGCTTTTAGCAGAGTGATACTGCAGGTGTTTAATTAGGGAGCGATCCTATCACCATTTCCTTCTGTCCTGTGCTGCTGGGGCATCACTCCTGGGCTCGTCTGGCAGGCAGCTCGTCGTGGCACATCCCCACTCAGATCTCTCACCTGGGCTACCCCCTCTGGCTCACAGATCTCAGACACACAGGCACCTCCCTGGCATGTGGCATTCCCCTCTCCCTATGCAGCTAGAACCTTCCTTGCTGTACCCTCTGGGCATGAGCGCCATCAGGCAGGCAGGAGGGCCCAGGAGATGACAAGCGATACTGTCGTCTACTCTCTGTGCTAGTGGGGAGATGGTGGAGAGCCTAACTGCTGCTCTGGAACTGCTGCTTCTCAGCTTTCTCTAGAATCAGTGTGCTTAACTGACTCTCCACGTGACTGCGCGCAAGTTAAGTTCCCTGAGGTTCCTTCCTTTCTCTAACAAGGATAATGATACTCATTTCGTGGGGCCGATGGGAGGAGTAAATGAGACAATGGTGTGTCGCTAAAGTGCCACTTGCCAAATAGGCCCCCCAAAAAGGGCAGAACCCAGGTCGGCTCGCTTGCCTTTCCCGATCTGTCACATGGGTCTTCCTCCAGCCTCCCTGGCCTTTCCACTTGAGTGTCTTATTTTAGTCTCTGCCTATTCGGGGCTGTTGAGGAGAGAAGAAAGAATGGAGAAGTATGTCCTCACATGCTGAGGGTGGCAGGGGGATAGGCCCAATGTGCCCCGGGGCCGGGGGGATAACTCTTCATCCAGATAATGCCATTTTCAACAATTCCTGATTCTCTGTGGATTCTCTGTGCCGGGGCACACCGGGGCTTTGCCGCACGGAAATACACTCTGGAGAGAAGAAGGGCATCTGGGAAGCAGAGCGCCTGAAGAGGCCATCCAGGCATCAATCTGGGTCCCAAATGCCAGCCAGCAAGGGGCCCAGGTGTCCTGGATTCAGGACTGCTCTTGCTAAGCTGGGCATTCACAGGGGATGTGGGGCTCAACAGAACTCCTGGCAGGAGTGCCATGGTGATGGGGAGTCAGTGTGGACCTCCAAGTCGGCATCAGCGGTCCAGACTCTCCACCCGCCCTAAGTGGCTCCCCTGGCCAGACCACTGTCTTTTAGTTCAATTGCTCCACTTGAATGTCCCTCTGAGGATCAGCCTTGGGGGCAGCAAGGACCTCCTACAGGTACCAGAGCCCAAGAGTGAGAAAGGGGATACCACTATCCATGGGGAGACCTACCAAGGCTCTCACTGGGGAGCAAATGCCATTGAGAGATATCTGGGCTGCCAAAGACCCAGCTGGGTCTGGAAGGACTTGGAAAAATATTTCAGCCTAGGCGCGGGTAACTGGAGATCAGGGCAGAGAATGATTCCAAGGAGGGTCCTCACCCTGATGGACAGAGACCATCAGGGGCTCCATGGAGCAGCCAGTTAATGCCAAGAAACTCTGCCAAGGTGAGTGACACCCACTGTCAGCCATCTGTACGACTGTCTGTATGACAGGTGCTCTCCCAGTTCCGCTGTGCATACGGGCCGAGAACACGTGGCGGAGAGGATGAACCAAGGGGGCATTGCCAGAGAATAGAAGTGAGGAGAAACTATAACCCTGAGGATTCAGCTCAGGAAGTAGAAACACCAGCTCTCCCAGCCCCACCCCCCACCCCCTCCGCTCTGCTCCTTGGATCCCAGGAGTCCTGGTTGGGGGACAGAGAACAACAGCGGTGCATCTTGAGGGCAAAGATTATGTTTTAAGTTCATTTCTGGCATCTTTAGCATGTTTCTAGGCCTGAGTTCCACCCTTTGCTGAATGAATGAATAAATGATGCTGTTTATTACCTTGTCTGGGATGAGCTCAATTGGGATCCTCTTTGATTACTTTCACTGTCCTTTGCTCTCTGAGTCATTGATTTGTTTCCAGTCCTACGGGAAGCTCAAGCTAAACTCAGAAAAATGGTAGTTGGGGTCTGGGGAGGAGACTGCATAGTCAGAACAGTCGCTGGAGCTTGGGGTTCCCATAGCAAGGCCCTTGAAGGTCCTGCCAGAGGCAGAGCCCCAGGCATGGGACTGATCCTGTGGTTCCAGTAGACTCCAGTCCCACTGGAGGCTCCAATACGTAGATTTCCTGGGCTGGACAATGTGGACCTGGAGAGGGCTGCGTTCCCCTGGTGTTTCATTGTGAGCAGCAGGAGAAGACAAGGTTCGCCCAGTCTCTCCATTATGGCCAGATGGTGAGGGCCCCAAGCTCTCTGTTCCCAGAAATTGGGGCAGGGCTCAGGGGCTCACAGGGGAGCTAAAAATAAAGCCAGTCTGTTTCCGCTCTCTTGGTGGGAGTCTGGGTGGTCTCTGGGGATAGGAGGCTGTGGTCTTCCCTGCCTGGGTGGACATCTTCCTTCATTTTGCCCCATTGGGAGCCAGCGAGGCACCTTCTTCCCTGTAGCTCAGGGTTCTCTGATCAAGGCATCAGTGCCAGGCTAGGGAATAAGGTAGAAGGTAGTGACAGGCACAAAATAAATCCAGTTGAGAAACTAGATCTACGGTTGCAAAAAGCCTACACCCCTCCAATTGACCCTGTGTTTCCCCTTACGCTACATTACCTCTGCTCCTTTGGCTATGCACTGAAATGTTACTTAGAGTTACTGAACACCCAAGTGCTGGTGGACCGTGGTGCGGTCGTTCTATGTTGGCGTTTAAATGGGGTACAGGAGTGGAGCTGGGTGGGCGGGCAGGTCTCACGATCCCTGGGACTTTGGTTCTCTCCAAGAGTGACAGCAAACACCCCTTCTGCCCCTTTCTTCCAGCTCCCCATATGGCCCCAGAGAAGAGAGGCGGCCCCCACGCTGAGGCTCAGCTGGCACTTCTCAGGGACAGGAAAGAGGCAAGGTCCACAGCAAGAAACACGGGTACAGGTGGAAGTGTCTCTCCGAATGGGAGCAAGGCATTCATTCGTTCGCTGGTTCGCTCGCTCACTCACTCTCAACCAGCCGACATTTTAAAACAGCTTATCAAATATGCCAGATGGGCAGCAAAACGAGGCAAAGGCAAACTGGGCCCAGATTCCACCTTCGAGCTCACCGTGTCCCTGCAGACCTCTCTGGGAGGAAAAGCTCATTTTTCTAGGAGGCAGGGAGGCCCCTCCTTGATAACCAATGCCGCTTCAAAATGATTCCTCTGTTGTCAAATTTTACAAAAGCCTCCTGCTTCTCTGATGCTTAGATATACACTTCTTCTATCCTTTTGTTGGTCCATCATTTATCAACTTTCTGCTCACTGAGAACCATGGCATTTCATCTCATGCCAGCCCCAGTATGGCTGTCATCCCAGGTGACTGCAGGGTCCATGTGGACCACCCTGGCAACAGCAATCCTCCTGGCCCCCCGGGAAACACTGTTTTCATTCCCCACATGGCTCTTTCACAGATGCACCCTTCCCTCAAGCCCCCTTACCCCCCAGCCCTTCCCTTCGTTGGAAGTCTTGCCTCCAAGGTTCTGGGGAAAAGGGTGCCTGCCAGCTGCGTGCTCAGCACGCCCCCCCACAAAGTTACCTGCATCCCCACTTGTCCTTATCTCTCCCCCTCCATCTCACTACAGAAGGCTGCCTTCCTCCCGTCAGCTAATCCTGCCAGCACGCCAGCACCTCATCGGCTCCTGCCTCCTCCAGGACTGTGTGCCATCAATTATGCCTTTATCTGGCATCTTCAACCTCTCCGGCTCCACTGCTCTCTCCCCAAGCTCAAGGCTCTGCTCGTTAAAGACGAACACACCTCTCCTGACCCTGCATGCTATTGTGGCCACTGTCCCTTTCCTTCCTAGCTGAGCTTCTGAAAAGGGGTCCATGCTCATTCCCCCTCCTTCCTTGTCTTCCATTCCTACTGTAATCCCTGCCACCTACAGTGCAACGTGCCCACCAAGGCCATGATGGTCTCCATGGATTAACCGGAAGGTGGCTCTTCGTCTCTGAACTGGCTGGCTTTGCTGCGGGATACGCCTCTGTTGAAAACGCCCTCCTTGCTGAAATTCAACCCCCCCTTGGCTTCTGGGAAATCATTCTCTCCTGGTTTCTCTCCTGCCTTTCTGATCGTGCCTCAGATCCCTTCGTGGGCCCCTCCCTTCCATAGGCAACTTAAAGTCTAGTGCTCCCAGGGGTTTCCAGGTACTTCTCCCCTACTCCATCCAGTAGGGGATGGTGCCAAGGTCAGAGTCTTCAGCCTGGACCTTCCATGCATGCCAGACTCGGCACATCCAGCCACCCATCTGGTATTTCCTCTCACCTCTGACACCTCAAATCCAGCATATCCCGAGAAGATCTTCCCATCCCCGTGTCCTTCCTCCTCATGTCTCCTCTTATTCTTAAGGACTGCTTCCATTCCAGGGACCTAAGCCAGAGGCCGGGACATCCCTGACCCGTCACTGCTTACAACTGCCTTATAGGTTAACTCAGTCACGCTGTGAGCTGCTGCTATTATTATACCTTATTCAGAGACAAAGAAAGTGAGATACAGAGACATGAAATAATTTACCCAAGGCAAGGTCATCTAGTTAACAAGTGGCCACCTGGGATCTGACCCCAGAGAGCCTGGCACCAGAGTCCATGCCCTTAGCCATGAACCCCATGACCTCTCTGTAGCCAAAGCCTGTGGATTCTGCTTCCTTAATAATTCATCATCACTGTCCCCCTGGACCACTGCCTCCTAAAGGTCTGGTTGGCCTCAGCCTTGCTCCCTATAATTCATCCCTCGGTGGGTCTCCATGTCCTTCAGAGTAAAATCAGAGTCTCTGGGTGGGTTAGCAAAGCTCTGTTTCTACGTCTCCAGCCCAACACCCTGGAAGTATGGCAACCATATAATTTATTGTCCTAACCGGGATTGTCTGAGAGTGAACACGATACTATTTATAATTAGGCTGGGCCAATAGTATAAACCAGGACAGTCCCAGGCAAACTGGGATATATGGTCACCCTAACTCTCATCCACTTAGATTGAAATATTTGCTGTTCTCCGAATACACTGTGTTCTTTTACCTCTGGGCCTCTGAACACAGAGTTCCCTCTACCGGAAAAAGGCCATTTATCCTCTTTCCGGAACTCTTCCCTGATGTCATCCCCCCCTCCCCCCGACAGGTTATGTAAGGCACCCTTCCTCTGTGCACCCATGACACTCTGCTGCTAAAAGAATGGGAGCCAGTGTTACCTGGGGGTGAGGGCCAGGGGATGGGGGTATAGTAGCAGAGCAAGAAAGCACGCAAGAGAGCCAGAACGCCTGGGGTGGAATCTCAGCTTACGGTGGGACCCGGATTATGTTCTTTAGCCTTCCCACACCTCCATCTCCTCCTAAATGTCTCATGAGGATTATTAGACGGGGTAGTCCCCGTGAAATGTGCCTGTGGTATAGTAGACATTCATTAAGCATAGCTACTATTATTTACTGAGCATGTGCCACAGGCCGAGTGGCTGAGTATGCACCATGCACCTCCTCGGGTGCCGTCTGTCACCACAGCTCTGTGAAGTGGCTCTTATTTTCCTCTTAGTTTTACAACTGGGGAAACTGAGTCTTAACGAAGTTCCTTGCCCCAGGTAATGAAGCAGCTCTGGTAAGTGCTGGACCCACAGCATGTGAGGAACCTGTGATTTTTTTTCTATCTGGTCTCCCTCCCTAGACTGTGGGCCACCTGAGAGCAGAGACGCACCCCCTGCCTCTGTACCCTCTGCCTGAGCCCCGTGTCTGGCCCAGTCTGGTAAATGTTTACCAAAGGAAGAAAGGTGCTCATGACCCGGCGACAGCGAGGAGGCGTGTTTGCACTCAGGCCAAATAAGACACCAAAAGTGAGTGAGCAGTGTTACCTGGGAGGCAGGGCAGGAGGGCCAGAGGAAGTGAGGAGGTAATATGTCTTCCCCCATGTGACAAAGGGGGCACAGGGCTATCTCTTCACAGGATTTGGGTTCTGATATTGCAGAGAGAGAGAGAGAGAGAGAGAGAGAGAGAGAGAGAGAGAAGAGACACCTCTGTATCTCCTTTCCTTCTAGAATATAGGATTTAAAAATACGTGCATTGGGGAGGAGGGAGGAAAATAGTGCATGAGTGTGTTTGTGTGTGTGTGTGTGTGTGTGTGTGTGTGTTTGTGTTTTGCTGCAATTTGGGCTCCTCGATGCCTCTCACCCAAGACAAAAATAGCCAAAAGAAAATAAACCTCCTTCCACCATTTCCGCGTTCTTTTCTGGAATAAAAGCTTCAGGAAGGACAGCTCAGAATGCCATGGAACTTGGATGAGCATTTACAGCAACTCAGCAACAATGAAGACATGCGTGTGCGTGCATGTATGTGTATGCACGCATGTATGTGCGTGTGGATGTGTGTGCGTGGGTGTCTGCATGTGGATGTGCATATGTGTGCGTGTGTGTAGGGGAGATCTAAGTGGGGGCATATCAGTCTCTATTCCTGAGGCTAAGCAGCAGCAAATTAACAAAAAATATTCCTACCAGGCCTCAAAGTGCTGAAGAGTAAATATAATTATCCTTAATCAATACAGGCCCTTCAGTGCTAGCTAATGGCTGTCCTGGGCTTAATTGTTCTCAGCAGTGGGGAAGGGAGGACGGAGGGAACAGTCCTCCAGCTCCTAACCGGGCAGGATCCCCGGGACGAGTGGAGGGGAAAGTTGGAGGTGAAGATAGTCAAGGAGAAGCTTGCAGGATGTGCCCCAGGCTGACTGAGCCGCTGCCCTGGCATGGCCTCCACAAGCCCTCACTGTGTCTCTGAGAAAGCCCTTGTGGGGCCCTCCTCCCACCACGAACCCCTCCCCGGGCCCGTGGAGTGGAGGCCACAGCTCCCTCTGCTGTCTGACACCCTTCAAACGCAGCATGTGATCCCCTACTGGCTCTCAGAGGACGGAACAAGGCACACCTGGCTTCAAGCAGCTGGTATGTGGCTCACTCCTCTGTGACTGGATCTCCTGGCCAGGGGGACACTGCCAGGTGCATGGCAGGGCACTGTGCCCTGCAGGTCCTGAGCAGACAGAGACTGAATCTCAGACAGAGCTCTGTAGATTTCTGTGGTTCCTGACCCAAGGTCCCCAGGTGTCCTCGGAGGGGTATAGCTGTGGGTGGGAGTGGTGGTGGCGGTGGCAGTGACACCTTCTATATTCCAGGAAGTTCAGTGGAAACTTTCCATACTAAGAGCTGGGAGCCTTGTTTCTTGCTACCTGCCTGAATCCCTTCCTTCCCCCCTCTCCCTGGACGTGGCTTTGCCCTGAGGTAACTCTCAGGTGTCTCTTGGTACAGCTGCAGAAGATAGGCTCTCATACACACTCTTACCAAACCCAGAGGCCCCAGAAACCCTGGATTCCACACCCTGGAGCTTGGCATGAGCCCAGGAGGGCTGCACCCAAACTGCTGTACGAGCCAGGCCAGCAGGTGTGGCCTCTGGGGCCCGCTTGCCCCCCACAAATTCTGGCTCCTTTTAGTGCTGAGCACTTGAGAGAATCCCCGTGCCTCTCCGTGCCTCAGTTCCTGGCTATAAGCCATGGCTAAGGAGAGTCCCTCCTAGTGGAGATGGGTGAGGAGGGGTGGGGATGGGTGAGGTGAGCACAGGTAAGTGTGGAAGGATGCTGGTAACACCAGAAGGACTTCCCACAGGAAGCGCTGGCTACTCCCAACTGCAGAGGCTGCCAGTGGGTTTTCTGTTCTCCTGCTCCTTTCCTCTGGGTCCCAGCCTCCAGTTCCGGTCTCCACCCCACCCTGCCCTCCTCTCCACCTCCTCCCTCCTCCCCACTTCCGCTCCTTTCTCTAAGCCTCTCCTCAAGACAGGGGCCATCAGAAGGATGGCAGGCACACCTGTGGTGGACCACATGTCTATTCCTGGCCAGGTGCAGGTGGCCCTCGGAGCCCAGTGTCCTGTCGATTGGGCCTCAACACTGTCTAGACGGGGCTAACCTCCTGAAGTGGGCGCTTGCTGTAGAATCACCAAAAACACCTTCGATGACTCTCGGCACTTGTTTCCCCTCCCCCTGGCAGGCTGAGCCTCCCGACCTCCTTCTGAGGCTGCGATCTGTCCCCAGAAACAGCGCCCAGCCTCCAGCAATGGGTGGGAGAGAGCCAGCCCCCAGGACCTGGCTCTCCTCCTCCCCTCCCATCGGACGTGGGTCTCCTGCCCCCTGAGGACTCATGGAGCCCCACTCATGGCAGCAGCACCTGTGGCTTCAGGCCTGGCCCAGTGCCCCGAGAGCCTCTCCTCCTGTGGGTGGTGGTATTAGAGGCGGCCTGGGGCCAGGCTCTGGGAGTGACCCTGTTTCTAGGCAGGGGGCGTGGGGGAGTACAAGGTCAACCATGTACGAGTTCGGCCTCAAGACCATGAGCTCCACTTGCAGTCCTGGCTGAGGGGCTGTAATCTGTGTGCTGCGTCTGTGGGGAGGGGTGCCTTCTCTGATGCACATGAAGATGCCATTTAGCCTGACTGGGCCCTGCTCACCTACAGTCTCTCTCTGGGCTCTCCTTAGAACGTGGTGGCCCGGTTCCCTCCTTGGACTCATTTCCTCTGTGACTAGTCTCCTCCCTTGGTCCCTCTGGGCTTTCTTTCAGGGGCCATATATCTTATATGCTGCTCCAGCCTCCTTGTTACAGGATCCCTAATTCGAGCCCCAGTCTCCTCACCCTGCACCCTCCATGCCTTCCATCAGACCTGCCTTGCAGTAGCCACGGGACCGTGCAGCCCGACTCAGCTCTTGCCTTTCTGAAGGCAAAGGAGAGTCCACCTTCTCTTCTAGGGAACCATCCAGGGAACTCATTGACCATGTTGCCATGTTCTGCCCTGCTCAACCTTAGCAACTTTTCCTCTTGTTCCTTCGTCTGTGGGGCTGGAAAATATCTGATTCTCCTCCAACTAACCCTGCCCAAGAATGTCATCTTTCCTGGTCCAGTCCTCACAGGCTCTGCATAGAATTTCAAATCTCCTGGCACCCTCAGTTGGCCTGTTCCCTGCTCCCTGATTAGAGGAGCCCAAATTGCCTGAGTGCTAAGAATAGTATCTTCATCAGTGCCTAAACAACCTGACAAACAGCAACCCCCACTCCCCTTGCCCAGTGTGCCTGGAGACATGTCTCCCGGGCCTCTGCTTCCTCAGAAATCACTGGAGGCTGAAGCACTATCTGGGGACCCCTTACAGCCAACCCACAGGCCTCACTTCCCCTTGGAACATACCCCTCTTTGTGAAAGGAAGAATAACCAAGGGAGGGACACATGATCAATGGGCCTTATCATAATCCCTCTGGGGAACTTAGAGTACACAGACCCTGGCCCACTGAGTGGGAATGTCCAGGAGAACAGCAAGGAACCGTGTGCTATCAAGGCCCTCAGGGGACTCTGGGGTGACTGGTTCAGTCCCTGACCCCTGGGTGCTACTATACCAGGTGACTTTCCCATGTTTGCCTTCAACTAATAGGAAGCCCAGGGACTGGGAAAGTGACCAGTGTTCAAATGCCAGCTCCGTGTTCAAATGCCCCCATGACATATCCCCAGAGGGCTTGAGCCACGTCACTAAGACTGAACCAAGTACGTTTCTCACATGCAGAGAAACCTGAATAGGTTTGCTTTCGGTGATAGTCATTTGGCACTTAGGAGGTTAGTCCAGTGTTGGAATGCATTACATATTTCTCATTTGTATTCCTGATGAGCTCCCATATTAGCTAACTGTTTATGTCCTTATAATCATCTGCGCTGACCTTACAGCCAGCCACTTTTGACCTGGAAACTCCTTTTTAAAGAAATTTCTTTAATGTTTATTTATTTTTGAGACAGAGCACATGAGCCGGGGAGGGACAGAGAGAAAGGGAGACACAGAAGCCGAAGCAGGCTCCAGGCTCTGAGCTGTTGGTACAGAGCCCGACAAGGGGCTTGGACTCACAAACCATGAGATCATGACCTGAGCTGAAGTCGCACTCTTAACCGACTGAGTCACCCAGGTGCGCCTGACCTGGAAACTCCTAATCATCCTTCAAAACCCAACATGGACAAAATTGTCCCTAGGAAGTCTTCCCTGAGCTGCTATTGTCTCTAGTCAAATAACTGTTTCTTCTCCTCATATCCTAAAAGGGCTCTTCTTGTGATGGATATATTCCCTTGACTTGTAATGTATTTTGTTCATCTCTGTCTCCCCTCTAGATCAGGGCAGTGATCCTGTCTAATCATCTTTGTATTTCCTGAGTCTAGCACAGCCTCTGGTATATAGTAGGTGCTCAGAAAATGCTTGTTGAATAAATGCGTGCAGTATGAGTCTTCCCGCCTAGAGAGCAGACTCCTTGAGTCTAGGAACCATACATCTTCTATAAGCCAGCAGAATGCTTAGCACGGAAATGTGTCCATACCTCTGTGGAATAAAGGAAATGTCGCTGCTCTAGTTCTGCCCCCAAACTCATCTGTACTCAGTGAAAATCTCAACAATCTCACTACCAACTCGTGGCAAATTTAGTCACTCTCTTCTCTGTGTTCGAACCTCTGTAAACATGCCTGTATTACGGTATTTATCCCACTGGATTGCAACCATTTGTTTATATATCTGTCTTTCCCACTCATTGTGAGTTCCTTGGGGACTGAGTGTGTTTCTCATCTTCTTTGTATTCCCCATCCCAGCACCTAGCAGGGTGTCTGTATGATGTGTGTGCTCAGAGCCTGCATATGGAGTGAATCACCACCATGAGGGAGGTTGTGGCTATGGGACAAAGAGTGGCTTACAGCTCAATGGAAACCCTGGCATGAGACTGATATAGCTCTGGATCCTCATAGAACAGCCTTGCTAGGAGCCACTGGCCACTTGCAGAGGGCAGTAAGGTGCTAGGGCAGTTTAGACAGATGGCCAGTCCTTGATTTGGCTCCCCATAGCTTCCTCCTGTCCCTGTCCCTAAGCTCCCAAGAGTACCTGACCTATCAATCTTTATAGTGGCCACCACCTGGACAGGTGACCATTTGTGGAGGTCATGGAACATGTGGGTCACAGGCTCAGGTTTCTATCCCAGACGAGTAATAGAGCATCCCTTTGTCCTCCTTCCATCTGAACCAAGTCTTGCTTGGTGTTAATCAGGTGCCCACTATGTCTAAGTCCCTGTCCCAGGTGCTGAAAGCACTTTTCTGGAAAGAGAGCTAGTGTGGCCCATGGCTATTATAGTTGCAGGAAACTTGGCAGGGAGAAGACAGGGTCAGGGCTGGACCTGCACAGCAAGTCCAGGAACAAGAAACTGTAGAGGCCAGGAAAACAGCTTCAGCACCTCAAGGCAGCCCAAAGCTCTTTGTGGACCTGCTCCCCAACACGTGGGTGGGCAAGGAGCCCTGTCTGGGAGCTGGCAAGGATGGAGCCCCATGCTCTGTACTGGACATCGCCGGCGTGAGCTGGCCCAGACGGCTTCTGGCCTGGCACTGGGCTCTGTCCTCGGCACCTTGCTTTAGGTAATCATTTGAATAAATATGAATTGCGGGACTGTTGCCTGCGAATGAAACCGAAGCTGAATCCCTTATCCAGCCAGAGGGGAGTGCAGCTGAACTGGGTTAATTACGCGCACGCCAAGCATATGGCAGCGCACCTCCAGACCAGCAGGCGGAGAGCGCTCTCTGGGACGCAATTAGCTCCTGTGCATGCATAAAAAATGAGCCAGTGCCTCCAAAAGAAAAACAAAATAGCTGAAGTCATAACCTCAAACCAGCGTAATTACAATCACAGAGACGCGCCACTTAGGTTCACACAACGTTTACTCATCTGCTCACATGCAGGTGGGCTTGCCTGTGGTGGTCCCCTTCCCACCTTTGCCCTGATAGCGTTTGCTCCAGTTCCATCTTTTCCTCCCCCCAGGGACTGGGCAACACACTGCTTAACCCACGTCGTCCAGCAGGGCTCGACGGGTAGAACGCTATTCTTAGAATAATAGTAATGGTGTGAATGTGCTGAGTCTGGGACTTGACATGTATTATTGGCTCATCTGGCAGGAATGCTATGAGGTGAGTAATAACATTAACCCTGCTTTCCAGGTGGGGAAATTGAGGCTTAAGAAGTGAAATAGGTTGTGCCAGACCAGCCAGCTAGGCTGACCCGAGTGCTTCCCATTATGCGTGGTGAACTTGGAAATGGAAGAACCAGGGCTTGAAGCCCAGGATTGGCATCTTACGCTCAACATTTCATCTTTTTGAGTCATTTTATCTTTCTTCTCTGGAAAAGTGCAATAATAAAACTTACCTTTAGCATTGTTCTGATGTGGAGATTAAAAGAAATCTTATGTGTGTGAAAGGGTCAGGCAGGGAGCAGATCCTCAATCAAACGTCTGGTGGGCAGAAATGCAGAGGGATCAGGAATCTGACTGCTAAAATCGGAACCATTCAAAGTCGAAGCTCCTTTCCACTTCTCACCATCCTACCCTTGCTTCCTCCACATCTTTGCTCAAATGTCACCTTGTCAGGGGCTCTCCCTGGACCACCCTCTTTTGAATTACACCTTCCGCCACCGGCACTCCACAGCCTGATTCTCTGTCCTCTTTTTCTCAGAATAACACTTATCTCCTTTTCATACACTATACCTTATACTTTGTCTATGCCCGCCCCCATCCCTTGCTCCCCATTAGAGTGGAAGCTCCATGAGGACAGGGATGCTTATCTGTCTTGTTCACTGTTGCATTCCCAGCACCAAGAACAGTTCCTGGCACCTATCAGGTGCTCAATAAACACTTGGTAAATGAATGAACAAATGGTTAGCCTCAGTAAACCTCACTGTCTTCATCTGTAAACTACCACCCTCTTGGGTTTTTGTATGGATCACATGACACAGCTTCCAGGATGCTTACCACAGACACTGACATTTGACACTTGTTCCAAACATGATGGTTATGAGAGATGAGCCTTGGCCTCTTTGCCTTTACCATGTAACTCCACTTCTCGGGAGAGTGACTGGCAAAAGGTAGATGTTTGCTAAATATTCGCTGAGTGGCTTAGCGTTTGAAGGTTCTTTGAATCTGAAAAGGTATAGGAGGAGGTCTGGAGACATGAGGCCTTCAGATGTTCTCTACAGTAAAGGACAGCTTATCGCTCTCAGAGGGTCATAGCTGAGCATTTGGTATCGCTCAGAGCATGGCACTTGCCAGAGCAGGCACCAGGCAGCTGACTCTATTTAAGAACCTTCTTGTCTGGGAGCAGGGTTGCCAGATAACATACAGGATGCCCAGTTAAATTTCAATTTTAAATAAACATGATTAATTTTTTAGTATAGGCATGTCCCATGCAACTTTGGGACACACTTATGCTGAAAAAAAAAAACCCATTTCCATTGTCCTGTATTTTTATTTGCTAAATCTGGCATGTCCTAGCTAGAGGATGTTTTTTCAAGGCACTCTGAGATGATGGAGATATCAAGAAGATGTCTTTGGTCATAAGCATATCTCCTCCTTGGCTGTGGTGCTTAGGTCGGGGCTTTGGTGAGCTCAGAGGCAGGGAGGCTGGAGGAGGGAGCAGAGAGGTATGGAAAGGATGAGACTCCTGCTACTGGCAGAGGCTGGCTCTCTGGGGAGTGGGTATAACAGGGTGTGAATACGGGTATCCCCCTTGTGATACAGCCATCTCTGCTCTTAGTTGCCAATGGCTGCTAAAATGCCTTCTCCATTTGCAAATGACTTCATCCAGTAATGTCACAGTGGGTGCTACCCTCACTGCAGAGATTCAGGAACTAAGGCCTAGAGTCACGGAAAGCACGGCCTGTGCTACCTGGCTTGTTAGCTGCTAAGCTGGGACCGGGACCCTGGCTCGGTGCTGGGCTCCTGTTTGGAAAGTCATGAAGGTAGGGCCATGGTGCTGAGTCTGTGCATGAACGAACTCTGAAGAGCCCGAAGGTTCCCACTAACGTTTCCTGGGGGCCTATTACGTTCCCAGTACCGTGTCATAGGCAGAGTTGGGTACTTGCAGCTCTGGGACACAGTCAGCCCTGCAGCCTTGGCTCCCACCCCCCTGTGCCCAGTCTCCATGCTGGCCTAGTGGGCTGCTCTCATCACAACTGGGGGCCACTGTGTGAAGCTGAGGTCCTTAGGCCCATGGGGGACGTCAAGATGAGGTCAAACCCAGACCAAGACCTCAGAAGCAGAGATGTGGCCCACCCCCAAGTGGAGGAGTGAGACCAGAGAACCCCCGCCATGTCCCCTGCCACTGGATTCTGGGCCTCCAAGGCTTGGATTGCTCCTTCATGTTGCAGTGCCCCAGGACGTCCAGGAGGGCAGCCTCTGGGCCTCTCCAGTCAATTCCATCCATCTCCTCGGGGCAAGCCCGTCTGTCTCTCTCCTGAGTAGGAGAGTCCTTGGTGCCCATTTTCCAAGCTACTTCATCTCATCCACCCTCTGAGGGTCAGAGAGGCGTGTCCCAGCAAGTGAGACCCAGGGGGGACTCTAATCACCAGCTCATAATTACTTTTCACACCTCAGCTGCATCTCGATGGTCCTCTCTGAGCAAAAAGTCTGTGTCTCATGCTAATGACCACATGCCAGGCAGGCGTGGGAGGGCCAGAGAGGGATCACACAACAGCAAGGAGGCTTCTGGGACCTCCTTCCAGACTGCTGGAACTTGAGGAAGCTCTGAGGTACGCATCCTTGTGCAATGAGTCCGGGTCAGCATCCTTCTTCCCACCTGGGTCTGAGAGGGCCATGCAGCTTACTTCAGACCTTTTCCATAACCTCCTTGCACACCCCCTACTGTTGACAGATGGCATGCTCAAACGAAGGTAACTGAGAAGGTTGATAAAGAGTCTCTACAGAGGCGCCTGGGCAGGGTCCACCTAAACCATGAAGGACAGCACAGTATACCAGGGCTGGGCACAGCTGGGCTGTCACATCCTAGGATAGAGGGATGAGGGGAGGGCATGGCACCAAATCCAGGGAAAGAGGATCATATAGAAAGGACCCCCCTGAGAGAAGCCTGGGCCTTCAGGTGTGGGACAGAGCCAGCCCGAGGTGACTCACAGGGAGTAGCCAAGGGGACACTTCTGCTTTACTGTCCTTCCTCTCTGTGAGCTCTTGCCAAGCTTCCTCATCAGCAAACCTGGCCAGAAGCAGAGGAGAGCGGGTGGGGAGAGGACGGTCAGGGGAGCCCTCCCTCAGGGCCGGGAGGCGGGGGTGGGGGTGGGGAGGTGTTTCCGTCCTCCACATTGTTTTCTGTGAGAGCACTGATGTGGTGTGTGTAGATATTTTCAGAAGTTTCAGAAAAAAGAACACACAATTTGGTCCCAGAAGTCTTGGGACCTTGAAATGTGTGTGTGACCTTGATAAAGTCCCTTATCTTTTGGAGATGGTGTTCTTAACTATGAAGGGTAGTGCTGACCACACGGGCCCACTGTGAGGATTACCTAGGGTAATGTGAGTGCAAGCACTCAGCACGGCGCGGGCACACAGTAGGTGTGCAGTAAGCATGCCCTGGATCAAAATGTCAGAAGAAGGTTGCCTGGTGACCTCTGCTTCCTTCCAATCCCAGGCTTCCTGCCTGCTGTCTGTCTTTTCCCAGCTTCCCTCCAGCCAGGCCTCCCTCGCATGTGTGGATCAAGGCTCTGCCCAGCTTGGGGTCAGCTCCAGGAAGCCGGCCGCCAGCCCCACCGCCAATTTCCATAACTACTGGCCAGCACCAAGCGCATCCCAGCTCCCGCCCTGGTTTGCTTCTGAGTATTGGCTCTGTGCCCCAAGTGGCTGCACTGTTCTGCTGGGCACCAAGGTGAGAGAAGGGGCTGGGGCCTGACTGGCTGGGGCAGAGGAGGGAGGGGCGGCCCATCTGCAGGGACCTGTCCCCAGCACCCTGGGCAAGCAGCTAAGCAGGGCAGGAAGCCGGGGAGGGCCTTCCTGCCCTGAAAGAAACCAGCAGCTGCCTGTCTACCTCGTTAACTGGAGCACAATTAAGACACTTAGGAGTCGGAGGATGGCTCATGTTTATTCATGTACCTTTCACACACTGTCTTCCTGTGTGGGTCACAGTCCCCTGGGCGCTCTGTGGCCACTCCCCGTTCGTTAACTTGCTCTGCCTTCCCCCGGTTCCTGGGCACGCACCATGCGCCCTCTCCCATCGAACTCATTTACAAATCGCAAATGAACATCTGTATAATGTCTTAGAGTTTACAAAGCGCTCTGCACACCCATTCCTCCGTGTAAGTCTCACAGCAGCCCTGCACAGCTTCTATTATTACCATCCTCCCATTTTACAGATGCTGCAATCAGTGGGGGGCTGCACGCTTCGCCCCCTACCCCCAAATGCGGGTGGCAGAGGGGGCAGGCTGCTGCCTTTCACTGGGTGCATGGGGCAGGTGCTGCTGACCCAGGTAGTGGGGACAGAGACGAAGTGTCCCTGTGAATTCGTGAGCTGTTGTCCTCCTCCTCTCCTGGCTGAGCTCCTTCTGCCAGCAGTACAGCAGGGAGAAGTAAGTTCCCATCATTTACTGGGCGGGGGGGGGGGGGACGGTTGCTGGCAACCCTGGGATGGAGGAACAGTGCGGTAATTGTTGCTGCCTCAGCAAACCTATGCCTCTGACAACTGTGATGCTTAGGATGCTAGGGCCGGGGCTCGTCCGCATTCCAGCTGCCTTCTCTGCTCTGCCCCATTGCCGGTGCCCACAGCATTCCCAGGCATGCCCCTGTTTTCAGTGGAAGGGCCCCCCAACTATAACTATAGGGGAGCTCACCTGTCCATACCTGCCTCTCTGGGAGGCTTTCTGTGGCCACCTGTCCAAAAACCCCCTCTGTGACTATCTTCTTACAAGATTTTTCTTTCTTTCTTTCTTTCTTTCTTTCTTTCTTTCTTTCTTTCTTTCTTTCTTTCTTTCTTTCTTTCTTTCTTTCCTTCCTTCCTTCCTTCCTTCCTTCCTTCCTTCCTTCCTTCCTTCCTAGTATTTATTTGTTTTTGAGTTCCTGATGCAGGGCTCAAACTCACAAACTGTGAGATCATGACCTGAGCCAAAGTTGGTGACTCTACTACTCAATGGACTGAGCCACCCAGGTGCCCCACACGATTTTTCTTAATAGCACATATTCATCCCCACAATGTATGATTTTCATTTCGTTGTTGTCTGTGTCTCCCATTAGAAGACAAGTATCACAAAGGAAGGGTACTAAACTGTTTGCTCACTGGATGTATAATGAGTGAATGAATCATACAGGAACTTTGGAAGGTTCAATTCATATTTATGAGCACCTACTATGCACCACACACTTTTCTTTGGGTTATTAAAAAAAATCTTTTGCTTCTTACAATAATGATAGCTTTTGGTACCCCCTTTTGGAGATAAGAAACTGATGGATGCTCAGAAGTTACATGACTTGCTCAAGGTCACACACTGGCTGCCATATTCCTCATGTGACCCCTTCTTCCTCCATGAAAAATAATACTTTACAACTGCATTGGTATAAGGACAAATGTAATCCAGGCTGAATTTATTATTGTAGATTCGTTATTGTCATATTCATTTCTTTACTCTGATAAAAAAAAAAAGTTAGAATTAGAACACGTTCATAAGCTCTGAAAAGTATTGTAGGTCCTAGGCACTGTGTTTACTGTGCCTTATGGATGGGTTGGTTGTGTTGGTTTTAGCACCTAGAGTCCCACATTCGAGGAGACCCCTCAGTCCTCTGCAGATGGTGATGGCTGGTCACTCTATTACAAGGCCCCCTTTAATCCTGTTCCCCATTGCCTCTCTAACCTCAGTGTCTGCTCCCTTCTCTTGGCTAGTTTCTGCTCCAGACACACAGACTCCCTGGCTGGTCTTTCATCAAACTGGGCACACTCCTGCCTCAGGGACTTTGCACTCCCATCCCTCCCTCTGCATGGCCCAAACACTTAGCTAACTTCATTCAGATCTTTGCCCAAATGTGACCACCAACACAACAGCCCTCTCACTGGCCTCCCTTCCTCCTTCCTGCTCAGGTCTAGTGCCTTCTCCACAGCAACCAGAGTGACCTTCCAAAAAAACAAACTGATCAGGTCTGCCCCTGTTTAAAAATGCTTCTTGGCTTTAGGCTTCTGCTGAGAGACATTAGGGTGGCAGATGCAGTGCTCATCTTTTGAAGCCCCTCTCCTCCCAAGGTCCTCCCATACATGGCCTGCCCCCACCACCTTGTGAGAAGCTCTCTGGGGGCTCCCGAGCCTCAGTGTCACCTCATCTAAGATGAGCAAAGACCTCGGGGTGGCAGGGGAAGACTTGGGACTGGTGCTGACAGGAAAGAAGTGGACAGATGGGAGGACCCCATGAGGCCCTGCAAGTTTGGAGTTTATTCTCTCCCTGAGCCCAGCTGGAACCTCTGTGGAGACCCAGAAGGACGTTGGGTCCCGCCCAGCAAGGGAAGCTGTGCCAGGATTTTGCTTGGAAATATTTGCCTTCCTTTACCTCTGGGTATTGTTTGAGGCTAGACAGTGCTTTCCAGAAGCCAGAGAATAGAGAATTCACAGGGTCCAGTTGGGAAGTTCTTTCCACCGACCCCACCTGCATGCTATGGCCTTACTCCTGAGTGGAAATGGAGAGCCACGGGGTTTCCCTTTGGTTCTAAAGCTGGACCCTCCTGAAACAGTAAAAATGAATAGGCATCCGGTCTTTATCATGTGCCAGCCGTTCTCAGCACTTTACATGCATGAAGGCATTTATTCCTCACAACAGCAGGTACCGTTTAATAAAATGAGAGTTTGGAGCTCCCAACTCCCTCACCCTATGACACCAGGGTGGCAGGAAGTGTGGGAGAGCCTTTCCCCACCCCCAGCCCCTGCTTCGGGGAGGAAATCTCTGCTCCTCCCCGCCAGGACAATCAGGACAGTCCTGAGGAGGCGTCACTTGTGCTGTCCTGCTGTAGCTGCGGCAGGAGTCGACCCTGGTTTCACATCTTGGGTACTACCAACAGTAGTTATCTGGACGGTGCCGGGAATATGGGGAGCGCTGAAAAATATTTTGTGAATAAATAAATGTATTGAGCGGGTCCTTAGTGTCCATGCTCTGAAAGATAATTTGCAAACATTGCCTCATTTAAGCCGCACAAAGCCTTCAGAAGTAGCTATTGTGAATTCTATGTAATAGATGAAGAAATGGAAGCTCTGAGGAAAGAAGCAGCTTAAGCAAGGCCACACAACTAATAAATGTTGGAGCTGGGATTTGTCTCCCAGTCCGTTTGACTTGCTTCTAAAGGCTTAGGTGCTTGATTAACACTGGTTAGGTGCCTAATGAAGATGATGGACAGCTCTAGCTGGGATATAAACAGCAACATGGTGCACCCAGCCCCTTGCGGGAGAGGCATTCGGGGAGTGGGGGGAGGAATCTGGAACCTAGCTATGGCTTTTTGGCCTTCCCGCGCCCACCTCCCTGCTCGGGATTTAGCCCTATCCGCGCTGCTAATGGATGACCCACGCTCCCAAGCTCCCTCCAGCCATACCCATCCTTGAGTGCAGCTGTGAAATCGTAGTGACAGATCCAGTTTACTTCCCAGGATGAGCCTGTGATTACGTCTGCCTCAGCAGGGAGGTGACCCCTTCTCTGTCCTTGCCCTACAACAAACGTGCTGTCCTTCCTCATTCAGGTAGCTCTAAAACACTACTTCCTCCATCAGGCCTTCCTGGATTGACTGGATGTCGGCTGCCAGCTGACACAGGCCCTTCCATCCATCCAGAGAAAGCTTTGGGCCCAGATCTCAGCCAGTGTCTGTCCCCATCTTGATTATTAAAAAAAAATTTTTTTTTTAATGTTTATTTATTTTTGAGAGAGACAGAATGCAAATGGGTTAGGGGCAGAGAGGAAGACACAGAATCCAAAGCAGGCTCCAGGCTCTGAGCTGTCAGCACAGAGCCCGACACGGGGCTCGAACTCACAAGCTGTGAGATCATGACCTGAGCTGAAGTCGGACGCTTAACTGACTGAGCCACCCAGGGGCCCCCCGTCTTGATTATTGATAGGTCATCTCTGTGACAGTTGAGGTCCCAGTAAGGGAATTTCTTTTGTTCTCAAAAGGAATCCTCTCTCAAGCAGGAGCCGTCCGGCAAAGCCTGTCTCACCATGTCCCATTTCCAAAGGGCTGCACATGATAAACCCACCAGCTCTTAGATGGTGGCTAGTTGAGGGTGTCTTTTGGAAAGCTGAGGGGCAAAAGTAGAGGAAGAAGGAGAGAGAGAGAATGAGAGGGGGCAGGGGAGAAAGATAGATGACACAGAGGCACAGATAACAATTTTGGGGGGAAAACTTCCTGTATTTTTTTTTAAGTTTATTTTTGGAGAGACAGAGAAAGAGTGACAGAGAGCATGTACATGAATGGGAGAAGGGCAGACAGACAGGGAGAGAGAGAATTCTAAGCGGTCTTTGCACTGTCAACACAGAGCCCAACGCAGGGCTAGAACCCATGAACCACAAGATCATGACCTGAGCTGAAACCAAGAGTCAGACACTTAACTGACTGAGCCACCCAGGCACCCCAGAAAAACTTCCTTTAAAAAGAGAAAGCAGCATTTCCTAGGGAAGGCTCTGCTGAGAGTCTCTGGACAAACCCCAACCAACCTGAGTCTACACCAGGGTTCCAACGAAGATGTGATCTAACTCTAGGCTCAGAGATTTCCATACATGGAGGCCCTTGATGATCAGATTTGGGGATCCTTCCAGACTCTGGTTTTCCCTCCCTCAGCAGTCTCAGGAACGTGGGATAAAAAAGGTCCTGAGATCACTTTGAAAGCTTTCTCATTTTACAGATAAGAAGACTAAGGCCCTAAGGCTTGCAGCAGGCCCAGAGCAGGACAGCTCTTGTAGGCAGCAGGCGGCTCACTGCTCCCCAGGGCTACTGGGGACGGGACAGAACGTGTCGTTCCTCCTGTTCCTCCCCTGTCCTCTCCTTCCCCACCTCCTGAGGCAGCATTTCCAGGCTGCCAGAGGAAGGGTGGGGTGCAGGGAGGCCTCTGCAGGGAAGAGGGACCTGCAGGGCTGGGGCAGACACCAGTGACAAGAGCAATTTATTTCCCAGGCACAGATTAGACGGCAACTGAGAATTTCTCCCTCTGCCATCCATCAGCTGCCCGCCTCCGGCAGCCTCCACGGGGTCAGGAGATTTGTCTTGACTGCACTGCGCCGCCACTTTATTCGGGCTCCTGTGGCTCAAGTCATGCCAGCGACCCCCAAACCAGCAAAGGAAGCAAACCCGAAGATCATACACGGAGCTAGCACCTTAGGAACCGCACCGCCTGTCCCACCCTGGGCTGCACAGAATCCCCAAAGGAGATGATGCATTTCCTTGTCGCCTGCACAGAACCCTGCACTGGCTGGGAAAGGGAGGAGTCCCTGGAGGCTTTGCCCAGGTGTCTGACACCCGTGGGATTGTCCCAGCCTGCTTTGACAAGTGGGTGGTGGTTGAAAGTACTATTAACAAACTTTGTCTATAAAGGGCAAGATAGTAAATATTTTGGTCTTGCAGGCAATGAGGCCTCTGTCACAACCACTCAGCTCTGCCACTGTGGTTCAGAGGTAGCCACATACAATGCATAAATGAATGAGAGTAGCCACGTTCCAATAAAACTTTATTTAGAAAAAACAGGTGACTGGCCCACGAACTGAATGCTGAAGGCTAGCGCCCCTCACCTTTGAGAATTTGGAGAGCCTCCATGTTCTTAACAAGATTTACCAATTAATAACGATAAATGACAATTTCTACAATAAGGAACTGTAAACACAGAAATGGGGCCATTGGAGCTTACCCTAAATTCTCACATGGTGCACCTGCAAGTTGTATCCAAGTCTCAGAAACCAAGGGAGCTGCTCTTTTATGGATCTGGGGCTATTATCTCTCACAACATCCTTAATCAGTGTTGGACAGGACTGTGCTGGAGTTCAGAAAACACTCTCTGAAGTCCAAATACTTGGGTTCAGTCCTTGCTTTACTATAGTTTACTAGCTGGATGACCTCCATCTCACTGTCTCACCTTCTTCATCTATAAAATGGGGACAATAACAGTGCATCCTCACAGAGCCACTGTGAAGCTGAATGAGTCATTACAGGTAAAGCACTTGGAAGAATGCCTGAGTCACGGTCAGTCCTCACATGTAACAGTTTCCAGACCTTAGTTAACCCTCACTAAACACTGACCAGCGTCTACCTGGGCTTGTGAAGTGAAGGTATGAGGACACTGTTCCTGTCAGATGGGGCAGGAGATGAATCTCCCCATCCAGGCACATCGGCATTGGGCCTTTGAGATTTCTCTTTTGCTTTTACCTTTTTTTTTTTTTTTAAGAAAGAGAGAGAAAGAGCACAAGTGGAGTAGAGGGGCAGAGGGAGAGGGAGAGAATCTTAAGCAAGCTCCACACTTAGCACAGAGCCTGACATGAGGCTGGATCCCACGACCCTGGGATCATGACCTAAGCTGAAACCAAGAGTCGGACGCTCAACTACCTGAGCCACCCAGGTGTCCTGCCTTTGACTATTTTGGTTAGAATTATAGCAAAGGGAAAAAGAAGAGAAAGGATATGGAAATTACATGTATTGAGGTGCTATAATGGGCTGGGAAGGGCTAGGTGTCTTGCATATTTTATTCCATAAAATCCACAAAACTTTGCAAGGTAGGCATCACTATCCTCATTTTATAGACAAAATTAAGTCCCAGAAAGGTTATGTGACATGTTCAAGGTCTGCTTAATTACAAGTTCATTCTTTCATCAAATCTCTCTCTCTCTCTTTTTTTTTTTTTTTTTTTTTTTACCAATTATGGGTCGGACACTGACTATCTTGTATTTGGAAAACAGAGATAGATAAAACCAGCTCCTGGTCTAGAGGGAGGAGGTGAGAATTTAAATCAGTCATTAAGGTGGGACTACAAAGGCAAATTTGGGGAAGCAGGAAGTCTTCACCAAGGAGGAGGCACTCAAGCTGAGTCTTGAAGGATGAACAGGAGCATGCTGGGAAGAAAAGGGGGAAGGGCATTCCAAGGAGAAGTAACATCATATGCAAACTGATGGAGGCATTAAATGCCATTGTGCTTTGAGAACAGCCATTCATTTGTTCTGGAGAGCTGTGAGGGCAAGTAGTGGGCAGTGAGGTTGGAGAGGCAGGTCACAGGGGGCTCAGGGAGGCCTTAGTGGGGCATGACGAAGAGCTTGAACTTGATTCTACATGCAATGGGGAGACATTTAAAGGGTTTTAAGCAGGGCAGCAACAGAATCAAACTGTGTAATAGAAATAAAAAAATGGAAATTGGACTGGACGGTGAATGAGGTAGGAAGCAGAAAGACAGCCATCTGAAAGACAACTGAAATAATCCAGCAGAGAAATGATGAGGAGTTTAACTAAAAAGTGACAGTGGGTATGGGGAGGAGGACACTTATTTGAGAACTATTGGGGAGGTAGGCTTGGTTGGACTTGACGACTGGAATTAGGGGTGGGAGGGGAGAAAAGAGAGGAGTCTAGGGTGACTTGGGGCCTTGGGTGATGAGATGAAACCTTGACTAATGGGGATGGAAGGGGAGGAGCAGGATTTTCTGGAACAAGTTCCAGTTTGGATATGCTGAGAATGGCTGGTGTGGGGTCAGATATGGTGGGGCATATGGGTATCTGGATGGTGAGGACTGGAGAGAAGAGGAGGATACATATCCTCTTGTCAATCCCATGTGGCACTCAGTGATCAGAGCTGAGGAACAGTACACGCATCAGACCTAGATAACCAACTTTGGGGGAAGAGTGCAGTGTACCCCTAAGGCTTCTGTCTTGGGGTAGCTCTGCCTTCTACCCTGGGGAAGGATCTTGGAGTAAGGGAAACCATGGGTAGGAATCCTCCTTTCTTAAGAACACAAGTTGGGAGTGAACCACCTTCCTTCCTTTCTTTTTTTTTTTTTCATTTCGTTTTCACTTATTTCATGTTTCAGTAAAGTATAAATTCTGATGGTCACTCTAGGACACAGTTATCTGACCTTTTAAGGACTAAATAAAGATGAACAATGGAGGGTTTTCTTATACACAGTCTTCCTTTCAAGTTGCCTGAAAATAATTGTCTAACTCTCCCTGTTCCCTCCAGACCCCAATCATCCCCTGGTGGCTGCTGCGTTTGCCTCCACACCATGGGGTGGAGACAGCCCGAGGGTGCCACCGAGGGTGTCTCAGATGGAACTCCTGACTCAGCAAGGTCCCCAGACTGTGCCCTCCAAATGACTCACTGCAGTCCTTGGCTCTGACCTCAAAGAAGGGAGGAAGGGCAAGGATTTTCCAAGGAGTAATAGGATAGTGTGCACATTTGTCTGTGTGTTTGTCGGTTGTATATGGGGAGGAAGCGGGAAAGGGAAGGGAAAGAAAGGCAGAGAAAGACATAGGAGACAAATATGGTCAGCGAGAATGCTCACATACAAAGAAGCTCAATGTGAAATTGCAGACAGATAAGGGGTGGTGGAAACAGAAGATAGGAGACAAGAAATAGGAGAAATAGAAGACAGATACAGGGTGCTGGTTGGGGCGTATCAGGGACAGCCTAAATGCAACATTTCCTCCTCGGCTTAAAGTGTCCCTGGCCATGGTGCTGAACTGCAAGGCCCTATGGAGTGAACCTTGCTATGCCTTTAAGTTGTTCTAGTCACCAGGTTCCTTATCACAGTTGCTGAGTTCCCACTGTATGCCAGATCCTCTGTCACTTGCTTTCACACATATTATCTCATTTAAGCATATAATAACTTCCTAACACAATAATTAAAAGAACTGCCAATGTCTTGCCTTCAGTGACTCAAACCAAACCAGCAGATACTGATTGAAACTATCTTACTTTGTTACAAGAACCTTTAAAAAAAAAAAAAAAAAGCACAAGAAAGGAGGGGAGAGAACTTGTCTCTGGTTACATTTAAATGATGACCAAAGGAGTCAGGGCTACACAGAGAGTGAGCCAGCGTGGATTTCGTTAGGGATGTGTCTACTAGGATACTGCATGTCTGTGCTAACAGGGACAGGGTCCAGAGGAATTTAGGTGTTTCTGTAAATTAGTATCTTTAAAATATCATAGAAAAGAGATCTAAAAAAGAATCTTTCATAAGATAGATTCTAGCAGTTTCTAAGCCAATCCAGTTATGTTGCTGTTATGTTGCTTATTCAAAGCAGTTTTGGACTCTTTTTTTTTAAGTGTCTTTAAAACACTTATATGTTTTTGATTGCAAAAATTCTTCCTTTTGAGGGTACAAGTTATTTTTGAAGTAAGATTTTTTAACCATTTTATTTTTATTTTTAAAACTCTAATAGACATTTTTAAGAGCAGTTCTAACTTCACAGCAAAATTGAGACAATACATTTTATTTTTCTGTGCTGTTTCTCTGATTTTGTTTGTTTCCTAACACACACACACACACACACACACACACACACACACACAGTGTAGCTGGGAAGCTGAGCAGTGCTATTTTGGGTCAAAATCAAGGTGTGACTCTAATGTATTAAGGCTGACTTTCCTATTTAATTCCTAAATCGGCTCTAATGGTCATTTCCAGAAAGGCATTCTGCAACAATCAACAACGCCAGCACCATTGAATTAAGTATGCAGCCTCCCAAGGAAGCCCTTTGAAGGGCACTGTGATCTTTCAAATGCACGTCATGGAAAGATTCCTATGTGTACTTATTTTAAAAAATAAAATTTTATTGCTTTAAAGACCTAGCTTTGCCAGTTACTCACCTGTATGGCCTTGGGTAAGTTACCTAACTTCTCTGTGCTCTGGGCCCCTGTTCCTTCCTCTGGAGAAAGGGGATAGTCACAGTTGCTAATGTTGATACAAGTAAATGTGCCCAGTACAATGCTGAGCCCAGCTGATGGCTACTTTCAACCATCCCATCATGCAACCTCTTGCCCTTCATCCTCTAGGAACACCTCCAACTAGAAAATCTAGTGAGTTAAGTCATGTTAGATAGCTTGGTCCAGAGTCTGGCATCAGGTAGGTGTTCAGTATGTCTGTGCTCCGACTAGAACTAAATATAGCCCTTTTAGGAGCTAGAGGGCTTACATTAGGATTTACTAAAAATGGAAAACTCTCTTGGATAGATTTCGAAGATCAACATGGTTTGGATATTATCTGAATATGCAGAACATCCCGATCCTGCGCCATAACTGGGCGAGACTGCAAAATTGGAAGGGAAGTCTGCCTCGGGGTCCTCTGTGAGCACTGCTTTTCCCCCATGGGAACACGTCTCCCACCGTTTCCATGCAGTGGTACAGGAGGGATGGGGTCCGTGCTCTCAAAAGCATTGTATTAGAAAGTGGATCTTGCTAGTGTGTTAGTGTTTTGAGATGAATTCCCCCTCTCCCGGGGTAACATGCAGTTCTGTGAGTGAAAAGCTTTAAAAACTCAAAGAATAGATTTTCTGGGGAAAGCATTGCAGGCACCTTGATAAAAGCATATCGGAGAACTTTGGATATTTTGTAAGGAACTCTGAAGAAAACCCTTCTGAGCACAGTGAAAATCCTAGCATTGTGTACGACACTGTTTTGGTGGGGAAGAGCACAGGCCGTGGTGTCGGACCTTGGTTCCAATTCCAGCACCCACATACACAAGCTGTGTGACCTTGAGGAAGCTGCTCATTGCTGTAAGCCAGGGCGTCTCATCACTCAAAACAGGGATAATTCTAGCATCTAGCTCACTGGGCTGTTACAGGATATCAATGAAATAAGGCCTGCAAAGCACTTAGCAGAGTGCCTGGCACATGAAACTCTCTCTAAGTGGTCACTATTATTATTCTAAGTGGCTAACTATAACAATAGCTACCATTTACTGAGTACTCACTATATGCCAGTCTGCTAAAGTACATTATGTACGTTATTTTATTCAAACTCTGCAATACCCCTTTGAGGTATCATTTCCATTTTATAGTTGAGAAGACTGAGGCCAGGGAATTTAGATGGTTTTATCCTAGAGTCATAGAAATATTAAGTAGGGAGTCAGGATTTGAACCTGAGATGCCTTGCCTCTAAAGCTCCAGGCTGGCCCCCTTCCATAAGCTACCCATTCTATCCATGGGCCCTCTCACAGCAGACATCAGCAGCGCCAGGCTAATATCAGAACATATCTTTCCCTCTTTTCTTTTCCTTGTTATAATATTTCCTCTTGAAAAGCCTGCTTAACATTCATAGACTGCAGACTCTTTAAAGTGAGCTCCTCAGACACAGAAATACAAGCTGTTAGAATTATCCAACAGAAACACAGCTCTTAGAGCCCCCAGCCCGTCCTCCAGGCGCCTAGGAGTTCTAGGTGAGGGCTTCCTCCCTAGAGGGAGAGCCTGGGCTCTCTCCTTTTGTCATTGTATCACCTCACCCAGTTCTACTCCCAGTGTCACTACAGGATGAGTGGGTTGTGGCTGTGGCCACATCACACACACCAGCCCACATATTCCTCCAGGGATATTATAGTCCCTGTTTACAGAGTGAAAACAGAAGTAGAAGCTAATGCTGAAAGTGAACAAAGATCACTGAGTGGTCAAGAGGCACAGATGGGACCGGAGCTTAAATCTTGTCCTGGACTGCTCCTAGATCTCTCTCACCCCCGTCCACAATGTGCACCATGATCCCGGGAGTGCCCATTTGCATGTGGCATTGGGTGACATGGACAGCAAGTAGGGAGCTTGGAGCTCAAGTCTCCAAGCCAAGCATGGTCCATTGTGCTCGGTCAGGGAGGGAGGAATGAAACCAAGCCAGCGAGCACCCACTGGGTCCTAGACCCTGTGGCAGGCAGTTTCATGTGAATCATCTCATTTAATGATACTGCAAGGAGGCAGTGCTAGCTTGTTTTTTTGCAGATGAGGACATTGGAACTCACAGGGATTAACATGTAGCCAGGAAGTGGTAGCTCTAGGTTTGGAATTCCCATCTGATAAAGTCTAGATTTTGTGTATGTGGGTGAAACTGCATCCCCAAAGAATGAGACACACACACACACACACACACACACGCACACACATGCGCACACACACACAGAGTCAGGCACCGAAAAAAGTGCATATATAAAATCAATATCGAGGAAAGCTGCATTATACATATCACTGGATGGGAAGCAAAGAAATTAACTGAGACACATGTAGGCAGAATCATAATAGGTAAAATTTGTCAAGCGCTTGCCATGTCCCAAGCACTGCTCTAAGAGTTTTCTGAGTGTTAGCTCAGTTAAATGCCACAAAGACCTTATGAAGCAGGTATGATGGTTACCACCACTTTAAAGATGAGAAGACTAAAGCACAGAGAAGACAAGCCACTTGCCCAAGGTTACAGAGCTTGCCAATAGTTGTGCCAGTGACTTATCCACCGCGGTTGCACCATCCATTTCCTGTTCTCTACTCTAAGCTGGATCCATGGCTTCCCTTTGATAATTGGCTCTCTTCAGGCTTTGCTGATAACAGGCATTAAAAGGAGACTGGAAAGCAGGAGGAAGGGAGGAGGAGGCTTCTTTCCCCATCTTTCCTGTTTCTGCTAGTGCACCTCTAAAAGTGGTTCTTGGCTCCAGCTACTAACTCCTCTGGGAATCTCAGAACTAGCCTCTCTGTACCCTGGAGGACCAGTGGCAGACAGGTGGCCCCCTCTCCTCAGAGGTCTGAGTACCAGCTCCTTGGAACTCCAGGTTCTGGAACTCTTCCCTCCAAGTCCCAGGGGCTATAGCTACCCTGCATTTATGATCTCTGGGTTACTCCAATGTTTCTCTTGCTCCTCTGGCTCTTGAACAGGTGTGCAACCAACCCCCTCTATTGAATGTCCTCTGGGTGGCCTCTTTTTTCCTGATGGGACCCTGCACACTATCATACATGGGTCCTGCAGCTTGCTTCCAGAAAATGTTCTCTTAACTACTAGTGTCTTGTTATCTTTTACGAGGATTTCAAACTCCAACAGGCAAGATCACAGAAGTCACTTTTATTATTTAATTTTTGCCTCCAGACACTAAATTCACATCTCACAAATAAACACATTTTTCTAGCAAACCGTGGGCACAGGCTTCACTGTGAAGATTTTCAGCTATGGGAATCCTGGTTGAGGGGCCCTGGGCATGGTGGACACTGAGAGACACCAGTCTGATTTTGACTCCCCTTGTTCCGATGCTGGGCCCTAAGTCACTCTGCCGCAGAGTCAGGCTGAACCCAAATTAAGAGGACAGATGGTCACTTTGACACTAAAGGAAATTACTAGGGATAATAAAGGCTCATGGCTTTAATTAGAGGGCTGGCTGGTGTCAGTACCATTTTGAAGACAAGAGCATCAGGCATTTGAGGGCGGCAGGTGGGGGGGCACAGCTTGGAGAGTTTTCAGCTGGTTGCCTTGTTAAGAGAGCTTTGATCAGGGGAGAAGGAGCGTCAACTCCAAGATCAGGGATGACAGCCGCGTAAGCCAATGAGTATGGTGCTACAGGGTCTCTTGTCTAAGATGGCCCCCGGGACTGCACTTAGTGAAAGGAAAAAAAACACAAAAAGAGGAAAGAGGGGGCCTCCACCCAACCACTTATCCATTCATCCATGCAATCATCCATCCATCAAGTTATGCATTCATTTAACAAATATCTATTGAGCTACTATCCTGTGCAAAGTATGGGGGATGGGACACAGAGATGAATCAGGCATGGATCCTGTCCGGAAGAAATACAACCTCCAGTAGGGGGAGAGCAGAAGAGAACAAGGTAACCTGTAGCAAGAGCCACTGTGACATCATGAAGGAAGTAGAAACCGAGATGCGGGGAGGGGGAAGTGAAGGGCATATGTGAGGCGCATTGAGAAATTCAGTGGGATGCAGTGGAGGCTTTGTGAAGAGCAATCATGGTGGTAAGACCAGAAAGACAGCCGAAACGATATTGTAAATGGACTTGAGTCTCAACTTTGCTCTGTAGGTAGCAGCATTCAGCATGAAAGAAAGAGCAAAGTGAAAGGGGTCCGGCTGTGAGTTCGGCTCTGGACACACCGAGTTGGAGGGGCTGGCGGGAATTAAGGCTGGAAAGAAGGACAGCATGGGGCTCAGGAGAGAAGCTGGGGTTGGGCAACCCATTTGGGTACCATCTGCCTTCACCAAGGTTAACAGATGAAGCTCTGAAATGGGATGGGATTTCCTAAAGAGTATAGAGGAACAGCAAGGAAAAGCCAAAGAGCGATTCTTGAGTGAAACCTCAGTTTATAAAGTGGAGGAAAGGAGGAAGCAAAGGACCAATGGCCTTTGGGAGCGACAAGAGCTGGAGGACAAGAGCAGGGAGGAGTTGGAGAAACCCAGGAAGGGAGGGTGAAGTGTGAGGGACTAGGAGACTGGGTATCAAATGCTGCCCCCAGAGGCCAAGGGGAGAGAAGCAAGAGAAGGCGGCCAGATCTGGGGGCTGGGAAGTGGCCCGTGACTGTCAAGAGGGCATGGTCGGGGGAGTGATGAAGAAAGAGCCAGAAGTAATAATAATAAAGATAACCATAAAAATAATAAAACCGTGTCTTTGATGCTTACTATTAGGCCAGGCACTTTCCAGACACTTTCCGTGTACTAGTTCAGTCAATCTCCACAATGACTCCATGAGGAGGGTACCAGTATTATTGCCATCTTACAGATAAGGGACGCAGGGCAATGAGGAGAATAGGAAGAAAGGGAAAGTCTGGATTTCCAAAGCGTGTTCAGCAGAACCCTAGTCCCGCGAGAAGGGCACAGAAAAGGGCTCTGAGGTTAAGTAAATTTGGCATTTCCCCTTTTAGGAATGCAGATGAGTATATTAAGGACTCAGGAGCCCTGCACTGAAGAAACTTGTTTAATTTTGTTAAATCAATGTTTTCTAAATTTATTGGACCTGCAAACCTTCCTACCATTACCGTCCTATGGAACAGCGTTCTACAAGGCACAGTCTGGGAAATGCTGGTGTGCAGACTCTTTCATAAAGTCACGGATAGAAACACGGGGCTGTGGGAGTGCTGTTCTTTTCTTTCTTTTCTTTTCTTTTCTTTTCTTTTCTTTTCTTTTCTTTCTTTCTTTCTTTCTTTCTTTCTTTCTTTCTTTCTTCTTTCTTTCTTTCTTTCTTTCTTTCTTTCTTTTCCTTCCTTCCTTCCTTCCTTCCTTCCCTTGAAATGTCCGTGCCCTCTTCTGGGATGTGTGTGTGTCGGGGCAGGGGGTGGTGGGAGTGCAAAGGATGAGGGCACATAGGCAAGAATAGACACTGCCTCGAGGAGACACATCTGGCCGGGGCAGAGGTGACACACGCTCTCCTTAGGGCCGCGTGCCTAGCCGCATATAAAGCGGGCATGTAACAGTGTGGGATGCGGCACAAGACGCATGTGGTGTGACAGGTGGCAGGAATTACTGCGTGACGACTTCCGAAGGAAAGAGTCTTAAACGAGTAGCCCCACTTGGGGGCAGGGGACTGTGGGCAGAATTAAGTCTGGCTTGGAAATTTTACTTTATGAATAGGAGCCTGCTTGTTTGGGTCAGATCTATTCCACCGGGAAAGAAATGCTGCTCGCTCCACCTGGGAAGACAGACTAAGTGTATTTTAATGTGCAGATGTAGCCCCAGCCCGGAGCCCCCATCAGGCCCAGGGCAGATATCTGGCTGGAGAGGGTCTCTTTTAAGCAGATGCTTATTATAGACTTGTTTTGAGCACTTAACATGCCTTCTCTTTCCCAGCTGCTAAATGCCCCTTTCCACGTTATTGAAATTCACTGGGAAGTATGGTTAATATGCGAATATAGATTAGCCCCCTTGCCCAGGGAGGCAAAGCTGCCTGCTTGGCAGCCTCTGGTCCTCAAGATTCGTGAACTATCTGGCACAGGCAGGGAAGAATGGAAGACTGGACGGGGGTGGGGATGAGGGGGTAGGTTTAATTCTTGGGCTGCTAATGAATCTGATTGCAGCCAGCACTCGATTATACCCAGGTGGATTACACACTGGGTGAGCTGTCTGTAGAAAATGTTAAATCCTGTGAGATTTCCCTCATTGCTCTACATACCTACAAAGCTTCCAAGCAGCCTGACCCAGCCATTAATTGGTGCGCACTCGTAGCCGGCCAGCTCATTTCCACACTGGTTGAAGCAAAACATAATTAGGAAGGCAAGCACGCTATAAGATATGTATAATATCTACGTTTCCTACCGTACATTTGCAGTCAAACAACTGTGAGCTTTTTGGCCACCCACCGCTTTGAATTAATCACCCCACTGCTCGCCCTGTCAGAGTGAAGGAGCTTTCGGCCAGGAGGGTGTTTTAACAAACACCTGAGAACACGCACATATTCAAGGGTGTTGTTCTTTCAAAATATTCACCTTGGGCCTAAGCTGCTGCTGCTTTGCTTAAGACACTTCTGGAAGTTCTTTTTGTGGGGGGCGGGTGGGGGGATTGCCTTTGGAGCTTCTCGGTCTTTTTTCCAAGTACCTGTCTTCTGGCACGGGGGCAGATATCCACCTTGGGAAGGCAGGATTGATTTTAAGTGAGAGCAGAAAGCATTTCAGGGCCAAGTGTAGAGAGTCAAGTGAGACCTTGTAGTTCTTACTCATAAAGAATTGTTTTCCCACTTCTTTCTTTTCATTTTTTTTCCAGGAAAGTAGTTTAAGATGAACTTTGCATTTATGAGCATTGCCTAAGCAAAGGGTGAGCTCATCCGTGCTCCCCTGAATGAAATGAGCAAGAGAAAACCAATCCCCGCCCCCCCCACCCCACAATGACACATGTACCTTTTCTTCTTCTGAGCACACAGCTCTCTGCCTGGCATCCACTGACAGCCACATGGGCAGGATGACATCTAACTAGCCCCCAGGGCCTCTCCTTTGTGAGCTGCTGAAACATTGCTTCAAACACCTTGCTCCAAGCCAGCTTCCCTTGCCACCCAAACAACTCCCACCTCCCAGGGCCACTCATCAGCCTGTGCCAGGAAGGGCAACTCCATGTAAATGTGAACGTCCAAGAGAATCAGGAGGATGGTACCATGACAACAGTCTTTGGAGAAGGAATCAAGTGTCCTGAGAAGACGGGCAGGTTCCGGCGGGGGTTGGGGGTGGGGGTGGGGGCAATGAGGGCTGCTGTGACCTGGGACAGGCTTCCAAAGGAAGGGCCTGTAAGCGGGTTCTAGGAGACAGTAATGGCTACCAAGTGTGGATTCCCCAAGAGGACTTCTCAGGGGAGCTCAATCCAAATCCTAAATCCTCATTGGATTTGGGAGTTCTGATGTACTGGTTAAAAAAGAAATCAAATGTTTTGTCTGTAGTCTGAGGGAGCTCTGTGCCAGGCAAGAGGAGGCAGGCGGTGTTGGGTGGCTGTGTGCTTGGGAAGTCTGGTATTCATTTATCAAGTGAGAGCTACCCTAGGCCCATTACCAGGTCTCCAGGAAGGCACGTAAGCTGTTGCTAGGATCCTGCTCGATTTCCCTAAATCAATCTCTACACTGTAGGTGCCACTTTGGGGCTGGCCGTTGTGCACAAATAAGAGTGATATTTCCAAGCATGAAAATTCAGAAAGCCAGAGTCTAGGAGGAGGGGATCTGCAGCTCAGGGAGAATTCTCCATGGAAGCTACAGCCCCTCCTGTATTCCTTTCAGGGATCCACAACCTCTGTGAGCACCGGTCCCCGGAGATCTTCCCTGGTGCTCAGGAGAAGCGAGTCCTGGGCCTGTCCCTAGAGTCCCCTCCCCCAGGGATACTCTACAACCAGCTCCAACAATTTCCATGTCTGCATTTCCCTGGACACGGAGCCTCCAGATTCACAGAAACTAGAATCCCATTCTTCCCTCTAAGGAAAACCATTAGACCTGCACTTAGCAACCACCAGGAGGGTATTTTTAGCTCTCTGGCAGAAGTGTAATGTACAAAATGTAATAATCTCAGTCTTGAAGTTCCTCACAGCCCCATTCAACATGAAACTGTGGCTGATGGATGTTCGTGGAGAGAGCAGAAAAACAGGGCCAGCGAGCTTGCCTGCCGTTTGCCTTCTCTGTTCAAAGGTAGGCACCAGACACGGCAGTAAAGATTGAAAACACACACACACACCAAGGAAGTTCACTACTTAGCTGGTGGGGAAACGGGCCCCCAAATGCGTGTCTTCCTTAGGCCAAGTCGCTAGCCCACGGGATAGACCACGAAGCTGACGTTTCTGAGTGACTCATTGCCTGGACCCCGGCTACTGACTTGTGTTATGCCCTGGCACAAGTCCTTTCATCTGTCTGGGCCTCAGTTTCCACACCTGTGAAGTGATCCTTTTCAGTTGGGACATTCTCTAATCCCAGGGGCCACTACCTGGAATTGATTCAGGACAAACCCCATGAGTGGGCAGAGGCCCGGAGCAATCAAACTGTGCATTTTGTATAGTGCTTGTGAGTTTTCCTGTGCTGCTAGGTGGCTGCTATGGACTTGGCCCAGTGCGTAGCTAATCCACCTCCTAAGCCCTCTCTAGACCATTTTAATTGCTATGATGCAACCCCACATTATCTGTCACCTCTACGTTCAGGCCACCGGTCCTGGCTTCAGTTGGGGGTTACCCCAGGAGCTGTGAGTGGATCTTAACTCCAGCCCACGTTAAACAAAAGCAGGTTCACTCTGCTCTCAAACACTCACGGGACTTACTCTGAGGCCAAGGAAAAGCGATTTGGGGATTAGTTACTATTTTCAGACAACTTCAGAGTCGGGAAAGAGAGATTTTTGTTCTTCCTCTTTTGACCATGCTCTTCCCAAAGCAGACAGGGCAAGAAAGGGGGAGGAAGAAGAGCGGAGGGAAATTTATAGAAAGAGGAAGGAAGGTGTGGACCTGGGTTTCTTGCCCAGAAGCGAGGGAAGAGATAAAGTTGGTGAAACTCAGTCCCTGGTCCTGACCCAGCACGTGGGGCCAGGTCCCTCGGGGATCCTCGTCATCTTATGTCTCTGGTAGGAAGGCCCCACGTCTACATGAACTGATGGGGATCCTGTCTCAAAGAGCCATCGTTCGTTCATTCCCTCACCCATTCGAATGCATTAAAAAACTGCTGGGCACTGTGCCAGGCTTACAAGTTGTCTTTGTTTAATAAAGTTTAACTTACGAGTGAGGCATAGTAAGAGATTAACAACAATAACTGGAAATAGAACAATTATAACAATATACTATAAATTATAAGAATGTGGTCTCTCTCCCAAAGTATCTTTTTGTCCTGTACTCCCCCTTCTTCTTGTGATGATGTGAGATGGTAAAATGCCTACGTGAGGAGAGGTGAGGGAATCATGCAGGCCTTGTGATGCAGGATTAGGCTACTGTCGACCTTCTGACGATATGTCAGAAGGAGGCTCATGTGCTTCAGGACCGCTGTTGACCGCAGGTAACAGAAACCGAGGAGGTCTTAAATTTGCCTGTATCCCCAAATACTTGAAGCTCCATCAAACCAGTGTCCCCAACACCTTTGTTTCTTGTGTGCCTCTCTGTGCGCACACACCTGAGACCTGGGGTTGGGGAGGGAGGGAGAACACACTTTGAGTTGCCTGCAGGAAAGGAGTAGATCCTTCACTTCCGAGGTGATCAGAGGGAGTGAGGAAGGCCCAAGGAAGACTGTGCAGTGGAGGGAGTGGGGGATCAGGGGCTAACAGATATGGTTCTATCCTCTATCGAGGATCCACAGCCATTGGTCAATTGCCCATGCCAGAGCAGTGTAATAATGGAGGATGTTACATATTCTTCCCAGGCCCACCAAGCCCCCCGGCTGTTGACCTTCGGCCTCATGACACATAGTGAGGGCAGAGGGGAAGAGTCATTGACCTTCCTCTTGAGTAAGTTATTTCCCCAGAGCACATATCATTTGGCTGGGGGGTGGGGCCACCTAGGACTTTAAATTTGCTGTGTATGTTCCACTAGCAGAAAACCCAATTTCCAAACCCGAGGAAGCAAAAGGAGGCCGATAGATATTAATAATTGCTAACATTTTGGGGAGAACTTACTACATGCTGGGCATTTTTTCGTGTGTGTTGGGCATTTTTAACAGCCATTTAAATGTATACAAATTCCTCTCTCTCTCTCTCTCTCTGCCCCTCCCCCACTCACGCTCTCATTCTCTTTCAAAATAAATATATAAACCTTAAAAAAAGGGGGGGTGCCTGGGTAACATTGTTGGTTAAGTGTCTGACTCTTAGTTTTGGCTCAGGTCATGGTCCCACAGTTCGTGGGATTGAGCCCCATGTCGGGCTCTGTGTCAGCAGTGCAGAGCCTACTTGGGATTCTCTCTCTCCCTCTCTTTCTCTCTCAGTCTCTCTCTGCCCCTCCTCCTCCCCCACTCTTGCTCTTGCTCTCTCTCCAAATAAATAAATAAAACTAAAAACTAAAAGTATACAAATTCATCTAGTCCTCACAAAAACAATGCTATGGAGTAAGTGGTATTGTTATTCTCATTTTTTTTTCCAAAGGAGGAAACAAAGGCACGGCAAGGTTAAACGACTTGCCCAAGGTCACACAGCTGGTAGATGCAGGAGGAGGCGTGCCTGCAACAGAAGCACCCAGATGAACCTCACTGCTATCCACTGGTTACTGGAAAGAGAAGTTTGTCCTTATCTGCTCTGGCTTGTTGCCACCGCCAACTTTCAGACTAGCAGGCAGAGAAGCATGTACGTGAAACCTCTTTCTGTCTCTTTGCTGAGTCCCGTTTCCCAGAGTGTGAAATGAGCTTCCCTCCTGCCAGCCACAATATGTCCTTATTATGCCTAATAAGACACGGGGCTTCTAGTCAGCACAAGCTCAGATGTTGAACGAAGGGGAGACTTGGGGACTCTGCTTCCACTCCAGCATCCTCCTGTCCGGGGTGTGCAAGGCTGAGGCCCAAGGCTCTGACAAGGCAGGACCCATGTGTGTACCCTTCTTCCCATCCTTGGTGACTTTGCCCCATTGTTCCTAGTAGTGTGGGGTCTGGGGAGGAAAAGGAGGGGATAAGAAGCAGAGAGAGGCACTCCCACAGTCACAGGCTTGTGTTTTAAGCTGCGCAGCTGGCTGACAGAGGTAGGAAGCCAGCAGAAAGGACAGCCTCGTTAGAGGAGCCAATGGGATGCCCACATTCCCGCCTCCCAGAGCATCAGTTGGAGGGCAAGGCGTGGAGAATGAGGGACTGGCTGCAACCGGGCAGGGTCACTGTGATGGCTAATTCTACACGTCAACTTGACTGGGACATGAGGTGACCAGACATTTGGTCCAACAGTATTCTGGGTATTATTTTGGGATGAGAGTAACATCTGAGTGGTAGAATGAGGAAAGCAGTTTGCCCCCGCCCCACCCACCAATGTGACTGGCTCTTATCCAATCAGTTGAAGACCTGAATAGAAAAAAAAGGGCTGACCCTCCTACAGATTATAGGAAAATTTCTTCTGCCTGATGGTTTGAACTGGGACCAGGGTCTTTTTGGGCCTTCAGACTTGAGCTGAATCATCGGCTTTTCTCATCGGAACTCACACGGTCAACTCACCTGGTCCTCAGGCCTTCAGACTCATACTGGAACTACACATCAGATCTTCTGGCCTCCAGCTTGATGACTGTAGATCTTGGGACTTCTCAGCCTCTATAACTGTATGAGCCAACTCCTTAAAAGAGAACCCTCTTATACTGGTTCTGTTTCTCTGGAGAACCCTCAGTAATCCAAGAACCATAAATATTCATTGGTGGGGACCTGGCTTGGAGTTTGGTGGGTTGGGTTTCTGAGTGCAGGGGAAGGTTCCGAGTCAATGCATTTACATTCTTGCCTCTCAGCTTCCAGGGATTATTCCAGCAGCCCCTGAAATGCAGCCTGGAGCAGAAAACTCAGCATGAAGGCACTTTTCTGGCCAAATATTCCTAAATATGGCCTGGTTTTCAAAGCTTGAAATTAAAGCCCATGCTCAGAGGTCTTCCTTCTTTTCCAGCTCTGTATGTGCTGCAAGGGCTGAAAAGAACCATATGGTGTGAAAGTCTGAACATGCTTCAGCCTTGCAGGGAGAAGCTTGCTTGCGTGTCCAGAAGCAATGTCTGGAGAAGACAATGGCTGCATTCAAGGGGGCTGTCTTTGCCAGTTTCGTGCCTCCAAGAGGAGGGGCCTTCATCCAGATACGTGGTCTCTGTAGCCCCTCAGAGTCTCAGAGGAAGGTATCACAAGACTTCCCACTCATTTCTTCCAGAGTTGGCTCATCCAGAAGATTTCAAACACTTTCATTCTAAGGCAAGTCAATGTTTCTGGCATGCACACTGGAGTAGGTGAATCCAGGGGTGGGTTAGAGAGGCAGTGTGGCAGTGCGGGTTAGCACTGTGCCAGAGCTCAACTGTCTGGGTCAATCCCAGGGCAGATTCTGACCGCCTAGGAGAACTTGGGCAAGTTACTTAAGCTCCTTGTACCTCAGCTTCCTCATCTGAAAAATGGGATGATTATAGTGGTAACCACTCTTAAGGTTGTCATGAGGATTAAATGAAGTAATAAATATGTAAATAAAGTTATATACACATATATATGCTCTCTTATATATATGTATATATATGCTCTCTTATATATATGTATATATATGCTCTCTTATATATATGTGTATATATATATGCTCATATATATATGTATGTATATATATATATATATATATATATATATATATATATAAAACTTAGCAAAATGGCTGTCCTATAGTAGCACAACACAAATTTCGCCATTGTTACGTATTTATAGGTTGGTGGAACAGTTTGCCCTTCTTCGTATCCCCCCTCTAAGCCTAGAACTTGCCTGGTATTCAAGGAATTTACATATGTCGAAAATACAGGGTGATGGCAAACATTCTGATTTCAGGCGTCACCCATCGCTAGGATCTCAGCCCAACGCACACTCAGCAGCGGGATACTTGAGACATGGCCTTGATCATCAAGAACTTATAAATTGAGTTATGGAAGGTTCTTTACTCTCACTGGGTTATATACTGGCAACTTCTACAACGGGAGGTACAACTGAGAACAGGGGCTCTGAGCAGAGTTCAGCCAGCCCGGGCGGAATCTACCTAGGGCATCTCTGGGCTCTAAGGTGACACCCCATGGCTTCAGGCTCATCCAGCTGATGTCTCTACTGGACGGAAGGTGCCCATCTCCTCCAGATTAAGAGCATGGATTAGGAGAGAGGCACTCGGGATGGTAACTTTCCTGCGGGGATGTCTTTGTTAGTGCCATATAAATTCGGAGTAGGAGCACAATGTCTTAAGTAATAAAGGAGGAGAAGGAAAAAAATAATCCAGAGAGAAATCAACTTATGGCTCATTTAAACCTTATTGAAATTTCTACTGTGGAAACATTTAAATATCATAGTTACTGCCGTGTGTCTTCGCTCCTCCTATCCTCGGGTGGATGTTCCGTTGCACATTTGCTTGGGGAGCAGAACAATAAAGCTGCTCGGAAATTGCTTTCCCACTGCTAGGTAATTACAACGGATTTTTATTCCAAATGTAAAGAATGAACCATTACTTTTTTTTAATAAAGGGAGCTCTTGGTTGGCCCCGGCCCTCTGCGCCCCCAGCCTCCAGCTGCACTCGCCGTTTGCTCCTGGGTCCTCGGCTGCATTTCCCAATGGGGCCCTTCTTCCCTGCCTTTCCCCTAAGAGGCAGCTCGAAGCAGCTGTGTCTCCCAGCCCAGGAGCCTCGTGTGTCACTGTTTAGAGAGAGGGACGGCCCCCTCCAGGTCTCTGTCAAGAACATTAAATATTTAGCCCGACTCCATCCAGGCCATCAAACACGCTCCTGTCTCCCTTTCCTCCCCAAAGTGACACATTTCCCCACCCCATCTCTCCATCTTTTTTTTTTTTTTTTTTAATCTCAAGCAAGCGATCTGGGATTAACTCGGCATTTGTCAGCTCTGTCTGAGCACAGGCGTGAGCTCCTCAGCTCTCTCTCACCAGACGGAGCAGAGAATGCACCTTTTGTGCTCTCAGATGCCCAGTTCAGCCTGGCATTCAAGTGAGCACCTGCCCAAGGCTGCGCCGGCTCAAGTCCCCACCAGCTGCCCCCATGCAGCTTCTCCTGTCCCATTTCTCAGGCTGAACTCTGGGAGGGCTTCCCCCATCACCTGACATGTTGCTTTCTTTCCTAACTCCTTCTGACTCTGGCTACGGTGTGCTGGCCGTGGGGGCAGAGGGAGGGGGTGGGCGACAAATTCTCTTTATGCTACGTCACCTCCAAGGTCACCAGGAGGGAGAAACCGAGGCGCAGCATCTACATGGCACGTGACATAGGGGCAGTCCAGGGCAGCCTCTGAGGCACGCAGGGCAGAGAGCCCATCATCCCGCAGCTGTGTGGCTCTGAGTGCCCCTTCCCTGCTCTGGGCCTCAGTTTCCCTCTTTGTCAAACACGGAAGGTACACTGCATATCTTTGCATTCCTCTGAACTATAATACCCCATGACTTCGTATGTCAGTAACATCCATTTTGACCTACTCTTGGTTGTTTTGCCCTATCCATGTGCACATGTCCTTCCCTGGACCTAAACATATATGGCTAGAGCCAGACAAAAGCACCATGTTAGCCTGAGTCACATGGCTCTGAAGGGGCTAGTCTGCTCATTTTCAGACTATACACACTTTACTCCAGGGAGAGGAGGAGAGTAAGGGAGGTGCCTGGTGCCCTGGTGTACTGAAGAAATATGAATGGAGACCCAGAAGCTTTGAACAGAGGCAGGTGGTGGCCCCTCCAGGATAGAGAGCTCCTGCTGCTTTGGGGGGCTGTCCCCTACACTCTGTTTCTGGCTCTTACCTTTGGGGAAGCCATGTACCCTCTCTGAGCTTTGATTTTCCTCCTTGGTTTAATGGGATGACATTATCCAGGCCCTCCACTTATGAGCACCAGGGAAGAAATGAAAAAATGTCCTTTGGGAAGGAAAAAAGTCAGAGGACCAACAGGGAAACTGAGGCTTGGGGGGCCCCCCCTTACGTGTGAGAGAACTGACTAGCACTCCATATTGGAGTGAAGCAGGGCCTACTGCACACAGTTCGTATGCTCAGTAGGCGCTGTCCCTGTGCTTCTGGAGGTCAGTGTTAGCAAGGAGAGATCATCTCCTGTCAGGGTCTCCCTGCCCCGGGGCCCAGAACCCTCGCAGAACAGACCACTATGTGTCCAGGGCCAAGAAGTGGCCTGGAAGTGAAGGTCTGGTGTCTGCTCGGGGTCTGGAGAGTGTTTGGGGTGGCGGGGAGGAGCCTCAGTGTGTGAGCCAGGTCTGGCCCCCAAGTCCCAGCTGCCCTGAGGTGTGGCCAACGAGGGGGTGGGGGGATGGGAGGAGAGCAGCGGCTGTGCTGGGGGCGGACAAAGGGAGAAGACAAAGATTATTTTAAACCTGTATTAATCACTGCTCCAAACAGGGACTGGGGGTGGGAGCCACAGCTGTCATAGGGAGCTGGTGAGGGTGGTGGAAGAGAGTCCACAGGGAGGGGCCGGAACTCCTAACTCCCCACCAGGACCTTGGCCCAGCCCAGCTGTGAGCCTGGGGTCTTGCTGAGTCTCTGCAGCTTGCCCCAGACTCCAGAGTAAAGAAATCAACTGCATTCCAGTTTTCCAGGCCAACTGGTCTCACGCCTCACCAGCCTCCCCTCCACACTCACCACGAGTTAACCTAAAACAGTTTGGATCATGTCACTTTTCTCAAAGGCTAGTAATGGCTTCCTGTGCCCAAACGGGGGCCTCCTCCTTGGGTCTGATGACAGCTAGCCCACCTGGACCTTCCAGTGCCAAGAGCAAGCCCCCAGCCACAGGTTTGACAGTGATGACGAGTGAGCACTTCCCATAGGCCTGGCACCGAGCTAAGGGCTCTCGTAAATTTCTTCACTGAATACTCAACATCGTCCGTTTGCAGACAAAGAAACTGAGGCTTGGAGGCACCACATGACCAACATGTGTGTGATACCCAAAACTTATGTTCCTAAATCGTGGAGAGTTCCACAGACATTCACGATTCCCTGCTTCGCTCAGCTCTTATTCTGAGAGGTTTTATTGGTCCCTTTTTGCCCTTGAAGACATCCTCCCCACTCCTCAGGGCTTGGCTCAAAGGCCACCTACTTCAAGAAGTCTCCCTGACTGAAGCTCAACCAGGGACTCAAAATAACTGCGGACTTATTTACTATTTACTGCTATGTAGGTGGGACCATCTATCTCGGTTTCATAGGCAGAAAACCAGCAGCTTAGAGAAACGAAACAAAGTTATCCTTTGTCTCTCAGCTACTGAGTGATGGAGGAGGGTTTGATCCAAAGCCAGGTCTGCCAACAATTCCAAGTTCAATGTTCTTCACACTTTGACTGCTTCAGTGACTCTTCCTTTATGCGTCCGTGGTCCTTTGTGTGTGCCTTTATTTAGAGCTTATCAGATTCTGTGTCAAAAATCTGCACTAGGATATTAGAGTGCTGGATAATAACTACAATATTGATGGCTCGCTCTGTGCACGAGGCATTTTGCAGGCCTGTTCGCATTTCATTCTCCCAACCATGATCCAGCTGTTGCTGTATCTCCATTCTTACAGGGGAGAGACTGATATTTCGGGCATTGGGTCCTGTATCCAGTGAACAACACGGCTCACTGTCTTTGTGGCATTAGGATGAAGATCTGTCCCAAGTTCATGCCTTCCCACTATACAGGCTGCTTCTTTCAAGCTCCTCAAGTGCTGGGTCCGCGCTTCATCTATCCCTGAATGAATAGGACCCTAACACCATTTTGGACACAACGGGACTGAGCAAATAGAGAGATGGACCATTCCGAGCTGGGAGCACTGGTCACTACGATCTTCTTGGGGAACCGGGGCTCTGGGCTCTGCTGACACCAATGGTCCCTTCTTTAAAGCTTCAACTCCATTCTCTTTAGATAGACTTCTAAAGAGGTACGGGGAGTGCCCCGCCCACATTTGTCAAGGCTTTAAAGAGGTTTGTCTGAGGACACTGATGCCTCCCAAAGTGAGGGAAAGAGAACTATTCTCCCGTGCTTTTCCCCTTGTTACTGACATTTCTGTACAACTTCCTGACTTCCCAGAGGTTCTGTGCCATTCCTGCCTGGGGCAGGGGGCACCGGAGGCTGAGAAGCCAGAGCCAAAGTCATCACCAGGAATGTGAGCAGTCCCGGAAGGAGAGAAAACTCTGGAGAGAAAATTCCCATGTTGTGGTATCTCCATGGAGCAGGGCATCCCTGGAGGAGATTAGTCCCCAAATCTGGGGACTGACTATACAAGACTAGAGAGTCTAGGTGAGTTTCCAGTCAATCAGAGGATTCTCTCTTGCCAAAAATGAATTGCATGTTCATGTGACTTTTGAAAAATGGTGGTGGTTAAGAAGCAACCAGGTTAATTAAGACCAGGCAGCACCAAATTCATGTTTAAAAATGTTTGTATTTTGGTAACGTTCTAGATCAAGGTTTCTCAACCTTGGTACTATTGACATTTAGACTCATTGATTCTTTGTGTGGGTGGGGGCTGCGGGGTTGCTTTCCTAGGCATTATGGGCTGTTTAGGTACACACCCTGCACCCTCTACCCACAATGCCAGTAGCAGCAGCCCCACCCCCAACACACACACTCGGTTGTGACAACCAAGGATGTCCCCAGACATTGCCAAATGTCCCCTAGGGGAAAATCTTCCCTGGCTCAGAACCACTGTTGCACCTGCTTCTCTGGTGAGGTATTTGATACCCTTGCACATTGTCCCTGAGAAGAAAAGGAAAAGGGGCTGGGAATCAGCCCAGTTAGTTGTACAGAAACTGGTAGAACACTGTGCACAGCGGTGTTGATCGCTGAATGGGCATCAGCCCGGGGCATGTCCATAGTGACAGGCCTCCAGGCTCCATACGTGTCTATCGGCCACAGCGATAAGGACATTGATGACATACTTACGTTGTGTACAAATGTCACCAGCCCGGTGGATATGGAGCTCTGTCAGATAAAAGACAGAAGATTCAAAAGGGTCTCTAACATCGTTAGGTGAAAAAGGCAAAGCTTCAGGGCACTGTGTCCCCGGATGCTGTCTGTGTAAGAAGCAGGTGAAACACGGGGACTGATATTGGTACTGGCTTGTACCTGTGTAAAGAAACCCCAAGAGGGTACCTGGGAAGCCAGGCACATGGTCACTACAGATCTTGGCGGAGAGGGGCTTGGGCGGATGGGGTGGCAGGGGGACTCTTCACAGTTTACTTTGTTATATTATTTGATTTCTAAACATGGACGTAATAATGAAATTATATAAGACAGAGTTTCAACCTACACTAGGGGCCAAAATAAATACAATGCAGTTGGACAGACACAACATCCATCCTGCATTAGTTCAAAAAATTCACTCGGCAAGTATGATGAGAACAGACTTGAGAGGTTCGTGTAAAAGTCAGGAGTTTTTAGTTGGTCCCAGGTCGCCAAGTCAACCAATCAACAGACACCCGACATCCACTACTAATGAAGGCTTTGACTGTTTATGGCATCCAGGTCAAGGGCAAAACAGTCCCCTTCGTACCCTGGGCAGCTCAGACCAAATCCGTAGCCCTACCTTCACTTTAGTAGGCTGTGTTTTTTGGAAGCGCATTGACAAGTGTGTACGAGGGACGGTGACCTAGATGGCGAGGGGCCTGGAGATTGTGAAAAGTATGAGGTGTAGGTGATGGAATCAGGGAGACTTAAATGAGAGAAGAGCTGATTTAGAAGGGACACGAAAGCTGTCCTCAAACATTTGAAGGGTTGTCCTATGTGGGAGAGATCAGGGGCCCTTTGCATATATAGCTCCGGCAGAGGCAAGCCCTCTTTAGTTTATCGGGAGGCCCATTTCCTCTCAGAACCATGCCAAGGCTGCCTTGTGAGAGAATAATAAAATAGCTAACACTCACCGAGCGCTTACAAAGCATCAGGCACTATGATAGACGCTTTCCCTGCATTATCTCCCCGGCTTTTCATAACATCCCGAAAAGGTTTTTTTTTTTTTTTTTCATTGTCTTTTTAAGAAAAGGGAGAACGGAGACTGTGAGAGGTTAAGTAAATGTGTCTGAGGTGACGCAGCCCAGCCTGTATACTTGACCAGCGTGCCTGCTGCCAAGAGGTAGTGAGCTGTCCGTCGCAGCCAGCATTCAAGAGAGATGTAAGCTCTACCTGCCCACAATGCTCTGAGGAAGCTCCCTCGGGAGCTGCAGGAGAGGCTGTTCATGCCTAACACACCACAGTCCTCTAAGAAGAGAAGCCCTGGGCCTGTGAGAAGGCCAGGGGATGGAGTAAGGCATATGGAGAGAGAGGCAGGCAGGTTCCTACTAGTATTTATCAAGGCTAAAAATTGGAGGTTTTGGGTGGGGGTGGTGCCAGTTAGGAGTCAGAGAGGGGTGAGCCAGTAAGAAACACTGCTTGGCACTGGAGAGCTGCCCCGTCTGTCCACGGAGGCTGCGAGGGTACTTACAAACCCTGAGTTATTTCGCCTACCAACGCGCGAAGCTCCTTCATGGGCATGATCCCATTCAAGTATGCGACCACCTTTCAGCAAATGCCCTTCTGGAAGGTGGGGGTGGGGAGGGACGGAAAAGATGTCTCCAGAGACAGAGGGGAGAATGACAAAAATAGACAATCATTTAGCAGTGGTCAGACTAGAGAAGAAAGAGGAGGGGGAGGGGAGAGAGGAAAGAAGAAACAAAAACCCCCAAAACCTCCTAATTCTTCTCAGCCTCATTTGGGAGCCAGGACAGACGGGTTTCGCTGCCTTCAAGTCCTTAACAATATTCCTAAGCGAAACAGACCTCCAAAAGGAAACGACCCCTCAAGTGCCCCATGACTCCTCTGTCATGGAGTAGCAGGGGTGAACATTCCCTGGTGGGAAAAAGGAAGAGACAGCAAGTTCGCCAGATTTAAAACTGGCTGAATCGAAGCACATAAAGCACAGGCTGGTGCTCACTTTTAAAAAGTTACCTGACACGCTGACTGGAAAAGAGAAAGGTAGGCTGGGCTTAACAAGAGAAGGAATCACTTTGGAGCATCCAGGAATGGGAAGTCTTGGCCCGGTGGGAAGGAGCCACAGAGAAGGATTCACCATTCAGAGAACTTTCCCAGGGAGCCTGTTTACACACGAGCCTCAGAAAATTAGCACAGGGCGGGCCCTGGGGAAAGTGGAAAAGTCCCAGGTCCCGGCCGAGGCCGTGGGGCATCAGACAGGCCAACACTGTGGGGCTGGGACAAGGTCACCCCGGGTGGGTGGACCGGAGTGTCAGCAGAGTGAGCTCTAGAGAGGACAGAGGCACTCGGAGGGTTGGGACTGACCGCTGGCTATGCTCGACCAGAACCGTCGTGGATGGAAACCTTTGCCGGGGGCTGAGAAGGAAGAGATACAGGAGTTTCCACTGGACAGAGCCTTGCCCCCCGCAAAGGCCAGAGGCCAAGAGGAGAAGCCAGAGCGGGAGGAAGGTGCTAATTACAGGAAAGGAAGGGGAGGACTCGGAGGGAGAGGTGGAATGGAGGAGAAAACGCAGACTGGGACACGGAGACCCAGATAGAGAGAAACCCAAAGACAGAGAGAGACAGAAGCCTCTGCCGGGGCAGGGGGTGGGAGGGAGACAGGACCAGGGAGAAGGGACAACAGAGAAGCAGCAGCAGAAAGAGACAAACGCACATTTGGAGATAAAAGAGAAGGAAGTGGCAGCAGGCAGACAGCCCGGGGGTCGGGGAGGGGGACAGCAGGTCACAGGGTGGAAGGCTGCCTCATGGCCCAGCGCAATGCATCTGACCGTCACTCACTGCTGACGCACAGCTCTTCTCTGGCCGTGTCTCCCAAGGAAGCAGAGGCACACAGAAGGTGGTGTATCACTCTTCAGAGCAGGGCAGCGTGTCTACCTCAAAGTAAGGAGTCCGTCCCGGGGTTCGCTCAGCACCCCGCCGCTCATCCTGGGTGAGGCCGCCAATGTCACCCCATACGTGAACAGAGGTGCGCCCAAAGTGTGTGTGTGTGTGGGGGGGGGTAGATGCCACAGCCTTGCCAGTAGGTCTGCTCCATGGACAGAATGATGGACCTGACCCTGCTCAGGCAGGCAGGGAGGACACGGTCAACCCAAGCATCCACTGGTCCCCCTGCCTGGAATGTCTTCACTCAGATAGGCACTCAGAGGCGTTTGCAGAGCACTGGTCTGTTGGGGTGTCTCTCAGATGCTTAGAATATCATTGCACACAACAAAGATTGTTGTTCCCAGCGGGGTTCACATGCTATGAGGGGAGGTTGACTCAACTAAGTCAACCACACCATATGTTAGGAGGTGGAAAGTACTACGGAGGACAAAACAGCAGAGCGAGGGGGAGCAGGAAGCCTGGAAGCTCAGGGCAGCCTCTATCCCAAAGGTGACATCTGGGAAGTTGGCCGTGAGGCATCTGGGGTGAGCATTTCAGGCCATGGGAACAGTCAAGGGCAAAGTCCTGAGATGGGAGCTTTAATGGAATGTTGAAGCACCAAGAGGGAGAGGTCCACGAATTCAGAGGGGCTCTGGGGGCCGGAATGGAGGGCACCATAAAGACTTTGGCTTTGCCTTTGGATGAAAGGACAGCCATCAGCGGGGTTCTCAGGGGAGGAAACCATGCTGTGATTCAAGTTGCAACAGGGGTGCGTTGGCTGCCCTGATGAGAGTCGATAAGGGGTCAAGGATGCAAGTAGGGGCCCCACCAGGAGGACGTTGCAGGAACGCAAGAGGGAGGGTGGCTCACACCAACGGTAGGAGTAGAGACAGTGAGAGTGGTCAGGTGCTCTGTGTGCTCTGGCGGAAGAGTCAGCAGGAGTCTCTGACAGATGGAATGTGGGGCAGGAGACAAGCAGAGGGGTTCAACACAACTCTAAGGCTTTGGGCCTGAATACCTGAAAGGCAGGTGCTTTCACTCAACAAGGAATATGGGCAGAGCAGGTTTGGGCCTATGCAAGATGGGGCAGGGAAACCAGTTCCATTTGGACACGTTGGCTCTGAGATGTCTGTGAGATATCGCAGCGGCAAAGGGAAGAGCTCAGACGGATGGAGGAGTCTGCAGTCGGGGAGAGCTCGGTGTGGGAATTATAAACACAGGAGTAGGCATGCGGGGCACTGAGAACCAGGAGAACAGACAGAAGGAGCAGGGAGTGGATGCAGGTGGAGAAAACGATGAAGGACCCAGCTCCAGGTTCTACCCCACCCCAGGGTCGGGGGAGAGAAGCCAGCAAAGGAGTGAGACAGGGAGTGAAAGTGAGGGGGCAAGATCAGGCAGGTGTGGTGCCCCAGAAGCCGGGGGAAGAAAGCAAGTAGAGGAAGAGGGAGTGACCAAACGTGGTAAGTGCTGCCCTGAGGGCAGGGAGAGGATGAGTGAGAGGCCACCGTGGGATCTGGCAACACAGAGCCACAGCTGATCTCGATCCGAGTTTCAGGAGAGTGGTGGCGTTAGAGGGTGTGGCACCGAGAGGCCACGTAGCACAGTGACTGAGAGCACAGGTCTGGGCCCCAGCCGGCCAGGGTTCAAGTCCTGCTCTGCCTCTTACCAGCTATGTGACTTCAGGCACGTTCTTTAACCTCTCTACGCTCCTGTTTCTGAATCTGAGGCCACCGTTAGGAGGATTATATCAGTGAGCGCTCGTAAGGTGCCAGGCACATGGGCCACACAGTAAATGGCCATCAAGTTAGAAAGAAAAGAGGACAAGAAGGAAGAGAATGGGAGGAGGAGAAGCAGAACATTCCTTCACGGAGTTTTACCGCAAAGAGAAGCACAGAGGGAAGTGGTGGGGGAAGGAAAGGGAGAAGGTCTTTCAAGAATGAAGAAATAACAGGATGTCTGGTCCCCTCGCCTCCTCCAGGGTATCACCAAGCCCTTCTCGGGGACCACCCGTGACCACCCTCATAAGCACGGCACTCCTGACACTGCCTGGCTGCCTCTTGGCTTTGTTGCTCCCCATCACATTGGTCACCCTCTAACGTGGCACTCTACTTACTTCTCTTGCTGTCCCCCGACTAGTATGTCAGCCTCTGGAATGTAGGGAGTGTTGACTGTCTGGTTGAAAGTTGTAACTCCAGAGCCTAGAACAGTGCCTGGCACAAGGCAAGCGCTCCATGAATATGTGCTGGATACACAAACATGTTGGTACCCGTACTTAGGGAGGTCCCTGCCCATCAGGGAAGGGAAGAAGCCCCCTTCTTCATGTATTCTGCACATACTTTCTGGGCATCTACTATGTTCTAAGAACAGTGTCAGGTTCCGGGGAACTGAAGACGAATCGCATGCCACCTTTGTCCCCATTTAGCCAACTTTCTGAGTGTGTGTGTGTGTGTGTGTGTGTGTGTGTGTGAAGACATGCAAGGCCATTCCCAAGCTGTGACATGGAAGTCCAGGGTCTTCCGGGTGGGGGAACAACACAGGCAGAAGCCTGGCAGTGAGAGCGAGCGTCCAGAGCTTGCCCCTGTCCTCATGCCCTCCATCAAGCCTGCCCTGTCGCCCTGGCACCCAGACTCTCCTCCACTTTGACACTAACAGCACCTGGGTATCATTTATTGGGCATTGCCCCAATCCGTCAGCCAGTTAGCCAAGCCAGTGAGCCTTGAGACCTCAGGCAGATGGCATGCTTTCCGAGGGAAAGGGCCATGGTGCCTGTAGCAACACTTTATATATAGGGAGAGCTCAAGAATCGTTTGTTCATAGAATGATTCCTGAGGGCTGAACACCTGGCAGGAACTGTTCTGGACACTCGGGAGGCAGCCATGAGTGAGACAGACCAGGCCCTGCTTCCTAGAACGTGCATCATATTGGAGGAGATTATACAATAAATAAATCAACAAGCATGTAAGTCAAAGCTACCATAGTACCACGCAGAGAATGACAATGGGTAGGTGGCTGGGGGCTCTCAGGACTGGCATTCAGCGACGGAGTCTCTGACATTTCAGCTGAGTCTGAACAATAACTATCTACTGAATCCATTAATGAACAGAAGGGAAGCAGGCAGGAAGACCTCCTGGAAGCCACATTCTAGGGAGGCATGGAACTGAAGCAGGGAGCCCAAGCGCTGGGAGGATACAGCGAAGCATCCTTCCAAATCAAAGACTTCCTGGAAGAGGTGGGTTTTGCTCAGGGTTGATCCCACGTGGTGAGCAGCCTTAGATTTGCAAATGTGATCAGACAGCTTGGCTTTTAGCTGAAATGGTGACCAAGAGGGAAGGTTCTGGGTCCACAGAGGCTTGTTGAGTAGCTGTTCCAGGCCGAGCACCGGAAGATGGTGGAAGACGGTCCCTGGCCTCTGGGGGCTCACAGTTCCGCAAGGGAGACAGGCAGGCAGATCGATCATCACCACGTATTGAGATGAGGCTGTGGCATCTACATGAGTACAGGGTAGCTCTGAGCAGGAAGCTCTGGACTCCCCTTAGGCAGGAGGCTGGAGCAGGGGAGGTGGCGCCTGGGGACACTTTGCAGAGAAGGTGACACATTGGTGCCTGGAGGAGGACTAGGAGTTTGCCAGGGACTATGGGGAGAAGGCCGTCAGGAGGTGTTCAGAGAGATGGGGGACATGTAGGAAGGCTTGTGGGTGTGACAAAGCCTCCCACCCACCGGTTTATAAGGCGGTGAGGCTGGAGAATAAGGTGTATGTGTGGGGCGGGGGATGGGGGATAATTTTAAAATCCCTAAGTCCTTATGGAGTTCCCATGCACACGAAATCCTTCCTGGAATACTGGCTGAACACTCAGCAAGTGCTCCTCTGACCTGCTCTGTGCCCCACCCTGGGTTAGCCTCTCCACGGGGTCTGTCCCTTGTGCTGGGAAGACTAGAGCTGGCAAAGAGCCAAGCCAGCCCTCGTGCCTCCCCCCTCCCCCGCCTGGGAGATCAACACAAGGCCCAGGGGCCGTGGTGAGAAGTGGTCAGAGTCGGGTGCGTTTAGAGGTGCGGCCAGCTCTGGAGCCGAGAAGCAGACAGCAGTCTCCGGTGATGCCTCAATCTTTGGTCTGGACAGAGGGATGTACGGTGGGGCCACTGACTCCGGGTTCCGTGGGATTCAGGGAAATGGGAACCAACAGCTCTGCTTCGGACATGTAGGTGTGGGTACTCTGCAGCTGGGGGGCAGCACAGAAGAGCTAGATCTAAGACCCCCTTGTTCCTTCTGCAATCAGCCTCCTCACTGGGCTCTCTGGCCCCTCTTGTTCCGTACAACCTGTCCTTCATCCATGAGCCAGAGTTAGCGATTTAAACCACAAGCCAGATCAAATCACCCGCTGCTTCAAACCCTCCAGTGGCTTTCCACTGTACCTAAAATCTTCCAGATCTTCCCCTGGCCTGTGAGGGAGTGAGGGACCGGTGGTCTGCTGCTGGCTGCCCCCTCACTGCACAGTAATTCAGGGGCCCCAGCCTCATGGCCTCCCTCCTGTCTCTCAGACGAGTCAAGTCATTTGCACGCTCTTTCCGTGTGTTCTCTTTCCGCCTGGAACGCTCTCCCCCTGCGTCTTTGCAGAGTGAACTTCCATCAGGGTCACCCAGGCCCTTTGTCAGCACCCTGCCTAAAGCTGTCTTTCTCTCCTGCCCTCCCTTCTTGCATCTCCTTCATAGCGCTTGGCTGAAGTTATCTTAGTCATTTGTGTGTTTGTCTGTTTACATGTTTGTTTGTGTCCCCCCACCCCCACCCCCCATCCCCCAAATGCAGAAGCAGGAACACTCCATCTTATTTGTGCCCCCCCACCCCCACCCCCAGTACCTGCATGTAATAAACACTGACTGACTTTGTCCCCAGGAGATAACGGTGGCAGAGTGACCACTATCAAACGGGGCTGCGTGGCTGGCAATGCAGGAAGCATCTAGTTGGGGTCCGTGGAGGCTGCCCCAGCCTCTCCAGGCCTGGAGTCACCTGGGTACCTCACGGCTGGAGAAGGAGGCTCTCCCACTGTGCTACGGGACCTGTAGGCGGGGGTCAGGACCTGTGTGTGTCCCACCTTTCTGAGGATTTCTTCCTCCCAAGCAACTACCCAAAGCGACTCTGCCTGAGCAGTGGGGCCTGCACAGGCCAGGGTGGGTCTTGGAGACCTCAGTTCATGGTATGCTCCAGCCACCCCCTGGGGCAGGGGCCAGAGTTAGAGCAGCAGCAGGAGGAGGGACGGAGTGGTTATAGGGGGCGGGGGAGATGGAGAGAAGGAGGAAGAGGAGGAAAGAGATGGGAGGTGGCCAAGCAGAAGGTCTGGAAGAAGGGGAGGGAGAGGAAGAGGGAAGGAGGGGGAGGGAGGGGGAGGGAAGGGGGAGGTGGAAGAAGGGGAAGGGGAAGGAGAAGAAGAAGGGGGAGGAGGAAGGAGGGGAAGGGGAAGGTGAGGAGGGAGGGAGAGGGATGATTCTGCCTTGGCTGTGGGACCTGGCTGTATAGACCAGCCTGGTGGGGCGGGTGGGGCGGGGTGGGGGTGGGGGGCTTATCTGCCTTTCGTTTCAGGGCCAGGGCAGGGAGGACACGCATTCACCTCCCCTTGGCCTCCCAGAGCAAAGTGCACACCAAACGGGGAGGTGGAGGAAGGGGTAATAAAAATTAAATTAAAAAAATTTTTTTTAAGTTGGAAGAACAAATTATTTGGAGACGAAGCAAAAATATCTGTGACATACCGAGCACTGTTTTAATGACAGCCCGTGTGGGAGGATAGTTTAGTCATATTTTTTCATTTTCTCTTCCCCAGGGAGCTGCGTTCCAGTGATCAGGCCCTGATATCAGATTGGCATGTTCCCTAAATCAGTCACCTTCTCGGATTATTCAGCGGAGGGATGAGTCAGGGGGCTGCGGAGTAACCCCTTCTCCACAGGGCCCAGCGAGGGGGGTGGGGAGCAGGAAGCTTAGGAAGAAAGGCTGCCAGCCTCCCCCAGCAGGACCGGCTGAGGGGAGGGGAGGCTCGAACCCCCGGGGGCAAGGATATGACTAGTCCCCCATCTGGGACCACAGCAAGTGTGGCAAAGCATTTCTTCGAAGAAAGCCTGGTTCAATGCCAGGAGGAAGAAGTTCAGGAAGCTGTGGCGACATCCCCTCAGAAACGGGCACTTCCAGGACTAAAGATAAAAATACTGAGGATAATTTTCGGTGACTCCCAGACAGAGTGTGGGTGCTTACACTCCCTGCGGAATGGCCAGACGCTTCTCACACGTCCCTTCCTTTCTCCTCACAACGGCCCTGGTGGCAGGTGTATCAGCCCGTGGAGGCGGGGCAAACAGAGGCTCAGAGAGGTCAAGGGACTTCCCCGAGAATGTAGCTGCTACGTGTCAGAGCAGAATTTGAACCCAACTCTGTCAGATTTCGGATGATGCAGTCCATCACCTCTCTGCATAGCACGATGGTCAAGAGCTCACTTGCCTTCCAAGTTACTTGTGGTGAAAACAAAAGACAGAGGCACTAGGAGGGGACCTTTTCCTGGCTCTTTACCCAGAAGACCTCAACCTGCTTTACCTCCTATTTTACACTTACATATTCCTAGAAACCGGGAGGGAGCAGGCATGGTTCTTCCTTGTGGTACAGATGGGGAAACTGAGGCCCAGAACGAGGAGGTGACAGGGCGTGGCATCACAGAAGCTGTGCAATGCTGTCCGGACCCAACAAAGCTGGGCGTGAGGTGTATTCTGTTACCAGCTGTCTGGTATATAGTATATTTAAACTTTTGATCTCCATCTCTCTACCTGTGAAACAGGAGGAATGAGAACCACCTCCGGGGCCACCGGGTTTTAGCCCATTTGACCTCCATAAAGTGTGTTTAAAATGCTTTGCAAACTCTAAAGCGTCATGCCAAAATGGGAGATCGCTCCCCCTTTGTGAGCAGTATCATCAAATGCTTAACGGCATGGGTTCTCAGACGGCTTAGGTTCAAATACCGGCTCCTTCATTTATTACCGGTTAAACCTCGGACAAGCTACTTAATTAATCTCTCTGTGCCTCAGTTTTACCTTCTTTAAAGTGGGACTACCATCAGTACCTTCCTCATGGGTCGTTATAGGGATTAAATGCATTTACACAAGCTTAAGTGGACAGAGGGTTCTGGCACGCAGCCAAGGTCAGCAAGGCCTCTCATGACCATCATCGCCATACTGCATCTACGTAACTCTGGGGCTTTCTTAAATCCTTGCTGGCACTCGGGGTTTGTGGGGTTCCTTGGGGTTGCCAGCTTCTCAACTGTGACAATCAAACAATTCCACTGCACCAAAGCCCCCAGCCTCGGGGCCTGGCTGCTGCCCCCTGGTGGTCCTCAGAGCCTAGAGGTTGGGGAGGGGGTCTTCTCTGCCGTCCTGGGTTTGTTCTCTCCTTAGTCTCCTCACCCCAGAAAACTGCCTGGACCTCAGTCCACATGTCCTTTCAGACTTTGCCTCTGGTTTTGTGTGTGGTGGGGGCTTGCGTGTATCCCCGTGAATGTGGGGGGAATCTGGGAGCACAGGAGTGGGAGAATGTGTAGCCGCACGTGTGTGTGCCTGCACAGGTGGGACCATGTGGGGCTGTGCACACGGGTCTAAAGGGTGTGCACTGAGATGAAGCGAAGGCAGATGGGCCCATGTGTGGGTGCCTGGGGTGCAGGAAGAGGCTAGATCATCCGGATGTGGGCAAGGGAGGTAGGGTGAGGGTGTCGGTGCAGCCTGTGGGCTTAGGTGTTTAGATGGACGGGGAGGGAACAGCGGTGGGAACAGCAGTGTAAAGGGTATTCGGTCCTGGTCTCCAGAACCAGGTCTCAGACAGATGACTGCACCTCATACTTCATTTCCATAAGGAATCTGAAGGATGGATAGGCACAGGTCAGTTGTAAAGGAGAAAACACTTTTTATTTCCAAACTTGCCTTAGACCGCCAAAGGCTTTGGGGCCTTGGAGGTCTCCCCATCTTTGAACACAGCCCTTCTTCCACAAAACATACCCTCTCTCCCTACTCAGCCTCGTCAGCCCTTGGGCATCCTTGGGAGATGAGCTCAGGAAGCCGGCTGGCTGCTGGCTTTGGATCCCAGCCCCGCGCTGTAAGCTGTGGCCCTGGCCATGTCATTTCTTTGCTATGGCTCTGTTTTCTCAGCTGTAAGATAGGGGCCACAGGGACTGTGAGGAGAAATAAATTAATCCGTGTGGAGCACTTAGAGAGTGAAGGACTCCAGTCATTTTCATTTTTATCTCCATCTTCACCTTGATTATGCCCCTGCAGTGGGAAATTAAAATTAATCCCAAAAAGCCCAGCTGCTGGCTCTGAGAAGGGGTGCTGGAAACTGCCCCTTCATCTGCCGTCCTGCCACTCACGGCTAGCACCTCCAGAGCCCGGCACATCAGAAATGCTTGAAAAGTGCAGCTATTATCATGATCCTGGCCTGACATTGACCGGAAGGGATTACGGCTGGGGGTGTGTGACCGTCCACCCTGCGAGACTGTGGGCCTCCTAAGGGCCAGGACTGTTTATTCAACACTGGGTCTCTGGGGTCTAGCACAAGGTGACTTTCAGTTAATGCTCAGTGAAATGAAATCGCTTGAGTAGAGTGGCACTAAGTGTGTGTTTTGCACTTGGTTATTTACTGAGTGTGAGGCTTTACCTATAAACAAAGCCTGGGTCTTGCCCTCCAGGAGTTCAGAGTCCTAGGTGAGGGGGTCTGGGGGATAGAAAGAGCAGAAACCACAGTATGGGGGTGGGGACAGCTCCCCACAGGAAGTGAGGTCTAAGCTGAGGTCATAGCCAGAAGCAGAGGTGGGAGTAGGGGACATACTCCAAGGCCTCCCCATGCGGGAGCTGTGGGGCCAGCACCCAGCCCGACATGGTGATCCCCTGACTCCTCTACTTAAGGACCAGATTTGCCAGGGGTTCAGCACCATCTCAACTGTTCCTTCCCCTGTGATCAGTGATACTGGCTATCACCCTAGATCCAGGGGGGTGGCACGATCCTGTCCCTTCCCCCTAGTGGCTGTGGTAGGCGTGCTCTCTCCCTCGCTCCAGCCTCCCAGCATTAGGGGCTCAGGGCTCCACACTTCTCCCGAGGGGCTTCTAGCCGCTAATCTGCCTGTGCCGGGGTCACTCTCAAACCTTTGCTCAGCATCTTCCCTGCTTTTGGCCCAATCTCTAATGTGTCACTATTCCAGCGAGAATGCCATGAGCCCTGACTGCCTCATCTATAGAACAGGGATGCTCACACTGGCCCTTCAGCTGGCTCTTGTGAGGACTAAGTAAGGCACAGCACAAAGGCACAGAAGCACAGGAGGCCCTGTGCATATGTTAGCCCCTCTCCTCTTCTAGCCTCGGCTTCCCTCCTGGGGCAGTGGGGGTCGGGGGGCATGCGCGGGGAGGACAGGAGGCCCTGGGCCCTCTGTTTCTGGCTCCAGGTGAGAGGAACAATGTGTCTGCAGAAATGTCTACCGAGTTGCTCACCAACCACACACCCTGACCCAATCCCTGTAGCATCCTGCTTTCTCGCCCAACCTCAGTGAGTCAGTCCATCAAAACAGGAGATCAAATCCCATTCGCTGTATAGAGCTGGGAAGGTTGTTTTTAATTGCCTCTTAGGATGTGTGTGAGCACACACGTGTGCATGTGAGTGTAGGGCGTGAACACATACGCATGTGTGAGAGTAGGGTGCTGGCAAAGGAGGGCAGAGGGGACTGGAATTGCTGGACACCCCCATGCCAGCCACCTGACCGCATGGGGGGTATGGGACGTGCTCAAAGGGTGGTCTGGGACTCCATCACAGGCTCCGTGGGAGTCCCTGGGAGACCACCACATCCAGGCACAGTCTCCCAGAGACTCTGTTCAACGTGGCCCAGAGCAGGGGACAATCAGGGCCATCGGCAGGGCTGCTGGTCACCTCACTCATGCCTCCTCCAGTCTCTCCCCAGGACCCTCACTCAAGCCTCTCCTTTCATCCCCCGCACCACTGCCTTGCGTCACCTCTGGCAGGAAAGAGGTCCTTATTTCCCCCTTGAAGCCTGGGCGATGCTGAGTCTGAGAGACAGGTGCGGGTGCTTTTCCCCAATACCTTCATCCCCCTCTCCCCCAAGAGAGGACTTTAGGGGCTGCTGGCCAGCTATGTTTACCTGCCAAACATCCCTGTGCATAAGGAACTGTGGTTTCTACAGGAACCCAGCAGGAATCCCCACTCTGCAAACTAGCTACAAACGTGAGCTGGCAGAGCGGATGCCATTTCCCTGACCCGGTGAAGAGAAAAAAGAAGACCCCGTCTTGCCACCTAGGAGCTTTGTGACCACAGGCAAGTTACTGAGATTCAGAGTCCCCCGAGTCCATTTCCTCCTCTGTAAAATGGGGAAAATCAGACGGTGTCTACCAGCGCCTCCCTAGCGGTGAGTGCTGGAAACTGCAGGCTGGACGGGTGCATAAATGAATACAAGATTGTTACGGGGGTTAAATGAGATGAGGGTAGTAAAGCATTTATCACAGCGATGTCATACATGCAGCATTCAATATAAGGCAGTTATTACTGTTAGTTATTATGTGGAAGCAATCTCTTCTCCTCCAGTCAGACTGGTTCCCAGAGCTGATATAAAGTCAGGTAATTAAGGCTACAGAGTGACACGCCCAGAGAATCTAAGCAGTCCAAAGGGTGATATGTTGTATTCCATTCCATTTATTTTAACAAGTTTATACTGAGTACATCTTTATGCACAGAATGGGGGAGCTCCTTTGCAAGATACAGAAGAATGAAGTCAAACTACCCTTGGCTAAAGGATTTACCTTCTCCTTGGGAAGGCGGAATCCACACTCATTAGCATAAATGTCTTCCAGCCTGGGCCAAACACTCAGATTGTATTCTAAAGGCTAGTGGAAAACTTTCATGTAGGTCTTCAGCAAATAATCACAGCTCACTTGCTGTGCAACGGCAGGCCCCTAGCTAGGCACTAGGGATATGGAGATAAGCACTGTGAATTAGAGGAGCCGCTCTCAGGCTGGAGAATAAGATCTCATAAAAATGGGCCAGGACAATAAATGCTAAAACAGAGCACTGAACGCCCTACCTCTGTGTGGGGCAGGGAGGCTCATTACCAATACTTCCTGGGGACGGGGAAAGGAAGAATACCTTCGCTTCCCTGGGAGATGTGCTTATAAAGACCCAGCAACCCCTCTTGACCAGGGTCCCAAAGCCTCAGCCTGACCTCACCCTGCAGGAAGCGAGAGAACCAGACTGTCCTTGAGAGCAGCTGGTCCCACTATGGTCTTATCCCCAGGTCCCCAGGAGCCCTGTGCCCCATGAGAACACATGAACATCAGTGCTAGAAGGGAACAGAGAGACCGTGGAGTGAAGGCAGAGCCCTATAGAAACGGAGGACCCCAGGCCACTCCATTTACCGTGCCCACAGCTCCTGGGCAGGACCTTGGACCTAGCACGGCATTCTTGTTCGGAGACAAGCGGACTCTACTCCCACCCCTGCCTCCTCACCACTTTGCAATTATCGCAGTTTGTAAATGTGGCTGTCTCTGCTCACTGAGCATCAAAGTCCCTGAGAAAAGGGCCACGTGTGATTCACGGCTAGTGGTTCAGAGCACTGGGGTCAGGAGATCCTTTGGATTCAAGTCGGAGCTTTGCCAGCCACTTTCCAGTATGACGCCCCTGGGCAAGTGTAACCTCTCCAATCTTTAGTTTTCTCATCTGCAAAATGGGGTTAACGCCTCAAGGTTGTTGTGAGGCACAAGTTAAATACACTGCTGCCAAGCACCTGAAACAAAGCCTGGAATCCACTAGTGCTCCACAAATAATGTGATCATCTTCACTTACTCGCCTGCGCATTTCCAACACACTTTAAAGAGTAGCGTAGTGCTTTGCTATAAATATATATATTTTAAACTTTTTTAATGTTTATTATTTACTTTTGAGAGCGAGACAGAGACAGAGAGAAAGAGGGAGGGGCGGAGAGAGAGGGAGACACAGAATCTGAAGCAGGCTCCAGCCTCTGAGCTGTCAGCAGAGCCCGATGCGGGGCTCGAGTTCACAAACCATGAGATGGTGACCTGAGCTGAAGTTGGATGCTTAACCGACTGAGCCACCTAGGAGCTCCGTATAAATATATATTTTTAAAGATGCATATTTACATATGTAGATAGATAAACACATTACATACATACGAATCCTTATGCACAGACGTAAGCATAGGCTGCAGGCTTCCAGAAACAGACCACTGATGGCCAGAATGAATTCTTTTTTTTTTTTAATTATTTTTTAATGTTTATTTATTTTTGAGACAGAGACAGAGCGTGAACAGGGGAGGGGCAGAGAGAGAGGGAGACACAGAATCTGAAACAGGCTCCAGGCTCTGAGCTGTCAGCACAGAGCCCAACGCGGGGTTGAACCCACGAACTGTGAGATCGTGACCTGAGCCGAAGTCAGATGCCTAACCGACTGAGCTACCCAGGCGCCCCCAGAATGAATTCTTGACCCAATATGCTTTGGAGCAGGACTGGGCTATCCAGAGAGCGAGGTCGGACTCTTTTGCTGTGGCACTGGTCTGTGACATACACTTGGCCCAGCTCACCGTCTCTGAGAGCCTGGTGACCATCACACTAGGGGGAACACAAGAGAAATGCCAGTTCCAATACCTGGCTATTTTCTATGGTCTCCCTTGGGCCTACTTATTACCACCAGGTGAGAGGGCAGAAAAGGCTGAACAGGTGGCTGGAGGGAGGGGGAGATCATGCAACATGAATGTAGCAGGGGAGGGAAGATGCTCCAAACGTCCCAGCTCACATAAAGTCAAGAACCCAGGAGATAGCACCCATTCAGTGGCCCCCACCCTGGCCCCGGCCAGCTGCGGTTCAGGCCTCTGAAGGCCACTACTTTCCAAGGCTCAGAGTGACGCTACAGAGCAAAGCCTCCAGCAGAAAAACCATTGATTTCTGATCTGTCTTTTAACTTGCTCATTAAGCAGCAGGGTCATTTGCATCCACTGCCGTATTCGAGCAAAATTTGAGCAATGATAATGAACATGGCACTGAATGCCTTACCCGGCACCACTGACATCGCTGAAGAATAATAGGCCGGCTAGATACTCCCCACGCAGACTGGCCAGGGAGGGGTGCAAGGCCTGAGCCAGGAGGGCCCCCACCTTTAGTCACGGTCCCTCAGACCCACTGACTCCTCCTCTCACGGCCCCTCTGCCAGTTCACATCATGCTTATTTGCATGAGCGTCCCTGTGTCTGTCCTCTGTCTCTTGTTCATGCCTGTGTTCCTGGGATCTCAGGAACCTTGGGGAGGCCAGAGCTTCAGTCTCTCCTGCGTTGACCTCGCTACCACACCTGGGGCTGAAGGAGCTCAGTCAGGGCCACTGGAAAAGCCATGGCGTGGGCAGCAGAGGCAAAGCAAGGGATATGCAATTACCTGGTGAATTCAAGCACATAAACAGTTTGTCAGCCCTCTGGCCCCCTGTTGTGCTGCTTCTCTCTCTTGTTTCTTTGGAGGGCTTTGCATGGGGGAGGCTGGAGACTCAGAACAAATCTCCAGGCCATCAGTCCATTGACCCGGATTTCCAGTGACCCGAGTCCCTCTTGCGCCGCCTTCCCAATGTGAGGCCCCTCAGAAGGGTCCCTATCTAGGACCCTGGGGAAAATACTCAATTCCCCCTGGGCTCTGCTTCTGCTCTGGGTGGGGTCTCTAGGATTGAACTGCTCAACAATCCAGAGAATCCTGTTCTCTGATGCTCCTGTTGCCCTTTCCAGTGCCTGCCGGGGTGGCCCCCCTCCACTGTCCAGTAGGTCCAGGGACGGGGCTGGGGGTGGGTGGGTAGAGGAGCTGTGTAGGGTCAGTTTCCCCTTATTGCTATAGATCAGCTTGACGTGGTTGTTCTCTTCTCTCTTACTTTCCTTTTTACCTGTTTTTTCAGAACCTTCTCAATGGGCAAAGCACGGTCCATGTACGGTGTGCCTAACTGAGGCATGTTAAACCTTCCCGTGCTGGGCTGGAAGTCAGCCTCTTTCGAAGCTGTCCACTAGGATGTACCAGTGCAGGAGCTAAATATAGAAAGGGCTCCCTCCTCCCCCAGCCTCCCTCCTCCTCTGGGCACGGGCACAGGCGAGATCAATGCTGTGCTTGGTGGCGGCAGCCGGCGTGACAGCCGCCCCTGCTTAGAGACCCTTATCTGCACCTGCCACCGATCGGCTCTGATAGAGCCCTGACATACTGGGGACAGGAAGTCACCATGGTGACCTCGCACAATCTAGTGGGGGAGAGGACAGGGGCCTGGCTGTGGGGAGACACACTCAGGATGCACACTCAGCCCACCCTCGTGGGCTTGTCCCTCTGCCCTGGCCGCTCCAGGATGGTGGCTTTGTGTCCAGGCCACCTGCAGAGCGTGCAGCCCTGTGGGCGATGAAGGGGGAGGCAGGCGGCGTTATTCATGCCGGAAGTCCACGGCATTCTCAGGGACCTCTTCCATGTGCCCTCCCCAGAACACCGAGAATGGATGAATCAGTCCCGGCTCATCAGAGCCTTTCATGCTAAACCAGCCCAAATGACTGATTTAGAAACTGCGTGGTCTTGTTCTTTCAGTGGATTTCTGAGGCACACTCCAGAGCAGGCCCCGGTCTTCATTATCTCCATCCACACCCTTTGATTAAGCCTCTGTGACCACACAGCATCGGATGCTGGGCGCTGTACCCCCAGAGGCACAAAGCAGGATGTACCAATGTGGAAATGTATACCCAGAACACTCTGGCAGCAGGAAAATAATAAAAACAGAAATACCATTTGTACCAGCCTCTACGCTGATTGTCACAAACCTGGGAGGAGTGGTTAGAACTCCAATTGAATGTGAGAAGGGAGAGGCTCAGTGCCTTTCATAAGAACCCCCAGTAAGTGACAGAATGGGCACACACAAGTTTTCTAGCCACGGTGGTGGATGAGGGCACCTGATGGATCCCCAGCTCCAGACTGTGAACCTGTGACGTCCGAGACTCCTGGGGAGATTCTTCAGTGAAGACTCCTGGGTCTCACTCTGACCTGCTGATTCCGTGTCAGGAGCCAGAGGCAGTGTTTATTGGTCCCCAGGTGACCGTGGTGTGCAGTCCTCTGGGAGTCACGCGTGAAACTGGTGATGCTTCGGGAACCTCAGCGAGGCGGCGGTTCCTGTGGTTCTCAGCCCGGCAGCATGTCAGAACCCCTGGTCAGTCAGTATCAAGGAACAGCGATGCCTAGGCCCCACCCCATCTCTCATCTCCTCTCTCAAGGGGCGTCACCCACTTCCGAAAGCCCCTCGCACCATTCTGATGGGCATCCAGCGTGGGGAACCACTTTTCTGGGCCAGTTCATTTTTTTTTTTTTTAAGTTTTATTTATTTTTGAGACAGAGAGAGACAGAGCATGAACGGGGGAGGGTCAGAGAGAGGGAGACACAGAATCGGAAACAGGCTCCAGGCTCTGAGCTCTCAGCACAGAGCCCGACGCGGGGCTCGAACTCACGGACCGCGAGATCGTGACCTGAGCCGAAGTCGGCCGCTCAACCGACTGAGCCACCCAGGCGCCCCTGGGCCAGTTCATTTTACAGGGGAGGACCCCGTGGCTCCGGGAGGGGCAGTGAGTTGTCGGCAGACACACAACCAGCTGACTAGAGAGCCAGAGGGAATCCAAGTGTCCTGACCCGCTTTCAGAGCTCTCTTACTTCCAAGCTCTGTGTTCACAGGGGCTGTGAGCCCAGAAGTAGCCATGGGAGTCCCACACTCGAATGGACGGTGCACAGGGAGGAAGCTACTTTTCCTTTCCTAGACTCCTAAATTTGAAGAAAGGGCTCCCAGGCTAGGAAAGCAGGTAGAACTCTTTGCTCTGAAGGGCATGTCGGGGTCCAGAGCCCCCACCCTATCAGTTCCCCTGACCCCTGGCCTCTGGGGTGACGATGAACACATTTGAACATTTGGGCTGCTTCCCCTGCCTGGGACACAGCGCATCCTGCCTAGCGAATATTCTGCCTGGGGTTGGAAGGCCCATGTAAAATACCACCTTGTCCAGACCACTCTGGAGAGAGAAGCTTCATCCTCTCTGAGCTTGTGTGACCCTGTGTCACTATCAGTTACCTGGCCGTTGGTCATTTCCTCATGGCTTGTGACACACCCATATCACCACATTACTTAAATAATGTGTCTCACCAAACCAAACTAGCGCCTTGAATGTTGAATGTTGCCCTGGCCTTGACCTGGTTCTGTCTCGGGACACTGCTCCCTGCACCTTGCTTCTCTGTCCCACCCTAGGCTCAGAAACAGCCCCTCAATCCTCACTGTTGGAAGTGGGGGATGAGGTCGTGACCCTTCACGCCTTCCTTATTCCAGCTCAACCTGTGCACAGAGCGTCCACCCCCGAGTCCAGTCTGACCGAGGCCACTGAGGTGGATCCAAACTAGAGAATCTGCTGCCCCCTTAAGTGAGGTGTGACCGCGCCCCCAGAGTTTTTCATGCTCCCGACTCTCCCACACTCCTACAGCCCCAACGCCTCTGTGGTCCCCACACAGGATGCTACTTTCACTGTCCCTGCTGATTGCAACAGCCACTCCCCACTGCCGGCTAACATCGGGTCCTTTGGCATCGGTTCAGAGTTCCTTCTATGGGATGACGTCTCTCTCCTCATTCCCTCTCTGCTCTGCACCTGCCCACACTGGATTCCTGTTCCCCTGTGTTCATCCAGCCCTCGTGATCCACTACACTTCGAAGGTCACAAGTGCTCCATAATGTTGAGGAACTGAACTGACCTCCGCAAGGGAGCAGACACGTCACTGGGGCACACTCAGGAAGTCCCAGATGTCATCCTCAGGGGACCTAGAAGGCGATGTCTGCTTTATGCATGTGTGAAATAACTCGGGGGAAAGGACGCTTAGTCTAGTGCACTGTGGCTTTCTTTTCTGATTGGGGGACTTGGAAGAAAAACCATCCTGTGTCTTCCGGTAGGCAGCCTTTCAAATGGCCCCTAACGAGCCCTGCCTCCTGGCATTCACACTTGTGTGTGGCTCAACTTAATGACTTGCTGCTAACTAATAGGATGAGGCAGAAGTGACGGGAGTCTCACTTCCAAGATACCAAAAGACTGTGGTGCCCGCCTTGGGCTCCCCCTCTCTCTTAGATCGATTTCCTGGGGGAAACCAGCTGCCATGTCAAGAGGCATGCCACGTGGTGAGGGACTGAGATGGGCCAGTGACCTTGACAGTCAAGCCTTTAGATAACTGAGCTCGACTGATAGCTTGACTGCAACCACATGAGAATCCTTGAGCCAGAGGCACCCAACTAACGCATACGCAGATTCTTGACCCACGCAATCTGTGAGATAGTAGAGGTTTCTTGTTTTAAGTCGCTAAGTATTGGGGCACTTTGTTACACAGCAATAGATAACTAATACGTGTCCTTTGTATTCCTCCTACAGGCATGTACACTGTAGATATGCAAGACTAAGTGGCACCTAACAGAGCTTAGGGCAGGCCAGTGGACTGGGAGGGACAGCTTTGAGTTCCTGCCCTCTGAGGACTCAGTGCTCGGAAACAAGAGTCCTGAATGAAGACAAACAAGTACAGGTGTTTTTTCTACACTTCAAAGTCCTGCTCACATGCCAGCTGCCTTCCTACCTTTGTAACCGTCCTAGAGCTCAATGGATTCAGCCCCTCTAAAATGTCCCCAGCGTGTCTTAGTGCTTCCTCGTCTTTCTATTTGACATTCATTCATTCATTTATTCAACATATATTTGTAGAACAACACCTACTACGGACCTCGCACAGTTGGGGTGCAGGAGATGTGTAGTTGACAGCGCAGACGTCATTGTTATTTAAAAAAATTTTTTTTTATATTGACTCATTTTTGAGAGACAGGGCACAAGTCGGGGAGGGGCAGAGAGAGAGGGAGACACAGAATCCGAAACAGGTTCCAGGCTCTGAGCTGTCAGCAAAGAGCCCGATGTGGGGCTGGAACTCTCAAATCTCGAGATTGTGACTTCAGTCGGAGGCCCAACCGACTGAGCCATCCAGGTGCCCCCAGACATCATTGTTTTATCTGCACTGGTATTTTCCCCTTGGCCACCTGAAAAGCACTGGGAAGCAGGAAATTCTGCATTTTGGGGCTCTCCACAGCACCCACCCAAGTTCAGCGCTCTGCAAATAACTGACGGTTGAGGAAGAGAAAATGAAGAGTTGTCTGTCAGAGGCATTTTAAAGGTATATTTTGTGTGAGAAGGCACAGAATGGGTGGCTGAGAGTCGTGATCCTAGCGCTTCTCCCCTTAGAATAATAGATTAACATTTGAATGACATTTATTTAGCATCTATTGTATGTCTGGAAAGTAGCCCCTAGGCACTCTCCTAAATGGTCGCTCCTTTAAGCCTCACAAATATTTGTTTGTGAGGCCCAGATAATTCCTATTTTACTAGTGAGTAAATCAAGGCTCAAGGAGGTCAAATAACTAGTTCAAGTTGCCCAGTAAAAATTACAGTTAATGCTTAGAGAATATTCCAAGTTAGCACATGTAATCCTCCATCAGCCCGGACTGAGGCAAATAAATATTAGGTAGCTTGCCCAAATGTATTTAAAAAATTTTTTTAATGTTTTTATTTTTGAGACAGAGAGAGACAGAACATGAGCAGGGGAGGGGCAGCGAGAGAAGGAGACACAGAATCTGAAACAGGCTCCAGGCTCTGAGCTGTCAGCACAGAGCCCGACGCAGGGCTCGAACTCATGGAGTGTGAGATCATGACCTGAGCTGAAGTTGGACACTTAACCAACTGAGCCACCCAGGCACCCCAGCTTGCCCAAATTTAAACTTGTAAGCTAGTAAGTGCCAGGGCCAGGAACAGAACCTGGGGTCTGACTGGAAGGCTTACTCTTACCCTGGTGGTCACAGCAGAGCTGAAACTCAGGTCTTCTGGCTCCGAGGTGGGGCTCCCTCCCCACCCAGTGTGGCTCTTCCCCGCCTCCACAGCCTTCCCAACATCCAGGCAATTTCACCAGGATCCCCTGGTCCAGCGACTTCCTAATCTGACCATTGATTTGGTTGAGCCTTTCTTTGACTTAATTCAACACTTTTTTTTGGCCTCAAAAATAAACCAGAGTTCTCCTAGGTTATCCTAGGGAAATGGCACCCACTGCCTTCCCCAACTTTTTAGAGGCTGTGCTGTTGTGTACAAGTGAAGAAAAGGAGAGGAAGGAGGGAAGACGGGAGAGAAAAAAAAAAACAACCCAAAACTAGGATAACAAGGACTTTCTCATCTCTGAGGTGAAGTTTTGGTTCAAAATGAGTCAAAAGTCCTGATCCTGTGCCCTCTTATTTCTTTCTTTCCTTATTTCGGTAAGACTGTGTCGGGAGGAGAATAATGTGACCTGCTGAGTGTAAATAAAGTTTCCATAGGCACCGGGTGGGGACTTAAAATTCAGAAGGGAGGCTCCCCAGTTCTGAATTCATTTCCTTTCTTCTTGGGCACAAGAAGGTCTATGCTTCTCTCATCTTCTCTCCAGCCCCACACATGCTCTTTCCTGCAAGTCAACATCCCTGCCCCACAATAGGTGTGATTGCTTCCCATTATGTTGTCATGGCAACATCCATTGCCATCTGGGGGGTGGGGAGGTGGCAGCGGAAACAAATGAGTGGCCAATCAGGCTTTCCAGAAAAGTCTCACGATGACACGCTTGCTCATTGCAAAGTGCCAGAGCCACGCGAAATAAAGGTTAGTGTGCGAGGACCCGATTAATGGGGCACAGTGGTGGCTCCCCCTCCCTATCCGACGAAGGCACACTGAGTCCACGTTAAGGTGTATTTGCTGATTGATGGACTACTGAGCAGCATGAGAAGGGAGGGGAATGCAACTAGCAAATAGTAACGACAAAAGCAAGAGGCCTTTCACTGTTGTAACCGCCACATGGTTTGTATGAAAGATACACGGAGACTAACGTGGAAGATTATAAAACCTCAGTGTCACCATAGTCATTGCCAACTTCCCCCGCCCTTCCCCTCCCCCCCCACCGGCCCAAACCCAGGAAGAAAATGGAAAAGTCCTATTGTCGAGACCTCCCAAGACAAGAGTGCGTGAAGCCATGGGTCTGGTAACAGACGTGCCATGCTTTGAAGGCTCTGCCAGTTAGCCTCTGTTTGCCCTTCACTGTTAATATGACTCAGCCCCAGTTTTCTCCTTTATGAGATGGGGATCACAATGCCATATCTTTCAGGGCTGCTGTGTGGATTAAATGAGGTAAGGCACAGGCGAGGTGCCTGCGTCATGGTAAGTACTCAGTAGATATCAGCCATTATTATCATAGGTCATCATGGATGCTCCGTGCAGCACCACTGTAGTGTCGCCCTGTCTCTCCACCTTAGGTGCTATGTTCTGGGGAACAACACAGCAGGGATGACTTTTCAGTGGCCCATGAGCCCCAGCCCTAGCCTTTCACTATAACAGATTCCCAAACCCTCTTTATCCCCCGATGTGACAAGAGAGCCGTTGCCATTCTCTCCTGGGAAGAGAGGAGGTTGACAGCGTGGCATTCCTCTTTTGAATGGTGGTTCACCTCAGATCACCATCAACTAAAGAGTTCATTTAACCCCACCTGAGAAAGGTCTATGGCATAAACGGGCCTTGTCTCAAAAGCGAAGCATGGCATGACCCACGGGCGCCTCTGCAAGCATTCATGGGAACTCTCTCGAGGCTCAGATCAAGAAGTCCCCAGTTCACACTCCTGTCCCAATGCCCACCACCCAACACTGAACCCCTGGGGCTTTCTGATCAAGACTGGGGAAGACAGCCAGCCAGAGGAGGCAGCTGAGGTTGGTTAGAGCAATTAATCCTAAAGGTTACCAGAGTCTGTCCTGCTGAGGAGCAGGAATTCAATTACCCACAGTGACAGCAGCTTAATCCCTGCAGAGACACTTGTTTGCAGGGCGGCCTGACAACCGGTCTGCTTGAAACCTTCCTGACAAGCAGTCTCCTACCCCTCCACTTCCTCCACATACCCCAGCTGGGCACAGACCTCAGCTGGCTAGGACATCATCCAGGCCATGGTGCCGGAGGCATGGAGCAAAGGACTGAATTCTGGAAGTCTGGACCAGGAGGCGCCCAGAAGCCTCCTGAAAAGAGCTCAATTTGCCCTGTAGAAAACAAGACCAGAAGAACTGGTCATTTTTCCAGGCTGAGCCAGACCTTTTATGACCCATCAAAAGCAGGAAGGAAGAGGGAGTGAGAGAATCCAAATGGGTTGATTTGGCCATAAAGTAAATATGCAAAATTATGCAGATGTGGAAATGGGCATATAATTTTCAATCAATTGCTCTGCAATCATCTGAAACAGAACTATGGTTCTGGAGAAGGGGGCCACCAAGAGAGAATTCTGGTCCTGTTTCTTCCACCCAAAAGGCAGGGGAGGAAACAGGGAGGTTGGAGGGAGGTGTGCTACGCCAGATGACTTCTTCTCCCCTCTTTCCGTGTGGCCCCGACTCAGATTAAGATGGGCTCCTGCTTGTCTAGGACTTCCACGCTAGACAAAAGTGAAAAAGAAGCCAAGTCTTTTGCATGGCCGCCACTGGGGAAACAATTTGACTTTTGTAATGCAAATTGGCTTCCTGGCTTGAAAGTGCATGATTAAAATGATATGTTTCAATGTGGGAGCCAGACAGCAGATTTGGTACTAGAAAGTACCAGCTGCTGCTTGCACACAGAAATATCTTCGAGGTGCGTGCAGGGGTAGGTGAAGAAGCATGTCGGGGCCTGGAGATCCCAGGACTTGTTAATCATCATGGACCATTGAGGCAGGTTGCATAAAACAACCAGGGGGCATTATAAGAAAGGCTGAGCACCCTCTCTCTCCTTCCCCAAAAGAGCTCTGTTTTGTTCCAGATTGGTCAGTCAATTACTTATTCAACAGCATTTACTGAGTACCAGTTCCATGTGCCAGGTGCTGTCCTAGGTGCCTAAGATAGAGCAATGAACTTGACCGGCAAGACCTCAAGTTGCTGATGGTTTAGTGGAGCATGCTGACCAGGACTCAAACCTGGACTCTGCCACCTAAATAATGTTAGCTTGGGCAAGCTGCTGAATCTCTGTGCCTCAGTTTCCTTATCTTTAAAATAAGCATACTGAAAGCAAATACTCCCACTTCTGCTTCCAGCCATGACCGAGTGACAGGGACTGAATTCAGCCTTCTGTCTTAAACAACTATAAAATCACATAAAATATAGGAAACAAATAACAAGAGACAGTGGACAACAAGAGTACAGGATTGTATTCCTGAGAGAAAGGAATCAAACAAGGTATAGGGGGGCCTACAGGCTTCCCACCTTACTGCATGGACCCAGTTTCCAGGCTGCAGCACAGGGAAGGGGGACCCGAACAGAGGCTGGTCTCTTGGGTTTAAAGGAGACAGAGGCAGCAAGAATGTTAAGAACAGAATATCAGAAAGAGCTCTGGATATCTGAAAAGGATATCCTTAAATCTTTGGCTGAATACAGATATGCACATACAAGAAAGGGGACTCTGTGAGGCTAGGGAAAGAACCATCACAAAGCAACAGGCCAAACAATTTCCAGAGCTTAAATGGTGCTGGGAAGAGCTGTGGTTCCCACGAGCCAGGGCGAACAGATCTTATAATAGATGCATAAAGCATCAGGAAATGTCCTCAGAAAGGAAGTATCTTAGTAGTGGTGCTGAAAGGCAGCTTCAGATTCACCCTAAGAGAGCACAGAAGCAAGCTTTAAAAGTATTATACTGACCCCAAGTAACTATACACCAGGATGAAGTCTAACACCCTTTAAGAAAAAAAAAATCACCCAACAAAGTAAAATTCACGATGTCTGACATCTAACGGGAAAAAAAATAAGGCAAGCAAAAAAGCAGAAAAAAGTGACCAGTGACCTAGAGAAAACTAATCTATAGGAAATGACTCAGATTGACAGAGATGATGCAATTATCATTCAAGAATATTGAAACTACTATAATAAATATACTATATGTGCTCAGGAATGTGAACGAAAATGTGAACATGATGAGGCTAGAAATAGAAGATACAAACATGACCCAAATGAAACTTCTAAGAATGAAAAAAAATACAGTAACTAAAATGAAAAATATAATGAAGGAGATTAGGGGGGGACCAGACACAACAGAAGAAAATGTCAGTGAATTTAGAGATGTAGCAATAGAAAATATCCAAAAAAAGAAGAAAGGACTGAAAAAATGAACATATCAGTGACCTACAGGACAATATCAAGTGATCTAACATATGTATAATTGGAGACACCCCCCTTCCCCTGCAAAAAAGGGAATGTAGAAAAAATATCTGAAGAAACGATCAAATTTTTTTTCCAAAAACTGTCAAAACCTATAAATCCACTGATGCGAGAGACTCACTGAACTCCCAATAGCGTAAACATTAAAAAAAATTACACCAAGGCACATCATAACCAAGTTGTTGAAAACCAATGATAAAGAGAAAAATCTTAAAAACAACCAGTGAAGACAAGACATTATATACAGAGGAACAATGGCAAAGCGGCAGTCCTCTTGTCATAAAGTATGCAAACCAGATCACACTGACAACTGTGTTAACAACCGAGAGGAAAAACTGTCAACCCAGAATTCCTTTTTTTAAGTTTACTTATTTATTTTGAGGGAGAGAGTGCATATGCATGCAAGTGTGCAAGCAGAGGAGGAGAGAGAGAGAGAGAGGGAGAGAGAGAACCCCAAGCAAGCTCCACACTGTCAGCACAGAGACCCATGAACTGTGAGATCGTGACCTGAGTCGAAATCAAGAGTTGAGCACTTAACCGACCAAGCCACCTAAGGGTCCCTCAACCTAGAATTCTATATCCAGCAACAGTATCTTTCAAATATGAAAGCAGAATAAATCCTTTCTCAAATTCAAGCTGAGATAATTCATCACCAGCAGCCCTACCTAAGATATGTTACAAGAAGTTCTCCAGGATAAAAGAAAATGATACTAGATGAAAATTTGGATTTGAACAAAGGAATAAAAATCACTGGAAATAATAGATATGTGGGATTAATAGAAACATATTTTTACTCATTTTTGAAATCTCTAAAAATGTGGACTGTTTAGAACAAAAAAATTTCACTTGTAGTGAGGGGTTCATAAAATGTATGACAACTATATCACAAAGAACAAGAGTCAATAAATAGAATACATAGCTATAAGATTCTTTATACTACACATGAAGCTATGTATTATTTTAAGATAAATTCTGATTAAAATCAATAAAATATATTTATTTTATAATATATAATATATAAAAATAATATATAATATATATTTAAATAATATTATTTATTATATTATTTATATATAATATAATATAACATATATTATATTATTTATATTAATATTATTTATAATAGATTTAAATAATATTAAATAATATATATTTAATAATATATATAAATAATATATAATAATAAATAATATATATAATATAATAAGTATAGTATAAACTATAGATTAATCAGTAAAAAAATAAGGAAATATGGCTAATAAGTCAGCAATAGTGTTGAAATGGAATCATAAAAATACTCAATTAATACATAATAAGGCAGAGGGAGAAAAAACAGGAATAAAGTACAAATGGGACAATTAGCAAATCAACAGCAAGACAGTAGACTTAAACTCAACCATACTGATGAATACGTTAAATATAAATGGTCTAAAAACTTCAACTAAAAAGCATGGTCATATTAGATTAAAAAAAAGATCTAGATTAAAATCAAGATTAGTGTACGGTTAGATCAGATTAAAAATCAAGATCTATATGCTGCCTCTACAAAACGCACTTTAAGTATGAAGACACAGATAGATTAAAAGTAAAGGGCTGGAAAAAAGACAGACCAAGCAAACACTGATCAAAACAAAACTGGGGTGACTATATCAAAGTAGACCTGAGAATAAGGCCTATTCCCAGGGATAAAGAGAGAGAGTTTTGTAATGTAAAGTAATAAATTCATCAAAGGATATACCAACCCTAAGTGTACATGCACCTTGTAATAGAGCTTCAAAATATATGATATGATATAAACAAAAACTAATATAAGTGAAATGAGAGACAAATCCACAACCGTAGTTGGAAATTTGAACATTCTTCTCTCAGTAATTCATAGAAAAGGTAGACTGAAAATCAGCAGGAATACAAAAAACTCAAGCCATCCCATCAACCTTTTTGACATAATTGACATAATTAGAAAACTCCACCCAACACATTGTCTTCAGATGCATGTACATCACTTACCAAGACAGACCCTATTCTGGGCCACAAAACAAGTCTCAATATGTTGCAGTGGGTTGAAATAATACAAAGTCTTCTCTTTGAAAATAATAGAATTAAACTAGACATTTTTTAAAACGATACCTGAAATATCCTCCAATATTAGGAGATTAAACAGTGCACTTCTAAATAACCCATGGGTCAAATGAAAAGTCACAAAGAAAATAGGAAAATACTTTAACTGAATACAATGAACAGAACACCTCAAACTTAGCAGTATATAGTAGTAAAGCAGTACTTAGAAATTTATAGCATTAAATGTTTATACTAAAAGAAAAAGTATCAAATCAATGATCTAAGCTTCAATTGTAAGAGACTAGGGGAAAAAAACAGAATTAAAACCAAATTAAGCAGAAAGAAAGAAAAGAGCATAAATCAATGAAATAGAAAACAGAAAACCAGAAAGATAGATTCAATGAAACCAAAATCTCTTTCTTTAAAAAAACTGAATGTAATTGGAAAACTCCCAATCTGGAAAAAAAAAAAGAAAGACAAAATCACCAATAAGAAGCATGAAAGACTAGGGGTGCCAGGGTGGCTCAGTTGGTTAAGTGTCCGACTTCAGCTCAGGTTATGATCTCACGGTTCATGAGTTTGAGCTCTGCATCAGGCTCTGTGCTGAAAGCCCGGAGCCTGGAACCTGCTTTAGATTCTGTGTCTCCCACTCTCTCTGCCCTTCTCCCACTCGCCCTCTGTCTCTCTCAAAAATAAACAAATATTAAAAAAAATTTTTTTTTAAAAAGAAGCATGAAAGACTAAACTTCACTCTAGCTTCTACACACCTCAAAAAGATAAAAGAATGTTACAAACAAGGCATGGAGGGCTTCATTGATAAATTCTACCAAACATTTAGGGAAGAAATAATATCAATTCTACACAAAATCTTCAGTGTAATTCATCACATTAATAGCCTAAAAGAGAAAGTCCATATAATCATATCAATAGATGTATAAAGAGCTTTTAATGAAATATAATCCCCGTTTATGAATTAAAAAAAAAAAAACCGTCTCAGCAAACCTCCTCCACTGGAAAAAAGGCATCTGTAAAACACCTACAGCTAACATCGTGCTCAATGGTGAAAGACTAGATGCTCTCAGACTGGTAACAAGGCAAGGATGACAGCTTTCACCATTTCCATTCACCTTTTCATTCACCGTTGTATGGAAAGCCCTACCTAGTAGAGTAGGGCCAGAAAAGGAAGACCGGGAACATACAGACTGGGAATGAGGAAGTGACACTGTGTTTATTCTCCAGCTCCATGATCATCTATGTAGCAGCATCCGCTCCCTATGGAAGTTGTAATGATTGCGTTAATCCTTGCAGAGTGCTTGGAACAGTTCTTGGCACATAATAAATGCTCAGTAAATGCTCACTACAATCGTTTACGCAAATGATCACAGAACAGAACTGAGGCCACATAATGGGGGACTGGCCTGGTGGGAGGAAGGGCTATGGGAACATGCCCGGTGGCCTCGGAGGGAGCAGATGTTCACGTAGGCAGGGGGTGGGGAGGGTCACTGTCAGGGAAAGAATGAGCACCATATTTCTTGTTTCTCCTCACGAAACTTCTCCTTTGGGACACAAAATCGTTTATAAGCCTTTAATGACCTTAGGATGACACAGGGCAGATGAATTCTCCTCATCCTAGGATGGGGGAACTGAGGTGGAGAAAAATAGCACAGAGCTAGTCTTGAGGTCTCCACCCTGGACCACTGCACTTACCACTACCCCATCCTTCCTTTCCACCTGATAAGTCACAATAAGGGGTATCCTGCTGCTGCAGAAGGTATTGGAATTTTGACAAATCTGAGTGGGCACATTCATGAGAAGGTTGGTCCAGAACACAGTGGGCCCTGGGGCCCACAGTGGGCCTCACTGTGATATAGTGGGCTGGGGGCCCTGGGGTTTTGCCCCCTGGCTTTCACAAGTTGTTCCGCCCAGAAGACTAAAGCATGAAATACCCAAATCCGATCATGGCACATAAACGCTCAGTAAATGTTTACCTAAGAGACTCCAGCCTGACTGCAGCCCAGAGGAGACATGAGCAACTTAGATGTGAAGAAATGATCACGCACGAGAAAACCACGTTGCAAACTGTAAAGTGCAGCGCAAATGTGATGTCGATGCAAGCAACTGTCTGAGAAGACAAGGAGACCAAAAAAGAAGGCTGGAGCAAAGTGTCATTTGCGTGAGTGTGGAAAGGGTTGGGGAGAGAGTCGGAGAGTGGAAAAGAAGGTTGAAAAAGCATGTTGCAAACAGAATGACGGGAATGGGGTTTGGGAGAGAAGTTTCTCTAGCGTCTCTTGGGGACCTACGGGCCCTATGCTGCAGGCAGAGATAAAGAGACAGAACCACCACTAACAAACTCGTAGCCTTGTAGGGCGACGGGCATATAGACACTTTCCATACATTTCAGTAAGTGCTGATGGTGGGTGCGTGGCGGGGGATGGCAACTTTAGATACGGTGCTCAGGGAAAGCTTCTCTGAAGGCGTGACATTTGCCAGTGACCTAACTGATGAGAAGAGGCTGCCCTGTGAAGAAGCAATAGCCAGTGCAAAGGCCCTGAGGCAGGCATGAAATTGGCAGGAGCAAGGACCGGAAAGGAGGCCAGACAGGCTAAAGCCTGGGGGCCAAGGGGGCATGGTATAGGATGAGTTTGGGGAGGAAGTGGGATCTCATCAGATAAGAGCTGGATGATCAGGGTAGAGGGTTTGGATTTTGTTCTAAGTGCCTTCATTTTGCCCCTTACCAAAGTCATCATAATCCTGACTTGACCCTGTCCCTGAAGCAGGCTGGGCAGATTTACATGTTAACAAGTACAAATCTCACAGTTGAAGGTTCTTCTGGCAAATCCATGGCAAAGTTCCATCAACCACAGTCTTACCAAAGGATTAACCCAGCTAAGGCTGGCACGCCCTGCCTCCCGAGATGGCATCTCTGGCCCATTAGGACTCGGTTTGAGACAAGTGCCACTCTTCCCTGGGTTCCAGACGGTGTCGGAATGAATGACACTGCCCTTGAAGGGGCCAGACTGGATGGAAGGAGATGGCGAATATTCCAAAGTTGCTGTTTGGAGCCCAAATTGTTGCTTTACCATCCCTGTCCTCTCTGCTTCCTACTCCTCCTTGGGACCCCAGGCCACTGGGCAAAGGCTGCCCATCTGATACCTTGGGGAGCGTTAGTTGGGGGAGTGGGACGGGGGTAAGGACCCCAATGGCCTCTCCAGCTGGGAGCTAAAATGGAGGCCTCCACTCCCTGCCGGTATTCCATCTGGGAAAGGTCACCAGGACGCTGGCCTCACAACCAACATGGTGGAGGGCGGGGTGTGCAGCCACGTGGGCACCGCCTGCACGTGAGCCCTGACCCAGGGGGGAGAGGTTGCCTTCCCACCACCCGACCTCACACATTCCTTTAGCATCTCTGGGAAATAATCACACTCCCCACGCTGAAGAAACACAGTCAACAGATTCTGGTTTCCTAGATACGCCAGTGGCTTCTAAAAATAGCCAGGCAATGACAAAGCAAATTGGCATATGGACTGCACATAATTCCAGTACCAGCTTGCTTGGCAGCGTTCGAGCCTCCCCGTGCTGGGCGCTTCCTCCTCTTCCCTCTCCTGTTTCTGAAACAGTCCCTTGTTGCTGAACACCCCAGGCCAAGTGTGAGCTGGAGGGGCAGCTGGAGCCCCCACCGTGGGTCCCGCCCTGGGCTGGTGCGTTCTGCTGGGGTGTCCCCTCCACTCGGTCTGCCCCACACTCACACCGGAGGTCTACCCTGTGACACCACCAGCAGCTGTGTGTGTGTGTGTGTGTGCACGCGCGCACGCCCCAACACCCTCCAGAGCCGCCAACCTTTTTGTGCCCATGTGGGGGCCGCCCCGCCACTCCCACCCCAGGACCCCTGACCTTGGGGATAGGTCACTGCCCATAAGCCCTCTTACTGTGACCTAGTCCCTCTTCTGATCACAGGAGGGAGACTTTGCAAAGTATGCCCCTCTCTCGGCCCCTGCATTCCTAAACTCCATATATTGGGGTGCTGAATCCATACCCAGCATACCCAGCAGAGGGGGATTCTAGGGGGGGAAAGATAGGATCCACGCCTTGAAAGACCAAGGAAAACTCACACAATTAAGCTCCTGCTACAAGCCGCTCTGCTAAGTGCTCTTCTCCAGTTGTCTCATTTATTCTGGTTGAGCCTCTATAATGACCCCACGGTGCGGGGATCCTTGTCTCTTGCTGCCTTTTTTCCTCTATTCTTATTCTGACCTCTGTAAACCAGTTGAAGAAAGAACCTCAGAAGGGTTGAGTAACTTGCCTGAGGCTACAGTTGAAAAAGTTTCGCTGGAATATGGTTTCACAGCCCTTTGGCGTAAAGGCCCTCCTACCCGCCGCTAAGCCACAGCACCTCCTCAAGCAGCTTATTCTTCAAAGGAGCTTGGGTCGGGGTCAGGCAGTTAACAAACTCAGGAGGTCCAGAGGCTCTGATGGAAGGATTGTTGGTAGAGGTGGGGCAGGACTGAGTGGGCCAACAACGGATGCCCGGGTACCCAGGTACTAGCAGTGGCCGGAGGCTGTCACTAGCCCCTTGCCGATGGAGCAGGGGCAGGGGCATCAAGGGCCTGAGCTAGGGAGCAGGGGTTGCCTGGCTGGAGTGCTAATCATGGACCAGCGTCCACAGCAGTGGTGAAGTGGGGAGTAAATACCCCAGCCTCTCTTTTTCCCACCCGCAGGTCCCCTGCTGGTGCCTCCAACTAGATACCTGATGGCAAGACAGGATTGGGGGTGAAGTCCGGGGCACCCAGAAGGGTGGAAAATGGATCTCGAGGGACAAACAGAACGACCTGTACGTGAAAGAAGTAAGATACTTGAATAGCTCAGGCCCAAATCACCCTTGATACTCAGAGCTCACTAAGCTGGAGTCTAGATAAGACAGAGAAATTAAGGACTGTGTGGCCTTTAGGAGAGGAATGAAGAGAAGGATAAGCAGGGGAGGTGGGAAAATAGGAGCTCGGTCTGGGTCTCTTTAGAGAAAACCCTTAATCGTGCAAATAATTTTAAACATCACTTAAAAAGTTATTTGACTGTAAAAACTACCATTTCATCTGCAGCCTGTGCCTGGATCACATACCCTGCATCTCTGAGCCCTTTGGAACTAGCACAGTATCTGTTATATGGTAGCATTCCTTGTTTGTTGAGTGAATGAGAGATTCCTTCTCCCTTGGTCCGGAGAATACAATCTCTGCCTGTACACTTCCCAGTGCAGCGCTCCCCACATTCAGACCCACCTGGTTAGTTACAAAGGAAAGAATCAGAAGATGCTAAGAATTAAGAGTTCTCATCAATCGGTAATGTTACCACGCATCAGGCCAGGACTTTGCATGTGTTATCTCACACAATCCTCCCAAAAACACGATGGGACGGGCAATGTCATCGTCCCATTTTACAGATGGAGACACTCAGGCAAAGAGAGTGCACTGGTCCTGCACGTCTTGGCCCTCGGACCCATGCCTTCCACGGGCTACATTTCCTGGGTTCCTGCACCAAATGGCTTCCAGCTGGATTCAGCCAATGGGAGGCACCGGCAGAAGACTGGAGGGTGGGAGGAAGTGAGAAGCCAGGGTATTTCTCCCTTCTCTGCTATGTGGTGTTTCCCTCCAGCCGTCACAACTGCACCTTCTGCGAAGCCATGCCAGTGGGCGGGCTCCCATAATACAGCCTCCCTCCAGGGGCAGTAGCGTCCTGCTAATGCCTGGTTACCTCTTCACCCCCAGTCTGGCTTCTCATTCTTCGTCACCTGGTCACTAATTTCCCGCATGAAATTCCTTCTCTGTTTCACTGCTTTGAACTCGGACGTTGGTAAGCGAGGTATATACAGAACACTGTCCGAGGTCACACGGGTAGGAGACGGAACAGTTAGAATTCAAGCCCTGGCTTCCGAGCACACCCATCTGCCACATCTTAATTCAGAAATCATCTTCGTCCTAACCTCCCGCTTTCCCGAGGCTCAGAGAGGGTGAGTGGCTTGCCCAAGGTAACACAGCTAGTTAATAACGGCAGAACAAAGGTTCAGAGTACAGGTCTCCCAACTGTTCCCAGTGATGTTTTCCCCCATGGTGCCATCAACCCCCTGATTTGTCCCAGGCTTTGGATAGGAGCAGTCACTGCTTATTTTCAGAACTGACTTTTCCTTCTTGCATTAGAGCTGAAAAGGCAACCTGGCATCGCCTCTCCCAGAGCTGTTAGGAAGATCATCAGGATAAACTAGGGCTCGGAGCTCCTGGGGAGATAACGTGGGTACCTAAATATAAGGCATTATGGTGGAGATGATAGCGGGAAGGCGCTTGTGGGTAAGCAATTATTTAAAAAAATTCTTTAAGTTACTGCAGCAGCCATGGGTGTTCTTTTCTCAAGGCAGCTGAAAAACTCGCTCTGTAGACATGTCTGCCTCCAACTATTTGTTGCCTTGAAGCCCAAGAGTGCTTCCAGGCAGCCCTAATTTGTCCAAGATGAACACAAAGGAGGCAAAACCATTACGAACCCATGGCCACAGGAAGCATCTTTAATTCATGAGCGGGGTGGCAATGGCAGGAGGAAAGGGAGGGAGACAGCCGGAGGAACTGCCTAGAACTTAAGGTAAAATCGCGGTTCTAGCCAGTTCCAACGCAGCTAAGTGGTTTTCACTTTGTGTTTTGAGGAGAGGTGATGTGGTCATGGTTGGCAGGGGAGGGATTCTTGTGACATACCAGCAGTCAGTCCTGTTGTATTCGCTCATTCAACAAATGGTTACTGAGTGCACCTGGTACAGTATTAAGAGTCTTCTGAGTCAGCAAGTCAAGGTTCAAATCCAGGCTCTGCTCCTAACTGGCTGTGTGACTTTGGGAAAGATACTTAGGCTCTCTGTGCCTTTAAAAGGGATAATAATAGCCTTTATCTTGTAGGTTGTGGGCAGAATTAATTTAGTGCACGGAAGGGCTTGGATCAGTACCCAAACATACAGGAAGCATGCTGAAACTGTGCTACATAGACACCTTTGGCTGTGAAGCCAGATCTGTCCGTAAGTTCCATTTCCAGCAGTTAGTAGCTGTGTGACTTGAGGCAAGTAACTTGACCTCTCTGAGTCACAATTGCCTCATCAACAGAAGAGCAGTCCCTATTTTATATGCTAGTTGTGAGTATTCAATGAGATAGCAATGGAAGGTGTCAGTCAATGTCTACCGAGTGTCTCCTCTGTAAGTGAAACAGAGATAAGACCTTACCTTTAAGGCTTATGTCTGGGGATGAGCCAGGCGCACGCGTGTCCTCAGGTGTGATCATCCCCGAGGGTTCTGGACAGATACTGGACATGAGTCTACAGGCGTGGTTCTGTGTTGGCTCTGCCTTCATTGATGGGTGGCCATGCACAGATTGCCTGACCTCTCAACCTCAGTTTCCCCACCACTAGAATGGAATCCATGGCCGCAAGAGCCCCACAGCTCCACCTTTCCAAGGCACATTCCCCAGGACTCTTCGGACCCCTGGGTCAGACGCATTTTTGAGAACCAATATGGTGGAGCAGAGTGGGTGGGTTCACGGGGGCAGACATAAATGCACGAAGCTAGACAGCACTGAACACGCCCTCAAAGGTGGCTTCCCGCCTGCTTCCCTTGTCTAGCCGGTCATCACCATCTGATTCCGCAGTACAGGGCTGAGTCTGAGAAGCTGAGACTTGCCCCTAACCCATCCCATGTTCTTCCTTCTTCCTGGGCTCCACATTCCCTCAAATCACCTTCCCTGTTGCTCCAGAGAGCTTCAGCTGGCCCTTCCACTGACACATGCAGTCGTGTGTGTGTGTGTGTGTGTGTGTGTGTGTGTGTGTGTGTGACCTTTTCAGTTTCGTCTCCAGGACTCTAATCTCCCTCATTCTAACACCTGGGTCAACATCTTGGAAATGCCTTCCGCTAAGGAGGCAGCACACGTTTCTGTGTCAATGAAAAACCAGCAGGGGCCTTATTACCTCCTTGGAAGCTCTAAGCTCCTCAGCAGAGGGGCAGGGGCTTGTGCCCCAGGAAGGTGAATGGCCCCCTCCTCACCCCTCTCCCCTGCGTGAAGGCAGTGGGGTGGGCAGAGGGCCACCGTAAGCACCACTGGCTAGAGAGGGGGCTGGACAGAGGGCGTGGCAGCGCTGGGCTGCCGGGCAGGTAGTGCAGGGCTTGGGATTTCAAATCACGAAGGAATTCGTGAGCTGTCCCTCAGGCAAGGGACATGCCTTGAGGCAAGGATCCCTGGCAGAGCCCTGTCCAGGCTTCCCCTTGCCCACGAGCAGTCACCAGAGATGGCTCCCATGGGCACTACCAGGAAGGGCTGTGATTCGCTCCCTCCCTTCATTCACATCCCATTCACAACATTCGCCAAGCACCTGTGTGCCGGGCACTGAGCGTGGGACTGAAGACACAAAGGTGAGCAACGTGAGCACCTTCCCTCTGGAGAGCCGACAGCCCAGAAGAGAGCATTATGGACATATAAACAAATAATTACGATGGCGCGCTGCTAAGTGCTATAATAAAGCAATAAACACTATGTTCAGGGAGCGTGAAAGATTCTGGAGAACATCAGGCCCTGCAGAACATTCAGTTAAGAGAGGTGGAGACTGGGGTTCAATCAGCCTGCCCAGATCATCCAGAAGCATTTCCAGCTCCCACTTCAGGCGCGGGAGTTTTTCTCCTCTGGCTGTTAACAGGCACAGGAGACCCAGCCGCAAGCTGGAGGCTCGGCTCCGGGGCTGCCCAGCGGCACAGCCGTCCCAGCAGAGTGGCCAAGGGCCTCTTGTGCTTAGAAAGTGCCTCCCTCCCCAGGAGAATTTTGCTGATGTGCAGGACGAGGACAAGAGTGCCCTCGGACCAACTTACTTTAGGCAGAGAGAGATGTCAAGGCTGCTGCAGCTCTGGGCTATTTCAGGACATGATGCACTTGAGAAATAACAGCCCGACCTGTCTTCCCTCCAGACACGGGCTCCCTTGCACCTGACTCTTTAATTTCCCTGGAGGGGAAAACATATTGCTTCTGGCTATGACCCTGAGAGGGACACAGGCATCCTCCTTCCTGACCACTGTCTCCTACCTGGGACAGGAGCCAGACTCTGCAAGTAGATGCGCTCAGTAAGTGAGCGGTTCTGAGGCAGGGATCCGTGGAGCCAGGTCAGGTTTCTGGAAACCAAGGCCTTCACTGCTTGTCTTCACGTTTGGGGCATCCTGTGTGTCCAGGGGCCAGCGTGAGGCTGGGTGTCAGCTGATGCTTCGGACCTTCAGACATCAAATGTCCCGTTGACCTCTGCAGTCAGCTGACTGGTGGGGAACCGGGCAGAGCGAGGAAGGGGCCAGCCGGCCTCACTCCCTGCTCTCAAGGAGAGGCTGTGGGAGTCCTCTCCTCCGGCACTGGCACTCAGTAACCCCACAGTGTGTGCCCACATCATGCCAGATACTGAGATGTGCTGAGCTAGACCAACTGCAAACAGGTCTCTGCCCTGTTTCTTTGGGGGATAAGGTCATGCCTGCCTTCACAGTGTCATACTCCAAGCCAGGGGTCTGAGTCACATTATCGTGAGTAGAGGGAGAGGCAAGAGAGCCTCTCCAGAATGGGGTGCTGCCAGTCACAGTCCAGGGGCCAGAGCCCAGCTCTGGGTCCTGCCTAGGTAAGGGGTTCCCCATTAGAGAAAACCCCAGCCAGGCCACATGTGCCTTGCCTGGGCTCACTCTGGCACTCCCCTGGCTGGTTAAATGGCTATGTCACTGGAAGGAGGGTCTGGGAACCAACAAGTCATGACTGCATTTCTTGATAACAATAGCCGACACATACAGTAATTGTCTGTGTCAGGCAAGGTGCTAATGGTTTACATGGGTTAACTCACTTAGTGCCCACAAGGACGCTATGAGAGGTTACTGTTAACTATCCCCACTGTATCGACCAGGCACTGAGAGGTCATGAGGCTTGCTCAAGGTCACTTAGCTAGTAAGTGGCCAGGCCAGGATTTAAACCCTAGGAATATGAATTTAGAGCCTGCACTGTTATCCACTTACATTACTCTCTCAAATTCCTCATTTAGCTTTGGAAACACCACAGTGACTTCTTCTCACTTAGTGACTCTATCGGGTAACAGGACAGGCTCTAGAGTCAGACACAAGCAGACGTGGGTTCTAACTACATAACCTTGGGAAGGTCACTTAATCTCTCTGGGCCTCAGTTTCCTCATCTACAAACTGGGATAAGAACACCTGCCTTGCACGAAGTAAAAATAGGACCGTGTATTAGTACAGTGTCCTTCACTGGTAAACAATGCCCCAAGGGGAGCAATCAGCATTTACAAATATCTTTTCTTGGCTTTGCATGGGTGATCTGCCCAATAATTAATTGATTGTTAGCTGTGTGACCTTGGGTAGGTCCTTTCACTATTTTCTTTCTGTAAAACACTGGATAGCATAAAGCATTCCCCAAGCAAACCCGGGCTAGGCAGTGGGGAGAGAGAGGCTTCCAGCTGACTTCATCCCAGAAAAGCCACAGAGTAAGCACCCCCTCTCCCCCCCTACACACACATTTAGATGCAAAGAGTCTGTGACCTTCCGACTGTCTCTGGGCCAATGTTGTTCCCCCACCCCACACCCCCTCGGGCTTTCTTTATTGAGCCTCTCCACTGGTCTCCACTGCACTTAGCACTAACTGAACCACTTAATGTTTTATTTACGTTTATTAACCATCTCCCCCGCCCCCACTATATTGTAAGCTCCAGGTGGGCAGGGACCTTGCCTGTCCTGTTCCCTGAGCCCCTGGGAGCCTGGCCTGCCTCCCCACCAGGGCTCCTCAAGTCAGAACTGCTTCTTACAGCTCCCGCTCCCGTGTCCCCCTCTCCGCTGCTACTCTATGGAGAAGTAAGCAAGCTAGGTTCCAGGAGGCACAGATACTTAACAGAAAGGGCCATAAAAATGGCTAATAAGTGGCTTTATTTTGCATGACAGTGCACCCTGCACTGGGCTAAGCACTCTCCACTATTAACTATATTAACTCACTAATCCTTATCACAGCCTGTCTCCAATTCACAGGGCACAAAACTGAGGCACGGGACAGCTAATTGCACAGGAAATTGAGCGCAAGGGGCCTGGGCTTCAAAACAGACAGTCCTGACCGCTTTGCTTAGGGTCTGTCAAGGGGTTGCCGTGCTTCCCGCCAGCTTCCTGTGTTCTCCCATCACCCCGAATTCTCCTATCTTCCCACTGCTCCTCAGTGCATCCTCTATGCATGCACGCATTCATTTACCAGACAGACCTTCAGGACTTCCGTGTCCCAGTCACTGTTTCAGGCACTGACTCTCGAGTAGAGGAGAGGGTCCCTTCCCACCTGGGCCCGCTGAGCCTCCCAGGGGCAGTCGGCTGTGTTCTTTCTTCTCTAGTCACAAGTCCAGTGTTTGAAGAATGCCCGGCTAGGTGGTTTGTCCGGCCCCAGCACTGGAACCTGGGACACAGTGGCCGATGGGGTCTGGCCCTGATGTGACCCGAAAAAGGGGCCAGCCCTCTCTTGTGGGATAGAAGGATGGGGCCCAGGCATCCTTCCCCCTCCGCCGATCCTCTTACACAGCCCTCTATCCCCCCCCCTCCCTGCTGATCACAAAAATGCCTTCTTTGCCTAATTATTACATATACTAATTATTTTCATTTACATGCCTAGCTTACCATTTATGTCTAATTATTGTGCAGCTCAGAAACAATTATGCATACCATTAGGAATGTATCAGGGCAACTCTGCAGTGAATTTTACTTAACTTCAATACCAAATGGTTTGTGTGTGAGGAATCTCCATGCTTTGTGGTTCCCATAGCATAAAAGTTGCCTAAGCTGAGTTGGGGGCAGGAGCAGGGACATTAGGGTGGGTCAATCTGTTCTGTGATGGTGGGTGAGAGTAGCAGTAGGAGGAGACATAATGGCTACAATTTATTGAGCAATTACGGACGGACAACAGATACCATTAAGCACTGCGTATACATTATATCCTTTAAACGTCAAGGCCTCTCTATTATTACAGTGGAGGCAGGTAAGATATCCAAGCTCACAGAGCTGGGAACGGCAGTTCTGGGATTCAGGTGCAGATGTGTGCGGTCAGAGTCTGACCTCTTCGCTGCCTCAGAGGGGCCTGCCGGCGGAGAGGGCTGGGTCGTCACCTGGGTGGAGAACACCATTTACTCCTGTTCTTGAAAGCTGGCCAGCTCTAAGAAGCGCTCCCTCTGGAAGATGCCTGGTCTCTTTCTTCCTCTCCGGTCCTCTCTTTTCTAAACACACATCCCCCTTCACTCCATCGATCTTCCCTCGCAAGGTGTCATAGTACTTAGTGAGTACTTACTATGGGCGATTTACATCTACTTTGCTAGTCAATCCTCACAGTACTCATGCGGGGTGGAAACTATCACCATCTCCCCATTTTCCAGCCAGGGACTGTGCGGCCCAGAGAGGGTAAGTGATGTGCCCAAAGTCACACAGCTGGTGATGTCAGTGCACAGATCCATGGCCAGGTGTCTCTGATTCCAGAGCCTGCTCTCTTAGGTCAAGGCACAACATAAAGTTTCTTAACTTAAAAAAAAAAAATGTTTTTAAATGTTTATTTATTATTGAGAGACAATGAGAGAGCATGAGCATGGGAGGGGCGGAGAGAGGAGGAGACACAGAATCTGAAGCAGGCTCCAGGCTCTGAGCTGTCAGCATGGAGCCCGAGGGGGGGCTTGAACCCACAAACTGTGAGACCGTGACCTGAGCCGAAGTCGGATGCTTAACCAACTGAGCCACTCGGGCACCCCAAGTTTCTTAACTTTAATCTGATGGCTGCCAGACTAGCCTTACATTTCTTTCTCTTTGCTAGGCAGCCAAAACCAAACACCCCATGTTTTGAGCCCAAAGATACAACGTGGCTCTAAAGTTGCCTTCTGTCCTATTCCAGAGCTTTGGGCACTGCCAACAGTTATGGGCACTTGAGGGGCCAGGCTAGATTCTAAGCAGTGTTTCTGGAAGGCTCTCTGCTTCTGTGTCCCAGGATACGAAACTCCACAGACCAGGAAGACTCCTCTTGCCTAATGTCAGAATTATCAACAGGCAGGGAAGAGGAGCAAGAAAACAGCATTCTGGAAGCTTAGAACGTTCCCTCTTCCAAAACAATACTCCTCACCTCTTGGGCCTTCTGATCTCTGAGCTTGGCCAGCAGGACCCTCCCATTTCCTACAGTCAGTTACCAACACTTTCCAGGACTCTCCACTCCTCAGGAATCAGGGCAGACCAGAAAGCTGGGGCCGCCCTCCAGGGGGTATTTCGAGGGTGCCCCAGGCTGAGAAGGCTGGGAAGGCTGGGGCAGAGAACCTCCCCCCTCCACCACGGAAGCCTGCCCAACTCCTCTCACCCTGGGTCTTGCCTTCAGACCTGGGCATTCCCACCCACAGGTAAAGAAGGGCACATCACTTTGCCATCCACTTTGGAACCCCATCCCTGACTGGCTTGCCTCCCTCTTTTGGCTATGAGCCATTGAAGTACCAAGCACAGGGAACGTGGGGGATAGTCAATGTCGTTCTGTGTGGCAGGCTTGACAAGAGGTGAAAGGGTAGTCACCACTTCCCAGGCACGCAGAGGAGAGAGCAGTCACCAAAGAGGTGTTGGGTTTTCTAGGATGAAATGTGAATGGCAGTGCCTATATTCATTTCTCTCTCTCTTTTTTCTCCCTGCCCTCTCCCCCACTTCCCTCCGTCCATCCGTCTATCCACACATCCATTCAACATTCGCTGGGCCCTTACTCTATGCCAGGCACTGGGCTAGGCACCAGAGGTGCAGATATAAATGATATACCCCCGCCCTAGGGCAACAAAAGTTCACCAGAAAAGAGACGCTGTGAACCAGAAATTACAACCGTGTTACAAATGCTAGAGCAGAAAGGCTGAGATCAGAGCACGGGGGTCTCCCAGACACCTGCATGCCTCACTCCCTTGCTTCCTGTGACTGCCACACGTGTCTCAAGGGGCCTCCCCTGCCTGCTGCCTGAGCAAAACTGCCAGGCTTCTGTTCACCCTCTCACTCCACTTTGGTCTCCTAACCCGGCAGTCCCCCCCACCTGACAGGGTTCCTTTTTTTATTTTTATTTTTATTTTTATTTTTATTTTTATTTTTGCTTATGTATCTCTACATTATCAACCCCCACTAGAACATCAGCTCCATGAGGGTAGGAACTGCATTCTACTTTATTCACTGCTGTATCCCCAGATGACTAGAACGGCACCTGTCACATGGCGACAAATTACCTGTTAAATGAATGGCCCAGAGGGGGTGGGGTCACGATACACAGGAAGGAGAACGGGTCCTGGGGTGGGGATCCTATGCTCCCCCAGAGCCTTAGCTGGCTGGGACCGATGTGGAGACATGGAACAGGGAGCCCCAAGGCAGAGCAGGCAGAGGGCAGGGGCCAGCTGGGAACGACGGTGCCGCCAAAACAGGACCTGAGTCTAGTTTACAGGTGCCCCTGGGTGTCCTGGTCCCAGGGCTCAGGGCAGCTCCAAGTGGACCTCACAGTGCTCCCTGTGACAGCTCTTCCTGGCAGCAGTGTCACTGCGGGAGGTGGGATACGGGATGTGAGAGCCCTTTCTACCTCCACTTACCGCCCCTGTCTTCCAGTGTGCAGGACGGGGGAAGGCAGCATCGCCTGGGACCAGAGGAGGGAATCTCTGCTCGGCGGACATGACTGTTTCCAAGGAGAGATAACAAGCCTGTGAAGGCATCGGGGTTAACAGAGCCTCCTGTAAACTTGGATTCTGAATGGCTCCAGCAGCTGCGTTAAAATCTAAACAGTCTTTCCTGTGGATTTTTCCAGATTCATGCAAATTTGTTTTGCTTTGCAAATTGAAAATCAGTGGCAAGCATCTGCTGTAAGAATTCCAGCAGGGAGTGGAGAACCCCGAGGGCATGCTCACGTCAGCCTGCCAGGCCCCCCTGCCCTTCTGGGACCTTGCCCACTTCTGGTCTCTGAGCAGTCAGGCCTCCTGGGTTCTAGGCTGGTAACGCCTCCACACCGTGTCGGTAACCAGCTCTCCACTGAGCAAAACCAAATGCATCCAGTGGTTTCCAGGTGCTGAGACACCCAGGCCTCTTTCTTCCCTGGTGATGAAGGGGGATAGGTACAATCAGGGAAGTCATTCAAGCCCTTTGTAAGAAGCCCACCTTGGTACCTCCCGGGGGCAGCTGGGGGGGGGGCATCATTATAATTACGAGAGTGGCACTGTTTCATCTTTCAGCACTGGGACTGACCTAGTGCCTTGGAGATGCCCCTGGTTGAAATCGTTCCTTCCCAACTGTCCCAGGCCTGTCCAGAACTGCAGGGCTATTTCTCAGCTTTGAGCGAGCACCTCCTCCCATAAGCTCCAGAAAGCAGAGGGAACTACGGGGACTCCCTGGGACAGGTGGGTGATGAGGAAGGTGCTGCTGGTATCCCATAGCTGCTTCCCCCCTGCAGGGCCGGGCCACCCTGTTGGTGCTGCTACCCGTCAAAGCTGTGCTCCCAGCCGAGCAGAGCCAGAGAGGATGAGCGGATGGACGGGAACACCCTTTCCCGCCTGTCCCCTCCTCCACCAGCCTCGCATTGTTCATTCAGCTCTGAGATAAGTCGGGAGGGAGGGCAGTTATGAACGGGCCCCATTATGCTCCCCCTTCCTCTGCTACGCAATTTAAAGGCAGGAGACAGAGAGAAACGCTCTGGAAATCCAAATTAAAATGTATTCCTGCAGCAATCCCGCACCCAATTAAAGTAACCCAGAGCCTATTGTCCTTTGCTAAATTTAGGAAATGCTCAGGTGTGTCTGATCCTACTCTGCATAGATATTTTTAATACAGATTTAATCATATTTTGGGTTAGGAGAAGAAGCTAATTAGGTAGGCAGATTTAGAAAGGCTGCCGGAATGCGGGACAAAGCTAGGTGATTTGATGCAATTCACTGTTTTTTTTTGGGGGGGGGTTGTTTTTTTAAACAGCAAGTTGTGTTGGGCCTGGGTTTGGGATTCACAGCAAACTGGCTTGAAAACCGAGGTGACAACAAAGAGGAAAGCTCTCCATGTTCGTAGTCAGTGAACCCTGGGGCTGAAGGGGACCCGAAAGGGCGCTCACATCACTCTCTGTCTCCATTAACTGCTGAACCCAAAAACACCCAGGGGCCCGGGTGTGTTTAACACTGTTTAACATGACACATAAACCAGCCCTCTTCATCCACAGGACGGGCAAGTTCTTTGTCTGCAGCGAGGGAAGGTGCTGCTCGGTGAATTCCTGGCCGGATGGGTAACTGAATCAGCGGCTGAGCAAATAAGCCAAGAAACCAGCCAGCACCTAGACTGGGGCGAGGGGCTTCTGGCTCCCGCCCACCTTGTCCCCGGTGGTCTGCACCTGTCTGCCTCTGGTCCTCAGTTCTCCATAAAGCACCTGACTACACCCGAGTGTTACACAGAAAAATAGGGTCTTGGCTTGACTCTGTGCTGAATCATCATGTGATTGAGTAAATGGCTTAAAAACCCTTTTAAGCCTCAGTTTCTCCCCCCCAGCAACACAGGGATTCTGGTCTCTTCCTTATACGGATGGCCAAGGTAGAGAGAGGCTCAGCTGTGGCAATCTGGACACATCAGGAAGGAGGCCTCTGAGGGCACACACCCAGGCAGCTCAGCTCTTTGGCTGAGCAATGTGGTGCCACTCCCAGGTCATTTTGTCTTAAACCGAAGCATGAGTGTATTATGGTGAGCGGGGCTCTTTCTCCGGGACCCACCCCAGCTCCCATCTTTGTGGTGAAGGGAGCTGGGCCCGGCACATCGTTACCAAGCTTTCTGCCCAAGTTCCTCCCGAACATCCTGCTAAGTAGTTAAGATACTGCATCTTAAAATGCCAAGTGCAGAAGAGTGCCCACAGTGATGCCACCCATCACTTAAGAAAGAAAGGAACAGAAGAAAGGACACAGATACCTTGCTCATTTGTGCAAAAGGAATACAGGAGGGACAAGCCAGATACTTAAGAGACTGGTTACCTACAAGAGGTAAGTGGGAAAGGGGTGGAAAGAAGGGGGGATGACAACAGGGGGAAGTGACGAGGAGGGAGGGACATTTCCCTGAGGATACCTTTTCTTAGAGCTTTGACTTAGAGCCTTGGCAATGTCTCATGGGGCCTTCACACATTCCAAAAGAAACAAGTGAAACCAGCAGGATGTGGAGGGACCAACCGTCCCCCCTCCCCCCGCCCTGCTAAAACTCCACAGAATTCCTCCTGAAGGCAGACTCTTTCCTCCTCAAGGAATGGGCCCCACAGAAAGGGCAGCCTATTATTTTCATAGTGTAGCGGCTGAGAGCAAAGATTCTGGAGGCTGGGTTCAAATTCCAGCTATACCACTTACAGGCTGTGTGACTTTGAGCAAGTCACTTACCCTCTCTGGGCTTCAGTTTTCTCATCTGTAAAGTGGAGTGAAGCAGAAACTACCTCACATAATGATTAGGAGGAGTTTATGAGCTAGTACAGAGCAAGGGCTTAGGACACCCCTTGGCACATAGTATTCTGTCAGGACTTGCTCTCACGATTACCATTATTTTAGGGCTCGCTGGTTAGGGGCGGTTGCAGTGACTCATCTCCTGTCCCTTCATCCTTCCGTGAGGGCTCCCTTCATCCTTCCTAGATGTCCCCCTAAGACACCTCTCGAGGATAGGGAAGAGGCCAGCCTGACACGAGAGCTTCCGGTGGGAGGTTCGCTGCGGCGGCAGGAACCGCAGAGTTCCGAACGTCCCTGCTCAGCCACTGTATCGGTTTCCTATTGCCGCCGTAATGAGTTACCACCCAGTGGCTTAAACAACACAACCATATCGTCTCACAGTTCTGGAGGTGAGAGGTCTGAAATGGGTCTCAGTGGGCTCAAAGTGTTGGCTTGCAGTCCCTTCCTCCACCTTCAAGGGCAGCAAGAGCACGGCAAATTCTCCCATGGCATCCCTCTGCCCTCTCTTGCCTCCCTCTTCCACGTGTAAGGACACTTGTGATACTACTGGGCCACCTGGATAAGCCAGGATACTTGCCCTTTCTTTTTTTAAAAAAAAATTTTTTTTTTCAACGTTTATTTATTTTTGGGACAGAGAGAGACAGAGCATGAACGGGGGAGGGGCAGAGAGAGAGGGAGACACAGAATCGGAAACAGGCTCCAGGCTCCGAGCCATCAGCCCAGAGCCTGACGCGGGGCTCGAACTCCCGGACCGCGAGATCGTGACCTGGCTGAAGTCGGACGCTTAACCGACTACGCCACCCAGGCGCCCCAGATACTCGCCCTTTCTTAAGGGCGGCTGATCAGCAACTGTGATTCCCATCTGCTACCTTAATCCCCCTCGGCAACACATCCATGGGCTCTGGGGAGTGGGGTGTGGCCATCACTGGGGCCATTCTTGTGCCTTCCACGTGGACCAGCTCCTGACCGGTTCCACCTTTTTGCTTGGGCTTAGGCCTCCGTCTCTCGGATTGGTTGGTTGGTTTTTAGCAGCTTACCCATTTTAAAGTGTCCAGATCTATGGCATTAAGTCCATCGACACTGTCGCGCAGCCGGGACCACTGTCCATCTCCAGTGATGGCAAGACTGAAACTCTGCCCGCTAAACACTAACTCGCCCCCATCCTGTTTTCCTGCCCATTTCCTCTAACTCGCCCCCATCCTGTTTTCTGTCTCTGTGAATTTGAGAACTCTAAGTATCTCGTGCAAGAGGAATTAAACATACTTGGCTTCCTGTGACTGGCTCCTTTCGCTCGGCCACGATGCCCTCCAAGGGCACCCATGTCGTCACATGTCGACATGTGGGTGGCAGGGACTGGGAGGTGTGGCCACTGAGCCAACTCGAGCAGCCTTCATTTTAGTGCCTGCATTTCACATGGACAAGCAGGGCCGGAAGGCAGAAGCACTGCTCAGTGACACAGCTGGGTTGGGGTTTGGATTCTGGGGTTAGGGGTCTTCTCCCTAGAAGCCACGGCTTACCCTAATTGTTAGCCCAGGACGCCAGGGAGACCCCAGGTTCTACTTGGTTACACGTGCTCGGTCAACATGCTAGCTGCGTGACCTCAGTGAGACACTTAACCCCTTCAAGGCCCAGTTTTCTCCTCTATAGATAGGGGTGGGACTGCGGGGGAGGTGATAGCAGGATCGGTACCAAGGTGAAGGAAACTTCGGAGTCCCTGTCTCATAGCACGTGCTGACCATGGTCAGCTGTGCTCTCGGTATTGTCAGAGTGCACAGTAGGCCTTCAAGTTCACAGGGCCATGGTGTGGAGAAGGTCCTCAGAGCCTGGAGCAGACTTCAGCTCCACCCAGGGGTTTATTTGGAGCCGAACCCACCTGTGCTGCTGCTGGGACATTTCCAACCAGAGCCAGGCTGTACCCAATGGACAAGAAAAGTCTGCCACCTGGAACGTGCCCCTGAGGAACCTCGTGGATGGATGGCAAGCTATCATGGCACACCAGGCTGGCACAGCCCCTCAACCCCTGCTTCCAACCTGGGGGCCCTCAAGGAAGAGGCAGCAATGGCACTGTGATAGAAACAGGCCTTTGCTGCCACAGCAAGGACCTAGGGCCCCCTGGTTGGTCCGGGGCATTTGGGCACCCCCTCCCATCCTCTCTCCCTCCCTCCTGCCTTTCTTCTTTTCTTCTCCCACCTGCTTTTTAAAAGTGAAGGTCCAGAGGTGAATGTTCTTGGAAAGTCCAGGCCAGTCTAGCTATCACCTCTCCTTGGCTTAGCCCCATGCCAGGAATGTGTTTCCAATGTAGGCCTCCATCTACCCTCTGTAGATTGGGGATTAGGCTGGTGCACTCTCTAATTTTTTCTCTTTTCTTTTCTTTTCTTTTCTTTTCTTTTCTTTTCTTTCTTTTTTTTTTTTTTTTTTAACATTTATTGACTTTTTGGAGAGAGAGAGACAGACAGAGTGTGACCTGGGGAGGGGCAGAGAGAGAGGGAGACGTAGAATCTGAAGCAGGCTCCAGGCTCTGAGCTGTCAGCACAGAGCCCGATGTGGGGCTCGAACCCATGAGACTGGTACACTCTCTAATAAGGACACAGAGACAAGGCAGTACGATGACGGACAATTCTTACTTCTGAATCCACTCAGGATACCTGCTGCCAAGCCCCCTACCCCCTCCTGTGTTCAAGCCCATGCTTGTCTAAGATGCTGCTCTTAGAAAAGGGAACAAAGTTAAAATCTGGTGAGTTCTGATCGTGTGTAAGACACTTCACAACCAACACTTGGTTAATTTCATCCAACTTCATGACAATCCTATAGGGTCATTCTTATGTTACAGATGAGGAAACTAAGTCACAGAAGTGCAAATGACTTGTCCAGTGTTGTTCACCATTCAGTGGGAAGAGAGGGAGAACAGAAAGATTGGCAATAATGGGGTTTAGGCTTTCCTTACTGCCCTCCCCTCCGTAGGACAAGAGGCAGCAGCCCTGACCCCCTGGAAGCTAAGGGGCCCCTGTCCTAAGAAACGTAGACAGCTCTCGTTCATCATGTCACTGGAGGAATGCATATTACTCAAATCTCTTTCTGTTTGGCTCTGATGTTGATGACGCGTGTTCTGATTTTTTTAGAGGCAGATTTACCCTTGATTATATGCATCCGAAGGCAGCTATGAAGATGAATTTTTATTCTGAGTCACGTGCCCCTGGGTGTGTGGGGAGCTGGCTGGGACCATATAGGCTGTGGAATATCCTCCCGTGGCAGCAGAAAGTTGGCAACATCACCACCAAAGGGCTAAGTGAGGAGGGGGAGGGGGTTCCGAGGTCAAGGCTCCCCTGGCTTGTCCTGAGAGCTGGTGGCAGGGACCGGCCAGATAGGCCTGGGTGTGATGAGAGGAGGCTGGGAGTTCCTTAGTCTCCTCTCGCACCCACGCCCCTCCTGCCATCCAGAGAACAGCAGGTGGGTGTCGAGGGCCCTGGTGGCCCCTCTTTCCTCTGGTGAACATCACCTTTTGTCCTGGTAAGAGCATGCCATAATCGTAGCTATCTTTCCAAGTAACCAGTGCTTTCTTGCCCTGTAAATGGGCCACAGCTGGACAGAGAGGACAATTTGGAAGTGATGCACAAGGCACGGAAGGGAGGGCTATTTTCCTGGTGCTGTATGGCTGCCCACATGCACCAGCTCCCACCCAGCCCCCGTGCCCGCTCCATCTCTGGCCTGGTGAGGGGCAACTCAGTCAAAGGCACGGCCTGATCAGCCCAAGCACATGTTCCTTAAAAACAATGGACAGTACCAGGGAGGCCAGGGCTGGCAGATACTGGCCACAGCCGGGAGCCCCATCCTAGGCATGGGAGGCCCAGATGAATGCAATTGTTCAACCCAAAGGGAATCAGAATTCATCCCAGACCACCACTGCCCCACCAGACTTGTGTGTGTTCTAGAAGTGCCAATATCATTCTTGGACAGTAAGAGGGCTCTAACTCTGCCAAAGAGCGTGCACGCGAGTGTGTAGGTGTGGTGCATGAGCGTGAGCATGTGAGTGTGTGTCGTATGTGATGTGTGTGTGCCCGCCTCTATGCCTGTGTGGACACTGCAGGCAGGGACACAGCAGAATGCCCAGGCTCTGGACTCTGGGTCTACGTCCTTGGTATGGTCACTTCCAGTTGGTGGATGTGGGCGATCGCTCCTACCTGCTACACCTTGGCTTCCTCATTCATAAAATACAGATAGCCTAATTCATGGGACAGTGTGATCATCCAGTGAGTTAATGTGTACAGAGCACTTAATGCTTGGTAGATGATCCACGCTCAAGAACAGCCAGCTAACTACTCTTCTTAGCTCTGTTTGTTCTCCAGGGCAATTGGCTGGTCAGAGTCACCTCTTCTTGACTTCAAAGTAAGGCACGAAGGAGTCCCTGGAGGTCAGCAGACTCAAAGCCAAATCATCTGTGCCTTCAGAGCAGGCACATAAACACAAGACTCGGGCTTTCAAGTAGATTCTCAAATTCACAAGAACCTTCGTGGAACTACCCTGCCTAGAGTCCACGTCGACAGGAGTCTTTGATATATTCAACCACCTTATTACAAGGACCTTTGGATGCTTCATCAGCCTGGTCCAACCTGCCCCACCTCATGGCTTGACTGCAGAGAGATTTCTGAGTTGATTGTAGAGCCCCACCCTTGGCTTTTGGATTATTGGTGCAACCACCTACTCCCCTGATTCGCAGATAATTGAACTGCCTGTTTTTTTACTCATTTATGTAGGGACATATCTACATAAGTGAAATCATTTTAATATCCTGTCTTTATTTGGTGGTAATTGCTCACAGAGAAGAAAAACATGTCTTTCCCCCCCGGGAGATGCAAATCTTTAGCGTAATGGGTACGACGAGCTGAGGATTCTAAGTGATACGATCGGTGATAATAATAATGAATACTAAATAATAGTTAAAATGGCAACGATGCTAATGACGACAATGACGAAGCTGGTGACAGCCTCTATCTCTTGCTGACACTCCCGTGTGCCAGGCACTGTGCGGGCATTAGCACACCTCATTTTGGCAGAGGAGAAGCGTTGCCTCTTTGCTGCAAACCGACGGGCAAACTTTGCCTGTTCGGGTGTGTGGAAGAGGGGCCGAGGGGCCAACCCCGGCTGCAGATCCGGGGAGTGAGCGCGTCCTCCTGGAATCCCGGACCTCATTCTAGTCTGCAGGGAGAACAGGGCTCCTGCCCTTGGCATGGAACACCCCCCAAACCACTTTCCAATTATCCACACACACACACGTGCCCCCTCTGTAATTATCCTGACAAATGCGCTAAAGGAAAATAAACTCTGCAAAACTGCCTTATAAAAATAGCAAAATGCACAGTGCAGGCTTGCTCTGTATAATTCATAGAGAAAAGCATGGAAACATCTTATCCTGATAAACTGTGCTTTCTGTGAATTTGCTGATTATACACACACACACACACACACACATGCACGCACACTCGCACGCATGCACGGACTGCCTCTGGCTGGCTGGTATTTTGATAAAGAGATGGGGAGAGCCCCAGTCTGAATAATGGCTGTGCCCTGGTGGAGCTGTCAGCTTAGGGACGGGAACCTGAGAGGCTGGGCTGGTGACCACTTTCTGGCAGCCTGGGCAGGTCTTTCCGTTCAGGCTATTCAGCTTAATCACATTTAGCAAGTCCCTGTTGCACGCTAGCACTGGCTATGCAGAGGGGTCACGGGGAGGAGGGAGGGTCCTGGGGAGGAAGCAGATCCCTGAACGGATAACATGACAAGGTAGGTATGATTGTGATGCTCAACGGGAAGATCAGGTGGGCTTCTTGGAGGAGGGGGTCTGAGTCTTGAAGAATGAATATGGTGGCCAGGGGAAGATGGTAGAGAAGGCATTCTAGGTAGAGACTGGATAGTGGGTTTAGTATCTCCAGGCAGGGAGAAGGACAGGCAAGGGCTGAGGCTGGTGAGCGAGGGGCAGCCACACACGACACAACGGGCACTCGCCAAGGAACCTCCCCATTTGGCCACTGCCTAAGGCCCGTCTACCCTTTAGGGACTGCTTAAGTGTCACTTACCCAATAAGCCCTTCCCTGCTCCCTGCCTCGATAGATTACAACCCTTGCCAGACCCTCTCAGATCTCCTTCCCCTTCCATGCAGGGCTTCTAACTCCGACCATTATTATAGAATTATCCACATGATCTTGGGTCACTGTGTCCCCCACGAGACACCATGGGCCTTCTCATTCACCCAGTTCCTGCTACATAGGAGTCCCTTGATAAATGCTTGTTGAATGAATGAGGAAATGGCTAATGAATGGTTTTTGCAGCTAATCATGGGATGGTGGGGTGGGGGTGAGCCTGGAGACAGGAGACCCGTGGGAAGGCTAGTTGAGTCACTTTGCCTGAAGAATGATAAGGGTCTGATGTAAAGGTCAGGGAGTGAACGTGTCGACCTCATCTGAAGGCACAACAGCAGACAGACGCTGATGGATGGAGGTGTGGGGAGAGGGAGAGGTTGCTGGGTATCCCAGGTCGGGCTAACTCCTGGACAGCTGGTGAGCCACCTGCCAAGATGAGGAACAAGGGAGAAGGAGGAGGTTTGGGGGTGGGGGGATGAGATGACTACACTGTGGACATGATGAGTTTGAATTCCCAGAGACTCAGGACGTTCTCCTCTTGGGCACGGACACCGTGACCACGGTGGCCGCTCCCGACACCCCCTCCACAGGCACCATAGGCCAACGAGGCCCCAGCCCTTGGCCATCCCACCAGTCCTGGCCAGGTCACCGGACTCCCTGGGGGCAGGCAGGTGCATGCCTGGCCCACAAAAACTGCTGGTCTTACTGGCAGGAGAAACAGGATGCCTGCCCTATAAATGGAATTTCAGCAGTCTCTCCAGACAGGCCACTGGCTGTCACAACCTTTCTCTCTCAGGATAACACATCTATTCCTAGAGGCATAAGAAGGGACCAGCAGTGTAACCATCTGAGGGTCCCAGCAGGAGGGAACACTAGGGCAGGGCAACCTCTCCATCTGGGTTCCCAGGAACCATCGAGGAGAAGGGAAGAGGCTTCTACGTGGGGTTCAGCCCCCAGCCTGGAAGTGGATTGGCCAGCCTTTCCCTCCATGCCGTGGACCCCACCCAGCCTGCTCCCCTGCCCACTTAGTCTTCCTAAAGTGGTCAGGCCACTCTCCTACTCAACAATCTTCAGTGGCTCCTCAGTGTCTTTGGGGTGAAGTTGAAGTCTAAAGCCCAGTGTTCCACAGTCCTCTTTAGTCTGACCACAGGCTATGTTTCCAACGTTTCAGCTCACATACCCCCACGTCCCACCCCCACAAGGTCAGTTCACTCCAATCTGACTGGTCTCCTTGCTGACGTGAGCCCCCTGAAAAAGGCAGAATCATGGTAAGTATACCTGTGAACATAGCATAACATACAGAGATGCAGAATCAGGGGTGCCTGGGTGGCTCAGTCGGTTAAGTGTCCGACTTTGGCTCAGGTCATGATCTCATGGTTCATGGGCTCGAGCCTCGTGTCAGGCTCTGTGCTGACAGCTCGGATCCTGGAGCCTGCTTCAGATTCCATGTCTCCCTCTCTCTCTGCCCCTCCCCTGCTAGTACTCTGTCTCTCAAAAATGAATAAACAGGGGCGCCTGGGTGGCGCAGTCGGTTAAGCGTCCGACTTCAGCCAGGTCACGATCTCGCGGTCCGTGAGTTCGAGCCCCGCGTCGGGCTCTGGGCTGATGGCTCAGAGCCTGGAGCCTGTTTCTGATACTGTGTCTCCCTCTCTCTCTGCCCCTCCCCCGTTCATGCTCTGTCTCTCTCTGTCCCAAAAATAAATAAACGTTGAAAAAAAAATTTAAAAAAAAATGAATAAACATTAAAAAAAATTTTAGAGGTGCGGAATCACTGTGTTGTACACCTGAAACTAATGTAACGTGTGGACTACAACTAAAAAACAAAGAATCATAGACTGTGGGGACGGAAGGAACCCTTCCTTCCACAGACAAGGAAATCCAGAACGAGAGAAGGTAAGCGACTTGCCTCCAGCCAGGGTCTGAGCTGAGTCTGAGGCTGCTAGTTCATTCATTCACTCCATAGGAATTCAATGCCAATTTCCTGCCAGATGCTATCCTAGTTCACATAAAAACATGGAACCTCCCTTAATCATTTATTTAACAAATTATTTATTAAGCACCTTCTATGTGCCAGGCTGGGAGCCAAGTTGCAACAGTAAACAAAAGAGAAGTCCCTGCATCCTTGGACAGTCAGAGAGAGACAAAATCAATAAAGACACGTGTCAGGTGGAGACGAGGACAGTGAAGAAGAACAACATTGGGGAAGGGGACTGAGAGCATGGCAGACGGGCAACTTTCATGGAGGGTGCTAACCGAGGACCTCACTGACAAGTGGGCGTTAGGGCAGGAACCGGGAAGAAGTGAGGTCTCCTGGGGGCAGGGGGGCCCAGGGAGAGAAAGCAGCCTTCACAGACGCCCTGAAGCAGGAGCACCTTAGTGAGTTAGGAGGCTGGGGGGCAGAGAACGCCAAGGACACCAGAGAAGTGGGGGACCGGCCAGCTGGGTGAGGACTTTGGTTTTACTCTGAGTGAGATGAGGTCCTGAGCAGTGGAGGGATGTGAGCTGACACTATGCAGTGTGACAAAATCACAGTGAGCCACAGTGGCACTGGGATGGGGGCAGGGAAGTCTCTCCACCTAGCTTCCCAAATCAGAATGGGCAGGAGCTGTGTGTGTGTGTGTGTGTGTGTGTGTGTGTGTGTGTGTGTTTGCTAGGGGAGAAGGAAAGGAGAAAACAGTAATAGCTAAAAATAAAGCTCAACGTTTATGAAGGACTCACTATATGCCCAGAACTGTGCCAAGTAGTAACTCATTTAATACTTCACTTCCACCCATTTTATAGATGAAGAAACTGAGGCATAGAGAGGTTCACTTGTTCCAGACCATGCTACTGGTAATGACAGAGTGGCACAAAAACCCAGCCAGTCTGGCTCCGGAGCCTGCATTTCTAGCCACCACATGGTGTCACAAAGACAAACTATTCCAGGCAGAAAGGTGAATGGGGGCCTGGTCAGGCATCTGGAGTAAGAAGGGTTCTGGCATTTTCCCTTCGTTTGAACAGTATCCCAGAGTTAAGGAAGTCTAGGCCAGGGCAAGGTCAGATGAGCTGTGTGTGGGAGGAAGAGGGTCACATCTCAGCCCTGGGGACCCAGAGCCTGAGCGGGGTGGGGGTGGGGGCTAGCCCCCACAGGTCCTGGAGCTGCACCTGCACCCCTACTGTCCAGGTGATGCCTAACCATTCTTTAATTCCTGGCTACTCAGGGCGCCTGGGTGGCTCAGTCAGTTAAGCCTCCGACTTCAGCTCAGGTCACAATCTCACAGTCCGTGAGTTCGAGCCCCGCGTCGGGCTCTGGGCTGATGGCTCAGAGCCTGGAGCCTGCTTCTGATTCTGTGTCTCCCTCTCTCTCTGCCCCTCCCCCGTTCATGCTCTGTCTCTCTCTGTCTCAAAAATAAACGTTAAAAAAAATTTTTTTTTTAAATCCTGGCTACTCAAAGTGTGATCTCCAGAACAACAGAATTGGCATCTCCAGGGGGCTTATTCGAAAGCCAGAACCTCCGCCCCCAACCCCAGACCTTCTGAATCATAATTTGCATTTAAGCAAGACCCGCAGGAGATTTATAGCAGACCCATTAAAATCTGCGAAGTCCTACTCTGGACCTCAGGCCAAACAAGACGTGTTCAAGGAACCCTCTTCTGACCCACCACCTCCCACGAGATCCCAACCCATGACTTCATTCTCTAAAAGCAGCTTCGAATCCTCCTTCACAGCACTTACGGCATGGTCACTCGGTCGTTCTCAAACTCGCTGCATGTGCAGCCACCTGGGGACACTGAAAACTGACGGGGGGGTCAGCTGCGTGCCTCACAGTGCGATCAGCACCCAGGTATCGGTGTCTGGTTTTAGTTTCTGTTTTTATTTTCATCTCCCCCCATCCACACACACCCTGAGGTTTCCAATGTACAGTTAAGTCTTTGAACCCTTGCCGTGACTAAATGCTTTATGCCATTCCTTTGAGTAACCTCATGATAGCGGCTGCTGCTATTCGAGGGATAACAAGAAGGGCAGGGTCATCGCCGAGCGGCTGACCAACTTTGCTCCTAAACCCTCACAAATTTGCCACCTCTACTCGCTAACTACAGGTGCCAGGAAGGCCAACAGCCTGGCTGGTGCGGGCTTGGCCTCTCACCAGAGGGAGCCGTTAAGAATCCAGAGTCTCGGGGAGCCTGGGGGCGCCTGGGTGGCGCAGTCGGTTAAGCGTCCGACTTCAGCCAGGTCACGATCTCGCGGTCCGTGAGTTCGAGCCCCACGTCAGGCTCTGGGCTGATGGCTCGGAGCCTGGAGCCTGTTTCCGATTCTGTGTCTCCCTCTCTCTCTGCCCCTCCCCCGTTCATGCTCTGTCTCTCTCTGTCCCAAAAAATAAATAAAAAAAAAAAGCGTTGAAAAAAAAGAATCCAGAGTCTCGGGAAGCCTGGGCGGCTCAGGTCATGATCTCACGGTTCGTGAGTTCGAGCCCCGCGTCGGGCTCTCTGCGGTCAGAGCCTGCTTCAGATCCTCAGTCCCCCTCTCGCCAGCCCTCCCTGACTTGTGCTCTCTCAGAAATAAATAAACATAAAAAAAAAAAAAAAGAACCAAGGGTCTCAGTGTGGGGAGGAGGAGAGGGGGCCTGGTGCCTGCTGTCTGTGGGGCCCCCTTCCAGGGTCCTCTTGCACTAGCTGCCCCTGCACACAACAGAGCTGCTCAGCGCCTCCGTGCAAGATGACCTGGGAGTACCCGGGCTGAAACCCTCGGCTGGGGGGCCTGGCTCCAGATCCACTCTGGTTTCTATCACAGAAATAAATTGGGGCCTTCTTTGACCCCAAAGTATGCGCTACGTTTCCTCTCCCGCCAAAACAAACTTCTCTCCCATCACTTCTGGAGAGGTTCGTTTAATAGCGTGTGAAAGGAAATGTCAACAAGAATTAGAACAAATGGCATCGGGAGCCCCAACAGATGACAGGCAGCCAGGGGCCAGCGGGCTCCGACAGCCCCGAGCCACGGGGAGCAGGCCCAGGAGACCCTCAGCCCTGGCCCCGGGGAAGAGGGACCTCCAGGCACATGGTCTCCCTGCTTGGAACTGGAATATAGTCTTTGAGCTTCTGACAGCAGAACGGAAACTGCCTTTGACATGGGAAATAACTTTCCTCTGACACACAATTAACAAGGACAAGTATTCCCTGGGGCAGGACCCAAGAGCCCCATCAGTCAGCCCGTCAGGGGTCATGTGCATGGAGGCGGGGCATCTAGGGCGCAGTCTTGACCCACTGCCAATAACCACGAGCTCACGATGCCTCACTTACATTGACCTCATGCTTTTCGCAGGCTCCTGCGTCTGTCAGCTCATCTGCCCCTGGGTCTCGGAGGTGTGGGAGAAAAATGCCTCTGCCTTTTGCCCACCTGGGCCGTGGAGGGCACAGCCGTGTTCACTTAATTTGATAATGGGAACAGGGAACGTTATTGGATGCTTACTATGACGGGGTCCTGTGCTGCGAATTTTATGTGCATTATTCTTCTTAATCTGCTCATTCATTCAAACACACGTTTATTGAGTATCTACTATGTACCAGACACAGTTTTGGGCACAGAAGTGAACATCAGCTACAAATCCCTGCACTTGAGGAGCTTATGTTTGTGTGAGGTTGAGAGCGGGGGCGGGGGTGGGGGGGAGGAAAGCAGATGGTAAGATAAATAACAAAAGCATCTAGTAGTGAATCAAACGGTGGGGCAGCCGGTGGGGTGCCACGCCACACCTCCTCCTGTCTCACTAGGGGCACAGTGGTGTGATGCCAGAGTCCACACTGGGCGGGGAGCCTTGGGGTTGCTCTGCTTTGCTCTCTCAGGTTTCCTCTGAAGCCTGGGGGAGCCCTCTGCACCCACAGAGGCACGACCAGTGGGAGACAGGTGTCAGGAGTGCTCCAGGCTCTGCGTGTGCTTGGGGTGACAACTCTGAGGTCCCTGTGGGGCTGAACTCATCAGCCCCTCTTGCTGGTCTTTCCCCAGTCCTGTCTCACTCACCCTGCCACCTGGATCACCACCCACAGGTCGTGGTACCCGACTCTTGGTCCTGGGATCTGTCTTCAGGGGAGTCCAAACTCAGGCATAAGAGTGATGCTTATCAGGGAGAAAGTAAAGTAAGATGGAAAGAACATGGAAAGTTCTTTCCATTTTAAGTCAGGAAATAATGGCGCCATTTCTCTAGATGAGGAAATCAGGTTCTGCCTCCAACTTTCTTAAGTCTATCTGCTAAGTGGCAGAATGGGACTGGCCACCTTCTTTGTCGCGTGAAGGTGTCTCAGAAGCACTCCACTCCTCACCCTTCATTTGGTTGAAGAGTTAGGGTTGAAACCATGAAAGGCACAGGGCCGGAATCTGCCATGCCAGAAATGAAGGGAGGAGGCACTCGTGGGAAGGCTGGATGAGGAGGGCTCTGAGCAGGGAAGGGGCACAGGCTGTTGAAAAGAAGGGAGACCTACGAGAGGCAGGGACAGGAATGAGAGTCAAGCAAAGGGAAGCCAGAAGTCACATTTTAGGCTGGCTGGAGGGGAGGCCGTCCTATTGGAGAAGGGAGGGGTAAGATAGTGGGGAGACCCAAAGTGAGCTCAGCTGCGGCAGGGGACCCTGGCTACATCCCCCTGAGAGTAGGCTGTGAACAGAGAAGTACCCTGGGCTCCATCTGTTTCCACTTGGCTCCTTCTCCAGGAATAGCACTGGGCCCAGCCTTCCTAACCCACAGGTACTGTCCCAACACCCCCCGCCGTGGGCACGTAGCACCACTTTACTCTCTGCCCTCTGGACTGGAGGAGGGAACGGTGCAGACAATCCGGACGCTGGCTCATGGAGTATCTTCATTGCTTAAGGGCAGAGGCTGAGGCCCAGAGAGGGGGCATCATTTGTCTAAAGTCACACAGCAAGACAGGAGCAGAGCTAGAGCTAGAACGCAGGTGTCCTGACATTAACTCTGGGGCTGGTGATGCTTTTTCCTTGCCTCCCAGGACAGGGGTTCTTTTGCACAGGGTGTTGCCTGCCCGTGCCTCCTGTGGGCCACTGGATAGGCCAGAGCCCCGAGGAAGGAGGCTGGGGGGTGAGAGCAAGGGGCCATCCAGATGGCTTCATGACAGCCAGGGATGCAGCAGGACTCACCAAACACTGTCATCCCGTCCTGTGACTCAGACAGGACAGGCATCACTCAGCCTGTCCGCCGTACAGGGGAGGCGACTGGGCCAGGAGTAGCACGGCCAGGCTCCAAATCCAGAAACTCTCAATTCTGAGTTTCACGTTCTTTCCAATCACGTCCAGCTAAGCCCATCCAGGGCCTTGCGGTGATTACCTTTCATTAGCTTCAGAAAAGCCTCTGCTTTGGCGAGTTTCATAAAGAACTAAATCTGTCAGGAAAACATAAAGCCAGGCCCCTCATCCATCTTCTCGACAACTATTTATTAGACTTATTATTATGTAAATACAGAAGAGGAGGGGGAGACTACACTAAAATCCAATTGTGGCAGCCTCTGCCAGCAAGGGGTAGATGGCAGGGGAGGTAGAGGGAGGCCTGGGTCCTTCTGTCCCTCCAGGAGGCCCAGCAGGAGGCTCGGCTTCAGGGGAGGCTGGGGAGGTGGGGAGGGGGACGCAAGCTGATGCCCACTCAGAGTCGGCAATCGCCGCCCTGCTGGCCTATGCCATTGTCATTCCATTTCCAATTAATGAAAGGTTAGGACACAATCAAAAAGCCAAATGGTGCCCTTAATTGCTGCAGTGGGAGAGAAAGCAGCTTCACAGGGCCCTGAGAAGGTCCTTCCCAAGGGGCCCCACACTCTCTCCGTCCCTCTGTTCCCACAATAGACCATCTGGGGGGTGAGGCCAGCCTGCCCTGGTCCTGACACAGGGTGGGCCCCAGATGCCCCTCCTTGGTACCCCTTGCCCAGCCCCTCGGGGGTCCCGCCAACCTCTGTGAGGGCGTGTGTGTGCCTGCCCTGTCGTGGCTCTGCTCATGTGCCTCCCAGATGCCCCTACTGCAGCGATGCTGGCTCATTGGTCTTTGCGTGTCCCCTGCGGTGCCTGGCACATACAACGAACTCAGTAAATGTTCCTTCTCGAACGCGAGAATACATTCCCTGGAGGTGATTACCCTCCAAGAGGAGGGAAGTGAAAACAAATATGGGCATTTCAGCCATTACCAGTACAAGAGGCCCAGGGTGAACCCCACAATTCAGGTAGCATGGGGCTCCGTACCGCAGCGCCCTGCCAGGCCCGCCTCAGCGTGGGCACACAGCATGCCAGGCTATCAACTGTCTGCAGGCCTGCCTGCGCCGCTTGACCCTGAGCACCACGATGGCAGGGCTGGGCCTCACGTCCCCACAGCCAGCACAGTGCCCGACACACGGGAGGTCCTCAGTAGGTATTTGTGGAAGGAGCGGGAGAAGGAAGGAAAGGAGGGAAGGAGGGAAGGAGGGAGGGGGCAGTGGTGAGCTGAGTCCTGGACTACAGCAGCCCCTCCATGACACAGGCTGGCACCCTGTAGGGGACAGAAGTCTTGGCTCAGGACGAGTGAACAGCAGCACCACGGGCAAGCTGGCAGCACACTCTACCCGGCAGGGCTGCTGCTGGCCTCTCCGTGCCAATCAGAACAAGGGGGGACACCGGTCCCCATCCTGGTGCCCTCGCACAAGGCACGGTGGCTCAACCGTATACGGCAGCCTGTGCGGCTCACGTGGCACAGGAGGAATTGGTGGGGGGATTCAAAGAAGACAGATTCGCTCTGGATTGTGGAGCTGCCCAGACACACGGTTCAGCCTTCAAGGTCAACGGCATATCCCACAGGTCCTTCTACAGTTACCTTCCACCAATGGAGCACTGCCAGCTCTAGACGCAGTGTAGACTAGACTGACGTAGATGATCTCCACCCGCCGCCCCCCCTTCAATCTTTACAACAATCTCAGGAAGTGGGCACTATTATTACCCATTTCACAGATGAGCTCACAGATGCTCGGAGAAGGTTAGAAGTATGCCCAGGTCATGGCTGGTGATCCCTAAAGGTGGAGGCAGAGCCCAGGTGCAATGAGGAGCTTGGCAGCTGCTTGGCTGAACCGGGGAGGCTGTTTGTACAGAAATAATTGGAGCGTCAGCCAGCGTTCAACCATGTCCCTTCCTTACTTTCTCAGAACGCTGAGGTTCCAGGGGTCCTGCCTCAGTGGGCTTCTGCGGTCAAGTAGCCCAGCAGCTGACTGTTTTGTCAGGTGAGACCCTGGAATGAGGTCCTTGGCGATGAGCGGTGATGGGGAATTAGAAGAGCCTTGGCTGAGAGATTGCCTTCCCGCACTGCCAGATGCCTGACCCATCGGGGAGCTCCACGGCCGTGGTGTGCGGTCTCCACACGCACGAGTGCCACCAGGAACATGAATTTGGGTGTCAGATAGACTGGGCACGAGTTCTGGCCTCACCACCTCACTTACTGGCCCTGTGACTTTGGACAAGCCTATTCCCTCATCTGAGAAGAGGGGAGAGCACCACCCAGCTCACCGAGTGTTGTGAGGATGAAATGTGCTAAGAGGCGGACTGCCCCCCACCCCGGGCCCAGTGCTTGGCACATAGTAGATACTCCATACCTACTCTTATTCTTAATAAATTACCAGCCCATCTGCCTCATGGAGTCACATTAAGTGCAAGAAAGTGTTATAGAAACTAAAGTGGGGCCCGTGGTCAGAATGCGGGGGACACACAAGCAGGAAGGGACTGGTAACATCCTATGTGTGTGTGTGTGTGTGTGTGTGTGTGAGAGAGAGAGAGAGAGAGAGAGAGAGAGAGAGAGAGAGAGAAAGCACACGAGGGGCCACATGTGGGGAGCATGGGGATGGCAAGGGGGGGTGTTCTGGACAGAAACTGAACGGAGCAGGAGCCACCATTCCACATACCCCACGGCGCTGAGCACAAGGCTGGGCATGGAGTTGGTGCTCCTGTGGTACCTGTTGAGTAAACAAGACGGGACAGATGTTGCCTGAGCCCTTCTCGCCTTCTTTGGAGGAAGGCAGCCAGACGTGTCTTGACAGGCCTCCAGCAGGGGCCTGCCGGAGCTCACTCCCAGGCGTCTCCAGGGCCCTCTGGCTTAGTGCATCCCGCCTGCTCCTTATCTAACCTCACTGGACAGAGAACAACACATCCTCCTTGTAATACTCCCCCGCAGACTGGCAGATTATTATTAAATACTGAGCGTGTGAACGCGGAAGGTTATGTTGCTCTTGGTGTTTGCGAAGGGCTTATCCACATCCTTGTCAGAGCCGTTCTGTGTCTCCGCACCCCACCCTGCACGGGAAGCCAGCCGAGGGGGCCCCGCCGGACAGGCGAGGCCAAGGAGGCAGATCTTTACTGGCAGAGTCATACGTTCAGCCAATCGATAACCAACACGTAAGCCAGGATGTAGGAGTCAGGAACCGTTAGGCTGTGCAGATACGATGGCAGATTGCTGATGAGTCCTTCTCCCCCAGAGGGCGAGGAGGCTGTGCCGTAGATAAGTGAGGTGAGGTGCCCAATTTCTGTTGTCTGGATAACCAGTCCGTCATTTGTTAATTTATTCAGCATGTGAGTAATTACCGTGTGTCATGAGCTGTTCTAGGTGCTGAGGACACAGCGGTGAGAAGCCAAGGATCCTGCCCTCATGTAGCATACGTGTTAACAGGAGAGACAATAAACACGTACAACAAATGCAACGAAGACAATAAACACATTTGTCCAGCACTGTAAAGTTTACAATATGCTTTCTCAGACATCATCTCAATTCTCGCTTTAGTCCTGTGATCACTGTACTTCCGTTATTGTCAGCGAGTAGATAGAGGGAAGACGGGGTAAGTGGCTTGCTCTCAACCACACAGCTGGTAGCCAGTGAGACCAGGACTCAAACTCCAGCTTGAGCACAAGGTCATGTGTTCTTGAGACAATGCTCTGTCAGAACAAGGTGTTGTTATCAGAAGAGCTAAGGCGGGCAGGGGTATTCATCATGGGGGCTCTCCTTCAAGTGTGTGGGTCTTGCAAGGGGACCTTGCTGAGGTCGGAGGGGGGCCGGTTTTGTCAGAATGGCTGACGAATGACCTATGGTAAACCGCTAAGAACTGTCACGGGAATCTGCGAAATCCTGGGCTGCGATAATAATTGGAATTTGATTCGTGTTGGCTTATTTGCTTGTATTATTTTGTTTTGCTGTGTAGCTCTTGTCCTGGGTATGAAGACATTTCTCCAATGGGGACTGTGTGTATATGCATGGGAGGGGAGCCCGGAAAGCAGACAGGGAGAGATAAACGAAGACAGCAGGTAACGTCCTGACCTCCAAGGAACCTCGTTTGGCCACCACTCGTCCCTCCCCTAAATATCTAGTGAGTTCCTAGTGTGCCCTGGGGTACAAGGACGACCGAGGCAAGCCCTGTCTGCCTGTTTTGGGGAGGTCACCCCACCATGCCCACTGGCCAAATGGGTTTGCATGTGCCCCCTCCTGTGCCCTCACCTTGCCCGGCTCTACAGAACGATCTATTTCAAGGCACCTGGGCTGGCACTGGGCATGGGACTCCCCTGCCAGAGATGAGTGTTGTTCCCATCTGTAAATGGCTCCAGCTCCTGGAAAAGCAGCCACAGACAAGTGCTTAGTAGCAAATAGATCGCTCCCCACCGAGCCCGTGATTCACCAGGGCAGAGAGCCAGCCTCCCGAGGCGCGGGGAGGCAGCGGCCCTGGCGGGTTCCAGGGAGGGGCATGGGACTCTGGCCCACATTTAAGGGCAGGATTTATTTCTTCCCCTCCCCACAGCCTGTCGGGCTATTCTGCTAGTTCTTCCACTTATTTTATTTTTTCCCCAGAGTTGGAGAGAGTTTCCATCCTAGCTGTGCAGGGCATTTCCCCAGGGAGGCTTAAAAACCCTCAGACAAATTAGCTGAAGTCTGTGGCCAGGGTCCCTTTTGTTCTCCCTTCTCAGCAAGCAGACATCTCTCCTCTGGGACCTGGCCTCCGTCCTGCTGATGCAGGGCTGCCTGTGCACTGCAGGACGGGGAGGGGAGGGGAAGAGATGAGGGAGGGACGGTGTATGGCGAAGGGGCTTCTGGAAGCCCACAGTGGGAGGGGCAAGCAGAGAAAAGAGGAGGGTACAAAGGGAGAAGAAGGTAAAAGGGCAGAGGGTTTGATAGCACAGCAGTCCCTTCCTAGGTGCCTAACGTCATGTTCCAATGTGGGCCGAAAGCCTCAGTGAGCATCTCTGGGTCTCCCCTCTGCATGTCTAGCATTGGGGGTGATGCACCAGGTGTAAAAGGTGGCTTTTGTCCCAGAGGGGCCTGATCCCGGAGGGGATTGGGTGAAGGGCCGGTATGAGCATCAAATGTTCAAGGCCCAACATAATACAAATACAAAAGCTTTTGTCCGGGTGAGCGGAAAATCTGGTGACGGTTCTGGCTCCGTCACTCACTTCTGTGTGAGCCTGGGTCTGTACTGGACCTCCCTGTGCCTTGGTTTCCGTTCTGTAAAATGGACACAACACAGCACCTCTTGCATGCCCACAGGGACCCTCAAAGGAGACACCATGGGTCAGAATGAACTGTAAATTCTAAAGCAGGACAGAAATGCAGGAAACAGCAAAAAGCACTCGATACCGAGGCACTGAGGCCACTTGGGGGCGGTCAGAGTCTTGGAGGCCAAGGCATCGGGCTGGGCTGGGTAAGATAAACAACCTGCTTTAGAAGAGGCTGGAAGGCTGGGGAAGGGACAGGACACCCAAAGGAAGCCATGGAGGTGGGAATATACTTGTTTTATTTGTGAGACAATCAGAGAGTTGTTCTGTTTTTGTTCCTTTGCCTGCTCTCTCCTCCCTCCTCTCTCACTCCTGGGCATTTTTAGGTGATTTCTTCAGCCTAGAATAGGCTCCTATCTTCCTGTTTGTGAACTTGTGTTAATATTTCAGGCCTTTTTTTAGATGTCATTGCCTCCAAGAAGCTCTTCCTGATTCCCAAGAATGGATGCTCCAATATACCTTACGTTAGTGTTTTCTAAACATTTCTACTGGGACCCCAAATAAGAAAACATTTTATGTCGCACACACAGACACACACAGATCCCAATATATAAAATGGAAATGGAAGTTTTAAAGCAACAACATTTCCCCCTTATTATGAATGTGCTCCCGTAATATCATTCTGTGACATTTCTATTCTGCTCTATTTAATTTTTTTTAAATGCTGTTCGTGACCCACTAAGTTAATTTCATGACCCACTAATGGGCTGGTAACCTGCTGTTTGACAACACCACCTTCTGTTCACCCCTGCTGTGGCACTTACTCCCTGCACTGGGTCACCGAGCGTGTCTGCACCCCTGCCGCTGGCCGCAAACCCCCTCAGGATAGACATTTCATCAGGCTCGCCCCGGGACCCAGCCTCCAGCACTGTTCCTGGTGCCCAGCAGGTGCTTTAAAAGTGCTGAATGGATGAGTTGTTGAATGGAGGGATGTCTGGCTGGGGCAGAGAAGTGCAAGACAACAGGAGGATGAAATGAGGAGGGCCTTGAAAATCAGGTGGGGTACAGCAAATCTTAAGGAAGCATGCGAAGGCAGCAGGGCAAAACTCAGGCAGGAGAAGAGGAGGGCCTGGTCCGAGTCACTGGCTGCAGCAGCCATGAAAGCTCTGCCTTGTGGCCGTTTGGAAGGATAGGTGACAAGGCTTGATGGCAGAGAGCTCGAGAGGTAGCACAGAATAAGTGGCAAAGAGGACCCCAAGTCTCTGGCCTGAAGGCAAGACCCACAGTCATGATGGCTTGCGTTTACTGACCACCTACTATGTGCAGGCACTACCCCAGATCTCGTGCACACATCTGCCGTTTACAACCACAGGCTCAAGGTCACACAGCTGGTGAGTGACACAGGTGGGACTCAAGTTGGGTCAGTCTGAGTCCACGGTCCACACTGCTTTCCCCTCCACATCATGGCCTTCCCCCCCACTTCCTGTCCATCAGTTTCTGCGATAACACAGTGTATGAGCTCCCCATTCCTTTAGAATTGGGGCTTGCTTATAATCAGGAGGGGAGTAGATGTGCTCATGGCCGAGGGTTGGATGGCGAGGGTGGGGTGAAGATGGCAGGTATTGGCCACCATTAAGTGTGGGTACATCCAAGGTGTGGAGTAGGGCACTCATTCATTCATGCATTCACTTAGCAAGCGTTTTTTGAGTGCCTCCCATGTGCCAGACACTGGCTAAGATGCTAAAGACACAACGGGAGACAAAACAAAGTGTCCTGCCCTTGTGGAATCCACATTCCAAGAAAGAAGGGAGCCAGATGATAATCAAATAGATATGTAAAGTCATGCTGCAAGACAGTGAATCCTAGGAAGAAAAAAAAAAAAAGCAGGACTGGAGTTAGGTTGTGTACATAGAATGTTTCAGGGCCCAGAAACAGCATGAAAGCCAGGAGGCATGAACGTCCCCAGTGAAACACTGAGACTATTGACAAAACACTGCCAAGCAAGCAGATGCTGCCATCAGCCAGGGCGCACCTCGGGAATCGTGGCATCTTCTGAGAGCGTGCTGTGGACCGCTAACAGGGCACAGCCCCCGGTATCAGACTCCAGCTTCTAGGAGTCAGGATGGGGAAATGCCACCCTCCTACAGCCTCTTGGGAGGTGGCTGCTTGCAGTGTGGCTGGGAGGCTTTGCTTTCAAAAGGGTCCTGCTCCCCCGCCCCCCACTCCTTATGGGACAGGGCTGACCTGGAAGCCTCTTCTGCAAACATGCGTGCCCTCTGCCTCCCCCTCTCCAGCACAGGGTCTGAGAAGAGAAGGAAACCCTGGGGCAGGCTCAGGGGCATTTGGGGGCCTAGGACAGCCCCCAACAGGGTGATTCACCTTACCCCCACTCACGCTTCAACATCTTGCCTCAGAGTTTGTAGCTCCTGGTGTCATGATAAGGGTAAGAAGTTTCTAGACTCAGCTGCCATTTCCCTGTTAGCCACCCATTCACATGTCTGGGCCAGGGAGGAAGCTCACTCCTTCCCAGACGAGATGCAGAATGCTGGTCACAAGCCTGCTTGCTGTCATACCTAACACTAACTATGAGAAAACCCAGAGACCTCAGTCCTTGCCTCCTCTTCTTGGCAAGGGGCCTAGAGCCTCCCAAGCTCTTTTACTAGGCTTCGAAGGCCAGCAAGAGAGGGGAAGGAGGGGGCTCTCTGATTTCCTCTCCTCAGTTCTTCTTGCAAGAGACCCTCCCCCAAATCATTGCCCAATCACACGAAAAAGAAAATAACATCCCTCAACCACATTTTGTTGAGCACTTACTAGATTTCAGGCATTATCTAAATGCTGCGTAGGAATAAATTCACTAACCCCTCATGAAACTTGATGAGGCACCATTTCCCCACTGTCTAGATGAGGGAACTGAGGCACAGAGAAGCTAATTAACTTAATGTCACACAGCTGGTGCCACTGGATAGCGGACGTCTTGAATCTCAGTTTCAGATGAGGCTCCACATCCATGGTTACCACATTTCTCCAGCAAGGTGCAAGGCCCCCGACCAGGACCTGAGCTGTCCACTCACCACATGCATCAGTGAGGTTGAAGAGAATGAGAAAAAGGTGGTTGGAGATTGGGAGAGAGTCACTGAAGAGTCACTGGTGTAAGGGGAAGCTGTGGAACGTTCCTCCTTCAGGTCAAGCCAAGAGTGAGGGGCTTTAGGGAGACCTCTCAGAGAGATTTACCCAGGTCCTCTGCACTTGGAGACATGGAAAACTGGTGTCTGATTCTTGCCCGAACAATCTAAAGGGAAGGTCAGGTGCTCACTGGCAGCTTGGAGGTGGAGCGAAATGAAAGTGGCCTCGCGTTCCCAGGTTTTCAGGCACGTGGACTGGGGTAGACTGATGTGAAGAGAGCCAGGCTGCCTGGAGGGTGGGGGCCCCACAGGGAAGAGGGGGCCCTGCCCAACGCTCAGAGCTGAGCAAGGGGTTGAGGGCTCACTCAGGGCACGGGCATCACACGCATCGGGAAAACTTCCCAGCAACCGGGTGGGCCAAGTGTCTCCAAACGCGCCCCCCCGCCTCCCAGGGGAGAAACGGTCAGCTTTCCATATCTGCCAGGCCCAGAGAACTCGGGTGAAGACATCCACACTCTCACCTCCTGTCCTCCCTTTCACCATCCAAGCTGGGAGCAGAGGAAGAGAGAGGCCCCATGAGGTGCCCCCAGATGCTCTGCCCACCCCTTCTGGGCTCCCATGCCCTTAGACAGGAGGCACTGTGGGCTAACGAGGGTGGGAGGATGGCCTTCCCTCTTCTTCCCCTGCTTGGGGTCCCAGTGGGCTTCTGTCCCGCCTCTCCCAAAGGCTTCAGCCCCCTCAGTGGCCCCGTGCATATAGCTCCCCCCTTCTCTTGCTTCTGGTAGCTTCTCCTTCCCTAGTACCTGCAGGGCTCCCTGCCACCACCTTTGTAAATACGCCTTTTGTAAAACCCCCCTTAACTCTCCAGCTTCTGAGAGCCATTTCCCTCCTGTCAGGACCCTGATAGATATGGAAGGGGAAGAGGAAAGAAGCCAACTGGTGCCCACCACCCGGTTTCCACCTGCAGCACACAAGGCCGGGAGACAGGAGACGTCTTAGCTTGAAATGGAGTTTAAGGCTGCGATTATCAAGCTGGCCTGGACACAGCAATTCTGAGGAGCTGAGGCTTTTGTGATACCTAAAAATGACCTGAGAAGTCATGAGACTTGGCCCTGTTTCTACCCAGGGCTGTAAAAGAGCTGGTGCCACTGAATAAATTCACAGGGACAGCAGGAAAGACAGTGAGGTTGCCTTCTCGTCATAGGCGAAAATGCCTCATTCGCCATCCAGCTGTTCTCAGAGGTGCCAGAGCTGGGGGTCCAGCCCAGACGCCTGGCTCCAGAGCCCATGTCCTTCCAGCCAATCTCCTCCACAGTTTCCCGCAGGGCCGGTATCATCATGAGGGGAATCTCTGTGATTTTCAGCATTTGTCCCAAGCGGGAGACTCCCGCCTTCTCCCTCAGCAGCTTCCTTCAGAATTCTACCCATCACTTCTATTCTAAACCTCCATTTGAGGCATTTCCTTTGTTTTTCTGGGGAGGAAAGGAAACTGGTCTTTGAACCAAAGACTGAGCCAAAGCACCTGCAGAGCGGGTTTCTGAGGCGCACCTTCCTCCTTTCTCACTGCTTGATCCCTGCCGCTCTGCCGTTCACGTCAACCTGGATTGAAATGTCCTGTCCAGGGACACCTGGGTGCCTCAGTCGGTTAAGGGTCCGGCTTCGGCCCAGGACACGATCTCACGGTTCGTGAGTCTGAGCCCCACATCAGGCTCCATGCTGACAGTGAGGAATCTGCATGGGATTCTCTCTCTCCCTCTCTCTGCCCCTCCCCGACCTGTGCTTTCTCTGTCTTTCAAAATAGATAAACAAACTTGAAAAAGAAATGAAATGTTCTGTCCAGATTCTCCTGAAGGACTGGTATACTAACTTCCAGGCCTTTCTCTGCACACATTCTTCCCTCTACCTAGAACCTGCACACTCCCTCCGTGTCCTGCTATGATCCTTCAGTCGTACCCTAAATATCAGCTGCTCCAAGAAGCCTCGGAGGCCTTGCGCGAAGGCTAAGTGTCCCCTCCCGTGTGCCCCTGCAGGATCTGGGCCACACTCCTATTGCTGCTCTCACACCTCACTGCAATGACCCATCTACACGCGTGTCACCTGCACACATGTCACCAGGCAGTGAGTGGCTCCACAGAAAGTCCGTGTGTGTTTAATGGTTTTTCTATCTTCGATGTCTGGTACAGGCCTGGCACATGAGTGCTCGATGAAGGTTTTGAGAATAAATTAGTGACTGAATCAATGAGTGAATGAATTCCCTTAGCTTTAGCTTCAGCATCAGATGGACGACAGAGCCGACATTTATCAATCTCCCTGCCCTCTCCATGGCCAGCACTGCGCTGAGCACGGGGAGGGGTCACCTCAGGGGTAAAGGCAGCATTTCTGCCCTCCTGACACACAGTCTGGCCAGGAAGACCAAGGCAGAGTGGAGGTCTTTTAGTGCCACTAAAAGCAACTAGCACTTCCTGGGTACTAGCCCCATGCCAGCCTCTGCTCCTGGTGAGTCACCAGGTGGTAACCCATTCGAATCTTCACAGGCACCTCTGAAAAAGGTGCTACTACCATTTCGAATTTACAGATGAGGAAACCAGCACTCAGAGCCACCCAGCTAGGAGGTGGCATATGAGTCCCAACCAGACTATAAAATATGCAGGAGCACGGAGAAGAGGGCGTACTCGTGCGCTGCAGTGGTGGGAGGATGCTTTCAGGAAGAGCCAGAACCTGAGTCATGAAACCTCTTCACCCTAACCTTTCCTCGTGCCCTGCTGGCATCCAGGACCCTCACCCCCGTGCCTCTGGCGCCCTGGGGGAGATGGCTGCACGCCGGCTGATTGAGTGAGGGCGCCGATGTCATCAGCACTCTTGGGGCGGCCGGTGCCCGGCTCCCGCCAGACGCCTCCCCAGTTCTGGAGCCCGAGGGGGCAGGAGCCCACGGCAGCCGCTGATTAATTTCCACTGACAAGAGGTTGCGTCTTCGGCAAGCACGGTATTAAATAGCTCCTTTTGATCATAATTAAGTTTCTCTCGGGCTGATGCTATAAATAGCCGTGCCCTATTGATTGGAGGGTCTGGGCTCTGAGCTCAGCATCCTCCGGGAGCCTTTCCAGGCCTGGCTTGGGCTCTCGAGTCCCACTTTTCTCTTCCTGACACACAGCATTCCTAATTTCAAGGGCAGGTGCAGCCAAACAACAGGCTTGGGTTCAGCTCATTTTCCCAACGCTCCCCCCCACTCCCCTGCCATGCCAGCGGAAGCCGTGGTTGACTCACGGGGTTACTTGGCTTCCCGAGGGAGGGCAGGGCAGAGACCTCAGGAGGCAGGACACCTGCCCCCCCCCGGAACCCGAGCTTTCCCCTCTCTTTGCAATGAGGACACTCTGCCTCCTTCTCCCTACTCTGCTGGACACCTTGCTGTTATACCAACAGGGAGACTGAGACACAGACAAGTGAAGATCCTGTTAAAAGTCTCCAGAGAAGAAAAAAACTCACAACTAGAGTTTTCCCTTCTTCCTTCTCTTCCTCATGAAAGCATGGCCAATCTTGTTTGCTGTACTCAATGCTATGTCTGAGAGAGGCTGAGAGGAGGGGCCTGGGGCCCAGATCGCAGGGTCACAATAAGGAGAGGAGAGGGAGGGTATCCAGAACAAAGCACAATGATTGCAAAGCTCCATCTGCTCAATACATTTTTATACTGTGGAAGAGAGCACCAGGTAGAAGTCCCTGCTTCTCCCCGGCTGATGCCAATCAGAGTGTCTTCCCAGAAAGTAGTAAGTCTCTTTCTCTAGGACTTCCCCCCAACTCCTTAGAGGCCCCCAGAATCAAACACACACACAGTGCCACAGCACAGCCCAGGTTAGGATTTCTCGGTGCCCAGTTCTGTTTTGTTCTGCCCCCTTCTAGGGACATGACGGGCTGGAAACAAGGCAGTATGGTAGAGAGGAGAGATCTGCCCTGAAGTTTCCAGGATTTGCATGATCCCTCCCCTGCCACCAACTAGTGACATGGCCCTGGGCAAGTAGCCTAACTTCTCCATGCCTTAGTTTTCCTCATCTTAAAAATAAGTGGGTGGAATGAAATGACCTTTTCAGCTCCAAGTTCTACAAAGATATGATTCTAAGTAAAAAAAAAAAAAAGTATGTAGTATGTGCACGCATGTACCAAAAAGGGAATATAGATGAGCTAACGCTAAGTTTTCATTTTATTTTATTTTTAAAGTTTATTTTGAGAGACACACAGAGAGAGAGAGAGAGAGGGAGGGAGAGAGAGATGCAGGGCTTGATCTCATGAAGACATGTGAGATCTGAGCTGAAATCAAGAGTGGGATGTGTAACTGACTGAGCCACCCAGGCACCCCTAAGTTTTCATTTTAAAGCAAGATGTTGACTGGGCTCCCAAAGAAAGAGGAAGGTCTGCAGAGGGCAAGTCCTGGTATCAGGCTTCTGCCCTCTGCTCCTTATGAAACCACCATCTTAGAGCGAATCTGTCCCTTCTTCTGTTTTCATAAATAAAATTAGAAACAGTCGTGCTTATTCATTTACCTATCATCTATGACTGCTTTTGCACCACAACAGCACAAGTGAGTTGTTGCAACAGAAAAGGTACGACCCACAAAGCCTAAAATATCTATTCTGACCCTTTACAAAAGACGTTTGCCATTCTTTGCTAGTGCATGTCAGTGGGTGGACAGAAGAAAGTCAAGGACTCTCTCAGTTGAGATCAGGAATACATGCCTGGGGAGATCCTGGGCAAAACAGACTATTTCCCACTGCAGATCAGGGAATAGTAGGGGTCACTGGTACTTTTCCAGGGGACCTGGATAAGCACCTTGGAGTCCCTGGGAGCTCTGCCCAGTGATCTGGCAGCCTACAGACAGGCTGTCCCCAAACCATCTGACATACACACACAGAGACACACACGTGTGCAGGTGTGGATGTATACACACACACACACACACACACACACACACACACACACACACAGTTGGGCTGGGCCAGGGAGATATTTGCATCCTACGCATGTGGCAGAGAGAGGGTCGTAATACAGCTTCTACAAAGGCATCGAACCTAACCTGACCAGGCTGTGCTCTTCCCTGCCAGAGGCCCGTGGTTAATCCACTCTAGAACACCTACCCAATGCCCTGCAGATCTCTGAGCTGAGACTAGAGTAGGAGAGAGCCTCAGGCCCAATTAGCAGTGCCCAGAAGCAGAGGCATTTCCTGGGAAGAGTGGGAAAAGTTGGTCACTGACAAACAGAGCAGCCTGGAGGCCCTGCGAGCCTCACTTAGCAATCTGATGTATGAACAGAGCTGCGAGCTGCCAGGGAGCTGCCCGGGGAGCAGGAAGTGGCTGGGGCTGGAGTGAGGGAACAAAGACAGAAGACTCAGCATGGGTAAAATAAGAACACCACTTAGCCTCTACTCTTTGTGCCCCCCCAAAGTCCCCTAACGCTCTCCAGGCTTGGGCTGCTCAGCTTGCGATTTGAGGGTGCTCCTGTGGCTCCCCATTTTTCTGCACCCTCTGGAGCTGGCAGGCTCCCTCTGTCTGGCCGCCCTTGATCTCCACCCCCAGGGCCTTCAGCCTCCGCCTGGTGGGCTATGGGGGGCTTCCATGGCCTTTTCTTCCTCACCATGAAGCCCAATCTGGTTTTTCAGGGCGGTGGGGGGTGGGGACAAAATCTCCCGAAGCAGAAGCATCGCACACGGCAGCTGCCCGAGGCCATATGCCGTGTTCCCCAGCTCTGCCATTATGCATCTTGCTTGTAATTGCTTTAGAATGACACTCATCATGTTCTATTTTATCACCCAATGACACATCCACATCGGGGAAGGGAAACACACTCACAGAGGCAGCCAGGCTACGTAACAGTTAAGTAGAGCGGTCGTGCTGAGGTCCCCAGAGCTGGACTCTGCCCACTTGCCCAGACACAGCGTGTTTCTACTCACTGTTCCCGGTTCTGCGAATCAAAGGGAGGCAGTCAGTGCCGGACTGCCTGCCCCGTGTTCCAGAGGCACCTTTACATGCTCCCCAGCTCCCTGTAAACCCTCCGTAAAACCTCAGCCTTCTTTGCTGTAATTACTCAAGGGATGGAAGCTGCTTTTCAGGAGCAAAAGCAACTATAAACAAAGAGGCAGAGATTGAGTTTCTCCTCTGTATTTAAACGCTCCACCGTGAGCACCCTGGGGTGCACAGCCCTCCCTCCCTCACCCTGGGTCTGCCTCTTACTCCCTTTCTCCAGGTGGCTCCCCACCCTCTACTTTCCACCCTCAACAGGCAGGCAACTCTCTCATTCCTAAAGGTCCAGCAGGCACTGGAAGTTTCCAGGCCCCCCCACCCCCACCTCCATCCGGCCATGAACTCAGTTGCAGACACTTTAACTTCACTCACTGTCTCCTGCTCGGGGGTCCAGCGGGGTGGGAACATCTATATTCTCTCACTGCCCACTTCTGGGAAGAGTGGTGGCTGTGATGAATGAATGGAAGCAAGTTCTGTGCCATTGCTGTCCCTGCCAGGTGCTCTGTGGCATGTAGTAAGTATGAAGTAAGAGGCCACGAGAGAGCTCCTTCCTCAGAGCCCTGAGGTACAGAACCGGTTGGACGTGTGAGAGTCCCATGGTCAAAGGGTCCCTCAGTCCTAGCCACTCCTCCCCTACCCACCCTGGACCAAACTCCTCCACACCCCCCTGCTGGGACCTTATCTCCTCTACTGGAGCTGGCTTCACAAAAGACCCCAGATGAATCTTCCATGGCCCCACCAGTCCGTAGATATTTAGGGCTTAAAATCTGGGCCCAGAGAAAATACCCCAAAGCCCAAGATACCTTTTTAGCTAAGGATGCTGATCCTCAGAACACTTGAAAAAGCCCCTCTTAGCAACATCAAAGGGGAACGCTCATGGCCCGCAGTCACCCTCCAAATGGAGAAACCGGGTCTGCCATGGAGTGGTGCCACCACACGACTGGGTAGCCCTTCCTCTCTTCCCCATAGGACTGGTCAGGCACAGAAGGGCCCCCAAGAGCATGAGCCTCTTCAGCCCCCACCCCCTTGCCCAGAAAGTGGTCAGGGACAAAATGCTGGAAGGTCCTCAGGGAAACCTGGGGCTGGAGGTGGGGTGGGGGAGACACCCATGTCAACCCCCAACCAGGCTGAGACAACCAGGGGGAGAGAGTGACTGAAGCAGACACAGTTATGTATGTAAAATGCCTAATTCCAGGGGAGACACTTTCTCTCAAACCCCCTCTCTTGCATTAAGAATGAGCGTAGGTCCCCAGGGACAGGGGAGCGAACAGAACAGACTGTTTCTAGAGTGCCTTCCCTAGGGCTGTCATCTCTCTGTTTCTTCATGAGGACCGGAGGGGAGCCTGGGGCCTCCACAGCGGGGGAGGGCGGCGAGTGACTGGGGGAACCCCGTCCAAATGCCTGTTTCCACTCTAGGGAAGGCCCCCAGGTCAGGCCCTGCCTCCTCCCACCTCTGCCAGAGCAGTGGGGCATTTGCCCAGGAGCCCAGACTCGTTCTTGTCCTGGGGAGGAGGGAGGTGCTGCAGAGGGTGAAGCTCTCTCTGCCCAGGAACCTGGGCTACAGCCTGGCCTACTTTGCTGCTCCCTGGCTGTCCCACCAGGAGCTGGCCGCCAGCTTTCGGGCTGGCCACAGAGGGCCTGCCCTCCTGCATTCATCTGACACGCAGTGGGCGTCCTTAGCTGTCCCCAGAAAGCAAACACTGACGTCAGCGAGGCCGTTGTCCTCCAAGCAGCCCAGTCACCCCCATCAGACCCAGTTGGCACGATGTTTCCCGGTCTTTGTTGAAGGTGTCCAATTTCCTGACCAACACCCTGATAAATAATCGCTTTCCTCGTTCACTCCAGGCAGCTCCAAGAGAGAGGAGGGCAGAGGCCGGTTTGATGGGGATGGCTCTCTCTTTGTCTCCTCGGCGTCCATGTCTGAAAGCCAGGACTGACCTCTGCTCGGAGCCTCTGCAAAGGCCTGTCTCCTCCTTGGCAGCTGCCAGCAGATACCACGCTCCCTCCTTGCTGCCACCCTCTACACCTACGATACATCTCCCCCCAACCCCGACTTCCCCATACTGAGGCTCTGCATAGAAACATGGGAACCGGACAAGGACCCAACAGCACGATGACCCGGGGAACTGGGTATTTTAAGGGAGGCCAGAGGGAGACATTAGCTCTCACGGCGTGGAGGGAAGAGCAGTGGCCAGGAAATAAAGTGATCTGGGTTCCAGTGCGGCTGTGGCTGTTCCCTGGCTGACACGGAGGCTGTCATCCTAGCTTTCCCGTGTCTAAGACTCAGGGGCTCAAGCGACGTCCTGCTCACCTGTGTGAGCGGTGCCCACGGAGCTGAGCCCTTGGGCAGCTATAGTCCCACTTCTGTTCTCCCTGTAGTTTCTGCCCTGCGTCTCCCTGGCCCGAGCTGCTGGCACACCATCTGGTATTTCTGGGTGAGCCAAGAGTTATTTACCAACGACGGCTCTGTTCCTCTGGCCATTCCCGCCCATGCACAAGGGTAGAGGAGCCCTCCCAGCCCTCACACCGGGGCACGCGCATGGCCAGGCGCTGGTCTAGGCACTTCACGAGCGGCATTATTTCTAAACCCGAGAGCAATCTTCATTGGCCAAAAGAAGAAACTGTGGTCTGCAGGTAGCCTGCTGCTTGGTCCTGCTGTGAGAGAGTGGCAGAGCTGAGGACAGAACTCAGGTCTGTCTGCTTTTGGAGTCCACTCTCTCTCTAGCAGGGGCCTCCTTGGAGAAGCCAGGCCAGCAATCACAGTCCTCAGGAGTGAACAAGCCTATGGCTTCCTTCCTTTGGCCTCGGGACAGGAAGACTGGTGTCACCAGAGAGGAAAACCCATTCTCTTCACTGCCTTCCCTGACCCTGACCAAAACAGTCACACCACTATATTACAGCTTGAAGCCACTGCCCCTGTGTTGACATCATGAAAACAACTTGGACTTTTGACCAGGCTGAGGTCCCCGTGGACAGCCCCCTGCCCAGACTGTCCATACATCCCCACTGATCACCCACTGTAAAATCAAGTCCCCGTAGCTCACAGTAATGATGCTGTGGCGGGTTGCAAAAATGTCCACCAATTCTTCCCATCCTTTGGTATTCACTTCCCTGTGCAGTGTGGCATTGTAATTCCTCCCATCAAAAGGCAGAATTGATCTCTCTACCCTTTGGATCTTGGCTTGCACGTGTGATTTGCTTTGGCTATTGGGACATTAGCGAATGTGACACGGCAGGGGGTTGGAAAAGGCTTGTGCATTAGGGTTAACCACTCTTTTAGCCCTTGGTACCTCAGTGACCTGTCACCAGTTGGAGGGTCCTGGGAGCCCACTGGATGGTGGGACAAGAGACACAGAATCCATCCCTGTTGCTCCAGCCAGCCGCCAGATGTGGGGGGCCATCCTACACCAGCCATCCCCAGTCGAGCCACAGCTAAGCAGAGAGGTCAGCTGAGCCAACCCAGACCCAGAGAACCGCCCCACCAACCCACAGAGTCATGAGAAATAATAAATGTTTGTGGCACAAGCCGCTAGATTTCTGGGGTGATGTGTCATGCGATACAAGTGAACTGACACGGAGTCCCACAAAGGAAGTGGTGAAGAAAACGGTCAACACGCGAGTGACAATCTAGTGCAGCTGCTGGGGGCGGGGGGACGGGAGCCAGAATGCCTGGGTTTGAAACCCTGCTTTGCCACTGAGTGAGGAACTTTGACAAGTTACTTCGTCTCTCCGTGCCTCATCTGCAAGGGGAGGACACCGTTGGGAAAACCCAGTTAACAAATGCGGAGCATTTAGGGTATTGCCTGGCCCACTCTGTGAAGGGCTTCCTATCATTACTACTAGAATAGACAGCCCTGCCGTGGTCTCAAAAGCCAGAGCTGTTCCACGGAGCAAGGAGGTTGACCTGCAGACCCCCAGCTTCCGGGATGGCTGAGCTGAAGCACTGAATAGACCCTATCATGAGGAACAGAGGCTGGACCTCAGGGAAGCCTGCCTGACAGGGAGCCTTGATGGATGCAAAGGTTACAGGGGAGCTTACAGTCAAATAGCCTTCTGGGACCAAGCTGAACCCAGGCAGGTGGCACCATCTCCCCTCCTGCTGCACAGTGACATACACACACACACACACACACACGTGCGCACACACACACACACACACACACACAGGATTTCTTCGTTTTTGAAAGGTGTCCTGCCTAAGCAAATCTTCAGCTTCTTGAGGGGTCGGGGGGAATCAGTCTTCCACAAAAAGGGAGAAGAGAACTCATCCCTTACCTCACTCCTTAATCCCACACTCCAGTCAGCGCCTCTGAATTGCCTTCTGGTTATAACTCTATTGCAATTCAGCGGAAGGAGGGAAACAGGCACTTATGTACCATTATGGCTGCCTGGGCTCCTGGCCAGGGCCGGGCAGGCAGGGCAGAGGGGCCAAGACTCCGCCTGGACCACAGTCCTGGACTCTAGGATTTCACTGTCTTTCCCTGGCTTGGCAGACAGTGCTGGACCAAAGCAGACTGCCACCGAGGATGGCCCAGCTGGGACCTTGAGAGCGCCAGGTGGGTAGAGGTGAAACCAAGGATTCTAGAATTTCCAACCTGTGGGCTGTGTTGCACGAGTGGCTAAGAATGGGATCCACGCACGCAGGGAGGCACAGATCTCCTCAGCCCCCAGGGCAGCTGGGTGGTGGGGGCAGCAGAGTCCCTGATGAGGATCTTCCTACCTCAAGAAGCCTGGCCAGCTCCAAGGGAGCAAGGTCAAAGGCATGGCCAAGGGAGCACAGAGCTAAAGGAAATGGCCATCAAACTTGGAGCCAGGAAGGAAGCACAAACTCAGGGTGGAGGGGGTCCTCTTGGTCAAAAGCAAAGTTTATATTGTTGAAATTCTAGCTGTCATGAGGAGGTAGACACAACAAATGGAAGAAGGAGAGAATTGGCTCCTGCTCTTACACAGTCAGGAAGTGAAGGGGCTATGGTCCCTGCCATGCCCCTGCCAGGGTGGGACCAGCACCGCCTGGAGGGGAATCCCTCAGGGCTGGATCATCAGAGACGGCTTCTGCCTTCACCTTGCCCCCATCGCCCAAAGTGCATAGTCCTTAACTCTGCCAACGAGCAAGATGACAGGTGTCACTGCAGTTCATCTGATTCATTTTCTGGACCTGATGACCTCACCTGGCGAGCTTCCCATCACCTTTAGAGAACAAATGGTCAACACAACAGAAATGTTTGTTGAATGAATAAAGAACACTGACATTGACAGATTCAAATCGCGTCTGCAGTCAGAGGCTTGTGGTTTCCACTCCCACTCCCAACACATTTTTGTGGAAACAGGACTACAAATCCAAGGTCTACGGAATCTCTCAGGTTCAGGTTTAATGGTAAACAAGCTGGTCTCTAGTCTCTGGTTTAGTTTTCAACAATTAACATGAAGAAAAAAGGTTTTAACTTTTTTTTTTTACAATAGAACATACATACCTTTGTATATATACAAGCCCCACCCCACCCCCTTAAAATAAAGTTGCCCTTATCCTATAACATGAGTTTTATTAAATAATCCTGCCACTCCCATAAAAGGCACTCACGTCTGTGGGCAGAAGGGAGTTTTACAGATGCTGCCTGAGAGATGGTAAGATTTTTTTTCCCTTGTATGTTTGATATATTTCATAATTTTTTAAAGTAAAAGACCTAACATCTTCATTCACATGAGTTCCCTAGAGTAGTCAAATTCATAAAGACAAGATCCCCATCAATTCTCTCTGAATTCCCCAGGTACAGAATCACTCTCTGGGAAAGAGGGGTGGGTGGGGGAGGGGCTCATGTGAGTGCCAGAAGCCCCGGGCCTGGCTCAGGATGATGCTTCTGCTAGGGACAAAGGTCACCTCTCACTCAGTAGGCCAACCTTCCAAGAATTGGAGGCACTCGAGATGGCAAAAAGAGGTTCCCCAGTGCCACCAAGAGCCTAGGGTTACACTGAAAACCTCCTTCCTATGCACCCCTCTTTGCTGCCAGGTCGTCAGACATGTGTGTGCACACACGCGCGCGCACACACACACACACACACACACACACACACACACACCTCATGAGCATAGTGCCTGTTTCTGAGTCTCTCCTACAACTTTCGTCTTTTATCCGGGACAACTTGCCCTTTCTAGCTCTCCAAGCCAACTTCCTCACATGACATACACACTCCTACATGTCCTGTCTCTTCCGTGGCACCTCCAGGTCGAATAGATCTGACGATCTCTGTGGCCCTGCCCCATCTGGATAGGAAAGGTTCCGGAGCTACACACCCCACCCTAAATTTGGGCACATCCTCCTTCACCTCGTGCCCTGAAATGCACAAACCCTGCACCTGACTCACGGGCCAGTCCTACTTGGTTTCAAGTTTCGGCTGTCATTTTTTCTTGACACCCACATGTGTAGGTTCCTCTCACTGTCTGAAGTAAACTGGCAGGACGTGAAGAGAAAGGGATGGGCCAGGACCTGACAACGGAGCCCCTTCTGTGTGCCAGGCCCTCTGCTGGGAGCCGGGGTCTGGGACCACAGTGCCTGCCTGGGAGGAGCAGGGGCTCCCTGTGCAGATGGGGCTGTTTACCCAGGCTTTCAGATGGTGCTGACAGAAGGCAGAGAGCCTCCCTAGGAGAAGACTCACGAAGCTGGCCCATGTCCACCAAGCTTCCCCTTCACCGCCACCACCTGCTGCCCGCTCCTTAGTCCCTGTCCTCTGTGCACACTGGAAAGAAAGCCCGTGACATGCTCACAGCCAGAGAGAGCCCACTCACTGCTCACCCTCTCCCCGGCCCTCTGTGAGCATTAAACGGTTAGTTTCATTCAAATACCTCAAGGTAATGTAAGCTGCGCTGCCCACACGAATGCTTCCAGCAATATACAGATTCTCTTGCGTTCCTGTGGGGAGCTCATGTAATAAAATAATGAGAGTGGAGAACAGAGGGTCATTTCCAGACCAATGGGATAATAGGGATGGGGTGGGACAAGCAAGAAACCAGCCCCTGGTGGAGGTGTCAGTAGAGATGGGGTGATGGGAGGCTGTAGAAGGATGGGGCTCCACCGGCCTCATAATCCGCCCATCAGTGCTGTGTAAGCCCTTGACTATTCACCCCCAAGGGCCCGGTTTGGAGTTCATTCGCTCATCAAGCTTCCATTCCCTGAAGGGCTAGGAGCTGCCAGGGCTGGACCTGGGTCACCTTAAGGCTGTGCCAGGACCAATGTCCCAGGGTCTTCTTGCCACCGAGTCCCCTAGTGACTTCCTTGACCATAAGTATACTTGCCTGGCAGAATGGTTTCCTTAACAGAACCTTCTGGGCTCTTTTAAAAAAAATGTTTTTTTAATATTTATTTATTTTTGAGAGAAGGAGACAGAGCATGAGCAAGGGAGGGGCAGAGAGAGAGAGGGAGACACAGAACCCTAAGCCGACTCCAGGCTCTGAGCTGTCAGCACACAGCCTGACGCGGGGATCGAACCTACAAACCGTGAGATCATGACCTGAGCCGAAGTTGGACACTTAACCGACAGAGCCATCCAGGTGCCCCAAAACCTTCTGGGTTCTTAAATCTCTCACCCTTTTGGGGTGTAGAGGAAGCAGGCTTGGGCTCAATACACAGAAGAGGGACTGGCCCTCTCCTGCATGGAATGCGCTGTGGCCAAAAGGGTTAGCATCCATCCCTGAATGGTCAGGCAGACCTGTTACCACCTGCTGGGAGTTGTTGAGGGGAGTCCAGCTGTGAAGCGGGATAGCAAACTGGACTCTTTCTAAACCCAAGACTTGTGTGCCTCAGATGGCTGTCTGATGGTCCCAGGGTTAACATCTTATGCCTTCCCTTCATCCAGCCCGTGCAGAGGAGCCCTGGGGCTGAATCCACAATTCCCTGCTGTCTCCAAACACAGTATTATGTGGCTGCAGGCTGCTGACCTTGACCCTGTCGTCCTGGCTCACCATCAGGCATCCTGGAGCTTTCTGGGGGAGTCTCCAAGCAGGACCTCCCAGGCCCTCCTGCAGACTTGCCTTTCTGTGGCCACTTTGGCCAGGGGCTCCTTTAACTTTTTCTTCTTTGGAGGTGAAGAGAGGGAAATGGGAAGGTCCCCAGTGCCTTGCCATCCACAGGCTATGGATCCTCTAGGCTGCTGGACTAAAGATCAGTTTTTCTTTGAAGAGTGAGAGACTTACAGCTTGTAGAACTGGCTAGGAGGTGAAAACTACTAAGTTCAATCCATCATTCAGTAGAGAATGCTGAGCACCAGAGAGAGACAGTAGCTTGCCCAAGGTCACACAGCCTGCCAAAACTGGCCCCTCAACCCACATCTCCTGGCTCCTAATTGTCCTAGGGAGCCCTCCCCAGCCAAAGGATTCGGGCAACCCACGTGGGCCAGCCCAGGCGTAAAACACCTAACTCAGAGCATGAACGCAGCGGCTTTCTGCTCTTCAGATGAGAAGCTGACCTTACATGGAAATATCAAGAAAGTCAGACACAATGTGTGGGGTGGGGGTGGGCATAATGCTTCATCATCTCTAAGCCCTGCCCAAACTCTGAGCATGGCAATCAGACTGCAGAAAAATGTTTTATTAATCGACACAATGCCCTTTTCCTAGCCCGGAGAGAGAAGCTTCTGCTGGAGAGGGGAGGGAGGAGAGGGAGACGAGGGGGCTTTGGCTCCAAAGACACATGCCCTCAAGATACATAACTCTGGGGAGAACTTCTAGCAGCTTCTGGATGCAGAAGAGAAACAGGCTGAGGAAGAAGGGAAAGAAGAAAAACAAATGTAGGGTCACACATGGCAAATTGCTCTCGTTCCTCTCTCGTGTGGCATGAAAAAGCAGAAAATGTCCAACACCAGCCGTCAGGAGAGCCAGCCGGGGGAGGAGTGAGGGTCACCACTCATGAAGAGAGTCACACCTGTACTGTGATTCCTCACCGAGGGTGGGTACGAGGTAACACCTGTGACCCATGCGTGCAAGGGGTGACATTCCCTAGGTCCCCAGGAGATTCCTCACCCTACCCCTCACCTGCCCCATCAGCAGTGGGCGGGACCTAGAGTGGGGGGCGGACGCGATGGACAGGGCCAGCCTGCCCTCTGTCACCGGGCTCTGACAGGGCCTCTGAGAGGCCCTATCAGAGCTGCTTCCCATCACTCCCACGCGTGAGGCTGGCCTCCAGCTCTCTGCTGCCGGACCTGGGCCTGCTGTCTCTCCAGGGCGCTGGGAGGGACCCCTGAAAAGCTGTTATGCCCAGAGGCCTGCTGAGGGGAGGGTGGGGATGTTGCCAACACCCAGATGGAGGACAAGGCAACAAAGCCACCTGGGACCAGAATCTCTCCAGAGAGGAAGATGGCACGAGATTTGAAAGTTATTCTAAAAGAAATTTACATAGGATATTTACATAGTATGCATATTTACAACTTTCCCTCTTCCCTAATTTTTTTTTTTTTTTTTTTTTTGCACAGACTCTACTACTACACTAAAATTTCCTATCTCTTTTTTTGTCCCCCCTTCACCAGGACGCACTGTGCCTGTTGGTGACCTCGTCCCCTGCCTGTCCCCTGTGGTCATGTCTCTGGGGGCCCAGAGGAGCTTAATCCCCACTGGCCTTGTCTCCAGTGACTCTGATCTGTCCTTCTTCACCATCCTGTGTCCACTCCTAATGTTCATGACCTTTGCCAACAGGCCTAAGAGTTGGTACAGGCACATTAGCACACTGGGGACATGGTGTCCTCCCCTCCCTCTGCCCAAGACAGAGGCTGTGGAAGGAGATTTCCCCCAAAGGCCTCTCCAAGGATGGAAGTCTGGGTCCCTAGGGATAGGGTAGGTGCCCGTGCAGGTCAGACCAGTGCACCTTGTGACCCCAGCCTCTCCATTTATCAGCAGTAGGCTCTGAGCAAGCCTCTGTTTCCTCAGCTTTAAAACAGAAAACAGGGGTGCCTTGGGTGGCTCAGTCAGTTAAGCCTCCAACTTCACCTCAGGTCAGGATCTCACGGTCTATGAGTTCGAGCCCCGCGTTGGGCTCTGTGCTGACAGCTCAGAGCCTGGAGCCTGCTTTGGATTCTCTCTCTCTCTCTCTCTCTCTCTCTCTCTCTCTCTCTCTCTCTGCCCCTCCCCCACTCATGCTCTCTCTCTCTCTCAAAAATAAATAAACATTAAAATAAAAAAATTTTTAAATAATAAAAAACACAGAAAACAGTGATCTCTCCCTCTCATATGACTAATGGGGGAGGTAAATGAGGAAATGCATATAAATAATTTATATTTAGCCCAGTACCTGGAACACCGTAGAAGCTATTATTGTTGTTGCTGTGGTTGTTGATAATGAGGGACAGTAGCCCTTTACATGTCAGGGCGAGCCTATCTCACTCAGTCTTCAGCGAGGATGGCAAACAGCTGCTTCTCCACTTTCTGGACAGCAACCCTCACGAGGTTCCAACATAGCTGTTAAATTGTCATGTCTGTCCTAGGGTCAGCCTGTCTCCGACGCCTGACCAACCGTGGACGGCACTTCCACCTGGAGAGAGGCTAGAGGGGCTGTTCCTCTGAACCCTCACCCCAGTCCAGCCGATGCCCTCCCTCTCTCTCCCCTTACCAGCTTTCTCTCTTTTTTCTTGGCTTTTATGTCAACCTTACATTCTCATTTTATACATTCACTTGTTTATCGTCTGCTGCTCCGGCGAGAATGCCGGCCTCCGAGGATTTGGCCGTTTGGTTCGTGAGTACCTCCTCAGCCCCCAGCACGCAGCCTGGCACGTGTAGACCCACAATATTTGCTGAATAAATAAGGAACGAGCACATTTAACTTTTCCACTACAGCTGAAATGCCACCTCCTCCGAGAAGGCGTTTTGATTCCTGCCTCCTCCACCTTCCCCTCACACTTTACTACCCTTCACTCATACCTCTTACCTTGCTGAACCCAGAAACACAGCTCTGTGCCCACAGGGCATCTCCGTTACGGGACTGAAGCTCTTTAAGAAGCAGTGGACCCTAAGGGAGTCAGAAGACCTCAGCGGGGCAAGTTCCCTATACCGTTGGAGCCTCGGTCTTCTCATATACAGAATGGGAGCCCAGCACCCACCCCACAGGATGTAGTCCTTGCCCTGGTTTCTCTTCACAGCCTCCCCAGTCAACCTCGACTGAGTCTTGCTCACAGCCAGGGCTCGGTGCATGTTTGCTAAATCACTGAGCCATGACTTGGCCAGTTGCTGACCACGGGCCCCAGACAGGTGTCTCCGGGAGGGGCAGGCCAGAGGAGGTTCCCAGGGAGGCCAGGGGTGTGCCCGACATTTCTCTCAGAGGAGAAGAGGGGGAGGAGGAGTACTGGCAGTGTCTTTAGTCCCCAGAGGCTCTGCTCAGGGGTCTGGCACTTCAGGGACCAGGACAGAGCCGTCCGCAGAGGCTGTGGCACTCCCAGTTAGCACCGCCCTGGGCCAGGCACAGACGGCCTTTGCTCTGTGACCATTCAGACCCCACCTATCCTATCCACATGCCAATGTGAGGATCCTTTTATTTATTTATTTATTTTTAGCAAAGCCCATAAGCCAATTCTGCCTTCCTGGGTCAGCACTGTTTATTTAATTATCATTGTAGGAGATTAAAAGAAAACCTTATTTGACTCAGAAAACCAATATGACCTTTTGGCCCCAGCAGAAACACAGTATGACAGGGAACAGCCACAGGCCAAGGACAGAGGCTGAATGGAGGCGTCCTGGAAGCCATTCACGGGTGGCTTCCACATTTCTGAAGGGGGCAGGGTGCCAGAGAAGTGGGGCCTCTCCTCCTCCTTCCCTTCGGTTTTCTTTGGTAATCTCATCGATTCCCTGCCTCACCCCATTCCCAAAACTGCCTTGCTGGCCTGGCCGCCTTCTCTGTGTTAAGCTCTAGACCCACCTTCCCACCACCCTGCCGGCTGCCTCAAGGCTGCGCAGAGTCAACTGCAAGTAGAGAAGGTCCAAAGCCAAGTTTACTGTCTCTACCCTCCCTTGCCCTCCTGCCAAACTGTTCCTCCCATGACGTGTGCCACCTCCCCATCTCTAATCACCCGGCGTCATAATTCCAGAGTTACTTTTGACTTCTCTTCTCCTGGATGTCTTTCCACTCTACCTCTTTCTGTCCCTTTCCACCGCAACCATCCCACGTTAGGCCTTCCTCACCTCTTTTCTGGATCAGACTACTGGCTGGCCGCACAGTGGGCAAGGGCCCCCTCTAACATTCAACCAGAAGATGGCTTCAGATCCTCCTAATCACCGCGACACCGGAACGCCGTTAGTGGCTCCCTAATGTCTCCCAGATAAATGCCTTAGCCTAATATTTGAGGTCCTCTGTGTCTCCAGCAAGCCTTTTATTCCTGCTTATCTCTAGCCATTGCCCTCATATACCCTAAACACTAGCAAACCAGCGCACTGGGTAAGCTCCCGAGCACCGTGCCCTTTTGCAATTTACTTGGATTTCCCATTTCCGCATCTCAAAATCCTACCCACTGTTGTTGGTCTAGCTGAAATGTCACCTTTTCCGTGAAGCCAGTCACTCATTCATCAGCAAATATTTATTAAGCATTCCGTGCCAAATATTTCCCGATCACTCCAGAACATGCCCCATCCTTGCCTGTCTGCTCATAAACACACTCAAATCCCCTGCTGTATCATCAACTTCTTAGGACAGGAGCGAGGTCTTAGTTATTTCTATTTCCCCAACACTGCCTAACAAGGTGCGTCACAAATACTAGCTGCTCAAGGATATCTGCTGGGTTGAATCAAGATGCGTGCTGTCTGTGGTTTTAGTATCATTTCGTTTAAATTCTACTTATTTTTTCTGCTTAAGTAGGCGCGGCCAGGAAGAAGTAAAAATAAACTAATGATACTTCTCAGCAGCTATAAGCCTGTAATTATGGTCAACCCTAAGTTACCCATGATACTGGAGACAGTGCTGGAGGGAATCTCCCACCAGAAGCATAAAAACATTATCGCCATCAGTCTTTGATATGTATTGTGTAGCCGTCAAGGAGCTGATTTGCCTTTTCAACCCTGCGTGGCCAGTCAGGTTGATATCTGCCTCCACAGTCCAGATGGCCGGCTGGGTAAGAGGGACAGAAGGAAAGACGGAAGACATGCTGGTGGCTGGGTCCAGCCTGGGACCGAACGTCTGCTCCGCACAACCCCAAGGCAAGGCCGGGCGGTCCCAGCGTCACAGGCACACGGTGTGTGTCAGCACGGTGAGGGCTTTGGCCAGTTTCTCTCAGATGACTGCAAGGGTAGAGACATCTCAGCCCCCCCCCCCCCGGCAGCCCAGTCTGGTGTCCCGAATCCGGTGTCCAGATATTTGTTTAAGGACGACGACAAAGTGTCACTGGGACTGAGTAAGGTCCTGGGACGGAGGGGGGCTGTGCTTCCAGTCTGGCTGGCATCGGGATGGTGCCTTCGCTGTGCCACCGGGAACCACTGGACGCAAATCAAAGAAAATGAGATTTGCAATTTTGCATCGATAGCCAGATAATGTAGGGGGGGGAGAGTTCCCCGCTTCCACTTTGGAAGCAAACAAATATCACATGTGGTGATTCGGCAGCTGCATGAGTTGGGGAAAATTGATGCACATTTCATGTGTCAGGGAGCTGAGTCCCAGAGAATGGAGCCAGCCTCCCAGAAAATGGTTTCTTTATATAGTTCCATCCATTTATTGTTTGATTGGACTTTCTGTATATTAAATTCAAGCTGTTCTGCCGCTCATGGGTATTATGATGCGTTGGCTCCGTGGGAAATAATGAAGGTGATGGGATTTTACAGCATCACATTACAAAGGAGGCGTCCCCAGCCTCATCCATCTCTCCATCAACTAGCTTGTGTGTGAGGTGGCACTTATATTAAAACGATTTTTCTGATTCAGTTTAATGACACTCATTCCAGTCCTGACACCCGGAATATGATTACATGAGCGAGATGCAATCTTCCTCCATCCAGTTGTGGTCAGCAAAGGCTGAGCTGTCTTCCCTCCCTGTCCCCCACCTTCCCACTCACCCATCATTTGCATTGTGCCGGGTGGAGGGCGGGGGAGGCTGGGCCTCTGTTCTGGCCTGGATGCAAGCTGGACAGAGGCACCAGCCCTGGACTCAGCCTGGAGGGCACGGTATCTGAGCCTTCTGGCCGAGAACTCTGCGTGCTCCGAGGCATTGCGGTAACTCCTTCCTCCTTGTCACAAACAGGTCCTCATTGGAAGTTGGTCTGAGGTCACTATAGAACACCTCTTCCAAAAGAGATTGCTGGGGGACTGGTCCCTACTTCCAAAAAATAAATAGATAAATAAATAAAAAGAAAGAAAGAAAGAAAGAAAAACTGCTTGGATAGCACCAGAGGATGAACACTGACGACGGGAGTACAGGTGTCAGCTTCTTGGAAGGGGTTGGTTGTGTCCAGGGGCCAGGAGACTCACAGCCAGGTCTCTGCTCCTCTCCCTGCCTGGGGAAGGGGAAGGGGGGCCTTCCAGTCATGACAGCATGTGCACAAGAGCCCTGTTGGGCCCCAGAACAGGAGCTCCCCCGCTGGATGAGAGAGACAAAAATGCTGTAGTAGTTACTGAGGGCTTCTGCCCCTCCCCTGAGGGGAGGGAGGGCCAGCCTGCCTTTTATTTACACTATTTTCCGGCAGAATAATTGCTATTCCTCAGGAAGAATCAAGTTTGTGTTTACGGGTGTGTTTAAAGAGGGAAACCCAAACAAAACCAAACAGAGAAAGGGAGAGAGAGAGATTGAGATTGATTTTGAGAGACTGAGGAGGAGAGCTGTGAAATGGGCACCAGCCCGAAAATCCCTTTCCAAAAACTGCAGCAGTTTGAATTGCTGGACTGGAAAACCAACCTAACGTAACGGTTCCAGTGTGAAGCACCCAAAGTCTCCTATATCCTACCCGTGGGAATCCACCTGTCCCCCATCTGCAGCCCTGATCGCCTGCCCGCCTCTCTGTCTCAGCCGCTCTCACAACCACTGACTTTCTGAGTCACCTGTTTCTGTTTCTGAGCCAAGACTGTCCCCCATGGTGGTGAGAGGGTGTCCAGTCCTTGGCAGGTGCTTGGTTCATGCCTTCTTGTGAAATGCTTCTCCCAGGGGTGAGGAAAGTCTTGAGGACCATATCTTCCTGGGCCAGTGCTTGCTACGGGAGCTTTTGGCTTTTTGCTACGGGAGCTTTTGGCGCTGGTGCGGTAGAAGCAGGACCAGCATGGCTTCCTGTTGCCCCTGCCTTCACGTACATGCAGAATGTTTCAGCTCTCCCCTCCCCGCCGCCAGCACCCTTGGCCCAGCCGCCATCATCTGCTGCCTGGACTATGATGGTAGCTTCTCCCCCTACAAAGCATTCACTCCCCAGCAGCCACAGTGATCCTTTTCATTTTTTTTTTTAAGTTTACTTATTTATTTTGAGGAGAGAGAGCACATCCATGCAAGCGGAAGGGAGGCAGAGAGAGAGAGAGAGAGAGAGAGAGAGAGAGAGAGAGAGAGAATCCCAAGCAGGCTCTGCACTGCCAGTGCAGAGCCCGATGCGGGCTCAAACTCATAAACCGTGAGATCGTGACCTGAGCTGAAGTCAGACGCTTAACCAACTAAGCCACCCAGCTGCCCCCCAAATAATCCTTTTCAAACTTAAGTGAGACCTACTCAGCACCCTCCAGTGGCTTCCCATTCCAAGCAGAGTAAAGGGCAAAGGGCCAAGTCTTTGGTTGCGAGGGCCCCGCATGAGCTGTTTCCCCAGTGACCTCCTATACCCGGGCTCCGCTCTTGCAGCTTGACCATTAAGACCGTCTAGCTCTTCCAAGAATAGCACCAAGGCCTCTCCTGCCTGATGGCCTTTGCATTCATTTGTTGTTCTCTTGGCCTGGAATGCTCTTCCCTAAGCTGCCCACATTCCTTCAGGTCTCTGCTCAAGTATCACCTGCGTTCCTCATGTAAAATGGCAACTCTCCCTGGCTCTCCCACCTTCCCACATTCATTACTCCCTGTTGATCGCACCATGCTTTATTTGTCTCTGTAGCATGAACTGCTGCTTGATAGAATGGATTTGTTTATGTATCTACCGTCTGGGCTTCTCCACTAGAACGTAAGCTCCATGACATCACAAACTATTGTCTTGGCTTCTGTATTCCTATTGCCTAGTGACTACTCAATAAATACGTGCTGCAGAAATAACTGGATGGAGGAAAATTTCAAGGATGGGGGTGCTTATCTTTGGCTCCCTTTCTGCTCCTCCCTGACCCCAGAGTCTGCAGTGGGAGGTATGGCCACACAGCCCAAAACGGTGAAGGAGAAGGGTTTCAGCTTCCTGTGCAAGAAAGGCCCAACTGTGCTAAGGTTGACATCAGAACCAGAGAACGCCCTGCTTGGCCTCCCCATCTCCAACCTGCCCACAAATGGAGATTTGTCTGAGATGACAATATGGCTAACATTCGGACAGCACTTCCAACCGGTTCTTAAAACGGCCAGGGGATGGTTAGCAGATGAGAAAACTGAAGAGAGGTAAGCTGGGCTACTAACCTGTTTGGTTGAACAGATATCTAGTGAGACCCTGAGCTAGGCACGGGCCATTCAATGATCTCTGGAATACAGAGATCTGCCCTTGAAGAGCTCACATCCTGCGAGAGAGACACATACGCAGATAAAGTTAATAAAATATGGCAGCCGACAAGACAGGGGTACGTAAGGCCACAATGGGAAGGAAGAGGACGGGTACCTAGGACACCCTGGTAGCAGGGGTGGCAAGAAGGCCTCCTGGAGGAGATGGTGTGGGCCTGAATTTTGAAGGATGATGGGAGTTGGCCAGACACAGAGCAGATGGGGGGCAATCTCTGGAGTGGCAGGAAGCGTATGCATAAAGTCCTCTTTTTCTGACCTTTGGTCCACTGTTCTACCTACCATCTCCTGTTTTGGCTCAAAGGAAAAGCAGTGAGTCTCATTCAATTCATTCTGTCTGGACCTGATGCTAGGCTGGGGTGCAATCATAGCGCTTTGTATTCTCAGGCAGTAGGGACACAGTAGGCACTCAATAAACGTGGAATGAATACAAGATTTCTCGTGAAGATGTGGGTCTGTATCTTCTCTTGGGAATTGCAGCACCAGAGAACTGTTGGGTAAGAAGTGCCAAACCAAGAAAAGAGCATGGGGTCATTCCTTCCCAGTAAGCATGCTATGACCAGATCCCCCCTGGGCAGGGTCACGCCACCACCCAGGTAGATACGGCTGGCCAGGGTCCCAGGCCAAGGCAATTGGGAGTTGGGAAGAGGGTTGGTGGGCCTCGAGGCAGTGAAAGAAGGTGCAGCCAGAATCTTGGGAACTGAGGGTTAACCAGATCCCAGATTGGCCCCACTTCCGGCACTGGGTTGGGGGGTCAGCCTGACCAAGTACCCCATTCTGGGGTGTGCCTGTATTGATTGTCCAGGGCCAGCCCCCAGTCTCGCAAAACCTCAGGCAGGCCCCTTCCAGGATTAGGTTTTAAAGGGAAATGCAAATCACCTGGAGGCTGCTTCATGCTTGGAAGAAGTAAAAATCGATTCTGTTTTCGTTAAAGGGATTTTTGGACCCTGTCAAAAGCTCTCTCATCTCGGGGCATGGGGTGACAGATAGGCTGGCAGTCTCAATTACATAAGCAAGCCAAGCAGGCAGCAGCAGGCCATCTTACCAGGAGCGATGCTGCTCTGTGCCCTTCCCAAGCCCGTCCCCACCTCCCCAAGACAGCCAAGAGAGCCTCATCCCATCCAGTCTCGGAGCTGGCCCTCGACGGCCCTGATGGGTGCTCTCTTGCGACGCTTTCCTTGTGCACGATCCTCTCTTCCCCACGCTGAACTGGAGCTTCACCCACGGACTGACTCAGACAGTCTGGGCCAATCGTGATGCTGAGCAAAGTCAAACACAATTAAGAAGGAAAATCTGCTTAAAAAAAAAAAAATCTACAACATAGAATACATTCACAAACTGGGTGTGTTGGTCTTATTTAATATTGGGAGTTCTGTGTTATCCCTTCCCTCGGTTAACTGAGATAATTGAGGATTTTATTTATAGCATCAATTATGAGCACTGAAATTAATCCTTTCATGGTGCATCTGGGAACTCAACTGTCAAGGGGGCATAAGGGAAACCTGGACTGGCCATGGGGGTCTTCCCCACCAGCAGAGGAAGGTGCAAAGGAAAGCCATCCTCAGGCCTTGGTGGCAGATGGGCTGTTATTGTTCTATGTGCTTAAGGTATTTTGAGATATTAAATAAACAGAAATAATTGGTTCCAGGAGATCCCTCCCTGGAGGACACCTGAGTAACTCATCAGTGAGTCCTAGGAAAGCAGGCAGAGATGGGAACTGGAGCAAGGAAGAGTGAACTCCACTTGGCACATCGGCCCTAGGCCCAGCCCTGCAGCCTGTCAGTCAGCCCTGCTCTGCAAAGAAGCTAAAGAAAGTTTCTCCCAGACGGAAACGGGAACTTGGGGCAGAATCAGGGCAGGGAGGGTCTGGAGATGGGGAAAACTAAGTGTCTGTTGGGAGTTGTTGGAAGCAGCCGTACAGAACGTGGACTATGGCAGAATGTTGGCCTTTGGTATTCCACAGCCACTTGGGGGCTCAAATCCCAGCAGACAGTAAGAAAAAGAAGGGTTTTCTGGAGCAGTTTAAGCCCACGACTAGCCAGTGAATCTGTTCAGGACAGGAACCAGCCAGGGTCGAGTTGGGAAGGCCTTCGAGAAGGACAAGAAGATGCCCACAATGCAGAGTGTCTCAGGAGATGGACCAGACACCAAGCGAAGGCTGCCCTCCTCTGCCCCCAGGGCCCAGGGCTGGGACAGAGCCCAAATCTTAGGTCCACCCTAGAAAGAGGAAAGGCAGGTCTGGAAAGGACTGAGAACAGTATCAGGTCAGGCAAATGGTATAGGCACCCCATTCACATCGACCAATCCATTAAAAAGTGTTTTGCCAAGCACCTGCTATGTATAGCCAAGCAGTGAGCCTGGTGATGGTTCCAACTGCCAATTCAGGTCAAAGTCAAAGTAGTCCAATCGAGCATTAGACTACACCAGCCAGGGCGGAGGGGAAGAAAAAGCCTGCTGTCCCATTACTTATCTGAGGTTAGGGGAGACACTCCTGAAGGCTTCTTTTCTTGCTCATTCGTTTCCCCTCCCAGAGGCTAGACGTTTCGACGCATGCAGAAGAGCAGGGAGAGGAGCCCACAGGGCCAGCAGTCAGGGGAAGCATGCTACTTCCCATGCAGGTGCCCTTTCCTCCCTCTTTGCTTTCACTCTCTGGCAGAGGCCTCTTGCTCCCTGCCATCCTCTCTCCTCCCTCAGAAAGTAAATATGAGGCCAAGATTGTCCGTCCCCTGACACTGAACTCACCCCTTGATCTACAGGGTGAATGCTAAAGGAAATCAGTGGTCTCCCCAGCGACAGTAAAACAGCGCCTTTTGCTAGGAAAGCAGCCATTAATTTCAAAGGCAGTCTTTAAACTGGCCAGAGGCAGATGTTTTATTTACAAATTCCCTGTGTGCCTAGTAGAGTGGCTGTAGTACTCACCGCACTGATGTTTTCTTGCAGAGTGATGTGACTAGAAGAAACTAACACTCTGTGGCCATCATATAAAAGAAGTAACCCTGGGGGGCTCTGCCTTCCACCTATGTCCCCGACAGTCTGGGTGTAAGCGGAGTGGTGAGTGGACAGAGAAAGGGCACTGGAGGCAGTCAGGCTGGTTTTGGAGAACCAGCGCTGCCCCTTCTCAGCTGTATGACTACAGAAATCTACTTGACCTCTAGAGCCTCGCCTTCTTTCTGTGTCTTCAAAGTTGTATGGCATTTTTCCTACCTTGCAGGACTGCTGTGAAGACTTCAAGGGATAATGTATGCAAAGTGCTTAGCGCACTGCTGACACATGGTAGACACACACACATGCTGTTATACTAATAATAAAAAGTAATAGGCAGGTGGCCACTGAAGTTTCCATCGATCTCTTCTGAAATGATCCCATTTTAACTCTGACATCCATCTGTCTGCCCTGTTTTCTCCCCATGGCAGTCCTGAGGCATCACTCTGGTGTCATGAGTCCCCATCAGAGGGCACTTAAGGACACTGGATAGTCAGAGCCACATCGGGAGCATGGCCAGGGAGGTCTTGGCCATGGGTGAGGTTGCCTTCAGGAGAGTGAAGGGATGGGCAGGGTCTGCCTAGAAGGGGTAAATGTGTCTCTTTCTCTTGATACGGTGGCCAGCCCCCAAGCCACTTTATCCCTAAATATCCTGCTGTGCCAAGAAGCCCACATCTGCCACCTAAACCAAGAGACAAGGTCAGATGACCAGACATTCTTACCCACTCCGGGCGTGAGCAGCTGTTCAAAGAACTGTGTGTGTGCTGGAGGGAGAGGAAGGGGCAGGATGGCCTGTGTCAGATCGACAAGAGACAAAGGGAATGCCCCCATCAAATATGGCCTCCACAAATGGACAATGACACCCCTTGCTCTCCCCCTCCCGTGTGGCACAATGACAAATGTAATCATTTTAAAAGGTCCCGTCACCTGCTCAGTCATTCCCAATAAGCACACACAGCACTATGGAAAAACCGACACCAGTGCCGCAGGGTTTCAGGCCAGGAAAAAAAAAAATCGAATCACCAGGACGCCACCAACCGAATTGTCAAAGACCAAATAAAAAGCTTCATGAATTCTCCATCAGCAATATAATGCTTCCTGGCCTAAGCAAATACAGACCCAGCACATGAATTGTAAAGGGATTTTTGCATTAGCCTCCGTGACTCGCAACGCCCAAAGCAGAAACCCCTAAGAAATACATGTCTCCATAAAGCTGCCTTCGTTGGCTCTAATCCTGTTAGGGTGAAGATTGCAATCTCCTTCCTGAGCCCCTTCCTCTGATGGAAAGCTCACATGCCAGCACCATAAATACATTTCTGTGACCTCAGCTGGAGAAGGGACCTCGGGGAGATGGAAGAGACAGAGTCACCCGTAGCCTTGCTGAGTGCCTCTCCCTCCCTCTGATGATATTGCTGCTTCTGTGTCTGACCACGTGATCCGTGCAGACCACCTCAGAGTCGCCCAGGTAGGCCGGGGCATTCAATCACAGAGTCGGGCTGAGGAAGCAAGACTGCAACTCCTTCCATGAGAAGAAAACAAATCGGATGCCCCGCTTTGCCGAAAACCCAAGTTCAGAGTCACTTAGAGAAAGCCTGCTCAGATCCACTGAACCCTTGAGCATCTGTGGCAGCAGAGAAGAGAAGGCAACAGAGAAATAGCCTGCAGATATACTACAGAGAAGAAATGCAGGAAGGATCCAGAAGAAGTGCTCTCGGTGTCTTCTGGTTAATGGAAATGTGTACCCTCCTTACGACACTCACAGAACACCTCAGGGCCTTCTTCCTTCCTACCTGCTGCCCCGTTTCTCTCTCAGTGACAGCCCTTACAAGCACGGATGCTTGTAAGAATACAGCCACTCACCCCACCCCCCACAACACACTGCACGCATGGCTGAGAAGACAAATGACGGCTTGATTTTCCATGTTGTATAGAATGCATGGCCCCCCCAAAAAAGAAAACTCAATGCAGAGCAAGCTACCACCCCCAAACAAATCACTTGTGTGCCTTCCTTTTCTGATGAGGCAACTCCCCTTGCTCCTACAACTTGGCCAAGCGACTCCCCACTCCTCTGCCCAGTCCTGATGCCATCCACGGTTTCCCACCCATCCAACCTCCACCCTCTTCCGGTCTACCGGCACAGACTTACCCCAGTGTGGTCATGGTGACAATGGTGTACCAAAAAGAGGCAGGAATGCTCGTGAACTTGCTGGCAGAGGAGCCCTTCTCCGCGTAAAACATCACAGTGGCAAAGATGATGATGGCCATGGTGAGGGAGAAGAGGAGAAAGCCGAGTTCAGAGGCACAGCTCTTGAGCGTGTAGCCCAGGATCCGCAAGCCCTGGGAGTGGCGCGAGAACTTGAAGATCCTGAAGACGCGGAAGACCCGGAGCGTGACAAAGGCACCGGACACGTCCTCATTGTTGGTCATGACCAGGCCGATGTAGTACGGCATGATGGCCACCACGTCGATGATGCTCATGACGCTGCGGATGAAGCGGTAGCGGCTGGGCGCCGCGAAGAGCCGGAGGAGGTACTCCACGGTGAAGATCATGACGCAGGCAGTGTCCAGGCAGAAGAAGGCCACCGAGTAGCGCTCTCCACAGGGCAGCTCCTTGCTCCCGGGCACCGTGCCGCACGGCACCGTCTCCACCACGTTGGTGATGACCGACACGGCAATGAAGAAGCCAGTCACGTAGTAGAAGACCAAGGCCAGCGTGCTGGTGTGCGGGTTCTCGAAGGCCCGCCACATGGTCTGGCGGAAGCTGAGCGAAGGCATGGACTCCTGGTTGTTCTCCGAGTCGTTGTCGTCCATGAGCCGCTCGGCGTTCTCCCTCTTGCGGTCCTTGTACTCCTCGTAACAGCAGTCTCCGATGATCTCCGGGAGGATGCCATAGAAAGCCAGCTCGTCGTCGTAGGCCGAGATGCACTCGTAGCGCGGGTAGTGCAGCTTCCCCGTGCGGTAGAAGTTGAGGACGCACCGGAACACCTCTGGGTCCCGGTCAAAGAAGTACTCCTTGGTGTCCTCGTTGAAGAAGAACTCCTTCTCCGTGCTGCCCAGCAGCGTGTCCGGGTAGCGCTCCAGCGTGGTCCGCCAGGTCTGGAACCTCCGGCCGCTCACGTTGAGGACGATCAGTTCATCCTGCCGCTTGTTCTTGTCGGCGGGGGCGAGGGGCATGGGGCAGTTGGCCACTGGCATCCACCCGATGGCCGCCGCCCGCGCAAAAGGCAGCCAGGCTGCCACTCCCGCCGCCATGGTGACTCCAGCTCTTGGGCTGGCCACTGCTCAGAGGCTTTGCACACCAGCTTGGAGTTAGTTCCGGGACCCCTGGGAGATGGGAGGAGAGAGCAGAGAACCGGGTGAGTCCATGATTGCCTCCCAGGTAGGCAATGGGACACAGGGAAGGGTCCGTGCTGAGTGGAACAGCGAGCAAAAGTCTTGAAGGCAAATTAACGAAACCGAAGCCGCCACCGAAGAGAGGAGACTGGATTCTTTTCCCTCCCCTCCTAGGGAGAGCACCTAGCACAGGGCAGTGCTGCAGTGTGGGATCACCAGATGTTGTTGACTGCCCGACAAATTGTCGAGTTCCGAGAAGGCTCAGGAGCATTTGGAGGGAAAGCCTCTTTACTAGGAAGATCTGGGAAGACGCAGGTAATAATCAGCTCTGAAAGGTTATGGCGTTATTACGAATTTAAATTGGGAGAGGGTAAATGAGTTCTCATTAAAAAAATTTAAAAGTGGGATAAACATGCTAATTTTTATTTCACTCTTCACCCACCAGGGTAATCAGGAATGGGGTGTGGGTGAGAGAGATCAGGTAAACACATGCTTTCTACTCCCCCCTGGTGAGATGGAGGCCGGGGCTGCCCGTGTCTGGAAAGTTCTCTGAGATGGCAGGTGAAGACGGTAGGCCTACAGCTTGGTACAGTTCTGTTCCCCAAGTCCCATGGAGAAGGCTGTCCCTGGTGCTACCTTCTGGGACACCTGGCAACCTAGCCTCCAATCGTATCCCTCAGAGCCATGGCAGAAAGATGTGGGAGAGGCCGTGAGGTGCGGCGGGGTTCCCTCCCCATCCTGTAAAGGGGGTCCTGGGCTCTTGGCTCACCTGCCTTCCATGCATTGTCCCTCTCCCTCCAAGAGGAAACTGAACCACACTCACTGCCGTCTCCAGATTCCTCGCCTCCCGTCTCCATCTGCCCACCATCCAGAGCTCCCTCGGGTTATATAACAACACTCTTTCCCATGCCAGTGCCTTTCACCTGGCCCCGCTCCACCCCTGGAGGCTCCTCCAGAGCTGGGCCACCTCGTCCCCTCACCCACCAGTCTCTCAACCACACCGTGGACACACCTCCCTGTCACCTGCATGGCTGGGGGGAAACAATGGCTTGAAGAATTATTTTTGGCCTTGAGAAACAGATTTACCTTCCCAAATCTGGCTTTTTAAAGATGATACTGAAATGACTCTGAATCCCCAAATGTGTTGCCATCTGTGGGAAGACATGTGGTGACACAGAAACAACGTAACAGCACCAGGAAATTGTTTGGGGTTGACACACTCATTTTCACTAATCCTAAACTGGCACCCGGACCCAGCCCTAACTCAGAATTATTTGGACACTCTGGAGTTCAGTTGGCTTGACTCCATGTTTAAATCAGTGAGGCAGACGATCTTCGTCTTTCCCTGTAAACCTGCTTCCTTCTCCTGACTACCAACTCCTCTAGGCTGTCAGATGTCTACTGCCGCTCACTCCTGAACTGCCACTAGACTTTCCCGTCTGGACAAGGTCAACCCGAACTTCCCTCCTTGCCAAAACCTGCTCATCAGTCAACCTTTTGTTCACGGTTTCCCTAACCCCAGGCCTGTCCCTTTGGCCACCTTTCTCATTGCTTCACCCACACGGTTTGCCAAATAATGAGACAATAGTTCTTACTGCCCTCGTTAAGGCCCCAGTTTGCTCCCTTCCCACTGGCCTGCTCATCTCTCGTCCCACGCGACCCCCACCGTTTCTCCCGGTCCCTGGGGAACCCATTCTGCTCAGAGTAACCTCCCTAAAGCAAGGTTCCGGTGGTGCCTTATCCCACAACCCACAAAATCAAGTCCAAACTCTGGCCTGGCATTCCAGGACTGCCACAGACAGATCCTGGCTTACCTTTCCAGCCCAAGCCCCATGCACCCGTGCAGACCTCCAGCAACAAGGCCAGAGCGGCTCGTGCACACACTGTGTGGGGCGCTGTTTCTGGACACTCTTCCTTCCGTGGGGAATATCCTTTCCCTTCGGCCCTCCTCTTCGCCTCCCTGTTCCTCACCCTCTCTGTGACGCCCCCTTGAAATCCTCTCCTTCTCTGGGCTCACAGCACCTTGTTTGCTCCTCTCTTCTGGCACCTATTGCCCTCTGGGTTGGATTACAAGTCACTTTCAACATGTCTTATTAACACTCGCGGCTCACTATCGTCCTGCACGTACTCTATGCCAGTCTCTGCGCGAACGGGCTCCTGTCATCATCTCACATTATCCTCCCAGCAACCCTGGAAGCCGCCTGAGAGTTGGCGGCGTGCCAGCTGGAAATGGACAGATCGGGGATCCCACCTCGGGCAGGGTGACCCCCACCCCCCGGCCCCCGTCACCCCATGCCCCCCAGCCTATGCTACGTGACTTCTCAAGGTCTTCCGTCCATAGAAGAATGGCAGCAGATGTCTACACAGGGCTGACTGTGTGCCAGGCACTGTACCACATGCTTACGTGGCCCACGTCAGCTGAGCCCACTGACGGCCCTAGGGGGTAGACACCACTGCGGTCCCCATTTTGCAGGTGAAGAAGATGAATCATGAGGAGCTTTAGTAACTGGCCTAAGGATGCAATAAGAAAGAAGAGAGATTTAAACCCAGGCAATGCGGAGTTCAAGGGTACAGCCCTGTTCCCCCCACCCCTTGCCCCGTCCCATAGTAAGCTCCTGAAGGGTAAAGGCCATGACGCCTCAGTTTTTACATGACAGCCCAGGAGGTAGCTCAGTGTGCTGCTGTCAGTAGGTTCTCAGACTGGGAACCCTGATTTTACAGCCGCCATTTGCATTCTGTCAATTTTACTCCATGCCGTGCTAAGTGGTGGGGGTGGGGGGGCGTCCAGGGTAGACTTTTCTCTCTCCTAACAGACAATACACTCTGCAGACAGATCGGAATCAAAAGAAGCCAATTGAAGTGGCTCTGACTCACTGTGCTCTCAGTCGGGTTTTCTCAAGGAGCCAATCTCTGCCTCAGTTTCCTCATCTGCATGCTAAAGAGAATATTCACAGGCCCCTCTGCTCCCTCAAAAAGGGAGGTTGATTCAGATGCCACAGAAGACAACAGGAATGACAATGACATTCCCCATAAATGTCATCGCTCAGAGAACAGAAAACCAGCACAAGCCTGATGAGCTCCTGATTATGGGGAAAGAACAGGGGGGTTGTTCACCCTCTGCAGTGGGTGGTCCACATGCTACGAATGGATGTGGGAACACATCCTGCGCATTTTATATCCTTTGCAAGAAATTTACCCTGTTAGTTCCCATACTTCCTCCAGGCTATCGGGAGGATTTGTAGTCCCTCCACACACTCTTAGCTGGGTTTTCTAAGGAGCAAGGGAAGTTTGGCAAGCAAGCCCACGACATAAACGTTGGCCACAGATAATTCCAATTCACGTTTGGTTAACACTCATGGAGTGCTGACAATGCTCTGGGCACTGTTTTAGGCACTCTTACAGCAACAATTTAATTTGTCCCCACAAAAAAATCCTATGACGTGGCCGTCTCTGCCCATAAGTTTCAGGGAAGGAGCAGAGACTCAGAAAGATTCCTTCAAAGTGGCTAAATTCCATGTATATAGGAGTTGATGATTTTTCAAACAGACCATTGACTGAGTCACTGCCAAGTGGCTCTCCCGACCCAAGTATAGGTAGGTATTGATGCTCCCCACAGAAGACAGCAGGATGCAGAGACTCCCCTCCCCCTGTCCCAGGCAGCAAAGAGCACGCAGTGGGGAAGTCCTACATTCCAGCTTCAATTCTCCCCTGAATGTGTGAAGGCAAGCCACCATCGTACTCTGGGCCTCAGAATCCTGATCTGTACAAGGAGACAAATGGGCAAGAAAGTGACAAGGAGCCCTTGGTTCAAGGAATCCGTGATTCCACTAGGATCCAGGATATCAAGGTCTCACTGAGACCTCTTCCTAACGGTTGCCCATACAAAGCAGGAAGCAGAGCATCTGGGTTTGTTGCTGTGGGGACAGACTGAGCCCGAGCCTCATCTCAGCAGAGGCAGCTCTGAGAATTCCTGATGAGGCTGGTGCCCAGAACAGGGTGCACAATCTGCATCACTCAGAACTCAAGGCTGTCCAAGGCCGGGTCTAACAGCAGAAGGCCCGGCCTCCTCCCTGGAGGAGAAAGGGGGCCAGGCTCCCAGACACCAGGCCCTGGACCTCTGACCCTTAACATTTTTGCCTTATCCTAGAATGGAGCTCAGAGAGGTAGGACCTTGAGGGGGTTCAAGTGGCAAAGAGTAAGGTAAGAGACTGCTGAGCCAAGAGCATCTGAACCAAGAGACCCTGGAGCATCCAGCTTGCAGACATGCAGCTCTGTACCCTGAAAAGGCAATGCCCTTCCCCTTCCATTCTCCCAGGGCTGCTCCACCCTGACTCCCAAACCTCAGTGCCTGGTGCCTGCCCCTGCCAACCTGAGCTCCACCACCTTACCCTTTCCACCTCAGGCCAAATCCCTCTTCCTAAGGGCAATGAGTACTCTATATACTGCTTTCAGATGAATAATTGAGAGGTAAGGAAGGAAAATCAACCCCTCTCTATCTATCATAAAAGCCTCTAGTCCCAAGGCCAAACCAATCCAGGACGATCTTCCCAAAGAAGGCCAGGCAAAAGCCAGGTTGTCTCCAGAGGCTCAAGCTCTGTTCCCCCCGGTAAAAGGTACCCCAAAAGGAGCAATTACCCCACTGTTACTTTCTGTGTGTGTGTGTGTGTGTGTGTGTGTGTGTGTGTGTGTGTGTAGGGGGCGGGGTGGGGCTTGGAAGGGGAGGAAAAGTTTCCCACCAGATACCGTGCCCAAGGCCATACTAGGTCTGCACAACCCCGCAGACATGACCTGGCTTAAGCAGGGCTTCTCCGTGGCTCTCACCGCAGCGCTCGCCCCCTGACAGGGACCAACACCTCCTGGAGCAGATCTGGGTATGAATTCCTGCAACAGGCACAAGAGTGCGGCCCCATTTCCAGCCAATGGCACTGCACATGCCTCAAATGCCAAGGTTTTACTAGGACGTGGACGCCTTACAAATGAAAAATCTGAAGCTATTTTTGCTTTTGGCAGAAGAGTTTGACAGTGGGAAAGATGGGGGTGGGGGGAGGCTGGGGAAGAGCCGTTTAAAACAGGTAAGTGCTCTAACGACAAAGGCAAAAAATCCTGGAAGAGGGGAATACATTTCCCCCTGCTGTAAAAAGTCAGCCCTATTAAACAGCTTCTGTTTTGGAGGTAGAGGGCCAAAAGTGGGCAAAGTGACCAGACAGCCTGTCCTGGGGATTGACACCTGACCTGAGCCCAGGCAGGCACAGGGCAGCAAAAGCATCGCATCACCAAGGTCTGCCCTTCAATGACCTCAGCAGAGTGCGGGGTGTGGAGAGTCTCTGGAAACTTTTACCTTCCACAATTTCATATCATGTTGCTTAGCTCACAATGGGGCCAGTCCAGGGGAGGGGAGGGTCCTGGTGATCCAGGGGGCCTTCTCCCATGCCCACAGGGTTTGGGTAAGCAGGCATGAAATGACAGGGTGTTAGGCTGGGGATCCTTAGGGTACAGGCCTGGGACATACATACAGATCCTCTTTTCCCACAGTGCCACTCCTAGGCTGGCCAGGGCACTTTCCTGAACTCTCTTTTTCTTCAGCCTCCTCAACTGCAAAAGGGAACAAGCTACTAATCTTTCTTCCTCTGGGGGTCCCTTGTGTACTTGCATTTTGTTGCATTCAAGTAGCGACACGGAAAAATAAACACATCAACTGCCGTTTGTGTGCCAACATGTCCACATGGGGAAATGTACACACACTTTGCGTTGAATTCGTGCACGCCCTTTCTACAGACATTAAATATCCAGGGTCCCTTGAAGTAACGGTAAATAAGGCACAAATTTAACCATCACATAAGTTCACGCAACATGCCAACGTGCACCATATAGGAACCTTTGCCCAGTCTTACAAACGGAACCCATTGTGCCAAGGATCACAAGAAAGTTCAGACACCCTCTCTTCAGAAACAACCACGGAGCCTTCTCTTTGCTCTAAGATTCCAGGTCCGGAACCTCAGCCTGTTGCTGACATATCAGGCTGCCCGGGATGAAAGCAGAACCTCTTGGACTTGATTCAAATGTCAACGCTAAGCAAGTGCAGGAATTTAGTTGATTCCAGGTAACTTCTCTGCCCTGTCCCTTCCGTGCCCCATCCCCAACGTAAACACCTCCAAAAAGTGAGTCTTCGGAAACCCCTCCCCCGGGCCGCACTGGCCCCGGGTGTCACTTTAGAGACCTTTCCCGGAGCTCCAGGGGTGGAAGCGGCAACCGGGTAGGACCAGATGTGCGGCCCCGAGCCTCTGGTAGGCACGCCGCCGGCTCGGTGGGCTGGAGAACTTTGCGAAGCGCCCCAAACTGCTCCTTGCTTCCACTCTCAGCCATTTCTCTCGTTCTCCCCTCACAACGAGCCAGGGGACCGAGCAAGCCGTCGCCACCTGCCGCCGGATCCCGGGGCGCTGCCTGTGGCACCCCCGAGGGAAGGCAGGCCAATGGAAAGAGGGCAGAGGTTCACACCCCCACCCCCAAGCCTCACGTCTCCGAGCTGCCCGGAGGTGGCTGCACAGCCGGAGGGAACCGACGCCCCCGGGCCGGCTGCCTGCTCCCCCGCGGCGCCGGCCCCACCCCCAATCCTTCCGGCGCCCCAGCGCCCACCCACCCGGGCGCAGGAGTGGGAGGGTGCCGCGTGGGCAGCGGGAGCAACAGGCGTGGGAGCAGCGCTCCTCACACTTCCTGGCTCCAGAAGGCTCGGTCGCGTCCCTCTTACCTTCGGCGAAGCGAGCCCCGGGCCCCGCGCCCCGCGCCCGCGCGCGCGAGGAAGCTGCGGCCGGGAGCCGGGGGCCGCGGAGGCGCGGAGCGCCCAGCAGCGCGGCGAAGCGCCCAGCAGCCGCCGCTCGCCGGCGAAGTCTCGCTCGCTCTCTCCCTGGCTCGGTCCGTTCGTGCGTCCCTCGGTCCTTGGGGCCCTCCCTCCCCCGCCGCCGCCGCCGCCGCCGCCGCCGCCGCCGCCGCCGCTCCAGCCCCGGCTCGGCGGCGCGTCCCCTCCCCGCTTCGCCGCCCCGCTCGCGGGCTCGCGGGCTCGCGGGCTCCCTCGCTCGCGCCCTGCCCCCGCCGCTGCCGGCGCCGCGCGGAGCGGAGCCCGGCGGGCCACGGGCTGCCTGGCGAGGTCCCTCTCCCGAAGGGGGAGGCGTTGGGGGCGCGGCGCGGGCGGGGCGGAGAGGAGAGTCCGGGGGCGGCGGCGAGGCTGCGCCCTCCGCTCCCTGCCGATCCCCGCCGGCCGAGCGGCTCCAGGCCCGGCCGGAGAGCGCGGGCCGCCAGGCAGCGGAGGAAGAGAGGAGGAGGACCTGGAGGCTCGCCGAGGGAGGGTGCCCGGGGCGAGGGCGTGTGACTCCCCGCGCGAGGGTGTGTGTGAGTGCGTGTGTGTGTGTGTGTGTGTGTGTGTGTGTGTGTGTGTGTGTAGAGAGAGGGGCGCGCGCGCGAGCGGGGGGCGGGGAGACGAGGCAGAGCCTGGTGCGTCTCCCCGGGCGAGTGGAGGAATCCTAGGGTGTGCCTGGAGGTGGCGGAGTGTACCAGCGCGGGTGGAAGCGCGTGTGCCGGCGAGGGTGGGCACGGGGGTGAGCGTGGCAAGGTGAGCTCGGCTTGGGGTGGGGGCGGAGCACGGAGTGGGCACGAGTGTGAGCTCGGGGGCGTGTATGCTGGGGACCCGGGGAGAGGCGGCACGGAGCCCCGATGTGTGCGCGCGCGTGGGGGGGGGGTGTGGAGCTAGCCGGGTGTCTCTTTCTCACCGACTGTCCACGCGACACCAGCACTTGCTCACGGCCGAGCCCCGCCACCTGGCGAGGTGGAGCCAGCCACCGCGCAAGCTTCCCGGCTCGCCGCGACTCTCAGCTCCGAGTGCCGTGTGCCTGGGCTGGAGATCCCAAGGGGGACTCATACTGCCCTTATCCCACGTAAGAGCCGCTCTCCTCCCAGGGCGCGAGGGGCACGACCCGAAGGTAGGATTTCACCTTCTTGTCCTGCCACGTGTTCCTAGCACCCAGATCCGAGAGTCTGGACTTGGGAGGATGAACTCTGCCTGCGTCCGCCGGATCCCTGGGTCCCTCCCCAAAGCCCACGGATCCCCATTGCCCTGTGCCTCGACCCAGGATGGGGAGCAGGAGGTCGGCACGTGCCCACAGGGCCCGGCGGATGGAGCCTGGAGCATCCCGGAGTGTGGTATCCGGCCCAGCCTCCCCCACACTCCCGGCCGCGGCGCGCGGAACGTTCAGTCCCCGCAGACCCAGACCGTGCCGACCCGCGGCTCCAGCTTTCCCCTGGTCTGCGGCCCCGGTGCCCGGAATCCCGGGATCTCAGCCCGCCACTCGAGAAGCCAGACGACTCCGTGCCTCAGCAGGACCGGAACACAGGGCTTGAGAGGTCACAGTTCTGAGTGGGGAGAGGTGGAGTGTGGAGAACCTGAGACAGACACAGAAAAGCAAAGTGTGCGGTGAAGGCGAGGGTGTGCTAGAAAGAACCTCGCTGAGTCCGGAACGGGGTTTCTGGCTTGTGAGAAGCCCAGCCCTGTTCCAGGTGACAGTTTGGGGGTCGGTCGTTGTGGTCTAGGCCGCTGTGGGTTCCTGGCAGCTGGCGCCCTTCTTTCCCTTATTCCTGCCACTCTCCCCAAAACCCCCTTCAGTGTGTCGGTTTGAAAGGTGTACAATTGGTCCTTCAAGAGGTGGGCGTGGGATCCATTAGCATTTGCCAGGAGTCCCAGAGCGGTGTGAGATTTGCATACTGATTTACATACAGTAATAATGATTAACAACACTGCCACTCCCTGGCAGACAGAGGAAGAATTCAGGGAAGGCCCTGGCATTGCTCCCACCTCCCTCCTCCCTTCCCTCTGGGGAAGAGCTAATTTTCTCACAACTATCCACTTCAGCTGCTTTGACCCCTGGGACTGCCCCAGACTCTGGGTGGGCAGGTCCAGGGAGGGGCACTTGCCTTCAGTCCTCCACCACCAGGTCCAACTGGGGAGAGTTAAAACCCAGTATTGTATTCCTGCCCGCATTTGAACTCCTGTACATCCCACCTTTGTGTTGCTCAGGGGGTGGGTCTGCCCCAAAGCATACAGGCTTTCTGGAACAGTTAGCTGGGGGCATCCTTCCTCTTCCAGAGCAGTCAACTGATGGGACCACTGTGCTCTCCTGCACCTTGTAAGTTGTATTTAAAGACAGGACACTGATTCTGACACCTCCCTGCCCCTCCCCCCTTACACACACCTGGCCCTGTTCCACCCAGGCTTACATCTCATCATTCAAGAGAAGTAGCTGTCCAGAGGATCTAGACAGAAATTGGAAAGATTTGAATTTCTAGTCTAGGCCAGTATGTTTTTTATTTACTGGCCTTTCTCACAACCAGGTGATCTGGAAAATAAGAGCAAGAGATGGGCAGGAAGGAGGCTTCTTGACTCTGGCAGCTGGAGGAGCCACTGCCCAGGAGATGCTGTCCCTCCCACCGACTGCCACCCTCCGTTGCATCTTTCCAGAACTGCATGGCCTCACCTTCCCCCTCTCTGCCTCTGGCCTGGCCTGGCCGGGATTTTCACTTGCTTTTCCCCCATGACACGGCCGCTTTTCCTTTAACTCTCAGCTTCTATTTAAAAAGCTAATTTGGGAGCTTGTCCATGCTCCCAATTCAGACATTTTAAATAGGAACTGAAAGTCAGGAGCTGCTGGGGCACTAGATTTCCTCCCCCTTGCCACCAGCACAGCTCAGGCATTTGTTCAGTCACTCCGTTGGCCGTGGCCCTATGTGTCTGTCTGTGTGCGTGCATGTGTGTGTATGTGTGTATGTGAAAGAGAGAGAGAGAGAGAGAGAGCCAGCTAGCAAGAGTGCACTGAGTGTATATCAAGCTATCTTTTCTATTTAAAGATGGTGCTCCTATGGATGACTGTTCTCTGTGTCTGTGTGTCCTTCCTAAGCTGTGCACACATGAGGATTCTTCTTGAGTCCCGTGGTTCTGGCCACTATTTGCAGAGCTTGTCACTGTGAGGACTGTGACGTTAAACGGCAACCCGGCTCCAAGTCAGCAGCCTCTGTGCTGACACGCCAGGCTGGTGTATCTGCACAGCTATTTTCCCAGGGCCGCCCTGCTCAGGCTTGCTCTTTGAAGCTGTGCCTCAGAGTGATCTTAAGGTCGCCCGCTCCCTCCCCTCGCTGCTTGTGGTTGTCTTACTTCAGTAGTTTGCCCCATATTGGCCCAGGAGTTGAGAGAGAGAGAGAGAGAGACTGCGCCTCCGATGGTTGCAGGCTTTCCACATTCAATGCGCTGTGTACCTTGGAGGTAAAAAGCACAGGCTTTGAGGTCGCACTTCCCGGGTTTGAAACTGTCTCTGTCGTTTCCTAGCTGTGTGACCTTGGGGAAGCTACTTAATTTCTCTGTGCCTTCATTTCCTCATCTGCCATAAAATGACAATAAATACTACTGTTTTACCTTAAAGGGTCCTTGGGAGGATTTAATGAACTCTCAGATAAAGGACTCAAGAGCAGTGCCAGGAACGTAAGAAGCACAGTGTAACTGTTGGCTGCTGTTGTTGTCCAAGGCAGCAGTGGTGCAAACAGGAGGTTTTCCTGGGAAGAAGTCAGAACTGCTGGATTATATACACAGACGTAGGCAAACACATACCTCCACGCGTGTCACAAGAACAATGCCAGGCCACAGCCCACAACGGGTCAAGTTCACCTTATTGAGATAGTTGACTCCTTACGCCCCAGAAGCGGGGAACTTCTGATGAAGACAGAGAGGAAGAGCCACAGGGATGGGATAAAGAAGGGGCCGGACCAGGTGGAAAGCCCATGGGACATTTCGTGGGGGCCTATTTTATGCTAGCCATATGGACCCAGCCTCCCCTGTTTACCCAACCACGCTAAGCAAGGCTTTATAGAAGTAGAGATCTGGTGAAGGACTCAGTGGGGGGTGGCCCCTCATTCTCCTTTAGTCTCCCCTTGGGCTTGGGGACCTCTCACTTTGGTCTGGCCGTTGCCTCCCATCCCTTATCCCTGTAGCTGGGCATATCAGCATTCATTCATTGGCCATCTGAGTTCATTTCCCTCAGTCCTTGAGCATCTAATCAAGGCACAGAGAGGTTAAGTGGCTTCCTCAAGGTCACAGGTAGGAACTCATGAGGCCACAAATAAGAGGAGAACAGTCAAAGACCAAGAATAGGAAGGCTGTCCAAGGGATCCAAAGCAACATTGCAAGTCATTGAATTGTATCAGACTTAATATTGACCTTAAGTAGCAGAGCCACCATATGCTGGACTCCTTGCCACATCTCCTATAAATCCTGCACCATAAGTATTATTACCATTTTATAGATGGGAAAACTGAAGGTGGTTGATGCTAAGGGATGCATCCCAGGCTATACACCTAGAGTGAAGCTCTGAATCCTCCCTCTTTCCACTCCCCAAGGCTGCTGGTCATTTGCTCTTCTGAGAATAGAGAGACCCCCTCAGTCAGATAAGATTTGCCCTGAGAAGACATTCTTCACCTGGCTCTGTTGGCCTCTCAAGTATCTGGCCTGTGTAGGTTGGGTGTGGGACAGGGTTCAGTGTGTTAAGACTGAGATTGTAGTCTCAAAATCAGTGCACCTTGTTCAGGCCCTGATGGCTGAACTCAAAACCATCAGACACTTCTGGTAGCTTCTTGAGGGAGTGGGGGAAACCCACACTTCCTGCATCCCTAACCCCACCAGGGAGGCCAGTAGTTGCCTGAGTGGTCATCTTATTAGTCGAAATGCCTAGACCAGTTAGGGCAAATGAGAAGTCATCAAAATTCATGGGCTCCAGTGGATCTTCCAAAAGTCAGTCTGTCCAAGAGACCTTTGCCAGCCCGATGCCTGCTCGAACCCAGGCAGATCCCGGGGAGGCATATCCGTGATGGGGGACTTTCTGCTCATCAAGACCTCCCTGAAGGCAAGAGGCTAAGTGAAGGAAGAAAAGGATGGGAAGAAGGAAAGCAAGTCTGAGAAGGGGGCATCGGCACCGGAAAGAAGAGAGACACCCTAATCATTTGCTCATTTTCTTGCTAGAGACAATTTGGAGGAGGGCTGGGGGAGGCTGAAGGTACAGCTCATAGATGTAGTAACTGTTTTAGTCTCCTCTGGTGGCTCCATTTGCTGGGAAACTGACGTTTCCCAGGGCTCTATCCTTGTTCTTCCCTACTCTGTCTGCCCTTTTCCCTGGAAAGTTGATGGGAGCCCCTGGTTTCAAGTTCATTCAGGTGCTGGTGATCTTTTCCTGAACTTTCTCCTCCCCCTAAGTATCTACTGGGCATCTTCATCTGTGTACACAGGTACTTCTCTGCTTCACCTTACCAGCCTCCTTCAATCTTCTGCGATAGATCATTTCCTCGAAAACACCCTCTTCTGATCATGACACCCCCCTCACTTCCTTTCTGGCCTTCCCTCCTTCCACTCACACACCTTTCTTTCCAGCACATAGACCTTTTCTCTGTTACCTGACCCAAGCACGTCCTTTCACTTTTTCGTGCCTTTGTACATGCTGTTCTGTCCTCTGGAAATGCCTCCCACCACTTCCTATTTCCATCTGTCGTCCTAGCAAGCATCCACTCAGCCTGAAACCTTCAACACCCAGCCCAAAGGTCACGTAAGACGTACTGGTAAAGTCCACCCTGACCCCCCAGGAGGAACTAGCCATTCTCTTGGGCTACCGTAGTTGTTCTTCAAATTAAGTCCTTATTACCTTGGTTGTTTGCATGGTGGTCTCATGCTCTGGCTTTAAGCTGTTTAAAGGCAAAGACCATGTCTTACTCATCTCTGAATATGTTACCTCAGTGCCTGGCAACTGCAGAGGCTCAATAAATTCACATTAGGATTATTTTAACTTTCGTTCACCTGGCTCCCTTGATTGTGTGTAACTGAGAATATGTGATAAATTTGTCAACTGGTCAGCCTCCGGGTCCTGACTGATCTTTAGCACTGGCATGAGGACAGAGAGAAAGGTTCAGGGTGTTCAATTTTTGGCTGATCTTAGATGAAAAGAGCCTCAAAGCCCCCCTCCTCCAGCCTTTTACGAATCTACAAAGTGAGCCTCAGTCAATGCTACCTGCAGAGACTTGGCCAGTGTTCTGCTCTTGAACCAGATTGGTATTTAGAGAACTCTTTTCTTTCCTTTCTGGCAGAAGGTCAACGCCATCCCCAGAATATCGCCTCCTTGGGAATAGCCAGGATTCTGTCAGTTGGAAATGGTACCTAGTTGCAGCTGTGACTATGCTTACCCTAAAAACTGGCACGGGGGCTTGTTAAAATCCCATTAGCCAAAACCCTGGCTTGGCTCAAGGAGATGCCAAGACCGAAGCTTGCTGGTGTTTAATTAGAAAATTGTATGGACACCACATCAGGAAACCTGGGACAGTGTAGACTTAATGGTGACGACATGGGCTTGGGATAGACCTGGCTTCAAATCTTGACTCTAACAAACTGTGTGACTCTGAGCAAGCCACTTTACTTCTCTGATCCTCTGTTCCCTCACCTATAACACGGATCATAATGATGGTATCAGCTCATAGGGCTCATGAGGATTGAATTACATAATGTGTGTAACATATCTCATGCAATTGTAAACAAGGATGTGGGCTGTTACTATAATACTGTAACTGAATTTGCAGGCGTTTGAAACGTGCTCTTTTAAATCTTGGGCACAGCTTGCTTCAGTGCTTGTTTGTGAAGAAGATTAGGTTGGCCACTCAAGTTCTTTCCATGCGGTTCTGGTTCATGCTGAGGCCCTGGGAAATGTGTGAAATCAGAAAACTTTGTCTCCAGATACCCTTTTCTGTTAGCTCTTCTCCATTGTGTGGCACCCCATTTCTGCAGCCTTGAGCTTCAAGTGCCTGTCTCTCCCCATTCCCTCCTCATCAGCAAAAACTGATAAGATAATTTAAACTAAGGTGTAAGTGACTGTCCTGCCCAGGGCTACAGTAGTCATTTTTAACAGGATATGAAGGCAATGAAACAGGGTAGGTGGGGTTTCAGGCATCCATCAGAGTAATACAGGGGTGGGGGGGAAGTTTTAGGGGACAGGAGGCTCTTCCCAATGCCACAGAGTCACTGTCCACTCATAATACTGGCCCCATTAGTGCAGCCATAAACAAAAAAGTATTTCTGTATTCTATTTCTGCATCCTGAAGCTAGAAAATCAAGTCTGCAGCCTTTGCAAAAGTGTCGTAATAAAGGAATTTGTGCACCAAGTTTTTATACTAACCTCCTCTTGGTAAACCGACACAGCTCCTGCATGCCAAGGTCCCTTCCAGTTCTGCACATCTATGATACTCCCCCTCAAATGCATTTTTTCTTCAGAGCTCAAGGGTGGGGTTGGCGTTTTTGCCTCACTGGGTTTGTGGGAGACCCAGCTGCAAAATCATTAATTGCTTTGGTGAGTCAACAAATAAACAATGACAGTCAGCTACTATTCCCATACTGCAAGGTCATAAGAAGTTTCTGGACTTCTCTGCAAAACCTTGTTTAAAAACAAGGATCCTCATGGCCCTTAAAACTTCTCTAGTATGGAAAATTACAAACATATGCACAAGAAGAGAGAATTGTGTAATATATCCCCCCATGAACATATCACTTCACTTTGATAATTACCAACTTCAGGTTTATAATGTTTTATCCATACCCCTGCTTACCATTGCCCCCGGATAATTTTGAAGAAAATTTCACTTACAGATGAAATATAATCTCATCTGTAAATATTTCAGTAATTACACCTTCTTTATGACCAACATAGTACATCTTTCCAAGGGAGAAGAACTTCCTACCTCCCCCCATGATGCCAAGAATATTTGACCAGTCTGCATCTGTGTCCCAGGGCTAGTCTCTAAGTTAGGCAAGCTCAAGGGTTTGGTGAATTCTGTCCAAAAATCTGTCCTGCTCCCTGGGGACAAGGGGACATACATAAAATGTCACGCAGAGGCACTGCCCTGTGCAAGATTTTGAGTATTAGCTGAGCTGTTGCCCAATAACTGAAATGAGACCCAAACTAAGAGGCAGAAATCATCGTCGTGAATCCAAACTGGCCTCAGCATTTTTCACGGGTGTTATTTCATGCAGCTTTCACCAATTCTGATTTTACTTCTATCTTATAGATAAGAAAACTGAGCCCAAGGTCACACAGCTAGTCGATACCCAAGGCAGAAACTGACTAGATGCTAATCGAACTCCGTTCTTTTTCATGGGCATAGCTGGATTACATTTCCCAGGTTCCCTTGCAGTCAGGTTTGGCCGTGTGACTGAGTTCTGGCCAAGGCAATATAAGCCAGTCCCATAAAAAAATAAAACATCCAGGGCAATCCTACATGTTCTCTTTCTTTCTCCATCCACTGGCTGAATGGAGAGAATTTCTAGGCCCAAGGGAGGATGGAGCCACAGGAAGGAGGGAGCCTGGAGGACTGTGTGGAGCAGATACCTCTCTGAACCCTCACTGGATTGTTAAGTGAGTAAAATAAATAAATAAATAAATAAATAAACGAACTTTTATTATGTTAAGCCACCGAAATATGGGTGGTGTGTGTTAGAGCAGTAAGCCTACCTTGACCAATACAGTGGCACAAATAGGATTAAACCCTAAGCTGACTATGCCAATGTTCAAAGCCTTGCCCTACCCCACACTGCCTCCAGGTACAAAAAATCAGAATTGCTTATAATAATCTCCTACATGTTCAGCATTTGATCGAACTGCCTGTGAGGATCTCACATCTTAGGTTTGTGCTAATAGAGTAGCTGCTGATCACGTAGGGCTATAAAAAGTAAAATTTTTAAATCTGTTTCTTAATTGCACTGGTCACATTTCAAGTACTCAGTAGCCCCCATGTGACTAATGGCTACCACATTGGACAGTACAGGGAGAGGACATTTTCATCATCACAGAAAGTTCCATCGGACAACATCATATGTAGACCCAACATTTGCAATGTACCTTTCCCTGAAAATCCCCACAGAAGGGCCGGGGACGCAGAGGACAGAGGATGATCCACAGGCATAAGGGGCCTTTCCCCTGTAGGGGCCAAGAGCAGGTCGCCTAATATGTACCACAATGTCATACTGATTATTTTGTATTGATCTAGTTGGGGAACAGCCAGTGCAAGGACACTCAGACCCTTCTCTGTCTCCCTAAAAGCAGGAAATAAATCTCACATATCAAAGGCAGCTTCCCTGCACTAAGAAGTAAAGAGACATTTTCATCATCAGAGATAGGAGCTTTAAAGGCAAGAAAACTATAGAAACAAAACTATTACTTTTTTACTAATCTGCTACCTCAGCCCAAATTCCGCTCAGAACTCCTTACTAATGAAAGCCCCCAAACATCTGTTTTCTTTATGCTATCAATTCCTCATATATTTATTGTCTCTTTGTCTGAAAAAAATAGAAAAAAACTGCCCACCTTGGTCATTTCTTTAGGCCTCAGTTTCATTATCGAGGCTCCCTAGGCACTTAATAAAACTTTGGGTTTTTCCTCCTATTAATCTGCCTCATGTAAATTTAATTCTGAGTCCAGCTCAAAGAACTTAAGGGTAGAGAAGAAATTTTTCCTTCCTTCAGCCCTCACCCAGACTTTGGGTCTTTGTCCCTGCCTTCCCCAGTTAATTTCCCAGCTATAAACTCATGGCCCTCCTGTCCTCAGGGTCACAGGCTTCGGTATGACTTCCTCTGACAGAATGAGCCCTACCTGTTTCACTGGACTATGTCTCCTGAGGGCAGGGCGGTATCTCATTCTTACCTCAACACCTGCGCACAAGGACCCAGGGCTGTGCTTGCTGGCCAAGGCTGGGGATTGACAGGGAATTTTCCAGAAGTAGAAGCCCAACCAAGGATGCCAAGTACGTGTGTCCATTTCCCACAGGGTAGCCACAGCCATCTTTCTGAAACACAAATCCAACCATATTGCCCTTCGGTTGAAACCCTTCTATAAATCTTCATTGTCCTCACAGGTAAGCACACATAGCTTACGTGTCTCATTTGTTATCCAATCCTTACTTCTTCTGCTTTCCCACCTTCAACTCCTGGAGCTCTTGATAGAAGCCCATGTTCCTACTGTATTAAAAGTGATGCAGTTCTCTAAGTGCCCAGCTTTCTCTTACCCCTGTTTGCTCAAGCTGTTCTTTCCTCAAGAACTCTATGTATCTTTCCCACCTCTGCTTAGCTAGGCCTACATGTCCCCCTAAGCTTGGAAACACTTCTTCCAGGAGGTCTTACTTGCCCCTCAGCCTGGGACAGACCCCTCCAGTCCATCTCCCTTGACTCTCAGCCCTGACCAGCTATAGAACTTTCCACACTTCCAAGTCTTCCTTGAGAACAGGAAGGAGGCACTTGCAGTTAGGAATCGGTAGAGACTATCATATACAAGTTCTTGCCAAGAGATTGACCCTTCTGAGTCCCTCTAAATTATGAGCCTCCCTCCCCTCAACACACACACCCACACTCACACCCACATGTTTTCCATCCATTTGATTCCTCTGCGGAGTCACCAGGGAGGCAAGTGGAGCCCTGTAAGTCTCTCACAAGCAGCGATGCCCAGAGACCTCTGCTTTTTGACCCCAGCCAACTGCTCAGAACAAATGCCACTAAACCCATGGAACGTGCCCTGCTCCCACCTGCCATGCTCTCATCATCTGAAAGGGGGGCCTGATATCTGCATATCAGGGTGTGATATCTGCATATGAGGGTGTGGCAGTCACAATCCAGGCTGGTGCCAAGGTAAACCATGGGTCTTCCCTTCACTGGATTATTTTTATGGGGATCAGAGCAGAGACAGGCAGTGGACTCCAACTCCTGAGACAACATCACAATAAATTGCCATGGTGGCTCTTCTATGGTTCATGACTAGTAAATCAAATCTATTGAACAATACATTTACTGCAAATTTAAGAAGTCGTTCTTCCATTTTTTAAGTGTACACGTTAAATCATGTCCAGAGTCATAAAGAACGGAGACAGCTGGGCTCAGCGTGAAAAAAAAAAAAAAAAAAAAGCAACTGCATACTTAAAGAAGTTAGTAAATTTCTTGTCCTTTGATGATGACAGAGTGAATACCCTTCCCATGGCTCTTTAGGGGTGCTTCTCCCACCCAGGCAGACTGGCATCTTTAAAGTGGTAAGTGTGCACCATTGTAGCTAATGCCCGAGTCAATTTTGCAAATACAGGCTCAACGTTAGCAGGTTCCCTCTTTGCTGCAGATTCCTGGAGTGGACAAAAAAGGAAACACACCACAGCCATCTTAGTGAATTACACAGTGCTGCTTGCCCTGGTGAGGCCGTGATGAGGGATATGGGGAGGGGACCAGGCATGAACTGTTTTTCCCCAGGAAGATTCTTTTCACTTCCTTTTCGGCCTACTCAAATGCTCCTGTGACTGAAGTCACAGCTCAAGGTGCACTTTTGACTAGGACACGTGAGTATGCTTTGTCTTATCTGCGTCTCTAGTCCCACCTGAATATTAACAGGGGAGCCCCAGCCCCGAGCCCGGGACTCAGGAAACATTTTAATTGAACCCATAGGTCTTCATCCACTAACACCAGTTCCACAAACATGTATCAAACCATTCATTCCTTTAACACGTAGTTATTGAATATCCACTAGTTGCTGTGCTGGGCATAAGGTGGTGAGCAAGATGGAGGCAGGCCCTGACTTCTCGGAGCTCCTGGTTTAAACAGGAAGACAGACCGTGGGTGTGTGCTCTGCACTGAGGTTTAGGCTCACCAACCTCTTCTGGGGGTCAGAGAAGCCCGAGGGGTGAAGGGAAGCTAGATTCACAAATTCTCAAAACAATCTCATGAGGTCGATTTATTTTTATTCCCATTGCCGACAAAGAATCGGAGGCGAGCATCACATAGCTACCTAGTGACAGAGCCAGGGCTATGCATGGAGAGGTAGGAAAGCACAGGGAGGAGGCACTTGGCCCAGCCTGTGGGGTCAGGGAAGATGCTCTGGACGAGATGACATCTGAGCTGGGAGCAGAAAGAGGACAAGGAATCAGCCGAATGATGACGGCTGAGGGGATGAAGCGAACACCAGGCAGCAAACACACCAAGACAGGAATGAGTCCAGTGTGTGCCCAGGGTGTGGGGCCAGAGTCAGGGCACAGCAGGGACTAAGGCTGGGAAGCCAAGGCAAGGAGCTGGAGTCTGTCCTGCAGGCCACGGGGAGCCACCAGAAGGCTCCGGGCAGTTGCATAGTGCAGGCAGATCTATGTTAGAAAAACCCACTCTGGCCTGGCAGTGTGGAGGATGGATTTGAGGAGGACCAGATGGGAAGCAGGGGGACCAATTAGCAGGCTATTGCAGTATTCTAGGAGAGAGATGATGAGGGCCTCTGCTAGGGCAGTGGTGGGTGGATGGACAAAAGGGAGCATGAGAGAAAGAAGTTGGAGGTAAAATTATCAGGACTTGGGACTGCTTGGGCACGGAGCACAAGAGGCCCCCAGGTCAGGCTGTGCCACCTGGCCACACGACCCTACCGATGTAGGGCTGGGGGATGCCACGTGGAGCCAGCTGGGGTGCAGAGGCAGCCCTTCCGGGAGGGAGGGCTGGTCACAGTCCTCTCCAGGGGCCCTTTCCAGGCAGGGCTGTTTATACCGGGCTGGAGGAAGCTGTCAGCCGGGGACATTCAAGACCTGTGAGCAATGCAGACCTTCAGAAACAGGCTGGCGTTTCCTCAAAACAAGCTCACAATTCCTCTGGTTGTAGGGGAATGAATTTTCAAAATAGGGCTGAACACATCTCAGCACAGCAGGCCACAGTAGCTAGAGGCCTATAGAATTGCTGACCTCTTGTGAGATAAGAGGAGAAATTAACCCTTGGGTCTCATCCCCTGCCATTCTTCCCTCCGCCCCCTTATTGTCCCCAACATGCATGCCCGCGCAGGCGCACACACACACAGGCGTGCGTGCGCTTTAGCTTCCCTAAACTTCTCACCTCCCCCAGACACACCAGGCCCTTTCACACTCCCTCTTTGCACCTGCTGTTCTCTCTGCCTGCAGAGTCCTTCCTCCTTCCCCACTGGGCAAACCGTGTTCCTCCTTCCAGCCCAATCCAGATGCGGGGCCTCGATGACTGCCCCAGGCATCCTCACCCCACTTCCCGCTGTCAAATAGCACCTTGTGATTAAGTTGCTCTGAGCTCTTTCTCCACCTCCAAGCTCAACTCCTGAGTCGTATTCATCTTGGCTTCCCCGGCAGCTGCACAAGGTCTGACCGTCTCGCCAGTGTTCAAAAACCGCTTGTGAAATGAATGAGCACAGCCCTGGAGGTAGACGAGACATCTTCCCCAGCCCAGGTCCCAAGTTCCTCATGTTCCTCTCACATCAATGAAGAGGCTCCTCTCTGCCCTCCAGGTACTCGCACGCTCCGTGGGAAATCACACCAGTGCACACATGCACACACATGAGAGGAGAGTAGCAGAGACAGTGCCTCCATTTGCCCTCAGTTCTACGTGAGCTGGTCTATTATTAGAGCAGGTCTCATAAATCAGCCTTTATTTTTATCCCCATTTTACAGATGAGGGTTCCACCCTCAGGGAGACCATCCGCTTTGGGAGGCGCTAAAGATCAGACCTGTCGAACATCTGTGGGGCAAACGAGCTTGCCCAGGCTGACTGCAGCTCGTGGGTCCAGATGAAGTCTCCAGAAAGCAAGGCCTTCGGTCATTTGTCAGGTGGCCTGTGCAGTCTCTCGGGGCTTCTGACGGGCTTCTGGAGCAGGAGGAAACTGACTACCATGTCCCAGCTTGTCAGCCTCTGGGAATCTTCTCTGCCTACCTTAGGCTGGGTACCTCCACCTGTCAAAGGTGGTACTCATGGCAGGGAAATAGACAAGGGAAAGGAGGGACTGGAGTTGCCATCATCATCATTATCATCATCACCACCACCATGGAATTAGTAACAACTGTTTCTGTGCAGAGGCCTTATATGCATTCTCATTTCTTGTTTTCTTATTGTTTAGTCCTTACAGCACTCCTATGAAACAAATACCATCACCCCCACTTATCAGATGAAAAAAACCAAGGCTCAGAAAAGTTCAACAACTTGCTCAAGATCATTAGCAGAGCTGGGATTTGGAAACAAACAGTAGACCCCAGAGCCCCTACTTTTAAATGCAGCTCTGCCGAGAGATGCAGAAGGCAGGCCAGTGCCCTGTTATCCATGAAGGGACATGGTAGAAAATGAGAGGCCACAGGAAGGCCAGCAGCACCTGCTCATTGCTCTGACTCCCACAGCCCTTCCAGGTCTCTCCGGCTCCAGGCAGGGATGGAAATCTGCTCCTCGGCAGGTTAGAGCTCTGAGGAGTCCCAGAAAGCACAGGTGAGTGGGGGAGGGAGTGCGGGTAGATGAGCAGAGGTGTCCCTGCCCCCACCCCCCCGGCCAGCCCCCCAGTCTCACAGTGATGGCCTCTGGATCGCTGCCTCTCTTAGATGCCTGGATCACTGCTGTCGGGAGCCTAATCTCCATTCTGGTGGTTTTGGTTGCTATGGTAATTGAATTCACTTAAAGTTGTCTCCACGCTAGTCTGTCTACCTCTTCCTGCCCGTAGCCTAGAAGGGCACAAGCCCAGGGCTGAGGGCAAGAAAGAGGAGGGCTTGGTGGCCCTGGAAACCAGTGTGCTTTTCCTGATCCAGAGGTCCTCCTCAGAGGTAGAAGAGAGAATCCTGGAGAAATGTTCCTTCCAAGACTCTCTCCATCTTCCTCTTTGCTTCCTGGCCCCGCTCTGCAGAAAGACGCTGCAGTTGGGCTGTAAAGGCAGGAACTGGCAACACCAGGCGAGCAGGGACACTCTGAGAGCATCTTCTGTTCCTCAGCATTTTGTTACTCCTTCTACAAACGCCTACTGAGAGCCAGCTGTATCCTAAGCCCTGCTGCTTGTCTCTGGACACAGGGGTCTCTCTGGGGGCAGCTCAGGATCCAGCGCCACCGGAAAGACCCCTACAGCACATCTCCGTGTCTGAGATATCAGGAGACTTGCCAGCCAGGGTCGGGATTGTGGAAACTCCCCTTTTCCTCCTTTCTCTGCCAGAGGGAGTGTCATCAGACTGGGCTGAAAGCAGAATGGGACCACCCTAGGCAGGGCCTGAGGGATAACCCATGCTCATTTTGTCCACCGTGCTAATGTGCGAGAGATTTTGAGATATAAGATAAATGACAAGGATGAAAGCCAATGTCAAAGAGCTGCCTGAGGCGTGTGTGGGAGTGACGGACCCTCCCCCGGACAGCCAGCACTTTGCTTGGGTGATAGGGAGTGACACAAAGAAGGTCACCGAAGATTATGGGTGATTGTATGTGCATAGGGCTCGGTGTTTTGAGTAACAGCTGGGGGAAGCAAGCAAAAGGAGGAGTCATGTAGCTTCAGCTGTGTCCCGGGAATCATGCTCTGTGCTCTGCACTGGGACAACACCGATGACTGAGGCACCGCAGAGACTTTTGAGGAGCTCCCAACCTGGGAAGCATGACAAATGAACACTACAAAGGGTGCATCGTATAAAAGGACAAGAGCAGTGCACACTGGGAGCCCAGAGCTGAGAGGAGAGAGAGGCAGAAGGGCTGTCTGGGAAGACTGCATGCAAGGCAGGCAGGGTACGTTGAATTGCATTTTCGAGGCTGAGAAGGAATTCTTGAGACAGAAAGCCCTTCTGTGCAAAGACAAGAGCATGCATGAGCAAATGCACAGAGGTACGAAAATGAGCAGCATGTCTCATGACAGGCCAAGCACAGGCCAAGCAAGGACAGTGGTAAGAACTCTAGCAGGAAAGGCCTGAGGACAGCAAGCCCAGCTGGGGTTCCATCTTGTAGGCCATGCGGGGCCATCGTGGTAACAACTGTGGTTTAGCAAAACAACTAAGGGAGGGTAGAAGTGAGAGGTCGTGGGGGGTTGTGAGGGGCCAAACTAAGGCTGTTGAATTAGCAATGGCGACAGAAACAGCCAAGAAGGGGAGCCCCAGAATCTGTGGGCCCCATGCCTGGCTGGTTGGGCAGGGGGTGGAAGAGGTGTGCGGGAGGGAGGGCTGACAGCTGAAGAAAATGAAAGAGCCAGAGAAGTCTCTATGCTTAGAATAGAGCCACGGCTGGGAATTCAGTGAAATAAGGAACCCAAGTGCAGCCATGTTTCGGATAGGTGGGTAAGGAGTCTGAGAAAGTCAAGGTCAAACGCCTGATGGACAGAAGGAAGCGTATTTCTAGCACCTAGGAGGGAGCTGCCTATTAGAAATGAGCATGTGGGAGTTACCGGCACAGAGGTAACAGCTGACTCTGTGAGCAAAGATGACATTGTCCAGGGAGGAGGCACAGAGCAGGGACACAGGAGGAGGCAAACATAGCTCCTTGGTGAATGGTCTGAGGCAGGTGGTCAGTTTCCTTTGGGAAGGTGGGGAGTGACTGGAGGCCATGGATGGTAGGAGAAGGCAGGTACACAGCCTATGTGAGCTTCAGGGAAGATGCTACCAAGAGAAAGTTGTGAGAAATTGGTCTAGAGCAGTGGCTTTCAAACCTGAGTGTGCAAGACGCCTTGTCAAAACACGGATGGTGGGGCCTGACCCCCAGAGTTCCTGATCCACTAGGTCTCTAACAAGAGACCTCTAACAAGCCCCACAATGCAAACTGATGCTGCTGGTCTGGGGACAACCTGAATCGAGGCTGGTCTAGGTTGATAAGCCCTCACTTGAGAAGCTTCAGATATAAATTCCTCCACTCTTTCTCGTGGCCCAAGTTAGACATGAAGACAGAAAGCCAGGCTTCAGTGAAAGAGCAGAGGGGGAGGAAAAAGCGGAGAAGGTAAGGCACCTCCTTGGAAGTAGAGAAGATTCTACTTGGGACACAGGGACGGGGAGTGGGGAGGAGGGAAGCCACGGGGCTGGCAAGAGAAAGGCAGGCCAAAGAAGGTTCAGGATTTGATGACACAAGAGGAGTGTGGCCTGAGGGCCATGACTAGGGGTCACACGAAGGGGCCGAAGATGAGTTAGGCAGAGAGAAAGCATAGGATTAGAACCAGCCTCGGGTCCTATTTGGAGTCCCGGCCAAAAGTCCAGTCTCCTTCCCTGAGAGCCTCATACCTCTGCCCATCTGTCCCTTCTAACCGGGAGTCATTGCCAGTCTGGCCCTTCCCCAGCACAACAGAGGCAGCTGCCTTATACCACGGGTCACCTCTCATGGGGGCTGCTCTGAGGACAAGAAGACCTGGTGCTTTTTTCATTTTTTTCCCCAAGATCTCAGATCACAGAGTCCAAGACTCTATGCAGAAGATCCTGACCTCAATACTAGACACCCTCCTGGGGCTGACCCACCCTGCCAGGGGAGGCTCAGAACTTGAGTCTTATTTTCTATCAGTGGAGCGAGTCCATAAAGAAAATCCAATTCATCGGTGTCCAAGAGAACATTACCAAGATAGACGAGACACCATGGGCAGTATTTAATTATGAGCAGGCAGAGCAAATAGGAGGGACGCAATAAAAATGCTAATCAGGGAGGAAAAAAAAAAAAACACAACCCGGGCTTCATTTTCTTCTAGAACAGACTAAAGCTCATCCTCCCCACTCCACACCCAGACCCCAAATGAGTGCTGCAGACCTGGTTCTGATTGTGGCTTGGGAACAGGGGGGTCTGTTTTAGCTCCAATCCCCAGCCTCTTCCTGCCTCTATCTTTCCAGATTCCCAGTTCCTAGAAGGTCCAGCCCAGAGGGAGGGAGGGAGGCTGGCTTTCACTTCAGCCAGGGAGAACTGGCAGGGAACTTGAAAAGTGAAGGAATTTATTACTCAGGGCTCGATTCCATGTTGCAGGGGGCACTTTCAGAAGGGACCATCTCTCTTTCAGTAGCACATCCAGAACGGGCATGAGGAGGGAGCAAAGCAGGACACGGGCCCCCTCAACCAGCCTGAATTCAGTGCACTGGGCTGTGCCTCCGGCCTGGAAGTCAGGTCAACTCAGGGCCACTTTGGGAGACACCGGGGACACTCAGCCAGGCCCAAAGCCTCGTGTTCCCAATTCTATTCAACTTGGCTGAGCTTGACCTTGGAGTGTGGCTCAGGATTTTGCAGACCATTCTGTCTCACTCCCCAGTTGGCTGACTCCTCAGGTGGCTGGATCCTGGGTCCTTCCTGGCCAGCTCACTCAACGTCCACAGTGCTGCCAAAGGCAGATTTATTTCTCTCGTTTCCCTTGGTGTCTCAGTTGTGGGGGGGGGGGTGCAGACTTCATGCTGGTGTCAGGTAAAGCTTGCTTTCTTCGCATCTGTGAGGGTATAGACACAGCCCAGGCCCTTTCCTTATTCTGGCCTCTTCTGTTTACTGGGCTCACCAGCCACCCTGGCTGGTGTCCTTTCAATTTATTGCTCTCTTGTCTCCTTAAGTCTTTTGCAGCCTTGAGCTCTTCCCAGCATTACCAGGGCAGGAATTGCCCGAGGATTGTCTGGGATGCCATCCTGGATCGTCACCCTTCCCTGCAAACCACAGGCCCTCAACTCCTGGCTGCTGCCTCTTCCGGAAAACATACCTGTTAGATAAAACGTGTGTGTGCCAGCTCACTTACCTGCTGTGGGATCTTGCACAAGTTGCTTGATATCTCTGTGCCTCAATTTCCTCACCTGACAAATGGAGATAACCGCATTGCCTTCCCGGGATGCGTTACAAGAATCCAGTGCAAATGCTTACAAACAGATGAGAAGCATCCCTGCCGTGTGAGAAGCTCTCAGGAAGTGTTAGCCATCAGCAGCAGCAGCATTGCTGTGATATTTATTATTGAGGTTGATGATGGTCTTATGTGCCTATATATCCAGGTACTTGGTAGAGTGTCTGGCATGAATAAGCACTCAATAATCATCGACTCGATGAGGGAATGTACTTCGAAGCTAATTTTTTTCCCAAGGTATTACCCTTCCCAGGAAAATTTAAATTTAAACAGAAGATCCGCACATTGATGACAACGCTTAATGCGTAAGTGGCTAACGGTGTGGTTCCAGATGTCTCTGGGGAAGGGATTTTAAAGTCAGTGGTTGTTTTCATATCTAGTCAGTCAGTTAACTCGTAATACAGCTAGCCCTCGTCGGTAGCTCATAGTTATCTTCCCTAAGGTGGAATCTCCCTCCTGATGCCAAAGCAATAAAGCCTTAGAAGCTAGTGTGGGCATAAAGGAGACAAAGAAACCCTTCCAGCTGCAGGAACAATATTTCCTGTATCCCCCGGGCTCCACGTCACCACAACTGGCATATGTGCTGAAGCTGTAAAGCCCACATGGGCTTGTTCACTACGAGAAGGAACGTGAGTCCTGCCCGCCAGCTGACCACAGACCCTGGCATGACGGGGCTCTCAGACTCCAGCCCTAGACTCTCCTGGGAGAGCCTTACCCCTTCTCCGCCTCCGCCAGAGAACTCTGGTAATGAAGAGTAGAAGTATTTTATCTAAATGTTCCTGGACAGCTATGCTGTGAATCTGCTCCAGGATCTTGGGTGGAAAACGGCTAGCCATTTCAAGTTCAGAGGCGAGGGGTGGCCACGGGCCGGGGGGCTGCAAGAGTCTCCCCATGGTATCTCATCCTACAGCTGAAACTACCTTTATAGACATTCTCCCATATGCTTCCCACAACAGAAGAGTGAGTGGGTTGGTACCTTCACTCCTTTTCCTTTCTTTTAGTGTTCTTTTAAAAGATTTATTTTTACATTTTTCAAAATTCAAATGGTCCTAAAGTCTATACAGCAGGAGACCCCTCTTCTCCGTCCATAGCCATCCCCATCTTCTTTGGTGCAGACAAAAATCACTGGTTCCCTGAGAAATGTTCTAGGGATATTTTATGCATATACAAGCAAGTATATATAGTCTTTCCCTCCTTTTCACAAATGGAAAGCTTGCTTTACACACTGTTATGCACCTTGCATTTTCTCACTCCAGAATATATTTTGGAGATTATTCGATATCAGTATGTACAGACCTACATCATTCTTTTTGTGGCTACATGGTATCCTGTTATATAAATTAGCTTATTTAACAAGCCCATTTAAGTCTTTCCACTCTTTAACTTTTATGAATAATGCTGTAGTGAATAACCTGTAAGTGTATCTGCAGGATGGATGCAAGAATATCTGAACATTGGAGCACCTGGGTGGCTCAGTCAGTTAAGTGTCCAACTTTGGCTCAGGCCATAATCCTGTGGTCTGTGAGCTCAAGCCCCGTGTCAGGCTCTGTGCTGACAGCTCAGAGCCCGGAGCCTGCTTTGTATTCTGTGTCTCCCTCTTTCTCTGCCCCTCCCCTGCTCATGCTCGCTCTCTCTCTCTCTCTCTCTCTCTCAAAAAATGAACATTGAAATAAAATAAAATAAAAAGAATATCTGAAAATAAATTTCTAAAAGTGAAATTGTTTGGTCAAAGGCTTTATCCATTGGTAAATTTGATAGTTATTGACGAGTTGCCTTCCATAGATACCCCATTTTTTTAGAGATGACAAAAGTGAGGCTTAAAGGCAGGAAGTGACTTGACTAAAATAGTATAGATTGTAAATAATGGAACTGGATGAAAACTAAGGGTTTTGGGGGTTTTTTTGTTTTTTTCTTTTTTTGTTTTTTTTTGTTTTTTTTAAATTTTTTTTTTTTAACGTTTATTTATTTTTGGGACAGAGAGAGACAGAGCATGAACGGGGGAGGGGCAGAGAGAGAGGGAGACACAGAATCAGAAACAGGCTCCAGGCTCTGAGCCATCAGCCCAGAGCCTGACGCGGGGCTCGAACTCCCGGACCGCGAGATCGTGACCTGGCTGAAGTCGGACACTTAACCGACTGCGCCACCCAGGCGCCCCTGTTTTTTTTTTTTTTTTTTTTTTGTTCTCAGTCCAAGACCTTCTGGGCCCATGGGCCCAAAGAAATCAGGAACATCTAAGAAACATCACTGACTCCTAAACTATAATAAAATCTTCAGCTTCACATATTAAACATGAAATACTGTGGATTCAACTTTGAAAAAGTAGGAGCACGTATCCTCAGGGAACCTAGCCTAGAAGGAAAGAGACAAGTGAGGAAGTATTTTGGTGTGGCATACAGGAGAAGGACGAGATACAAGGAGATAAAATGAGAACATGGGAAGGGCCTTTGATCAGTTTGGGCTTCCTGGAAGAGGAGGCATTTAAGGTGACATTAGCTAATCTAAAAATTTCTTCTGTAACGTCAGTTATGACTTCCTTCTTCTTCAACCCTCATTCTTTCCCATCCCAAACCTCTTATCAAAGTCAGTGGTAAGTAGCAAAATGGATTGCTTTGTGAAAGCGTGGTATAGTTGGGATAATAGTAAAGACTACCTACATATACTGAATTCCCACCGTGTACCAGACTGTGCTTTCTGGCTTAGCGTTAACTAGCCGTGTGACCTACAGCAGGTAACATTCCCCATGTGTGCATTGGTGCCCACATCGCTAAACTAAAACAGGCCATCAGATGACCCATAGCTCCCCACCATTTTCACATGCTATGGCTCTATCTCAGAAATTATCAAGATCACTGCAGCCCCTGCTGGGAGGTGATGGATAAGGAAGTGTCCAGGACTAGGGAATTAGGAAAAGGGGAAGAAGGACTGGATAGTCCTCAAACTGGCAAATCAGCCCCAGAAAATTCCACTGGAAGGGACGATGCTTCCCATGTCAGGGCAAACTAATACTGACAACACCCTGGTCTTAGATTTTTCCAAGATGATTTCATACGCTATGTCATGTGCCCTTCATAACAATGGCAGGAGGGAGGGAGTTAGGGAGGTGCTGGTCTCTTCTACGGGTGAGGAAACTGAGGCTGGGACAAGGCAGGCTACTCAGCTCAAGTCCCACAACAGGCCAGGGACACAGCCTGGGCTAGCACCCCATCATCTGCCCTGGTGCCCAATTTTTTCTATTCTGAGATTCCACACAGGAGGTAAAATTCCAGCTGGGAACAATTCAAAGTCCCCATGAGCCCCAGAAACCTGAAATTAAATGCCCTTTGGGTATTGTCCCACCTCTCTCACCGACCTCCCAGAGCACATTAACTCTTTCTTTGGGTGCTGGAACCTGACCTGTATTTCCATAGAATGAGCCTAACAAGTGGTTTGGGTGACTCGGTACCAATTGATCTGGCGGATAGGCCTTTGAGCTGTAGAGGACTTCAGCATGGTTCCAGTGCCAGCCTCCACTCCGTTGATAACCTGTCCCACCACTAGCTCCTCTGAGCCCGGGGCCCTGCCTTGCCCTGCTGGGTCCTTCCTCTCTGGGAGTCCAAATCCCAAGCCCAGTCTGAGTGATCTGGTGACGTGTTCTCTATTGTCTGCAGGCTCTAAACTGTTTTGACAGCAACCTCCCCTCCCTCATCCACAATCAAAGTTGGAAATTGATGAGCCAGGTAACCTGGGGTAATTTGCTATCTGACCCTTTCCCGGGGCCTACTGGCCCATCTATGAGAGTACCCTTACGTTCCCTTTCCTTGCAGATATGAATAAGAACACAGCCATTTTGGGCCCCATGAGGGAAGGCTCTGTCTGAAAACAGACGTGATTACTATTTCCATCACCTTTATAATCCTTTAATCACACATTTGCAGCAGGGAGTCTGGGCAGGGTGAGTCCATTTATATAAACAGCAGGAAAAATGAGGCTCTGTTCTATATGCCAACCATGCTTAGTCGAAACGTAAGATCGCTGGCCTTTCATGAACAGAAGAATGAATAATCCAAGTATTTATCCCCAAACGGCTCACATCTAAGCTGCTGGGACCAGTGCTCACATTATAAAAAGCTTTGAGAGACATATCACCCCTCCAGGGCCAGTGGGGATGCTGGTCTGGGCTCTCAGCTCCGGCAGCGGGCTGGATGGCATAAAAACATAGGATGTCCAGGCAGCTGACTGCCCTCAACAAGGAATCTCCCGTGTCTCTGGCCCTTGGCTTCTGGAAGTAATTAATATGGAAACCTGCCCCTATCACGAATAGAATAAGGAGTCTAATACAGGTTCAAAAACCATTGTTTGGAAAGAGTCCCTAACAGATGGAAGGTTGTAGTTTTTGTTTTTGTTTTCTTTTTTTAAGATGCCGGGAGAATGGGAAAGGGGATGGGGAATGCCCCACCAGGGCTTCTCCGTGTGAAACTGAGGCTTTTAACGAGTGGCCCAGGTGGCAGAGGCAGAGAGAGGCAGGTTTTGTCCTGAGAAGGGCACCCTCCTGGGAAACATACTCTGACTCTTAATTTTAGATGATTCCTCAAGTAGAAGTCAGTCTTTGCCTCCAAAGGATTGGTCTCCTTGCATAAAAGGATCTCTTTCCTGGTTTTAATGGGCCATTATTGTTTTCTACTGCTATGTAACAAGCCACTCCGATTTTGTATTCAGTGGTACACAATAGTAAGCTCTTATATAGCTCATTGGTCTGTAGGTCACCTGCAATTAGCTGATCTTGGCCATCTCCATCTTGGAGAGGTTAGAGGCACCTGATGGTGAGAAGAAACACCCCATGTCTCTTACAACCTAGGTGCAGAGCGGTCACATCCCTACACAGCCAAAGGCAAAGTGAAGGAGTGGGGAAATATACTGTACTTCTTTATGCAAAGTCACAAAGCAAAGGGCATGAATAGCGAGGGGTGACAAGTCTGGGCTAATGACACAAGCCTGCCTAACCCAGCCAGATGTCCAAATCATGTTCTGTCCCGTGAAGTTCTTGCAGAAGTGCCCCTCTACTCGCCCCTAATAGTCTCAAGCTGGGTTCAAAGTCTTCTGCCTGGAAGACGAGCAGGGTGGGGGAGGGAGTGGATGAGATGATGGGGGTCCTATGAAGAAAGACCCAATCGGCCCACGGTAACTTGGCTTCGTGTCCGCCTGTTCATCTTCCCCTGGGTGGCATGTGGGTACATAAAGAATGGAAAGACAAAATTTGCAAGGAGTGGAAAACGGAAGTCACTACATTTTCAGGTCACACACCCCATGTGACTATTAAGTGGGACATGTGAGGCGCAGACATGGGCGATGCTGTGCCCAGTCTCAACTGGAGGCCGGTGGATGGAGCTGAGACCCTGTAAACGATCCCAACAGTGACTTCACAGAATCTTGATAAAAGAGCGTGGCTTCACCAAGACCCAGGATTCCTCAAGCCAAGGGGGTCCAAGATATAGACTGTTCAGTTTCCGTCAGTGCAGTGTGGCTGTGGACTCCGCTGCGGAGACAGCTGCTCTTGTAGTTTTTCAAAAATCCGTGCATGCAACTTTCCCTTCGCAGCCCTGCAGCCGTCCCCATCCCCCAAGTTAAATAAACCCCTTTGTTTTCTTCGCTGCCATAAAGCATATTATTTCACAATGTCTCATTTACAAGAGGTTACCAGAAGAAAGCTAAATTGGGATTTTGTTCAGCTGCTGATGACTCTTCCCTTATTACCCTAGCTCATTTTCAGTGGCATTTCAACACTTTGGTAATGAATTACCTCCACCATTTCTGGCACAAAGAAAAAAAGGGCTTAAATTAATTTTCAGCAAGGGATACTATTGGTCCAGGCAACTTCCCTCCCACTGTGTTAACATCAATGTCTTGTCTCGTTAAATGCCGATAAACAAGTGTAACACTCTAACAAGCCACAAATTGGCTTATTGACACCTCTGTCAGCTGTTCTCTGCTTCCAAAATCCCTGTTTTATAGACATACGGTGCTTATGCGAAATGGGGGCTCTAATGGAACATCAGAAGGAGGAGACGTTGTTAGCATCTGGGTTCCCTCGCTGCTCATTTTTGCTGTGTCTGACTTTCATCTAATAATAGATGGCATCAATTTGGTTTCTCCAGTCTCTGGGGTTCATTTGGAGCACATGCGTTTGTGGCTTCTCCACGGAGCGGGTGGGCCCCCTCCTCTCCCTAGGCCTCCCCAACTTTCTCAAGGAATGGCCCCATTGGCTGTTACACGGGGCAGTCCTCGCTGTTCAACCAGTCGGACCACCACCATTCAGCAAATCAGACCACTGGGGACAAAGCTGCCAGGAGCCCTTTAACCCATCCACTTTGCGTGCTGCTAGGACCTGAGGACACTGGGAACAGAAGAGCAGGCAACGTCTGAGATGATTCTCCACCGTGGACACCGCATCTCCCTCGTGGCCACACCAGGAGGATGACTGAGTGGCCAGTTGCCATTCAACAGGCTCTTTGTATTTAACGACAAGACAGGAGAAATTGGCCTTAACCCACAGCAAGACCTGCACAAAAGTGAAGATGGCCGTGGCTATGGCCAATGACTGGCACGTGGCACATGGTCAAAGCCAATGAGGCTGTCCTGCCTGACCCCTCATTGAGATCCCAGGAACAGAGTAGATGGCAACCTAGCCACCTGGGACAGGTGCAGCGAGGCAGGGGCATGGATGGGACGACTTGTTCTTTTGGTATGGGGCTTCTACGGTTTTGCTGGCATTCAAATTCAAACACTACCTTTCAAGTTCATGTGGCTATGAACTTACACAGGAAATCTCTTATTTGTTCTCCCATGGACACGGCGGCATCATCGGTAGGACCAACAATAAGGAATTCTGAAATAACACTACAGGGTGCTCACCTCCTGGGACATAGCGTTCCCACCCATGTCCAAACCTGTCCCTCCCCCAGGGAGGCTGGGAAAGGTGGGCCACACTCTCGCAGCCCCTGTCAAAGGCGTGAACCCAAGAGATAGGTGATTGTGTTCAGTGTATGTGAATGGGTGGGTGCACGTGTGTGGGTACACATGGCAGGCATTGGGTGTGGAGGAGGCGAGGGGCCAGGGGTACTGGGGAATACCCCTGGGGAGGGGTATCGGGGAGAACAAAGGTCGACTCTCTCAAGGCAACTTCGAGCATGGCTTCTTTGGCGGTTTTCCTTTACAGGTTCATCCTCAGCATTGGGGGCCCCGAGGGACCCTCTCTTCTCCAATCTACCCTTACTCCATAGGTGGCCTTATCTACTCTCCTGGCTCTAAATAACTGACAACTCTTACAGTGGCTTTCCCCCTGGTTTTATTGAGAAATAATTGACGTACATCACTGTGTAAGTGATGGTTACAGAATGATGGTTTGATTCATAGGTGGTAAAATGGTGGCCACAATAGGTTCAGCGACCATCTGCTTTCTCCTATACCATAAAAAGGACAAAAAGAAAAAAAGGAAAAAAAAATGTCTTCCTTGTGAGGAGAACTCTTAGGATTCAGTCTCTTAACTTTTCTTCCCACATTATTTGTGCCTCCTGCCAGCTCTCTTCCTGAACCTCACCCCTTAGCCCCACTGGATGTCCAAGGGAGGTCTCACCTGCAGCCTGTCCCCAAACAAACTCCGGATTTCTCCCGCTAAGCCTGCTCCTCCTACCGTCCATCCCATCTTGGTAAGGGACAACTCAGTTTTGCCAGATTCTCAGGTCAGAAACCTTGGTGTCCTCCTTGCTGCCTCTTGCTTCGATGCCCCACATCCAATCCATCAGCAAATCTTACTGGCTCTACCTCTCAAATATATCCGGAATCCAGCACTTCTCAGGACCTCAGTCCGTCTCCCCATCCCTGCCACCCTCTCTTTTGTGGTCTTCCTGGCTCCTGTCCTGCACCAGCCCCCTCAGTCTATTCTCAACAGGGAACAACACGGTCCTTTTATAACGTTTCAGATCATGTCACTCCCCTGCCTAAAGCCTCACTCAGGGAAAAGCCTAGGTCCTTGCAATGACCTCCAATGACGCAATGACCTCGAAATGATGAAGATGGCCTCATGGCTCCGTGGCCTCATCCCCTTCCTTGCTCACCTCATTCTGGCCGTTCTGGCCTCCTTGCTTCTCCTCAAGTGTGTTAAGCACACTCCTAGCTGAAGGCCTTTGCCATTGCTGTTCCCACTGCAAGGAATGCTTTTCCCCTGAGGATGAAAAGGTTCGCCTCCTCCACTCTTCCAGGCCTAGGCCTTCCCTGACCTCCTCCTACGTAACACTGCACTCTCTACCCCCAGAACAGGCACTCCTTACAGTTTCTTCTGCATACGTGTCACCATCAGGTTTTACTTACACATTTGTCTGTCTTCTCCACTAGAATATAAATTCCATTAGAGAGGATTTTTTTTTTCTTTTTGGAGAGGGTCCATTGCTGTTCTTCAGCACATAACAGGAACATAACAGCTATGAATGAATGAATGAATGAACGAAGACATGAATGAATGCCCTTATCCCTCTAAATCCCAGTTGGAACCTCAGATAAACACAGTGGCATGATGGCTTAGAAGTCCAAAAGAGGGGTCCTATTCCCTTCTCGCAGCTGTTCCCACCCTCCAGAATATTCTTTTCTCTCTTCACTTAACTCCAACTCATCTTTGCAGGGTCATCTTAAATATCACTTCTTCAGCCTAGGGGACTAAATTAGGCTCCTCAGTAAATGCTTCTGTAGTTCTGGAATTTCTTTTTGCAGCACTCTGCATGCTCAGAGTCTTGTAATAAATTATTCATGGCTGCTGTTTAATGTCTGTTTTCCCCATCAGACTGTGAGTGTCACCAGGCAGGGACTGCATTAGTCTTTGCTCACAGCTGCGTCCTGGCATACAACACATGGCTTGGCACATGTGTGTGCTCAGTTAGTGACAGCTGACGGTTGACAGAATATGGCATTTAAAATGTGCCATTAAAAGGGCGCCTGGGTGGCTCAGTCGGTTAAGCCTCTGACTCTTGAGTTCGGCTCCGGTCATGATCTCACAGTTGTGAGATCGAGCCCGGCATCGGGTTCCACGATGAGTGGGAGCCTGCTTAGAATTCTCTCTCTCTCTGTCTCCCTCTGCCCCTCCCCTGCTCTCTCTCTTTCAAAAAACAAAAGAAAAAGAAAAAGAAAATTGTGACATGAAAGCTTGGAAACTTGGCGAGACACCTCCCCCCTCCCCCAACCCGTGGTGCCAGAGGGTAGGCCCTCACAGTTGTTAAATATTTAAATTGAAAGACATGGGGCGCCTGGGTGGCGCAGTCGGTTAAGCGTCCGACTTCAGCCAGGTCACGATTTCGCGGTCCGTGAGTTCGAGCCCCGCGTCAGGCTCTGGGCGGATGGCTCGGAGCCTGGAGCCTGTTTCCGATTCTGTGTCTCCCTCTCTCTCTGCCCCTCCCCCGTTCATGCTCTGTCTCTCTCTGTCCCAAAAATAAATAAAAAACGTTGAAAAAAAAAATTAAAAAAAAAAAAAAAAGACATAATACTTTCCAGGGAGGGGCCAAGGCCAGGTTGGCTGAGCTGTGAGGTAGCCAGGGTCTGTGTTTGATTCCTTACCCCCTCTGGTTGGGCCACTCATCGTCATGTTGTGGGTTCAGTTTGCAAAGTCAGCTCTCAGGAAATGCCCTGTGTGCCCTTAGTCAGGATCTATGGCCTATAGATAAGGAATGTCTTGCTTAAGACCTTGACTTCAACTCTCACACTGTCAGGGAGCCCATTAGAGGTGTTAATCAAGAAAGAAATGAATGCATTTTCCACTCAATTAAAAATACACGAAATTTTAGAGCCGGAGGAGACCACTTAATCCTGTGCTCTCATTTCACAGAAGATAAAACTGAGGCTCACAAAAGTGAAATGACTTGCCTGAGGTCACACAGAACAGAGCTAAAAATCCAGACATGTAATGTCAACACATGTTCTTTTCACCATGCCACGATTATACTTTTTTTCTCCTCCTCTGAAATAAAACTCCTTAAAACAAAACAAAACAAAACAAAACTTAACAATGACATTAAGAAATGATAGAGTGCCTTAAAAAGTAAACTTTAGGGGCGCCTGGGTGGCTCAGTGGGTTAAGCGTTCGACTTCGGCTCAGGTCATGATCTCACAGTCCGTGAGTTCGAGCCCCGCGTCGGGCTCTGTGCTGACAGCTCAGGGCCTGAAGCCTGTTTCAGATTCTGTGTCTCCCTCTCTCTTACCCTCCCCCGTTCATGCTCTGTCTCTCTCTGTCTCAAAAATAAATAAAAACGTTAAAAAAAAAAGTAAACTTTATTACTTTGAAAAAGTGCTAGTAAGCTAAGTACAATGTATTACCTTTATTAATGCTTAACTATAAATTTTAATTGTACGTGATCTCTTTCCCTCAGGCTTGAATACAAGCTTTCTTCCAGCTGACCCTGATTCCTTATTTCACAACTTCATGATTTCACCAGGTCCAAAACTGCCATTGTAGGGGCCAAGGGCAAGCTGCCCCAAGACAACCACAGTGTCATGTAGATTATTTTGAGCTGAAAACAACCAGGGCCTAAAAGACTCAGGAAGATACTTGGACCTCCCCCTCAAGTGCCTAAAAAGAATTTAGATAGAGGACCTGTACCAGGAAGAGAGCTATTAACAGAGAATCCCTTTTACCTAGGAAACCTAGCTGCACAACAGGAAAATTTTGTTTATTAAACATCTCCTCTCAGGCACCTGCTAATGGCCTTCCTTCCTCCTCTCTGTATCCCCAGACCCCTGCCCCTCTCCTTAGCTCAGGATGACATATGTACCTCGTTTTGCCTGGCTTTGGACTTTCATGTAGATTCCCCACACACACAAAATTAAATTTGATTTTCTTCTGTTAATCTGTCTCATGTCAGTTTGATTCTTAGTCCAACTAGAAGAATCTTTGAAAGGCAGAGGAAATTTCTTCCTCTCTGACCCCACGTCAGCCCAACTTCCAGGCCTAAGGCCCTTCTTGGCCAAGGCCTTCTCCCCTCCCATCGCTCACCAAATTACATTGTTCTGCTGAAAACCTGTGACTCCCTTTTCTCCAAAGTTTTACTTGTTTCAGCCACAGTTCCATTGCAGATATATTTGGTTTTGCTTGAAATTTGCTGGTAATTTGAGTACAGCCAAGAAGTTTTCTCAATGACTTCCTTGCAGCTGCACCTCTAACTTGGTTTAGGTGACTGAATGACTAATAGTTGTTATTAAAGGGGACACAAGGAAGGGGGAAGCCTCCTGTCTGCCTGTGGGGGAGTTACAGTCGGAGTCCGGGTACACAGCCCTGGTGGCAGGTCTCTACGGTGATGCTTTTCACCATTCCACTGTCAGCCCCTGTTCTGAGCCATCACCATCTCTTGCCCGAATTACTGCGCTGGCCTCCTCACTGGCCTCCTTGCTCCTACCCTTGCCTCTCCCCCGCCGTCTCTTCTCACCACAGCAGCCTATGTGATCTATGGTAAAATGGAAATGCAGGTCTGTCTCTCCTCAGCTCCAAGTCCTGTAATGGCCTCCTTTTCCTCAGGGTGAAAACCGAAGTCCTTACACCAGCCTGAAGGACCCCTCTCCCTTTTGTTAATTCTCTGATTTCCTTTTCTATTGCTCATTACCGTGGTCCTCATGCTCTGGACATCAGCCCCCTGGCTGTCCCTCAAGCCCACCAGACACCCTGCTTGAAGGCCTGTCTGTCTACTGGCTGTGCACTCCAGAGAGGGGCCCTTACCTGTGTCAAGACTCTGCTCAGTTCATGCCTTCTCAATGAGGACTGATGAGCAAGGCACCCTACTTAAAAAAAATTTGGGGGGGCGCCTGGGTGGCTCAGTCGGTTAAGCGTCCGACTTCAGCTCAGGTCACGATCTCACGGTCCGTGAGTTCGAGCCCCGTGTCGGGCTCTGGGCTGACGGCTCAGAGCCTGGAGCCTGCTTCCGATTCTGTGTCTCCCTCTCTCTCTGCCCCTCCCCCGTTCATGCTCCGTCTCTCTCTCTCTCTCTGTCTCAAAAATAAATAAACGTTAAAAAAAATTTTTTTTTAAATTTTTTTAAGTTTATTTATTTATTTTTGAGAGAGAGCGGAGAGAGAGAACCCCAAGCAGGCTCCGCCACTGTCAGCACAGAGCCCAACGTGGGGCTCGAACTCACGAACCTTGAGATCATGACCTGAGCAGAAACCAAGATTCGGATGCTTAATCGACTGAGCCACCCAGGTGCCCCAAGGCACCCTATTTAATATGCCACCTGCCCCCACCTTGTCTTCCCAATCCCCCTAACCTGCTTCACTTTGTCTTTTCGCTGACAGCACTTAACACCCTCTAGCATTCTATGCAATCGACATATTTGGGATGTTTATTATTCCCCGTACATCTTCCCCAGCTAGGATGTCGGCTCTCTGAAGGGTGAGATCTATTTTGTTCCCTGTTGTTCCCAAGCACCTAGTAGGGCCTGGCACAGAGCAGACCCCCAAGAAATACCTGTTGAATTGACTTGCTCAGATGCTAAGGTACCACAAGTCCTTACCAGCCAAGACTTTTTGAGTACTTACTCTGTGCCGGGCATTACCCTAAGCTTTGTAGATGTAACTCATTTGATTGGTAATGAATGCTGACTTGTGACTGTTTTGATCTCCTCTAAGCTGTGCAATGCTTTCTGGTTTCTCAAGTGGTCCTGGACAAAGCGGGAGGGGGAGCAGGAGGGGCTGAAAGGAGAAGCGGAGGAGAATGATTGGAAACAATAATTCAGTGCACTGATTTCTTACAGCACCAAGGACAGAAATAAGCTTTAAAATATTCTACTGTGCTAGTTGGGTTAGGATGCGAGGAATAAGCAAATGGAATAAGAAAGAATTATAGGTGGCTTGAATGAAAAAGATGTTCCGGAGCACAGCCTTCATGCTGCAGGTTAACAGAAGCACAAAGGTCACAATCAGTTGGCAAGATGCAGTTGATTGTTTCTGTGTGGTGCCCGGAGTTAAAAGCACATTTGAGTTAAAAGCACTTTTAAGTTAAAAGCACACTAGAATAGGACTTTTACAGATGCCTGTGGATTCTGAGCTCCCTGGGCCTCTCAAGCCCATGGGTCCAAGTGCTCTGTTGGTCATCGTGAGAGCTCAGATTTCTCAGGCTGTCACCTCCACCTCCCTACTAGGTGCAGAACCCTACACCCTGATATTGCTAGAGGCTCAGCATCGTGGGCTCCTTTCTTGAATGGGTCAGGGTGGGGAGAGGCCTCACATGCTCACAGTGACTTTGATCACCTAGGGGCTGCTGTTCCCATAAACCTGTCCTATCCAGAAGGCGGCTATGGGCCACATGACATGCATCTAATCCAAACTGAGATGTGCTGTGGTGTAAAATACACATGGAGCTTCAAAGACTCAGCACAGAAATGTAAAATATCTCGGTACTATCTTTGTTGGATTGATTTCAGGTTGCAGTGCTATTGTGGAGGTAGTTAAATTAGCTACAATTAAATTGTAGATTAATTACAAATTAATTCTGCCTGGGTTTGTTGTTGCTATTGTTTTACTTATTTAATGTGGCCGCTAGAAAATTTAAGATTGCCCGTGTGGTTCCACCGGGGACGGGGGGGGGGGGGGTTTGGGGGGGGCGTTCCATTTCTGTTGGGTTGCAGTGGATGCTGCCATTTCTCCTGGGCTCCACCTGGCTGGTGCGCACCCTTGCCACCATGCACATCTTCATACTACTGGGTATCACCGTCGCTTCCACGGGATGGGATCCCTGTCCTCCAGTAGGTCCTGTTCTGTCCACTAGACGGGACCATCAACCCCCGCCGAGCCCCCAGTCTCCACCCCGGTGTCCTACCAACAGGAGTCCTCAGGCTCTGAAGGTGCCCTGCGGCAAAATGGGAGAACATCTCCCCTGTCCTTTTCTGTTTCTATTAAAAGGGTCCCAGAATAGAGAAAGCTGTTTGTACTCTAGCACCTTGGGGTGCACTGAAAATTTTTTTCTCCAACTTGGAGGTGGGCCAGGATCACATTTTTTTCTATAAATATTTATATAAATTTATATGTATCTAAAAAGATGGTGCACCTGGGTGGCTCGGTCGGTTGAGCGTCCGACTTTGGCTCAGGTCGTGATCTCGCGGTCTGTGAGTTCGAGCCCCATGTTGGGCTCTGTGCTGACAGCTCGGGGCCTGGAGCCTGCTTCAGATTCTGTGTCTCCCTCGCTCTCTGCCCCTCCCTCGCTTGCACTCTGTGTCTCTCTCAAAGATTAAAAAAAAAAAATTATATGTGTATAGATATTTTTATATATTATTTGCTTTTTTTTTACTTTTAAAGTCAATGTTATTGAGGTATGATTTACATACAGTAAAAATGTGTCCATTTTAAGTGTATAGTCTGATAGTCTTGAAAAAAGACAAATATGTTCTAATCACGATAGGGAGCTTTTCCCATCAGTCTGAAAAGTTCCCTTATGCCCGGGGCAGATTTGAGGGGCCCCTAAAAAGCCGTGCTCAGAAATCTATAATGTCATCAGGCACCACCTATCAGGCCTGGCTCTCTCCGCCTATAGGATGGTTCTCCCATGAGACTCCTGAGATCCTCATTTGTGTGGGGCAGGGGTCCACCAGTTCCAGTCTGGGCCCAGCACAAGCCCCTGCAACATGCAGACTGAAGGGTTTTTTTTGTCTTTCTGGTTTTTGTCTTTGTTTTCACTTAGAGAAACATAAAGTGATTTCAACACATTGGTCAACCTAAGAAGGCTTCAAGGAGGTGGTGATGTTGTTATTGTTTTCTTTAGCAGCATTGTTTTCTTTAGCAGCATTGAATACATAGCAATAGTTGGGAGATTGGGGGGAGAGCAGTGACATGTCAGGGCCCTTCAATCTTAGCTCACACTATTGTCGCTTTCCTTCTACGCTCCAGCCACATTGGATCTCTAGTTTTTCAACCACAGGGACACTGTTGCTTCTTTGGGGCTTTTGCATAAGTCCTTGCCACCAGCTGGAAAGCTCTTTGCCCTCTATCTGCAAACCCGGCTCCCTTTCATCCTTCGGACCTTGGCTTAACTGACACCACCTCACAGAGTCTGTGTGTAGCCCTCCCAGTTGGAAAGTACATCCCTGTGTTATTCATTTCCTTTATAACACGTATCCCAGCTTATTCTATATTCGCTTACTTGTTGGCATGTTTAATATCCGTCTCCCATATTAGACTCTGAACTTTATGAAAGTAGGATCTGTTCTGTATTATATTGTATTATTTGTTCACAATGTTTCCTTCTTTTCCTGCACTTGCCATGGCTTAATTAGAAGCAGAGCATTCTTCCCCACCTCACTAATTTTTTTTAATGTTTATTTATTTTGAGAGAGAGAGAGAGAGAGTGGGGAAAGGACAGAGAGAGAGGGAGACAGAGAATCCCAAGCAGGCTCCATACTGTCAGCACAGAGCCTGATGCGGGTCTCGAACTCACAGACTCTGAGATCCTGACTTGAGCAGAAATCGAGAGTCAGACTTACTGGACTGAGCCACCCAGGCACCCCACCATCTCACTTTCAACTTGGCCTTGTGACTTTCTTTGGCTAATGACATGTTAGTGGGAGTAAAATACACACACATCTGACCAAAGGCCTTAAACACACTTACACGGCTTGGCTTGATTTTTTGGAGCTATTTCTTCCTGCCAGGAGAAGAGCCTTCATATGTCGTTATTATTTCTTCTTTCTGAAACCAAAAATGAGGCCCTGTGAAACGGACCCGAACCCAATCCTGAGCTCTGTAGAAGAGCTTTCTGAGCCAATTTGTAGCTCTGTGAGCAAGGAAAACAAATGTTTGTTGTTGACAGCCACTGATATTTTGGGGTAGTTTCTTTTTTTTTTAATTTTTTTTTAATGTTTTATTTATTTTTGAGACAGGGAGAGACAGAGCATGAACAGGGGAGGGGCAGAGAGAGAGGGAGACACAGAATCTGAAGCAGGTTCCAGGCTCTGAGCTGTCAGCACAGAGCCCGATGCGGGGCTTGAACTCACAAACCGTAAGATCATGACCTGAGCTGAAGTCGGATGCTTAACCGACTGAGCCACCCAGGCACCCCTGGGGTAGTTTCTTACGCAGCATTATGGCAGCATTGCTGACTATTCCATGGCCTGACATATAAAAGGTAATCAATAAACAGTTGTTGAATAAATGAAAGAAACATTTTCCTTTGGAAAGCCAAAAGGTAGAGAGTGGAAATAATACCTTGGGGACTTTGGAAGCTCATAGCCAAGAAGAAAAGAAGGTATGGGCCAATGCATAGGAGGAAAAAAGACCCCGAAGATTCTTTAGGATGAATCTCAGGAGAGAGCTCTGTGGCCTAGGGAAGAACTTTGAATTTGGTTTCTAAAGCCACACTAGCATTTAAGGTGTCCTAACTAAAGGGAAGATAGTTTTTGGACTATTGAGTATTTAAAAAATATTTTTTAAATGTTTATTTATTTTTGAGACAGAGAGAGACAGAGCATGAACGGAGGAGAGTCAGAGAGAGGGAGACACAGAATCTGAAGCAGGCTCCAGACTCCGAGCTGTCAGCACAAAGGCCGATGCGGGGCTCGATCTCACGGACTGTGAGATCATGACCTGAGCCAGAGTCGGACGCTTAACCAACTGAGCCACGCAGGCGCCCCTGGAGGGTCAAAATATTTATGAGAGACATCTAATCTTTGAAAGCGCCGCACCATGACGGGGAAGCGGAGATCTCACATGACGGACAGCAACTTTCCTACAGTCAGCTGTTTGGGGCTCGAAGGGAGAAAATTCTCCACATCATTTTTATCCCGGTGCCCTTCCCATGTTGAGTCTAATGAAGTCTGAAGAGAAAAAAGAGGAAGGGGCATATGTGGGATGACAGGCCAGCTCAAACGAAGGTCAGGATTGAGGAATAGCACCTTGTTTCACTCCCAGCCGCGTCTTCGTGTGAGAGGGCTGGGGGTGGGGGGTGACGCATCAAGTACTGGAACAAGGGATCCCCTGTGTTTTGAATCCTAAATCACCTACTCGAAACAAGGTGAGTTACTGAGGTCCCTCCAAAGACTCCTTTGCACTGACTCAGAGCCATATATAGCCAGATTTTTTTAGGAAAGCAAGTCTCTCGCCCTGACCACGCCATTCTGACCGCGCCCCCCTTTTCCCACCCCAAAGAGCGCTCAGGCCGGGCTCAGGACACTTCATTACTGCAGCCCAGAGACATTCGTCTCTTTTCAGAGGCCGATTCTCCCCTCTGCCGGCACCCTGGCGCCAGGCAGGGGTGCTGGGGAGGGCCCTGCTTCCTCTGGAAGAGGCTGCTCCATCAGCCGCCGCCGCCGCTTCCCTCCTTAGCACCTTGTGAGCCTGTCTGGCTGCACGCTGGATGTGCTTGTTCACCAACAACCTTGTCAGATGTTCCCAAGAAAGGCTGTGGCTGAGGGAAGTGAAAAACATAAATATTTTGTCACTTTCCTAGGCTTTGCAGAGCCTGGGATCCCAAGGGGCCCGGCAGTGGCTTAGAGTCAAATTCTTGTCACCTCCATCCTCCCTATTAACTCTGCCTCCTCCCTCACCCCAGCACATTCCTCTTGTCAGAGGCCTGCAGAGGACCGTGCAGGCTTCCCACAAGAGTGTCAGTAGTTTTTTACCCAACTTTTACGCTTTTCTCCAGAGAGTGTTCTGTTACCAATGGGACGCCAAAATGGTACCCAGACCGTGCAGGTGAACAGGAGCCCCCATGGTTGTATCTTGGGACCTGGTCTAGTAACTGCAGACGGGAGAGTGTGGAGCAGGTCGGAGTCTGGAGTCAGGTCTGCCCACTGAGGTAGGGAAGACCTTGAAGGAGCCAAATCAGAGGATTGATGTGCCATCAAGTAGACTGGATGCTGATGTCTCAGGGAAGGCAGAGTCAGCTTAGGGAAATGGGTCTTATGTGTCTCAGCTCCCGCCATCTCCACACATCTCGTCCTGGATGGAGTTTCAGGCTGGACGCAGAGCACCCCGGGGAGACAGAGAGAGCTGAGGTTTCACAGGCCAGGCTGAGCGGGTAGTTGGGCTTCTGCCAACAGAACGTGAAGGAAGGTCTAGGTATCAGCACCTCCCCCTACCCCATGCCTGGGCCCTCTGCAAAGCTGGAAAGGAATGACCTTCAAGTCTCATGGTCTGCTGATGGCGCTGGAGACTGGGAGCAAGATGGCACTGGCCAAGGAACAGCCCGATCTGCAAGGGCTTGCTCTTCTCCGTGGTAACAGTAGGGATTGGGCTGGGAAGAAGTAGAAAGTAGTGGCCTGAGGTTCTGGGAACTCAGTCTACTGGATGGTCATTTGCCTGGGCGGCCATGTGGATATGGCCACACTTGGCCAAGGAGGTGACAAGAACCTCCCCAAAAACTTGGACAGATGATACACAACCCCCCTCTCTTTTTCACAATTGCTAGACTTCCTGCTGCAGGCAGGAGGGGGATGCTCTTTGCAGGGTATGGTCTCACTGAATCCTGGCTGTAGGTCACATTCTTGGTGGGGCTTCAGCTTTGGGCACTCAAGAAACTGAAACAGAGCAGGCCGGAGGTGGAAAAACACCACAGCTTAATACATTTTGAAGGACAGTGAAAAAAGACCTTGGCCCCAAATCAGATTGTTCCTGATCTAAAATTAAAAGCGACTTAAGCCTTAACATTCGAGAAGAGAGGCAGATAATAGTTGTGAGGGTGGGGAGAGCGATTGCTTTTCTTTTCACCTCGTGGCTGGGAGCAGACCTTTCCAAGATTTCTTTGGACAGGATTTATTTACTGTCTTAAAAAAAAAAAATTGCACTTTGCATGAAGATTTGCAAATGCCAGGCACACGGCATGCCAGGTGCCCAGCCAAACCTCTTGTGGTTAGCCTCGAAATGAGATCATTTCACAGTAAGAAGGAGGTCAGGTTGCAAAGAGGGGAATTCAGTTGGCTGCATCAATATGTAGGCTGCAGCAAAACCACAGAACAAAATTTTGTTGCCCTGCCGCAGCGGGCCTGGAATGCCAACCTGAGCTCCCCAAGTAGTTATTCACGTCTGCTGCCCGTCTCTCCTATATACTTCTCCCAGCTTGCCAGCCTCTTCTTAGAACAATGATTGGAATTTCATTTTGCGAGGCAGGCGGATCGTAAGAAACTTCCAAAAGTATGGAATGCACTCTTCTGCATTTAGAATGTATACGGATGAGAGGGTCACACCTACTTCTCCTAAATTATCCTGTTTGCCCAGCCAACGGGAAAAACGAGGGATTTTCCTTCACCAACCGAACTGTCAGAGGGGAAGCCTTGTCCGCTCCACCTCCCAATTTGATTCAGTCAGGAGTTCCTGGACCCCCACTAGGTGCTGAGGGCAGGGATGAGGGTCACAGGAGCAGTTAAAGCACAGGTGGCCAGTTCCCCGACTGAAATGCATTTGGATCCTCGCTGGAGAGACAAACAGGTCCGATGAGACTAGAGCACAGGGCAAGATAGCTTATGGAAATAGGCGGGAATCTGAGCCAGCTCTCTAGTGGGGCATGGGGCCGCTGGGATGGAGAAAGGGCTCTATGGGCTGTGGCTGTCGAGGAGACTCAGTGAAGAGGCAGGACTTGTGGGGCCATTTCCCTTCCATTTCCATCTACACTGATTTCTTCTGAGTCTCTGGTAAAATTCTACCAGGCATCATGCTCCTGGATAAAAATGCCCAGGCAGGTGGATCGTAAGAAACCACCTCCACGGTTTCTTCGTGGGCCTCCACGAAGTCACGTTAAAAGGAGGGCTGCCTGGGGGCGCCTGGGTGGCGTAGTCGGTTAAGCGTCCGACTTCAGCCAGGTCACGATCTCGCGGTCCGTGAGTTCGAGCCCCGCATCGGGCTCTGGGCTGATGGCTCGGAGCCTGGAGCCTGTTTCCGATTCTGTGTCTCCCTCTCTCTCTGCCCCTCCCCCGTTCATGCTCTGTCTCTCTCTGTCCCAAAAAAATAAATAAAAACGTTGAAAAAAAAAATTTAAAAAAAAAAAAAAAAAAAAAAAAAAAAAAAAGGAGGGCTGCCTGACTTGGCGGGCCAGAGCACTCAGCCTAGCGCCACACTCCCTTAAGGGGTTTTGTTAAGCATCTGACAGCCCAGGGATTGTCAGCTGTTACTTTAGTTGGGAGTAACAAGTTCCCGTTATCTGAGCCTCACTTTCTCACCTGTACAATGGGAGTGAGAAGAACACCTACATCCTAGGGTTGTTGTTAAACCAAGTGAGTAGTTTATGTGCACAGGTAAAACGAGTATCTGATACACAGTAGGTACTCTACAGCTCTTCACTGTTATTATTCCTCTCCCTTTTGGAATTCCGATATGTTAATCCTTTTAGGGACGGAGTGTCCCAGTGTCCAATATATAAGTGACAATAAACAAACAGGATATCAAGAGCCCATAGACTGTACTTACCTGTTGATGGTCACCCCGGACCCTTTGGCTTCTTTATTCATGTGGATCCTGCCTGGGGGATCAATTTCTGGCTCTTTGTCTAGAGAGGGTAGAGGTACATGACCCCGTCCAGTTGTTTACCCCTATTTGTCAATTCCGGCCTTGTAATGGAAATTGTATGGAAATAAACCACAAAGTATATTCCCCTTTCCTTTGGTTTGTTTGTTTGTTTAGAAGCAAAGGAGAAGAGACAAGGTTGGAGCACATTTCAGATCCATAAAAGACAAATTAATTATCCCCAAGCAGAAGCTGACCTTTAGCTGACCCCAGCTCCAATGCCTGAGCCACAGCTGCACCTGCTTTGAAGATGACAATATCCACTTGCTAAATACTAATAATTAGTCACCAAAGCAGGAGAAAGAATGCAGAGCAAAATGAACCTGCAATTACTGTACTCATGTGCATCCCCTTCGCCCTTGGAGGGCCAATTACCCCAGCACATTACCATAATTGGACTGACATGTTAACAGCGTCCTCCATTCTTTGAAAGTGTCACTGTCCCCCTTTCCTGCCCCTCACACCCCCGAGCCGGCAGACCGTCTGCGCTGTGCCTTATGGCCAGGGCTGGCTGAAGATGTCAATGCTGTGCATCATTTGAGGGTGCAAGGGGTTTACCAGATGGCCCATGTGCAGGCCAAGCATATGCACAGAGGATTCTGGGATGAAGGTCACCGCTACCTACCGTGCCCCCAACTTCTCCCTCCCTCAGCTCCACCTCTATGTCTCATGCAAATAAGACAAAATATGCAAGTGGCTCCATTGACCAATGGTAAAATGCCCCCCGTGTCCCGCTTAAGGATTCCAGCCCTTCCTACTACTTCCAAACAGCCCCCCCACACACACAACACCACTACTCTGGGGTGGCCTGAGCCTTGGGAGACTGAGGTAGGTGGCTTGACTATGGGGGCCCAGGTTGCTCAAGGAAGGGAGCTCCCAAAGTCACAAAAATAAGCAAGGACAGCCATTCACAGAGCTGCACCCCTGCAAGTGAGGAACAGATGGCCTTGGTCTCCTAGGGGGCGGTGGGAGGGCTTGGCCCGGGGGCAGGTTGGGGCAGCACGGGGCTCAGCCTCTAGCTGACCCCAAGGGGCTTAGAGCTGGTGGCAGGCAGTCCTCCCTCCAGCGGCCCTCACCCTGGCGCCTGCCACCTCCACACCATTTTATGAGGTGATCAGTGTCATATCGATCCAAAGAAGGCCGCTGAGCACCAGCACCGGCTTTGTGTTGGCAAGGAAGCAAGTTCTCACCGTTGACCTTTCCAAAGTAAAAATGCAGGTTTAAAGATTTTTTTTTTCACCTTCTTCCTCCTCCTTTCCATCTGATTTCTTTCCCCATTGAGCAGAAAGAGACTTTTTTAAAAAATAAATCACGGTAACCCTCCAAGGGAGGAGGACTTGGTTTCTGGCTGTTCCACACCCTGAGGAGCCACTCCCAGCCACCTGGAATGTGCTGGGCCTTCTCCTGCCTCCACCTCAGCTTGAAGCTACAGCAAGAAAGGGCCTGGGCTGGCGGCACTGGTGCAGGGCCGGGGGCTGTGTTTGCTGTGAATGTCTCCTGGAACGCAATAGGAGACACAGCCAAGTGGTATTTCTGGAGTTGGGCAGTGGGGTGGCCCTGATTATCATAACACACACCTGCATGCACGCACGCACACGTACACCTGCGTGGTGCCTCTGCCTTCTCCTGATGCTGCTCTGGCCCTTACAGGCCCCGGGGTCTCTCCAGTTCATGCACGAGACGGTCCACAGGGACAACCGCGATAAATGCCACAGAGTACCTTTGCCAACTGTGTTGTAAGCAAACACACAAATGTACCCCCTGGTTACCTCTGCCACCACAGTGTGTTCCCGGTGTAGACCAGGAGCCCAGAATGGTGGGCGTTCTGAAGCATTAAGGGATAGTCTGTAGGGAATGTTACAATGTTGCTATTGTGTGTTACTATACTGCCCCGTGGGTGACACTCCATTAGTAGATGAATTGAGTCAGTGTTCAATCTCCGGGCCTCTATGGTCCAGTCAAAGGAAAAGGGGGGATTTATTGACTCATCAGATGTTTTGTCCTTACTGTTTGTATTAGTCACCCACGTACAGACTGAGACAGAAAGCTATACGCATATACTCACAACAAGACAAATGCAGCCACCAGCACAGAAAGACCTGCAACCCTCAGAGGCTCACACACATTTCCAGAGGCAGCCTCTGCACACAGATACACTCACGGCACAGACAGACCCACGCAACACCAGAGAGCACGCATTTATGTCACACAAATACACATTCATGTGGAAATCAACACACACCCTCAAAAAGGTAGCTACAGAGGCTCGTCCATATGTACAATGTTCTTGGTCTATAGATGTGCCCTGAAATATGCCAGAGTTAAGTTTATTCCATTATTTTATTTTATTTTATTTTACAGTTTTTTAAATATTTTATTTATTTTTTAGAGAGACAGAACACAAGCAGGGGAGGGGCAGAGAGAGAGAGGCAGACACCGAATCTGAAGCAGGCTCCAGGTTCTGAGCTGTGAGGACAGAGCCTGACACGGGGCTTGAACTCACAGACTGTGAGATCATGACCTGAGCCAAAGTTGGATGCTTTACCAACCGAGCCACCCAGGTGCCCCTATTCCATTATTTTATGATCACAGTTTTGGGGCTGAGCTCTGTGGTAGACATTCCTTTCTGGGTGGCTGACCCTTTACTGCTTGAAATATGCAGGGCCAGTTGGATCCTTCTGTAGGATGATTTAAAGGAATTTGCCTGGCTCCCCACAGGGGCTTCAACCTTTATCTGACCATCACTGACCTTGAAGGAGCCAGGAGTTTCAGTATCTCCCCGCAAATGCCTGCACACAACCGTGAGTTCCAGAGGCCGAGGGATTCCAGGGAGAATTTTCTTTTGCCCGGACTGTGTGCTCTCAGCTGCATAGAAAGGAGCTGGGTCCAGGCACTCTGATTCTGCTCCCACATAAAGATGGTAGAACTCAAGATTCCGGCTGCAGAAGGTACTTCTTCACAGTCAAAAGGAAGAAGAGCTCAAAACTGAGGCAGTGTCGGAGGGGAAGAGATAGCCCATGTGTCTCCAAGTGGGATCAGAAGTCACTGAGCCTAACTGCTTTGTCTCAAGCTTGTCCCAAAGTCAGCCTTAGCAGCAGGAGATGAGGGCCTCTTAAGATGGGTCCCTAATAGCTACTGGAGGCCTGTATGGGCGTCACAAGCCCAGACTGATGATGGGGTCAGTGTGGCCTCCGTCAAGGGTTAGGGAGGGAGAAAGGGGAGATTTAGGGGAGAGATAGACCTCCCGCCACTGTTATGTTTTAAATCCCTATACATAGTTGTGCTTAGATACCCACTGTTTAGTCTAAAGTGAAGTGGAGCTAGGCTCCAGAATGGTGGCGGAAGCCCTGGGCAGGGGGCTGCGGAGGGGAGACCCAGAGAGACTTCTGGAGAGCAGATAGATCAGGTGGAGGCTCAGGAATCCTTCCCCGGGGCAGAGAACATGTGCTATCTCCCCATCTCCCCGACAGCCCCCGCCATAACGAAAGGCTGCTGTAAGGAGACAAATGATCTCCATTAATTCCATCAGGTAATGAGCCAGTTGGTGCCATCATTAATTATACTAATTAAAACACCCTGGCCTTTGAGGATGGCACATACTCCTGTGCTACCCCCAACATTTCACTTCACACTCTCTCTGCCTGGGGTTACTGCTGGGCTAACGCAGGCCCCCAGGATCCTGCGGAAGGAAACCATGAACCCAACCAGCCCTCAGCTTCTACCTCATTCGGCCAGTGATTCATTCAACGAACAGGCAGTGAGCACCCACTGCACTAGGGAAATAAGCCTTAAGACCTGGGACTTCCCGTCAAATCAAATGGACAATGACTGGGGCGCCTGGGTGGTTCAGTCGGTTAAGCGTCCAACTTCAGCTCAGGTCATGATCTCGCAGTCTGTGAGTTCAAGTTCCACGTCAGGCTCTGTGCTGACAGCTCAGAGCCTGGAGCCTGCTTCTGATTCTGTGCCTCCCTCGCTCTCTGCCCCTGCCCCACGTGTGCTCTGTCTCACTCTCGCCCTCTCAAAAATAAAATAAAAAAACAAATAGACAACAACGAACACAAAGTACTAAGCAGGCTCTTATGCTGACACGTACCTTATAATTGATAAGGCATTTTTACAAACTTCATCTCATTTAATCTCCTTTTCTTAGTGTTGCCAGTTATTCATTTATTTACCTTAATTAAGTAGAGTTGACATGCCGTGTTATATTAGTTTCAGGTGTATCCTGAACAGTGAATCCACAATTCTCAACAATATGCAATGCTCACCGTGGTAAGTATAGTCACCGCCTGTCACCATACAATGTTATTACAATAGTATTGGATTGTATTTCTGCTCCTGAACTTTTCACCCCCATGACTTATCTATTTTATAAATGGAAGTTGGTACCTCTTGGTCCCCTTCACCCATTTCACTCCTCGTTCCCCATCTCCCCTCTGGCAACCACCAGTTTGTATTCTGTATTTGAGCCTGTTTGCCTTTTCATTTTGCTTTTTTTTTTTTTTAACGCCACTTATAAGTGAAATTATATAGTATTTACCTTTGGTGGGAATGCAAACTGGTGCAGCCACTATGGAAAACAGTATGGCAGTTCCTCAAAAATAATTAAAAATAGAACTACGTGATTCCAGTGGAATTACTGGGTATTTGCCCAAGAAACATGTAAAGCACTAATTTGGAAGGATTGTTTATTGCAGCCTCATTTGCGATAGCCAACATATGGAAGCGACCCAAGTGTCCCTTGATAGATGAATGGATAAAGAAGATGTGGTGTGTATACAGTGGACTATCAAAAAAGATGAAATCTGCCATTTGCCACCACATGGCTGGACCTAGAGGGCATTATGCTGAGTACATGAATCATCATTTAATCTTCCAACCCTGTCAGGACGGTGCTACCATCTTTCCCATTTTGCAGGTGAGAAAACCAAGGTCGAGGGCCATCAAATGGCCTGCTGCCTAAGGAGAGTGGAGCTGGGACTCGAATCCATGCCTTTGACTCCAGGTTCTTCCCTGTACAGCCCAGGAGAGCAGGAGAAGCTGCTCTGTAGCTAACTATGACTGGCGGTTTCAGGGAAGGCTTCTCCGAGGGGATTACGCATGAACTGAGCTTTCGCAGATGAGCAGGTTGAAAAGTGAAAAGGGCATCTCGGGATGAAGGAACAGCACGAGCCAGCCCGGCAAGGGGAGGTGCACAGAACAGTCCATGGTCAGGCCCATCTCGCAGGCTGTGTTGCAAAGTACACAGAGGCAGAAGGCGGGTAAACTGGAAACATCCTAGATTTCCAAAAGGCAAAAGAAGTGATTCTGGGGTATTTCTGAGGCCAAATGGAGAGTCGGGGTGGGTTTAGAAAAGGCCAGATGGAAGTTTATTCTCCACATCTGTCATGCTGTCAGGGTTGCAGCAACACAGGAGGATTTCACTGTTCAGACCTCTTTTTCCGTAGCCCACTCATCATTCGGCACTCTGTTTTTCCATGAGTTAAACATGCCGTCCCCTGTCTAAACATTTGGTTCCAGGCCCCTCTCTCTGCTGAGCAAACTGCTCCACCTCCCAGGCTGTACCCTGTGTGGGGTTTTAGCCCAGCTTTGCCCGTGTCTGTCCCTGCCTCCTTGGCCGTCTGCCGGCATGGCCCTTGTAGCACCTTGGTACAGAAAGGCCTCTTGCCTTGCTCGGCCAAGGACTGAGAGAGACAGAGACAGAGACAGAGACAGAAAGAGGGGGTGTAATCTGATACATGAGTGTATGTGTGTGTGTGTGTTGTAAGGTGACATTTACTGCCTCAAGAAGGAGCCCTTATATGTGACAGTTGCCCCAAACTCCTGTCCCTGCCCCTAGAGCACCCTATCACTTCCTTGTCTTTTTGAGAGAACTGGATACTTGGCCTCTTCTATTCCCTGAACTTTCATCCCCAACTGTGTCTGTCTCACTGAGAGAGGAGAGCATACAGTAGGCTCAAGACATGTTTATCGAATAAATCGGGATCTCAGACACCAGGGTACTTTATTTAACAGGGCAGCCTGCATGACAGAGGCCCATGGACCGAGTCCCGGCTGTATTGTATATACACCTGCCAGAGTATTCATATTTAATGGTACCCCGAAGCCTCCTGGAATCACTTCTTCCCACCCTCAGCCACCACTGCCACCAGATGCACGTCTGCTTAATTACAATTCATGAAGTGCTCGCCTATTAATAAAGCCTAATTAATCCAGTCACGCCACCCTGCGATGCCAGCAGGGTTGCAGGGCCCATCGGTCGCCTCGGCGGCAGCAGCCCTGGGCAGGAAGGGGTTAAAAGAGAACTAGCCCCAGATCTGGCCTCTCCCCACCGGAGGCCTATGACAGTGGCTCCTATTCAGAGCACCCAGCACTCCGAGGCTGACGGGTTCCATGCCTGGCTGTTGCTTGGCACCGTCCCCATCCCCTGCACGCACAGTCTCGATTATTGTGCCCTCTCTGCCTCCCCCAAGGGGGCTGGAAGCTTCTTTGAAGACAGAATTGTACTTATTGGTCTTTGCAACCGTCCGGCCCCTCCCTCTCCCACCCCCAGCCCCAGCCCTCCAGCTTAGGCTCCTGGCCTGCAAGCACGGCTAGGGGGAGGTGAGGTGAGAGGCACCCGAGTGGCGGGGGGGTGGGTGCGCACCACCTCTGAAGCCAGCCAGATCTTGCTTGCAGACTCAGCGACGCCATTTCCAAGCTGTGTGCCTTTGCACAAGCTCTTGAACCTTTCTGCGCCTCAAGGTCATCGCTGGGAAAATGAGGATAGCAGCACATGTGAGTATTACATAAAGTAACTCAAAATGCTGTTGTTGTTGTTGTTGTTGTTGACCATATAGAGAGAGAAAGTCTCATGTCCTAAGTTGAATGCATTTTCGTAAATTGAACGCACTGTGCCACCTGCGTCCAGAGGAAGAAACAAACGCTACAGGCATTCTGCTGAAGACCTTGCTTGGGTTTTCTGTACAAAACGAAACCGCTGTGAAAGCTTCAATAAAGTCCTTGGCACACACATCACAGGCACTCGGTAATTATTGCTACCCTCATCTCTCTGTCGTTTCCGAACACCCCGATTCTACCACCATCACCACCCCCCCCAAACTCCCATCCAGAAAACCCACCAGCACCCCCGTAGAAAGAGCCTTCAGGAACACCTACGGCCATCACACTGACCTGCCCTTCCTTCCGTCAGAGTTGGGGCCATTGGACTGAGTGCTGCAGACAGGTGGAACAAGACCCAGGTCCCTGCCCAGGGGCCAGGCATTCTGGTTGTTTCTCAGAATGCTCTGGGGGAGCAAATTCACAGACTTCCACAACTAGAAGAAGCCTGGAAGGTCATCGCGTCTGAGCTCCTCCTGATGTGTGAGTGACACCCTAGCTGGGCCTTAAGCTTCAGGCTGATCTATGTACAGTCCCGGGACACGTCTGGAATCCTACAGTGTTAGAGCTTGGAAAGCATCTAAGGGATCATTTAGTGACTCAGTCCCTGATTTTAAGGATGGAAGGTCTGAGACTCAGAGAGGGCAGATCTTGTCCCAAAGCACACAGCCTGGTAGTGAAAGAGAAAGGACAGAAGCCAGATCTCTGGACACTAGGCCCATGGTCTTCCGGCTACGTTATTATTACAGGGCCTCAGAAGGGCATCACTTTAGCAAGGCGGCAGACCCACAGTTTGATGCCTGCAAGGCTGCGTGTGGCCCCATTTCCCTTGTTGGAAGAGGGATTTATAGCAGGAGCAGGTTTAGCAGTGCAGCTGGGGTAGGAGTCGGAGCAGGTATTCATCACTCTCCAGCACCGTGCACAACGAAAGGGGGAACCCCTTCCGCCAGTCACCTGCTAATCAGAGCCTGGTGATGAGTGAACTGTGATTGGAAGGGTCTTCCAGGCAGAACCATGAATTCCAGCAGCCAGCCAACATGGTAGCAATGGGAGCAGTGTTTGTGGGGAACCAGACAACCCTGGGGCAGACGCTGGGCTGTGGGGATGGGCTGGTCCTCTGGGTTCTGAAGAGAATGGACAGCTCCACGGTCCCCTTCAGCAGAATAGTAGATGTCTATATGGGCCCAGGTGAGGGGTCCTCTGGTTTCTTTATCTTTGAATTGCGGAAGAGTAAACCCAAAAGGGACTTAGGCCTGAAATTACACCCACAAGGTCCAGTCATTCTTTTGGATTCAGTAGGCTTTTTGGTTTTGAAATCCTCTAGAAAGGGAGCCCGTGTGGAAGAGAGCCCCAGCCTGCTGGCTGTGTCCCAGAATGAGGCAGGTGGGTCTGATGTGAGAAAGGACATTCCACCTGTGAGAGCTGCCCAAAGATGGGGTGACTCCTGTGGACAGAGTGAACCCCATCCCTGAAGATGCTTGCACACAGACTGCATGGTTGCTCCACAAAGGTGTTGCAGAGGGAATCCATGCTTTGGGGAAACAATTGACCTTCCTTATCTTAAAATTCTCTCACTATTCTCTCATCTGTGAGCTGTCAAGCCACATGGCCTGATCTTTCCCCAGCAGGGGACTGTCCTCCACTCTCCTGCGCCATCTTGATGCACCTGCACCTGCCAGACTGGGCTCCAGTCCTGGTGGGGTCATTTACAAAGCAGGTGCTCAAAAATGTGTGCTGACCTGATGACTTTGGATAACCTACTTAACCTCCCCCGAACCTTGGTCTCTTTATCTATAAAAATGGAGGCTAGTAACATCTACCTTCAGGGTCCTGAGGACAGAAGGAGTGTGTGAGCCTGTAGCACTTACTGGACACTCACTATCAAGGTCCCTGTGTTTTCCTTCTCCCTTCTTTCACATTGTCTCCCTTCCCCCTCCTTCTGTAGTCCATTCTACAACATGTCACTGTGCTTTTGGGTGGTTGCTCACATTTACTGTCTGACTGCCCCACTTGCCTGTGAGCTCTCTGAGAGTGGGGTTGCCCACACACCTGTACAAAGTGAGTACTAGGTAAGCATGAGTTGAATAAACTGATGAACCAAACTCCCAAACTTCAGGAAGCCCTGTACTATCAAGGCTGTCCTGTTCCTGCTGGACAACTCTTCCCACCCAACCCTGTGCCTTGGGACAAATGGAATCTTCCACTGAGTCTCTTTCTTTTGGATCCCGGCTCTGGCCCCTCCACCCCTCTTCCAGAGCCCAGAGAACTAGTCTGTTTCCAGCTACACAAAAGAGCCCCTTCTGATCACTGATGGTTACAGCAGGTACCCATAGGCCTTCCTTGACTGCATATGGTCATTGTCAAGGGCTGGGTCACTTCTTAAAAATGGCATAGGCTTTGGCATGAAATCAATTTACCACCCCCCCCCCAACAAAAGCCACCGAGAGCAGAGTCTATTAATGGCCCTCGTGCCCATATATCTCTATTTTCAGAAGAGTTTTTCCTTTGACCTTTCAAACAGAAAGATCATGTCTGTGATCACATTCGGAAAACTGTAAAGCTCTGTGCAAACAGAAAACATTTATCTCAACATTCGGGCTGACATTCATGACCTTTGAGACACGTTAAGAGAGTGTGGGTGCTAGCTCTACTGTGAAAAGGGAAGTTCTAAACACAGCCCTCTAAATCAGGGCAGACTGCCTGGAGGAGGAGAAAATAATTGGGGCAGACTGCCTGGTCTTGTGTGAGCTATTTGAGTTTCACAATAACTAATAGTGTCCTGTGCTGGGGAAAGTCTTCTGTTTCATGCCAAGTGGTTGGAATTCACTTATTGCTCAATAAATCCCATTGAAAGGCCTCACGGATTAACACAGTGATGATATTTCTGCCTTTTCCATATACATGAACTCAGTAATAACTGTAATTATTAGAAAGTTATAATAAAGCATTATGTGTTACACTGTTCATTCAATGGCTATAAGGATGAAGTATGGGGACTTGCCCATCGCTGCATTCGTCATTTTTTCCCCTTAATTATGGAACGATTCCCCAGCCTGAAAAGCAGGAGAAAGAGACCTCATTCTGCCTTGATGGGGCTTCCATCTCAGTGTCACTGTGTGGTTTAGGCGGTGGGGCAGGGGAGGGGGCAGGTCTCAGGAAAGGAGCCCCACCCCCCACTCTCATGGGTTGAGTTAGAGAACAAGAAGGGAGGTGGATCTCCTCCCCACCCCCTTTACCCACCCCTAGCACTCCATCTGCCCTTTGGGCCACCAGTCCTTTCCTTCCTAAGCCATAGCTGAGGTGGACATCTGAACCCAAGGGAGTAAATATTAGGACAGAGGCTGAAGGCGTTGGTGTTGGGTTTTAGAACCGGAAGCCTCCTCAAGGGCAGGCCTGGAGCAGCCACTTACTGCCATGTGGTGCTGAACCAGCCATGCAGGTCTGCAGAGAGAAGAGAGACATCGTCCCTCCCCAGGAAGGAGGATGTTGTTCCTGGATCTTGGTTGTACTTCTTGTCCCCAGCTGCCATAGGTTATGCTTGAATTGTTCCACATCCCCCTTTATTATTTTGTCTAGTTTTGAGTGAGTTTCTAACTTGCATCCAAATAATCATTCCAGACATTACCGAGAGCTCCCTGAAGAGATGAGTGCTTTGTATCTTGTTCATCATGGTTTTCCTGATACCCTGAATGTAAAAGGCTCTCAGTAAAATTATTGAATGAATGGATGAATGAATGGATGAATGAATGAATGAATGAATGAATGAATAACACCTGAACTTTAACCCAGTAAGTGACACCGTTCCCAAAGCAGGCCCAGTTTGTCCCAGTTGGACTTAGGCTGTGGCTCCTCATTTAACCCTAAGAAAGAGGAAGTTCCCTGCAGATACTGTCCTCTGGGCCAAGGTGCAGAAGACGCTCTGGAACAGTGACAGGGAGCTTTCCCTCGGGAGCCCTGGCCTGCAGCGCACAGCCTGTTTCTCTGAAGCACGTCTCTGGCCCAGGTTCAGGGTTCTCAGGTCTCGGCAGCTGCCCCAGTTGGTTCGCCTGCTTCCAGGCAGTTCTGCCACTGAGTTCACCACGACCGGAGAGTCTCGTGCTTCTTCTGTTCAGTTAAGCACCCGTGTGGGCAGCCACAGGCCCACCGCCAAGGACTGAGAGGTGAACACATCCGTCAGACACAGGCCCTGCCCTCAGGGAACTTAGAGTCTGCTAGAGGAGAAGCTAGACCTTACTGACTCCAAAATCCCTGGAGAATGAGGTTCCAGTGCTGGTCATGCTTGCCCTTCCTGTCTGGCCTCAAGTCCTCCTCCTGCTCCAGGTCAGACCAGCTTCTCGAAGGAGCATGGAGGATGACAGAGGAGCCCAGTGCTGGCCTCTCCCTTCAGGACCTCCGCCAGCCTCCACTGCTCTGGACACTGCAGCCTCCGTACTTTTGGCCTCCCCTCAACAGGGAAGCTCTCGATTCATCGGGCAGAATTGGAGAGCTGGTGTCAGCCAGACGAAGAAAGTGAGGGCCATCAAATATGGACGTGTGAGAAGGTTCCTTGATGGGGTGAGGGCAGGGAAGATGCTGATTCTCTGGGTGAGGTGCTTTCTCCACACTTCTGAGGGCATTACAAAGTGATAATGGTCTTGTTCTGCTCTCCATGCTACATAGCTATCAGGGCCTGGAGGAATCCTTTACTGGGCCGAAGTGGTGTGTCAACCTTCTCAGAGGAAGTGGGGAGAGCTCAGCAAACTGGTCTCCTGTCTAGAGTGGAGAGTAAGTACAGATAGTGAAGATCAGGAGAGCAGGACCCAGTGGTCCTGATAGTAAGTCAAGCTCAGTTGGCCTCTCTCCCACCTCCTGAAGTCCCCAGATTGCTTTTTCCCCCTTTCCCCGATTTTGGTCATCGACTGTTCCCTGTTTCTTCAGCACACCCATCTCCCACAATGGTATCTCCCTATCCAGTCCTGGTAAGACCATTTCATCTATCCTGTCACCAACCCAAATCCCTTGTCTGCTTAGCCTTCCTGCCCATTACCTCCCGAGTCCCTCCAACTGTGAGACAATGGGCTGGCAGGATTCTTCCACTTCTGCTCCCAATCTTCTGAAAGCTAGAGAAAAACCTCACATCCCTGCTGACGAGCTCCATTATGCATTAAGGTTTTCCAGCCTCAGTCGGCTCAGAGGGCTGGTTCGTGGTACCTTGGCAGGGAGCATGCTGGAAGCTTCAGACCTGCAACACTCCTTCTTGGGGCCACTTATCTCCATGTCCATCCTCCACCATGTTGAGTCCGACGAATCTTCCTGGATTCAGTAGGTTCCAAACCCTGACCACCTCTGATTGGACCAAAGGTGGTTATCTGCCCAAGGTTAAGAACCAATTAGACCCCATCTTTTGAAAACTAGGAACTGGGACACAGAAGCTCTGATTTGCCCACGTTTGGACTCCAGGGCTCCACAGGGGCAGACTAGCAGGGAGGGTCAGAGAGAGGTGGAGACGGGACTCCGTGTGGCCCCAGGGAGATGGAGAGTGTCCCCACAAGGCTCAGTTGTCTTTCCTGGCCATTTCATCTGTGAGCTACTTGCTTGCCTCCCAATAAATCTCCACTTGTACTTAGGCTACTCGGACTAGGTGTCTGTCCTGAACAAACACATTTGCTGGCTAGGACTCAGCAAGTGACCTCACCTCCTACCTCACTGACGAGGCTGAGACCATCAAAGGCAAACTTGCCCTGACTTCAGTCCTTTGGCCTCAAGGCACATCTGCCTGTTCCCGCACATGTTGTCTCTGCCTTCCGGTTCAGAGGAGGATGGGGCTGACCCTTCTCCAGGCTCATCCCCCATGCTTGATGCCGTTCCCTCCTGCCTCTGAAGCCATCAGTTCCCTGCTCTTTTATCACCACCTCTCTGGCTCCTTCCCAGAAGCCTATGTGCATGTGAAATGCCCTCTAGTCCTAAAAATCCAAACAACATTCTTTGACCCTGCTTTCCTCCCAGGCCACCAACTCATCTCCATCCTTTCCTTTTGTTTGACCCTTGTTCCTCGGTAGTGCTAAGTCTGACTCTTCCTGCCTCCTTCTCCCGGCTTCCCCTGCATAATTTCCGAGCATCCTGGCTCAGGATTCCGTGGTGGGTTTTCTGCTTCTTGCATGGTCTCCATGGGCTTCTCTCTTCTCACTTCATGCTGCATTCTCTCCTGAGGGCCTCAGCTCCCTTCAAGGGCTCACATATGATGAATGACTTCCTGGAGAGCCTTCCCTCCTGTTCTGAATTCACCTGTAACCATCACATGGACTCTGGCATCTCTTCCTTACCTCTACCATGCAAATCTGCTGCCCTTTCTGTGTTAACAAAACCAGGAGAGCCAGTGCTCACTCTCCGCTTCTCCCCTCAGCCCCAGTCAGCCTCCTTCTATCTGAGTTCTGCAAAACATTTTTCGAATCAGTTTCCTTTTTTTATGCCGCATGCCATTGTTCTAGGCTAGCTTTCGTGGGCTTCACCTAGACTCCTGCTGGGGCCTCCGACTGGTCCCCTAGGTGCCAGTCTCTCCGTGCCAGTCGCACCTCAGCACGGCTCTCTGTTTTCTTCTCAGAACGCCCCTACCCACCCACCTCCCACACAGAGTTGGCCACCGTGAACTCTGGTTCCAATCTATCTTTCTACCCCTTTCCCTGCATTGCCATGGGCCAATCTCACCTTCCAGCCACGGTGGATCCTTCTTACTCTATACTTTTCTCTATGTTCTCCCCCTTTTTCATGCCTGGAAATAACTACTTCACCTTTAAGCCTCTCCTCCAGGTCCTCTCTGCTGGGGGCCCCTCCATGACCCACCTCATCCATATTCTCACCTAGGGAGACACAGGCACGTGCCAGGCCCTTTGATGCCCTGGAGTCTCTAACTGTCCCCTCTGGCTGGAAAGCATTTGCTCCAACTCTTCACAAGGTCGGTGCCTTGTCTGGTGTCAAGCCAAATGGCCCAGCCATCCCACTTATAGCAGACCCCCAGCCCCACTCCGGCCCCCCTGCAGTCACTCTCCATCACACAGCCTGCTTATTTCCTTTCTTGCACATATTACAAGTCCTGGTGGTCTTATGTGGCTGGGAAGGCTCCCTGGGAAATACACTCAAAGAGGCAGTTGAGCTTGCGGGATGTGTAATGAAGAGGGCCCTTGGGATCAACACCGTGGCAGGAGTAGGTGGAGGGAGAGGCCAGTCCTCGACACCATACCATAGCCTTGGTCCCCCGTCAGGGAGCTCTGGAGAAAAGATGTCCTTCCTGGGCTGAAGTGGCTGGGGTTTTCACCCCGCCTCCACCAGTCATTGGCTGGGGCCACACCCCAGATGATCTCGAGCAAGGCAGCTCCCTGAAGGTAGTGTGAGAGGCTCCCCCCACCCCAGTTTCTACAGAACCTCAGCTCACTTCTGCATTTGGTACACAGCTTTTTTTGTTGTTAATTTCTGGAACTAAGAATAGATCCAAAATACAAAGAAACCCCCTAATTTGGGGGATAATTAAACCTGTGGTTTCCTTTTCTCAGCAGTTGGAAGCTCTCGGCTCCAGGGATTTCTTTCAAGTGCCCCATCTCCACTAGTGTCCTCCCTGGCCTGTGGCCAAGGCAGAGAGAAGACAAACAAGACCTGGGCGTCCCTCCAACTCACTGCCCCTCAGCCTGGCCCTGGAGCCTGACTCCTTCTCCCTTCTTTCTCTCTCCCCCCGCCTCCCTCCTAGCAGATGGAGTCAATAAGGATTATAACTCCAACTCTGAGTGGCTCCAGTGCTTATTGGAAAAAGGAGGGTGGAAAAAAAATCCTCTTTTCTTTCTCCCCACCTTCAAAGCTGATGAGAAATCAGCACAGCTGAGTCCGGGAGCTCTCGGCCATCTTCCTCCTCTCTCATCTCTGTGGCACGCCCTGCCTCTTTTTTCAAGTCCGTCCTTGCAAGTGCCTCTAGACATCTTCCTGGTTAACTTCCAGGCAGCATCTCACCTTGAAACCTCCAGAGGAGTGTGTCAGATGCTGTCCCAAGGGGTGAGCTCACGGGCAGGCGACTTGTCCAAGTCCTGGGCAGGAGGGGAGGGGATGCTGAGCCTGGGCAGGATCAAGGCAGGGGGCAGGCTCTGCTGTCAGCCTCACATGAGAAACTTCCCTGTCCCTGGACCTCCTCTGGCTGCGCTGCTCAGCTGTAGCTCCTGCATGAGGCCAGTGTCAGCAGGTACTGTACCATGCGCACACACACACACACACACACACACCCCTCCAAAAACATTGATGAGCAACTTTGTTTTTTCCCCCAAAGGTTGAATGGGGAGGCAGAGGGGATTACACTGGGCATTAATATGCCAAAACTTCCCAGGCAATCCCTGTTACCATCTTTCTCCTCTGCCCCCCAATTTCCCTTTCCTGCAACAGGACTCCAGCTCTCCTCTGCTGCCTCTCACCCCGCCAGCCTCCTCCTCAGCTCCTTGGTTGAGCCAAAGAATGCAGAGAGAAAACCCGGGGGACTAAACTCAGGCTGCCCCACAGGAGGGCAGTCTCCTGGCATTAGTGGGGACCCCAAGTCCTAGATTCAAAGTGACTGTTCACCAAGGCCCCTGCCTCCTCATCCTAGGAAACATCTCTGGACTCAGAATCAGAGATGGAGCTTTGAGCCTCAGTTCCACCACCTTTCGGCCACGGGATCTGAGACACTAAAAGGCACTTGGGTACTTTACCTTATTTTCCCACGGAGTGTGTCTCAGAAGCCAGTGAGGGACAAGTGATGACCAGCACATGGCTTGGTGAGTTGGGAGCCATCAGAATAAGCATGTGGTGAGCAGGCAGAACTTTTGCCAAGGATTCTGCTGGACAGGAAGCGGAGGGTGGTGAAGGTGGGGTGGGAGGTCACTGGAGAGAGACGAGGGAATGGGGTTACACCTGATTTCAGCCCACACTGCCATGTGGGGATCAAAGATGGGGGTTCTCCCTGGCAGCTCTGTCTGTAAGAGGGAGATAGTTGGATTAGCCTCGGGCTGGTCAACCCAGCCCCTGACTTGAATATCAATGAGGGCAGGATGAAATCTCTCCTTCAAGTCTCGCCTAGCCATGGCTCCCATACATGCTTGGGCACGTGTGAGCTAATCAGCCTGAGCCCTCCGGGCTCAGCTGACCTATGTTGTGTATACCCGCATATAAGGCACTTACTCCTCTGTGGCCCCAAGTTGCTCCCTCTTATGTGAGATTTCCCATTCCCCCATCACAGGGAAGCTCCTCTCGGCCTGGGTGGCGAGATAGCCTGCTCCATCAGGCCGGGGGACCCCAGACGACAGAGGGGAGGAGGGGGTGCTGAGTGGAGGGCAGCCTCACCTGTCTGGTGGCATCCCTGGGTCTAGAGGTCTCTAGGACAATGACACTGCTCATCGGGGGCCGCAGGAAGCTGAGGAAGTCTCCCACTCTGGGGTTTGGAGGAGCTCTCCATGGATGCTGCCTATGCCCTTTTCCCCTTTCCCGGGGTCATCTCTACCTTCCCAGCCCCCAGGGCCACTGGGCTCCCCCTCCCTCCTGTCCAAACCTATTCCAAGTGAAGATTCATAGTAAGCCTTAGAAGTCTTCATGGAAAAATAAATGAATGAAAGGCTAGCTATCATTTGCAAACAGTGTGAAGTTAATGTATTTCCCATCCTGGGATGTCTGCCTCTGAGTCCACTCTCTCACTACGGCGTGATGGGCACAGTCCCTGTGAAAGCAATTCCAGATCTCAGGGACAGGAAGGCAAAGTCAATTTTGGGGTAGGGATATCTCTCATCCCTGGGCCCCACCTCAGGACTGGTCCCTACAGCAGCTCTGTGGGCCCTGGTGGGAAATACATTCTGAAGATCAGCGGAAAGTGCCAGGGGAGGGAGAGGGGGCAGAAAGAACACAGGATGGGGTCAACAGGCCTGATTTCGAGTCTCAGCGGAGGCACTTTGTGGTTTAGTTTCTCATTTTAAGAAATAGGAAGATCTTGGGGCGCCTGGGTGGCGCAGTCGGTTAAGCGTCCGACTTCAGCCAGGTCACGATCTCGCGGTCTGGGAGTTCGAGCCCCGCGTCAGGCTCTGGGCTGATGGCTTGGAGCCTGGAGCCTGTTTCCGATTCTGTGTCTCCCTCTCTCTCTGCCCCTCCCCCATTCATGCTCTGTCTCTCTCTGTCCCCAAAATAAATAAACGTTGAAAAAAAAAAAAAAAGAAATAGGAAGATCTTTTTGATTGCTTTTTATACCTGATGCTCTATGGTGACATAGAAAGGAAGATGAGGCCATCTGGAATGTGCAGGGATCCGTGGAGCTCATTTAAGGATGTAGCTGAAGCTCCCTGGAGCAGGACACAGCTCCCAGGGGACCAGGGATGGGCACCCTTCCAGGAACACTCCAGAGCCAGGCCAGTGTGGTCCGGGGCAACTCCAGACACAAAGCCCTTCTGCACTGCGGGCCTCCAAGAAGGGGTGGAGGCAGTGTGAGTCCATGTAAGGAGGCCCACCAGGCCTCCCTCTGCTCCACTTCCTCCTTTCCACAGCGCCATGGCTGAGGAACTAGAAATGACATCCTGTATGATCTCATTTAGAGGAAATTCAAGAAGGGTGATAGAACAGTGGTCCCCCATTCAGTGAGGCGAGAGGCCCTGGGGAGCCTGTTGGCGTGCTAAAGATTCTGTATCTTGATCCGGGAGGTGGTTCCATGGCTTTGTCCATATATCAAAAGCCATTGAGCTGTCCATGAAGATTTGTGTACTTTACTGTATGTAAATTATACCTCAATAAAGAAATATCAGTAACAGAAGAGATCAGTAACGGGTCCAGGCCAGGGCAAGCTGTTCTGGAGACAGAGAGGGAAGTAGGGGAAGAAGGGGCAATAAGAGAGATGGGCCCAAGGCAGCAGGCACTGGAGAGATAGCGAGAAGGAGAAAGAGCAACTGGGAGAACAGGGCAGAAAACTGGGTACAAGAACCAACATGGGGAGCATGCTTCGGAGGAAATAGCAACTTGACCTGAGATGTCATTTGACCTGGAGATCCTAGAAAGCACCCCTTCATCCTTTTGAAGACGGAGAGTTCTGGGAGGCACTGGCACATCCAGGGGTTAACTGAGACACATGACTGGTGTTTGCCAAGCTTCAGGGCTAATGTTTGTAGCCACACAGGATGACACGGCTGGGGACAGGTTCTCAGATATCCCTACAAACAGATGGTCCTGAGACTCATCCTCTTGCAGAAATTCTGAGCTAAAGAGGGAGGGGCTTCTCGTTGAATTTTCCAGCTTCTGCTGCTGGGGAGGAACCAAGTTAACATTTAGAGTCTAACATTTAGAGTCTGCAGATGGCTGAAATGTGACATGCGCCACTGAGAGCAGGGCCGACATTGATGTAGAGTGTTAATATTAAGCTCTAAGTGGCTTCTGTATGTTATCCAAATACGGGGAATAAAACTGAACAAATTCATTTCTTCTTTTTAAAAATAGGTGGTGTTTTAAAAGCGATGATCCAGAGCTTGAAGTCTTAGAACAGATCCAGCACTATTGGCTTGAGCGGCCGTCTCACACTGGGGGCGAGCCCAGTGCATGCTTGTACCCATTCATCTTAGAAGAGTCAGGAAGAGGAAACTCCTTGAGGGAACTCCCTGGGGACCCTGGGCAGCCTTCTTGCTCTCCTGCCCAGCTCAAGCGTAGCCAAACTTGGGGCTCTATTTTCCATTTCACCCACTGGCTAAGAGCAAGGGCTATGGAGTCAGGCTGCCTGAATTAGAATTCTGTCTCTGTTACTTACTTGCTGCGGAACCGTAAAATGGGTAAATGCCACCTCTCTCAAATGCCACCTCTGCCATGGAACTTTCCAAGAGCACCCTCCTCCGTACTGCCACTGGACTTACTAGTTCTATTTTTTTCCTTAAAAAATATGTCACTTTTGGAAATCATATATTGATACCTTTTGAAATGCTTCGTACCTCCCTCCTTTTCCCTTAGCCCCAGCTTCCCATGTCTCTATTCCATTTGCAACTTTAAATTGTATTCGCTATTTGTTGAGTGGACACCACATGGAGGGTGACGAACAAGTCAGGGACAAGTCTCACCCTCTTCCACTCGAGTCAGGGAGACTATTGGGGGTGGAGGGGGTCTCTCTGGGGGTGAGAGCTGGTGGAGACATGAATGAAGTAAGCGATTAGCCATGTCAGTATCTGGGGCAAGAGGGTCCCAGGCAGGAGGGCCCTAGGGAGGGAATGAGCTGCCATATTAAAAAAAAAAAAATCAAGGGTGCCTGGGTGGCCCAGTCGGTTAGGCATCTGACTTTGGCTCAGGTCATGATCTCATGGTTGCAGAGTTCGAGCTCTGTGTGCTAATAGCACAGAGCCTGGAGCCTGCTTCAGATTCTGTGTCTCCCTCTCTCTCTGCCCCTCCCCTGCTCACGCTCTCTCTTTCTCTCAAAAATAAATAAACATTAAGAAAAATAAAAAATAAAAAACATCAGGAAACCAGTGTAACAGACAGGACTGGAAGACAGGGAGCATATAGGAGAGGAGACTGGAGACATGGTCTGTCCCAGATTGTGAGAGAGGAGTGTCATGGTCTGATTTTCATTTTGTTTATTTATTCATTCATTCATTTTTTTATTTTTGAGAGAGAGAGAATGTGTGTGCAAGTGGGGGAAGGGGGCAGAGATAATTTTTTTTTTAAGAGAAAAGGATTTATTTATTTATTTTTAAATATTCTTGAGAGAGTGCACGTGCATGCATGCACAACTGGGGAAGGAGCAAACAGAGAGGGAGACAGAGAATCCTAAGCAGGCTCTGCACTGTCAGCACAGAGCCTGATGCGGGCCTTGAACTCATGAAACTGTGAGATCATGATCTGAGCCAAAATCAAGAGTTGGATGCTCAATCACCTGAGCCACCCAGGCGCCCCCAGAGTTTCATTTTTAAGCCTCACCTGGGGTCCGGAGTATAGACTAAACTCTAGGAGGTTGGGGAGTCGGGGCGAGAATGGAATCAGAGGGATCACTAGAGAGACCCAGTGAGAAACAATGGAGCTATGGACCAGGGCAGAAAGGGCGGTTCCAGGCCCAGGGTGTTGTCTGAAAGGAGCTCAACCAGACTTGCTTGTGAGTTGGCTACGAGGAAGAGAGAAATCGAAGAGTATCCCTACGCTTTTTACTGGAATACTGATGTCATTTACTGGGATGAGCAAGATGGAGAAAAAAGGGGTGCAAAATGGGCTCTAGGGAAAGAGTTTCATTTCAGACACATGGAGTTGGAGATGCCTATTAGACACCCAACAGGAAAAGTCAGGAAGACAGTTGGATATAGAAGTCTGGCTTTGAACAGACACTCAGGCTAAAATTCATTGAGTCAACTGGTTAGTTTCAAATAAATACCAAATCCTTATCATTCATTCAATAAACATTTATTGAGCATATGCTATTAGATTGAAATATATGAAATGCCATCCTTGTATGTCAGAAAGGTCAAATATCAGCCAATTTCGTATAGTTTATACTAACATGTCAAAGTGCCACCCAAGCAAGAGCTATGAAGAATGAAGATGTATTAAGCTTAACATCTGCCTTCCAGGATCACAGTCCAGAGTGGGAAATAACACTTTTATTTAAATCTATTTTTAACAGTTTTGTTGAGGTATAATTGATATATGAAGAGCCTCACATATTTAGTGTGTACATTTGGATGAGTTTGAACATATGCAAACACCCATGATATCATCACCACAATCAAGGGAATAGACGTGTCCAAACCTCCCAGTTTTCCTGTGTCCCTGTGTGAGTGTGTGTGTGTGTGTGTGAGGAACACTTAATTTTTTTTTTTTATTTTAAAAAAAAAATTTTTTTTTCAACGTTTTTTATTTATTTTTGGGACAGAGAGAGACAGAGCATGAACGGGGGAGGGGCAGAGAGAGAGGGAGACACAGAATCGGAAACAGGCTCCAGGCTCCGAGCCATCAGCCCAGAGCCCAACGCGGGGCTTGAACTCCCGGACCGCGAGATCGTGACCTGGCTGAAGTCGGACGCTTAACCGACTGCGCCACCCAGGCGCCCCTAAGGAACACTTAATTTAACATGAGACCTAACCTCTTAATAAATCTTGAAGTGCGCGTGACCATATAGTCACCTACAGTCACCATGTTGTACAGCAGATTTCTAGAACTTATTCATTTAGCACCACTGGAACTGTCTACCCAGTGAGAACATCTCCTCATTTTCACCCCCACTCCAACCCTTGGCAACCACTGTCATATTCTCTGCTTCTGAGTTTGACTATTTTAGATACCTCATGTAAGTGAAATCATGCAGTGTTATATCCTTGGGTACCAGAGGGGACACTGCCCGAGATGCCTCTTCTGTTTTGTGCTGGGAAGGGAAGGGACAGGCAGAAAGGAAGGGACAATGGAAAGTGCTGATTGTGCCTTTAAACCTCCTTAACATTTGAGTTTGCAGAGCCTTGTAAATCTTACTGTCCACAAAGCCCATTTGTTTACATTCTGTCACCTAAGCCTATTTCACAGATGAGGAAACAAGCAAAAAAATCTCAACAGTTAAATGACTATGCTACACAGTTTGTACACGGCTGAACCCAAACCTAAGACTTCTAGTTCATTCCACCACGTAACAGAAGAGACCATCACACGTAGCATGCTGACTCAGGTTCTAGAGCAAATGGCATCAGTTGATCTTTGTCACCTCTTCCACAACATGGATTGCCTATTTCATATTTGCCTTTTTTTCCCCCATCAAGTAATCTTGGCATCAGTGGATTGTATAGAAAACTGGGGGCAGGAAATGGATGTAACCAAGGGAAATCATGGAAGGCTAACTGTAGCAGTTACGCCCTAATGGGAATCCCCAGGGTACTTGCACAATCCCCTCCTCTTGAGTATAAGCAACACCCGTGACCTCCTTCTAGTCAACATAATATGGCAAAGGTGATGAGGTATCATTCCTGTGATTACGTCATTGCATTTAAAAAAACTCATCCTTAGCAGACATGGGGGATAGACTCTCTTGCTGGCCTTGGGAAAGGAAGCTACCATGCTCTGAGGCTGTGAGATCCTGTGCCAGGAACTACAGGCAGCCTCCAGGAGCCGAGAGCAAGCCCCAATGACAGCCAGCAAGAAAACGGGACTTCAGTCTTCTATCTGCAAGGTGCTGAAATCTCTCACGTGAGTGTGGAAGAGGATTCCATGCTTCAGAAAGGCATGAAGCCCCACTGACACCTTAACTTCAGCCTTGTAAGAGACTGAGCATTGTATAAACATTTCTATGACTATATGGTATAAACAGTCCCTATGTTTTTTATATTTCTATGGTACATACCAGTTTGTGATATCATTTGTCATGATCAGGGGTGCCGGGGTGGCTCAGTTGGTTGAGTGGCCGACTTGGGCTCAGGTCATGATCTCGCCGTTCAAGCCCCACATTGGGCTCTGTGCTGACAGCTCAGAGCCTGGAACCTGCTTCAGATCCTGCGTCTCCCCCTCTCTCTGTCCCTCCACTGCTCATGCTCTGTCTCTCTCTGTCTCTCAAAAATGAATAAACATTAATTTGTCATGATCAATAGAAAATGAATACACTAACCACTTCTCACTGGATGTGAATGATAAGCTATAATTATATACTTTATGGTTTCAGTGGTGAGGTTATATGGATTTGGGCACACACTGGTGGGTAAACTTGTTCCAAATGTGTCTGCTAGATGAGAATACACATTTATTTGGCCAGATATGTGTCAATGTTACTCTGAGGAAAGATTTTTTAGATGTTGCAGTATAATCACTCAATTGTGTTTATTATATGTACCACATACATTAAAAGGGTAGTCAGTGTGGTAGTTAATATCATGGATTGTGAAACCAGACATACTAGGTTCAAGTCCCAGCTCAGTTACTTCCTGGCTGTCTGGATATCTTTTGCCATATAGAAACGCACCCTAAAACTTAATAACATCAAATAACAACTATTTTATTTGCTGATAATTCAATGAGTCGGTATTTGGGTAAGGCTCAGCTTGGTAGTTACTATGTCCCAGAAGTGGGACAGTGGCTAGGCTGGGTCAGAATGTCCTAGAGAGCTTTATTCATATGTCTGGCTCCTCAGTGCTCCTCCAGTGGTATCTCTCTCTACAGGTGGTGAGTTTTAGCTTCCTCACAGCATGGTGGTCTCTAGGAGGTTGGAATTCTTTTTTTATTAAAAAAAATTTTTTTTAACATGTATTCATTTTTGAGACAGAGAGAGGCAGAGCATGAATGGGGGAGGGGCAGAGAGAGAGGGAGACACAGAATCGGAAGCAGGCTCCAGGCTCTGAGCCATCAGCCCAGAGCCTGTCGCGGGGCTCGAACTCACGGACCGCGAGATTGTGACCTGAGCTGAAGTCGGACGCTCAACGGACTGAGCCACCCAGGCGCCCCAGGGAGGTTGGAATTCTAACATGGCAGCTGGCTTCATGGGAAAAGGCTCCAAGTGGTCCAAAGTGAAAGCCCCAGATCTCTTAAAGCCTAAACTCAGGTATTACCATTGCATCTCATTCTACTGGCTAGAGGCGTTCGCAGGTGTAAGTGTGGGGGAATAGGCCCCAGCTTTCCTTGGGGTGAGTCGCAGTGAATTTGTAGCCATCTTTAATCCACCACAGTTTGGAAATTATTTTACCCTTTTACAGAAATAATAATAGTATCCACTTCATAAATTTTCAATAATCAAATGATTTAACGTAGCAAGGAGCTTATTATAGTGCCTGGACGCTGTAACTGCTATATAAATGCTTATTATCATTACCAGGTTTATACCAAAAGTGTAGATAACAAAAAAAAATAGACAAATGTATTACATCACACTTAAAAGCCTCTACAACAAAGCAAACGACTAACAAAACAAAAAGGCAACCTACAGAATGGGAGAAAATATTTGCAAACCATATATCTGATAATGGGTTAATTTCTAAAATATACAAGGAGCTCCTACAACTCAATAGCAAACAATAAGAACAACACCACCACAAATAACCCAATTAAAAAGTGGGCAAAGGACTTGAATTAACATTTCTCCAAAGAAGACATATAAATGCAACAAGTATAGGGAAAAGATACCCAATATCATCAATTATCAAGGAAATGCAAATCAAAACTACAATGAGGTATCATTTCACTCCTGTTAGGTAGCTAATATTAAAAAAAAATGCCAATTGTTGATGAGGTGTAGAGAAATCAGAACACTTGTATATTGTTGATGAGAATGAAAAATAGTATAGCAGCCATGGAAAACAGTATGGAGATTCTGCAAGAAATTAAAAATGGAGCTACCATATGATCCAGCAATCCCACTTCTGGGTATATATATACACCCACTTCTGGGTATATATATTGAGAATTGAAATCCGCTCATCTCTTTGAGATGGCTGCACTCCTGTTCATTGCAGCATTATTCACAATGGCCAAGATATGGAAACAACCCAAGCGTCCATTGACAGATAAATGGATAAAGAAAATGTGGTATACACATGCAATGGAATGCCATTCAGCCTTTAAAAAGAAGGAAATCCTGCCTTTTGCAACAACATGCATACACCTGGAAGACATTATGCTAAGTGAAATAAGCTGGTCACAGAAGAACAAACATTGCATGATTTCACTTACACGAGGTACCTAAAATAGTAAAACTCAGAAGCAGAGAATATGACAGTGGTTGCCAAGGGTTGGAGTGGGGGTGAAAATGAGGAGATGTTCTCACTGGGTAGACAGTTCCAGTGGTGCTAAATGAATAAGTTCTAGAAATCTGCTGTACAACATGGTGACTGTAGGTGACTATATGGTCACGTGCACTTCAAGATTTGTTAAAAGGATAGGTCTCACGTTAAATTAAGTGTTCCTCGTGCACAGGCACACACACACACACACACACACACACACGCACATGCACACACAGGGACACAAGGAGACTCTGGGAGGTTTGGATATGTCCATTCCTTGATTATGGTGATGGTATTACAGGTGTTTGTATATGTTCAAACTCATCCAAATGTACACATCAAAATGTCATAGAAGCCACCTTGAAGGCGTTCTCACTGGCTAAATCTAGGCCAGATTTAGCATCAAAACAATAATGATGATAAGAGATACAATCCACTGAGCAAAATAAGAATCCATAAGTCCATACTGATATAAATAAATAAATAATCAAGGAATCAACAGATAAATATGAGGGAAGGAAAAGCACTTCTTTTTCTTTTTAAAAATTATTTATATTTTATTTAGCTAACATGCAGTGTAATATTGGTTTCAGGAGTAGAATTTAGTGACCCATCACTTACATAACACCCACTGTTCATCATAATAGTGCCCTCCTTGACGCCCATCACCCATTCAGGCCATCCCCTCCTCCCTCCCTCCATCAACCCTAGTTGTTCTCTATAGTTACAAGTCTCTCTCTCTTTAAGTTTATTTATTTATTGAGAGAGAGAGAGAGAGAGAGTGTGTGTGTGTGTGTGTGTGTGTGTGTGTGTGTGTGAGTGTGTGTGAGCAGGGGAGGAGAAGAGGGAGAGGGAGAGAAAGAATCCCAAGCAGGCTCCATGTTGTCAGCCCAATGTAAGGCTGGATCCCATGAACTGTGAACCTGAGCCGAAACCAAGAGTCAGCCACTTAATTGAGCCACCCCAGTGGCCCTATAGTTAAGAGTCTCTTATGGTTTGCTTCCCTCTCTCTTTTTTTCCTTCTTCTATATTCATCTGTTTGGTTTCTTAAATTCCACATATGAGTGAAATCATATGGTATGCATACTTCTCTGACTGACTTATTTCACTTAGCATTATACCCTCTAGTTCCATCCATGTCATTACAAACAGCAAGATTTCATTCTTTTTGATGGCTGAGTAATATTCCATCGTATGTGTACCACATCTTCTTTATCCATTCATCAGTCGACAGACATTTTGGGCTCTTTCCATAGTTTGGCTATTGTTAATAATGCTGCTATAAACCCCGAGGTGCATGTACCCCTTTGAATCTGTATTTTTGTATCCTTTGGGTAAATACCTAACAGTGGAATTGCTGGGTCATAGGGTAGTGCTATTTTTAACTTTTCGAGGAACCTCCATACCGTTTTCCAGAGTGACTGTACAGGAAAAGCTCTTCTCTAAAGCGTGATGCAGAATCAGTGAGGGTGGGATCGTGGAAATAGAAAATTGCCATTGGGCAACCATCACAGCGGTGTTTGATTCACACTGGTGTCAGCGATGGAGGCTCACGCTGGTGGGCAGAGGTTAGATGAGGATCAGGATATGGGCGTCATACATATTACTGCTAGATTTCAAAGGGGAAAATGGTGACTTTAAGACGGAGAAGTTGGCGACGTGATCAGAGAGTCAACCAGTGTCGAGACAGATGGACGCCAAGTGGTGTAATGCGTTGATGGGAGTGGGGAATCACTTCTGCGGTATTCCTGCCAGGAGAGCCCGATCCGGCTCTGCCGAGAAGAAACACGAGACCGCTTAGGTTGAGCGACATCCAAGAGAATATAAAGCCTGTATTCTTTCAGATGGTCTAGGACGCGCAAGTCGGGAAGACAGAGGAACTGTGGCAGATATAGAATACTCAAGAGACCCGACAAGCAAATGCAGTGCCCGGTTCTTGTTGGCAACCTGGACCAGACAGGAAAGAGATGTTGTCTGGACACCTGGTGGCATCTGAATGGAGTTTGTGGATTGGGTGATGATATTGTATCCATGCAGACTTTCTGATTTGCAGGGTTGTATGGTGGTTATGCGGGGAATGTCCTCGTTTGGGGGGAATACACACTGGGGTATTTGCGAGCAATACAACGTCGTGTCTGCAGTTCAGTTTCAAACGGTTCTGAAAAAGACTTAGTAAGAATGGGTATACATAAACACAGATAAATCCGCATACACATAAAAGGGGAAAATGCACTGAAATATTAGCAAGGAGGGAATCTGGGTGAAGGGACATGAAACAAGAATTCTTTGCGGTGTGCTTAAAACTTGGCAGGAAGTTTGAAATGATCTCAAAACAAATTAGTTTTTCTTAATGCAGGAAAAAAAAGAGTAAACCTAATCGTCATTTTTCCCCAAGGCCATTTCAGCTCCCTGAGACAAGGGGTCTGTCATGTACTCCTGTGGTCTCCCTTGACACGTTGCAAGCCACACAGGGAGTCTTTCATTTGCTGGCAGGCAGGCCACGGCATAAACATACAGTGCTGCTCCTCACATGTAACATGACTGACCAGTTAGCGATTACACTTGCCTTCACACACCACTGTTGGGTCTACCTTGAGTGCCATCCGGAGCAATCATCTCGAGTGAGGGGAGGAATCGGTGGTGAGTACTGGAGAATCCCATAGATGTTCTGCCTCACTCATTGGCTGGTCTCCCGGCCTTGCAAGCGTTTGCTGACCATCTGTGGTCAGGAACTAGGCTGCCATTCACTTTGATGGTCTAGATAGAATTTTGCTGATTTGGGTCTGATTCCGCGTGCTCTTCCGGATTCGGTGACGTTTAACTTTGGTGTTGTCGGTTTTTTTTTTTTTTTCAACGTTTATTTATTTTTGGGACAGAGAGAGACAGAGCATGAACGGGGGAGGGGCAGAGAGAGAGGGAGACACAGAATGGGAAGCAGGCTCCAGGCTCTGAGCCATCAGCCCAGAGCCCGATGCGGGGCTCGAACTCACGGGCCGCGAGATCGTGACCTGGCTGAAGTCGGACGCTTAACCGACTGCGCCACCCAGGCGCCCCGGTGTTGTCGGTTTTGATCAACCAGTGTATTCTTTTGGGTTTTCAGTTAACAAAACACACACTTAGAGTTCCAATGGCACCTTCATCATTGAAATTTCTGAATAATAATTTTGTTATACGAGTCTGAAATTCTCTGACTTCTCAGCCCTTTTGTTCCTTTGAAAGAATTGTTTATGCAGCATGAGTGTTTGATGTCTCTTTTCTAAAGAGTATAGCGCTAGGCTCTCTGGAATATTCCGGAACCCAAACTGAGAGTTGGAAGGGGATTTAGAGGTTGTCCAGTGCACAGTGTCCAATCCAGACTGGAGAATGACTTCTATGCCATGGACCCAAGGGCTGCAGCTAAGGAGGAAACAGTGGGCAGAGAGAGGACCCAAGCCACAGGTGTTTCTCCCCTCAGCAGAAATGACAGCAAACATTTCCCTTGCTCGGCTACAGCCAGTCAGAAAGCACTGATCCACCCAATCTCCCAGCCCAAGCAGGAGTTCTACCAAACAGTCGTGAGGAGGCCCCAGCCTCTGCATAAACCCTTCCAGTGATAGGGACCTCAAAACGCTCCCGTTGAAGCTCTCCGAACTAATACTCAACAGAGGTCATGGCATTTGTTCCTTCTCTCCCCTCCTTACCCTGTACCTCACCCTGTCTTCTAATTCTCTGCACACCCACCCGGCAGGGCCAGATCCAGAAGGCACATTTCTGAGGCAGCTCGGTGGGGTGAGAGAGGTGCCCAGCTGCCCCCCAAGGGTTGCTGTGGCTGTCGCTTGCCTATAGTCTCTTTGACAGCTTTGTGCTCCGCGCTATAAATAAATGATTGTGAATGCTTATCTGCTTCCCTCTGTGTGCTTTTCAAGTTATTTTTGGGTGACAGGCCTCTTCTGTGTTAGGTGGGGGCCTGCATTATTGAAGACCATGCGTGCCTTGTCAAAGGGAAATAAGGTCAGCATGCACGTGGGGAGGCTGGGCCGGGCGGACAGTCGATTTGGGCTTGTCTGAGGTTCACAGCACCGTTCACGTCCTCTTGCTGAAGGGTCCCAGGCAGACCACGGGGCCCCCGACACAGTCCAACTGCTCCCTACAGACTACCTTGGGTTCAGGCTCCGTTCGTCACGTTAACTCTGCATCCACAGGCTCTAGTCCCTTAAAACAAGCCACATGGAATTTGCACAGGATCCTGGAAGAGGAGTCGGGATTCTTGGGCAACTATCCAGGCCTGCGGCTTCCTGGTTGGATGGCCTTGGGTGAGTCACTACTTCTCTGTGTCTCAGTATTTTTATCCATGAAATGACACTGCTGATCACTGCCCTGCCTGCTTAGAGGGCTGGAATGTGGGTTTTCATTTCCCTACTATGGCCAGCTCTGGCTGCTGAGGTCCCAGAAACATGGCCAGGGCTCAGAACATTCCTCGGCTCCCCTCCCTGGGAGGCCCTTGGAGGTCAGCAGCCAGGGCCTCAGGGACTTTTCTAGCATGGCAAACCAAGCTGTATTCTTTTGACCTCAAGCGTCCATGCAAGAAACTCAAAAAGAGAAACCCCGCTTTACTAGGGCTTCACTTAGATCCAAACTTGGAGGAGGTGTGAGACGGAGCTGTCCTCCTCCAGCTCTTCCCCCTCCTCCCTCTGGAGCCTCTCAGCGCCCTCGGCCCTCTGACCACCGAGTTTCCTCAGAGCTCGCCTTCTGTTCCAAAGGAAACCTCCTCAGCCCCTTCCTCTTTCTCACGGTCCTGTGCCACCACCCCCAGGCCTGCCCCTCCAACCATCAGCGCATCTGTCCCTCAAATCCCTGTACCCCTTCCTCCGCATTTCCAGGCCTCCAGCACCTGTGGTCAGACCTTAAACCTTTAAGGTCGGACCTTAAACCTTTACACTATTGGGTCTGAAGACCATCTGTATCTATTGTGGTTTTCTGAGTCTTAATGAGAAGGAATTGATTCACCAACTGGAGGGGTTTTTGTAAAGCGCAGCACCAAGGTGTCTGAATACTTCAGGAAATGCCCGTTGCCTTAGGAATCCTTCCTCCTTATTTTCAGGAATTTCTTCTACTTGCGTCTGTCCCTGCCGGGTCACACTCCTCACGGGACTTGTTGGGCTCTGGCTCCAGACCTTCTAAGCCTGAACACTTGACTGTCTTCAGGATCCCTACTTCTGTGGCTCCCACAGGACGGTCTCTGGATTCCCCTGGCAGGACTCCCTGTTCCCAGCCAGACGTGGCTCCTTCGTCACCCAGTCGCCAGCCACTGCCCCACCTTCCCTGCCCCTCTGCCCCCCATTGCTCCAGCCCAGTTCATTATCTGGACCTTTTCTGCTTTTCACCCTCCACTGATTTGCAGCAGGTTCCAATTAATAATTTTAAATGGTCACCAATTTTCCCTGAGCCTCAGGCAATAATGGAGATTTAGGTCTAAATTAAAATTTGCTAATTTAGAAACATTTGCCCACTAATCGCTGCTGAAGCCCTACGACTTGGCAGGCTTGTAACTCACCGCTGTCCCTTTCTTGGTCTGATCTCTCTGTCTCTGGAGGGGTTAACTCAGTGCTTCTCAATCCAGGTGATTTTGCCTCCAGGGGATGTTAGACAATGACTGGACACACTTTGGGTTGTTACTACTTGGGGAGGGGAAATGCTACTGGCCTTAGTGGGTAGAGGCCTGGGATACAGCTAAACATCCCACAATGCACAGGAAAAGTCCCCACAACAGAGAATTCTCTGGCTCAAAATGTCAATTATGCTGAGGCTGAGAAACCCGAATATAGAACGTTCCTGGGCTTCTCCCCCAGAAACCTTTCCTTGCACAGCCCTGCATTCTCTAGAGCAGGACTTGAAGGTTTTGTTTCTAGATATCTAGAAACTTACAAGTGCAAAATTATCTTCTTAGTTGTTCGAGATCTGTTTTCTTTGTTTATTTTAATGGATCCAATACTCAAACTCAGAAGATTTTACCAGGAAATCTGTATTCACAGCTTGTGCTGGAAGATGGGGGATCTTTTCACACTGGTCTCCAGTTCCCAGGTGGCAACATCCAGTGGGAGGTAGCAGCTCCCCATAGCCTTGTACATGGGGCATTACCTATCTGGTCACCAGTCTCCGCCATTCCCTGTTGCTGTTTGACCTTGAGTATCAGTTGTCACTTATTACCATGCTTGCTCTGCTGTTTTCTCATAGCAGAGAAACACATGTGTTCCAATCCTGAACCAAAAGTGCGAAAATCGCAGGTAGACTGGGTTGTACCCACATCCGTCTCTCATTTTTATCGTCTACTTTGTTTCTGGGCATTTGACTGTGCACTTCTTGCTCCAGATGGCTCCTGCTGAGCATGGGAGTGACCCTTGACTCCTGTAGAGTCCCTCCCAGGCCCAGCCCTGCAGATTCACAAGAGGCCAGCAGGGTGAGTGGAAGGTAATTCTCGTGTTCCTTTTAAGCTTCCTGCTGGGAGGTGGGGCTCCTGCGGATTGGGGTTCCCAGTGGATCCACATCAAACACTCCCCATGGAGCTCTAGAGAGAGCTGCAGAGCAGGCCTCGGTCACTCAGCCCGGGAGAGCCCTATCCCCACCCCATTCCCTAACACAACATTGGTGAATTGGTCCACAAGCTAAGGCAGGCTTGCTGCCTGCTTTGTCAATAAAGTTTTATTGGTGGATAGTCATTGCCATTCACTCACCTATTGTCTGTAGCTGCTTTCCTGCTACACTGGCAGAACTGAGTAGTTTTGCCAGAGACTGTATGGCTCACAAAGCCTAACATAATTTACCACCTGTTTCTTCGCAGAAAAAGTTTGCAGACCCCTGTCCTGACATAGAAGTTCCTGTCAGTTATATACACTTTGCAGTTTACAAAGCACTTCTTTTTTTTTTATAATGTAATTGTATTACTTATTTTTTTAATTTACATCCAAGTTAGTTGACATATAGGGTAATAATGATTTCAGGAATCGAATTTAGTGATTCATCACTTACATACAACACCCAATGCTCATCCCAACAAGCATCCTCCTTAATGCCCCTTGCCCGCTTAGCCCACCCCCCACCCAACACCCTGCCAGCAACCCTCAGTTTGTTCTCTGTATTTAAGAGTCTCTTATGGTTTGTCTCCCTCTCTGTTTTTACCTTATTTTTGACAAAACACTTCTTTTGATCCTCCTTTTGATTTCATGTTGTGGTCAGGGGAAAGATTATAGAAAGTGTAAACAAACATTTTTGAGCAGCTGCTGGGGGCCAGGTACTGAGCTCCCATCTTTCACATGCATTTGCTCACGGCAGCCTTGGGAAGTAATGACTTTAACTTTACAGAAGCTCAGAGAGGTTAAGGGACGGGCCCACGTTCACCCTCGAGTCCACCTGGCTCCCTGCCAGGCCTCTCTGCTCTCCAGCTTGCTCTGATGCAGCAGTCTCAACCCTTGGCTGCATGTGGTAGAGGTCTATCACCACGGCACAGCCGTGGAACCCCTCTGCCCACACCCCCGGCACAATCGCTAGAGTTACAGCCTCTCCTCCCCCAGGCCTCGCACTGGTGAGTCACTAGGAGTAGAGGAGTGTTGAATTAAGGGTCAGTCCACCCTGCTTCGTTCATGCCCCCTCTTCCCAAATTGCCCAAGGATGGATGCCCCATGAACTGCTGGGCAAATTCTTCCCCGGGTACCTGACAGCTACCATCCTTGACCAGCATTGCCAGGGGGGAAACAGAGGCTGTGCATGCCCAGCCTAGCTCATCCTGACCCTGACCACTGGAGATGCCAGGATGAAAGGGCCAGGGACGTGGGGAGAGATTAGAAAGGAAGACAAAGGGAGGGGGTCTGAACTGAGAAGAGCACGGCCCGATGGCCGCAATGAGGACAAGGGCCAAGGAATCAGGGCAAACAGAAAGCAACTGTGTGTTTCACTGCAAACGGCCTGCCGGCCTGTGAAGGGTAATAGATGGGAAATTCCAAGGGGCTGTAATCCAGTCCGATAGGACAGACCACACAGAACCCACACACCTCTGTGAAGTAATTTATGCCACATTAACTCTGTGCACTTGGGCCTCCATGTGCAACCATGTGTGTCTTGACATCCGTGTTTTGTGTGAGCAAACAGGGCTAGCCAAACCCACGGGACCGCTGGATGGTTTCACACATGGGAAATGATGGGAGGTGCCGGGAAGAAGTGCTGACCCCAAAACATCTGGGCCTGCCATGAAGCCTGATGTCCTCCTATTTTAGATTCCTATCCTGCTCTGGTACAGTAACCGGCACCCGACAGATGCTCCGTAAACATTAACTTGAACCCGTCCTTTCAACTGGGTGAGATATCTTGTGTACATATCTGCGTCTATACATATCTACATACATACATATGTATGCAGAGATTCTATTAAATGTAAAGTCCAGTACAAATGTTACCTATGTTTTCCATTATCATTATCCATGTATTCAATACAAATTGAGTGCCCACTGCATTAATTGCTTTCCTTTTTTAACTCGCAGAAGAGGTTGGTGTGAGAGAACAGTAAACAAGCCGGCTATACGTGCAACAGCCTCGGCCGTGTGGCTGTCAGAGAGGAGGCGAGGTAGGTGGGGCTGTGGAAGGAGCCAGGCTGGCAGCTGGGACTTGACCTCACAGGCATTCAGGAGGGGCCGTGGCCCCTTAAGCACAAGGACAAAGTGGGGGGTTGGAAGTCAGCCTGGCATTGGCATCAGGGAGTCCTCAGGTGGGGGATCTAGTTGGGAGGCAGGTGCCGCTGGTCGTGATCACGGTCATTACCTAAACACCCCGCCGCTCTGGAGCACTGGCCGCATAGCACAGAGATCTCCTTATCTCATGGAATCTTCCCGGCAACCTGAGAGATTTATATGTCCCCCTTTTCCAGTAACAAAACCGAGGCTCAGAGCTATGGGGTTGCAGAGGTGCTATGATGTGACAACAGGCCTGGAGGGCAGGGAATACCTAGCAGGACTCCGCAGCAAGGTTTGAAGCAGACCAGGTGGACGGTGGCTGCCTGAGGCGGTGCAGCTCAAGGGCCCAGAAAATGAGAATATAGTGGGGCCTGTCCCCAAGCTTCGGGCCTCAGAGGCCCCTACCGGAGGACAGACAGGGCCAGTTGCCTTCCCCTAGCAGGAGGAGACCAACTCCCAGAGTGCACAATGGCTTCCACGGTTGAGTCAGGGCATCCGAGGGGCCCCCGTATCCAGTGAGGTTGTGATTCAGCAAGAAAGCAAGTCACTTCCTTCCTTGCCGACTGGTAGCAAGGCCATGGGCTGCTCTTCAGCCTGAGGTTCCCCTTGAAGACTGTGTAAGCCCACTCCTATCCTCCTTTCCCGCAACAAATCTCTTGCCGCAGACTTTTTATACCATGATGATGAAGGCCAGGTGTGGTGAAAAGACACCTCTGTGTTTCCGGAGAAAGTTCTCTCCCAGCTCATTCTCTCTCTGGCAACATGCCAGCCTTTTACTCACTGGGCCTGGGAAACCAAACATGATATAAAACAAAATAAAATGACACAGCTTCATTATCTGCCGGAGAAAGATGATTAAGCCGGTCTACTTTGTGTCCTGATGGGCTATCTCTGCACTGTGTGTCCAATGTTGCTTTCCTTCTGGATTAGGACGACAGTATGAACTGTCTGTGGGTTAATTGGTTTCTTGGAAAGTTTATTCATTTCTTCCTCTCCCCCTCTGAAGGCATAGAACATTTCACAGAGTCAAAATGCTCAGCTTCTATTTTATGTGTCCAGAACATAACATGCATCAACCAGACATCCTGTCACAGCCAGTGAGCAGTGAGGTGGGATGCCTTCCCCTCCTTCCAGAGCCTTGTTGCCAACACAGTCAGCGGGGCCCCCAACGGGCCGAGTGTGGACGACCGCCGCTCGGTGGGTCTGCTCCATGGCTTCCCCTTGGCTCCTGGGAGAAGCTGGACAGAGCTAACAGTGAGCTTGTCCTCGCCTTTCCTATCCATATCCCATCCATATCCAACAGTGTCTTAGGGCTTGACAAGACACCGCACCCAGGAAGCCACCCTGGATTACCTGCACAATCATTATGATTACAGAGTCGGTGCAAACCCCCTTTTTCTGTCACCGTGCTAACCACAGGCTTCTGACGCCTGATGATTAAGGTCCAGGGCTAGAGAGGAACATGCCTTTTGCTTTCTAAGATCAGAGGTGTTTATATATGTCTCGTTTCTTTTCTTGGTTTGTTTGCTTGACTCTTAAGGTTATTCTTTTTGATTGTTTTTGAGCCATTTGGCAGGTGTGTTTTTCTGGCCCCCAACTGTATTGCCAATGCCTCTGAGGCAGAAACCACACCTAATTATCTGCGGTGTCCAAGACCCCATAATATTCTCAGCACTCGCTGGAGTGGCAGATGATTCTAGGAAGCTGGGCGGTGTCAGGTGGGGTGCCAGGCCATGGCTCCGGAGCAGGCTGCTGGGGGAAAATGCGGACCAGGCAGCTCATTTCACCCCCTCGTTGCCTCCCTTTGCACATCTGTAAAATGGAGATCATAATGCCAACCTCGTTGGGTCCTTGTGAGGATTAAGTACCTGGTAGAGGGACTGGCACGTGGTAAACACTGACCACATGCCTACGGGGCTCTTGAGATCCTGTAAACACACAGCAGCATGCTCCCTTATGCTGGGCCTCTTGCTTCCTTTCTGGATACCCCACATCTGGCTTGGCCAGTGAGGGACAAGGCTGGAGAGGACACACAACAGGCCAAGCAGGGTTCCCACCACGGCTTGTACCTTTTGTATCCCTTCCCAGCACCGAGAGGGAACCTCACTCACAGACCTGGAATAAGGCCTGGAGAGATCTAGGACCTCTGATTTGTTCCCAGACTCCCAGCTAAGCCTGGAAAGTCCCCACCCAATGGCTGGTGCTTGCATTTCTATTCTTCCCTCCCCTGGGTGCTCCTGAAACGGATCTGTTGTTCTCCCCAAAGCCCACCCCTGCCAGGGCCCCCGAAAGCTTCATCAACTGAAAAGAAAAGAACCATGACTCAGCAATGGGGGCCCTGGAACCTGATTGAAATCCCTGACAGATATTTATTGCAAAAACATCTCTCTTTATATAACAATTTAATCAGGCCGAGGTGTGGTAAGCAGGGAGGCACCCATTAAGCCCGGCTGTTAATGCAGCCAAATCGTCTCCTGCTGATGGATGTGGCATAGGCATGGCTGGTCGTTAGAAATTAAAGCGGAACCGAAATCCATTTGCTGCCTGGTGGCGTGGAGCACTGTTGTTACAGCTTAACACAAGCCATCTCTTGTGCGCTGTGAGGCCGACACACGGAAAGCCGCCTCCTGCCCCTGCGCCAGCTGTAATTCAGAGAGAGCGTCACTTTCATGTGCTTTCTCCACGGCCACGGACAATTGACCTTAGAGGCACTTGATTTTCCTGGAGCCACAGGTTGGAAGAGGCAGGAAGAAGTGGAGAGAGAGGGAGCAGGTGAGGAAGACAGAGACAAGCCTCTTCTGGGGATGAAAGAAAAGACTGTGCCTTTGAAAAAGAAGGCAAGCTCTTCCCACCCCCTGTGCTTGGAATAACTTTCCACTCAATACTGCACAGTGGTCTCCTCTCTTCCATCAAAGCCACCCTAATACTCCTCCTCTGTGTGTTTTTTATGTCATTGTTGTCCCAATGGCAAGGTGATGCCGGCAGAAGGAGAGGGACATGGCTCGGTCGGACCTCGGGAGCAGGCATAGTTCCAGGACTCGGTGGTGTGTGCATCCTGGGCCGGGAACCGGCTCATCCAGCTCGAGGGTAGCGCCTTGGTCTATCCTGATGGATGCCTGTGCCTGGTATAAATGCAGGTGTTCTGGGACTCAGGCTTCACTGTATCCTGAGCACATTCCCTGCCTCGAGAAAACCCAGCGGGTGGCTTATTTTTGTCTTTGTGTCACTAGTCACTGGCATAATGTCGAGCGCTTAGTTGGTGACTACCCAAGGTTTATTTTGTGGCTGAATGAATGAACAAATGAATCAAGCAGAATTTTCAGGGTTGGTTATTTCCTCTAAGATTCCTCTCTTCTAAGCATCCCTCTTGGGTCCTCCCAAATGCTCAGAGCCTCTAATACACTTAAAATACAATTTGACTGAATTTGCCCGTCTCTCCCCCTCAACACAATCAGATTTATATGTAACTTTATAGAGCAGCCCTATTTCATAAAGGAGGGATAGGCTTTTGCACTTAAGTTCTTGATGGAATCTCAACATTTAGAAGCACAGACAGTATGTCGCCCATCTGTATGTACAGGTTCTGCAGTAGAGAGAGGGAGTCCATGATCCCTCTAGTCCTAAGTGCAGGGGTGCTAACTGGAGGGCAGACTTTTACAGCAACGACCCGATGCCTGGCTTTATCCCTGAGCTTCGGCACGGGGCCAAGAAGCCTCTAGGAGCAAAAGCGAAAACAGAAAGAGAAGGCTGTCAGCACCTCTCTCCCTGCTGGAGAATCAAACGTCCATCCTAAGAGTCTCTTAGGCTAGGATCCACTCATTAAACCAGACGCCACTCTATCATTTGCAAGCAATTCATTAGTCTAAACGGGTCTGAATGTCATCCCCATCTAAGGATTCGTCAGACAATTAATTAGAGCACAAAGCTAGAAGGAAAAAAAAAAATCCAGTTCACGAGACCAAGTAACATTCTCATTCATGATAGTCAACTTTCCTCTAGGTTTCTGAAATGCAGAAGGAGGGTCAATGGTAGCAGGTGCCAATCCGGAGATGTATTGGAGGAGATTTTGCGATGTGCTGGGTTTTGGCTTGCCCACCTGACTGCTTCTCTGCTGTGAGCTGCTCCAAAAGATTCATGGTGCTGAGCCTTGAGTGGTGACTTTGGCTCCCAAGGATCTGAGAGCTGCATGTTGGAGAAAAACAGACATCAAGCACCACGGCACCAAGAAGAAGGCTGGCCCTTGCGTACTAGACGCAGGTGGTGAGCTGGGGCAGCCTGGGGCACTTCGAGCCGGAGGATCAGGGGACTCAGGAGGAGATGGCTTTGAGCCACATCTCATACTTCTGCAGGCTGCTCCACACCACACAGGAGCCAGAGGGACGGTGGCTGGGGCTGCCAGCTCTGTGTCCAGAGTCAAACCCCCAAGATCATCTCTGCCTTCCTTCCTGGAAGAGCTTGCCCCACACCAAAAGACTCAGCCTTTTGGTTCTCTCTGAAAGGACAACAGCAGGGGGCCCCTGAGAGACTCACAACTGGGAGCATGGAATTATTCTCAGACAATGCGTGATCAACTTACATTTATGATAGGTTTCACACACACACACTCATTGAACTATTTTACTTCCTATCATACTTCATACCACATCTTAAGGTAATGTAGGCCAAAATATGTTTGGTTGTGTTTTTCTCTGGGCTTTTAGAGAGTTGTGTGCCGTAGGAATTTCTAAACTGCTGTAATGTCATTTATCAAAGGCAGGTGAGGTCAGGACATGCTGGAGAAACATCCTTCTACATTGTCTGTTTTTTTGCTGAGACACCCCCCCCCCCCTCCCACCGCAAAGACTCTAGAAGATGTCACCTCCTAGCTTACCTGGTCAGCCTTCACCAGCCCAGTACTGGAGAGTGAGGCCAAAGTACATTGAAAGATGGGTGTGTTTAGACATAGCATTAACAGGGTGTTGCTGGCAAAGGGACATAGGGGAGGGGGTGTTAGTCTGCATCCCCCAAGATTAAAGGCAGGGATTTTGTTAGGGAAAATGTCCACGTGAAAGAAAGTGGTGATGGGGGTGAGTTGGGGAGGCAGGGATTGCTGTCAGATGGTGATGTGAATATGACCCCAGTGAGGGAGAAGGAGGCTGGGGACGGGGGAGTGGACTGCCAAGTGGTCTGGATGGTTTGGCAAAGCCACAGGGGAGTCCTTGAGCCAAAGCTGGCCGAAAGAGGAGTCACCTGTCCCCCAGGAACAGGTCTACCTCACTGTCTCTGCTGGGCTCAGCCACTGGATGGGGACAACCCGGGGGGGGGGGGGTGGGGAGACATGCCTGGATGCAAAGATCGTTGTAGATTTCAGAGGGCAGTGGCTGGGACCCCATCAGCCATGCTCCCTGGGGCAGGAGCCTGGGAGGCATGTTCTCAGGGCTTCCGTGAGGCTGGAAATATGCCTGAAGGAGAGGAGACAGAACCCCCAGTAACCCCCTTTCAAGGGGTAGGAAGTCGGCCCTCTGTCCCCTCTTGCTCCCAAATGCCCTTCCAGCATACAGCTTCTAGAGCCCACACTAGTGTTTACTTAACCTTAGGATGGTTTGCTCCATTCAATGAAAGTGCCCTTGGGAGGGGTAGCAGATTAAACCTTTCCAGTTAGTCCTCAAGATTAAATAATCATCTAGATTACTTTCTGATCCCATGAAAGAAGAGAACATAGAAATCTGGGCACGGGAACCAGAGGGGAGAGGTGGGGGGCACAATGTTCCACTTCACGTGCCCCCACCCTGGCAGACCTCCTGGAGGAAGAAGGAGAGATAACAGAGCAGCTGGCTGTTTCCTTCCTTTTCTGAGAGCCCGCAGTCCCTCGGCCCCCACTGCCGGTCAGGTCTGTAAGAAAAGGGAGACTCAGACGGCAGATGCATTGGTGAAGCCCAGGAGGCTCCGAGCCCCGAGGAAGGAAAGCAAGGCGGCATAGATTGAGCATCTATTCTGCACCACGTTCTCCATATGTGTTTATTCATGTGACATTCAGGGCTAGCCTGTATGGTGCTATTAATATCTGGTTTCTAATAGGCAACCGAAGCTCAAAGAGGTTTGCTCAAGCCCAAACGTGGCAGAACCAGGGTGTGAATGCAGTTCAGTGCAAATGCCACATTAGACAGGCAGGGCCCCAGAGGTTGAGAAACCCAGGCCTGCTCTGATGGACGGGTGGGGTGGCTGGTGGGCAGAGCTGGAGAGCTCACATGGAGAAGGCAGGAGGTGGGTGAGTCGTGTTTGGCAGTGGGAGGCTGCTGCTTGGGAACCTCGTCTCCTATGTCGTGAAGCTGGCAGGTGGGATGTGGGAGACCCCCACTTTCACGGTGTGTTACCTCCAAGCTAAGCTGATGCTTGCTGGTTGGAAGAAGGAGGGTCCTAACAAGCCCCTTGGAACATTCACACTTTAGGACCTAAATACCTTTAGTGGTTTCCCAGTGCTCTTAGCATGAAATTAACATTTTCAGCCTGGCCAGCATGGCTTCCCGAGTCTGCTCCCTTCTTACTGCTCTTGTATCCTCTCTCAAGACCCTCTGCCTCCCTCCCTGTGCTCCCCTCACATCGTCTTCTTGGTTTCTCCATGCGCCACTCCAGCACCTGCTGTTTCCACACGAGACTGTAAGCTGCGTGCAAACGGAGACTGAATAGCAATTGTTGTTGGGTGCCTAAAAAATGCTGCACCCCTAATAGGTGCTCAGTACATACTCAGTGAATAAATGGAAAGTGAGATGTGGTGAGGGATGAGGTAGGCACTTCCAGTGAGGGTCAGACACTCCTCTCTCAACTTTCACCTCCAGCAGTGCAAACAATATAAAAAGCCGGATGTGTTATATAACACCCGTCTATGTGAATGGCTGAACTAGTAGGAAAGTAAGAATTCTTCAGAGGCCAAAAGCAGTGGGAAAGTCAACATCCTAGGAGGTAAGCAAGAGCCTAAGCCAGAATATCTGCCACACCCTGGGGACTTGAAGCTTCTGTCTTGGGGGCTGCTGAAGCATTCAAGAATCAAGAGATACAGCCCAGGGCTCACCCATGATGGGCAATCTAAAGGAAGACGGCATGAAAGTCAGACCACAGAGGGCTGGATCCTCAGCGAGAGAATGAGCAAAAGACCATTTTGCGGTCTTCCTCCTCCAAACCCATAACTCCAGTCTAACTATGAGAAAAACATCAAACAAATCCCAGTTGAGGAACATCCTACAAAATACCTGATCAGTACTCTTCAAAATAGTTAAGGTCATCAAAAAGGAAAGTCTAAGAAACTGTCACAGCCAAGAGGAGCTTAAGGACACAGGATGACTAAACATAATACAATATTCTGGATGGGAACCCGGGACAGAAAGGGGATATTAGGTAAAACTGAAGACATATGAATAAAGCATGGACTTTAGTTAATAATAATCTATCAATATTGACTCATCAATTTTGACAAATGTACCCACCATACAAATATAAGATGTTAATGGGGGCAACTCGGTACAGGGTACATGAAAACTCTCTGTATTATTTTTGAACTTCTCTGTAAATATAAAACTACTCTAAAATTAAAAAAAATTTTAAATAAAATAAACCCAATATACAGAAGGGAAAAGCAAGGAAACTTGTAACTCTTCACTTGATTTTGGGAGGAGAGAGAGAAGGACTGTCTTCTGAGATTCATAGCCATTTATTTAAATTTGTAGTCTAATACCATACTGTCTTGCTGATTACAGCTTTGTAGTAGAGGCTAGAGTCTGGGATTGAGATACCTCCGGCTTTGGTTTTCTTTTTCAACATTACTTTGGCTATTCAGGGTCTTTTGTGGCTCCATACGAATTTTAGGATTGTTTGTTCTAGCTTTGAGAAGAATGCTGGTGCAATTTTGATTGGGATTGCATTGAATGTATAGATGGCTTTGGGTAGTATTGACATTTTAACAATATTCATTCTTCCAATCCATGAGAATGGAATGTTTTTCCATTTCTTTGTGTCTTCTTCAATTTCCTTCGTAAGTCTTCTATAGTTTTCAGTATACAGATTTTTTACATCTTTGGTTAGGATTATTCCTAGGTATTTTATGGTTCTTGGTGCAATTGTAAGTGGAATCTATTTCTACAAAGCTGTGATTATCAAGACAGTATGGTATTGGCACAAAAACAGACATATAGACCAATGGAATAGAATAGAGAACCCAGAATTGGTCCCACAAATGTATGGCCAACTAATCTTTGACAAAGCAGAAAAGAGTATCCAATGGAAAAAAGTTTCTTTAGCGAATGGTGCTGGGAGAACTGGACAGCAACATGAAAGGATGAAACTAGTACACAAAAATAAACTCAAAATGGATGAAAGACCTAGATGTGAGACAAGAAACCATCAAAACCCTACAGGAGAAAACAGGCAACAACCTCTTTGACTTCAGCCGCATCAATTTCTTGCTTGACACATCTCCAAAGGCAAGGGAATTAAAAGCAAAAATGAACTATTGGGACCTCATCAAGATAAAAATCTTCTGGGGGCGCCTGGGTGGCTCAGTTGGTTGAGCATCCGACTTCGGCTCAGGTCATGTTCTCATGGTCCGTGAGTTCGAGCCCTATGTCAGGCTCTGTGCTGACAGCTCAGAGCCTGGAGCCTGCTTCAGATTCTGTGGCTCCCTCTCTCTCTGTCCCTCCCCCACTCATGCTCTGTCTCTCTCTGTCTCAGAAATAAATAAACATTTAAAAAATTTTTTAAAAAGATAAAGATGTTCTGCACTGCAACAGAAACAATCAACAAAACAAAACTAAAAGGCAACTGATGGGGTGGAAAAAGATATTTGCAAATGACATATTGAATAAAGGGTTAGTATCCAACATCTATAAACAACTTACAACCTCAACACCTGAAAAATAAATAACCCAGTGAAGAAATGGACAGAAGACATGAATAGACACTTTTCCAAAGAAGACATCCAGATGGCCAACAGACACATGAAAAGATGCTCAACGTCACTCATCATCAGGGAAGTAAAAATCAAAACCACATTGAGACACCACTTCACACCAGTCAGAGTGGATAAAATTAACAACTCAGGAAACAACAGATGCTGGTGAGGATGTGGAGAAACGGGAACCCTCTTGCACTGTTGGTGGGAATGCAAACTGGTGCAGACGCTCTAGAAAAATAGAGTGGAGGTTCCTCAAAAAGTTAAAAATAGAACTACCCTATGAACCAGCAATAGCACTACTGGGAATTGATCCAAAGGATACAGGAATGCTGATTCACAGGGGCACAAGTACCCCAATATTTATAGCAGCACTTTCAACAACAGTCAATTACGGAAAGAGCCTAAATGTCCATCAACTGACAAATGGATGAAGAAGATGTGGTTTATGTATACAATGGAATACTACTTGGCAATGAGAATGAATGAAATCCTGCCATTTGCAGTAAGGTGGATGGAACTGGAGGGTATTATGCTCAGTGAAATAAGTCAGTCAGTGAAAGACAGATATCACATGTTTTCACTCATATGTGGAACTTGAGAAACTTAACAGAAGACCATCAGGGAAAGGAAGGGAAAAAAAATAGTTACAAACACAGAGGGAAGGAGGCAAACCATAAGAGACTCTTAAGTACAGAGAACAAACTGAGGGTTGATGAGGGGGGTGGGAGAGAGGGGAAAACGGGTGATGGGCATTGAAGAGGGCACTTGTTGGGATGAGCACTGGGTGTTGTATGTACGTGATGAATCACAGGAATCTACCCCCAAAACCAAGAGCACACTGTATACACTGTATGTTAGCCACTTTGACAATAAATTATATTTAAATAAATAAATAAATAAATAAATATCTGTAGTCCAAATTTCCAGGCAGAAAATTCAATTTCAAATGTCATTGGGTTGGTATAGCTCCCCAATGCTTGGTAGATAACAACAAAAGTTTTCTCTGGAAGAATGCAATTTCACCTGAAATTCTCCAGATTCTCCAGATAGGGAGAATTTCTACAGATAGGGAACATGAAGTTATCATCAAAAATTATAAAACATATATGGAAACAAAGCACTGTGAGCAAAATCCAGCAGAAGTAACAGATAGTGGAATCAGAACCCCAAATACTTCAGACATTAGCACTACTGGACATGGGATATAAAATAAGTGTGTTTAATGTGTTACATATGTTTAATATATTCTAAAAAGCTTAAAAATAATGAGCAAAAAATAAAAGACTATAACAAATGACCAAGCATGTTTGAAAAGAGAACAAATAGAACTTCAACAAAAAATATAATTTAAGCTAAAAACTCAATGGACAGCTAAATAATAGATTCAACACAGATGCAGGAGGAATTGGCAAACTGAAAGATATGGATACGGCCAAAGATACAGATTGATTTCAAACGTTGTTAAAGACAGATTTAGAATGTAGTCTTGAGAAACCAAGAGATAAACAGTAAGAAATAAAGGTGGAGACATGAAAGTCAGGGTAAGAGATTGTAAATTTACCTAATTGACTGGAATAAAAAAACAGGGACAAGGCAAGGGTGAAAGAGTTAATGGCTATGGGTTTTTCCAGAATTGTTAAAGGACACCAAACCTCAGTTCCAGGAGTTGCAACAAATGCCAAGCAGAATGTATAAAATGAAATCCTCACTTACGCAAAGTAGTGTGAATCTGCAAAGCACCAAAGACAGACAGACCAAGAGAGAGAGAGAGAGAGAGAGACAGAGACAGAGACAGAGAGACAGAGAGAGAGAGAGCACCAAATCAGAAATAGGCAAAACCAATCCATGAAGACAGATAGGCTAACAGCACTTACCTTTGGAAACGTGGGTAATGATCAAGGAAGCCTTCTAGAGTGCTTATAAGGTTTCATTTTCACTTTAAACATCCGAGTGATAATTACATGAGTGTATCACTTCGTAAAAATTCAGCAGGCTGTACATTTATGATTCATGCACTCTAAAGTAAAAAATATGCTATCCTTTAATTTTTAAAACTCACATTTAAAGGAATGGTACTTAGACTAGGAGCTGGCTTTTCAACAGCAACAGCAACAGCCAGAAAATAGCTGAATAAAATATCGTCAATGTCCCAAGAGAATAACTTGAATTCCATCCCCAGTGAAACCATCTTCTGAAAATGAGGGTGAAATGGCCACATTTTCGGATAAATGACCCTCACTAACAGAAGTTCTAAAGAATGTACATTAGACAGGAGGAAAATGATCCCAGATGGAATGTCTAAGGCAAAGAAAGAACGTGAAATACTATTTTGGAAATATGTGGATAAATCCAAATAAACATGGACTGAATAAAGCAAGAGTGGTAACAATGTCTACGTTGTAAGGTTACAGACAGCTATAAATCAAAATACTAGACAAAAATAGTGTATTAGATAGAAAAGGGGAGATGAAAGGTAAAGCATCCTAAGGCTCTTACATGTTGGGGGAGGAAGATAAAGATATGAATTGATTTCAAACGTTGTTAAATCTGCAATGTTAAAATATCTAGGGCAACCACTAAAGGAATAAATATATAAAACATATTTTCCAAACTACTAAAGGAAAAAATGGAAGAAGAAGAATATTTAAAAAGTACTTTCAGCAAGAAAAGAGCAAAGAGAAAACAGCAAGAAAAGAAAATGAGAAACAGAAAAAGTGGGACAAATAGAAAGTACAAAGTAAAATGGTAGAAATCTAAATATATCAGCAGTCACAATAAATATAAATTGATAAACTCTCCAGTTAAAAGATTGCCAGACCACATTTTTTAAACCCAAGTAAATTGTGTTTATAAAGACACAAATATTGAGAGTAAAAACATGAAAACATGAAAAAAGATGTACCCAGTAAGTAGTAACCTTAAGAAAGCTGGGTAGTTATATTAATGTCAAGTTAAGTGAATTGCAGAGCAAAGCATTAACTAGATATAAAGAGGATTACTACACAATGGTAGCTTCAAATCACTGGGAAGATATAAGAATTCTAAACTTGTTTACATTTGAAAGCACAGCCTCAAAATCTAAGTAATGTCTAGGGTATCCCTATAAATAGCACACATATAAGACATAATTTTCAAAGTTGTACGGGGAAAAATGAAAGAATAATAACGTAAAAAGTACTTCAATCTAGTGATGGACACATGCCATTATCTGTTAGTCCAAACCCCTCTGAAGTACAACACCAAGAGTGAACTTTTACATAAACTATGGACTTTGGGGGATGATGTGTCAATGTAAGTTAATCGGTTATAACAAATATACCACTCTAGTGGGGGATGTTGATGGGGGAGGCTATGCACGTATGGGGGCTGAGGGTATGTGGGAAATCCCTATACCTTCCCCTCAGTTTTGCTGTGAACTTTAAACTTCTCTAAAAAAGGTAAAGTTTTAATCTAAATAAATAAATGATAAAAGACAAAAATAGCACATGTACCTAAAAAATCAATGTAAAAAACAAAACCCACAAGGATAGAGTAGCAGGGAAAATAAATAGCACTTTAATCAATCCAAAAAATGGCAAGAAACATGAAAAAAAATGAGAAACAGAAAAAGAGAAAGCACAGAATAAAATGGTGGAAATAAATCTAAATACATTGGCAAACACAATAAATATAAAGCTTGATGAAATTGCTAGAAGATATTGACAAATTCATCATGAATTGTGAGATTTCAACATACTTCCCTAGGCTAATTGATATATCCAGCAAACAACATGATTAGTAAGGCTGGAAAAGCACAATTAAAAGACTGATCTAATAGACACAGACAGTGTCCATTTTATAAAAAATGATTCGTTTCTAGGCCATAAAGCAAGTCTCAAGAAAGATTAGGGTTTTTTTTTAAGTTTATCTACTTTGAGAGACAGAGACAGTGCAAGTGAGGGAGGGCAGAGAGAGTGAGGAGAGAGAGACTCCCATGTAGCTCTGTCCTCACAGCATGGACTCAACACAAGGTCTCGAACCCTCGAAACTGGGAGATCATGACCTGAGCCAAAACCAAGAGCCAGATGCTCAACTGACTGAACCACCCAGGCGCTCCTCAAGAAGTACTAGTTTTATTTGGAAACTGAAAACACATTTCTAAGCAACTAAAAATAAAAATCATAATAAAAATAAAAATTAGGAGAGATTGATAATAATAATACTACATATCAAACCTTGTAGGATGCAGCTAATGTAGTAACCAGAGTAGAGTGTATAGCTTTGAAACTTATGTTAGAGAAGAAAAATATGTTGAAAATAAATTATGCCTCTAACTTAAGATCTGAGAAAAGAACATTAGAACACACACACACACACACACACACACACACACAGGAGAAGGAAAATCATGATTCCAAATATTTTCCCATAATAGGGAATTGGTATCTGATAAGTCATCTCAAAGTCACTGATTTCCTCCCCGAGAGCTTTTCTTGAGAGTTCACTACTCCACATCAATGCAGTATGAATTTGTGTGGCCCTTTGCAGTATTCCAAGTGGACTCAGAGCTATTGACTCTACAGAGGGCAGACATCAGTGCCTGGAGAGGAAGGTGCCTGGTACACCCTCAGCCCTCTGACCCTAGTTGGGCTGAAGCAGTTACAGATGTGGCAGCTGACCATTTACTGCATCTTTTTCTGTGGCTGCACAAGCCTGGCTAATCCTCTGGGGTCCAGAAGTATTTAATATACCTTCAGGCGCTTGGGCCAAAGCAAGAAAAAAAACCCAGTATTTCTTGAGTCTCTTCACTCTCAGTGGGTTTTGTTGTTGGTTTTTGTTGTGGTGGTTGTTTTGGCTTAAAAACAAAAAAAAAAAAAAACCAAAAAAAACAGGTACGAGAAAAAGCAAGGAAAATGAGGAAGAAGTCACCATCCAAAATGGGTGTGAGTATAGACATTAAACAGAGAACCTCTTTGGAAGCCCAAGGTCAGTAATGACCCATTTGAACTCTCTGAGGAGACCATTTGTCAGAGAGAGGAAAGTAAATTCTGCCCAAGAGAAAGAAAATGGAAATCCAAATTCCAAGGCCAAGAGCCTTGCAGTTTATATTGACTGGAAAGAAGAGAATTGTTCTCCCCAGGGGCAGGCCCAGCATGAGGCATCCTGGTCAGAACCAGCAAATATGCCCTCCCCTCCCTCTGCAGGGAATCATCCCCCCCCCCCCACCTTTGCACTCATCCCAGTTACAAGCCCCTGCAGAATTCATTAAAGTATTTTAAACCCAGTGGAGAAAACTTAGTCCATATGTTTGGGCAAGCCATGCACGCACAACCAAGAAATAAATAAATTAAATTGGGGGTGGGGGGGAAGGAAAGAACAAAACAACAAAATTAACTAAGCTTTGAGCGAGTGTCTAATAAACTTGACATTTTTAACAGGCACGTTGAAATTTCCCCCATGTGCTGGTGACAACGATAATAATTGAATGCATAAGAGATAAAAATCTATTAAAAATAGTGACAGCAGCAAAAGCTGTTGAGAGTTTTAAAATTCAGATTTCTGTTTTAAATTCAAGGTCTGTGGCCTCTCCTCACTTAGCTTAGTTGATGAGGCTATGGAGGGAGCTCTGGCCCTTTGATGGAAAAAGCCCATCAAACTGGGGCCACAGGGCCCACAAGTGTCAGGATTCCTTACAGCAGGCCCTTTAAACTTTTGGGGTGCCCTTGCTGTAGGAAAAGTCCTCTGTTCATGAGGCCCAGAAGCAGTCGCACAGAGCTTTCTGGTTGTGGCCTAGTGGACACACTCTCTTCTCTTGCCCCCACCACCCCCCCCCCCACCCCACCTCACTCTAGGACTTGAAGGATATAGAAAGTTCTTTTTGTCAGTGAATGGATGGATGGATGGATGGATGAGCGGGTGGATGCATTTATTAAATGTATCTGAACTTAGAGTTCAGACACCCAGACTCTAGTTCCATCTTTGCCATAGGAATGTTCTATGAACACAAATCACTTTATCTCTGTGGGCCTTCATTTCTTCACATGAAAAACAACAGATAGTTTCTTATGATCCCAGGAGATCCCCCTCCCCAACAGTCTCCCAGGATAGAGGGAAAGCCAGCTAACTGTGCTGAGTTACAGGTAATACCACACAGAGACAAAAAAACAAACAAGCTGATTTAGAGATGGGCTCACCTGACCTGGGTGTTCTATATGGCTTCCCAATTTGAGCTGGGTTCATCAAGGACTTTCTTTTTGACCTCACTGTGTGCCCAGCCTTCTCATATCTACTCCCTGCTATACCTCGGCGCTTCCTTGCTCATTCTTTTCCTATATCCTTTAGTTACTCTGCCCCAGCTGTCCCTACTATAAGCTGCATTTTCCCAAATTATGATTTCTTCCTCTGGTAAAGTAATTGAACTCATAAGGCTACCCCTGAGCCCAAGGGCCCCACTTCCTAAAAGCCTGCATTCCCTAGCAAGCCTGCACAGGTCCCAGAGCTGACTGCTAGTGGAGCCATTTCCCCCACCCAATTACCACCAACATCATGCACTTGTGGGTTATTTTCTCAACAAACTTGTGTGCGGCAAGTTACCATGGAAATAAGAAAAAGTGATTTGTTGGTATTGGTATCCTGAAAATAAAGTGTGAGCCACGCTGAAAAATATCAGAGGTAGGGGAAGGGGAAGGCTATCAGGAGAAAGAGAAGAGATCTTTTCACACAAGGTGAGGAGGAAGATTCTTGCACTACCCCAGGAGAAAAGTCCAGGTGGTGCTGGAGAGGGGGGTGGAGGCCACCAAGTACTGGACGTGGCCTTGCCGAGGTTGGTGTTCATTTCCTGGTATATGGAAAAGAATCCCTGAGGGTCTGTCCACTGCTTTCTCTCCGGTAATGAAGATTAAAAACACAATTAAGTTAGACCCAGTAATCTGACCCATTAGTATGCATCTTCTCCAGATCAGAGGGCAGTTATGTTGGGTCCTAAGCTGGCCTCATGAATCACCACGACAGGAACAAGCTGGAGATAGGAACAGCTTTTGCTTCAAAGGATTTTCTTGGCAATACTTCTCCTGGTGGCCTACAGATGGGGTCCTTGAAGGATACGCACTGGGATGATTCCCAGAGAGACACCCCAGGATGGGTGTTCGGCCAACACCACCACCCAGGGAGTGTGACGTGCAGTCAGTTAGGTTAAAGAAGCAGTCCTTTTGCTCAAGGATTGGAGCTGCCTGGATTAGTTGGGTCTGTGTCCACCAGCTCAAGTGTATGTACCATTTTGAACTTAGGGTTGCTCACCTATTAATGGCAATAATCTCATTTGTCGTCTGTGGTTGAAAAACTATGTAAAAGCAGCTGATACAACGGATATACGGAGATATTTAATAAATGTGTTTTTTTCCTCACAGTTTATTCCAAATCCAGAAATCTCTTCCCAGAGAAGCGACTCCTCTGAGGTAGCCAGCTCTGAAGGTGGGGACGAGACAGAGCACCGAGTCTATCCGGAGAGGCAGGGGAGACAGCACTGGGGACCTAGAGTGTGCGGCACGTATGGGGTGGTAGAGAAGTGTCTTCCCACCCTTTCACCACCGAGGTGTTTAGCTGTCACTTCCTAGAGACTCAGTATGTGATCTTCAACAAGTCATTTATCCCTCTGAGTGACATCATGTCAGTGTGACCCTCCCTCTCCCAGAAGACTTGCCTTTCTCTCATCATGGTGGTTACAGGCTTGGCATTCTGTTAGAGGACCATCGGGCTTTGTGGAAAAGTAGATATGGAGCAAGGGGTCCTTCCCAGAGTCATGCCAAGGAGGCAACTTCCTGCTGCGCCTGTGGCCATAGCCAGCCAGGTGCATGGGCTCCGGTAGGCAGCATGAGCAAGCAGACTCACGGAATGAGTATACGGCCACACTGCCTGGATGTCTCTGCCTGGTGCAGTGAAGGTCTCAGCCCCTCACCCATCCTAACCTGATAACCTGTCTCGACTGTAGAACTGATCCAGGCTTCCCACAAAGCCAGGAGGATGTACAGATCTCCAAAATGCCACAGAAACCATCAGACGTTAGTGTCCCGTCCTCAGCGGCAGCTTGCCTGGTGTGTAGAAAGAGAATCAGATTTGGACGCGTGAAGACCTAAGTTGACAAGATGTGTGACCTTCGGTACATCACTTCACCCCTCTGGGTGGCTTACTCATCTCTAAAATGAGATTAGTCTGAGGCATCTTGTTACGGAGCAACTCTAAATAAGGGTGTAACTCTAAGGAAGGGTGTTTGTCCTTAGAAATACCAATGTCTTGTACAACCTTGCCAAGCCATATAGATCAGTCACTGTCACTCACCAAGTGCCACCAGTTAATCATAGTTAGAGAGAGATGGGTCCCAGAGATAGGAGGTTCACTTACTCATTCGGCAGTTATTTAGTGACCATCTACTGCATGCCAGACATTGTTCTAGACACAACCAAAAGGATGAAATCCTTGCAAGCATAGAGTTTACAGTCTAGTTGGGAAGACTGGAAAATAAGCAAATAAACAAGCAAAGATGGTGAGACTGGTGTAAAAAGTACCAGGAGAAACCCAGAGCAGGATAAGGGGATAGAGATCTGGGCTGGTGGGGGCCGAGGGGCACATTGGTGTGAGTTCTCGGGAAAGAGCTCTCTGATAAGGAGACGTTTGAGCAGAGACCTGAAGGAAAGAAGGGGCAGATTTATAGGAAGAAACTAGAGAGGTTGGGAGGATGAAAAAGAGAGTCCAAATCATCTTCGTAAAGCTGTACCTCAGGCAAGTAGCTTTCCTGTCTTTTTTAGGAGGCAAAGCAAGTTTTAGATCCAGGTCAAGATTCACTATAGGAACAGTGTTTGCAAAGGATCCTTGTAGGCCATCTTATTATCCCTTCTTCTGGCCTCCCCGCAGCCTGGCTCTGGAGCCAGCCTCCCCTGCACCAGAAAGTGAGCCCTGCCATCTATTATCAGACTGCCTGACCCTGAACAAGTGACCTGGCTGTTCTAAACCATGTTCTTTGACCTGTATAGTAAGGAAATGAATGCCGGAGCGCCTGGGTGGCCCATTCGGTTAAGCATCTGACTTTGGCTCAGGCCTTCATCGGGCTCTGTGCTGACAGCTCAGAGCCTGGTCTGTGTCTCCCTCTCTCTCTGCCCTTCCCCTGCTCATGCACAGATACACACACACACACACACACACACACTCTCTCTCTCTCTCTCTCTCTCTCTCTCTCTCAAATATAAATAAACATTAAAAAAAAAAAGGACATGAATGCCTATTCCCTAAGGCTGTTGAGAGGATTAGATGAGCAAATGCATTTCAGGTTTCTGGGGTTCTTGCCTGCATTTCTTACTTTCAGGCAGGGAGGCTGTCCTGGGTCTCCAAAGTCCTCAGAGGAGGTGAATCCCTGTATCCCTTGTCCCAGGACCTCCCTTTTCCTCCTATACTCACAGATGCTCTAAGGGATGGAAATGCCTGAAGCCCTCCCCGCCCCTGTCCAGCAGCAATCCCCTGGGGGCTGGGGGACTGGGCAGGGCTACTGCAGAGAGCTGAGCTGGGCAGAACCACCCGGAAGCTCAGGGCTGGAGGGCACTTGGATGTCAGCTCAGCTGTGACGGTCCTGCAGCTCCCTAAAGCGCCGCGGCTGGGGACAGGCTTGGGAGATGCCTACAGATTTGATGGTACAAGGAGCAGTTTAAAGTTTTATTTTACAAAACAGAATAAATTAAAAATGCATTAGGAATGAGGCCCTTACTTAACTACAGGGTGTGCTAATGGGCTTGGAGCCTGTGCTCCCTCCTCCTTTAAGCTCTTAATGACTGAGCTTTAATGTATTTTATTTCTTGAAAAACAATCCCACAAGCGCTCAGTACAGTCAGAAAAACATTTCTAAAATCATTAGACCACTGCACGGTAAATATTCATCACAACCGCAGCTCCTACCTGCTCGCAGTGAGGCATCGATTTTTTTTCCTTGCCTTGTTTTGCTTTCTCTCGCTTTCCATTTTCTCTTCTATTCCCCTCTCCACCTCCTCCTCCCAGATCCTCGCCGAAAGCCGAAGCAAGGCTTGGTAGGGGCCTCTCTGAGGAGATCATTTTTCTAGGGGAGCCAGAGAGGCTTTGCCAGTGTTCAGTTCGTCAGGAGCCAGTACCCCCTGCTGCAGAACCTCCTGACCTGGCTCCCCGCATCCCCCCACCACGCTGTCCTGAGACCCCATGCCCACCCTGCAGCGGGGGGTCTGAAACTCCACCATCAGAGCTGCATGATCACATGGCAGGCAAAAGCACCGGTGTGCCCAGTCAGAGATCTGCAATCCAGTTCTAGCCCTGTGGATGCCATTGTGTGACCTTGGGCACGTCACCTCCCTGCTGAAACCCTCAGAATTGTCATCTCTAAAATGACACTACCGGGCAAACCATCCCCCAGTTGATGTTCTATGACCTCTTTCTCTGAAGAGCCAGACGGCACACCCCCTCTGGCCCCTTACCAGCTGTGGACCCGTGGGCGAACTGCTAAACCTTTTGGAGGCTTATTTTAAAAATTATATGTATGGATAAAATGTGTGTCTGAAAAGCAGGTATTGACGTCTAAGCTATATAAGATGGGCAGAGCACCCAGCATGGTGCCCAGCACACGCTGGGGCTCAACAGCATCGATTTCTCTTGCCTGCACTGTAGTCATCTTGTCCTCTCGGGGGTGGGGGGAGGGGGGTCCAGAGCTAGAGAGAGAGAGAGGTAAAGAACAGAAGTGTCCTGACAGCACAGGAGGAGCAGGAAGACACAGACTATCCACGGAGCATTTGCCTGGTGTGAGCCTAGGTCCCCACATCTGGAAGAAATGGGAGTGGCTGGGTCTCTTCTGATGGCTGTATTAACAGGGAAGAGAATCTCTCACAGATGAGATGAGAACCACCAAGTCCCCACCTTCTTCAGCATACTTTTCCTGCCTCCCTGTGGGAAAGCTGGCATTTTATTTGAATACCTACACTTCACTAAGGCTTTTCACGTGGATCCTGTTGTTTGATCTCCAGAATCTTCTGAGGTGGGTGAGAGTTGTCCTATCCCCAACTAACAGATGGGTAAACTGAAGTCCTGTGAGGTTTACCTCAAGGTCACAATGAGAATAAGTGGCAAAACAAGGCCATATATCCAGACCCCCTGGTTCCACATTCAAAGGTATGAACCAGAATTTTCTTTGCTCACAGCTCTTCAGGGACAATTATGACGGCGCGGCAGATTGTCACAAACATCATGTCAAATAGGGTGCGTTCTTAGATATTCTTTCCATGTGGAATAACTATCATTGCTAGAGGATCAAAATTGCTGGTAGCTTCTTGAACCCTGCCAGCTGTCATCAGTAGACAGTTATCAATACAAATTCCCAGAATTCAGCTGAGTTCTCAGCTAGGTGAGAAATTCTACAGCGAGAGGCTGTGACCCTATTCTGAATTGTATACCTCTTTCTCTCTGTGGTCTACGAACAAAGGTCTAGCATACTGTTTCTTTCTTTTTTAAGTTTGTAGAGAGCTTTTGACATGCCAGGCACTATGATAAGGATTTATCACACATTATCTCAATTAATCCCTCAAAGCAGCTCCACGAGGTAAACAATATCATCCCTATTTTACAGAGGTATGAACAGAAGTGATTCTATAGGTCACACAGATAATGAGGCACTTACAACTGCTTCTCCCTTGCCTTCCTTTATTACAGAGAATAGAAAGCTAGAATGTTGCCTTTCATACTTTCTCTTGCAATAAGAGAGTCTGGTCCATATGATGTAAGTCAAAGTTCGTGAGTGAATCTCCCAGAAGCAGTTGCTAAAGAGACACGCCCCTCACCCATTTTTACTGCCAGAAACATGGACACAAAGGCTGGAGTTGTAACATCTACTCTGCAAACCCAAGAGTAAAAACCGAATGCTGAGGCACCTGGGTGGCTCAGTCGGTTGAGCGTTCCCCCCCCCCCCCCGCCCCCGACTTCAGCTCAGGTCATGATCTCACGGTTCATGGGTGCGAGCCCCGCATTGGGCTCTGTGCTGACAGCTCAGAGCTTGGAGCCTGCTTCAGATTTTGTGTCTCCCTCTCTCTCTGCCCCTCCCCTGCTCATGCTCTGTCTCTCAAAAATAAACACACGTTAAAAAAAATTTTTTTTAAAGCTGCATGCTAAGAGCTGTATCAGGAAGATGAAAGGGACTGAGTCCCAAAGGACATTCTTGAGGAGGTTCATCAGCCTTGCACTGCCTCCCTCTGGACCTAGGTGAGGAAAATCAACCTCTATCAGCCCATGATTGTTTTGTTTTCTCTTGCTTGAAACCACATCCAATTCTAAGGATACGCAGAGGAGGCATGAAATTCTAACTTGAGGTTAAATGACTATATGCCCAAGTCTTTAACTACTATGACATTGGCCTTTTAACCCAGTCTTGCTCCTGCCTATTGGTGTTGGGTAGATAGGAAGGAGAGGTCACCGGGAGCATCTAGGACCTATTCCATTCCTCCCACACTGTCTCCCCTCTGCCACACCTGTGACCGACCCACTACTAACCAGGCTTCCAAGGATTCAGATACTCTAAGGGTCTTTCCCACGCCCCCTCCCCTAGGAGAATGGGTCACTCCACAAATGACGTGAATGCTACTTCTGTGGCTTCATATCATCTTGTCCTAGGACAAGTCCAGTGATTGGGAGATAAAGCTTTATCCTGATCTATCTCCATCTAAAGATAAAGCTCTATCTCTATCTAAAGATCTATCCTGCTGACCCTTCAGAAGATTGAGTGAGAACCAAACACAGGGTCATTAATCCTTTTTTTTTTTTTGCATACATAGTGACTGCTGCTATTTTCAGAAACTTGGAGAATACTTCTATTTTTCTGACTCTTCAAGGGCCTTGACACAATACAAGGAGCCCCTGGACATTTTCCTGATGACTTTTGGCATAGCCTGCACTTTTTACTCTATTCTCGGAAAGAGGGAGGCATCTGGGTCCTGAGTCCAGTGTGTTGGCATCCTAAGGATTTGCTCAGCCTGTGTGGAGAAGTCTCCTTGCTCTGCTCCCACACAGCCACCCCTGCCACAGGACCACTTTCAGGGCTGGTGCAAGTGAATGAGAACCCTGGGAACAGTGCTTGCCATTTGTAGGAGCTCGATATTATTGTTGCACAATGAATGAACTTGGTATGTCTATCAACCCAGTAATAATAGTACCTATATTTTATGAGGACAAATAAGATAATGCTTGTAAAGCCCTTAACAAAATGCCAGCACATAATATGTGCTTCCTAATTGTTACCTATAATCCTAAGGAAATTCTATAAAATATGAACAAAAAGATGTTCGTTACAGCATTGTTTACAATAGAAAAATAAAGCTAACCAAATCTTTAACGATATTGTGATCCATACATTGGAATGAAACATAGCCATGAAAACATGTTGCAAAGCGCCATTGTAATAGGATGGTACCGATCGAGCCTTTTACCCTTGAGAACGGTGCAGTTTACAGGAGACACAGACAGCCATTAAAAACACAATCATTAGGGGCGCCTGGGTGGCGCAGTCGGTTAAGCGTCCGACTTCAGCCAGGTCACGATCTCGCGGCCCGTGAGTTCGAGCCCCGCGTCGGGCTCTGGGCTGATGGCTCAGAGCCTGGAGCCTGTTTCCGATTCTGTGTCTCCCTCTCTCTCTGCCCCTCCCCCGTTCATGCTCTGTCTCTCTCTGTCCCAAAAATAAAAATAAACGTTGAAAAAAAAAATTAAAAAAAACAAAAACAAAAAACACAATCGTTAAATATTGAGAAAAGTCTGATTTTTTGGCTTCTTATCATGGAGTTATAAGATAAAGTGACCTTTTCAGGGAGTATAGTGTTTGTGAAGAGAGTTTATCCACCCTTCATCTGCCCATGGAAGAAGAGATGGAGAAAATGCCACTTATCACCTTCAAGCTAAAAAGAGGATTTCCAGGAAGATGGTTTATAAATATTGAGGGCAGAGCTAAGAAGAAGGGTCTGTCAGCTAGTTCTTAGGTGCTGAGATGGGAGGATGCTGGGAGCAGAGGGAAGCGTGGTGGTGTGGTCAAGTGATGAAGGGGCAAGAGCTATCTCCTGAGTGCCCTCCAGACATTTCCTATGCCCACAGACCACATAGTAGGGCCATGGAAGGTATATGAGCAGAGTAGGTAGGCTGAAATTGGAGGCAGAAAGGAGTACCATGGGGGATAGGCACCTACCTCATCAATAAGACTTGTTGAGTCCCCTGTCATCTATATAGACCCGATGACAAGCATCCAGAATAGTGGTGCCAACCAACAGGAAGGGACAGAAACTTGTCAAAGGCAGTCACATAAGTTGGTATTCTTTTCCCCTTTTCTTCCCTGCACATCCCTATACAGGAGGGGCCAGGTCAGGGAAGAGAGAGAGGATGCATGAGAAACAACAGACTATACCCTTTGCTCCTCTGTCCTTTCCAGTACAAACGGCAAGTCTAGCTAGTCCCTTGGGGATCAGAGACATGAAGAGAGGTTTGAATCAATCAAATATGAGATTGAAACATTTTTAATGGGAAATACTAGGCTTAATAACCAAGACAAAACCATTTTAATATTGGAATGTGACTGAAAGTTATGGAATCAGATTGAGCTGTTGCCGAGGGTGTCTTCTCCCCAGTGGGAGGTGGAAAGTTGACAGAGCACAGTAGTGACAGTTACTGGAAACGTAAAAACATTCCATGTTTATGCCCTGATGAGTCTGAGACTTTCTAATCAAACTAGTACATTCATGATATAATGTAAAGTGCAAAAATCAGGTCATAAAACTGTACAGGTGATATGCTTCTATTTTGTAAAATATACAAAGGTTTGTAGGAAATACACCATACTATTATGGGTAGATGGAATGATGAGTAATTTTAATTCTCTTCTTGTTGCCTTTCTTCATTTCCAAAGTTTCCTCAGTGGGCATATATCACTTATGTTGCTTATATAATCAAGAAAAAATATTCAAAAAATTTTGCTGTGTGAGTGTCTTTCCCCCAGTTCCCTGCTTTGGGAACAGGCTTCCCATCATTCTTGGCTTTCTTAGTGCTAGAGTCCCCTTCAAGGACAGAGAGGCAATTAATATTTAGGGGTGAAGTAGTTTCGGTCTAGACAAGACTCTGCTTCTGACGTTTGGTGAAACCTTTATCCTAGGGATGTGGAGTCACAATATCCTAGGGGGTGAACCCAGAGCTCAAAGCTCCATGGTCTTTCCACTACAGTCTGAAAATTTTAAAGGAACTACGTTCTCAGAGGCAACTAATTATGATGTCAAGTGCAATTGGTTTTCCTAGGAGCAGAATGGCAAATGTTTGTGGTACATCATGAGCAACCTGGTGGGATTTTATCCATATAAATAATCCATATGGTGTTATTTTTTTTTTTACCCTTTGCTGTAGAAGTAGGCACGAACAAGGTCAGAGATACAGGACTTTTCCAAGACATGGTTGTTTCCCTGAAGATGAAGATTGAATGAAATTGCCTACATAAAGCCACTGTCCAACACCTGAATTGCAGGCATCCAGAGGTGCTCAGATACAGTTAAAGATCAAGGGCCATCCAACTGCACTGATTTCCATAAGGGGACAGAAGAAAAGGATGGTCATCAGGGTTTGGGAGAAGGCAATAAAATGAGGCTGTGGTTCTGCTATGTTTGTCTCCAAGTATTTATGCTGTATTACATCCATTTTCAATCAACAAAGAACCCTAAAGAAGGAAAATGAGCAGGATGCCAGAGATAAAAAATCTTCAAAGGCTCTCATCTTGCTGGGCTGTCACCCCACAAAAGGGCCTGGATGTCCTGCCCTAGTTCTGGAAGATTTGAGAGGTTAGAACAGGAGCAGTGGTCACTGAGGCTGAGCCTTCATGGTTTACACTGGGGTGTGGGTGACCCCCGTGACCTCTGTTTGCCCTACCACAGGTAGGAGCCACAGATACATGCAAAATCAGGCACAAACAGAGAGGAAGTGCTCATGTGCTAAGAAAGGTTCCATTCCCAAGGCCACCTCTTTCCTGCTTCCAAATGCCCAACACTTCTAACAGAGATCAAAGCTTTTATTACAATGAAAAGAGAAGTCTTTGTGTGACAATGCCCTCTAGAGAGTAAACACAGTTCCTTAGGTTTACACTAAGATGAGAATGGCTGATGAAATTTCAGATCCTCTACTGAAAGTACGTTTTCATGGCGGGTGAAGGATAGAGATCAAGAGGTGGCATGCCTGAAGGAGAGAAGAGGGTCTAGCTGCCAAGAAAAGGAAAAGAATGAAAGAAAGTAGGGCAACAAATGTAAACTGACTTCTCCTTCTGGTTTGGAATTGGTGCCATTTCCAGGAGGATGTAGAACTCTCCCTTACTTTTGGGGAGGGAAACCAATATAAATTGAGACATTCTCTGGTTGTGCCTAGTTCAGTTCTTATTATTTGATTCCAGACTTGATCTCTACATAGGGCCTCCACTGGGAATGAAAGACATGTTAAGGCCAAGGGGCAGCTGCTGTGTGTGTGTGTGGAGGGGGGGGGGGGTTACTTTCTATAATCCATCCATGAAGTGTCAGATGGGACCCAACTGGCTTTTTGGGTAACATGTTTAACCAGGGTTAATTTTTAACTAAGCTCTCCAGGAGATTGGGGAAGAGTCAGGAGACGCATCCACCTACACAATAATTGCCAAACCAGCTTCCATTTGGAAATCATTTGTGCTTTCCTTTTGAGGTACTTTTCCATTACTGGCAATATCTTCTTGATAGCACCTCCAAGAATTATCCATATTCTTTGACCGCAGGATTTGGCTTTGTTATATATGTGGGCTACTAGCCAGAACTTGGACCGCTTTGTGGGACAGAGTTTTCCATCACAGTGATGCTGGGTCAAAAAGTTGCAATGTGATTTCACCCAATCAGGTCCTGGTAGCCTCAGAACAATCGATTTCATTTTCTTTCTTGTGTCTCCCTCCACTTCCACTACTATTGTCTTGTTAATGGCCTTCTCTCTTTACCACCTCCCTTGGAGGAAGACCTGCCCTTTTCTCCTGCCCAAGGCCGTAACTTCTATGCGCTGGGTCTTATCCCAACCCACACTCCCTTGCTTCCTTGGGGACAGGAAACTTGTTCCTTCAACTAGTTCCTCTCTTTTTCGTATCTTCATCTTCTTTTTAAGAGTGGCTCCTTTCTATGGCCATATAAACATGCTCAAGTCTCTCATATCTTAAACAGATAAAAACTCCCTTGATTCAATATTTCCCCAATCTCCACCACTCTTTACAGTTAGTTTTTTAAAAAAGAGTAGAAGTCAATTGCTACCTCCATGTTCTCATCTCTCATTCAAGCTTCCACCCACCAGTCCTCCATTGAGACTGACCGTTCCACTGATAGATTCCTACGTTTGGTAAATCCAGGGGACTCTTTCCAGTCTATAATTTGCTTGAGCTCTCTACAGTCAACTCTGATGACCACACCTTTTCTTGGAGTATGTCTTGACTTTCCTGGCCCACTCTATGTTGTCTTATACTTAGGACATTTCTTCTTGATCCCTCTCACGAGCCTCTCTCTCTGTACATTTCTCTGCTACCTTTTGAATGCTGGATATTCCTCAGGTGCTGTTCAGAGCTCTGTCTTCGACTCCATGTACTCTCCTTGAGGGAGCTTATCCACCGACTTCAGCTACCATCTATGTGATGATTCCCCATCTATATCTCCTCCCCACCCTGTGCCCTCAGTTCCAACCCCATATATCCCTATTGACTATTTTAATTTATATATATCTAAATTTAACTAATTTAGATAGGAACTTTAAATTTAATATATCCCAAACTGAACTCATATTTTTCTTCTAGAGCCTACAGATGTAAAGTTAGGTTTAAAAAAAAAAAACCGTTAGGGTGTCTGGGTGGCTCAGTTAATTAAGCGTCTTTGTCTTAGGTCATGATCTCATACTTCATGGGTTCAAGCCCTGAGCCAGGCTCTGCACTGATGGTGTGGAGCCTGCTTGGGATGCGTGCTCTCTCTCTCTCTCTCTGCCCCTCCCCCACTTGCTCACTTGCTCTCTCTCTCTCTCTCTCTCTCTCTCTCTCTCAAAATAAATGAATAAGCTTTAGAAAAGAAAAAAAAGAAATGGTACTGTTTTTTTTTAAACAAAGAATCTCTTACTGTCTTTTTTTAACCTTCAGGAAAAGATCAAACTGTTTAGTTGCCTACAATGTATTTTGTGGGATTATGGAGAGCTCTTGTCTACCTTTCCTGGAGACCTCCTGACCCTCCTACCTATCCCAAAGCTCTTCTACCCAACTTTGTTCTCCAGCAAGACTAGACTCCTCATAATCCTATAACTATACCATGCTGTTTGCACCTGTGTGTTCTCTGCCTGCAATTTCCTCTAATTTCTCTTTTCTCTTTTCAAAATTACAAAATCCCCATCCTCTGTGGACTCTCCATGTAGAGAAGAGTCTTTGTTCTGGTTCTAGACCTTGTCCTAGACCTTGTACATACCTGGACTATTTTATGTCTCTCCTAAGAGCCTACTTTTTTTTCCGATTTTATTTTTATTTTTTATTTTTTTTATTATGAAATTTATGTCAAATTTGTTTCCATACAACACCCAGTGCTCATCCCAACAGATGCCCTCCTCAATACCCATCACCCACCCACCCCTCCCTCCCACCCCCCATAAACCCTCAGTTTGTTCTCAGTTTTTAGGAGTCTCTTATATTTTGGCTCCTTCATTCTCTAACCATTTCTTTTTTCTTCCCCTCTCCCATGGCCTTCTGTTAAGTTTCTCAGGATCCACATAAATGTGAAAACATATGGTATCTGCCTTTCTCTGTATGACTTATTTTACTTAGCATAACACTCTCCAGTTCCATCCATGTTGCTACAAAAGGCCATGTTTCATTCTTTCTCATTGCCACATAGTATTCCATTGTGTATATAAACCACAATTTCTTTATCCATTCGTCAGTTGAACATTTAGGTTCTTTCCATAATTTTGCTATTGTTGAGAGTGTTGCTATAAACATTGGGGTACAAATGCCCCTATGCATCAGTACTCCTGTATCCCTTGGGTAAACTCTTAGCAGTGCTACTGCTGGGTCATAGGGTGGCAGGACTGGTTCAACATTCACAAATCAATCAATGTGATACATCACATTAATAAAAGAAAAGATAAGAACCATATGATCCTGTCAATCGATGCAGAAAAAGCATTTGACAAAATTCAGCATCCTTTCTTAATAAAATCCCTTGAGAAAGTCGGGATAGAAGGAACATACTTACACATCATAAAAGCCATTTGTAAAAAGCCCACAGCTAATATCATCCTCAATGGAGAAAAACTGAGAGCTTTCTCTCTGAGATCAGGAACACAACAGGGATGTCCACTCTCACCACTCTTATTCAACATAGTGTTGGAAGTTCTAGCATCAGCAATCAGACAACAAAAGGAAATCAAAGGCATCAAAATTGGCAAAGATGAAGTTAAGCTTTCACTTTTTGCAGATGACATGATATTATACATGGAAAACCCAATAGACTCCACCAAAAGTCTGCTAGAACTGATACATGAATTCAGCAAAGTCTCAGGATACAAAATTAATGTACAGAAATCAGTTGCATTCTTATACACTAATAATGAAGCAACAGAAGAACGAATAAAGAAACTGATCCCATTCACAACTGCACCAAGAATCATAAAATACCTAGGAATAAACCTGACCAAAGATGTAAAAGATCTGTATGCTAAAAACTATAGAAAGCTTATGAAGGAATTTGAAGAAGATACAAAGAAATAGAAAAACATTCCATGCTCATGGATTGGAAGAATAAATATTGTTAAAATGTTAATACTACCCAAAGCAATCTACACATTCAATGCAATCCCAATCAAAATTGCACCAACATTCTTCTCAAAGCTAGAATAAGCAATCCTAAAATTTGCATGGAACCACAAGAGACCCCGAATAGCCAAAGTAATATTGAAGAAGAAGAAGACCAAAGTGGGAGGCATCACAATTCCAGACTTTAGCCTCTACTACAAAGCTGTAATCATCAAGACAGCATGGTATATTGGCACAAAAACAGACACATAGACCAATGGAATAGAATAGAAACCCCAGAACTAGACCCACAAAAGTATGGCCAACTAATCTTTGACAAAGCAGGAAAGAATATCAATGGAAAGAAGACAGTCTCTTTAATAAACGGTGCTGAGAGAACTGGACAGCAACATGCAGAAGGATGAAACTAGACCACTTTCTTACACCATTCTAAACTCAAAATGGATAAAGGACCTGAATGTGAGACAGGAAACCATCAAAACCCTAGTAGAGAAAGCAGGGAAAATCCTCTCTGACCTCAGCTGCAGCAATTTCTTACTTGACACATTCCCAAAGACAAGGGAATTAAAAGCAAAAATGAACTATTGGGACCTCATGAAGATAAAAAGTCTCTGCACAGCAAAGGAAACAATCTACAAAACTAAAAGGCAACCAATGGAATGCGAAAAGATATTTGCAAATGACATATGAGACAAAGGGCTAGTATCCAAAATCTATAAAGAGCTCACCAAACTCCACACCCGAAAATCAAATAATCCAGTGAAGAAATGGACAGAAAACATGAATAGACACTTCTCTAGAGAAGACATCCAGATGGCCAACAGGCACATGAAAAGATGCTCAATGCAATGTCGCTCCTCATCAGGGAAATACAAATCAAAACCACACTCAGATATCGCCTCATGCCAGTCAGAGTGGCTAAAATGAACAAAACAGGATACTATAGATGCTGGAGAGGATGTGGAGAAACAAGAACCCTCTTGCACTGTTGGTGGGAATGCAAACTGGTGCAGCCACTCTGGAAAACAGTGTGGAGATTCCTCAAAAAATTAAAAATAGACCTACCCTATGACCCAGCAGTAGCACTGCTAGGAATTTACCCAAGGGATACAGGAGTACTTTTTTTTATTATTATTATTACATATCTGTCTTTCCTACTGAGAATATGAACTCTTTAAGGGTCTCACTCAGTGTTTTATTTGTTTTCATGTTTTCTGAGCTTTTGATTACCTGGCTTCTAGTAGATGTTCGGTAAATGCTTTTGGACTAAATTGATATTTTTTCCTTGTGGACTGAGGATCAAAAGAACTCATATCTGTGAGTGCTCCTCATGAATGATGACTAATTCTAAAATGTTATTGCTGAGAGGAAAAGAAGTAAGTTTTTTTCCTTCTACCCTTCCTCTTTCATTCCTATCCTAGTTTCTCCTCAACTCCTCAACAATTTATTGGCACTCCTCAAAGGTGCCAAAAATGTAGAAATACTCTTGTAGAAATGCAGAGGAATGAGTAACACTCAGCAAGGATGCCTATTTGTTAAGTTTTACTCCCAACTGAGCATGTTTGGAAAATCTGTACCATATTTATTTTATTTATGGGACAACAGTTCAAAGAGGAGGGCTCTCATTCATTCTAATCAGTGTCAGGATCAGCAATGTCAATAGAGAGGCAAACAGATGTTCCCAATTCTGAACTTTTCTGATGAAGGGATGGGGACTTTGGATTTAGTCAATAATGAATAGAGAGCAATTTGAGGAGGCGTTTTCTTTCTAATACATTGGAAAAGTCACTCTGTGAGTAACATTGAGAAAAACAATGGTGAGGGGTGCCTGAGTGGCTCCATTGGTTGAACATCCAACTTCAGCACAGGTCATGATCTCACAGTTTGTGGGTGGGAGCCCTGCATCAGGCTTTATGCTGGCAGCACCTGTTTTGGATTCTCTCCCTCTCTCTCTGTCCTGTCTGCACTCATACTCTCTCAAAAATAAAACATTTCAAAAAGAGAAGAAAAAGAGAAGAGAGAAAAGAAAAGAAAAGAAAAGAAAAGAAAAGAAAAGAAAAGAAAAGAAAAAGGAAAAGGAAAAGGAAAAGGAAAGAAAGGAAAGGAAAGGAAAGGAAAGGCAAGGCAAGGCAAGGCAAGGCAAGGCAAGGCAAGGCAAGGCAAGGCTAAACAATGTTAATGAGAGCTGGAAGAAACACTAGGTCTTAGTATCTCCACCCAGAAGCTTCTTCCCCTGTGGTCCAGGATTGTGGCAGAGACATCAGGCCTACCTTGGGAAGAAATGGTACATTTTTAATTTGAGGCAGAAACCCAAAACAGGGGTGCTTTTGGATCAAGTGGGCTTTTACCTGAATGAGAAGTAGATCAGGAAATATCTGTCCTTGAGCAAACCTGCCCTTTGGCTTAGGTAGGAGGTAGCAGCAGAGACCCAAACCCTACCAGCCCTCAGTACTCCTCTCTGCCAGAGACCACCAGACCTGTGCTGTTCCAGCTTCTTCCCAATTCCAAATCATGAGCTAACAACTTCACTAGAGGTTCTTTTGGTACTTGAAACCCAAAAGGCCCCAACTGATCTCATTATCAGTCTTCTCCATCTCACCCCAGCTACCACAATCTTCATTTCCTCCGAATTTCCTATTTCTGTTATTGTCCTAGACTCATTTTTACTCCTTCCCTCTCTGTACCTAGTCAGATGGCAAATTTCATTTAATCTACCAGTGAAATACCTCTCACATTCATCCTTTCCTGTCCGTTCCCACTGCCACAGTCTTTGCTTATGTTTCCACAAAGGCCTGTTGGTCTCTACAATAACCGTGTAGCACCTCAATTCTTGTACATGGCCATCAGAGTGAATTCTGATGATTTCCCTCCCCACGTTAAAAACCTACAAAGGCTCCCGATTGCACTCACTATTTAAACCCGACTCTTTATTCTCTAAGAGCTATGATTTTGTAAGTATGCTTTCTAATACATAAGATTCTTTCCATTTTGACCACAATTTACATTTCTGGTCTCATTTCTTATGTGTACTTCATGCAGATTCCTTTAGCCAATGACAAATATTCCTTCTGTGTTGTTATTTTTACATTGTCCCTTAGCTTTGAAAACCTTGTCTGCAAAATGAGCACATCCCTCAAAGTCAAACTCCAATGCCATTTGGCCTTCCTTCCTTGTCATCAGCTAGGTGATCTCTCCCATCTTAGGACCCTCAAGCACTTGGTGTCTCTATTGAGACACTGACCACTCACTTCCTTCTACTGCAGTTATTTATGTACATGTACTGTCAACCCAACACTACTCTGCAAGTATGTCTAGGGCAAAGACTGCACCTTATCGTCTCAGCATCCCACAACCCTTATGTGGTGCCATGTTCATAGCAGAATGAAGCAGTGAAGGAAGTGACAGGAGAATAGACTCCTGGGGCCTTTAGGAGGATGTCCCCCTTTGGATCAAGATTCTCTCTGGAAGGTCTCCAGTGTTACCCACCCAGAAACACTCTCCATTGCCCACCCACCCCCCATCCCAAGGAGAGCCATGAATGAATTTGAATCAGGAGATGGGAAGAACTGGGTAAGACAAGGAGATCTTCTTGGGGTTAGTTAAGACTCAGAAATGATTTGGAGAGGAAGGTAAGGTGGAATTTCAGTCCGGGTAGAGGAGGAAGGCCTTCAAGGATGGAGAGGGAAGATGAGCAAGTACAGAATGGCAGAGGGAGTGGTGTGGCTGTGATGGTGGACAGGGAACGGTTACTCTCGTCTGAAGAAGACTCTCTGTGATAGGAGTCAGGAGAAATGAGGGTGTTGACAGAAGAGTGGAAGGGGTGGTGTAGGGCCCGCTGCTCAGCTTTACCTCAAGTGCCCACTTGCTCAAAGAAGTTCAATGTCATGGTTAAGAGTGTGAGAGTGACTAGATTATAACCCTAATTCCACCACCTTCTAGTTTAAGTGACATTGGGAGAGTAATTTAATCTCTTGATGTCTCAGTTTCCTCATCTTTTTTTTTTAACGTTTATTTATTTTTGAGAGACAGAGTGGCAAGTGGGGGAGGGGCAAAACAGAGGGAGACACAGAATCCGAAGCAGGCTCCAGGCTCTGGATTGTCAAGCATGGAGCCCAACGTGGGGCTCGAACTCAAGGACTGAGCCAAAGTCAGATGCTTCATCGACTGAGCCACCCAGGGGCCCCTCCTCATCTTTAAAATAGAGAAAATAATAGTACCTACTTTATAAGGTAATTATAGGAGTCAATGAATAAAGCACTTGGAACAGTACCCGAGCTATACCAGTTAATTATTTTATTATTCCAGGGGAGATCCCAAGAACAGGCTCTGACACTTGTCATCATAAAATTCATCAAAATAGAGCAATCTCAGAACTCGGGAGATCCACACCAGAAAAGACCTCTGTATGCTCTTAACAAAGATATGCAGTGCCAGACCTGGGTGAACAGCAAGGCCAGAGATGCCTTGAGGCTTGGACAAAGAGCTCATAACATACCAGAGTCGAGTGTGGAGACACATGTTGCATCGCTAGCTGAGCAGGACCCTCCGAGGAAGCACCTGGCCCCAGGACTGAGCAGACGCCACCAGCTCCAGTGAGGGACAGGACACAGTCCAGAGAGTGAGGGTCAGTCCAGGGCAAAGGAAGTGGGAAGGAGCTGCCCCCTCTGATCCCCATCACTGAGTGCTGGCGAAGATGCTCAGCCTGAGACTCATTAGCAAGAGGAAGCTGCCTTCAGAGCTGCCACATCCCTGTGCCGTCTCAGAAACGCTATGAGAAAGTCAGTAAACAGGTATTTGGGGAGGCTTTTCTAAAATCCCTTTGAACACATTCTTAGCCAAGAATATAAGTTGAGAGAAAGAAGCTGCCAACTTGTGAGAGGGGCTGAGTATTACGAAGAGAGCATTACATCCCCCTCTGGGAGAGCCGACTGGCACGGCAAAGAAACTTAATGAGACTCCATATCCTGCCTCCTCTGCTGCTCCTTTGCAGGGATTGGAACGCAAATCTCCGAAGTGGGGGAGGCTTATTTGATGCACGGTAAAAAGCAAGGTGGTTTGCAGCAAGTGTTTGTTAAGTTTTCCTTGGGCTTAAAAGGCCAGCAGGGGCCCTTCCTTTGCAAAACAAGAAAGAAGGGGAAACAAAGCTGTGTGTGGAGATCCTGGAAAGTTTCCCTTTTCATCAATTCTTCAGAAACTAACAGAAAGGAGCCCAGTGATGACAAGGTGCCTGCCTCCCCTTTTCTAGGTGTCCCTGAGAGAGTCCAACCAGACGATCTTCAGGGCACAGCTCTCCAGGCAGAGGAAACACCAGCCAAGTTGGAGAGACAGAATCTCTACCCCCAATGCAGCTAGAAAAGAGCTACCCCTTTTCTGCTAACCAAGGAGTGGAGAGGAAGTGTGATAAAAAAGTTCCCTAGGTGATTCAAGGGTGGAATGGGGTGGGGATTAACTTTTTTCAAAAGGCTCCCATGTGTTAAATACTGAGCTCGGCACAATGCAAAATGATCTCCTAAGAAGGCTACGATGAGATTCTCACGTTAGCCAAATTGATAGAGAATAGTTGGGGAAGGAAGGAAAGAAATGAAGGAAGGAAGGAAGGAAGGAAGGAAGGAAGGAAGGAAGGAAAGAAGGAAGGAAGGAAGGAAGGAAGGAAGGAAGGAAGGAAGGAAGGAAGAGATGGAGGAAGAGAAGGAGGGAGGGAGGGGAGAAAGAAAGAAAAATCTTATACTCAAACAGGATTCAAATCCCAGATGTCCATTGCTGACAAGCCAGGACTTCATTTTCCTTCCTTACAAAATAAAAACTAAGATTGTCATCAAGTGGATGAGAATACTCTGGGACAGTTCCTAGCTCAGAGCCTGGTACATGGAAGGTGCTTGATTACTATTTGTTCATTTATTTATTTATTATTAATTACTATTTGTTCATTTATTACTATTTGTTCATTTGGCTAAAAGTTAGAGTTGCAGTGTGGGAAGAGAAAGAGATGTAGAATCTGCAGACCCGAGTTCAAGTTTGATTTTGCCACTCACGGAGCGAATGATGTGGTACAAATCATTCAGCTTCTCTGGGCTTTAAACGTCTCCTTGTGACTGCTGTGAGGTTGAAATGACATACTATCTGTAATACACTTGGCACCATGCCCTACCCTTTGAAAACTCTGTAAACAGCAGTGATTAGTGCCAGCTACTTGGTGAAAGGGCATTGGGGATTGAGGGTGGGAAGGTATCGAGAGAGGTTAGCGTCCTGGACATTTAAATAGTTGCAAGTGCAGATTCCAAATATCGTAACCTGGTCTTTTGCATGTATGCAAATATTTAACCTGGAACTAGCATGGTGGGGGCGGGGGGTGGTTACAAGAGTGAAAGCCTGTCATCTGATTGAGCTTTCTGTAAAAGTGGAGGGGGCAGGTGAGTGGGCAAAATGGAATCTTCCAGGCATCTACACAGGAGCATGCTGATGCTCCCAGCTCAGGAGGAGCAAGGGTCTGGGGACTTTGGGAAATGTTTAAACTTATGGTATTGTACCAGCAGCCAACTTGGAAAACACCGTTCACCGACCACTTACTGCCGAGAAGAGTGTGTTGCACCATAGACCATAAACCACATTGTCTGGCTAGGACAAAGACAGCTGTTCAGCTGTCCCATTCTACTGCATGGTGATGTTGCAAGGGGAGAACTTAGGGGATGGAGGAGGAAGGAGGAAGGACAAGGCAGCCAGTTCCCCCGTTCCATCCACAGAGACCTGTCCTGGGAACACCTCCCTCTTGATTCCTGCCCTGTGTCCTTCCCTACACTGGGCAAGCTGGAGAGTTTGGATGTTCCAACTTTCGTGGACTCATCTTTCATCTCCAATGACAGTTTAAGTTTATTAAAAAGTAGGTGCTGCCTCTCTCCTGCCAGGTCTTGGGGGAGGGTTGAAGTTGATTAATGCTCATGAGGCCAGGAAGAAGAGGGAGGAGCCTGTGGTTTGCCACCCACAAAAAGCAGAAAAAGGGGCCAACGAGGCATCCAAAGGGTGGCAAGGGTGGGACAGAAAGTCAGCAACCCCCTGAAGACTACCCTGTTTGGAGGTCACATGAACACAGTCAGCCCTGGGCTTTCTCGGCTTGTAGGCACTGAGCTAAAGTTCATTATGTTTGCTACCAGTCCCTGTTATTGGCACAGTGTTGTCTTTTGGAAACCATGTGAAACAATGGCTCATGGCCAGTTTACCCTGCAATGCTTATTTGAGTTGCATAGACTGAGTTCTGGGAAGAGCTGACTTGAGAAGGATGAATGGTGTCCTATCCCCTAAAGAACAGTCACTGAAGGACGACTGAGGGCTGACGACCCTCAGCATGGCTAGGGTGAGGTCCAGAGTACCTGCCCCCATGCCCCTATTTACCAGGCGTGCTGGGTCGAGAAAAGTAGGCAGCTCTGCCTGAGCCTTGTTTTCCGCATTTATGAAATGCAAAAAATTCTCATTACAAGGAAGATTTTTGTTTACCTTTTCTTGCTTTTTCTTTTTTTTAAAACTGGAAATTTGTACCTTTTATTTGTTTTGTTTTTTTTTTTAAACATTTATTTATTTTTGAGACAGAGAGAGACAGAGCATGAACGGGGGAGGGGCAGAGAGAGAGGGAGACACAGAATCCGAAACAGGCTCCAGGCTCTGAGCCATCAGCACAGAGCCCGACGCGGGGCTCGAACTCACGGACTGCGAGATCGTGACCTGGCCGAAGTCGGACGCTTAACCGACTGAGCCACCCAGGCGCCCCTATATAGAAATGTATCGTCAAGTTAGCTAACATACAGTGTACTCTTGGTTCTGGGGGTAGATTCCCATGATTCAACACTTACGACGCTCGACGCCCATCCCAACAAGTACTCTTGCTTTTTCTTTATATTGCATCTCTCTGAGCCGATGAATGCCAGCTAAACTTCTTGTGATCATTTCACAGTATATGTTAGTCAAACCATGAATGCTGTACATCTTAAACTTACACAGTGAAGTATGTCAATTGTATCTCAATACAACCGGAAAAAATGGAGAAAATATTGCCAGTCATTTGATTAATATTAACAGATATTTACTGATCAATAAAACTATGTGCCAGAAATCATGCTAGGGATATTCTGAGGTGAGTAAGACACTGTCTCTGCCCTCAAGGAGTTGACAGTGCAATCTACCTACTTGTATCAGACACTCCTAGGAACTACTTGGGCTCATCTGTCTCTTGTTCTGTTTGCCACTGAAGCCTCCACATTTACACGAACTCTACGTGAGATAACACAGGCACAAGCTGACAGTGCCTTGCCCTGCTCCTGCACAACTCTGGTCCCCTACCTTAAGCCCCTTGTGTTGACATTTTGGCCTGAGACATCTCAGGACCCTACTCGGCACACACGTATAGGCAACCCAGAAATGTAGGGGAGTGAGTGCCCCAAAGGGAAAAACAAGAGTTGGAGTCTGTGGGTAAATTCTTCCCCAGTTCTCTTCCTGGATGAATGTTGCTAAGGTGCTGTTTACATGGCTTCTCAGGGAACAATCCTGTGCAGTCATCAGTCACACTTAGGAGCAGCTGGTTGCTAACACACCCTCACACTAACTCTCCTGTTCCCTGCTTCACCCCCTCTATCTCATTCCTGCCCCCTGGGACTGCACTTTCTAACAAAGCAATAGCATACGAACCTTTTTGTCTGTCTCTGTTTTCTGTTTTCTTAACCCACACTAAGACAGCTGGTATCCAGAGTAGAAGGCAGATCCTAGAAAGCAGAACCCCCGAGGATGGGATTTTGAAGGTGGATCATTCAGTCTGATGGCAATAAGAGCCCCACTGCGAATAGTGAGGAAAGTGGTGATAACCTATAGCAGATGGTGGTACACAAACACGGAGCTTTTACTTCACGTTGAGATCATGTGTGGGATGAGGCACTGAATATGACGGCTGTGGTACTTGAACAGTATACAAGCCTTGATGATTACATGGAGTGACCTGGCTTTGTTGACTGCATTGGAAATTGTGACTAAAGAAAATGAGAGGCTTGGGGAAGCTAACTGCCAAGTCAAAGCACCATGCGGAAGCCAGAGGTCCTCCCTGGCAGATTTAAAGAGACTCTCATCTCGTAAAGCTTCAGGACACACAATGCTGAGTATCCAGCCTAGGATTTCACTGTAGGGGTGCTATAAACGCCAAGAATACATGCTCAGCTTCTACTCTCTTACATTAGAGTCAGGAGTCAGGCAGGAAAAGGGAGGGATCACGAAACCTGGATTGGGGGCATTTGAGGGGACAAGCCTGAGAATCTTGAACCCTCAAGTTCCACTGCCAGGAGAGAGAAGCCTCTTCTTGCCTGGAAGCAAGGCTGGTGCCTGCAAGATGATGATTGTTCTCTTCAAAACCTTCAGCTATCCTTCAAGCCTCCTGGGACAACACCAGGATCACATTTCTGCCCAGATCAAGCAGTGAATGCTGTCTCTGGTCTGGGAGGAAGTCACTTACTTGCTGAAGGAATTACAGAACCCTGATAGTGTGTATAGGCAGCAATCAAAGTGAAGTTTGTAGAAATGGATCTTTGTGGAAGGGCAGTAAACAGACTAAATCAGAAAATATTTTTTGACACGGAAGATCTCCCCCATATTCTGAAAAGGACACCTAGAGCCTATCCTCATAATCTGTTGGGATGACTTCTTGACTTGGACTTGATAATGACCTACAGTAAATTAGGCAGAGGTCTTGGAACTTCCTTGGTGTGGTATTGAAGGAAAGATCAGGAAAGCAGGAACGTGAATAGATGTACTCTATCAGACCTGAAAATCTCCCTCCTGACCATGTCCTCCAGGATAGCCCAGAGGACAGCCCCCTCACCGAGGCAGGAAGGAACACTTAGATGAGAGATGCACTAGCATCTTTGAGAAACTTAATGGTGGTGGCTTTCCTCTGTGAGCAGAAATTGCTGATGGGAGAACTGCCATGGAACCTATCAAACCCAACTCCGAGCATCAGTGGATTTGGTAGGATAAAGGAATGGTGAGGGCTAGATGGCTGCACTTAACCATCAGAGGCATGGTGGACGTAACTATTGTAATGGGCAGCAAGGTCAGAGTAGAAATCGGGTGCTTGGAACATTAGGGATCTACAACAATGGTGGTAATAGACTGGTAAATGTTTAACAACCCGCTCCCTGAAAAAAAAAAAAACAACAACAGACAAACCTTACTTACAGCATTTCCATGGTGTAATACTCACATCATGATCATTTTGAAGCTACCATTCTGACTGCATTCAGCACCAAGTTGAGAAGAGATATGCACAGTCCGTTCTTATGAACGGATAGGAGCTAACTGCAGCACATCGTTGGGCAATGGCTAATATATCATGGTGCTCCTAGAGTCACATATGGTATTTCTCAACTTCTGTGTTTAAAAAAAAAAAAAAAAAAAGTTCAAGGGCTGATGAGCAGAAGGCGGCTGCTGGTCATTCAGCCACCAAAATGGAAAATTGTGGTCCCTATGTACTTGTTTGATCAAAGGCAGTATGCAGACACAGAGCACACTAATTGAAGATGAGTCTGGGTCTCCTTAAGTAGGACCCCCCAATGCCAATTAAAGTTTACATGGAAAATATTCCTCTGAGCCTTCCTGATAAGAACTTATGGCTCTTTTCTAAGGTATATGTGACCAGGGAAAGGGAAATATCCAGATTTCTTAAGAACTTTCCTATGTAGGTTCTGACACCAACCCATGGGATCTGAAACATCATCATAGTCCCAGTTAGAGAAGATGTTCGTGGAAGCCAGATAATAAAAAGAATCCTGGCTGTAGTCCATCTCACAACAGGTCCACTTTGTCTTCAGACCCTTTCTATGGCTATATCCCTGGCTTCCAAGAGTATAATTGGGATAGATGTACTTAGAAGCTGACAGAATCCTCACAATGCTTCCCTGGTCTATGAAGGAAGAGTCATTATGCTAGTAATGGCCAAGTGAAAGCCTCTGAAATTGGCCAACTCCAATTGAGTTCTGTACAACTTCTGTAGTGACCAAAATAGTAATCAGAAGCACAATCTAGGAGAAATTGCAGAGGTTAGCACCTCCATCCAAGATTTAAAAGATGTAAGGGCAATGGTGTAGTCATACTTTCATTTAATTCACCTGGTTGATCCCTGCAAAAACCAAGGTGAATATAGGCATTAGGTGATGGGCTACCATAAGCACATGGCAGTCCCGATCATAGTTTTTATGCTGGACATGATGTCTTTATTGAGGCAGACTAACATAGCCTTTGGCACTTGTTATGTAGCCATTTAGCTGGCAAATACTTAGTTCTCAATTTCCATCAATAAGAGGATAAAAGCAATATGCATATGACAGAGATAGCAGTATGCATTCATTGTCTTTCTGCAGAGTTAGGTTAGCTCTCCATACAATATAGCCCACTGAGATCTTGATCATCTTAAAATTCCACAGAACAGTATTATACTCCATTATTAATGATATCTTACTATCTGTACTCACTGAGCAGAAAGAGGCAACTACTCTACATGCCTAGTAAGATATAAGCATACTAAAAGGGGAGAGATAGGGGCACCTGGGTGGCTCAGTCGGTTAAGCATCCAACTTCGGCTCAGGTAATGATCTCACACTCCATCAGTTTGAGCCCTGCGTCGGGCTCTGTGCTGACAGCTCAGAGCCTGGAGCCTGCTTCAGATTCTGTGTCTCCCTCCCTCTGACCCTCCCCCATTTGTGCTCTGTCTTTCTCTGTCTCAAAAATAAATAAACATTAAAAAAATTTTTTAAGGTGAGAGATACATTATCAGGGAAATACAAATCAAAACCACATTGAGATACCATTTCACACCAGTCAGAGTGGCTAACATTAACAACTCAGGAAACAACAGATGCTGGTGAGGATGTGGAGAAATAGGAACCCTCTTGCACTGTTGGTGGGAATGCAAACTGATGCAAACGCTCTGGAAAACAGAGTGGAGGTTCCTGAAAAAATTTAAAATGGAACTACCATATGACCCAGCAATAGCACTACTGGGAATTGATCCAAAGGATACAGGAGTGCTGATTCATAGGGGCACATGTACCCCAATGTTTATAGCAGCGCTTTCAACAATAGCCAAATTATGGAAAGAGCCTAAATGTCCATCAGCTGATGAATGGATGAAGAAGATGTGGTTTATATATACAATGGAATACTACTTGGCAATGAGAAAGAATGAAATCCTGCCATGTGCAGCAATGTGGATGGAACTGGAGGGTATCATGCTAAGTGAAATAAGTCAGTCAGAGAAAGACAAATACTATATGTTTTCACTCATATGTGGAACTTAAAAAACGTCACAGAAAACCATGGGGGAAGGGAAGGGAAAAAAATAGTTTCAGAGAGGAAGGCAAACTGTAAGAGACACTTAAATACAGAGAACAAACTAAGGGTTGATGGTGGGGGGACAGGGGAGAGGGGAAAATGGGAGATGGGCGTTGAGGAGGGCACGTGTTGGGATGAGCACTGGGTGTTGTATGTAAGCAATGATCACGGGAATCTACCCCCAAAACCAAGAGCACACTGTATACACTGTATGTTAGCCAACTTGACAGTAAATTATATTAAAAAATTAATTAATTAAATAAAAGATGAGATTCAAGGAAGATGAAAGGAAGATTTAAGACCTAACTTATTAGTAAACTTTTACGAGTCCAGTAGTTTGGGGCATATCAGGACATTCCTTCCAATGTAAAGGTCAATTTACTGCACTTTGTGCTTTCTACTGTTAAGAAAAAGGTACAATGCTGGTATACTTCTTTGGATTTTAGGGTAGAATATACCACACTAGGGAATAATGCTCTAACCAAAATTTCGAATGACTCAGCAGGCTGCCAGTTTCAAGTAGGACCGGGAACAAGAGAGCTTTGCAGCAACCTCAATGGCAGAATAACCTCCCTGCCACGGAGGATGTATGACTCAGCAGATCTGATGGTGTTCAAGATATCTGTGGTGGACAAGGTTGTGCCTGTTGCCAAGCTTCAATAGGAGCATTAAAGTGCAGAACCTAAGGTTCTGAAAAAAGGCCAGAACTCTGCGGCAGAGAACTACTTTCCATTTGAAAAACAGCTCCTAATAAGCTACTGGATCCTAGCAAAAACCAAATGTCTGACCATGGAATACCAAGTAATTATGTGACCTGAGCTACCCATCACAAGCTGAAAATGATTGTATCCACCAAGTCATTAGGTCAAGTGAGAACTGCAACAATCAGTTGTCTAACAGAAATTATGTTTTTGGGGATAAGGCCCAAGTAAGCTCAAAAGGCCTAAATAAATCACATGGATATATGGCCCAAAGTTCCATGTCATCTCCCTCTAGTGCACTGAGGGCTCTTCCTCAGCTCAAACATATGGCTTTATGGGGGTTTCCCTATGACAGCTGATGGAGGAGGAAAGGACAGCCAAGTTCACAGATGACTCAATACAGCAGATTGGAGGGAACTGAAAATGAACTGCTGCCACAATATGGCCCCCTTCAGGGATGGCTCTGAGCATGGCTGCACATTGTATAATGGGAACCAGATAGGAGCACAAGAGCTGAGCACTGGAAGGGGTGGACTGTATCAAACACTTTGTGTGTATCACTTCAGATCCTCGTGGGTCTTGTCTCCTGTCTCTTCTTTCAGTCCTTACTGTGATTTAAACAGTGCTACAAGAGCTTTTATTGACTTCAAGTAAATGCAATCTTACAGTATCTCAACTTATGCCTGCACTTAGGACAGCCTGTCTCCTGTCACAGGGCTTTCTTGTTGTCCTCAAGGCTTAGCATGCTGCAGGGTCCTGTGTGGCACCCACACCTTTGAAGCCCAAAAGTGTGAGGGAGTAATGCTCCAAGGGGCAAATCTTTGAGAAGAAAGGAGTCTATGGATAAATTCTTTCCTGTTTTCTCCCAGATTGACAATTCTAACATGTAATTTATACAGCTTCTCGGAAAGTTACACCATGAAATGAATCAGTCACATGTAGCAAGGGTCAGCTCAGTAATGAATCCATATATTGGTGCTCTCTCTTCCCCTGGTTAGCTTCAATTTTCACTCACTCCTGCTTTCTGCACTTGCATGGCCTAATAAATTAGTATTGCATAAACCTTCATCTCAGTCTCTGCTTTCTGGGAAACCCAAATGAAGACAGTACTTGAAAAAATTGCTGTGAAGATTAAATTTTGAAAAATAACAAAAATCGAAGGGCTTTGCAGGCACATTATGTACTAGCACATTATGTAAATATTAGCTTATAGTTATTGGGTCTATTTCAAGTTTATGTTACAGGTATAGAGGAATAGAAAAATCCATAGGCTGTAGAGAGGTAAACACATGTTCTCTTGTCTCTACTCCCTGTTCATTCCTTTGAATCTTGGTCATCCTGAGTTATAGAGTATTCATCACCTCACCTACTCTTCTTAAATTTCAAGGGCCACTGCTTCCAGGAAGGCTCCTGAATTTATACAACTCCTTTTCCAACACAGTGATAATCATCACTACCAATAACAAGTATAATCTGAGACCAGAGTTTTATGGAGGCCCTTGTTAATTAGAACTTATTTGTGTATTATATGTAAGTTCCCTGAGATGGGAATTTGTTTACCCCTTAGTGTGACTCTTGGGTGGGTAAAACATTGGCTCTTTGGCTCTGCAGCTGACTGTCCCTCAGGATGGTAGATTTTCCTGACACAGTGGGACTGATTCTGTTCAAGTAGTCAGTATAGAATGGGGGACAGCACTTGTGAAGACTGGGATTTGTGGCAAGAAGACTTGCATTCAGGTCCTGGATCTACCACTTAAATTCTGCATGATTCCGAGTCCCATATCCTTATTTATAAAATGGCCACGTGTCTGTACTAAAGCACCTCCCAAGTATTGCTTGAAGCACACATAAAAAGCATATTGAAAATTGATTTTTAAACTGCAAAAGCTTTATATGTCTACTAATTGGATTTGTCACTGTTCTCCATGCAGACCTGGACACACACAGAAAAGAATGGGTTGTTTTTCTTTTTTTACTTGAAGAAGAATTTGTTTTGCAAGTCACAGAGCACAATGGGGACCTTTTCTGACATTTGACTTTACAGCCAAGAGATTTGTCCTAAGCACCTGGGATCAAGGGATGTAAGAGGAGTGTAGCACACAAAGCTTTGATCTTATATTTCATTTTAACCAAAAATAACGTATATTTGTAAAGCATCTTAGCATTTACAAAGCACATTTCACAAAGTGCATCTCATTTTTTTTCTCACATCTGTGAGGCCAGGATAATTTTCCCCATTTTATAGGTAAAAAAACTGAGGGTAACAAAGTTTAGGTCTCACAGCTTAAGAATAGGGAGTCTGAAACTCACTCAGCACCCCTGGGGTCTAGTGTATGCTTCTCCCCTTGAGATCTACTAAGCTTAACTTGGCCTGATCTACCCTATTGCTTTTTTTTGGCAGGGGAGGGCATTGGAAGGGTTGGTAGGGAGCATGCTTAATCCAGCTGCAGACCTGATACACTCCTGACCTTTTTGCAGAAAACAGTCAGGCTGAGAGGAAAAAGGAATTCTCAAGGTTTTCCTAAGACACTTGTTTGGGTGCTATCCAACACCTTTGAGAAAACAACAACAAACAAAAAACACACTAATGTCTGTCTCATTGCCTACCAAAGCCAAAAGTATGGTCCTGTCCTTTTGGAAGAACCACCAATCCAAGAAAAACAACCAAAGTTCAAAATCTCCAGACCCTTAATAGATTACTCATAGGTCAGGGAATGAGGTAAATACACCCACCCCAACGCCATTCTGGTCACTAGGACACTTGCTTAGATGCAAAGGTCTTCATCTATAAGTGTAAGAATTTCTGCCAGTGCTTCCCTCTTTGGGCTCTGGCTGGGTCCTCAAGGTTGCAGGAAAAAGGAGTGGGTCCAATTTGGGAATCATTTCTCAGGATAAAGAAAAAAGAGACAACATATGGAAAATGGAGTCAAATTCCTTTAGTGTGGCTCTTTGGAGAAAGATGGGTAATTCACCAAATGCAGGACTATCTTTGCAGCTGGCTGATGCGGTAGGACACCATGGAGTAATCGAGACTGAATTACAGAGATTTTGATTATGAGATTGGGTTTTCAGTAAGGCCACCCAGCTGACACAAGCCACGTGTATCTTCTCCAGAGGGAGCCAGGATAGTTCACATTGGCTCAAGTTTGCAAATGACTCTTCCCCTTCATTAGCAGCCCCAGGATAGAGTAGAATTGGCGGTGAGATTTTAATGAAGTTAAATGTTTAGAATCCTCTAGTAAGGCCTTTGATAGTGCCAAAAGCATTATCTCCCTTCAACAGACCCAAAGAAGGGCAACTAGATCTTTTAGGGGTCATTCATCTATCCCCTCAGCTGTTCTTCTTATAGATCTCCCCAAAGATTTGCAGCGACAGGAAACATTGAATTTTCAGAGCTGTTTTCCTCCCCTCCTTTCATTGAGGGTCGAAGCTATAAAGCATGGGGCAAGGAGGTTATCTAGAATGTGACTTTAGAGTCAGAGCCTAGGACAAAGTGACAATATAGTCCCAAGAATGCTACCACTTGAAGGGTCAAAAACACTTCATCTGACTGCTGCCTCCTATCTCTTGCCTTGGTGCTCAGCTGGCCCCTGCTGAAAATCTCCTGGCAGCAAGTAAATTGAGTGAGTCACTGACCCTGAACCTCAAAAGCAGAAGCAGACATGGACATTGTGCTCCTGGCCATTGAGTTTTTTTGCATCTATGGCTTTTGCTTTCCATGTTTCAATTGTCCTTTAAAAAAAATTCCTTTAGTTTGTTGCAAAGTTATTATATGCTGATAACTAAAAGCATGTATTTGCAAATTTCATTCCAATTAATCCGCAACAAACCATGGTAAGTAGTGTTGCTTCCATTTTACCAAAGAAGAAACTGAGAACATGGAGGTTAAGAAAGTTGTTGAAGTTCATACAGACAGTAAATGTAATGGAGCTAGAACTTGACCTCAGATCCGACCAACTCCATAGACTGGTCTTTACCCTCCCTTAGCTGCATTAACTTCTTGGTGTCTGTGTTGCTCTCAGAAGCAGGGGCCCTTATGGACACTCAGCTTCTGGAGGTCACTGCATGCATGTTAAATTTTGATTCGTATAATACCTGTGCAATGCTGTTTCTAATAGAGATTACTAATTCTAATTCTAATTAGAGTATTGTGATTATTTAACGAGGCCTTTGGAGTTAGACATCTCAGGTTTGAAAGTTAATTTTTTTCCTCAGTAGTTACATGACCTTGGGCAGATCATTTTTCCTCCATGGACCATAATTTCCTTATGTGTACAATGAGAATAATAATAATATCTATCTCATAGAATTATTGTAAGGAACCATTTTATATAATGGATATAAACACTCTGAAATTTCTGGCACATCACAAATGGTCATAGTGATGACACAGATGAGGAAGAGGAGGTTGGGCCATGGAGGATCTAAAAAAAACAGGTGGGGGAAGGGAAAGAGGGATGTCTAGAGACAGTGACTTTGTCTCCAAGAAACAGAACCAATAGGCTATCGATGATAGATAGATAGATAGATGATAGATAGATAGATAGATAGATTTGAGGAGTTGGCTCATGTGATCATGGATGCTAACAAGTCCAAAATCTGCAGGGTAGACCAGCAGGCTAGCGACCCAGGGAAGAGTTTGATGTTGTAGCTAGAGTCCAAGGACAGTCTGCTAATGAATTTCCTCTTCCTTAGGGGAAGTCAGTCTTTTTCCTCTTAAGCTCTTCAATTGATTAGATGAGACTCACCATATTATGGAGAATAATCTGCTTTACCCACAGTCTAATGTTTAATGTTAATCTTATGTAAAAAATACCTTCACAGAATCATCTAAGCCAGTGTTTGACTAAAGATCTACGTTCCACAGCCTAACCAAGTTGACACATAAAATTAGCCATCACATCTAGCACTGCCTTTCCAATTTAAATGTACTCATTGTCCAACCAGAGCCTTTAGGGTGAGGACCACAGTCTTCCCCATCTAAGCAGAGATGAATAAATACTTCTAGCAACTTGGTCTTAGAGAAGCCGGGTAGAAAAAATAAGGGAGAAAGAACACAGACTGGTCCTTAATGGCACAGTGACTGGTATTTTCATGCCTTTTTCCTTGCCTGGGGCTCCTTCTCCCTCCCCCGTCTTTTAGCAATGCCACCAAACAAACAAATGAACCATGCATGAGAGGGTGGTGGACAGCTAGGTCGTGAAATGGAGGAGTTACTACAAATACTTTGGTTGACCTGTCACCAAGTCATAAGGCCAGCCCTCCCCATTTCACTCAGTCACCTCCATCTGCCCCAAAAAAGAATGATCTGGGTTATATGGGAAGCAGCCTCCTGGAGAAACTCTAACGCTATCCCTGGGGATAGTATCGGGATACAAAGAAATCTTTACAGGCTCAAATGATGGTCTGATTGTAACAAAATGAACCTTAAGGGAAATAAATGTGCAGTCCTTCCTGTAAGTCCAAAACAAAACAACATAAAATAAAACATCTACCAGGAAGGATTCAAGGAGACCTTCCAGTTTAAAATTGCACCTAGATAACATTTCCCAGTGAAACCTTTATCAACTTGCCCATTCCAAGTACCCACAGAAACATAGATGAGGCTGAAAATTCACATTGAACATGAAGCCCGGATGGATGACTGAATGGCAGAATCTAGAGGGAATCTCTGCTTTCTAAGAGATAAGTAGAATGGGAATGAAAAGCCCTTCCTGGGTTTAAACTCACATCACATGAAGGCTTTGCCTCATGTGGCAGGGTCTGCTGGTGCTCCTCCCTTCTTCCTGGAGCCACAGATAGACTGCATTTTACAGCCTGCCTTACACCTGGGTGCAGCCATTCCCCTGAGTTCTGGTCTGTGGAATATAAGCAGAGTGATGGGGCCACCTCCAGGACTGGTCCATACAAACCTCCCAAGTACATCCTCCATGTTCTTTTGCTGTCCTCAGGTTGAATAGAGAGGGTCCCCAAGACATAGAGGAGGGCAGAGACACAAGGTCGGGGGAGCCTAGGTCCCTCTATGAGTAAGAGAACTAGCCTTTGCCCCACTTTCCAACACCAATATGCATCATACTGGGATGTGGTGAAAAAATGATTTCTTTGCTATGTTAAAAAACTGAGATTTTGGAGTTGTTTGTTATGGAAAACAGTCTACCCTGACCCACTTACAAGATGGAGATGACCTCAACGGTCTGGAAGACCTTGCTTTGCTCGCGATCTGTGAGAGAATGACTGATAGGGAGCCCAAGGTGCAAGAGAAAAGGAGCATCGTCCAGAGGACAGTGAGAGGCATGCTGGTGGACACATGCAGGGTTCTGAGGACCAGGTGCACAGTGGGGAGGATGAAGCGGAAAGCAGATCAATTCTTTTTCTCTTAAGATTGTGATAAAACTATCAAATGTACATTACATCTTTTGTGAAAGAAGAAAAAAAACTAAAGATTTACGATCCCATTTGTTGTTTTTTTTTTTAGTTTAGTTTATTTATTGAGAGAGAAAGAGAGGCAGCACAGGAGGGGCAGAGAGTGGGAGAGAAAGAGTCCTAAGCAGGCTCTGCACTGTCAGCACAGAGCCAGATGTGGGGCTCGAACTCACAAATTGTGAGATCATTGACCTGAGCAGAAATCAAGAGTTAGATGCTTAACCGACTGAGCTATCCAGGTGCCCCTGGATCGTTTAATTTACAATTGTTTAATTTGTAATCGTACGAGACTTAATGATCTTTTCAATGGGACAGAAAATTAAAAGCTACCATTGCCATATCCAAATACTCGTGCCACAAGCAAACATTTAGTCGCTCTGCTTCTATACCTCTGAAAATGATATACTACAGGACCCAGAGGAAAATTTCCAGACATGACCTGACATTTTGCACAGCATACAAGAACACAATGCCTCCAAGAGACATGAAGAGAACTCAGTACACAGTGAAATAAACATGAAATAATATAATTAAAAGGGAGTTGAATGATAGTGGAAGAATTCGAAGGAAAGCAAAACTATATATGAAAAGAATTAGAGTCTACTTTGGAGGTAGTAAAAAGGAGGATTTTTTTTCCTGGTAGAAAGCGGAATCAGTCATTCAAAGGACAAATTTGAGAAACTCCCAGAATTTAGTAGCAAGGACAAAGAGATGAAGGCAAGAGGAATAAAGACAGCCATGGCAGGCATGGTGAAGTGAATGGGGGAAAAGGGTAAGATTGTTGGAACTTTAGTCTTACACAGGGGGCACCCAAAGATAAAGTTGAAAGCATTCAGTGAAATACAAAAGTAAAAAGTACAAAAAGTAAAAAAAAATAAATAAATAAAAGATAACTTTCAGAAATGTAAGAGTGTAAGAGTATTCAATGTGGTACCTATGCTCTCAAACACTGGAGATTTTATATTTTATATATGTGTGTGTGTGTGTGTGTGTGTGTGTGTGTGCGTGTGTGTGTGTATTTTTTAAGAAAAGGGAAAAATAAAGTACCAATACCAAAAGAGAGGAAGAGAGGTCATAAACAGCCAATGCATGCATGGTGGGTGCTTGTTCTTCCTGACTGCTCAGCCGGGCTGTGGCTCCTGGGTTAGAAGCTGAGGGATCGGATCCTTCTCTCCCAGGCATCCAGCCAGCCTTGAATCTTGGGCTCAGCCAGTCCGATGCTCCAGCTGATGGCCCTGAAAGTTGAGCGGTGGCACAAGGTGCAATTGCATTCAGAGATTCTTTGGAGATGGCTGCTATGCTGTCAATGGCAGCAGTGAGTCTATGTGACCAGAAATGGTACAATCCGGGGATGGTGGTAAGAAAGGTCCAGCCGCAGGGTCCTGGCACATCCCCAGTTCTGTCTTGTCTTCCGCAGTTCCTGATTATTCTCTAAGCCTCTTTCTCTATCTTCCCAGTCGGGACAATGTGTACCTTCTCTGCTATGTTAGATAGGTTCTATTTCTGTTATGTACCAACAGGAACCCATGTGCTATAGCGTAAAACAAAATGATAGATGTCATCAGAGGAAAAATACATGGATTTTAAAATCCTTCTCAAATGACAAAAAAATATCTCAAGTTTAAAATATATGAGCTCAGGAGAGATGCCTCAAACAAAATAGCTCAGAAAGATTAAAAGTAAAAGCGTTGGTGAAGATGGTCAGGTAAATGCAAATTAAAAAAAAGCAAAGGTGTGGGGGCACCTGGGTGGCTCAGTCGGTTGAGCATCTGACTCTGGCTCAAGTCGTGATCTCATGGTTCGTGAGTTTGAGCCCCGCGTCGGCTCTGTGCTGACAGCTCAGAGCCTAGAGCCTGGAGCCTGCTTCGGATTCTGTGTCTCCCTCTCTCTCTGCCCCTCCCCTGCTCACGCTGTGTCTCTCGAAAATAAATAAATGTTAAAAAATAAAATAAAAAGCAAAGGTGGGATATTAATACAAGTTAAAGTTGAATTTAAGAAAAAGGATTAAGGGGTCTCAGAGGTTAAGTTTATATTTATTTTTATTTTTAGTAACAAAAATTATTATAATGCGAATAAGTTATTATAAAAATGAAATCAAGACAGAAATATATGGAATAAAATGCAAAAGTTGTTTTCCTTTCAATTCTTCCCATTACTCCATTCCTGAGAGGTAACTTCCGTTCTGTGCCTGGTGGTCTATTTCTAGATGTTTATGCATGTGTATGCTCACATATTCAGACGTATGACTTGGGGATTTTGTTAAGTCATGGTTGTGGCAGCTGAGGCGTGTCTCTGAGTGCAGGAGACAGCCTCCAGCCACAGCATCTTCAGGCTGCTGCAGTGTTTGAGCCAAGGTCACTCTCTCCCCGGGGCAGCAAGCAGCCGGTCACTGAGCACAGAGGGAATCCCCGTTCGAGGCCATTTCGGCCCAGCGCGGGACTCCGCTAGGAGCAACGTGCCCCAGATCTCCCACTGCACTGATGGATGCTCTGTTGGAGCTGCCCCCCAGTCTCGGGCTCCTCCCAGCCAGTCCAACCCCCCACCTCTCCCTGTTTTACAGTGTCACCTCCGCATCTTGGTTTGAAGGATTTTCCTCCCGACTTTAGGTGTCTCATCCCTGGGTCTTTCAGGAGCATATTTCCAATTAGTCTCTTGCACTTCTAAGCCCATTTTGGCACCCGAATGATGCAGTTGATTCCAGAAGTGGTCCAAGAAAATGGGCAAGGATGGGACTCAGAGACTGGATTGCTCTCAGCTCATCAGGAAGGGAGGACCCTGTTGGGTGGTATGTGGGCCCATGGGTAGTCCCTGGCACAGTCAGTGGTTCTATTGCTAAAAACTTCATCATGGTGACTTGGGAAAACATCTAGGAATGTTCCCTCCCGGAACATCCTGGCATTTAAAGTGTATGGGGAACAAAGCACGCAAGGACAATGGGCTTGGCTGGTTATTACAAAGTTTCATTGATGTCCTACAGGAGCACACTGAACATCTGTAAGTGGTTAACAGTCAGAACTAAGTTTGAGAACCAGGAACGTCTTTGGTAGAGAGAGGCTCTCATCTCTTGCAGCAGGAGAATGGATACAACTCAGGATCTCATAGTTAGAGTCACTGAGCTTTTCATAACAATGATTGAATGGCTCAGTCAACGGGGTTCTATTATGCTGAAGTTAAGGCCCTTATTGGGAAAACCTGGGACCCTGAAAAATGGGATGGGGCTTCTGGGTGGTGACCTGAGAGGACTGTGTCCTGCAGCCTCTCCTGGGAACTCAGAGCTTGCAGATGACCCACCTTCCCTGTTAAGACTTCTCCATGTGGGGGGCGCCTGGGTGGCGAAGTCGGTTAAGTGTCCGACTTCAGCCAGGTCACGATCTTGCGGTCTGTGAGTTCGAGCCCCGCGTCAGGCTCTGGGCTGATGGCTCAGAGCCTGGAACCTGTTTCCGATTCTGTGTCTCCCTCTCTCTCTGCCCCTCCCCCGTTCATGCTCTGTCTCTCTCTGTCCCAAAAATAAATAAACGTTGAAAAAAAAAATTAAAAAAAAAAAAGACTTCTCCATGTGGAAAGATACTGCAGAGGCCTCTTTCATACAAGGCAACAGGGCTACCCTCAGGGGCTGTCCCTACCTCCTCCTAGCTGCCATTCTGACAACTAGGGGTAAAGCTTGGCATGACTGTCTGGGGAAACACTGGTCCTGAGAAGGGAGGAAAGAGATTGCATTCTGAAAGAGCTATGAGAAATAGCTAACATGTTCTATCAGGAGCCAAGGCAGCACCCACAGGATTGAATTTGTAGGATGCATGCTCAAGGGGACGAATGACTCGAGAAAGCAGGGTTTGCTGACTTGGGGGCACTCTCTTGGGAAATAAAATTTAACACCTTGGTAAGGACTCCAGGGGATGGATGAACTATCTACTAGGGTGGCTCTTAGAAGCTTAGAAAAAAGTGAAGTCTCAAACAGAGCAAAGTTGAAATGCATAAATTGCTGTAACAGATGGAGACAGGGATAAAAGGCTTAGGGAAGTGAGGCCAGAAGACCCAGTTAAGGATTATGTGGCTTGGGAGGCTCAGGCCATCAGGAGGCCACTGGCAAGAGGATGCTCGCATCACTCTAAAGTTCACTTGTGGCTCCCCTCTGCAGGTCAAGGCTAATGGTAGGAGAGATGGTCACAGAGCTTGGCTGATTGGCGGTGAGGATGATGCCCTCCAAATACTCTAAGCAATAGTAGTCAAGTGACAGTATTTAACCACCAGAAGCCAGAAAGTTGCAATTACTGTAATGACTGGCAAAGTCAGAGTGACAGCCAAGGGATCCTGACCTGTAGAGAGTTATGGAGATGGAAAACAGAACACAGTGTTCCTCGGGGCAAAAATAGATGGACAGCCCACAAGGGCTCTGCTTAATATATGCAATCAAAAGAAAGTAAGAATGCATTATCAAGAGGAGGAGGAGGTTAGTTGCTCTAATAAAAAGTCATGATCCCTTGCAGAGCCAATTTTCAGATCTGGAAATGATCTGATGATGGCTGGGTCTTTAGGATGAAGGAACCTGCATCAATATGGCAAGTATATGCTACAAAGACTCCCCAATGGGATCCACAGACACTCAAGTATCTGGAAAAAGACAAATACCCATTTTGAGGATAATTGGACACTAGGTCCAAGTTAGCATTGACATCCAGACCTATACCTTCATCATGTCCCCTGTAAGAGCAGGGGCACAGAGGAGCCAAAGTCTGCTAGTAGTCCATTGGGTTTGTGGACCCAACTGGTGGTCATTTTCCTGATCCCCAATGTATAATTGGGATTGATGTAACCAGCCATTAGAATAAACTCCACAGTGGTCCTTGACCTGTGGGGCAAAGAGCTAACATGGAAAGACCAGTGGAAGTCTCTGATTGCCCCCTTTTTGGCCAGCATAACAACAACAACAAAAAAAAGATATCGTCCTGGAGGGATGGCAAAGATTTAATGCTATCTTTAAAAGATGCAGGGGTAGAAGTCCCTTTTATATCTCTATTGAATTCTCTAGTCTGACTCCAGTGGAAACTGGTTGGACCCTGGAGAGGACTATGGACTCTCACAGACTCAACCAAGTGGGAGTCCCAGCCCCAGCTGCTATGTCAAATGTAGCATCTTTGCCAGAGCAGAGTAATACGTCTCAAGCACACAGTGTGCTCCTCCTGATTCGACAAATGCATTCTTTTCTAACCCAACCAAGAAAAAGGATCAGAAATAGTTCACATGCACGTGGACCAGATTATATTCATTTTCAGTTTGCCCCTGGGCTATTTTACTCTACTACCTTCTGTCATAATCTAATCTAAGGAGATCTGGAACATCCCGTCATCCCACCTTGATCCATTATGTTGATGATGTCATGCTGATTAGCTCATGTGAGCAAAAGGCAGTGAGGACACAGGAGGCCTTGGTTAGTCACATGTGCTCCAGAGGATGGGAGATACACCCAAGCAAGTTTCACTAAGGACTCACTCATGCTAATAGTCAACATCATACTTGATTGATTAGACACAGTCCCATCAAGCTTCAGAAACAACATAACAATTCCTGTTACCACCAACCACTATTATTCATCACTGTTTTGAAAGCCCTAGATAATTAAATAAGACATGATGTACAAATAATAATAAAAATAAATAAAATTGTATTGTGTGCTTACTATACTCCAGGCACTGCTTCCACTACTTTTTTGTTTTCACTTAATTCCCACGATAACCCTTTGGTTATTGGTACCGTTCGAGGTGGTACCATTATTATGCATGTTCTACAGATAAGGGTATAGTCACGGAAAGGTAAAAAACTTTACCAAGTAAGAGAAAAGTAGGAAATATTGAAAAGCAAGAACATGACGATCACAATTTGCAGATGCCCCAACTGCCTTCCTAAACAGCCTGGAGAATTCGCTGAAAACCGTTAGAAAAGTACCATTAATAACAAAGCCTCCCCTCTCCCAGCCCCCTTCACTCCCTCTTCTCTGGGATTCTGTGAGAGTCATCCGGCAAGGCAGATGTTTAATTTAGTCCTGGCAAGAGGAGATGGTGTCTGTCTTCCCCATTTACTCATCTTAATCTTTAATTGCCACCCGTCCTCCCCAGGCACTTGGGCTCATTTTTACTTTGCTCCCACTTGCAATCAGGGTTGAGCCCCAAAGACATCTGGAGTCTTAAAACCCAGTAATGATAAGCAGAAACAAACACAAAGCAATAAAATCCTTTAGAAATCTCTGACCCGTAGATGGTGTGCGTCTGTAAGGCCCTGGAAGGCTCCAGTCATGAGGCTTAATGGCAGGGGAGGCGAGGCGGGCTTGGCAGAAGCCCATCCCTTCTTAGGGCCCACACTCATTCCAGTATCGACTATGGCTCCCCCGGGGGCCAGGCCCTGGATCACAGTGCCAGCATCTGTGAGTTCTCAGAGAGCCGAACCCAGGGCCCAATGGCCTGCCTGGGAGGAATGCCTGCTGGGGCCACCTAGAAACGACTCAGGGCAAGCTGGAGCATCACAAGGACTCTGGATGCCTGTGGGGGCGGTTGCAGTGGGTAAGGGGAAGAGGGAATAAAGAGACAAGCACAGTAACTAAAAGACAAAAGTCACTATCCTCAGGACATGAGGCCTTGCCCAGTATAATGGCGCCTGACCATTCAGGAAACAACATGGCACCATGGAAAAAATATTGCACCAGCTTCCAAAAGACTCACTTACATCCTCTCCCAGCCACTACTAGTTGAGCTTCCTCTGGTGAAGCGCTTTATCCTCTGAGTCTGTGTGTGATATCAGGTGGTTGTGGGAGGCACTCACTGCATAAGGCTAGAGTCAGGACTGCTGAAAGAAATGTGAGGGGTCAATTTCCACGCCTTGACTGCAAGACACTAACTTCACGTTCCTAGGCTTTCTTGGGAACATGAGGCCCCAGCAGCGGTCTGAGGTTTTGGACACTGTGCTCTACGAATCTTTTTTTAAAAATTTTTTTTATTTGGTGGGGGCGGGGGAGGTGGGGGGGGGCAGCAGAGAGAGAGGGAGACAGAGAATCCGAAGCAGGCTCTGTGTTGTAAGTGCAAAGCCTGACGTGGGGCTCGAACCCATGAACCATGAGATCATGACCTGAGCCCAAGTCAGCTGCTCAATCTACTGAGCCACCCAGGCATCCCAATTGTACACTATTTCTTTTTTTTTTTAAGTTTATTTATTTTTTTTTAATTTTTTTTTCAACATTTATTTATTTTTGGGACAGAGAGAGACAGAGCATGAACGGGGGAGGGGCAGAGAGAGAGGGAGACACAGAATCAGAAACAGGCTCCAGGCTCTGAGCCATCAGCCCAGAGCCTGACGCGGGGCTCGAACTCGCGGACCGTGAGATCGTGACCTGGCTGAAGTTGGATGCTTAACCGACTGTGCCACCCAGGCGCCCCAAGTTTATTTATTTTTGAGAGAGAAGAGAGAGACAGAGACAGAGACAGAGTGTGAGCAGGGGAGGGGGAGGGAGGGAGGGAAACACAGAATCCGAAGTAGGCTCCAGGTTCTGAGCTGTCAGCATAGAGCCCGACGTGGGGCTCGAACCCACGAACTGTGAGATCATGACCTGAGACGAAGTCGGACACTTAACCGACTGAGCCACTCAGGTGCCCCGATTGTACACTATTTCTTAAAACCACCTGCCCAGTTACCTCCCCACTGAGCTTAGCCATCAGCAAGTGGGCACAATGGTGCCTTCCTCAATGGTCCTTGTGAGGATTATGGGGGGCAACAGGTGGTGAGCATGTATAAGGCACTTGACCAATAAACATTAGGCAAGACCAGTAATCACATACCAGGGATTCAGCTCTCAGCCCACCAACATTCTCGTTCCTCCACTCACCCAAAGGCATTTGCAGACAAACCCGCTTGAGTCTGAGAAACCTGTGTCTGACTACCACTTTTCCTTCTCCCTTCTTAATATCATTCCATCTCCACACACGTGTGCCCAATGTAGGAGGTGTTGCACGTTTACACTTTGGATTGTGTGAACCTTGTTCTGCTCATAAGCAGAGTGGGAGGGGCCTTTAGAAAGCAATCAGGGTCACTCAGTGTTTCATCAGCTCAAGCCACGACTACATCTTCCACCTCTTCCCACCCCTTCCAAAACCATTTGAGTGCATTTCACACCCAGCTTATGACCGGAAGAACCTAGATCCATGAGAGGCTGTCAGCCATGCTTAGCAGGGCAACTGAGGCAGAGTGAGACAGTAAACAGAGGGAAAGAGGGAATGAATAAACCCAAACAAGATGGAGGATTCTTTCCTTAACCATGAAATTCCACTGTGTCCTAGGCGGGCCCCATGGGCCATATCCTAAGACAGGACTTAGAAGTGGAAAGCAAGGGGAACCCTAGCCCTGTGCCTTGGTAAGCAGGGCACACACTGCAGGGGGTGGCCAGGGGGGTAAGACACAGTCTTGGAGCCCCATCAAGTAGGAATGCCAACCCAGCAGCAGCTACATTTCCAAGGAGGCTGGCTGGGCTTGGAACTCTCCAGGTTCTGATCAGGAAGACACCATCCATTTTCAGGTATTGAGAGGGTGGGAGTGGGGAGGGATAGCAGACGTTGGGGGTGGGGTGGAGGAAGGCAGCTGAGCTGAAACAGGAGGGAACAGGTGTAGGGAGAGCACAGTCTCTGACAGCCAGGCCAGAGAGGGGGAACAGGCTGAAGGCTGACTCTGGACAAGCTCCCACTCCAGCTGCCTCCCTGTGCAGTGCCGGCATGACTTTTAAGTCACCAGGAATGCCTCCCGCTGGGACAAACTCAACACACATGATGTGCAGATTAACACTTGAATTATGACATGAAGGTGACTCACCTCTCAGGAGACCAGGGAGCTGGGCGACCATTAGGGTTCCTGGGTGTGGGGAGCAGAGCCGGGGGGAAGGGGGGCAGCTATTCTCCACCAATCTGTCTTTATCTTACAGCCAGTCTCTGAGGAGCTTGTGCCAGCCTGAAAATACAAGGGTAATGTCCCATATAATTCCCTTGGTTTTGAATGATCAACACGGGACTTTGTCCTGTGCTCTCTTTGCCTCACTCTCTCTTGCAGACTCCATTTCTGCCCAGCACCCTCCATATAGGGCTGAGCATTTGGACTTCCTTGGCTGGGGGCCCATGAGCCCTGAACTCTGCTTCTTATGGGAAGGTGATGGCCAGCTGCCCCCAGGGCAGCCTCCTGTTTCTTGTTGACAGGGAACCAGGGGACAAACAGGACTACAGCTGCCTCCGGAGACAAAGCTGGAAGCAGCCCCAGGCCGTAATCAAAAGCTCTGCCATGGGAAAGAACTTGAGCTCAAAGCCTGCCTTGAAGATCCAAGGAGCCACCTCATAAATATTCTGGCAGCATGGGAGATTTCTGGCATCATGGTTCCATAGAAGGGCACTTTATTTATGTTCAGCATCCTTAAGAAATCTGAGGTACAGCTTAGATCGAACAGGTGTGAGGTTTCATCTATAGTCCAGCTTCTCTGTAAGCCCATCAGGGAACAGGTGTAACCTTTGACTTCTGCTCTTAAAGGCCACATACCAGCATTCTCTCCCCCAACCCTGGTCATCTTTCCCACTTCCCTTGTGAGTGCTCCAACGTGCTCCCAACCTTGAGACCTAGCATGTGACCAGTGCCTTGGGACTACCCCGAATGTTTCTCAGATCGAACTGCCCTTACACGTAGCTGGAGAAGACAGTTAACCTATATGGGGTGATTTCACAGTTACTAATGACCCCCAGTTATTTCTTGGTGGTACTTCCTGTGCCTGTCGCCGGAGTGTCTGAAATCTTACCAATAAAGATGCATTCCAGTAGGATAAGGCAGAGGGTCTCCAGTAACACTCCATTAAGGTGGGAGCACCCTTGCCAGAGATAAGCTCAGTGGCTTGTCATTTATACCCAGGTATAAATTCACTTCCTCTCTCCAAAACACTGTCTGAGAATTCCTAGGAGATCCAGGGCCACAAATACATTTGGTCTAGAAGTTACAGACACAGGAAGGCAGTGCTGCTATGAGTGGAAACTATGGGCTAGGAGGTCAAGTTAGACTTGAATCTCCACTGAAAGAGCTAGCCTCAGTTTCCACCTAAAAATTCTCTCTATTCTAACTCTCAGGGAAATCATTAGGACTGGTAGAAATTCTCTGAGAACACATGCATACACACACACTCCAATGATCATTTATTGCGTGTTGACCATCTACCAGGTTTGAAGATAGCAGCTGGCAGTTCTCCGATAACCGATACGTGGTCCTTCCCACTCAAGGTGACTTGAATCTAGTTGGACAAATGATTAGCATCAGTGTACTAAGTGATTCAGTAATGGATTATGCTCAGGGGTCTAGGAGAGCCTAGAAGGGCCCTCTAATCAGTCCTGCATGCAGCCTACGGACAAAGGAGCTGATCCCTGATCTGGAAGATTAAGAAGCACAGAGAGATAAGGTGAAGGGGGCAAGAAGAGGAGAAGGTATCCCATGTGGAAGGACTGGTGTGAGCAAAAGTATGGCGGTAGAGTATTGAGATACATCCTAATTAAGGATATCTAGAGCTTAAATTATGAAGAACAGGTTGTCAGGAAAAGTGGCCAGCACATGTGTAAGACCTAAACCACGGAGAGCCTTTTTTCCCACCCCAGAGGGGTTTTAAACAGCTAAGTGACATAACCAATTAAATTATGGATCCCTCTGGCAGCAATGTGGCAGGTGGATCAGAAGAAGAGTTCAAAGTGCTTGCAAGTTGATGGGGATGGGGTGCCACATGTCCAGCCCCTTTGATTCATTGTTTAACCAGGGTGCTGATTAAGAGCTGTCACTGCTTGAAAGGAGTTATGGCTATTTGGCCCCACACCAGGCTGGGGCCCCAGAAGTGACTTCTGGCAGCATCTGTAGAGTTTTATTCCAGGAGCTTTTTCAATGTCCAGATATATTAGGCACAGAGGAATACTCTGGACGGAAGTCACTACTGGGCTGCCACAGGTGTCTCTCCTATGCCATCCTGGGCAAGATGTTTGTCAACAAATCAGATGAGACATATCTAAAGGTCTGCCACAGACCTTTAGGTGACACAAAGCTGAATACAATAGTAATGTACTGTGTGATAGAATACTCTAAAAATATTCTGACAGGCTGGAACAATGGTTAAAACCAATTAGATCCATTTAAACAGATAAATGTTAAAGCCCTGTTGTTAGATGTCTTCAAAATTAATTGTGTAAGTGTAAGATTTGGTATATCTGGCTTGATGGAAGAAATATTTATTTGTTCATCAGATGCTTACTGGGAACCTACTGTATGTCAAACTCACAGCTCCCTTCTTCTTTTGTCACTGTACGTAGTACGTTCTATAAAAATCATCCTGCTTTGCTCATCTTTGCATCAGAGGCAAAGTAGAGAGAAAGACAAAGACTTTTTGAGTGCCTGCATGTGCCAGACATTTTCCATCCACAGCCTGTGTCATTCTCACAATAATCCTACTGTATTTCTTTTCTAGATGGCAAAGCTATGGTGCAAAGATGTCATCTGAATTGCCTAATGGTTTTGTTGCCAGTCAATGTCAAAGCTGACATCTGAACCGAGATCCAACTGGTTCCAAGGCTGATTTTCTTTCCACTATTTCACACTGCCTCCACATATACATCAAATCCCAACACTTTGTGACAGTATTGAGCTGTAGCCAGAATTGAACAAGACTGAGCCTCTCCTCAAGACCTGGCACTTTGGTAGGTTAAATGAGCAAGACATGGGGGTCAGGGAGGGAAGGTGGAAGAGACTGTTTGACCTGATCACAAAGTCTGTGTGTATCCCCAATTAGATGTAGCTGCTTAGAAGATAATGGTAGCTGAGGCTGCTCAGTTAAGATTATGGGGCCCAGAACACGGGCTGGGACAGCCCAGCTGTGCTCTGTGCTGCTGAGACTACGTCCAGACTCTGGTCCAGTTCTGGCCAAGACACTCTTGAAGGGAACAACTACCATCTAGAAATTATTCAGAAGAAGACACTTAGTACAGTAAGGGTCTAAAAAGCCTGTAATAGGAAGAATGATTGTCTTCAAATATTTGAAGATGCAATTATACAGTTTTCCTGTTATGTATGTAGACAATTATCGGTGTCTCTGTTGTGTGATTTCTGAATGTTGGAGGGTTATGGAGCAGAAAACTAACACCTACTGGGCTTATTGCCGTGGGCCTGCCACTTACACACATCTGGTCTAACTCTCTTTTTTTTTTTTTTAATTTTTTTTTCAACGTTTATTTATTTTTGGGACAGAGAGAGACAGAGCATGAACGGGGGAGGGGCAGAGAGAGAGGGAGACACAGAATCTGAAACAGGCTCCAGGCTCTGAGCCATCAGCCCAGAGCCCGACGCGGGGCTCGAACTCCCGGATCGCGAGATCGTGACCTGGCTGAAGTCGGACGCTTAACCGACTGCACCACCCAGGCGCCCCTGGTCTAACTCTCTTAATAGCTCTGCCCAGTCTCCTATTTTACAGGTAAGGAAGAGCTTATGAAATTGGTCCAATATCACAGTTTGTAAACAGAAGAGCCATGACTTGCACCAAAGTTTGTTTGTTGTAGTTCTTATACAGCATGCCCTTGTCTTTTCCTACGAGTGTGTTTGGTCATCCAGGTGCCCCCAATGGATGGGCCTCCTGAAGATCATTTCCTTACATGAAGAGGAGGGCCCACAAATTCCAGAATTCCTCTACTCATTGTGTTGACTTCCACAATCCTGCCAACCAACCATAACCCTCAGTCCAGAATCCAGAACCGAGTTGAGGGCCCTCAGGCCCTTTGGTGAAGGCACACAAACATGGGTCCCACCCCTTACCATGACCTTCAAGGCCCTTTTATACTCTATTCCCTGCAATACCCTACCCTCCTTTTCTCCTCCATCCATGCTCTCAACCAGACCATTTGCTGGCTTTCCCATCCAGGCTATGCTACAAGCTGTTTCCTCTGCCTAAAATATGCTTCCACACCCTCTTTGCCTGCTTGATGCCTACTCATTCTTCATCTCTGAATGTGGCCGTCATCACCTCTGGGTGACTCCTGCATTGACTAGATTCACCGTCCTTTCCGTGTGCCCTTATCAACCTCATACCTTTCTCTACCCTAGCACTTTCCTCACTGCTGAGCTATTGGGGTAAGCCTTTGAAGGTGGAAAGACTGCCAGGGTTTTTGCATCTCCAGAGCCTGGTCGCATGCCTATTATTTCACGGGATCTCTCAGAAGGTCACACAGAGGGTGGGCTTTGGTTGCCCACAGCAAAAATATGCCCATTAAGGCATTTTCATAGGCCCCTTCTCTGCATCACCCCCCCATTCCCTTACAGTGCTCCCTGAGACCACCCCCAATACACTCTCTCATACTCTCTCCCTCTAAAATAACCCTCCAAGAGGAATACACTAAAAAAACACACTGGGAAGAGGCCCCAATTAAACACGAATCAAATTCCCCTAATCTCTTTTCCCAAACTTGCACGCAGACAGCCACTCTCACTGCTGGCTGGGTGGTGACTTTAAGAATCTCTAAATATGTAAATACACTTTTGTTAAGTCATTAAGCTAGTAAGAAATAAGAAATTAATTAGCATTAGCATGTTGAATAACTTAGGTGTCAGTAGTTAATATGGCTAATTGACATTTAATAAGTCTTGCTATCTAATTTACTATGAATTGCATTAAATGTTAATTAATTGCTTAGATATTCTGTGCACAATTATTGTATGTTAATGTGCATTTAATAGCTTATTATTTGGGTGATTGTGCTGATGGTAAACAAGTTACCTGTTAATTCTGGTTTCAGCACACACCTACAATCATTCTCTTAAACAGAACCAATTAATGAATTAGTTAGGAGAATTTTAAAGTATTGGAAAAATAATTGTCCGTTTACTATGCCTCAATCCCCTAGTCAAATTTGCAGAGCTTCCTGGGGTTTGTTTATCTGCCATCAGTATCCATCGCATACAACACCATCTTTCCCAATGCCATCGAGCCATTTTCTGGCTCCATAAACTAGCACATCTTCTAGTGCACTATTGTTTGCCCACATGTAAGTTCAGCAGCCTCATTAACCAAGCAATGTGACGGACGTAAAAGCCGACGTGATTATTAAAAGCATGATGTCTAAAACAAGGGAGGCGATAGTCCTGCTCTGCTTTGTGCCTGCTCGATTCTGGGAGAGACAGATTTAAAGAGACATAACTTATCTCATCTCAAGAATTGGTGAAGAAGGTGAGGATGTTTAGCCAGACCAAAGAGAAAACTCCGGGGACAACAGAATCTCTCTCTTCAAATATGTGATGAGGTTTGTAGAAGATAAACCAGTTTTTGCCTTTTTTTTTTTAACTTATTGACTCAACTGAGAGTACTGACACCATAAGTTTGAAGTGAGAGGGAACAGATTTTGGATTCAGTCAGAGCTGTCTGAGGATAGAACGAGTTGCCTCTGGAGTAATGAGTTCCCTGTCACTGGAGGAGCTCAAGCGTGGTCTTGGCAATTTCTTGTGCAGAAGGGACTCGAGCTTTGGATGGGTAGCTGGAGGACTGACCTTTCTGATCTGTTCCAAGTCTGAGACTTCATGATTATCATGATAAATTGCTTACTCAACCGTCTCCCTGGACTGGAGACAGTCCTGAGCCCACATTAGCTGGTTCACTTTGGACTTGAGGGAAAATCTCACCGGTGCACGTGGGCACCTTGAATTCAATTCTGATCGACAGCCTGGCTTTGAATGGCATCTCACCATCTTGGTGGGAAAAGGCAGACTCTGGAGGACCATTCAGCTTGTTAGTTCCCACTGGTTGGGCTGGACCAAAGCTTCTGTTCAGGTGTCCTCCACCAGCCCTCTGTCTGAGGCAGTGCTTAGGAGGGAGGGACCTGCTGAGCCACTGGAGTCATTTATCTTTGACAGGATGGGACAGGAGAAAGGGCAGGCGCCTGGCAGGCAAATAAACTTAATGAAGTTTGTAATAGACTGCGGAAACATCAACCTCATGATCACATCAGGAGTAAGCCACAAGAAACTATTAATTGTGACTCTTCTCACTAGCTCCCTCCTTCCAGTTGCTTCTTTGCAGTGGCTGTGGCCGTAACCACTCTAATTGTCCCAGCCTCTCGGGGATTCAAAGGCGGCTTTTTTTCCCTCAGGTTTCCAAGGGCCCTTGAGGGTCAAGTGTCTGGTGCAGTCACTGGCAGGCCCCAAGGGTCCCAATGTTCTGAGCTTTGCCCTGTGAGGGTGGGGGAGGTGTCCCGTGCCAAGTGCCCCATGCACACAATGTTCCACCCCAGAATGTTCCTGTTGACCTTCCAAGCCTGACTCAAAATTCCTCTCTGCCAGAAGGCCTTCTGTGACGACTCTGCCTGTCCCCCCACCCCTTTCTCTGGGGCCCTGCTTTCTGCCTGCTGGTTCTTCCTGCTGCATCAGAGCACTGGGTCTCCAATGGCTATTTTGACCTTGCAACTCTTCTTGGACTTGGAGTGTATGTATCTGGGCAAGGGTAACATTCAAAACATTTAATAACCAGTATGGTAATATAAATCAGCACATAGGTCAATATATAAATTTAAAAATTTTAAATCTATTCCTCATTGTTCTGTAATGAGAACTGCCTAGCACGTGATGTAAGTTGCACTGAAAGCCACCCATCAAACCATTTCGATAGCATTCTATTCATTTCCTTATTTTTAAAAATTGTTGATGTGATCTTTTGTCTGAGGCAGCTTCGCAGGCTGAACGATAGCCCTCTCTGACCATGATTAGATACAGGGAACGCACCAAACTCTTTCAATGACTTTCCTATTCAATTGCTCATCAGGAAGACCCCAGAAGGGAACTTTGAGCTGGTCACACCCTGGCTGCGGGTGCACCTGGTGCCAGTGCTTCCATATGACCCGGGTTCAGACACCTATCTCGGTTCCCCTGCCGGGGCTGCCACCAACCTGCAAACACTGCACCTGTTCCAGTGTCCCATCAACCCGGGCCACGCTGGAGGAGACGCTGAAGTACACTCCGATATCAGTTTGCTCAGCAGCTGCTGGGAGCCCCCTGCATTTGCTCCCCACTGTTCCCAGACCTCATTACCCACGGATCTGGCCACATCTCCAGACGATATCAAATGGACACTTCTGATCTCAACCACTCGTGCCATTTACCAACTCATATGGAAGTGATTTACTATTTCAATCACTGGCTCACTGCGTTGATGAATTCACATGTACCTTGTCACATCCTTAGGGGCAGGTGTTCTAGAAGGCATCCGCCCCTTTCGATAGTGACAGCAACTCTGAAAAGGGCCCCACAATCGTGGGCACAGCTGTTTGGCCAGCCCATCTGACCACAAAGATGGTCCTCACAGGGACGCCTGGGTGGCTCAATTGGTTGAGCACCCGACTTCAGCTCAGATCATGGTCTTGCAGTTCGTGAGTTCGAGCCCCGTGTCAGGCCCTGTGCTAATAAACAGACAGCTCAGAGCCTGGAGCCTGCTTCAGATTCTGTATCTCTCTCTCTCTCCACCCCCTCTCCTGCTCATGTTCTGCCTTTCCCTGTCTCTCAAAAATAAATAAATGTTAAAAAAAATTTTTTTAATGATCCCCACATTCCCCCTTTCCCAACACACCCCCAAATTAGTAGAGGGTCAGGTCTCCATCCCCTACTTCCCTGAGGACATTGTACCATGAAGCACTAACCTGGCTATCCATATATTCTGAGTTAGGAATATAATATAATACAATATAATATAATAGTACATAACATAATTATATATATATAACATAATTCATATAATATAATTCCTGTGGGTCTCTTCCTGAAGGTGTCAGAGGTGGTCAGGGACCACACGGACAGGGGTAGCCACAGCTCCTGTATAAATCTCCACCTGCTGAGGAGATTTATGGGGGATGGATGGCTGCATGGGGGTGGGAGGGGCAGGAACTGGGAGCAGAAGGAATGACTTATGATTGCTGTCTATACAGGCAGGCCCTTGTTGTTGGAAATGGCTTTCTTGTTGCCTCTGTTGGTTGAAGCTTCAACAAACGTAGAAAGATGAGCTGGGTCTCCATCGGGGGCTGAGATCTTCTGAGGTGGAGATCATTAACAAGAATAATTCCTCTCCATGCACAGCATTTATCATCTGCACCCTTGGCAGGGGCCGAGGAATCTCATGCTTCCAGAGAAGAGCAGTGGGCAGCGTTAGGTCAGGATACGAATGACAATAAGCAAATCCAAAGCTGTTCTGTACAGCTCCCTGCAGCCCCTCCTCCAGCCTCAGAAAAGTTGGCCTGTTCAATTCGCTTAATGACATGGTGGGCGATGGTATTTCCAAATAGCGAACCAGCTGGGCTGTGATCACTCTGACGAAAAGCATGCCAGGAGGCCTCGGCAGTGGCACAGGGACCCTATCAGTGTGACACATGTTTGGGGAAGTGCTATAATTCAGTCCTGACACCTGGATCAATGGCACCCATTTCAGAGAGCCATCTTCCTAGGGAAACAGACAAGGTATTGGCCTCCAGGTGCTCAGCAGACCATAACGGTGATGTGTATCTCACCCCACCCCCCCACTCTGGGGTCCTCCATCCTGCGTCTGCCTGTGACTGTTCCATCCACTGAAGGTACTGCCTGAGCTGGGCTCTGAAGTCAGGCATGGTCTTGGATCCCGGCTCCACCACTCATTCCGGGTAATCCCGGGCAAGTTGCTTAACCATTCAGTCCCCCTCTGAAACAGGGTCATGACGGTCCAGGTATTGTAGGTATAGATATGTAAGGAGATGAAGCATGGAGGGACTTTAGAACAGTACCCTTCATCCTGGATCAATAATCCCAAGCTGTTGGGGCTGCATTGTTTGCCCTCATCTCTTTTTCTGTTACCATCTTTTGGCCTGTGTCTCTGGCCCCACATATGCAACACTAAACCTTTCTCTGTTTCGATCTTTGTCCGTTTGTCTCTGCTTTTAGCGCCCCCTCTCTCCTCCATGTTCTCTGGGTGTCTCTCTGTCTGGGTCTCTATTTCTTCCTCTGTCTCTCTTCTTGTCTCTTCAATATTTTCTGCCAGCCTAGACTTCTTTTGCTTTCCTTAGACTTGGAGGATTATGACATCAGAGGGTTTCAAATCCTGTGCAGGGAAAACGAACTTTCCTGAATGGTGATCACCGCCGCCTTGGTGAAGCTTGAGCTGTGAAGTGCAGAATTTACTACCCTAATTATCCCACCTGAAGCTGAGCCAACTTGGCTGGGCCGGTGGGGCAGCTCTCGGTCAGGAGCCGTTGCCAGCCCTCCCACTGAGCATAGCCTAGCTGCCCAGCCCTGTGCTGGGTGCTAAAAATAGGCATGGGGGCTAGGGCAGCTAAAAATACACTTCTCACCATGCGGCCTTGCTGTGCCTCACAGACTGCAAGCCAGCGGGGAGGGGCTTCGGGAACCCTGGGGTCTGCAGCTGCTTAGCCCCCCGCTGGGCGCTGGGCAGGGGAGGAAGAAGCACAGGCAGACACCAGGGGCCTGCAGGCCCATCAGCAACTTGGGAGTACACAGCAGGCCACTGAGTCCGTCACAGAAGCCACGGGGCTGCAGGGCACACGCAGGCAGTGAGCTGATTACAGCTACCACCTCCAGAGCCAGTGAGCAGGAGGTTGGCAGGGGGTGGCTAGGTATACCCAAGGCTTCTTTAGCTTCTGTCTCTCCACTCTTATCTATCTCTGCTGGTCCCTCAGGACTACAGCTGCCCTCAGTCTGCTTCTCAACTCCTCTGGTCCACCAGCTGATGCCTTCTTGTCTCTACAAGAGAGAGATTTCCTGTCCCCAAACCCAGCCCCCAAACATCCAGCCGTCAGGAGCTGCTGTCCTCTCCAGGAGGGAAGATAGAAAGTTATCTCTGCTGAGGCTCATCCGCAGCAATGCCAGTAAATCCCCTGAGGCCAGGATTATTATTTTCTTCATCTTACAGATAAGGAACTCACAAAGCTCAGAGAAGCACAGTAATTTGCCCAAAGGGTCTCAGCTAGTCAGTGGCAGAGTCCATATTTGAATCTCTCTTGGTCCAACTGAGCACCTTTGCTCTGTCCTCCCCATCAGTGGTTCTCAGCTAGGGATGATGTCGTCCTTCCGGGGACACTCGGCAATGTCTAGAGACAAGTCCAGTGGTCACAACCATGTGAGGGAGTGCTACTGGCATCTTGCAGGTAGAGGCCAGGGACACTGCTAAACCCCTCCACTGCATGAGACAGTCCCACAACAAAAATTACCCAGCAAGAAACGTCAGGAGTGCTGAGGTTGTGAGCCCCGAGGCCTGGGCTCTACACCATGCTGCAGTAATACCTTGATCAAAGTGGTTGTGGGAGGTGGTTTGCATCAGAATGACCTAGGAGCTTGTTTAGCTCAGAGACTTGGGCCCCACTCCAGACACTCACATTGTCTGAGTCAGTGCAGGCCTGGAAATCTGCATTTGAGCAAACATACCCACCCCCACCCCCAACCCCCAGCTCCCAGGATACCACACAAACACTTTCCAAGAGAAAAGTTGCAAAGGGAAGGTGCCAGATCCCTGTCAACTCTGATTAGCCCCCTGGCACAAGGTAAGCACTTGGAAAACATTCCCAAATAAGAACACACACACACACACACACACACACACACACACAGTTTAGGGGAACCAAGGAGCTGTGTAGCCACAAAAGGTAAAAGTCCCATGACCCATAGCACCAATTTCATGGCCTCCCTCACCTACATATCAATAACCTAAGAAATTGCTTGCTGCAGGCAGTGGTCAGTGGAACCATGAATCGGTATGCCTTACTCCAAACCCTTCTTTTTACATAAACAAGCCAATACATTGCACAGATGGGACCGTTTGGAATAGCAGCTGAAGTAAGAATGAGTGAAACCACAGGTGCATTGTCAAGATTAATATGCAGGCAGGTTTGGAATTGGAATGGTACCAGGTAACATCATGCCTGGATAGGGAGGCAGAGTAATATGAATTGACTAAAGACAAAGGGAAAACAAATGGAAAGTGACAAGCACAAAGGGGAGCGGCCACAGCTAATGGGCTGAGTAACTAAGAATTCCACCTAGCCCATTACCCAGCCTGTCCACTTGGTTCTTTCCTCTCCATTGTCCAGGAAATATCCCCAAGACTAAGCTCCCAAGCATCTGGATGGATGATGCACCCTGCACCAAGTCAGTAATAGCTCCCCTATTGTTACCAATTCGGTTCAACAGATATTCACCTCAGACAAGAAAGACAAATGAGACACCATCGTAGAAAAGAAAAGCCAAGTGTCTGAGCATCTTCACGCGGTAGGAAAGTTTATTATAGGAATCACAATTAAGAGAGTGAGGAGAAGTCTAGGGACAGCCCAGCTTGGGTCAGGAGTGAAGAAGTCTTCCTTCCTTCCTTCGTCCTTTCTTTCCTTCCTTCCTTCCTTCCTTCCTTCCTTCCTTCCTTCCTTCCTTTCCTTCCTCCCTCCCTCCCTCCCTCCCTCCTTCCCTTTTCCGTTCCTCCCTTTTTCCTTCCTCCCTTTTCACCTCTCTCTCTCCCTTCCTGCCTTCAGAGAGCATGCAAGTCTGGTGGTCCTGGTGGAAAGCACCCACCATCCAGACTACTAGAGAATCCCTAAACAAGGGCTTAAAGGGGATGGGTTTTCAGTCTAGAAGTTTTAGTTGGTGGCAGCTTTCTTCTTCTCTCTGCTGCTCAGAAAGCAGGCCTTGGAGGTGAAGCAGGGGTCCATTTATGGGATTGGGGTGGATAGAAATAAGTGACCCTCAGAATTCAGAAGAAAATGAGTTTATACCCATAGGAAGAAGATATTCTTTTTTTAAAAAAAATTATCTATCTTTGAGAGAGAGACACAGCATGCACAGAGGAGGGGCAGAGAGAGGGAGACACAGAATCTGAAGCAGGCTCCAGGCTCTGAGCTGTGAGCACAGAGCCCAATGCAGGGCTCAAACTCACAAACCATGAGATCATGACCTGAGCCGAAGTCGGATGCTCAACCAACTGAGCCACCCAGGCGCCCCAAGAAGAAGATATTCTTAACTGTCAGGCTGACAAACTGGGAAATATTGGCAGACCCAGAACTGTTATGTGAACAGGATTACACCAAATAGCTCCTATATGCATCCCACTCACTGCAAGGCAGTAGCAGGTGCTCAATTAATATTTGTTCAATGAGTGAACGGAGCTTTGTCATACGAATGGACGTGAAGGATGATGAGTCCTTTTGTTACAGTCCTACTGCTATCATGTCTTCTTTATTCTCATACTGGCTATTTTATGCATCTTGAAAATCTAGAGGAATACCCTAACACCAAAAGAGAGCAAGCTTAGGACTGGAGGCAGGGAGCCCACTGGCCGGGTGGCGCTGGCACAAACAGCCAGTGGAGCGACAAGACAACAGGACTAGTTTTAATTCTCACTGACCTTATAGCTCCACATACGCGAATCCTTGCAAACGGCTCTGTGGTTCTCACTCACCCAGCGGGAAGTAAGGCAAGGGGAGGAGGCTGGCTTGAGAGAGGGGGCTGGGGTTACCAGGAAACTCACCAAAGTCCCTACAAACCAGGGCTCTACTCCAGATGGACAAGGGACAGGGAGAGTGGCCTGGAAACTCTGTGTCCTACTCCTTGAATTGGGTTCTAGATTCTGAGGATGGAGGGTTGTCCTGAAAATGGGAGCCTGAGTTATGAATGGGAGAAATGAGCTGAGAATATGGGATAATCTGGAAATGAAGGGTGACCTAAGGAATGGGCTGCTGTTGATTATTGAATATTCTAGAATGAGGGGACTTGCTAGGAAGGAGGGCTGCTCCGGGAATGTGGAGACTGTGTAGGAAATAGGAACTAGAAAGAGGAGATGTTCTGGGAACAGGGCCATACTGGAATGGGACCTTAGTCTCAGAGATGGAAAACTAGTACATCTAGGAGGCCCGAAGCCCATCCATGACATAAAGTGTTTTTCTGAGCTGACTTGGCAGGGGCATCCCCTTTCCAAAAAGATCTTCTCTCTGGTGAGTGTAAGGAAGGGACCTGCGGAGAGGGTCTGCACCAGCTGAGGCGGGTGATGAATGGGTAGCAATCAGACAAATGGCTTTCAAACGTTTTTGGTGAGATAGAAAAACCCTGTCATTTCATTCCCAGTTTTATTTCGTTCCGTCTCACCTCATATTTCACTTAATGGGAGCTGTCAAGGAGATTCTTTGATTTTTTTCCCCCTCCTTCTCTGGCAGCTGATGCAGTCTGACAGCCTTAGAGACGGGTTCTTGGAAGACCCACGATGAAATACACTGTTACCGCCTCCAGTTGTAGGGTCTATGTGTCTGCGTGCACTTCTGTGAGTGCAGCTTGTGTGCGCACCCCTGTGCACCTGCCAGATGTATGTGTGTCAGGAACGTGTGTAACAAAACTGTAACAGCCTGGAATGAGGGGCTGGATGCATGAGTTTGGGTTCCTACTCTGAAATTTAGTATCCCCGTGTCCGCTGAGTCTCAGAGGACCCACTGTAGAGTGAGTGTAATAACATAGGTCCTTCACACCTCAGAGGACTGTCACGAGGCTCATAGCACAAGAAATAGAAATATTCCCTTGTGATCGATAAGTGCTACTGATAATTACAACAGCCACTTGTCCTCCAGGGGTACCTCTTGATCCATCCTGAGTTCTATGGAGTTTATTTTGTTATTGAAGTATAACTGACACACATCACATGAGTTTCAGGTGTACAACACAATGATTGGACATTCCTATACACCAGGAAGTGATCACCACAGCAAGTTTAGTTACCATCTGTCACTATACACAGTGACAAAATTTTTTTTTCTTGTGATGAGAACTTCTACGATTTACCTTCTTAGCAACTTCCAAATTTGCAATGCAATATTATTGACTAGATCCTCATGCCGTACATGACATCCCAGTGACTTATTTTAGAACTGGGCGTTTGTGCCTCTTAATCCCCTTCACCCATTTCTCTCAACCTCTTCCCTCTGGCAACCACCAATCCATTCTCTGTATGTGTAAGTTTTGTTTTGTTCCGTTGCTTGTTTTTTCATGTAGAATCCACATACAAGTAAAGTGATACAGCATTTGTCTTTCTCTTTCACTTAGCAAAATACTCCCCAAGTTCCATCCACATTGTTGCAAATAGCAAAAATTCGTTATTTTTTATGGCTAAGTACTGTTGCATTGTATACACACACCACATTTTCTTTCATTCATCCATGGATGGATGGTTCTTTCCATACCTTGGCTACTGTTCAAAGGGGTGAATACATCTTTTCGAATTAGTGTTTCATTTTCTTTGGATAAATACCCAGAAGTAGGATTGCTGGATCATGTAGTATTTCTATTTTTAATTTTTTGAGGAACCTCCATACGGTTTTCCACAGCGGCTGCACCAGTTTGCATTCACACCGAGAGTGCACCAGGGTTCTCTTTTCTCCACATCCTCTCCAACACTTGTTATTTCTTGTCCTTTTGAAACTAGCCGTTCCAACAGTTGTGAAGTTACACTCATGGAGTGTATTTTGATGCTGCCTCTGCCAACATCCTATACCCCTGATGCCTTGATATTTTCAGAAACACCATGCCAGCTCTTGATCTCAGCCTAGCTCCTCTGTCTTCTTCCTCTGCTTCTCCTCACGGGCTGCTGACCATTTCCAGAGAAAGTCAGCAAACACAATTTAACAGGCCCCCCCCCAGACTTACTCGCTAATTCAGCAAGCATTTATTGAGCATTTGCTACAGGTAAGACTCTGTGCTAATCTCTGGGGACACATAGCTGAATAAAACAGAGGCCCTGTGCATAAAGAGATTTCAGATTTACAGCACAACATAAGAAGTGTTATGGTGGATCCAAGCCCAGGAACCATGGCAGTGCTGAGGAGCAGCCCCTGACTCGGCTTATGGAGGGGTGGCAGTGTGGGCATCCTGGAATACGTGACCCTTGAAATGACTTTTGACGGATGAGAGAGTCAGCCATATGAAGGGAGCGTGTGCAATCTGGCCTTCAACCTCACCACTGCTTGGCGAAACTTTAAGACCTCTTTGGAGATCTTCCACATGCGTCCCCTAGTTTCTCTTCCAAATCTTTACTACATTCCTCAAGTTGTGCACAGCTTCTGGACCTTCCTCCTCTGACATCCTAGCCTGACCACTGGGTTAACCCTCCCAAAGCACTGATAGGACTGGATCACTCAATGCTTAAACATTCACTCTGCATACAGAACCGAGTCCCAACTTCTTAACCTTGCATTCAAGGGTCTCCACAAGCAAACTTTGCAATTCCATATCCTACAAAACCCCAAACACCAGTCAATCAAAGCTACTTGCCAATCTCTGAACATACTGCTCCTTCCCATTTCCCATCTTTACTCCTTGCTCTTCTCTTCATTATGCCCAGAAAGTCTTACCTATGCCCACATCCCATTTTCTTCCATGGAAATCACCCTGAGTCCTAGCTAAGGTTCTACTATCTCAGAATGCCTTACATCTGAAAGACATCCTCCCTTACATCTGAAAGAGATCCTCCCTTCTGTAATGGAACCGGTGACCAAGAAAGCTCATGGACACAAGAAATTACTTTCATACCAAGGACAAAAAGAAACAATTATGGAACTTTAAGTATCAGAGTGAATGGAGGGGTGGGCAGAAGAGACCAAGGTGCCCATACAAATCCTTCCACAAAAGTAACTATGGACACTGATTTGTAACAGAATCAACATACACATTTATTTCTTCTCAAAACTCAAAATTTCTAAAATGACTAAAAAATTATTTTTAAAGTATAAATCTGCATGGACAAAAAAACATGGAAGTAGAGGGGTGCCTGGGTGGCTCACCCTGTGGGTGGTTTAAAAAAAAAATAAAGACAGACAAGAAAATAACATTAGATGTACCAATAAAAACAATGAACAACAAACCAATAAAATTCTGAGAGGAAAAAAATGTCTTCTAACCTACAATTCAATAACCACCCAACTTTTTCTTATTTGGTCTGACATTTTCAGCAAGGTTTGAAAAAATGTATGTGCCATTCCTGAGAACTTTTCTCAGGAAGTTCCTAGAGATGTACTCCACTAAAATGCAAAGAAGATATAAACCAAGAAAGAGAAAGATACCAAATCGGGAAATAGATCTATCATAGTTGAAAGGCATGATTTCCCTGGATGACAGTGAAGGAAAACCCCAAGGTGGTAGCAGTTTAGGGTCCCAGAGAGCAATCAAAGCAGAGAGAACAGGATGGCTGAAGGCTCTTGTGGGTGGTTCTCCCCCAAAACGGAACAGATGATCTCTCGTGTTGAACTTTATGGAGAAGCATGTGACAGTTTCGCCAAGGAGTTTGAAGTATTTACATATTGCATACCAGGCAAACAACTAAAATGAGCAAAGATCGATTCTAAGGAAAACAAACAGTTATTCAAGAGCAGAAATATACCCATCAAAATAGGTGGTTTAACTGTTAGCATTTACATAGGAGCAATGGATACACTATTTAATCAAAAAATGCTAGAGAATCAAAAAATACTAGGAAGGTGGAGGAAAGGGAATATTTGTGGTGGGGGAGGGAGGGTAGTAAAAGATTTAAATTCCCCTCTCCTGCTTTAGGAAGACAGAAGATAATCTGTAAACTTCAGAAATCAACAAATGATTATAAATGTGTTGTTATTTAGAAATAAGGATATACAATTACCAAATAAATAGCAGAAAAAGTTGGAACTGGTTGCTTTCGGGGAAAGGGACAAAGAGGATGGATAGAAGAGGCAAATGCTCTGTTCTGTTATTCATCTTGTGATACCGTTTGAAAACTATGTGCACTGTACATAGGGGAGAGAGAGAGACAGAATTGCAACAGTATGTTATTGAATTTGTTTTTTATCATCTTGGAGTTTGGACTAAGGTCTCAAAGCTGAGAAAAATTATTAAATGCGTGGACATTCTCAAGAGGGTGCTTAGATGCATTTCATCTGCAAGGCTTACCAGAAAACGGGGAAATTCAGCCTGGGGCCTTCCCCCCACCACCCACCTCAATCTCATACATGAGAGAGGGCTAGAGGTTAATGGAGGGGGTCCACCAGAAACAGCTGACCTGGGAAGGGGTCTTGATGTGAGCAAGCAGGGCATGGGCTTCTGGAGAACCTGAACTATATCCTGGGGAGCTTAGGTGCGTGAGACTGGAGACTGGCCCCTGATCCTCACCTGACAAAGTCAAAAGGTCAGGAGCAGGCTGACTGATTGTACGGAGAGCCTGAGCGTCCGGCATCTGCTGGAGCTTTCCCTGGGATAAGTGGCTGTCACAGCAGGAGCTGGACTAGGGCTCCTGAGGGGGACCTGCCCTAGGGGACTGCCTGCTGGGTGAAGTGACCTCAGCGGAGAGGCTAGGGCTGATGCTGGAGAAGGAGCTTAGAGGAAGCCACTGGAGGTCATCCAGAGACTCTAGTTCTTGGAGAACCATGAGGGAAACCTTTTAAAGGACTCATAGATGCACCCCAGGAGGGAAAGAGCATTTGCACACCCGAAGAGCACACTGAGTGAGGACTTTGCTACCAAATTATAGTGGCACCAATCAAGGTCGATGTGCCCTTCTCTCTACTCCTCCCCTCACCCAGTCCTGGAGGAGCCCCAGGCAAGGCCAGTAGGTAGGATGGGATGGAACAGGTAGCATAAAGAAATAAACAGCCACCCTCACCCCACAGCTGGCTAATGAGCACAGGGAGGTCCCAAGTTGGGAAGAAAGAGAAAAACTTAAATTGGATGTGAAATGAAAGTATTGATTTAGATCCACCTGGCCTTTTTAATACCTGAAAATAAAACTTCTAATATCTGAAAGTGACTGGAAAGCTATAGAATCTGGCCAGGGGCAGGGAAGGGTGATTCAATAGGGCAAGTTTGAAAGAGAAGTGCTTTGCCGGTCCATTTTTAGAGGACTAACATGCATTGACACCTACTGTGTGACAGGCGTGTACATATATTACCTCCTTGAATCCTTACAACAATCTTCTGAGGCAGTGGTTACTATTCCTGCTTTACAAATGAGGGAATTATCGCTCAGAGGCATGAGTTCCCACCATCACACAGCTACAAAGTGATGGGCCAGGAATCAAACACAGGATGTGTCTCCAGAGCCCTTAGGCATCCCAGCCAAAGTGATGAAAAGTCCAGACATTGATGTCGAACAGACAGGATTCAAGCCCCAAGGCAGCCAATAACTAACACCATGTCTCTTGGACATAGTGTTTACTTCCCATTGGCCTCAGTTTCCTCATCACTAAAATAGAAAAATAATATCCTAGATACAGGCTTGATGTGGGGATTAAATGAGATCATTCATACACAGAGTTTAGCATGTTGCTTGGCACAGAGCCTCTCTCGATATATAATATCTACTATTATCATTAAGTTATATTGCATTCTGAATAAGAATGTTGTCAAGATGGAGCGAGGCAATAATTCAGAAGTGCCTGGAATACTTTTTCTTTAAAATTTTTTAAAGTTTTATTTTATTTTATTTGAGAGAGACAGTGCGAGTGGTGGAGGGGCAGAGAGAGAGTCCCAAGCAGGCTCCATGCCACTAGCACAGAGCCCAACGTGGGGCTCGAACTCATGAAACTGTGAGATCATGACTTGAGCAAAAACCAAGAGTTGGACGCTTAACCGACTGAGCCACCCAGGCGCTCCAGAAGTGCCTGGAATACTATTGGACAAACAGCAGATACTGAATCATTGGTTGAATCAAACTTGAGTTTCTTCCCCCGCTGAGATAATATGGAACATGTTACATTCTGCATTATACTGCAGATATTTCATAAAAACAGAATCACAAAATTGGAAGGGGTCCTGGAAGTCTTTTATTTAAGTACTTTCTCCCATACTAAACTGTCCTCCTTAAAGGGAGAGGTCATATCTTGTACTTCATTCATTAATTTACTTACTTATTGGTTCAAGAAATGTGTGTGTCGGGCCTATGGGCAGAGCATTGCACAAGATATTTAAAGAGGCAGAGATGATTAGAATCTAGACCCTGCCCTCAGGAGCTTATAACTTAAGCAAAGCTGAGAATAGCATCAGGAATGGAGGTGCAGATGAGATCCTGGGCAGGGGGGTTGGCACCATCTACCCTATGTAGCATCCCTCCCAGTACCTGGCATGAGGAGGCACACACTAAATGGTTGTTGAACCAATGATGAAGACATGTGTCTGTGATTCAGGGAGTGTGCACTCAGAAGGACAGGATACTGAGTGACCTGAGCACACATTTGTGGGCATTAAAATTTCATGGTGTTTTGGAGAGCAGACGAATAGCGTGCTGTGTTCTCTGCCCTTGATTCTTTCTCAGTCCCATCCTCAAGCCTGCTCTGTGCCCATGTTGCCCTCTATACTGTGGATGTTTACTAAACCCATCCAGGAGCCTGATGGTGATCTGATTTAGGCATTGCTAAATTCCAGACAGGCACCAGTGCTGGCCTGTCATCCCAGATGTGTCAGAAGAGAGAAGAGACAGAGGATGGGGAGGTAGGAAGAAGGTGACCAGCTCCAACTACATTAGTCTTCTTCTCTCTCAGGTCCTTCCTTTGCTGGCTTTGTCTCTGGGGAGAAATAGACTTACTATGTTTCCTCTTCTCTTTTTCTCTTATTCTAGCTCTTATTCTTATACAGATGCATGCACATACTCACACACACACACACACACACATCATGTTCGGATAAATGCACTCATATGCTCTCACAGATAAGAGACCAGTGGTCTCAGAGACAGACCATTCTCCCTTTACCCAGCCACTCTGCATTCCAGTGGTTCATTGGGGAACATAACACATACCACTACCACCACCACCACAACAACAACCAAACGATGCCATAAGGATTTTCTGTGTTGGGAATTCTACAATGGCAGTGCCAGTTGATTGTTAATATGTAGACACTGCAAGGAAGGATTCCACATCAGCCTCTCAATCACTCATACCACAGAGTCAGTGAGAGCCTAAGATCCTTTTCTAAGAGTAGGGAGTAGGAGGGGTACCTGGGTGGCTCAGTTGGTTAAGCATCCGACTTTGGCTCAGGTCGTGATCTCACTGCTCGTGGGTTTGAGCCCCGTGTTGGGCTCTGTGCTGGCAGCCCTGAGCCTGGAGCCTGCCTCAGATTCTGGGTCTCCCTCTATTTCTGCTCCTCACCCACTCATTCAATGTCTCTCTCTCCTTCAAAATAAATAAACCTTAAAAATTAAAAACAATAGGTCTAAGAGTAAGGAGTAGAAGAGATGAAAATGTCAAGAGAGAAAGACACTAACTCCATTCAGGGACAAAGGACTCAGACAATGGCATTCAGTTTAAGTTGAATTGCCCACTAACTATGTTCTAGGGACCCGGAAAGCCAGTGAATACGACCCAGATCCAGAGCCGCTCACAGTTGAGACCAAGTAAGCAAACAAGTGATAAGTAAATTAAAAAATAGTAAATGCTATCATTTCAGTAAAGGGTAAGTGAGAGCCCAGTGGATTAGCACCTACCCAAGCTGAGAAGTTGAGGTGGAGAGGAGTTTCTGAAGATGGTGACACCAGAGCTGGTTCTTCACGCTTAGAACTAAAGGTACACCCCACCAATGTTTTAAGTAGAAATGGTCACGGGCATTGGAACTGTACAAGAGTGATCTCTGGGTATGGAAAATCTCCACTTCCTAGAAAGCAGGATGGTGTAGCTAAAGCACTCTGGCTCTGGCCTCAGGTCCCCCTAGTGCATGTACCAGCCTCAACCTTCTCCAGCCAGGTAACTTCAGGAGAGGCACTTTGTTTCCCTCAGCCTTGGTTCCCTCACAGTGCTGTCTGCCCTGCTGGCCCCCTCAGGTTGTCCTGAAGACTTGGTGACATAACAGGGTGCAAGTGCTCTGTCAACTACATTATTATGCTCTGCATAAGTGAGTTATTGCTTCTATTTTGGCAGATGCCTCCCTTTCTGCCTCCCAGAGTGCAAGGATGAGTCTAACAAAGGGCCTTCTTTCCCACCACACCAACTCCAAGCTAACCAGACATCTCCCTTGGGGGAGCAGTGAGGTCCCCAAGGCTCTGTTTCCAGTTCCAGGCTCCAGGCTCAAGAAGCAAGAGTCTCTATGGGAAGAAGAGTAAAGTGGAAACTCAGTAGGAAATTAGTTGCCCAAGGTTTGAGGGTAATGAGTGTATCAGTCATGCATTAATAACTGCACAATACAGACTTGCAATGGCTTGGCTCAGAGTCCTCTCTCTGCAAGTGCCAGCAATATGTCAAACAATAATTGTAACCGTAAATATTCCATGGTTTTAACACAATAATAATACTCTTTTCATATTCCTTCTCTCCACTCCATGTATTCTGAAAATCCACTGACAAATAGAACATAAATAGAAGTTCAGAGATAGAAGGTCAAGGCTAGGACAAGCAGACAAGCTGAGCTGCCTTGATTTTGTTACTCACAGATCTGTCAATGCTCATGACTTCAAGGCTCACAGTCTCAGATACATAATAGCATTTAATAGAAGGACCAAAGTTTTAAATCCCCAATGGACTGGCCTTTGGCAACAGTGTGAAATAGGTGAGCTTTGCGGGGTGGCAAAAAGAATGCTTGGATTCTGGCAGAGACCTGGTGACCTCTGGGCCAGGAAAGTCTGAGATGCTCAGTGTGCTTATTGATAAAAGCATCCACTGTCTCATCTCCCTCTTGAGGCTGTTGTGAGGATAAAATGAAATACTGGAGGCGAAGTTGATTTTTGAATTATAAATTAGTTATCATAATTGACATATATTATCCCATGGCTGCCTCCTGTGTTGTTATCATTTTCTTGGCCGTAGTCTGTTGTCCCAAGTATCATACTGGAGAATGCTGTTAAAGTCTACTTTCCATGAACAGTGCTCTTTTTGTAAATATAGTCCAAATCGCCTGATTTTCATGAGTCATTACAAGTCATTACATTACAAACTAGTTTACATTAGTTTGCTAGCTTATGCTACACTAGGTTTCTAGTTTACGGTATGTTACTAGTTTGTGGTTGGTTACTAGGTTACCCTGAACTAGGTTACTAGTTTATGCTTGGTTACCCTAAACTAGGTTATTAGCTTATGCTAGGTGACTAGGTTACCCTAAATTAGGTTACTAGTTTATACTAGGTTACTCGGTTACATTAAACTAGGTCACTAATTTATACTAGATTGCACTAAACTAAACTAAAACTAAACTAGTTTACACTAAAGTATGAATGAATGCTTATATTCAGGGGCTGCCCAACCCTCAAGACCTGTTACTCCAAATGTGTTCATATCCAATGGGAAACTCAAATTAAACTCCAGTGGGCTTAAGGGAAAGATATTATAGTTGGATGAGACCTTTCCCATGTTCCTCAAATTAAACACTCTCAACCCAGTTATTTCACTCTCTGTGACCTGAAGTCCATGGTTTTTACAATGGCATTCAAAGCCTGTATTCAGAGCCCTTCATAATTTGACCCCAACATTTCTTTTCAACTTTGTCTTTCATTGTCTCCATGAATTTTGCCTTTAGTCAATGGAATCTCTTCTTGTTCCATATAAAATGCCCTTTGCTTAAAAAAAAAAAACAACACAACACTGTATTGAGGTATGATTGACATGCAATAAGCTGCACATATTTAATGTACAAAACTGGATGAGCTCAGAGATAAGAATATACCCATGAAACCATCACCACAATCTATGCCATAAACATATCCATCACCTTCAAAAGTTTCCTCCAGCCCTCTATTTATCGTAAAAAGAACATTTATTATGAGATCTACCCTCTTAGCAAATTTTTAAGTATATAATATAGCATTGTTAACCATGGAGACTGTACAAATGTATTTTTAGAATGTATTAATTTTGAGTAACTGAACGTTGGTACCTCTACTTAATACCTTCCCATTTCCCCCTCCTTCCATTCCCTGGCAACCACCATTCCAGTCTCTGTTTCTATGAATTTGACTAAAATTCCTTGAACGAGTGGAATCATGTAGTATCTGTCCTTCTATTCTGGCTTATTTCACTTAACACACTATCTCCCATTCACATTGTCATAAATGACAGGGTTCCCTTATTTTTTAAGGCTAAATAATATCCAATTGTATGTGTATACCACATTTTCTTTATCCATTCATCTGTGATTATTGTCAACAGTGCTACAATGGACATGGGAGTTCAAATATCTCTTCAAGATTTTGATTTCAACTTTTTTGGATATAGATTAAGACTGAAATGGTCAAATATTGCCTTTCCATAAATCCTCTTTGGATACACACATATTCCTGGGAGTAGTAGTTCAGTATGCTTCCAACTCTCTGGCATAAATTAGCTTATCAGATGATTTTCCTGGTGGTAAGATAGGGAAGAAATATACGGGGACTAGTATGTAAATACTGGGTATTTTTATGTGAGTAAAACAGGGCCTGGACTAGGGTGAGGCAAGCATGCTGCCCAGAGTTCAAAATATAAGGAAGCAAATCATTTTCAGTTTCACGCAGGTGCAGAATTGGTACTTAAACAAACATGAGAGTGAATGTGTCCTTAAAGTTTTTACCTTAGGCACTATGCTTGCTTCATCCTAGTCCCGGTTCTGGGATAGAAGATACAAAAAGGGACCAAAAATCATGGAATAGGGACAATGATGGCATGGACAAAAATTTTTTTTCACAGTGATGCCAAGAACCAACCTTGGATACAAGCTACACTGCCTCTATCAGCTTCTCTCTCCATTGCATTTTGTAGTAGTGCAGAGAAAATTATTATACTGCCAGACTAACATCTAACCTCTCATAGAGGGATCCAAAGCCTACAACATCAAATGATCTGAAATCCCTTCCAATTTGAATGATGCCTAAAGAAGGTGCTCAACTTCCCTTTCTAACTCAAGCACAGCTTCCATAATGGGTTGGGTAATTACCTCCCCAACCCCAGCTCCCTCCCTGTGCCCTATATTTGCCAGGCTAATGCTATTTTAGGTGCTCTTCATGGTAAATAATGCAGAGAGATAGCACGGAGACTCTAGAAGTAACTTTGGAAGGGAGTTTTCAATGTCTCTCAGATAGATAGCTTTGCTCTAGAATGAAGAGATACATTTTGGCATCTCTTCAAAGGGAAGTGAAGTGAATTTATTTAAAATTTTTTCCAACATCGCCCCTGCTATGATTGAAATCTTAACTTCTTTAAATGACATCCAGTTTCTAAAACATTGATTAAAAGTGTCTCTGAGACTTAAGGGAAAAACAAATGAGACAGATGAAAGTCATTTTAGCTGTATTGCCCCCAAAATGCCCCCAACCTGTCCTAATTCCTTCTAAAGTACCATTTTATGATGTCCTTAAAAACAGATGCAGTCTGATAGGATCTTACAGGACCTCAGATCTGAGTCATTTTATAAAACTCAGAGGAGGGACTAGGAGATTAAGCCCTGGCTGGTCTCACATATTAAACCTTCAATGGAGTCCGCATTTCCCCAAAACTCTAACTTAGCAGCAATACTGCTAAGATGCTTCATTCGATGTACAGCATTTAGATCCCTCTAGAATCAGACCACACTGCAATGATGCCCACCTGCATAATTATTATTTTAAGAAGAAAAGCATTATAATACTGCCTTTAATTTCTGTAATACTTTACAGTTTACAAACCACTTCTGTACATGTTATCTTTTTTTTCTTTTCAGCCTGTCCCACTGTCTCTAATAGACGTAGAGAGGTAATGTGTTGAGACCTCCCCATTCTCACTCCTTAAGATGGCTTAGAAAAGTTTCTACATCTTTTGTTGTCATGACTTCTACTCCACAAGACTGTGCCTCCCTGTCGACCCAGGATTAGGGAATCAAGGGGGACAGGGTGGGAAACCAGAGACTAATCAAAATGTGATGACCTCATCAAAGAGCTGTAATATGATGGTGTCATTCTAAACAATGCCACAAATTGGGCCTTATAATCAGTGGTGGCAAAATTCCACTTACGTCAATTTTATGCGAATGTTCTAGTATCCTCCTACTTCATATCAGTGAGATGTCTTTATGTGGCCAGGATGACCTAGTCCGTCTTCAAGGAACCCCAGAAAGGCTTCAGGGCCCAGAAGCCCAAGGCTAATAGCTAGAAGCCATGGTGTTGGGAGTTGTCATTCCCAATTGACTCACTGTATATTTCTATGTGTTCTCTAAACTGTTAAGGCAGTGATTCAACACTAGCTATAGATTAAAATCACCTGTGGAAATTTTAAAACACAACAAAGCCTGAAAATCATTCCCACTAACTCTAATTCCATTTTGGAGGTGGGGGTTGGACCGAGCCTCAGGTTTTACAAAGCTCCAGGTGATTCTAATGTGCAGCCAATATTGAGAACCATTTTGCTAGATGCAGAGGTTCTGAAATTTTATCAAGCACTAAAATTGTCTGGAGGGTTTAAAACCCAGATTTTGGGGCCCACTTCTGGAGTTTCTGATTCAATTGGTCTAGGGAAGGGCTGAGAATTTGCATTTGTAACTGGTTCCCAGGTGATGTTGATGCTGTTAATCCAGAGACCACATTTTAAGAATCACTGTTCTAAAATGTCACAAAGTGTCAGTTATGTACCTAAACAAATTCACCTAAACCCTTCAAGTTTATAGCAACACTACTCGTTGACTCAGATAATTCTATTTACTTAAGTCTAACTATTTGCTTGACTCAGTGTGGAGCCACAAATAGGCATGATGAAACTCACTTTTGGGCTCTCACTCTCTCATTCCCTCTCTCTTTCCTTTTCCCTCTTTGTGTTGATGAAATATGGAGAGCCATTTCTTTTTTAGAAAGCCCAAAAAGGTCGTTTCCAAAATTTTGCCTGGGAGCCCCAAATGTCTACCCAGTAGTTAGGGTTGCTTTGTGCTGGGTCAGTCTTTGGCAGAGACTGATGGGCTCTGGCTTCAGGACCCTGGAGAGCAGCCTCTGTGCCATACACCATGATAGAAAAAGCACAATGTAACTGTAGTAATCAGTCCCAGTGATTCAGTCCCATCTGCAACAAATTCCTATATCCTACTGGGCAAACACTGTGAAATCCTTTAATGGTACAAGTCCCTCAAAGACTTAACAGGCTTCTGTTCTACTTGCTTCTGGTCAGTTGCTAGTCACTTACATGTGCCAATAATCACATGAAAGAGTTTTCAACTCTGCTTTGCTTACTTACCTTCCTGCTCACATGCCTCTCTCCCCTTCCGTCCCTTCCTTCTTCCCTCTCTCCTTCTGTCAACATCTTTTTTGTGGTTTGGGTTTTTTAATATTTATATATTTATTCTTGTTAAGTAGACTCCATGCCCAGCATGGAGTTTTAACTCACAACCCAACTGAGCCAGCCAGGTGCCCCCCTTTCTCTTTCTGTCTCTCTCAACTTAATGACAGTTATCAGGCTGTGAAAGACTATTTCCCTAGCATTAAGAATAGTGCCTTGTACCTGGTAAGTGCTCAATAAATATTTATTGCATAAAATATTTAAGGGGAAGTGTACCAATATCTCCAATTTATTTTGAAATGCATCAAAAAGTTTGAGTGGTTCTTAAATTTGAGCAAGCATCAGAATCACCAGGTATGTTACAATGCAGATTGTTGGGCCCACATCTGGAGTCTCTGATTCATTTGGTCTGGGGTCTGGGGTGGAGGCTGAGATGGTTTGATGGGTGGCTAGAAGAACGGAGGAACTGAAGATAGATGGAATAAGTACAGTACAGTGCGAATGATAGAACCTGGGTAGTCAATACATGGGTGTTCACTGTAAAATTCTTTCAATTTTAAAGTATGTTTAGAATTTTACATAATAAAATGTTGAAAAAGAATTACAGCGTAGTGCCCAATGTCTGAGTACCTTGCTTTAAAGAGCACAAAGCAAGGCTTTGGGGCATCTGGGTGGCTCAGTCAGTTGAGTGTCTGACTCTTGATTTCAGCTTAGGTCATGATCTCACAGTTCATAAGTTCTGAAGCGCCATGTTGGACTCTGCACTGACAGCACAGAGCCTGCTTGGGATTCTCTCTCTCCGTCTCTCTCTCTGCCCCTCCCCGCTTGCATGTGCTTGCTCATGCACATTCTCTCCCAAAATAAATAACTAAACTTTTTTTTAAATTTATTTTATTTTATTTTTGAGAGAGAGACAGAGTGCGAGCTGGGGAGGGGCAGAGAGAGAGGGAGACAGAATCCGAAGCAGGCTCCAGGCTCTGAGCTATCAGTGCAGAGCCTGACGCGGGGCTTGAACTCACAGACTGTGAGATCATGACCTGAGCTGAAGTCGGACACCCAACCGACTGAGCCACCCAGGCGCCCCAAATAACTAAACTTTTTTTTAAAAAAAGAGCACAAAGCAATTTATAGTTTGGATCTGTTCTCTCTCTCTCTCTCTCCCTCTCTCTCTCTCTCTCTCTCTTTCTCTCGAGACCACCAAGAGAAGCTGAGGATTTTGAGCCTTGGACATGCCAGACTTTAACTAATCAGTCTGTCATGCTGGGAACAGTTCTTCTCTGGCAGTCTGGCTTGCATAGGCCTGGAGAAGGTGTGGACTCCTCCCTGGGTGGAGAGGCACTCCAGAAACTGCCTCCCTCAAGGGCCAGATACTGGGTAGTTGGTGCCTTAAGGGCACGTGGAAGGGAAATCTTGGAAGTCAAGGAGTGGTCATTCTCTCCCAGGAGGAGCCTCAGGCTGGAAAGAAAGAAAATACATGGGTGTCCTCAGCCACTGAAGAGGCGGGATGCAGTGTCCATGTCAGCCCTGAGCTCACATTCTCCTTGCCACCATCTGTCCCAGGACAAGAACACAGGATCCAAGACGGAAGGTCTGCATTTATACAGGGTTGTGTGATAAACCACAAACTACTGTGAGACAAAATCTATGTCATATCAGGAATGGAGCAAATTCTCAGGCTGGAGAAGCCCTCCTGAGTTGTTTCCAAGTAAGATCAATTATCACAATGCCAAGTATCTGTTCCATTCTCCCCCTCCAAGAGATCTGTGGCTTTGGGCAACAGCAAAATGGATTTGAATTCAATAGAAGAAAGACCTATCCCGATGCCCAGGTGTACCCCATATTGACAAGGAATATGTGCCATTCTCTTTTAGAAAGGTCCTGAAGCAACAGCTCTCTATGAGCATGCTTCTCCCAACACACACCAGCAATTGAGACTGTAAGTTTGGTGGTTTAGTAGAATATGATGTCATTGGAAGAATGAGGAGGAGGATGAGCAGGGATGTGGAGACTGCCTGAGGGCCGGGCAGCCTGGGCTTTAGCTCAGCTACTTGAGAGGGTCTCCATCTTGCCCCCTGTCTTTGCTGCTGCCTCTCCTACCACCCCCAACCTCTACCTCACAGTAACAGGAGAAGAGGCAGCTCAGACTGTGGGAAAAGAAAGCAGAGATGATGCTCCCTCTGTGTCACTCAGGAAAACCAAAGTGGTTTTCTATCATGCTTTCTCCCTGGTGCCTTTTTAATTAGCTTAATGAAGCCCTCCCACTTGTGGATGAGAAAACAAAACAGGAGACGAGGAACAAAGAGACAAGAAAATAATGTGAGGCTAAACAACCCAGGTGACTCAGGCTTCGGGAATGGTCATTGTGTGTACCCCAGGAATGGGTGGGGGACTGGTTTTGGAGAAGCAACCTGTCTCTAGCATCCTCCAACAAAGCATCACCGAGGCAGCTGGTGAAGGAGTGAGCTCCACACCTCTGCTCTGCAGTATCCATGGCACCTGGGGTCTCCTTCAGAGCCCACTCCATAGGCAAAGCAAACCCAGAGCTTGTCCCTGAAGGACAGTCGTGGTGTCCCGTTAGTGTTGAAACTCTAGTGCCCAGCGTGCAGCCTGGCACACCATAGGAATTCAATAAATGCTCGATCCTTTTGTGTGTGAATGTATGACAGCCTCCTGCTTGTTCACTCTCCATCCATACCACTTGCCCCATCTGGAGGGTCAGGACAAGCTCCAGCCTGGGAGATGGTATGAACATCAGTTCATGAGTGCTTAATATTCTCATCACAGAGCTGTCTCTCTGGCACCAACGTGCTCTCCCTACAGAGCAGGCCCCACATAGATTTTTCTCCTCTGAATTCTCCAGGAAGATATATTGATCCAGTCCAAGTGACATCAATAGACCCAGGTAACTGGATAAAGCTTCTGGATTTTGCCTTAAAATATGTATGATTTAGCCTCAAGATACCACCTGGTAGCTTCACCACCCTCCTCTCCCTGGCTGTCATTCCATCGTGACTGTTAGACACCACCCTCTTCTCAGCTGTAACCTACCCTTCCCAACCCAGGTACTTTCTGTCCAGTCCCAGGATGACATCAAGAACTGTGGGTAGAAATTAAAGGTGAGGGCAACAGGAAATGGAGGAAACCATGCAATTCCATCCCATGTCCCAAAGCAGACCTTGTCAACTCCCCGAGACAAAGGTTCCCAGGACTCTGGCCATGGATGCTCCATTTCTAAAAATGAAACTACCCAGAGGCCTATTTCCTCCACAGGCTGGGGGGTGCACTCTGCCCTCACCCTCTGAGAGACACCTCTGCACCAACTCAGGAAATGTGTTCACAGTTTCCTCCTGGAGCTGGGACTTGTGCTGGCAAAAGTTGAAGGGTGGTTTGGCTCTCCCTAGCCTCTGCTGGTGCCCATAGCTACTTCACCATTTTGCTTCCTGCAGGATCCACAGGATGTAGGTTCCCACTGACTACTTTGCCACCCATGAGTCCTGTACCCAAAGCAACATTCTGTGCTACAGATCCCTCCCTGTAAAGTAGAAATAAAAATACCTACCTCATAGGAAAGGTGCAAGGATTAACCAACATACATGACGTGTTTAGCCTACTGCCTGGAACATAGGATTAGTTAGTAATAAAAAGAACAGCTTCTCTCTGTGGAGCATTTATTTTGCATTAGGCAGGGCTTACATTAATCACTCCAGACCTCATAACCATCCTAGGAGGTAAGTACAATTGTCAGAGTCATTTCACAAATGTGGAATCTGAGATTCATGTCCCAAAGCCACAGCTAATAACTGGCAGAGCTGGGCTTTGAACCCAGGTCTGTTAGATTCCAGGGCGTATGTGCTGAACTACTACACCAATGTCCCATCCAGCACATATCACTTCCCTTCTCCTTTCCTTCCCACCTCTTCCCAGCTATCACCTCATTGTGAAATTCTTTTCCAGAACACAAAACTTAAGAGCAAAGATGGCAAATTTTTCTGTAAAAGGCAAAATCATAATTATTTTCAGCTCTGCAGGCCATGCGGTCTCTGTCATGCTACTGAATTCTGCCAGTGCAGTGTGAAAACAGGTACAAACAATAGCTACGTGAATGGACATGACTGTGTTCCAATAAAACTTTATTAACCAAACACATGGCTGGATTCGGCCCAACAGCCATAGTTTGCTGATTATGCTCTAGAGGAACAGCATAGCTCTAAGGAAAAGAGACTTAGGGTGAAGAATACTTGGTAAACACTAGGTGCTCAATGAGTATGTGTGGGTTAATTTAGAAGTCATTTTGTTCATCTCTTTGAATCCAGGCAATAACATCAATAAATAAATAGTTCTTCAATTAGAGTTTCACAGAAAGCTGATTCCACTCTTTCCTGAATTGTCTGCTTATATGTCTAATTTATGTCAGGAAGTTTCCTTCCTACCTTGGCTCATTTGTGAATTGATATTTTCTCTACTGAGAACAGTCTATTCATTAAACCCAAACCTTTCCCTTCCCCCTTCCCTGCACCATAACACTCACCAACGACAAGGCCACTGCACCCGAAACAGAGACCTGTTTTACTGAACATAGGAAGGGTCTGCTACTTCCTCCCCGGGCAATTGAGCCACATGCTGCTGGCAGGGCAACTCTCCACAACACTCTTGAGATAAACTCAAGTCCTGATATGGCAGCAAAGACTGAAGCTTTCTGGCCTCCTTCCAGAAATGAGAAGGCCGCTTGGGTGGCAGATACCCCTTCAAAAAAAGTACCAGTGTAATTAAAGTATGCCGCTGGGTGAGGAGCTTGGGGACAGCTAGCCAGGCAACAGCATGGGGGCTCCTCATCTCCTCTGCAGCTGTTGCCACCAGGGCTCAGCCTGCAAGAGACAGAGAGAACATTGTTTTGAGTTGATTTGTTTTCATTTGTATTTATTGGTTTACGGGCATGGGTTGCTTGAAATGCCCATATGGTCTCCAACATAGGTTACAGCAAAAAATCCAATCTTGGAGTTGAAATGAAGCCATAACTAAACAGTCAAGTCCATGAACCACGTTATCTATAGCCTGAGAGCTTTGGAGAAGGTAGGAGGCAGGAAAGAGCTTGGGTTCTAAAGTCCAAGGATCTAGCCAATTGAGCCAACTGCTATTTATTTGGGGATACTTCTTTGGCCCCTCAATTCTTCTCTTTCTCCGTCATATTTCTCTCTGGATCCAGTCTCTGTTTTCCCACACCCCACAAGGGCTCTTCCCAAGGCCAGTGGCTCCACAGAGAGATCAAACCATTGCAACAACATAGCCTTTTCTCTCCAAGGGTAGGTTTAGCAACAGAGGAAGGTGGAACTGCAGGTTGAAGTGCAGCACCTGTGTTTTCCACCATTCGGTGCATGTCTAACCCAGAACACAGTCACCATTTACACACCTAACCCCCACGACAAAGAGGATGTACCTATCCCTTCCTACACCGACCTCCTTACCTCCAACCTTCCACAGCACATTCTGAGTGCCAACTCACCACTTAGCACTTTGTTAACCATCATCTTATATTTTCTAAAGATTCTAGCTTTTTCCTCCAGAGTTATAAAGGAAGCTCATTGAGGTGGGGACTGTGATTCAGAATAATAACCATACCTAAAGACTTTGAGGACGAAAAAAACAATAAATTACTCTTGTATCAGCAATTCATAGTACTCTGCCTGTGAGTAGTGGAGGACAGGGTTGTGCTCATTCCCACCTCATGGGCTTTGCAAGCACATTCCCTTTTTCTGAAATACCTCCTCCCACTGCCAACCTCCACACCGCTGATGTCTTCACATCGGTCAGGTCTCAGCTTAAACACCATCTCCAGCAAGGCCTTCTCTTGTCAGTCTAGCTAAAGCAGTTCTAGAACTCTCCAATAAACATGTATTGCAAGAGTGAATGGTCGTCATTTTGCAGATGAAGAAACTAAGGCTCACTATGATTAAAAATTACTTATCCAGGGTCAAAGGGCTACTTAAAGGCACCAACTGAGGTGTGATGACAGAATGTCAGAATACTTCTATGTTTCCTGTACTACAAATGCACTTACAAGTTCTTCTTATTCAGTATCTATCTACTCCAGTAATCTGTAAGCTTTATGAGGACAGGGTCTGTATCTGTCAGTTTCACTTGTGTAGCTCTGCTATGTAGTACAGGATGTGGTGCATCAATATCAATTGTACTAATGATTGTACAATTGACTAATCAATAAATTGCCATCTAGTTGGGTCTCAATAAACACTTGTTAACAGATTGAGTGCAGTGCATCCAGGACACAGAGGCAGAAGATATGAGCCTTCAATTATTCCGGTCCTCTTTCTCTGAATAGCAAAACAACCTTTTCCTGGAATGTCCTCCGGGATCCAGGAGCCACAAGGATGCAAGTGGAATTTCTTTGAAAACGTGGAGCAAGAGCAGGGAAAATGAATATCTAAATGAGCAGTTTCGGTGCCAAGTTATAAATCTCACCTAATTACAGGATAGCTCTTCTCCTTTGGGGTCTTCCATCTAGCATGAATTTTCTTCACTCGGGAATCAAGGTTCACACAGCTCTCCCCCCCAGCCTCTCCATTCCCTGGGTGGGCTTTGATCTGATCCAGGGGATTCAGGGACTATTGGCTCATCTCAAGGTAGAGAGTTCATGTCTGGGAGCAGAAACAGCAATAAAGGCAGAAGTTATGAGCCCACAGCCAGCAGGGAAATGTAGTGGGCGGCTGCTAACAACACACCGTATCCATCTCTAGAAACTTCATAAGATTTGATCCACTCTCATGTCGTATACTAATCTACTTTTTTTTTTTCCTTCGGGTTAGATTCTCCTTCGTTTTCATCAACTACTTTCTTGCAAGATCAAGTACATTTGTTCTCCTAGGCTCTTCCTCCCTCTCTCCATCTACCCATCCTCCACTTTCCCTCTAGTCTCTCTCTGTTTAAAGGAGGCAATGGAGTATACACAGGCTTTGCAGTCACACTAATCTGGGTTTAAATCCTTGTTCTATCAGTTATTTTGTTATTTGTGAGCAAGTTACCTAAACTTCTTTGAGCCTACGTTTTCTCATCTGTAAAATGGAGATCATCCTTACAGGGGGTTTGTGAGGATCAAATAGTACAAATTGCCTGAAGGGCTTAGCACACTGCATGGCAAATAGTAAGACTGCAGTAAATGGAGCCACTGTTATTCCCATTACCAGCCTCATTTCTCCCACCCACCTCCAACCTTCCCTTCCTCTTTGGCTCTGTGTCTACACATATACTGCCAGGCTTAATGAAACACTGGTCACCTCATCTAGCTCAGTTTTTCAGGATGGTAAAGATGCTTGACGGTCAGTCCCTGGTATTTAAGACTTTGTGTCTCTCTCTCCTTCATTTCCCCATATGCTTTTCTCTTTGAGACACTTGACTTTCTCCAACTTTCCTGAGAACACCTGCTGAGGCAGTAACCATCAGCATTACCTTTCAGTCAAAGCCCCACCTGTATTGTGCTCAGAACTTTTGGTTAAGAGAGAGGGGATGACTGCCACTTAGAGTTTCTCTCACTTTGTCCACCATGTTTAATTCATGTGTGTTGTAGACCATTTAAAGAGGTTCAATGAGCTGTGAAGATCAAGATATGAGCCATACAGATTGTACCTTATTGAATTAAGATGCTAAATATGGAGCCTAAGTGATGTCAAGGAGGAAACAGTGAAAGCCTTAATGGTTTACGATGATGGAAATCAGGGTGGGTCAAGTCAGTAGCAAATTGAAAAGATGCATGACTTCAAGGAAAAGGCCATTTGTCATAGTAGAGTCATCCTCAATTTCTCCCTCTCCCTCATCCTCTGCATTCACTCCATCACTGAGACCTGTCAATTCTACCTCTAAATAAATCTCAAGTGTCCACTTCTCTTCATTCCCACTGCCATCACCCAAGATCAACCCCCTCTCTCTGATTTGACTACTGCAATAGACTCACTTGTCTCTTTGGATCTATCTTGCCCTTTTCTAATCCAATCTCCACTCTTTCTAAAATATAAACCAAATTATGTCACTTCTCTCTTTAAAATCTTCCAGTGGCTTCCTGTTGCTCTTATAATAAACTCTAAACTTTGTTCCTCAATTGATTGATCTTATCTCAATCCACGCTCCCCCCTTGTTTACTCTACTTTTGCATCCCTGTCTCCTTTTTGTCCCTCCAACATGCTAAGCTCATCCCCATCTCCAGCCTCTTGCACTTGTTGTTCCCTTAGCCCCTTGTGCTTGTTTTATATGGCTGGTGCATTCTCGATCCCCAGGCCTTGGTATAGAGCAGACTTTTTCAGCCCCCTCCCTATGTAGTTTCCCCCCACTTACACTCCAGGACACCATCCTGCTTATGCTCTCTTTGTTGACTTTTTTCTACCTGCTCTATTAGGACAAAGACCATATCCATATTATTCGTTCTGTATCCCTTGCACTTTTACAGTGCAAGTAATATAGTATTTGATCAATAAACATTTGCTGAAAGATTAAATGAATGAATTTGTCACAGAAAGTCTCATTCCAAGATTTGATCTTTCATTGGACAATTACAGACTAAACTCATTTCTCACACCCCTTTATTTTCTTAGCTCTGGGCTGAAAATCCACAGCTACCAAGATTATTGAATGCAACATAAAGACACAAGTAGTTGGTCCCCAATAAAACAAGAGAAAACAAGAAAACTTCCACATTAGCGGAAATAAACCAATTGTTTCTTCAATATATATTCAGTGAGTGCCTATGATGTGCCAGATACTGATCAAACACCCGTAATACACTGGTGTTTATCACAGCCCAAGTGGAGCTTAGAGTCTGGGAAAGGCAAACGTCAAACATATAAATATATGATTATACCCTGAGTTAAGTGCTCTGAAGGAGAAGAAAAGCTTCACGTTGAGAATAATAATGGGGAAGGTAGGGTGGTCAGGAAATGACTTTCTGAGGAGAAGATAAAAAACATTTAAGCTATGACCTGAAGGAGATGAGTAAATGATAAAAGGGAGATGGTCTAAGGAAAACATTTGGCCATCTGGATGCCCTGTATCTTAACGTAGCAGCAAGCAGCTTTGGTTGATATATCTTCATGGATAAGGGAAAGTAAAGGGGCCTTCCAGCGACCAGGAGGGACCATGTATGGAGCTCTCTGCCACCCTCTCACACACCCTGTTAGCTACAAGATAAATAGATTTTTTTTAATCAATTCTTTTTTCTATAGAAATAACTTTTGCAACCCAAGTCCGGGCATTCTGAACTCAGAAGGAGCCCCAGACAGGTGCTTCCTTTGCCCCAAAAGCTTTGTTCTTTGTCTTCATTATGTGTCTTTGGATTCGTAAAAGATTAGAGCTGATCTGACAATCCTCGGCACATCAATCTCTCCCTATGTGGCAAGGATCCGTCTCTCCCATCTCCAGAGAGGAAACCACTTACCTCCTCTGATTCTTCTGGGTGGCTGACAGACAGCAAATTAGAGCAACACTTAAGCATCTACGACAAAAATTTTCTGGGCACACTTGTTTAGGAAAAACATCCAAATTATTTAGTAGCCCATAATTTCTGTCAACTCATTACAGAAGTCTGGGCACGCAGACCAAGTAGGGAAGGAAGAACAGATAAAAGACCAGTGCCGTCTGGAGTAGGAGGGCACTAGTTCCTCCTCTGGACAAGATCTTCAGTAAGCAACCCTCTATGCCAGGAGAGTCCCCATTAGTCACGCCCACAATGGGGACCTCCACAGCCTCCTCTCTCGAACATGGAGAAATCTATGAAGAACAATCGACAAAATACTGGACAAGGAGTCCTTGCACAGGATTCTAGTCATGCTCATTGGCTACTAGACTTTGTCTCTATCTTGTTGCATGACTGTGAGCAAGTCTCTTTATCATTCTGAATCTCCGGATCTTCTCTTCCTCTGGTAAAATAAAGTCATCAAACTAGGTCAAGTGTTTCCTAAAATATTTTTAGCAGCATAACCTGCCCTTTAGAGGAAAGCCTATGTGGAGGCCTGATATATAAAACAGGTAGGGTCTATTTGTATTTTGTCCCTTGAGAGGGGTCCCCAGAAGATGTTATTAGAAGCCTGCATTGTCTTGGGGCGCCTGGGTGGCGCAGTCGGTTAAGCGTCCGACTTCAGCCAGGTCACGATCTCGCGGTCCGGGAGTTCGAACCCCGCGTCAGGCTCTGGGCTGATGGCTCAGAGCCTGGAGCCTGTTTCCGATTCTGTGTCTCCCTCTCTCTCTGCCCCTCCCCCGTTCATGCTCTGTCTCTCTCTGTCCCAAAAATGAATAAACGTTGAAAAAAAAAAAAAAAAAAAAGAAGCCTGCATTGTCTTTGATTCTCAAGGCTCTGGAGGCTGATTTGCTCCAAACTATGGGCTGGATTATGTGCTCTCAAAAGTCATTTTAAAGCCCCATTCCCCCTTATGACTATATTTGGAGATTGAGCTTTTAGGAGGTATTTAAACTTAGGTGAGGTCAAAAGATTGGGGTCCTAATCTGATAGGATTATAAGAGGAGGAAGAGAGAGGGAGAGATCCCTCCCTCAATGTCCATGCATCAAGGAAAGATTATGTGAGGACATAGGATGATCATCAGGAAGCAATCAGCCAGCACCTTGATCTCGAACTTCCCAGCCTCCAAAACTGGGAGAAAGTAAGTTTCTGTCGTTGAAGCCACCCAGTTGGTAGTATTTTGTTATGGCAGCTCAGGTGGACTAATACAGCCCAGCTATGGCACCAGTGGCTCTCAGTCTAAGGATAAGAGTGGCCCTTGTAACTTTGAGTTTGACTCCTTAACATCCATGAGTCAGGGTCCCAGCTAGAAGGCAAAGGGTTGTCCTCCTTATTTCACAAGGACTTCCCCATCCACTCCAACCACACAGATACCTTTTTTCCCTGAAAACATCCTGACCCCATATTTTGTTTATCTCTTAGTTGAATAAGGAAAATCAACCTCACTTAAAATCACACAGGCAATTAGGTCTTTCCAGTGCTCCCTCCTAACTCTTATTTTATTCCTCTGTCCAACAATCTTTGCTGACTCGCCAGGACATATGAAATAAAGAACAAAATGCCAGACACTCTATCCTTGCCTTCCATAGCTCCCCTACAGGTATGCCATTCATGGATCCCAAAACACGCCTGTATTTTTCTATTTCTGCACATTTTTTACTCTATGTGCAGTAAGTTTACTTCATCTAGGATGCCTCCTCTACTACCTCTGGCCATCTAACGCTGCCCATCCTTCAAGATCCAGCTCATTTGCCACCTTCTCCATGAAAGTTATCCTGAATTCTCTACTTGGAAGTATTATTTACCTTTTTTGCACTTCTGTCACCACTCACTATGCTGACATGGCACAGAACACCCATTTTCCCACTATGACTACTGGGAAACTTCTTAAATCCTCTTCTAGGTTGCAAATGTCTTGAGGACAAAGACCGTGTCTTATTCATCTTTCAATCTTATATACTGCCTGGCATGGTGCCTTGCAATTAGAAGGTGCTCAATAAATAATGGTTAAGTGAATGAATGGATGGATGGATAGATGAATTTGAGAATAACTGTATCTGATTAGGTCAGGAATAATTTAAGTATAGATAGAGCTTTTAATATGCCTGTGCATAAAAGAGGAAGTACGAACCTGGAATATGTGATGGGTTTGGGGGCAGATGTCAGAGATGAAGGTATAGTAACTCATAACTCATTCAACAGCTACACATTTGTTAAGCACTAACAATATGCTGGGAACTGTTACACAGCTGGTGAGAAAAATAGACAAGATTCTTACCATCTTGGAACTTGCAGTGTAGTGGGAGAAACATATTAAATAGATGCTTGAATATTGTATAAAATAGTAACTAGTAGCTTGCTATATAAAGGAAAAGAAGTTGCTCTAAGGTAGAATGAGAGACGGACATAATTTAGATTCAGGGATTAGGAAAGGGCTCTCCAAGGAGGTAGCATTTTGGATAAAGATGAACTAAGTTAAGATCCGAAGGGGATCAGGAACCAGCCAGGCTTAAAGAGAGACAAAGATCCTGAGGTAGGAAACTGATGCCTGCAATGAGCTGCAAGACCAAGAGGATCAAAGAGAACTGGTGAGGAACTGGTAGGAAAGGAAGACAGTGGGTAGCTGAGGACCTGATCACACAGGACCCTCCAGTGAGGAGTCCTGGTTTATTCCAAGTGTGGTGGAAAGTCACTGAAGGGTGTCAGCAGTGGAAGGATATGACCCTCTCCTCACTTTGGCTGCTGCACAGAGAAAAGACTGAACCAGAACAAGTCTGGCTGCAGACTACACATAGAAGACTATTGCAAACAAGAGTCTAAAGTGGTTCAGATTGAAGGGATGTCAGTGGGTATGGAAGGAAGTAGCAGGACTAAAGAAGCATTGAGGTATAATACCTTAGAGTATCTTGTTGATAACTAATTTGTCATATGCCATATGCTATATTCTCTTATTTATTGTCAATGCCTTGCAACAATATCTTGTAAGTCCATGAGAGCAAGGACTTGTCTTATACATTGCTGAATCCCAATGCCTATAACAGTGCTTGGCATATAGTAAGTGCTAACTAAATATTTGGTGAATAAATTTATGATGGAATGAATTATAAATTAGACATAAAAGTGAAAAGGTGTAGAGAATGAATTCCAGGAGGATGGGGGTGATATTTATTAAGATGAGAAAAAGCAAGGAGAAGCTGTTTGGGGGATAAGATCAGAAATTCATTTTTTGATATGTGGAGTTTTATAGGTACCTAGGAGATATCCAAAGGGATATTGTCGTATAAATTTAGGCAATATCTACACATATATAGCATTTCAAGCCATGGGATCATCTACAACAGGATTTCTTGACCTGAAGTCTACAATGGCCAAGGGGTTTATGAATGATACTCAGGAGATCCATGAACTTGTATGAGAAAAATATTATATCTTCACTTTTACTAAATTCTAACTGAAATTTAGCATTCAATTATGAATGTAGCAACAAACTACAGCAGTATATGTGATACCTGTGAATTTGTCCATAACAAAGAACACAGATGTTGTAATATGATATTACAACTTGCCATATCATTTGTGCCCATCACCATTTCAACATCATGGAAGTCATTGGACTCACCACCAGATCTTATAATTGACAAAAAAAAAAAGCACATATATCCTTATATCACAAATTTCATGATTTTTGTTTTTCTACGTTTTGATAAATGTTTTTCAAAATAATGGACTTCCTTTCTTGTTCCATATATTTTAGTCAACAGGTTTAAAAGCAATGGGGTCAGAGCTGGGGCTCCATCCTGGCTGGGCTATCACAATGCGATAGCATCAAGTACCTCTGAGAGAAAACAGCAGCAGGACCTGGAGGCAGTGTCTGTGGAAGCGGAAGATACTACTCCCAACCATTGCACGTCCAGCTTCCAAGTTCTAGTGGTGTCAGCCAAGTTCAAGGGGAAGCTGCTGCTTCAGAGACATGGGCTGGTAAACAGGTGCCTAGCAGAAGAGCTCCTGTACATCCGTGCCTTTGAGCAAAAAACCCTGACCCCAGAGCAGTGGGCCTATGAGTGGCAGAAATGAGGGACCAGGACAAGCACAGCCATTAAATATGAATCATGGCCAAAAATAAAATTAAAAAATAAATAAAATAAAATAAAATAAAATAAAATAAAATAAAATAAAATAAAATGTAGTGTTATTGTAAGAAAGGAACAGGCTTGACCAAATAGCCAGAGGTTTCATATCACAGGATAAATTCAGTGTCCCTGGGAGGAGCCGTGTCTGGGGAAGAGGGAGCTACCAGGAAGGCAGGGACTGACTGTCCAAGAAATGGTGGGGGTGGGGTGGAAGGGAAATAGCCATGGGGTGAAGGAAGCTGACTAAAGAAGCAGGAAGTTATGGAAAGCTTACAAGTTGGAGAACAGAGAAGAACAAGAACTCTAGAGCTCTTGACAAGGGGACTCGACACACAGAGAAGACTCAAGAGAGAAGTCTGAAAACAAAATGCCAGGGGACACTACTTGGCCTGTGAACAGCCTATCTTTAGCTGGAGACCCTGGGGCACGTCTTCCAGAGAGCAGCTAGGGACTCCTGAACTGGGTGTAAGGCTGCCTTGGGCAGGTGCATCAGTGAAGGGCTGGCTGGGCTGGGAGACCTAAGGAGATCTAAGCCCTGCCCTTGACCGGCTCTGTGACTTTGATTCAGTCGTTCCTTGGGTGGGTCTATTTCCTCATCCTAAAGCTGAGGGGGCTGAACTAGAACATTTTTAAGAGTCCCTCCAATACAGACAATACAGGATTTGATCAATGCTCTGTTCTGAGACTGCTGTAATACTGTGTGGCTGGTCATACTGGACAAAAACCTTTCTCTTTCTGGGCCTCCAACTCCTAAAATTCAGAGATTGACCAACTATCGTCTTGGACCCTTCCAGCACTAATGACCTGTTACCAGGGACTGTTTGTTAACCATAACACACAAACAAACAAGCCTGGAAAGCCCAGCCAAAAGGGCCTTACTTTCTCTGATTGACTGACAAAGCCAAAAGAGTCTTATCTGGGCTAGAGGTGCACAGAAAACTGGGACCAGGAAGTGGACCCAGTTTCTCTGAGCCTCATTCCTATGTTCTCTCCTTATACACTGTTCAAAGTTCACTCACAACACCCCATGGCACTTACCTGCCTCTAAATCTATTGTTCCCCATCCTCTCCTCCATCTCATAAACTGTGAGCTCCTTAGACTAGGGACCTTGCTTTACAGACTCACTTTTTATCTCTACTGCCTGGCTCAATAAATGTTTGCTGAATGAATGAACAATATAACGGTTTTGTGAATGAATAGCATAATAATTATACACCAAATTACTTTGAGAACATTTATTTTGATTGGGGCAAGACTAGATGAAGTGCAAATAAAGGGTGAGACATATCAGTGTGCATACTAAAAATGGGCTAAGGTTAACAGATGTTGAGTATCAAATTTTGCTAAGGGATTATGTTCCTCCACATTACCTATCTATGTCTCTGCACCTTGGAAAAAATAATTTTTATAAGTAATTCACTCTGATCACTCTATGGGAAGTGAGGTCTCCACTACCATTCCTACCCCTTTCCCTATCTCCTGCAAGGCCCCAATGCAGAATGAGTTAAATGCTGACCTCATTGTCATATTTCAGGCCTCTGACTAACCTTCTCTTCTGCTTCCTGTTTCAGGAGCAGTAACTGAGCCACTGCCTGCTCAAGCTTGAAGATAGATAGGCTGCAGAGAGATTCTCCGTGGGCTTGAACCTAAGCTGCATATTCCAATTGATTTTACCAAAAATCCCCACAGTAAGGTATCAAGCTCTAGCCCAACCAATAACACAAGGGCTCATGGTTTTCCATTTGCTGTATGTGCACAGCCACCTCAAGAACATCAAGGGAGATGTGGCTAAGGCAAGGCAAGATTTGTGTTTTCCTGGGTCCTTTTGGTCTTGGGCAGAGAAATCTCCAGCCTCTTGGATGCCTGAAGAGAAAACACCCTGAGTCAGACTATACTGATTGTTGTGTAGAGGTCAGAGAGGTGAACTGAGGAAACGAGAATGTCTTAGAAATTGTTTAGTTACGAGGAACTGAAAGTCACTTCAACTAACTTAAGAAAAAAGGCATTTGATATAACGATGCAGGGAAATTCAAGGGCCCCAAATTGTATCATGGGGAAAGCAGAAGATAGATGGCACAGAGGTAAGGAGTTAGTAAAAGGTTAAGGAAGTAGACATAGCAACTAGATCGCTCTTTGAGAAAGTTCAGCAATAAAACAGAGAAATGAGTCAGTAACCCAAGGGAGTAGTGGAGAAGAAAAGGTTCTTGGAATGTAAATTAAGAAATAGCAGTCAGAAGAGGAGCAAACAGGGGAAAGAGAGATAGATAATTGATGCACAGTAGATGCTCAATAAATATGTGCAAATTAATGGAAACCATCTGGGCTGAAGAACATTAAAGTTAAATCTGGCTCAGGGGACACTGAGCACATTTTCTACATTTCTGTCCTCATGTTAGGTGACTACTCTCTGACTCCTCAAGCACGATTCAGGCATTACCCTGGAGGAAATCAACGGCCTTCCAGGGCTACAACCAGGGAGCAGGGAGACATTGCTGCAGTTCTGGAAGCCATGGCCAGTCCCTCATGCCCAGCTGCCTGTGGTTCCTGCGTGTTGTGAGACCAAACAGATGTGAGAAGACCAGAAACTAAGCAACACCAGCTACATTCACATTTCCTAATTGACGTCATGAATCATTATCAGCCAAATACCAGTCCCAATAGAAGCTGGTCTTTTTCTTAGAGGGGACTCTTGGGATACCTGACCAGGACAATAGGGGTTCTGGAGAAGAGGCCAGTAGTTCAAGCTAATTATTCTAGCCATCATACTGGAATTAAAGAGGTAAACTGAGTAAATGAGATGTTTTAGGGGCATTTTGGTTGCAAGGAACAGATGTTCACTTAAGCTAACTTGAATAAAATGGAATTTATTTTAAGGAGCCAGGGACATACCACGGAACAGAATTATAAAAAAAGAAAAAAGAAAAACTTACAATGGGCTTTATAGGAAATGGGAAGTTGAGATGTTCTTTTTCTCTCTACCATTTTTCCACCCCACAGTGCATGTCTTTCAAATCTTCCAGAGGCACCTGGGTGGCTCAGTTGGTTGAGTGCCCGACTTTGGCTCAGGTCATGATCTCACAGTTCATGAGGCTTGTGAGCTCGAGCCCCGTGTAGGGCTCTATGCTAACAGCTCAGAGCCTGGAGCCTGCTTCAGATTCTGTGTCTCCCTCTTTCTCTGCTCCTCCCCTGCTCACGCTCTGTCTGTCCCTCTCTCAAAAGTAAATAAACATTTTAAAAAGGTTTTTTTTAATCTTCCATGTTATTTTCTCCATCTTTCTCTCTCCCAGAGTCGTTTCTGTGCTCATTCACCCACTTTTGCATGGCCCATCATGAATGCCCTGAAATGGTGGCCACACCACTACCACCACCACTAATGGAACCTGGCAGCTCAGCTCCCCCCAGACTAATGACTGTATCTCTGTCATCCCATTCCGTACTCCCTGCAAAGAGCCATTTATTAGCTTAGTTAGGGCCGGGTGTCTACATCAGCACAACCAGATTATTACAGAGATAGAGACACATGATAAGCAGAGACACGCCTTCCAGGCTGTAGATGGGCAGGTTTGCTAACAAGGAGGTGGCATGGAGAGAAAATGACTGGCATATTTAGTTCAGAGATTCTAGCTGAATGTCACACTCTGGGCTAAACTTGATTTATCAAGTGCTATGGGAAAAGTTGACTTAGTCGCTCACCTCCTTTAAGGAAAACTTTTTGCTCAATTTGGAGCAAGGGCAGAAAAATGCCCAGAGATTTGTCTGTTAAATTATAGCATCTCCTGGTTGCTTGATGCCCTCGCCTCAAGACAGGCTGAGGCCAACACCTTTTCCCTATGGGGTTTTGCTTCTCTGAATACGATGATGAATTCCTTAGTGGCTCCTGCCCAGGCACTGAGATTGTTGGCTAGTTCACTTCTTGCGCAGGGTGAAGAACTAAAATGGATTAAAAGCATCCGGAAGATGTTCTCTGAACAAAGTGGAATTAAAGTAGACATCAACTACAGAAAGATATATGGAAAATGACCAAATATTTGGAAACTAAACAACTCACTTCTAAATAACCTATTAGCCAAAGAATAAATCACAAGGGAAATCAAAAAATATTGTAACACAGCATATTAAAATGTCTTCTTTTTTTGAAGCCAAAGCAGGGCATAAAGGATAATTCTTAGCACTGTAAACCTTGTATTAAAAAAAAATAGAAAGACTTCAAATCAGTGACTGAAGCTTCCACCTTAAGAAACTAGAAAAATAAAAATAAAACCTAAAGTAAGCATTAGGAAGTAAATAATAAAGACAAGAACAGAAGTCAATGAAAGGTAAAATAGGAAAATAATGGAGAAAAACAACAAAATTAAATGTTTCCTTTAAAATATCAATAAAAGTGATAACCTCCTAAGCAGATTGATGGGGGGCAGGGGAAAGAGAGAGAACAAATTACCAACATCAGGAATGAGAGAAGGGGCATAACTACAGATCTCACAGACATTAAAAGGAAAATCATCAAATATTAAGAAAAATTTATGACAATAAATACAAGATAAATACTAATTCATCTAATACTTAGATGAAATGGACACATGCCTTTGAAGATACAAGCTACCAAAACTCTCTCAGGAAGAAATAGCTTGAATAGCCATATATATATATATATATATATATATATATATGCCTCTCCATAAAGAAAACTCTGGGCTTGAACAATTTTACTGGTAGATTCTGCCAAAAATTTTAAGAAAGTTATAATGCCTATCTCACATAAATTATTCTACAACATAAAAGTTGGAGGGACACTCCCAATTCATTCTGACTCTAGCATTACCCTGATCCCAAAGCCAACTGGTTATTCTAATAAAATGAAACTACAAACTAATTTCCAACATTGAACATAGATACAAAAATCCTTAACAAAATTTAAACAAATTGAATCCAGCAATATATAAAAAGGCCAATAATACAGCATAACCAAGTGGAGTTTATCCTCAGAATGCAAGATCAGCTTAACATTGAAAAATCAATCAGAGGCACCTGGGTGGCTCCTCTAGTTAAGCATCAGACTCTTGATTTCAGCTCAGGTCATGATCTCACAGTTCATGGGGTCAGCTATCTGTGGAGCTCTGTGCTGATAGCACAGAGCCTGTTTGGGATCCTCTCTCTCCCTCTCCCTCTACCCCTCCCCAACTTGCATGCATGCACACATATGCACACTCTCACTAAATAAATAAATACATACATACATACATACATACATACATATTTTTAAGACCAATCAGTATAATCACATTAACAGTCTAAAAGAGAAAAATCATATAATTATCTCAATAGTTATGGAAAAATCATTTGCCAAAATTTTAAATACCCCTTCATGATAAAAAACATCTGAGCAAATTTAGAATAGAAGGCAACTTTCTCAGCTTCAAAGAACAAAGAATGTGGGAATATATGGGAAACCTATAGCTAACACAATACCAAATAGTGGAAAAACTGAATGTTTTTCTCCTAAGATCAGGAACAAGACACTCCTCACTCCCCACTCCCATTTAACATTGTACTGGCGCTACTATCCAGGTGCAATTAGGAAAAACAAACAAAAAAGGCATTCAGGGGAGGGGGGGAAAGGCATCCAGACTAGAAAGGAAGAAATGAAATTCTTTATCCTAAAATTTACTTTCTTTAAGTTCAGAAGCTCATCATTCTGGCATGATGGAATCTGGAAAACTCCCATTCATCTACTGGGTACTAGGAAATGCATCCTGTCCCTATGTCTCCCATCGCTCTTTTAACACTGGAAGGAGTATTGCTTGGGACTGCACACGGTCAGGGACTTCCATTCTGATGTCAAAGTGCTAGGGTTGTGGTCAACCTTCTCTCTCCTCTCCTCTCTCTTCTGTTCTCTTTTCCTCCTGCTCCTCCTCCCCTTCCTCTTCCTCTTCCTCTTCGTCTTGTTCGCCTTTTCCTTCTCCCCCTCCTCCTCCTTCTCCTCCTCTTCTTCTTCTTCTTCTTCTTCTTCTTCTTCTTCTTCTTCTTCTTCTTCTTCTTTCCTCTCTCTCTCTCTCTCTCTCTCTCTCTCTCTCTCTCTCTTCCCCCCCCCTTCCATCCCTTCCTTCATCACTGCCACTATCTCTTCCCAGGAGACCAGACACTTAAGGAGGTCAGTGCTAAGCTCCTGCCTGACAATGCTCATCCATTTCTCCCCCTTTCCCACAATCTTTCTCATTTCCAATAGTCTAGATAGATAAAATAGTCTCAGAGTACGCTTGCATCTAAGAGTTCCCACATCTTGAAAGGGCAGAGGAGAGAAAAAGTTGTAGGCATGAGCTAAATATCACTTCAAGCTACTTTTTGCTGGCTAATATGCTCTCAATATCCTGGTGGACATAGATGATATTTGAGTATGGATTTAGGGAGGAAGAGACTCCGCAGCTCAACCCATCTTGATTCTTGGTAATAAGCTGTCTCCAGCCCAGGCAAAATGAGTTGTCCATGGTGGCATGGACATGCGACCAGAGGACCATACAGGGCTTTGGTGCCAGAGCCTCGTGGTGATAAACCTGGGGCATTTGTTGGACTCTGCCTTCTGCATACCCTGCTTTCAGGAATACTACAAGTTATCAGTGGCTGGCATAGACAGCCAAGCACCCAGAAACCTAGGTCCTTGTCATTTTTTGCTCAATCTTCCCCTCCCTGACTGCTGTGATCACCTCACAGAGAATAAACTACCCCTACTCAAACTTCACTTCTGGGTGCCAAGATTGATGAAGCTATGCACACACCTGCAAAGTGAATATGAAATGCTTTATCACTTGCATAATAAGCGTCTCTGGGGAGAACAGGATAGGCTCCCCAGGGGCCAAAAAATGGCTTGAAAGAGAGCAATGAAGGACAAGTAGGTTGGGGTCTTATGGTGATTATAGAATGGGGCTGGGGTGACGGCCTGTGCTTGAGTGGTTTCAACTTCCCGCTGATGCCAAAGCAAGAAGTACCTTGGTTTTCTTATAAGCTTGCCCAGATATGGGGCAGAAAAACAAAGGTAAGTGGGCTTTAAGAAGCTGTCAGCAGTCGAGTATCAGAAATGAAGTCAGACGCTTCACTGCAACGACACTATCAGTAATTCCTTCAAAGAGCTGCCTTTCAACTCTCTGTCCTCGATGTGAGGAGCATCCACCAGGCCCCTACCCGACAACATCTGTCTTTGGAAAGAACAGGTTGTTGGGTTGGGAGTCTCGCTCCCACACAAGGAGCAGCCATATGCGTGGATGTGACAGGACCTAATGAGCTCGCAGAGAATATTTAAATTGCTAAACAGGATAGCATATTTACTACCGTGTTTATCCCTAAGCATTTGCAGTAAAAATCAAAGTGATGCCATTATGTGATCCCCCAGTGGCATGTACTTGGAAGCTCTCCTTTTTTAGCCAAAATTGATTTGGGGGTTGTATATAATTCTCCCTTTCAAACAGCAATTGAAAGTCTGAATGGTGGGGAATTAAGCAGAAAAAATATGGACAAGCTTAAAGCACAAGCAGAAAAGAATTTGCTCACTACCTCTGGGAGGTGATGATGACAGCCTTATCCCTCTCTACTGTCCCATTGCAGGGACCATCAGCAGCATGGTACCGAAGAAAACACCTTGGCTTTGAAGCCAACTGACTCAAAATTTAACTCTGGCTGAGCCACTTAATATGTGACCTTAGGGGGCGCCTGGGTGGCTCAGTCAGTTGGGTATCCAACTTTGGCTCAGTCATGATCTCGTGGTTCATGAGTTCGAGCCCCACATTGGTCTCTGTGCTGACAGCCCAGAGCCTAGAGCCTGGAGCTTGCTTAGGAGTCTGTGCCTCCCTCTGTCTCTGTCTCTGTCTCCGTCTCTGTCTCTCTGTCTCTCTTTCTCAAAAATAAATAAATATTTTTAAAAATTAAACATGTGACCTTTCTCAAAAATAATAAATAATTTAAAAAATTAAACATGTGACCTTAGGAAATTAAGTTTCTTACAACCTCACTTTTCCCATCTGTACATTAGGGATAATAATACCTACCACGATAAGATTGTTATAAAGAAAAAAGGAGAAAATTCACATTAGTTTCTATGCCACGTATACAATAGGCACTCACTAGTTAGTGCATTTCTACCGCATTTCTACCACCATTAGGACAACCACCAGTACTAAAGAATTGTGAGTTTTAAAAATTTTTATCTCTCCATTCTTCTGTCCATGGTGCATAACTTGCTCTCCAAAATTACCAAGGATCATGTCTGTACTTAAAAACCTCCAGAGAACTCACCACCTCCTTGGCATACTCCATCTACTGGAAACTCTAACGATAAGTTCTTCCTTAAACTGAACTAAAATCTAGCTTGTCAAGGCACAGCTTCTGTCAACAGAAAAATATTCTGGGGTAATATTAGCAGCTGAGTAGAAAATAAAATGAAAGCTCTAGTTTCCATTTATGACAATATTTCAGATGAGACATCTTGAGAAACCATCAGCTACAAAGAAACCAAAAAGACTGCAGGAAATATTTCTAAATATCATTTTAAATGTAAACTGCATAGCAGAAGGGGCATGACAATACAAAAAAAAAAAAATCCTCATAAGTCACAAAGGAAACAAAAACACCAACCCAGGGGCACCTGGGTGGCTCTGTCGGTTGAGCGTCTGACTTCAGCTCAGGTCATGATCTCATGGTTCGTGGGTTCGAGCCCCGCATCGGGCTCTGGGCTGACAGCCCAGAGCCCGGAGCCTGCTTCGGATTCTGTGTGTGTGTCTCTGTCTCTGCTCTTCCCCCGCTCATGTTCTGTCTCTCTCTCCTCTCAAAAATAAAAAAAATAAATAAATAAACATTAAAAAAATTAAAAAAAAAAAAACACACCAACCCAGAAAGGTAGGTGCTGAGGATAACTGCTTATCACTGGCAACCTGGGGCTCCCTTTTTAATGGACTTTCCCCGAAGAAAGGCCTGTCCATAGGTATGAAGGTAAATCTAAAACCCTTGCATGAATCTGAGACCCTGACAAGCTGATCCCCTCAAAGAAAGGGTGAGCTTGTTAAAAAAAATACCCACAAAGGGAGACAAAAGGAAGTTTGTCTTGTCAGAGTCTTGAGACTGACCAAAGAGAGAAACAGAGAAAGTCTCCCTGGACACAACAACTCGTGGAGACTACCTGTAATTCACACAATCTGAAATTTTTTTAATGTTTATTTTTTTTAGAGACAGAGAGCACAAGTGGGGGAGGGGCAGAAAAAGAGGGAGACACAGAATCCGAAGCAGGCTCCAGGCTCTGAGCTGTCAGCACAGAGCCTGACATGGGGCTCAAACTCACGAAACATGAGATCATGGCCTGAGCCAAAATCAGATGCTTAACCGACTGAGCCACCCAGGCACTCCTGAAAAGTTTTTTTTTTTTTAATCCATTAAGTTAAAAGGTCGATCATAATCCCAGATTGAGTATATCAAATGCAAATTCTCTCCAGAGTAATACACATTAAACCTAAGCTCAGAGAACTTTCACAATTAAGCTCCAATGAGCATGATCTCACAATCTAAATTCATAAATTAGACCCACAAAGACTTTAGACATTGGAAAGAATATGTGTCTATCAAAAGCGAAAAATAAAAATAAGAAAGGATAATGTTACTTATTAACACTGGCATCTTGGCAAAGTAAGTACACATGCTATAATCTTAAGAGTGACCACCCAAAAAATAGAAGTAGAATGGATAACGGCCAAATTCATGGAGGTTGAAAACACAAAGTTTTTAAAAACCCAATCCAAAAGAAAGTAAAAGCAGAAAGAAAAACAATACTGGGGGGAAATAGGAAGCACAAAATAAATGGTTAAGTTTGAACTAACATGTCAGTAATAACATTAAGTGTAAATAAACTACATTGTCCAGTAAAAAGAGAAATAAAAAGACTGTTGGACTAGATGAAGAAATAAAATCTAACTTAATATAAGAATACAGAAAGATGGAAACTGGTAAAATGTCAACCAAAATAAAGCTGGAAGATTTCTGCTTCCAATCAAGGTGGAGTACCAGAAATTAGAGTTACCCTCCTACCATAAACAGCCCCAAACTGACAAACTACATGGAAAACAATGTTGCCAAGACATTGCACATCATCCAACCAAGGACAGTGATCCTGAGTGATGGAAAACAAAGGAGATGAAGCCTACAGTTGCCCAAGCTCACTGACTTGAGTTTCCAGCCCAGACATAGCACAGGGAGAAGGCATCCAGGCCAGCCCAAAAGATTCCCCAACGTCAGGAGATAAAGCTGCGAGGCCAGGCAGGTCAATGTGGATCGAGTCAGCAGGACAGGGGACCAAAGAAGAGAGAGCGCCAGAGAGCTGTAGACCTCCCTCCAGCATTCAAGAGTACTGATAGGTGCACACAGTGAAGAAACTATCCAAAGCCAAGGGAAGAACCACCTGAAAGCTAGCTATTTCTGATGACACCGGAGGACTTACACAAAGTAAATGGTAAATTTAAAGATGTAAACTTTCAGCATAAGCCATGGTCAGAGAGCTAGAGAGTGTCTATGGCTATACTAAAATTATCTCTTAATCCTTGTAGCCACAGAGCAGATATGGCTGAAAATAAGATTCTAAATGTCATTGTGCCTGTTGCAGAATTACAAGCTGAATTCGTAACTTCACCAATTCTTCTCTGTGAAAATTATGACTTGACTATACAAAGGAGTAAAACCTGAGTCTTTGAACAGAAACATGTTGGGGGACTTGGAAGAATCTAAGAAATTAAACCACTTATATCCCCTGAGCCTCCCTTGCTAACAGAAACGCTTACTTCTTTCTTGCCCAAGGAGACCAGTCAACTTTGCAATAACTTCACCTCAGACAGTTGTCTTTCAAGTACTCTTGTACTCCTTAAAACACGCCCCACACATGCCTGTTGTTTCCAGATTCATAACTGTGGTCAGATATCGGTAAAAATCTCATGCAAGAGGCATAGCTTATACACACCAAAGACTTGCATGCTTCTGCTCATTTATTAGAAACGAAGGAAACAAAGTATGGTATGAGTGTGGATTCTAAGGATCTTACATAGCTTTAAATAAAGCAGAATTTATCAATGCAGTCACATTTAGCTGAGAATCTGTAGTTAATGGATTTGCTTTAGTAGTTAGGAATGCCTCTAACAATTTGCTTGATTGACTGAAATCTGGACTCCACAATGGTTTATAATAAATGAAATTGATATGCCAAAATTCGCTGACATAAAACAGAGAAGAAATTGAGTTGTCAGAACTCCAGGGGCAGCATGCAATGGTATTATCTTTGCATGTCCCTGGGCAGCAGTGGCCTGTGTAAACAGCAGTGATTCATAACCAGACAGGTCCTGTGGGGAGAGAATCTTTCTGTGCTTCCTGCTGGTCTTCCTGGCTTCTGGCCCCTTCCCTGAGCTTGGTCCTCCAGCTTTCTGTAAATACTATGTTTACTTTAATAATCCACTTTCAAATTTCTTTTCCATTAAAGTTAGCCAGGGGGTGCCTGGGTGGCTCAGTCCAGTAAGCGTCTGACTTCGACTCGGATCATGATCTCACAGCTCGTGAGTTCAAGCCCCACGTTGGGCTTTGTGCTGATGGCTCAGAGCCTGGAGCCTCCTTCACATTCTGTGTCTCCCTCTCTCTCTGCCCCTTCCCTGCTCACACTCTCTCTCTCTCTCTCTCTCTCTCTCTCTCTCTCTCTCTCTGTGTGTGTCAAAAATAAATAAACATTAAAAAAAAAAGTTAGCCACAGCTGACTGTAACCAAGAACTACGAATTCTATCATTTGAATCTTTATCTTTCAGTTACAAAGGTTGTTTAATAACTCGTGTCATATTGGCTTTAATTGTAATGGTAACCTGTTTCCCAGGCCATGCTTGTGGAGGAGACTGGAAGAGTAGGGGTGAGCCCCTTTACTTTCCCCTTTCCCCAGCAAAGAGGGGAAACACAAATAAAACTAAACTAAAACACCCACCAGGTTGTAAAGTAATAAAACTTCTGAAAATACAAATGCTGGTTAGTATGTGAATAGCAGTAGGAGTGTGAACTGGCACAACCACTATGGAGAGGAGTTTAAGGAAAGTCAAGGGCACACATCCGTCCTTTGACCCAGTAATACCCACACTGATGAATACGTCATAGAGAAACTTGTTCACTCCCACAGGGAAAGTATGATAATGGTCACAACAGCATTGTTTCTAATAACAAAACAAGAAAAAAAATGAAGTGCCCCCAAATGTTCAATAGGAAAAGGATGCACAGCTTGTGAAATATTGCATGACTGACTATGAAATACTTCATGACTATGAAATATTGCATGACTATGAAAAGGAATTAAGCATAGAATGCATGAACAAACATTACAGAATATTGCTAAAAGAATGATTCTAAATTGGTGCAATATTTAAAGCAAGTGAAATCAAAGGATAATTATTTGGCAGCCCATGCAAAAGTGATCAAATTCTAGTTGAAGTTACTTCTGGATAAATGAGAGGAATATGAACCAGGAGGGACCCACAGCCTGGCTTCAGAAGGATTGGTAATATTCTATTTTGTAACATGTTTTACTACTAGTTTAAAACCACTTACATGCATTATATAGACTGTTTTATAATTACAAGATAGTCAGAATTTTTAAAAAACCAATTTTATGACTTAGATGGCAGCCACTTTAAATACTCATGAAGTTGAAAAAGGTAATTAAAAAAAATGTCTTCTGCCTATATTATCTTATTTATTCTCCTGCTAAACAGATTTTGTTTTGCCTGTAATTACAGGACTCAGAACCTTTAATATAGTAATATGAATCATAAATCTCCAAAAGCTGCATTTAGAATTCCATAATTCCCAAACTTTCTTAACTGGGGACTATTTGGACTCGGAATACAGGAATACGGATATGGTTTGAGAAAAAAAAAATTGTCTGTCCTAGTTCCATGCCACACGTCCCACTCTCAACCCAGAGCCATTCACTTCTACACTCTTGGCTGCAAACCTTTGCTGAGTGTTGAAGACGCCCCCTTCTCTGTCTGCTTTGCTGAACTCCTGCTCTTTGCTGGCTCCTGGGTTCCTAGAGATCTTGTAAGACCCACAAGCTTTGACAACGATACATTCTTGCTCCCACTCTGGCCCCAGGCAGGATCTTTCTGGGCCCATCATCTTCAACATGTACTGGCTTTCCTACCAGCACTAATGTGGGTCTTTCTGTTTAGCCCCTGCCCCAACTTAGCAGACAGACGTGATTCCTGATCGCACACCTCTCAGCCATCTCTCTCCACTGCACTTTACTAGAGTGTATGGGGTGTGAACTGAGAGAAGATTGTGAGACTTGGAAATAACTTCCCTGGGGATGGGCAGACATGGAGCGACAGAGAATAAAAGATCTAAGCTCCAGAAAGGGGCTTATGCCATTTGCCCATGAGGTCACCCCTGAGTGCATGGCCGTTCCTGAGGCCCAGATTACAGCCCAGGACAAGAGCTGAAATAGCTAAGTTTCGTCAAAGAACCAGTCTGAATAGTTGGTTAGTGGCTATGACTTGAGAAAGTCAGGCAGCTCACAGACAGATGGGGAGAGGCCCCCGAAACCTCCAGGATTGGGAGGGGGGAGATGCAGGGCTGAATGCCAGGCAGCTAGAAGCCCAGCTACATTGTAGACCTTCTTGGAAGGAATGACTGGAGTTGCCTACTATTACAGCTGAGGGTGGAGCCAGGGGAACACTGTTTCAATTCTACTTTCATCCCCTGCATACCCCTTCCCCTCTCCTCCACTTATGTGGCCTGGGGAAGCAGAGGTTACAAATAACAATAGAGATTCAAATTAGTTATGTTGCGAGGTAATCAGTAGCATTTAAATCTTTAAGACAAAAATCCAATGATGTAAGTTAGGGTTCTTTGTGATAAGCAGCCTGGCTAATGTTGAAAGAAAATGAATTATTCTATTTATTTTTTTAAGTTTATTTATTTATTTTGAGAGAGAGAGCGCGCGCATGTGTGCAAGTGGGGGAGGGGCAGAGAGAGAGAGAGGGAGAGAGAAAGAGAGAGAGGATCATAAGCAGCTCCATGCTGTCAGCAAAGAGCCTACATGGGCCTGAACTCAAGAACCATGAGATCATGACCTGAGCCGAAATCAAGAGTCAGATGCTTAGTGACTGAGCCACCCAGGTGCCAGGACAATGAATTATTTTAGAAGAATACTGGCAACTCACAGAATCCGCGGATGGCTGGAGAACCAGGCTCTGACTTCTGTCCAGAACCCAGGACGGCCAGCAGAAATGATCCAGGTCCCTCCTCAAACCTATCTGGGCAGAACAGCGTGTCTGTTGCCACAGGCCACTGCAACCTAGGGGATACTCAAAACCAACGTGCTTCAGTGCCAAATCTCGAAGGCTCTGCCAACACTATAAATAATGTCTGAACTGGTCCTGAATCCTTAGCACAGCGCCCTCAAGAGTCAATGTGTGAGACTGTAGTGCCTGAGCCACTGAAGCACTGGCGCCCTGGGTCTGGGAGAGAGAGAAAGAGTCTCTCCTTTGCTTTCCATTGTGAGAGAAAAGGAGGCTGCCTACAACGGTGGGAGTGGGGGGCAGTTGGTCTTCCCCAAACTGGAATGTGGGCATTGCTTGCTAAGCACCCCCAAAGAAATTGTAACTACCCACGATCACATTATAATATTGTGCGCTGTTTTAAATCAGTATCTGTGAATCAAACGGGTGTGAAATGACTTTACGTTCATAAATGAAGAAATTTTGTTATGTTTGTGAAGGTTGCCAACCGTGAGCAAGAAAAAGGATTTCAAAAGAAAATTGAAGGGCGCACGCAGCTCCAGAGACTGACTGTAGCACGGGGGGCAGAGAAACAGAGCAAGTACAATGTCCCAGACCTTTGGGGATCCAACCAAAGAAGAGACACCAGCTTCTTCTGGACTGGAACAGAGCTCGGGCCAGAACCGAAAACCTCCCTTTCCACCAGGCCCAGGGAGGGCCAGTGCCAAAGAGGCCTCCCATCGAAGCCTGAACTTGACAGAGCAAGCCAGCCCTCACAAACAAAACTCTTGAAATGACAGTGACAGATTGACAAAGGTCCTCTCTGGTGATGGGATTCACAGCAAGTATTTATTTCTAGCTGGAATATTTATTTTCTAAGCTTTCTTATAATAAGAACAGATAGCTTTCATAATCAGAAAAGAAAGGGCCAAAGAAATAAAACAAACTCCAGTGGAAGCTGTCCCTTCCTTTTCTCTTCCTGCGAGAATAAAGAAACCACCTGGGGATAGCAGTTAGGAATGACAGGTGCAAGAGCGAAGATGTGTTCCCCCCTCTGGTCCTCTCCAGAGCAGCCCAGCCAGCTCCCAGAAAACACGCACAAATTATTCTACTGTTGTCAACACTGTTTGCTTGGAGACTGTGAACACACCCTGAAGCAACACCATCATGCAGAAGGATGGGCACCGAGGGGACCAAGCCGGCAGAAGGGAGGCATCATGCAGGATATCAAGTCCCCAGAAGGGTAGCGAAGTCCCCGCATATTCTAGACATCAGGACAGGGTGAGGAGGAAATCCAGTCCAAAGAAGGATGGTGGGTAGCAGGACTTGAGGAATGCCAGAGCAAGTCATTTCTAAGAATCCATCCAGGAAAGGGCCCAAGTGCAAAGGGATCTGAGAAATCAAAACTGAGATGCACCTGGGCTCTGTTCTCGGGCACCACATGTCCAGTCTGACCTGGGCTTTTGGGGGAGCCATCCCCACCCTGTCCACAGGCCATGTGTTCAGGACTTGCCTTCCTAAGCCAGCCACCCAGCCCATTCCACACCTCATGCCATGCTCTGGTCTCTCCATTTTTATTGCCCCTGCTTCCTCGGTGCCACTGCAGTCTGTTGCTATAGGGCACTCCCTTTGCTAAAAGCGTGACCCAAAGTAACTCATAACCCTTCTGTACTGGACGCAAATCAATGTTATGAGGTGGTAATGGAAGAGTCAACACCTTAAAGAGATTCTCTCTCTGTAGTCAGAGAAATTGAGAGAACACTGAATAAAGAGAGAGTTGTCCAGCTAGCCAGCGGCATACCAAGGAGGGGCACGTGGCGGGAGCGGTCCGCCCAGGGGAGGAGGAGTATTTTATCATAGGTGTTGCTTGGGATCGTCAGTGCACAGCCATCGCAAAAAACAAACGGACTTTTCCTTGGTTTCATCATTGCTTTAAAATCCTCCCTAGAGGGAAGTCTGGGTGGCTCAGTCAGTTGAGTGTGTCCGACTCTTGATTTCAGTTCAGGTCATGATCCCAGGGTTGTGGGATCGAGCTCTGCATTGGGCTCTGCGCTGAGCTTGGACCTGCTTAAGACTCTCTCTCTCTCTCTCTCTCTCTCTCTCTCTCTCTCTCTCTCTCTCCCCGCCCCCTCGGGTCCTCTCCCCCTCTCACACTCTCTCTATAGAAAAAATATAAAATACATTAAAAAATAATATTAACTAAAAAAAAAAACAAATAAAATCCTTTGTACAGTGCACCTCCTTATTCCTTGCACCCAGGGCAGACAAGCCCAACCTTCCTTGGCACCCCAGGTCTCAGAGTCTTTCTGTGTTGTGAGCAAATTTGCGCTTTTGCAGCCTTTATCAATAGTCTTTGACTTCTCTATCCATAAAGTGGCATCCCCAAGTGCGAGACAATTGAGACTGGGGAAGGCTGAGGTGGGATTTAGTCTGGCCCTCCCATCTCACGGGGGAGGAAACAGACAGAGACCTAGAGAGATGACATGAGTCGTGTAAGTTAGCGGCAGAGCTGGGTCCCGACCTCATGCGGTCTGGGCCTCTGCACCCAGGGCTGTGTCTAGCACAGAAGGAGGCACAGCTCGTCAGGGTTTTACAGTTATTGATAGGTCCCTTTCTCAATTCAAGCAAGAACTTTCTCTTAACTACTGAGGGCTCTAATGCAGTAATGTGCTCTCTGCCTGGGCCCCAAGACAGCTTTCTCAGAGCAGGATCAAAACCCTTTCCTTTACAGCCACCTGAACATAGACTTGATGGCCCCCTGGATTCCACTCACAGAATACCTCCGCATTATCACAATAAAAAGTGTGGGAAAAAAATCCCTCCTCCAGGCATGTGGTCTCGGGGTCAACGCTTCCTGTGCCACTCTGATTTTTATAGCCTTTTCAATTGGCTGTTCCAGGCAGCTTGTAGCATTAATCACTCGGCACCCTTCCTTCCAAAGCCAGAGTTTTCTAAAACCTCCAAGTTTCTTCAGCCATCCCAGCAACCTCAGCCCCTGGGGAGGAGGAGGGGGGGACAGTGAACTCACTTCCACTTTCACAGGTCCTACTGATGTCTTGGCGATGCAGTGGTGAAAAACACCAGCATATCTGGGACTCCGTTACATTTTATCCTGCTACTTTTAGCCAGAGGGGGTTTCTTCTCCTGGCCCCCTGTGACACTAAGACTGGCATGAATGGCCACAGGTACTTTCCAGAACAAGCCGATTCAACATCAGCCAGACTAGGGCTTTAAGGAGTGAACCAAATCAGCTGCTTCCCCCCCCATGGCAGCAATCATGACCTGGTGCACTCCCTGAGCAGGCTGAGGTTTGTTCCCAGCGTCCATTATTTTTAGATTATCCATGCCATTCTTCTCCTCATTAGCCCCAGCCATTGAGAGTTCATGGTTGGTGTGGCTGAATCATTCCCAAAGTGACTCAGTCTCCTGATTAAAAAGGGAACAAAAAGCCTTGTTAGTTCACCATTGCTTATAGAATAGTCTCAGCTCTCCAGCAGGGCGTTCAAGGACCTTTCGTAAACTGACCCCAACCAACCTCACCAGCTATCTATCATCTGTCATCATAAAGACCCTCTCTTCCTTCCTTACACCTCCACATTCCATGCCTACTGCCTATGCATCCTCCAGGGCTCAACTCCGTTCTCCAAAAAGTCTACCTTGACTGCTTCTAGGCCCCTTCTCTGAGCTCCCCTCCTTCCATGCTAGACTTATCTCCCTGCTTTGTAATCACGCCTCTTTGTTTCTTCTGCCAGACTATAAACTCCAGAAGCTCCACTGCATGATAAATGTGCTGCCATGGACAAGCCCGTGAAAGTCTCTCGGCTTCCATGTCATCACTCGTAAAGGAAGTGGTGCCTGCTCATACAACTGCTAGGAGGAAGACATAAGTTAATGCACGTTAAGCACTAAAAAAGTATCTACTGTCATTACGATCAGTAGTCAAGGCAGAGCCAAAGTTGATAATCTTGATCTCCCCAATATCTAGTCCAGTGTCTGAGACACAAAAAATACTCAATAGTTACTTGTTGAATACATTTACATCGGGAAATGCATATGTTCCGTCTAAACCTAACTATTTGCATTTCTTAAACATACCACGCTTTTATACGTCTCTGCCCTTATACATTGTGTTTGGAATGCCTGTTCCTCCCCACCCCATCCTACACACATCTGTTTTCTACCTGGCAAACTCCTACTTGTACTTCAAAACCAAGATTGAATGCCATTTCCTCTTTTCTACCGTCCCAGATTCCCTTGAAGCAAATTTATCTGAGCTTACACAGAACTTTGTTCATATCTCTATTTATTATGCTCATGACGTTGTCTTACAATTATTGGAATGTTTGTTCATATGTCAATCTCTCACTCTTTACAGGGAGCTCCTGCAGAGCAGTGACTGATTTATGCATCCCCCAGGCCCAGTAGTAGCATCATGCTGGCCTATGTCAGACACTTAATGGGTAAAGAAGAGGTCCCCTAACAAGTCCAGAGGTTGATCCCAGTGTCAAGAGATCATAAAAGGAAAAAAAAAAAAAGTCTAAGGAATGCTCCCAGAGAGGCAGGGAAGCTGGCTGTGTGCTCGGAGCAACACTGCCATTTCTTTATTTCTGTTACTTACTGCAACAACAAAGAAATAATTCAAGGGGCGCCTGGGCTGCTCAGTTGGTTGCACATCCGACTTCGGCTCAGGTTGTGATCCCGCGGTTCACGTCAGGCTCTGTGCTGACAGCTCAGAGCCTGGAGCCTTGTTCGGATTCTGTGTCTCCCTCTCTCGCTGCTCGCCCGCCCCCCCACCCCCCCTCCCACACTCTGTTTTTCTCTCTTAAAATTAAATTTTAAAAAAAGATTTTTTTATTTAAAAAAATTAATTTATATTTAAAATTTTATTTTTTAAAAATAAAAAATTTTACTTAACTGTCTCTCATAAGCATCTTTCTGAGTTACTATGGTATCTACAAAATCATCTGTTCTGGCTGCATAATATTCCATTCGGTTGCTTGTAAATTACAACTATTAAATATAATACTATACCAAATATCTTCTTCTAATTGGTGGTATTTTTCAAACATTTCTTCCTATGACTTAAGAATTTTCTTAAGCTGACTTTTTTTTTTAAGCCCCAGCAAACAAAGAGTTACATCCAGGGGGGTCAGTTAAGGCAGGAGCATAGAATAATAGCTCTGAACCTTTGGATGTGCTTTGGAATCCTCCAAGGATCTTTTAAAACTATCATTGTTGGGGCGCCTGGGTGGCTCAGTCAGTTGGGCCTCTGACTCTTGATTTTGGCTCACAGCTCATGAGTTCAAGCCCTGCTTCAGGCTAAGTGCTGCTGCTGCGGAGCCTGCTTGGGATTCTCTCTCTCTCTTTCCCTCTCTCTCTCCACCTCTCTCCTGCTCTCTCTCTTTCTCAAAATAAATAAACTTAAAAGAATAAAACTATCAATGTTACAGGCACACCCCATACCAACTGAATCAGAATCTTGGAGTAGAGTAATAGAGTGTTTTAAAAGGTCTCTAGGAGATAGCTAAATAACACTGATTCTACTAAGTCAGAGAAGTAGCACAGCATCACAGCAAACAGCTTGATGGGTCCTTGTTCTAGAGCAGAGACTCCTGCTGGGGGTGGTCTCTCTAGGCCACAGAAATTAGTGAGATCCAGAAGGCTGTTAGAGGCTCACCAGAGAAACTTGAGCAGTCATACAGTCATCCATTCAACAAGTATTTATTGAGCACCAACCTGAACAAAACTGTACCCCTCCCTGGCCCTCATCATTCTTCATTCAGGGAAAAGCCAAGAGTGTCCTTCCTTCTGAGCATGCCCACGGCTCTCAGCTCCAGGCTTCTTTTGGGCTGCACTGTGGCGGGCCAGCTGCACCGGAGTTGTTGCCTCTGGAAACAGGTCTCAGCCAAGGCCAGCAGGGAGTTAGGGCATCAGCACCTCTGCTCCCTCCCCCTTTGCTGGGACAAGTCTGAGGCACGTTCAAAACCATCTCCAGAGGCCCCAGTGGTGGACTGAGCCCGCTTGCCTACAGTGGTAACCGGCCCAATAACACTGGCATCAGTTTCTTTCCTCTGGACCTGCCGGCGCTTCCCAGGTTCACAGCCTCCCTAGTCTCACTGGCACTGAATTCTCATCTCAGGACACAGCCTAAGACAGAAAAGAGCTCACCTGGTTTGCGGTGGCTTCTAAACCTTCAGATGGAGGGTCTGTGGGAGCAATACACGGGGAAGAAGGCCTCTGCCGGGGGAACCCATATGCCATGTGGGCTGCGGGCACAGGGGGTGAGGTGCTCAGCTGTCTAGGGGTGGCTTGTGACCCAGGCATGTCACACCGCCCCCCTCACAACTGAGTGCAATATTCAAATCAGGTTGAAGTCCTGGAGGGAAAGGGTGCAGCACAGGCCTGGTGGTGAATTTACAGAAGCAGATTAACCCAATCTGCATGCTAAACAGCATGTAAATTATGTTATTTCAACCCATAAGTTTAGACACGTCCATAGGAATAAAAATTTATGACAGTGATAAGATGTATGGCTTGCGTAAATAAGCTAGCCCAAGCAAAATATGCTAAAAGTGCTGTGGAAACTCTCCAAATTAAGTGAGTGATGCCATCCCCAACCTTCAGCCAGGAGGGGAAGCTGACTGCTGGCCCTTGGGGCACTCTGCTGCCTCCAGTCACTGCAGAAAGAGGGAGAGAATGGTCACTGCTCATGTATAAGTGAGGCCGCTACAGCCTCTGGGGGTGGGCCTGCCTTTGGAAGGGGTCAGCCTTAAAGATGAGAGCAGAAATCACTCCAGGATCCAGAAAGAATATTTTCAAGAATAGTAAAATAGTAAATAATATTATACATTATAATAATATAATATATAATAATACAATATATATTAATATATTATTATTAATGTATTAATAATAATATATAATAATATAATAGCTAATATTTAGTGTATGCCTAGAACTATATGTTCTACTCATTTAATTCTTTTTTTCAATGTTTTTCTTTATTTTTGAGAGAGAGAGAGAGAGAGAGAGAGAGAGAGAGAAAGAACAAGCAGGGGAGGGTCAGAGAGAGAGCGATAGAGGACCCGAAGCAGGCTCTAGGCTAACAGCAAGGAACCCAATGCAGGCCTTGAACTCACGAACTGTGAGATCATGCCCTGAGCTAAAGTCAGATACTCAACTGACTGAGCCACCCAGGTGCCCCACTATTCGTTTAATTCTTACAGCCACCCCATGAGGTAGGTACTGTGATGATTCCCATTTTAATATGAGGCTCGGAGGTGAGGCACACAGTAAGTAGAGGTGACCTCAGACAATCTGGCCCCAGAACCTGCACACTTAACCATAATACTCTACCGTCCCCATTGAACATCAAGCTGAAAGGAACTTTAGGAGTGATTTATTTCAACCTCCTCATTTTACAGGTGGAAACCAAGGCCACGGGGAGACATGGCGACTTGCCCAATGTAAACGGCTGAGCCCAATACTCTGGCCCAGAGTTTCAGACACCGCGGTCAAAGCTATTTCAACAAGAATTTAGGCTGTACCTACTATGGCCAGGCTCAGGGGCACAGCCATAAACAAAACAAAGGTAAATCTCATGTCCTTACGGAAGGAAGAGACACTCTATTGGAGGCGGGGGTGGGGGGGAGGGATAAAGAAAGACAAGATAAGCAGGCAAAGTATATAGTATGTTAAATGGCCGTAACTGGAGAGAAAGTTGGGGGGGGGGGGAGGGATAGGAGTGCCCGGTTGTATGTCATTAAATTGGAAGGAAGGGCAGACAAGGTGTCTCTGGCAAAGTGGCGCTTGATCTGAAGGAGGCATGACAGTGAGCAGAGCAAGTACCTGAAGGAAGAGCATGTCAGCTAAGGCCCTGAGGCTTTGGTGTGTGCCCCGCATGGTGGAGGAATAGGGAAGGACCAGTGTCACTACAGCAGAGGGAGCAAGGGAACAGTAGAAATGACAGGGTCTGAGAAATAACAGGGGGAAGGGACATTTCATGTATGGCCTTGGAGAGAGAGAGAAATCGGTTGTCACCGAAGGGTTGGAGGGACATTTCATGCATGGCTTTACAGAGAAAGAAATGGGTCGTCACCGAGAGGCTTGTGGCAGAGAGATGACATGGTCTGACTCACATTTTAAAAGCCTCGTTCTGGCTGCTGTGTTGAGGGCCGACTGCGGGAGGCATGAATTGAAACAAAGAGACCAATTAGGAGACTATTGCAGTAATACAGGGGAGGGGCGTGGTGGCTTCAACTACACTGGAAGCAGTGATAAGATTCTGCACATATTTTGAAGTGGAGACATTGTGACTTCCCGATGGGTCATATGTGGATTGACAGAGAAGTGTCAAGAATTCTTCTCTGATTTCTTCTCTGAGCAACAGGACTTGTCACTGAGATGGAGAAAGCTAAGAAAGGCAGGTCGCGGGGAAAGGGGGACCAAGCAGGGAAAATCCACAGATAATTGTAGAGTTCCACGCCCACATCCAGGTGAATCGCTGCACTGATTGGCCAGCCTAGGTCATGTGCCAATGGTAGGAGGCGGGGCATCATGATTGATAGCCCCATTAGGACCCCATGGAATGGAAAAGCCGTAACTCCTCAAAGGAAGGGTTGCTGGGTGTATCTTCCACCCAGATAGAAAACCTAGGGAGAGAAGGTAGGTGGCCTGTCCAAAATCACACCATTTCCAGGAAATAGGCCCTTCCCCCTATTTATCCACATACACAAAATCTGGCTGACTGCAAACCCAATTCCCTCACCTGATAATAGAAGGGGGGGGGCTGTGAGGGGAGGGGGCTGGGTGGCTCAGTCAGTCAAGTGTCCCACTCTTGATTTCTGCTCAAGTCATGATCTCATGGTTTGTCTCATGCTTTGTGGGATCGGGCTCAGCATCAGGCTCTGTGCTGACAGGGTGGAGCCTGCTTGGGATTCTCTTGCTCCCTCTGTCTCTCTCCCCCCCTCATTCTCTCTCTCTCTCTCTCTCTCTCTCTCTCTCTCTCTCTCCTCTCTCTCTCTCGTAAATAAATAAACTTAGAAGGAGAAGAAGCAGAAACAGAAGAGGAGCCTGCCTGGAACACATCGGAATGAAGCCAGGTTGGCAAAACGCAACACAAGCACTGGACAGCAGCACTGATGGCCATAAGCAGTGGCCATCTCTGAATCCTAGCACAGTGCCAGGCACTTAGTAGATGCCCCCAAGACATTTACTGAATGAGCAAACAAAGCAACTGAACCCCAGTGAGCCGGCCACTGGAAAACAGGGGTCTTTTGCTCACCTTCTTTCCAGCCAGCAATTAGAACTGGCACCAGCCACACGAGCCCTAAGGCCACAGTCCTACTCTGACCCCATCCTCAAAGAACATCTCTTTGAGGTGCAGACATACAAGACTACCCGTTTTCCTCTTCCTCACAGGGGAGGGTCAGGACCAGGAGCCATGGTGCCAGGCAGCACCAGTGGCTGCCTGCTTTCCAAAGAAGGTCTGTGGACTTGGTGTGGGCGAACAGGAAGCTAGGTGGTACAGCCTGGCCTCCCAGGCCATGCAGCCTGGCTTACAGCAGCTTCGCACATGGGCTCGCGAGCAGGCACTGGCTCTGGGCTGGCCCAGCAGCTGAGGTTCTTCCAGTGGGTTGGAAGGAGGAAGGGGAAGCCTGGGAAGGAGAAGAGAAGCATCGCCAGATGCCTAGAGCCAGGCAAGGACAAATGGGGCCTCTAAAATGTGGAGTCTAAATGGAGAAAGAGAGAAAAGGAGAGAGAGAAGGGAGGAGGAAGAAAGGGGGGAGAGCAAGCAATAAGGAAAGCACAATTCCCCCCGCATCAGGCTGAGCCCCCAGCTCTGGATGCTCCTCCTGCCCCAGGATCAGGCTCCTGCAGAGGAAAAGATAAAGACCCTTGCCAGTGGGAGTGGGCAGGAGGGACAGGAAGGACTGTGCTTACTTATGTTACATCTATGTAGGTTCCTCACTGTTCTCCACCCTTCTGTGCCCCAGAAGGCTGACCCCAGCAGACCCCATCACCCAGGTTCCCTCACTGCTCCCAGCAGGGTGTGCCAATGGGAGGTACTGGAAGGAGGGAGGAGAGAGTGGTGGGGTGCTTTCTCCCCATGCCATGCCCGCTTCGGGACCTCATGTGGAGCTGTAACCCTCCTTGACCATAGCCCCAGCAGGGTGAGCCTCTTTACACAGTTCCTCTGGGGTCGTGGATCCCTCCACCTGGTCTCTCCAGCCTGAGGGCCAATGTGGCTAGTCCCTGGGGGCCTCATCATTCTGTGTTTCTTCCCTTAATCCTGCCCACACCTCTGTAAGCCAGCCCCTCGTTTAGTCCTCTTCTTTGGAACCACCTGGGATAAATTCATTTTCTTTGGGGGACTCTGGCTGACCCAAGCCCCAACCCTCCCTGAGAAATCCTAAACACTCCTCCTTGTACCCAGCACCAAACAATGACCAAAGCACAGCTTCACACATCAAAACAAAGTTACTACTTTGAATGGTGACAGATACCAACTACACTTATCTTGGTGAGCATTTCACAATGTACAGAATTGTTGACTCACTACGGTATACACCTGAAACTAATAAAATATTATATGTCAATTACTCCTCAATGAAAATTAAAAACCGCCACCACCAACACCGAAATGCGGTTACTCAAGGTCTACTTTGTGCAAGACACAATGGGGGACCCGGAAATGATTCAGATCTGGAGCCCACTCTCTAGGAGCACAATATCTAGGCAGAGCTGGGGCTGAAGAGGCTGAGGGTCATTATCTAGAATCCCCTGCTGCTCCGCCCTTCTGACACCCCTCCTAGGCTGCCCTGGTGTGATGGCTTTTCCATTCAAGGCTGCCCTGGATCTTAAGTTGTCCTTGCCTCTGGGTAAAGATGGAGTTGGGTGGAGGGTGGTACAGAGAGAGAGTTCCCTGGTGGTTTTTGTGTTGCTCCCACACTTCTCAGAACTAAGGCCAGTGCCAGCACAGAATGTACAGCCAACATGCATTTATCAAATAAGCAATTGCTCCTATCCTACACTCAGGAGGAGCAAGTGTGCAAGATTCTTGCAAGGTGCAGCCCTGGGCTCTACGCGAGAAGAAAAGCCAAGGCCCTTGGTGCTACCTGGATCCATTATCAGTCCAAGAGCTGTTCCCAGACAGAAACACTAAGTGCAGGTGTAGCAGGAGTCCCTGAGGCCCAGGGAACCAAGCAAGAAATCACAGCTGAGGTATCATACCCAACAGAGTATACCACCAAAGGAGAGCAAGAAATGTGTGCACTGGGTGATACAAGGCTGTGGAAGAGTCTATATGGGCATGATTAAGAGCACGGTTTCTGGAACCAGACTGCCCAAGTCCAAATCCCACTTCTGCCTTTTCCTTGCTCTGTGACCTTGAACAAGTTACCTAGCCACTCTGTGCTTCACATTCCTCATCTGTAAATTGGGGATAATAACAGCTACCTCATATGCTTATTGTAGAGACTAAACAAGCTATGAAGCAACGGCCCTTAGAACAGTTCCTAATGCACAATGCTATATATGTTTGCTATTATTATGATTTGCTATCATGAAAGAACCAAGTTCACATGGGCAGAAGCGCAGAATGCCAACTGGGTAGATATGCTATTGAAGGTTATCAGCCAACTGACACCAAAGCCTCTTTCTTCTTTGTATTTTCTAATTTGATGGAAGTTTCATGACTTGTTTGTACTATTGTGAAACAATAGAACCATAACTCAGGGCTTCAAAGTTACACAGCCTATTTCATCTTCTTTTGAAGATGGTTCTATAACATTTCTGATACGATTTTCTTCCCTTCTAGGAAGTTAAGGGGCACCTGTGATGTGGGACTTCATGTGGGAGTCCAAGCCAGGAAAGAAGGAATTATAATTTTGCTGGAGCGAGATCTAAAGGGAGCCTTCCCCTTCCAAATGGAGACCAAATGGCAGGTGACAAGTGGTAGCCCAGAATAAGTGAAAGAACAAAGAGTCAGGCACAGGGTCAGAGTTCAAATCCCCAGAAGACCACTCATGAGCTGGGTGCCCATGGGAAAGTGACAGCCTCCCCACACTTCGGTTTTTCTCACCTGTAAGACAGGTGTATCTTCTTCCAGGAATTTTAACAGAGATGATCAAATAAGACCAGGTCCACAAAGCACTAACACCGGCTTTGTTGCATGTGCCATTGCACTTGCCGCTTTTTTAAAAATTGTTTTAGGGGCGCCTGGGTGGCGCAGTCGGTTAAGCGTCCGACTTCAGCCAGGTCACGATCTCGCGGTCCGTGAGTTCGAGCCCCGCGTCGGGCTCTGGGCTGATGGCTCAGAGCCTGGAGCCTGTTTCCGATTCTGTGTCTCCCTCTCTCTCTGCCCCTCCCCCGTTCATGCTCTGTCTCTCTCTGTCCCCCAAAAAATAAATAAACGTTGAAAAAAAAATTTTTTTTTTAAAAATTGTTTTAATTTGGGGTTTTTAAAAAAGATCTTATTTACTTGTGTGTGTGAGAGAGAGAGAGAAAGAAAGAAAGAGAGAGAGAGTTAGGGAGAGGCAGAGAGAGAGGAGGACAGAGGATCCGATGCAGACTCTGTGCTGACACCAGAGAGCCCAATGCGGGGCTGAAACTCACGAATCATGAGATCATAACCTGAGCTGAAGATGGACGTTCAACCAGCTGAGCCCACCCAGGTGCCCCAATTTTGTTTTTTATGTGGGTTTTCCCCCTTTTTCTTCTATTTTTTTAAATTTTTTATTTTTTAATTTACATCCAAGTTAGTTAGCATATAGTCCAATAATGATTTCAGCAGTAGAATCCAGGGATTTTTAATTTTAAGTTTATTATTTTGAGAGAGAGAGAGCACACACAAGTCAGGTAGGGGCAGAGAGAGAGGGAGAGAATTCCAAGCAGGCTCCGCTGAGTGTCAACTCAGAGCCTACACAGGGCTCGAACTCACGAACTGTGAGATCGTGACCTAAGCTGAGGTCAAGAGTGGGACGCCTAAGTAACTGAGCCACCCAGGCACCTAGCCTCTTTTTTATTGTAGTTAACAACGTTACGTTATTTCCAGGTGTGCAACTTAGTGACTCAGCTCTGTAGGTTATGCTGTGTTCAAAAGCTCAGCTGAACACCTTCCATTTGTTCCTTATCCCTGCTGGCTTCCCCGGGGAACAGGGAAGCTGCAGCAGGTAGCCGGCCCTTCCTGGGGTCCCCTCATGCCAGGGAGCTCTGCCCAGAGGACGAGCTGCCGGCCCCATACCAGCTGCTCACAGGCCCCTCTGAGCTCACCCCTTTTCTAGAATTCTCTGAGGGCTTGTCAAAGGAGCAAAGGCCTCCAGGAGGGTGGAAGGAAAGCTCGCGCAAGCTTTGAAGCCCGCCATAATGCTGGGCTGGCTCCTCCTCCCTGCTCAGGACGTCCCCTGAAGGGGAAGATATAAAGAGAATCTGTGATGAGCAAATGGGGGACAGCAGAGAGCCAGGATCTGTATCAACAGCTTAATTCTCTACTTTCTTGTCAGCCCTGATAGCTGGCAGCCAGGATAATTTGAAATGAAGAATGTTTTTCAAGGAGGAGCAACGGTCCTTCATCTGAGACTAATTTGTTGTCCAAAATTGTACTGCAGTAGTTGTTTGGAAACTGCAGATTAAACTGTGCATAAAAATACAGCCAACTCTTGATTATCCACACTCCTGGATAATCCAAAAACAACAGATACCTTCAATGATTTCTATTTGGTTTCATAATGCAGGATTATTTTCCCTCAACGTTTTTGGTTTTGTGCATTTAATCGTCTTCAGGGTATTGCCAGAGAGCTGGGGGATCTATAACCTTCTGTTAATTGCGGAACTACCAAGGTTTCAGCGTCGTGCCCTGCAATGCGGGAGCTGCCTGGGTATTTCTAAATAAAAACACAATGCAGGAGAGTGGAGAAGGAAGTGGGAAAGAAGGAAGACGGTTGGAGTTTGTGTCCTTTCCACACACAGACGACGGACAGGTGGCAAAGAGCACAGGCTCTGGAGTCAGACTGTGGAATTCAAACCCTGGCTCTGTCTCCTACTCGTTGTGACTATGAGCACTTTGTTAACCTCTCACGGCCTCTGTTTTCTCATCTGGAAATTGGGGTTAATGATGGCAGCCACGTGGTGAGGCTGTTGTGAGGATTCCATGCAGGGTGTTTAGTACAGAGCCTGGCACACAGGAAGCATTCGATGGACGCACATGAATACTAGTAAGATGTTAGCTACGACCAGCTCTCGGCAAGCTGGGTGGCAAATCTCCTGCAACTGGTGTTCCATAACACCCTGTGGGATTCCCTGAAGGACCCCACCCAGGGGCTGTGGACAGTGTGTGACCCTTCCGAGCCCCCGAGTGAGGATGACCCAGGTGTCAGGGGAGGAGGCAGCTGAAGCCGTGGATGGGCACTGGGGGAGAGCCCAGGACAGCTGTCAGCTCCTCTGTGTGCTGAGTAAACAGGCCCACCATCCAATCTTAATTATCCTGCCTAATGGGGTAAAGCGATTATGATTCATGGAAAATTAGCCATTAGCAGCTGGGCTTGGGAAAGCAAACAGCCCTCGATGGCGCAGTCCAAACCCCAGGTCAGGGGAGAGGCCCGGTGTGTCGGGAGGGAAGCACAGGCTTCCTCCTGGAGCTGCTCTTTGAGACAAGGGACATAGGGAGACCTTCCGCCCATTCAGGTTTGGGTCCGAGAAGAAGGAAACGGAAGCAGGGAGTACAGGCCCGCCAAAGCAGACAGATGAGAACAGACAGCAGGAGAGCTGTTCCAGAGCCCAAATTTGCAGAGTTCGTGTTAGCCTCAGAAGAACCCCAAACAGGTCAAGGAACCCAAAGCAATTCAATGTGGTCAAGGTGAAGTTTCAGGATGACACTTGTCCTACAGTAAGGTGACCTGGATTCTAGGCCTGGTTCTGCCAGGAACTTAATAATTAATAATAATAATAATAATAATAATAATATAGGAGTAACAGCTACTAGGTGCTGTGCAAAGCTCTTTACATGGACGATCCCTTTTATCCTCACAGGCTTTATGAGGATCTTTACTTCCACCCCCATTTTACAGATGAGGAAATGAGTCTCCAGCTTGAAGTCACTCACCTAAAAAGCAGGTGATCTGGGATTCGAACCAAAGTCCTCATGATTCCAAAGTCGCTCCTCTGGGCCAGCTGTTCTGGCAAGACACACACAGCTGCTTGACGTGTGAAAGGAAGCACTTCTAGCCAAGAGTTTTGTGGGAACCCCCTGAAAGAGAACTATCAGAGGTGGGGGCTGCTCTCCTCTGCATCCTGCCTGGTGGGCCGGGGCCAACCAGCTCAACTGAGAGACAAGGGCTCAGAAGTCTGGGCTGGAAATGACAGCCATGAAAGTAGAAGTAATGATTTTCTTTCTACATTTTTACAGCAAGAGCTTTGACGGGTCTCCAGGTGCCTTCTCACATGTGCTCAGGGCTCCTGACTTCCCTCCCTGTTCCCAGGCTCTGGAGAGCAGAAGGCCTCCAGCTCACAGGCAGAGGCTTCACTGATGCTGGGGACCCAGCATCACCTCTGACCACCAGCCCCTCCCTGCCTTGGGTGGCCCTGCAGCTGGCCACTCACTGGCACTCAGGGGGCTCTGGGTCTGGAGCCCACATGAAGGGAAGGACACTGAGACAGGTGCTTCTGAAAGAGCTTCTGACTCCTCCCACTTTCCTCCACCCTCGCCCCCTTAGCATGCCAGGGTCCGTGGGATCAGCTGGGTGTGGAGTGAGAACTGGGGCTGGGACTGGCCATTGGGCCTCATTGTCTAGCTTGGGCAAAGCCAGGCGGGTCTGAATCACCCCCTCCCCCACAGTCCTCGAAGCGTTCCATGATTCTCAGGGGCAGAGCCAGCATTGCTTTGTCAGCAGGCTGTTTTCTGAGCCTGTGCGTCATCCTCAACCGCCATCCATCATCCCTTCTGCATTTAAACCACCTCCTTGTGCTCCATCTCCTCCTTTTCTCCCTGCATTCACCCTGCCTCTCACCCACCAGGCTGCCCTCCCTCCCTTCCCATGCAGCTGGAAGCGTCCAAGATGGAAGGGTCCTCACAGAGTGAAATTCAATTCTACAGGTGCTAAACTGAGGCCAGAGGGCCCACTGCTCCAGTCACGGGACTGGTGACAGGCAGAACTCTGGCTGGGCCCGAGGGCTCCTGACTTCCTGTTCAGTGTTGCCTCCTTCCAGAGGTTCGTTAAGACCCAGGAGCCAGCACCTTGTGCAGTGCCCAGGGCAGGGCTGGGTAGGACGGAGTCTCTGTGTAGGGCTGGCTAACCAGGTGTCCCATCTTCCCACTTGCTCTCACTCTGCCTGACAATAGGAAAATGAACTAAAACATGACTGATGGCTTCATTGAGCCCTGGGTTCCAGTCATCTTTTCTGCTCAGTTTCCCCCAGTATGAAGAGCAGCTCCTAAAGAGTCAAGTGCAGATCAGGAGGTGGACTTTATAGCCAATGGAGAACTTCAGCCCAAGGAAACAGGTCATGTGTAATTAGCAGCAGCTACCAGAAGCTACCTCTCACCCCTACCCCTCCCCAGCCCCCAGCTCCCTGGCCTTGGCTCTCTGAGCCCTTGGATCTCTGAGTGAAGAAATTCCCTCGTCAGAGAGTAATTGCCCCTGGCTCCCCTCATTTCTAATCAACAAGCCAAGGTATTAGTTCCTGGGAGCATGATTGATTTCCAGGGACTTGGAACTTAATTACATTTTTGCAAAGTCTGTTTGGAATCCTCAGAGAAGTGAGACACTTTCCGTTCTTTGAACTTACCCTGTAGGAGGGCTTCCAGCATCTCAAATATTCCATTCATACTTCCTCGGGCCAAGGGAGGGGCATCCTACGGCTGTCGGTTTTAATCTTTCCTTACCCAAGATGCCCAACCCCTGGAGTTTTGCCAGAGGAACTCGCGTTCTCATGCAGAAGAATCCCTCACTCGGTCCTCTCCATGCCAGCAGTACCCCGATGATGCCCAAGTCCCGCCTGGGATGCAGGCCTGCACACTCCCTCCCTGCCCCTACAGGCCCAGCCAGCCAGCCTCACCTGGGGAGTCGAGCTGGGCCAGGCCTCTGGCTCCAAACCTCCAGCTCAGGAGATACTCTTTTTATTACTCTAATCAGCAGCAGCATGATTACTAATAATTGCCATTTATTGGGCACTATGTGCCAGGCCCTATGAAATACTTTTCACACAAAACGTCTTCCCAGCCTCACAAGAAACCTACGAAAGTAGATGTGAACCTCCCCATTTGCCAAGGAAGAAAGAGTGGCTCATAGGGACTCAGCAGTTGACCCAAGATGACACAACAAAAGTGGCCAAACTGGGCTTTAAGTAGCCCAGTCCCTCTGGAAAATCACCTCAGTGGCCAGTTCAGCATGTTCTCTGAGGCTCGGTTAACCGACCCTGTCCCCCATCTCTCCAGGGCCACCTTGCCTCTGATTGGGTATCCCCTTGAGACTGGACCCCTTCCTGAAGCTTGATGGCTGCAGTGTTACTCCCTGCTTTCACAAGGACCTGATTGCATAATAAAGCAAATGAGGCAAAAAGGTAACAACTTTTCTGTAAGTGTGAAATTATATCAAAATTAAAAGCTTAGACAAGTAGAGTTCTGGTTCAGCATATCTAATTTATAGGAGTTTTGCGGCCCTACTCTATATTGTTAATTTTACATATTTTACATTGATGATTGAAAGCTCAAGAATAATTTTAGCAATATCTGCTCAATAAAGTCATATGAGATCGCCTATGAGATAAGATTATTATAAATAAATAAATATCATTAAAAAAAAAAAAACCCAGCATGGAGCAAATGTACTTCATGACAATAGCATGTTCACCTGGTCTTCAAGAATCACATGAGCTGGACTCCTTGTTTGTCTGCCAAGCCCACCTGTCAGGATGCCTCTCACCATACCTGCCTCCTCCCTGGCCTCATGCCATTGCCCATGCTGACTGCTTATGCCTGGGCCATGGCTCTCTTTCCCCCAGACCTGCCCTATCCCATGGATGGGTATAGCCCAGGGTCTGCCCAAGTCTGCAGGCCCACACTGTGTTCTAAAACGTGGCTCAAGCCCTGGACTATTAAGAGCTGCCCAGACCAAAGAAAGTCTGAGCCCAGGAGGATCCACATTCTTGCCCTATTGCACTCTGCCTTCCTTCGTGGGCCTAGACCTTCTAGATTACTGGGAGAGATGCAAGTTCATTGGAGGCTCTTGCTCACAGACTCAAATTTATAATCCTGGATGGAATTTCAAATTTCAAATCTAATTTAATGGAAGCTTCCTATGGGCTGTTGTTCTGGTTAAAGTAACACATATTTGGAGGGCACAATGAAGAAAGGGGTCCAATGTTTTCAGAAATAGCTTAATAAACCTGGATCTTTCTAACGTGATATAGACCAACAGGTGAGTTCCAATCACCTGCTGAATACCCATGTCAGTGAAATATGCTGCATTAGAAAAGACAGAGGGTATTAGTATATCTGAGCAGCATGATGTTGGGGGACTGTGGACACTGTCATGTAATGGGCCGGCCTGTGACTTCACCCACCCATATCCATTGCCAGTATAAATACAGCCCCAAACCTGAAACCTCTGTCTTCAGACATTCCCAGCGGACCAGTGTGCCAGCTCCCTGGAACATGATCCCTCAGCTTGCAAACGTGCAGCTCCCCAGCCCTTTCTGAGGCAACCCTGCCATTTCCCCTGACCCTGGCTGGCATCCAAGTCCAAGCCTCAGGTTAGGGGTATCCTGGCTCACCAGAATCTGCAGTCACCTGCCAGGGCATACTCCAGAGCTCATAAGAAGCAGGTCTTCTCTAGCTGCAGGCATCCCTGAAGATACTTGTTGTTTTGAGAGCCACCAAGTCATTGCTGAAAGTGGAGGAGGGAAGAGGAAATGATAGTGAGAAAGGGAAGTTGAGGATCAGAATAGAAATAGGAGGAGAATCCATGTCTGCAGAAATTTCCAAACCTTTCAGTGAGGGCAAGGAGTTGGCCTCTGTCTCCTTCCCACCCTCCCTGCCAGCCATTTGCCACCCCCATTTACATGGACCCATTCATCAAGTGGCCTGGAAATGTCTGTAAGCAGCCAGATCCAATCTTCTCAGACAGCGGTGAAGGCCAGCCCTGCTCGGTAGCAAACCTCAGCTCCAGCCACCCCAGGAACAAAAGCAAAGAGGGGTATTGGTACAAAGGGTGTGACAGAGAGAAGTGAGCCTCCAGCTCAATCCAGGAAATTGCATGAAGGAAAAACAACTAGGGCTACCTTGAAGACCCCAGTGTGAGATAGTGACCATGGGCCAGTGCCTGGGATCCTACCAGGAACCAGACACTTGGCAGGGCAAGTACTCTTGGAAAATATTAGAGTGCGAGGTAGATTCCTATCAAAACTAAGGGAGAGGAATTCATGACATTAGGAGCAGAACTGACTGGCCAGCCCTGGACCTAGGATGGTGTGAGGAGAAGAGGTTCTAATATTAAGTCCAGTGCTTCATGCTGGGCAGAAAGATTGGATATGGACAAGTTTTTATTTAAATTCCAGTATAGTTAACAGACAGGGTAGTATTAGTCTCGGCTGTACAGTATAGTGAGTCAACACTTCCATACATCACCCTGTGCTCATCATGACAAGTGCCCTCCTTAATCCTTATCACCTATGTAACCCATTCCCCCCACCCACCTCCCCTCCGGTTACCATCAGTCTGTTCTCTATAGTTAAGAGTCTATTTCTTGGTTTGCCTCTCTCTCTCTTTTTTTTCTTCCCATATGTTCGTCTGTTTCGTTTCTTACATTCCACATATAAGTAAAATCATATGATATTTGTCTTTCTCGGACTGACTTCACCTAGCATAACACTCTCTAGCTCCATCCACATTGTTGCAAATGGCAAGATTTCATTTTTTATGGCTGAGTAATATTCCAGTGTGTGTGTGTGTGTGTGTGTGTGTGTGTGTGTGTGTGTGTGTACACACATCACATCTTATTTATCCATTCATCAGTAAATGGACCCTTGGACTGTTTCCATATTTTGACTATTATAGACAATGCTGCTAAAAACGTCAGTGTGCGTGTATCCCTTTGAATTAGTATTTTTTTATTCTTTTACTAAATACCTAGTAGTGCAACTGCTGGATCCAAGTTAACTGGGAAATACTGTGTAGTACCTTCAGCACCGCCAACCCCCTCTTACTCCCTACCCCGTACACACAGTGATTTTCAAAGAGTGATCCTGGGATTCTCATTGCTTTTGATTAGACCAGCCCTTTTCCTTCACTTGCCACTGTTCACAGAGCCCATCTGTCCCCCCTTCACCCCTGAGACCTCCTCCTTCTAACCTCTTTCCAAGTGATCTCCCTGCACATGGCAAGTGGGAACACACAAGAAAGGAGCTGAGATAGAACATACAGGAAGAAACCTATGGTTTTGAGCTCAGAGGCTGCAGGCTTTTCTACAGCTGGAGCCTGTCCTTCCTCTGAGAGGTCTGGGATGACCAAGAGAACAGCCCAGCCCCAAAGCTGAGAGCCAGGCGAGGGATAAGTAAGAGGGAGTGAGCCTGTGTAATAAGAATCTTTATAGTCATAAATACACTCAATTGGGTATCTGCTATGTGCCAAGCACATGGCTAATCTCCCCATCTCATTTAATCCTCAAGACAGCCTTTAGGCAGAAATTTTCTCTGTTTACAGGTGAGAAATCCAACTTTCAGATAGATTAAGTAATTTGCTCAAGGCCACAAAAGCAAATGAGACCAAGATTCAGAGAAATCCTGCTGTTGGTCCCAAGGAAAATGTTTCCTTCACTGCTCATCTCCATCTCTCACCAGCAGACAAGAGGAAGTGGGGAGGGAGTTGAGCAGAAACCCCAGAGGGGACCATAGTCCCCCACTGTCACCAGCTGACATTAGATGTCCTCACCAGTCTCATGTGTAGGCCTCAGCTTCTTACCTGATGGAGCCTGAGACCATCCTGGCTACTTTTTTTTACCTCCTCCATAGGCTCAGGTGGTATCCAGGTCTGGGACTCAGAATCCCCACCTCAACTTCTGATTCTGCCCACTACCTCCAATGGTGACTTTTATCTATCCTGGCCTCATTTTCTGGCCTTTATCTATCCTGGCCTCTATCCTCCACCACAGAGGAGTTGATGGTTACCTTCTATCCTAAAGAACTACCTTGGAAAATATTAAAGTTGAAAAAGAAAATAAAAGATTGGCACACTTAGGAAAAGGAGATTAGCTCTTGTTGATACTATCATTTTACCTGAACAACAGGAAGTTCCTATCCAGACCCATTGCCCCCTTGGTCATGGGAGCCATGGAGTAGCCTGAGTTGGTCAATAAGCTCAGAAAGATGGGAAGTGAGCTAAGAAAGAGGGCCAGGTGCCCTGAAAGAAACAAACTGATAGTGCTCCATCCCTAGACCAGGCCAAGACCTCAAAGACCTACACATGGCTAGGTGCAGGGCAGAGGTCTTTCACTTGGCAGAAGGATGAAAAATGAAGGAGAAAGGGAGAAAAGATCCTGTTTTCCACATCTAGAAATTCAGTCAAATGATCAAGCTTTAAAAGCTGTCTGAGTTGTTCAAAACAGACAAGAGCTCTGCCTAGTCGTGTTGGGTTGGGTTGGGCTGAGAAGACACATTTATAAAACATCAAAAAATAAAAGTTCTAGTAGCTGTTCACAGCCCTCAGACTCAACTCCTCTAGGGACTTCTTTCTAAAGGGATATCTATGGCCTCAGGCCTAGAAGAGTCAGGACTGGAAATTCAGTTGGTCAACCACCCCAGCCACTTCAATAACTGATAACTATCATCCCTGGGGGATGTGCAGGAGGTTGAGGCTTTCAGAGAACAGGTGTTTTATTTATCTATCTGTATGCTTTTGTAATGTGCAATAACACATTCAATCTCTCAACTAATATTTATTGGTTACTTTGTGCCAAAGGTTGTGCTATACTTGTGTGGGAACAGACAGTAATGAAGATGTGGCCCCTGTACCCCATGAATTATTGACTAACGGAAGAGATAGACATACAAACAACTAACCACCAATACACATTATTCTGAGTGCAATAAGGGATATATGAAGAAAGTGCTGAGGAGGCAGATAGACAGAACACAAGGTGTCTTCACAGAAGATGTGACATTTGAGCTGATTATCAGAGGAGGAGTATAAATTCTCCAAGTAGGAAAGAGAACTCTTCAGGCAGAGGAAACAGCTCCAGCCAAGGCAAGATGATGTGAAAGAGCATGACTGATTTGATTTGATTGGAATGGGGAATGAATGAAGCCTGGAGCAGGAACTGATGATCAAGCGTCATAAACAACCATTTACTGGTCAAAGAGGCACCATGATAATGTATTTACATTTAACCCAACTGTCCCTAAGAACAGACCTTCCAGAGGGCAGTCATGTTGGAAAAGCATCCAGTCTTTTACTAGATTCCTAAAAGGATCATTAGGATATTTTACCAAAGTTCCAGTTTCCTTTCTAAAGCCATTCTAAAATCAGAGATTTCACTAGGGTCTGAGTGAACTAGATCTTGGACTCTCCTTTCCCACCTCCAGTACTGGGGCTGTGCTGGTACTGCACCCATTTACCCTCAGATCCATTCCTTGCCCTTCCTTTGCTCTGTTCTGTATTGTGGTAAGGACAGGGAAATTGGCCCTGGAAGGCTGCACCCCCCAGGCTTCTGGCTGGGTTCAGCCAATGGAGAGTAGAGGACAAGAGAAACAGAAAAGCCAGGGCAATTCTACATCTTCTTCTTTGCCTCAGGTAGTGTCTCTGCCACAACTGTGACTCTTCCACAACTCTAGCTCCTGCTAGACACATCCACCCTGGTTCCAGCTCCCACTGAATATATCCACCATGGTTCTAGCTTCCTACTGGTGACCCAATCCCTGGGCTCTGGTAACATCTCACACTCCTTTTCCCCAGCCTAGGGATAGTAGTATATCCTAAGTGTTGCTAACTAATGTGTTGTCATACCATCTCCTGTTTGGCTTTCTAATTCCACTATCATCAATTTTACACTAAACTCTCTGAATTATAAATATTTAAGATGCTCTTTCTACTTTTAAGCTTGAACCCTAAATAATACAGAGACTGTATTTTATTTATCTTTGGATCTCCCACAGCACCTGATACAGTGGTTTTCTGAGTGAGTACTGAGTATTTGTTGGATGGGCAGATGGATAGATACTTGATTAGATAGATGAATGGTGGTGTGATTGGGTCGATGAAAGGATGGATGGATCTTCATGATCTAATGAGGATATTTTGATTTTGTGAAAATCAAGGAGTACATTTCAAGAGAACTACTAAAAAGATGATTCCAAGAGACCTGTAAGAATGACCAGAGGTTCAAAATAGCTGTACAACCACAAGACAAGTCAAATGAGAACCAGCAGCTTGAAAAGCACACAAACAGAGGGAGACTTTGTCAAGTTTGAATTTGAATTGAGTCACCCACTATTTCACTTTCTTTTTGGATCTCTTCCTATATTTGCAGAGATTAAGGGAAGAAGGTGTATTAGTGGCAAGTAGTCCTAATTTTCATCTGGCAGGCATTTCCACCACATTTATTATGCCTGAGTCTCTACAAAGTGAAAGAGATATAATGGAAGGAACTTCATCACCATTGATTCTCAGTCATGCACACTTGAAGAAGTTGCCAAATGGCTACAGTTCTGGACTGGAAAGAACCTGAGTGTCAAAACAACTGTAATCTGTGGGGTTCTTGGGGATGTTCAACAATTACATTCTCAGAATCCTGAACCCTTCTGAGTATATTGCCTTGAATAATTAACAACATAAAGACCAAACCCTTCCAAAGCCACTTTGTTCATCACCCTGATAAGCAAGATTATACTGAAAGATGTTCAATAAGAGAGATATTTCCATCTCAACTATTGGCACTGTGATGTAGGAAAGCACTGAGCACCCAAGTTCCTGGCTCTACCACTTAGGCACTGAGTGTCCACAAGATAGTCAGCACCTTTCCATGAGTCTAAGATTCCTCATCTCCTGTCTTCTTCACAGATTTTTGTGAAACCCATAAATCTCAACACCACAGTGTCATTTGTTTTGTGGTCAATCAGTGTCCACATATGTAACCTAAAACCCTCTAACTGCACTCTAACTCTAGGTTATATTGCCATATCATATAGGATGGGTCTTCCTACTGACAAATCAGAATGAAATATGGGTCATATGAAGAGTAAGAAAGAGACCAGAGTTCACTTAAGGAAAAGAGTCTACCACTGACCAGATCTGGAATGACGAAAATTGCCAAAGTCGATGAAGCATCTCTTTAGTTCCCTCAACCCCTGGCACTCTTCTCCTTATCCTCAAGAGAAAAAAAATCCTCATCTAAGATTTCCTCCCAAGACCAGTGATCTAAGGCTACAAAATTTTGTCCATCCTTCCCATTTGCCTACATCATCTTCTTCCTCTTCCAACACCGCTGATGTCACCTCACTGTCAAAATTTTAAAATACTGATTGCATCAATTCACACCAGGTATAGTATTTCCTGGTAATCCTGTAGTCATGAAGTGCTAACTTTCTAAAGGTTGCACATTGGCCCTAATGTCTTCAGATGTTATTTCAGGTGGAGTAAAGGAGGAGAGAGTTCCAGAGTGAAAAGTGGAAGAGAGGAGCCTTCCTAAGTTATACTTCTTGGAACAAATTATTCAAACTCAAACTGAGGCCAAGATGCTCATCACAAGAGTCTTTTCTTTATTCTATTCTTCTTTCCTCTAGCGCAATTCAAAGTTGGAGGCCAGAGGCAAATCTACCTGGAGGAATTTTTTACTTTCATATCTCTGGGGGGATACAGAAATAAGTTGTTTGTATGGATAGTTCCTGGAATGGGAGATGCTCTCCCTATCCAGAGCCAGTTTGCAGCCACCTCTCAGGCATTCTCATGAGGACTAACCATTTTATAAAACTGATATGGCAAATGTTTCATACCAGGCTGGCCTCCCAGCCACACTGACTGTTCCCTTGATTCCACTCTGCACCATTGGTTGGTGAGTGCTCAGAGCATAAAATCTCCTTTCCAGATTAGCCTCAACAAAACATAAGGAAATGAGGAAGTCTGCTGGCACTGACTCATTGCAAAACCAATTTAAATGATCAAGTCAATCAATAGTTATTTATTGACCATCAACTAGCTTTGGTTATGCTCTGCTCAAAATACCCACCCCTCACTTCCTACTCACAGCCTCTTTTGTGACCCCGCTTACTGACCCCGCCACCACCATCATCACTTTCACCAATAATCAAGTTGACAGCCACCCCCCACCCCCCAACCCGCCCCGGGGGAGCTGTCCAGAATTTCAGCACTGCACGTCAAACCAGGGAGGCGGTTAACTGGCTTCCTTTTCCTCTCTTTGCCAGAAGCAGATGGGAAAGGTGGGAGGAAGGGGATTATTTATTTTCTAGTCTTGCCCAAAGCGATCTCTATTTTGAGGGTCAGTTCCCTCCGCCCCCATCCCAAGCCCAACATTAGCTTGACTGACAGTGGCCCCCACCTCAGCCCAGCTCCAAGAGGCCCAACCTGACCCTGTTTACATTGCATGGGAGTGCCTCTGCATTGCAGAACTTTCCAGTTTCAGGATTTTGCAAATTTTATGAGAATTTTCAGTCAAGCTGATTTTTAGCTCCCCCTCTCCCCTCCAGCTAAAATCAAGATCTTTCATCCAGCTCTGATCTCAGAGGGACTTTTTTCTTAGCACTTGGGGCATGATTAAATAACAGGCACACGTGCACACACCAGCCCCAAACCCTTTTATTTCCCAGATCTTTCTCCAGTAATGAAGCCTGAAGTGGAAAACTACTGTGCAGAGAAACTGTGGCAGCAAGAGGAAGAGCAATAGACAATGTGACAGCTTGGCTTCTATTGGAGAGAGAGGTGAGGAAGTTTGCTCATGAAACAAGGACAAACTAAATATGTGTATCAAATGGACGCCTTTCCAAGGAGAACTTGGGAGGTTCAGTGATTACCAGTCGGGGGTCCATTAGCTGTGGATAGAGGGGAATCAGGAAACATCTATCTTTCTCTATGCTCTAGAGAGCCTGAGAGGATAAGAAGGGGATTGGCTGCAAGGAGCATTCTTTTCCTCATCCAGTTGACGTGATCATTAACTCTACCAATTATGGCAATATAAAGAAATCATTAAAATGCAATTATTACAGCTGTATAAGTTTATAGCTGCATAACTACATCAAAAGGCTGCCTTTGTAGGTCTTTATGTGCTCCATAAACCTGAATAAATTGCAGCAGAAAAAAGATTACTTCAATATGAATCAAGAACAAATTCTAAATTTATGTCCTACTCTTTGGAGACAGCAGCACCAAAAGGCCTGGGTCCTTTCATAACCCCTGGCCCACTGGGTATACCTTGCTAGAGCCTTCTCTTTGTTATGGGCATGCATACCCCATGGGTTGTCTCTGGTCAAATGGACCCATACAAATGAAATAAAAGCCAGCTGAGCAAGTTCAAAAAAATTACCACAACCCCATCCACTTGCATGATGTCTTATAATTCTTACATTCAACAACCCTACAGCTAGGTGAAGTAATTATCCACATTCTACAAATTAAAAACTACGAGTCAAAGAATTTTTTAAGAGACTTGTCTAAGGTTGCATGGTAGACTGCACAGTGTCAATTTGTTTCCCCCACTCACTCCAGATCCACATCTCACCCTTCTTCTGGGGACTGGAGGAATAGGCTCCCTTACCCTCTAGCTTTCTATTAGGTTGGGCCAAGGGGAAGAAATGGACAGAAAACAAAGTGTGGGGGAAGAGAGAAACTAGGATTTTTATTCCCCTGGATCCCTCACTGTCTGGTCATGGTGTGGCAGTGACTATGTTTCTCTGCCCCCAGGCACAGGTGCTGCCAGGTGTCCCCCTTCTCAGTGATAGTTAGGGGCCTCTCCAGGTTCTGATAATCAGTCCTTTCCTTTGTCCCTGCAGGTCCGGGGGCATGGAAGTTTCCCTGCTGTTGCTAGCTTCAGGGTGCTTCACCCTTCCTGGGTGGTTTCCCCCTTAAACCTGCACATATCCCTTCTTTCAACCCTGTTCATTGATTTTTGAATGTGCCCACTGTTTTCTTGCCAGGGCCCTGACTGAGACACACAACTAATGAGTCTGGGATCTGAGCAAAAACCCAGATCATCAAAACCTTAGGAGTCCAGGCCTGAATAATTTAGAAAATTTAATTTGCTATAGACACAGACATGCTAATTGTCATCACCATCAAAGCTTTAAGTCCCACACTTTACTTGGCACTGTGCTGGGCCACTTACCAAAAGAATTACAGGAATACAGGCTCTGTCTTCCAGGAACTTCCATGCTGCATCAAGCCCACTGACACAAGCCACTCTGTAGAGTACATGTACCAGATAGAGACATCCCAAACCGACACCTGGATGGACAATGGTTGGGGAGGGGCATCCTATGGGGTGAAAGTAAATGCATTTGGGAGTTGAGGGGTAAACATCTAGAAAAGCACATGTTCTATTTCTAAACTAGGTGAAGGAGAGGAATGGGTCAGATCACCCAAAATTGCTAACGATTCCAAAACATTTCTATTTGGCTTTGACATGCATGATTAGACAATACATCATTGTTTTGTTTGGGGATTTCTGTGGTAGATATGCCTTCCTAATTAATTTTCATTAGACTCCTAGTGAAGACTGCTATTGCTCCTAGAGTTTATGAATTCCTTTGCCACCTGGGAGGAAGAAACAGAAAAATCTGGCCTCCAATGTTCCTGGCAGTGATCTGAAGGAGAGCAGATTGCCCACACATGGCCCACCATAGTTCCCTACCTGCTTTTGTCTGGGTCTGACATTTTCACTCTGTAAGAACTGAGATCATGGGTCTATGCTTATGGAATGTGACTCAGGTTCTCAGGACACAGCAGGCCCTTGCTGACCACAGTGGCTCTATAATCCTTCCCTTGGGGATCCGAATGTCTCAGAAGTAGTAATGTGGGTCTTCTTAATGAATCAGAGACAGAGGGCAGAAGTAAAGACTAGATATGGTTGAAAGTCAGAAGACTCTGGCTCCAGTCCATCTAAGCTGAGTTTCCCTGAAGATGTCCTTGAACCTTACTGAATTTCAGTATTTCATGCTTGAAGATAGAGAACATAATAGTCATGTCAAGATTTAAAGTGAGACACTCTGCCTGGCATATAAGGCTCTCTCCATGAATACTGGTGGAATCGAATCATGGATGAGGGAATGCTGGGTAAATGTTAAATTCTATATGTCTACATTGTTATTATAGGGTTTTAGAGTTAGAAAAAGTCTTGCATCACTTGTAGATAAATCTTACTGAACTCCAATCCATTGTAAAATAATATAATTTTTTTTTTTTGCAAATAATGGCAGCTAATACTTCTGTGGTACTTACTATGTACCAGACCATAGTCTATGCACTTTATCTAACTGAAGCCATTTAATATTTGCTGTTATCCACAAAATAGGTGTTATAATTCTTCTTATTTTGGATATGAAGAAACTGAGACTCAGAGAGTTCACATAGGTGGCAAGGAGCAAAGCTGGGATTTGAATTCTGGGTCTGGTTCCAGACTCTGTGCTCCTCACTTCCCTCCTTCCTCATGAATTGCTGGATGACAAAGTAAAAATTGATGTACCAGAAAAGAGGTATGAATAAAGTACTGTCAGAGTGCAGAGGTGGGGGAGACTCCTCATGGCTGGGGCAAATGTTGAGCCGGTCCAGGAAGAATGAGAAGAAACTGGACACACAGACAACAGGTGAAAAAGGCCAGAGTAAGCAAAAGCACAGAGATGGGAACAGTGCATAGTTCCATGTAGGGTCACAAAGAGGCTTATGGGAGGCAAGTTAAAGCTTTGACAATGGGTTAAAGTGCAGGTTCCCCAGAATGGTAGGCTAGGCTGGATTTATTTTTTCCCTCAAGGAAATGGGGAGCCACCAAGAGTGTTTGAGCGAGAGTTCAACAGGAACAGAACGGTGTCTGAGAAAGAGTTAATGAGACAGTTGTGTGTAGGCTGGTGTGAGGAGGAGAAACTGCAGGCAGGAAGACCACGTGTCCTCACCATCCCAATAGGCAGTTCTGCACCCACTGAGATAAATAAAGACTTGTTGACTGACTGACAGACTGGCTGATTGACACAATGCCTCCAAACCACAAACCCATCTCCACCCAAAGGCCCCTCCTTCAGAATGAACCACAACGGCAGCGCTGCCCGAAAGTGGGGACAAGCTCTGAGGATAAATGATGGGAAAGAGCCATAACCCTGCATTACTAAGTGGACAAAGGCTGGAAACTAAAAGCCTCCCACCAAACCCCCCCCCGAAAAAAAAAAAAAAACAAGGGGCAATGTCAATGGACAGAGAAACACCCCCTGTGGACTGAAAACATCTCCAATTCTTTTTCCTTTTCTCTCGTCTCCCTCGATCGTGAAGGGAAAATACATGGCAGCTGCATAAAAATGATGGTTTTATTTCCACATGTGAGGTTGTCAGGGAATTTGGCTATAACCTTTTATTAGATGTTAATAATTTAGAAAAGGGAGAAGCATTCCCCAGTCAAATCTAATCTCGTACAAATAAATACTTTGCAGAGGAAAGAGAGCATCACATCCATCCTGGGATGAACAGACGATTATCAAGCCTTCACACGTTGCTGGCATCCATCAGCCGGGCCATTCGCTCTGGTTAATGGCAATTACATTACTTTCCTTGGGTCTGTTTTCAGTAGTTAGACTCGTAGCTCTGGGTGGCTCTCTCCTATACTGACTCTCCAAGGCTTCCCTCCATGCGTCCGTGAGGATCTATGTTCTCTGTGTGTGTTTGAGTGTGCACTGTAATAGCTATACATCGAAAATAGTCTGCAGTGCTTGATCTTAATGCCCAGTGTTAACTCAAGAGGCCCCCTATGACTTAATGTTCAATTAAAGCCAAGACATTCAGTTGAGGGTGCAGAAGTGACTTTCACTTCATGCTCACAGGCAGGGGCCTCAGCCTGCAAAAGGCCCTAGTTAACCAGATGCAATGTGAGTATTTGCTTCACAAGTTAGGTATTTTCTTATTCCGGTTCACGCTGACAACTGGACACGAGTCCGCCCTTTGTGGTACTGTGCACGTTGGCAGTAGCTATACGGCTGTCAGCCTGCTATGAAATGTTAGTCAACACATGTTTGGGCGTCCATATATTGGGGTTTGTGATTACAAAGCTACTTTTCCCCTTTGCAAAGAAAATGAGCATTAAGGAAGCAAAGATGTAGTAGATGAGATAACAAGAGAAGGATATGCTGACTACAAAGTATGTCCAAGGTAACTTTTTTCACTGTGAAGAAACAGAGTCATCGTGATGCATTGGCCCGCTGTCCTGGGTTCTGGAGCAGATCAGAACACGTGGCCACAGCTCTGCCTCAGTTGGGCACATTGAGGTTTATTTTCATTTACTTTTCGGCTCCTCTCCCAATACCAGCCTCCCACCCCAGATGGAGCAGTTCTCCCCAACCAGATCAGAAATCCCTCCAGTCTGGCCAGAACCCTGGCAAAGTCTCCAGGATCTCACCCAGCTGCCATCGTCCCCACAAAGTGCCCGACGTGAGGGTAACCCAGCGGAGTGTTGGTAAACCAGTTTTCCAGCAGGGGAGAAAAACCAACCCTGACTCATGGCATTTGCCCATTTCTGTGGTGTAAATATTCCCACCGTGGCCAGTTTCAAGACACCAACCATGTAACCACCGGCTTGTAACATTCCTGAACACTTAACAGTCAGCCAGTGTGAGTGAACTCCAGCACAGCACTGTAAAGGTTCCCCTCATCCCAGCTGCCCCTGAGGGCCTCCAGGCTTAGGCAGGTGGTAGGTGCCCCAACCCACGAACAGTCTTCACACTCACTGCTCAGCCTCTGGAGCTTGTGGAACAGGAAGAACCCAACATGCTCCTTAATCAACATCTTGTTCAGAAAGTGTCACTTGCCATAAATACAGGCTTTTAACCTGTCTCCTTGGCAGCTACCTCTGGGAGTAGGGACAGGGAATTCACCATAAATTTCGGAGCTGGTACATTTCAAGGGAGCAGTAGAGGCTCTTAGTCTATAGGAGCTATGGAATGAGCATGTCTCCCAAGCCCCATTGTGGAGGAGGGGGACAACAATCCAGTTTTTTCCATGTCTGCCACCATTCTGGGCGCCCAGGCCAGGGAAAAACCAGCCTGGACTCTTTTCATAAAGTATAGGAGAGAGGCTAAGGGAGCACCAACCTCAGAAGTGTGGAGATTGGAGATCTGTTCGGGTTCAGAGAAACCCATCAATGGTTATTAAGGGGATTACAGGAAATATTTTCTAGGCATTAAAGCTGTTGCCAGAGGCTAGAGAGGAAACAAACAAGACATAGAAACAGGGAGATGGAAACTGAGACAGAGTCAGAGACAAAAATAAAGGGTAGAGAGGCAGACACAGATAGAGATTCCAGGTTCTGCTAAACCTAAAATGCCTGAAATGGCCATATTTCTTTATTGATTCCAGGCTCTGAGTACAGTTCAAGCCCCAGTCAGCCAATGTTCAGCCATCCTGTACCTCAAGTCACTGTTTCATTTTTCGTGGTAGCTGACATGTCGTCCATTTTGTTCAAACTCACAGGCTCTAACAAAATGCTCTAACTCGACTCTGTGGCTCTATCTAAGCCATTTGCTGTCATAAACGTTCTCCTCCCTTCTAGATGACTTTCCCTTTCCCCAAACACATTCTGGTCCTCACCTCACCTGGAAGACATCCCTAGCTAACTGGCTTGGGGCACTTGGTTTCTATCTTGCTCCATCAGCACTTAGGTACTCAATTTGGACAAATGTTTGACCTGGTGATCTGATAATGATTCTGTAGTTATTCCACAGTGTGACTGACCTTAGACAAGTCCCGTCCTGTCCCTTCTCATACCTTCACTTCTTCAACTGCACAAGAAGAAGACCAGACTTTTAGTTTTCTTGCCTTCATCGATTCTGAGTGACGATGGCCACGTAGAAAAAGATGAATAGATGGAGAAACGTACCAATGACAGAAGGACAGATAGGTCAAGTGACCAAATGTGGACTGAGAGCAATGCATGGTGACAGTGTAGCCACGATCTCTAGTTGTCACAGTATCCCCTCTTCCATAGTAACAACTGACCACACAGAATAAAAGCTATAGATCCCAATGTACTTTGTACTTGACTAAGTTCTGGCCTATCAGACAGAAACAAAAGTGACGTATAGCAGCTTCTGGGAATCTCCCATCTTGTAAGGGAGATCCTTACAAGATCCATCCTCCTTTGTTCCTCTTTCTTCTTTCTTCTATCCTTACTGCTGCCTGGAATGGGGATGTGATGGCTGAAGCTCTAATCTCCATCTTGGTCCACCAGGATGAGAATCACAGTGAGCTGGAAAGAAGCTGCATCGCTGAGGACTTCACAGAATAGAATCTCCCTACCGGTCCCAAACTATATCCTTATGGCCTTTTGCTGAGAGAGAAATAACCTTCATGTTTAAGTCACAGTTATTTTGAACCTCTGCTACTTATAGCTGAACCTAATCCCAAAAGAGACAAAGTTATAAAGTTGAGGAGGAATTCCCATTATGTCCATATGGTCAGAGGGCAGAGGTGACTGGTGGAGGTGAAAGGTGATAAAGAGTTGACAACAGGACAACAAGAGCAGTACTTTCCTCAAGCCAGCTCCCAACTTCTTCACCATAGAACCGGCCTTGGACATCTATGGGCAGTTTTCCAGGCCCATCCTTAAAACCTGTCTTCAGGAAGTCTTCCCTTTTTTGACCAGCCCCCTCACATCCAGGATCGCCCTTTCTCAAGGTCCCTGGGGCACTTCCTGTTACTTACTTGGCAGTGGTCAGAATACCTGGTGTTATCTTTGGAAGGGTTTCCATTTTCCCAACCCAACTGGACCATAGGATCCTGGAGGAAAAAAGGTTTTTTTCACTTCTCCCCTACACAATGACGACATCCCAGATTGTCTGGGACAGGTCAGATCTCAGGTATTTGTTCCTGGTGCTCCCTGAATTGTGAAAATTTTAGTGTTTAAAGTGCATCTGCCCAACAACCTTTTTAATGTGGTTGTTTTTGTTTTCTTTAATAACAAAAGTTCCAATTTGGACTCAGAAAATCTGATTCCCATACCCATAGAGCCTACCTAGGTGCTCAATTAAAAGCAAAAAAAATACATTGATTTTTTTTTTTCTTTTTTCTTGATGGATTGGATATCTTGACAAGGGCCCAAGGGCATCTAAGTGGAAAGAGGGACAGGGGCACAGGAATAGGGAAGATGATGAAGTACGACAAGTGGAAGGAGCATGATTGACAGGGGTAGATTCAGGACAGGGAGATGTTGAGCCTGGAACAGTGACCAATGGACCATCAAGACAGGAAAAATGGCAGCCTTTCTCTGCTAACGCACACAGCCCGCTGACCAGTATCCGGGGCCTTGCCACAGCAGGAAACTGGAGAGGTCTTTCTTTAAATAATAAAAGTAAATGGCCGGACTTCCTGGTAAAAGTGGTGAACTGAACACACACATCTAATTTTGCTCTCTCCCCAAACCTCACTAAAAGTACAGCAAAGGGATTGTTTACAAAGGCATAAACCCACAAGGACAAGGCAGAATGGGAAAGGAGAAAACAGCAATAAAATTTTGGAAGCTGCAAAGTGGATGGGCAAAGGATAATGAACTTGACAGACTCAAGACATCGAAGTCACTGCTGGTCGTGAGGAAAGCTGGAAATCAACCTGATTTATAACACAGAATCCTCAAAATGCCCCAGAATCGGCAGCACCAGGGATTTCTGGAGGTGGAGGTGGTGGCGGTTTAGGGGTGGCTAAAATAAGAAGAGGAAGAAAACTGTTAAGAAGCAGAAGCTTCCGGAGCCCCTCCCCTTTGGGGCATCTGGGCAGCCCCCACCCCCATGCTGCATCACGGGACCCATGGCTTCCAGGTGCCAGTGAGGGCTGTTCTTCTTCCCCAAAGAAGGAGACCGGATACCTGCTTCCCCAACATTTCCAGGCATCTGACAACAGCCTCTGAAGTGAAAAATAGAGATTAAAAGAAACAGGAGAAATCAACTAAAACGAAACAGAAGGTGTGAAGGAAGGACACGTTATGACCAGACCCCACTGGAAGGTGCCAGAAATGCATGTCCTCAGCTCCGTGGGGCCTTTGCTTGCCTGTCTGAAATGTCACAGGTGAAAGAGGGCTTACACAGAGTGTGTCCAGAGGTTCTCGAACTCAGCACTGAGGAACCCGGCGGCTGTGAGTCCTTCAGGGCCACAGGCAGGGGAGGAGAGAGGCCAAGCGGGTCAGACTCCAGTCCCAGCTCTGCTTCAACCAAAACAGTTCTGCTTCTTAAAGTTGTTTTTTAAGACAGATTCCTTGTGAAATTTTGTTTAAAAAGGTCTCCTATTAAAAAAAAAAAAAAAAAAAAGGTCGGGGGGGCGGGGGGGGGGGGGGGTGCTGCAAATCACAGATCAAATCCAGGCCCTATTTTTGGAGACAAGGAGACCCAGGAACCTGTTCCAAGTCACGCTCCTGCCCAGAGCTGAGGCGGCTGCCAGACTGTCAGGCAGAGAGGTCCCTGGGGCACAGGCCAGGAATGTTCTCTCCCTGAGGACCCACTACCTGCAGCGTTCTCCCTCTGGTGGGCACTCTGGGGCAGCCCCTCCGGCCTGCAGCCTGCAGGCTCTCAGCTTTGCCCACTCTGCCCGAGACTCCTCTGAAGCCCCGACGACGACGCCTCCATCAGGCTGCTGCTTGATTGTGGGAATCTGGGCACACTGGCTCCCTTGGAAAGGTAGAGAAGGGAGAGCCATGCTCTGTAAGCTCACTCAGGAGTATCTCCTTTCTAACTGGTCTGAACCCTGACTCTCTGTGGCTCCATCGGACTCCTCAGGCCCTGGGATGGGAGGACCCACTGCAGCCAGGTCCGCCATCCTGACCTCCTTTCTTCTCCCTGTTTCCGGCAGCTCTCCTGGACCGCCCCCTAGAGGCTGGTGTGATACCGTAGGTCGTTGACTCTAACAGATAAGGCAAACATAGGCATCCTTATCTAGAAACTTAGTCTCAGAACTCACTGGGTAGAGGATACCACCCCTCCAGAACCTTCCACATCTAGTGGGAGGCTCAGACCAGAGGAAACAAGTGCTAAAATAAAAAGCTAGATGTTGCTCTGAGCGATCTGTCCCTGTTACATAAACAAAACACACATAAACACACACTTCCCTCTGGCCCCGAGTCCCCTTCCAGGATATGTGGCTTCCCCTGTGACCGGCCTGCAGAGGCGGGTGTCGCTGGTCATGCTGCCTTCCGGCCTCACCCTCTCCCAGCTGACTTTGAGTAGAGGGCAAAGTAACCTCTTCGATAAAGTGATGGATGTTTAGTGACATCCCCCAAGCCCCAGGCCACCCCTTTGAGAAATAGGGGTGCCCGATGAAAGACTCCTGCATGTGGATCCCTGGCTTGCATCCCTCTGTCTCACTCTCTGCATCTGTTCAGCAGGGAGAAGCAGCACAAGCACCATTTAAGTCTGGCTGGAACGAGAACGTAGGCTCCTTGAGGGTAGATTTTTGTGTATTTGTTTCATGTCTATATTCCCAGACAGTTAGAGCCTGGCATGAGGTAAGCACTCGATACAGAATGAATGAATAAATGAGTGAAGGAGTGATTGGGCCAGTCTTTCTCTCATTCTCTCTCTCCTCCGCACAAGGCCTAGTCCCCTGTCAGAGGGAAACCCGAGTCATGGGAAGAGGACAGTTCAAGGACACAGAACCTGCCACAGAAGTGGAGCAGAGAAGGTGAGGAGAGTTCCCCTCAGGACCCTGCCAGGCTTCTGTGATTAATGGCTCCACCAAAGTGGCTCCCTTTAAGTCCCAGGACCATTTGCTCAGGGTGAAGGACAGTCTGGTGATTTAGAAATGAAATAAAATGACCAGAACCTTCCAGAGAGTCCAGAGGGAGCTGAAGTCAGGGAAACCAAGCCTTCCTCATAAATCATCCTCAGCCTCAGACTATGTGGCCTCTGAACTGGAATCCACTGTGGTCTCCCCAGATCCCTGCCACACTCAGCCACTTCCCCAAGCATCTGAGGGGGGTGAGGGTACCCTGGGGTGTGCTGGTGGGGAGCAGTGTGCAGCCTGTGGGAGGCTCTGTGGGGACACAGTCTCTAGCACTGGAGAGGGATACCGACTCTCCCTAGCTGCCTTCTCCCAGGCCCCATCACGTGCCCAGCCACACTGGCCAAACCCCTCGTGGGCCCACCGGAGGCCTCAGGTCCACACTGAAGGGAGGGCACATGGCATCAGCTCAGCTCACGCAGGCCCCACCGCTCTCACCACCTCACTTTGTTGTGTGCCTGCGCCCAAGACATTGTCTGAACACAATCTCTCCTCTTTCTTTTGTTTAAAAATTTAAAGAAGATAAAATAGTTTAATTCTGTCAGGTTCCTGGGGTTTTGTCTTGCAGTGACAACAACAACAAAATACAAGCTAGCTCAATGAGGACAAAGAGTTTTCCATACACTCAATGATCCGGATCATTTGGTGGTTGGCAGGAATGGGGGAGGCAGGTGGGGGGAACAGCAGTGGACACAGTACAGAGAGAGAGACAGCCAGCATAGACCATCTCCCCCAAGGGTGGCCAGTGTTTCCGGAGCAGCCATTGCTTCTTCCTACCTTCCATCTCTCTATCCTCAGCTGAGCCAGTGGGTCATCCTCCTACCCCCACCACACACACACACACACACACACACACACACACACACACCCCAGATGTCCTTAAGTGTGAGGCTTTTCTACCTTATGAATATGGATGGCCCCAGAAAGAGCCTTGCCTTAAACTGGGAACAGCCAACAGCAAGATTAGCCATTAACACGTAGGTAGAGATGTGTTCACAGTAGGCAGCTAAGTGCAGAGAACAGAAATGACATCAGAAGGGCAGAAAAGCATGCAGGTTGAGACAGAGAAAGATCACAGGGCCAACCTGTCCCTCTCCAGAAGTTCAGCGGCACCTGGAGGACACCATTGTCCCGTTCCATCCATTCTCCACACCTGGTGACTAGTGTCTACAATGTGTCAGGCACTTTATCAGAAAGTAAAGATACAGATGAGGAGATCTGCCCTGCTCTCGGAGGCCCACAGTCTAGGAGGAAGGAACACACTAGTATAACTCACTGAACACAGAGGGAACTAAGTCAGTGCCGAAGCTGTGGGAGCACAGAAGGAGACGGTTAATTTTTAATGAAGACTCAGGGAAGTTCACTAAGGATGTGACATTTGAGCTGAAACTGAGGGAGGAGAAAGTTTTGCAGGACATTATGGGCCGAGGGCAAGATGGCAAAGGGACATTCAGTAGGTGATATATTAGCTTCCTAGGCTACCATAACAAATCATCTCCAACCTGGGGGCTGAAAACAACAGAAATGTCTTTACTCATAGTTCGGGAAGCCTGAAGTCCAAAATCAAGATGCTGACAAGGTTGGTTCCTTCTGGAGGCTCTAGGAGAATGGTCCCATGTCTGCCTCTGAGATACCAATAGCTGCTAACAATCCCTGACATCCCTTTACTTACAGACTCATCACTACAATCTCTGCTTCTGTCTTCACATAGCTTTTTTCTGTCTCTCTGTGTCCCCCCTCTTCTTGTAAGGACACCAGTCACTGGATTTCGTGCCTACCCTAACTCCAGCATGATTTCATCTGAAATGATCATTAGATCCTTAATCCTTAATTACATCTGCAAAGAATCCACTTCCAAATAAGTTCACATTATGAGGTTCTGGGCAAATATGAGTTGGGGGGGACACAATTTAACTTACTATAGGTGGTAAACAGATGTAAGGGAAAATGGTTTGGTTTCTGACATGGAGTCTCATATTCCATTATGCCAATCTTTGCCCCACCCATTTAGGGGCACAGAGGTGATTCTGCATCCCAGCTGGCCGTGGCAAAAAGGTGGTGCTGTTTCAGACCCTGTATCCCAGTGCCCACCTTTTGGGAAGTGACTTGTGGATCCCACCCTCAGATGTGGACAAGGCCAGGATCCAAGCTCCAGGCAAGCCAGGGAATTAAAATTCCTCCTAGAAGATATTTGCTAATGACATATTGGATAAAGGGTTAGTATCCAAACTCAACACCAAAAAAACCCAAATAATCCAGTGAAGAAATGGGCAGAAGACATGAATAGACACTTTTCCAAAGACTACATCCAGATGGCAAGTACACACATTAAAAGATGCTCAACATCACTCATCATCAAGGAAATATAAATCAAAACCACATTGAAAAAAAAAAAACCACACACACACACACACACACACACACACACACACTGAGATACCACCTCACACCAGTCAGAATGGCTAAAATTAACAGCTCAGGAAACAACAGATGTTGGCAAGGATATGAAGATACAGGAACCCTCTTGCACTGCTGGTGGGAATGCAAGCTGGTGTAGCTGCTCTGGAAAACAGTGTGGAGTTTCCTCAAAAAATTAAAGATAGAACTACCCTACGACTCAGCAATAGCACTACTGAGAATTTATCCAAAGGATACAGGAGTACTGATGCATAGGGGCACTTGTACCCCAATGTTTATAGCAGCGCTTTCAACAAGAGCCAAATTATGGAAAGAACCCAAGTATCCATCAACTGACAAATGGATAAAGAAGATATGGTTTATATATACAATGGAATACTAATCAGCAATGAGAAAGAATGAAATCTTGCCATTTGCAATGATGTGGATGGAACTGAAGGGTATTTTGCTAAGTGAAATAAGTCAGAGAAAGACAGATATCATATGTTTTCACTCATATGTGGACTTTGAGAAACTTAACAGAAGACCATGGGGGAAGGGAAGGTGAAAAAATAGTTACCAACAGAGAGGGAGGCAAACCATAAGAGACTCTTAAATACAGAGAACAAACTGAGGGTTGATGGGGGTTGGGGGTGAGGGGAAAATGAATGATGGGCATTGAGGAGGCACTTGTTGGGAGGAGCACTGGGTGTTGTATGTAAGCAATGAATCATGGGAATCTACTCCCGAAGCCAAGAGCACACTGTATACACTGTATGTTAGCTAACTTGAGAATAAATTATATTTAAAAAAATATTTGAAAAAATAATAAAATTCCTCCTAAAGTCCTCAGGTTTCTATTCATTTAAAGCTCAAACTTCTATTTCAATATTTCCCAGAGTTTGCTAAGAAAACAAGTGATGCTCTCTCAAGTTCCCGCCCCCCCCCCGCCCCGTCTCTCCTCACAACTGGGTACAATGCGTTCTGAACAGAGAGGAGGCTTCAGTGAGGTATGAAATGAAACAAATCCGCAGGCAAACAGCAAAGAAAGCTGGTGTATTTTTAATATGCAGGCACCATTTCGGGGATTGTGGAGAAAGTTTTGCCTCTTCGTATTGAAAAACCAGTGCGCTGGAAAGGGAGCTGGAGGGAGCGGGGGGAAGAGATACCCAGCTCTCTCCCTTCACACAGCCACTTCTTAAAGAAGCAATTGATTAAAGAGAAAATGCAGGGAACCAACTGTTCACACCTGCCAAATATTTCTAAAGGCTTCAAAATCACTCAAGGTGGTGGATTTTTTCCCATAACGTGTCTACAAAATCTGTCACCTCGACACCCAGTGTTCAAACAGGGCAGTGTCTTGAAAAATGACTTTGTTCTCTGGATCACTCATGGCGCTGGCCTGACACTGCTTCTATTTTCTGCATCAGTGTAAGCCTGCTGCAAAAACAGCTGCACAGGGCTCAGCCTAATAGCAGCCAGGAGCCAGGGGGGTGGCCTTCATCCCCTCGGATAGCCAGTCTCTAACTAACTCCCCTATGTCCGCCCCCCCCCCGCCCCCACCTGTGGCTAGGACCAGTACAAGGACTCAGTGCCTTTGGCCAGAACAATGTGAGCTGGGATTACCTCCTCTGCAGAGGACAAAGGGGAGTGACAAAGTCTCAGAGTGATAGATCTGGGAGTAACCTTTGTGACCATGTACTCCAAACTCTTCTTTCTACAGATGAGGAAACTGAGAAACACAGAAAGGAGTAACTTCTCTGGGAGCTAATGGACATCTGCCCTTTGCTTTGGCTTTTTAGCAATTCAGCGCCTTCTTTTGTTGGGAGAATCTCTGACCTTCAGAGTCCAGGCACGGAATTGGAACCCACCTCCCACTATAGAAGCTTAAAATGCCAGTTAATTACTTTCTGTGCTTCTTTTGTAGCCAGGACATAGGCACTTGACCTCATCCTTTGCTAATCAGAGTCTCCTGCTCTGATTGGGAGGTAGTGATTCATTGGAAAGGGGATAGAGGGAAATTTTACCTTGGAAGCTGTGATTTGGGATATTGTTCCTGCCTATAAAACTCCTGATTCAATGAACTACCCCATATCCTTTTCATCAACCTTTTTCTTCCTCCCTGACTTAGCCATGGTCTCTTTCTGTTGTTTGCAAATTAAAAGCTTGGCTAATGCCAAAAATGGTACCAAGAGTTGGGCAGAAACGTATCTTCCAGAAATTGGCAAGAATCAAAGACAGTCTGGAGCATGATCAGGGTTCACTGCAGTGAAAATTTAGCCATGATTAAGAAATGTGACTCTTCTAAAACATGGTAAACAACAGCGAAAACCATTAAGTTTTTACCTGTAGTCACCTATCTTTGTTGAAGTCAAGGTTGAGGATATAAAAAGAACAATGTAAAGGACATGAGAAATTCAAGGTCTGAAGATAAAATGCTTGCTTCTAATAGTGTTAGGTGGACTTTTTAAAAGAAAGAATAAAAAAAAAAAAACAGAAATACCTAAGTTCTCAACTCAAGAAAAAAAATGAAAGCCAAGAATTTCCTGTGACTGCACTAGAAGAATCTCTTTTGTCTATAACCACAATACTGAAATAGATAAAAATCAAGCTCAAAGTTTTAGCCTGCAGGTTGCTGAATTACAAGATTAATTGAATTTTCAGCCTTGCACTATTGCTTAGGTGAAAATTAGAGCATTGATCAGGAAACAGGTAGACCTGGGAACTGAAACAGATTTATGGGAAGATTCAGATAATTCAGAAAGCATTGAATTTCTGAACTTCATTGATTCCTATCTCTCTTGTCAGCCAAAGCAGCCCCTCCTTTTCTTCTCATGTGTCTATTCCCAACTTACTTAAAAATCCCAGTGATCTAAGCTGAGGGTGTTACTTTGCAAGGGAAAACCAGTTCTCTTTATCATCAACCTCCTCTTCCCCTTATTGTCTCCCCACCTACAACTAGAGTTATATCTCAACATGTCCCTGTGAGAGGGTAGGGGAGAAGGCATGGGGAGGGGGTGAAGTCCATATCCAATATCTGAAAGAAAAACATAGACAAAAGTGCGTGACTGTGATCAATGATATGAGCAGAGACCTGGGGAGTAGATTCTAAAAGTGCTAGGCCAACAAGAGACAACCATAATTTTAGGTCCGCTGAGTATACTGATATGGTGGCATCAGCCAGTGACTCTGCATTTGATTTACTAGCTTGAGCATCTAGGAGTCATTTTAATTGTTTTCTGGGTAGGTTGACAGAAAACTGGACTCATTTGTGTTCCATACTAAATGTAGCTGAGATGCCAGAAGTTACAAGGTATAATTTAGAGGAAATAAATTCGAAGACCAAGGGAGATAAGAATGTTGGAGTGGATTTATCAGGACTGCTTACGCATCTCCTAACTATGTCTCCCAAGAGGACCAAAAATACACTTCTTTGTCCAGACAATGGTAAATACATTGTTTGTTAAGGGAGGGCCAACATCTTTATGAAAAGCCAGAGTGGTTGTTACCTGTCAGCTAAGAATGCTGGTGGAGAAAAGCTGTCGTTGGAAATGAGATGCCCACTTTCATTTGGATTGGATGTCATAAGCAATACAGGCTTTGGAAGGGCACTAATCGCTGGGCATAGTGAGCTTGGCTATCACAATTGGGCAGCTGGCCAGCCCGATAATGAGGATGATCTGACCCATAGAGCTCAATGATATGTCAGCTCATGGTAGCCCAAAAGAAACAGAGATGGACACACCAATAAGGTCTCTGTTGATTTGACAGACTTAGTGACTTATGCCATCATGATTGAGAGTTTAAGTCCATAGCAGACCTTGTTCATTTCCCACCTAACAACCATTCATGAATCATCTCCATTCCCCACCTCCCCACCTGCCGGCTTTCTTCTTTCTAACAGAAGTCCAATGATATTTCTGGGAGCAGATTCCCTACTCAGAAGACAACTCTAAGGAAGGAAGAGTCCCTCTTCTGTTAGATATTACCTGATGTATGTGGTTCTGGCAGCCAACTTGCAACCATGGAGAGGTTGGAGCATGCTGAGAAGGGCAGAGCAAAGCAAGGTAAAAAGTCCAGGTCCTTAATGACATTTTGGGCTGTTGAATTAACCAACCCTGCCTTCAGACGTCTCGTTACTTGAGACACATTTTCCTATTGTTTAAGCCAGCCAAGATTTTCTGAAACTGAAGCCTAAAATATCCTAATGCTACATGGTCCCTCACTCAATCCTCCTACCTAAGTCAGTTCACAGACTGAGTTTGCCTTGTATGAAAGGGAAGATGAGTACCCTTGCATAAGAAACCTGCAGTTACATGGTAACCCTGAATCTTTTCTCCCGAAGTCCCCAAACTGCCCTGCAACAATTTACCAAAGGATCTGTGTATTAGGGAAAAGGAAATCCCTAGAGTCCCTCTCAAGATTACTAGACACTGGCTTGGCTCTAAGATAATAGGAAAATCTGAAGATCCAGAACACTACTGTGGTGTCAGAGAAGGTACTAATGGGTGGTAGGTAATTAATGGAGTTTTACCTAAGTCTACCTCGTGGTAGGCTCAGTAGGGCCCAAACTTTTGGTCATTTACCCAGTTTCTGAGCATATGGCTGGAATAGACATATTTAGTAATCAGCAGCATCCTCACACAGGATCTTTTACTAAAGAGCAAGAGAATAAAGGCTCCTAGGTAAGAAGAGTCAAGTAGAATCACCTGGAGTTCCCTCTCATTACCAAAATGGAAAATAAAATGCAAACTTGTCTCCATAAAAATTCAGAGATTTAGTATCACCCCTAAATACCTGAAAGATGCAGAGATATTAATCTCTCTTATATTCTAATTTAACAGGCCAGTTTGACCAATTCTGAAGGCACTGGCCATGAATAATTACAAATATAATCAAATGGTAATTCCAGTGATAATCATAGCCTCAGGTGTGGCCTTTCTACTGGAACAAATCAACATATTCCCTAGCACCTGGAATGTAGCTCTCCTGCAAATACTTTTCCTCTCTTCCTAAATAGGGAACACCTGAAGATTTCACCTGGTGGGGACAAGAGTACCTTAACACTGTCTGGGTGTGGGGGTATGTCTACCCTCAGATATGTACCACAGATTAGTTTTCTAAGACCTTCATCATCTTACCTTCACTAAGAATATGCTGGTTTACAGGGATGTTGACATGATAAGATGTGAACAGCAAGAAGTAATTGTTCACTATACACCTTAGGGCAATACATATATACACTAGAAATGTGAGGGGGGGGAAACATGAAAATACAGGTGCAGTACAGTGGGAGCAAGCCAAAGGTGGACTATGTCTAGTCATTTCCTCTAAAATAAAAGACAATTTTCTCTACCTTGTACCCCTTATAATGGAGAAAACTGACATAACATTTCAAGGGTTTTTTGTGGATTTTAGAAGCAACATATACTACATTTTGGTTACTATTCCAGTCCATTTTCCAGGAGACCAAGAAGACTGCCAACTTCTAGTAGAGTTCAGAGGAAGAAAATGAACTAGCCTTCTAACTAGTTTAGGCTGTAATGTAAGCATGTCCTCAGTTGGTCCTAATGATCCACAAGATTTAATGCTACTTGAGGTGTCTTTGGCAGATCAGGACGTTGTATGGAGTTTGAAGCAAGGTTGGATAGAATTGTAGAATAGGTCCTTAAGGTTTTGGAGAAAGCCAGGTTCTCTTCAGGAAGTTACTGTCACCCTTTTAAGAAACAGCTCTTAGCTTGCTACTAGGACTTTGTTGAATGCATGGCCATTGGGTACCAGATAATCATGCAACCTGGGCTACCTACCCTGAACTAGATGTTATCTAATCCATCTAACTATATAAATCAGGCAGACCCAGCAACGCACCATTATCTATGGAAGTGATACAAGCAGGACCAAGCTCAAGAAAGTCTTAATGGTACAAGTGAGTTGCATGAAGTTATATTCCCAGTATGCTCATTCCTAAGGTGTAACTACTCCTAGTTCAGCTCATTGCACAGCTGAGGTGTCATGAAGTATCAGGATGAAGTATACATACTTTTTTTTAATTTATTTATTTACATTTATTTATTTTTGAGAGACAGAGCACAAGACGGAGAGGGGTGAAGAGAGAGAATGAGACACAGAATCCAAAGCAGGCTCCAGGCTCCAAGCTGTCAGCACAGAGTCCGACGTGGGGCTTGAACTCACAAACCATGAGATGATGACCTGAGCCGAAGGCTGATGCTTAACCGACTGAGCCACCCAGGCGCCCCAAGTATACATACTTTTTACATAGCTAGAAATCACGAGTCTAGAAAACAAGGAGTAGACATGGGGATGGCATTTGTCACTGTTGACTAAGTATGTTAGCAAAATTTGTGCTTCCAATCTTTATGACTCTGGGCATTGCAGACTTAGAAATTTTAACATCCCAGGAAGAATGTGCCTACCAAAAAACACTACAATTAGCTTGTTGAATTGAAAGTTGAGGCTCTAACTTAGCCATTTGTGGTTCCTATTCCTCTGAATGAACAGGCTAAAAAATGGGATTACTACGTTGCTTAGAGCACTTGCTCTAGATCATCAGAGAGAAATAATATTGCTTCAACACACTGATTCTGGAAGGAGTATGAATTGAGCACAAGGGATACCATAAGGCAACTTATGGTATTTCTATGTCCAATAGTAATATAGATTGATGGGAAACCATTGCAAGTCTATGCAGATAAAACTACTTAAGGATAGGGGCGCCTGGGTGGCTCAGTCAGTCTAGCGTCCGACTTCAGCTCAGGTCATGATCTCGCAGTCCGTGGGTTTGAGCCCCACGTCAGGCTCTGTGCTGACAGCTCAGAGCCTGGAGCCTGCTTCGGATTCTGTGTCTCCCTCTCTCTCTGCCCTTCCCCTGCTCATTCTCTGTCTGTCTCTCTGTCCAAAGTAAATAAACATTAAAAATTTTAAAAGAAACTACTTAAGGATAAAATCCCTCAAAAATGAATGTTAGGATCTGTCACCAATGTTTTAAAACCTGGACTGAGTACTGAATGAAAACAAAAAGAAATACAGGCAAGTTAATGGAGGAGGAAAATTTAATACCATCCATAAAGAAACTAAATGTCAACTATAGTGCAAACAAGGATAGAAGTACCTATGTGAATCATCTTCCATGTTGTATTATGCACATATTTTTTTTTAATTTTTTTTTCAACATTTATTTATTTTTGGGACAGAGAGAGACAGAGCATGAACGGGGGAGGGGCAGAGAGAGAGAGAGACACAGAATCGGAAACAGGCTCCAGGCTCTGAGCCATCAGCCCAGAGCCTGATGCAGGGCTCGAACTCACGGACCGCGAGATCGTGACCTGGCTGAAGTCGGACGCTTAACCGACTGCGCCACCCAGGCGTCCCACACATATTTATATATTTTAACAAATGTGACTTTCCATTCTTCTCCCTGTCCCTCACTTTTTAATACAGAGTATATTTGTTGTGATCAGGTTCACAATTTATTCTGTAAATTACATAATATTAATGCAAATTCACGAGCTAGAGCTAGAGGAACAATAGATACCAACCACAGATCCTTAGCTTGAAGCTGGATATAATGTCTGATGAGAATCTGGGAAGGAAATAAGTTGTTTGGGATTAATAAATAGCTGAATTACATTAGGGACTTTTTCTTTTAGAAGTGCAGATATGGAAAGAGTATACATTGATGTTGATCTGGAAAAGGGGTGAACTGTAAAGGACGTTGGTCATTCTTTTTGTACCACTTCCTACATTTGGAAAAATCCACCATCTTGTAAAACTGTCTCCCATTATAACAGCTAAAATGACAGATACTTAGTTTCCCAGACTCCCTGAAACCAGGATGTACATGTATGATCTCGAGTTGATCAATCAGAAGCACCCACTCTAGACTTTGAATCAGGAGCTAGTGATGCAAAGAAACCAGCAGGTAGTAAGGGATGTTCTTTCTGGCCTCATTGGCAATTCTAGTACAACTGAATTCCTGGCACGGCCATTGGAGGGATCCTGGTGGAGACAAATATAAGAGTATGTTTCTGGATGAGTAGCTTTGATCATGGTACTTCAGCCCTCCTGATGGCCCTATATCTTTTAGATAAATTATTATACAGATCAAATTAGCAAAAGCTGATTTTATTTTACTTGAAATAAAAAAAAATGGGATTGATACACAAGGTCACAGAATGAGCTGGTGACCGCATTTTCATGAATCAGATATCTATTTCTGCATAACAAACCACTCCCAAAGTAGCGACTTAAAACAATAGCAATTTATTATTTCTCATAATTTTCTGAGTTAGTAGGATGGCTCTTCTGCCACTCACTGTGGCTTCATTCAGCTGGCAGTCTGGCCTGGGCTCTGCTGATATGGCTGGGTTGGCTGGGCCTCTCTCTTGATGTGTTCTTCCATCCTCAAGAAGACTAGACCAGGCTTATTCACAGCACAATGGTCCTAAGTTTTCAGGAAGATGAGAGCTGAAGGTGCAGTTTAAAACAAAGCTGAGAAGCCATGCCTGCCTGTTCTGCCACATTCTGTTGACCCAGTCAAACCACAAGGCCATCCCAGACTCAAGGAGAGGGGAAATAGACTCTATTTGTCCCTAAGAAGAGACAACATCACATTGCAAAAAAACATGCACACAGAGATGGGAGAAGTTACTGGGGCTATCTTTGCAATCTGGTATTCATGGGATCACATAACTGAAATATGCAGAATCCAGCACACTTGGGATCCAAGTGCTTAAGCATTGTCAGAACTTTGTCTCCTTTCTTCTTCACAGTTGACTAGAAAGACAGCAATCAGCAGATCTGAATTCCAGGATGCTTACAGACAGTGACCATGGAACAGCTCCATAAAAAACAGTTAGAATGAGCACCCCACAGGAAAGAGGGATTCTGTCAACCAGAAGAAGAGGAAAAGGTGTAGAAGAGACAGTGGCAGAGGCGAGCCTTAAATTCAGATGCCATGTCTCCTGTTCCTGTGTTCTTTCCACTATAGCAATTGCCTGTAATTGCTTCACATTCCAGATGGAAGGAGAGGAAGGGGGTGGGATACTAAGAGCCTGGAAGCCCTTTCCCCATCCTTCAGCACTGGGAGGATTTGGCCTGACTGTTTACAGAAGTGTTCCACCTCAAGGGAGTGTGGAAGGCAAGACCTTGGAAAAGTAATTCATACTTGCAAGTAATCCGCAGCCTCCTAATAGTTTATCTTTTCTACATAGATTGGGCAATTAGAAGGAAGACATTACTTGTATTACCTGTATCAATTTATTTACTTACATCAATTATACCATATTACTTATATCAGCATAAACCTAGCTTCTTTAAACATAGCTATGAACCTTCAATCTTGCTTATCTTAAACACACATTTGAGTCCTTTCTAGCCACACACATCCTTTTTCTGTATAATATTTCCACAACACTTGCCCTTCAGAAAGCTGCTTCTTACCAGATTCTTCCTACTCCATGACTCCTATACCTGGTGCCCCTATCACACTCATGCTTTCAGTTTAGGCCCCTTCCTCTCATATTCAGTGTCCTTCCCTCTACATGGGTTCTTCCCCCTGGGAACCTCTATGTGCTCACACTGAACATAAGGTGGAAGGGCGCGGGGCGGTGGGGGGGGGGGGGGGGTTGGGGATGAGCGCCTCAGGTCTCCATGGAGGCAGTATCCTGGATGCAGGGAGAGCACCCAGACTCCCAGGCACAGCTGCAGCCTGACGGCTGGCCCTCTCCATGCCTCTTAGAGTTCAGTGGTCTCAAATGCCTCATAAAATCTCCAGCCAGTGAAAGGATGTCTTTTGCCTTACTCCATGTCTCTAGATGCTTCCTTTGATCTGAGTTGACCCTTCCTCCAGTCTGTGGGTAATCTTAGTCTCCATTAAATTCTGTTCCAGATCCCTCTAGAGCCATGTTAATTAAACACAAAGTTGTCACCATGTTCTCAACCCAGCCTCCTTCACAAGCGCTGTGACCCAAGAGCCCTTCCCATGTGCCAGCAAGCTTTGTTCTGTCCTACTTAGATAATTTTAACTGCATGTTGGCTAGGAACCAGACACAACTAACTCCATCCTTCCCTGTCAAAGGCAGAGATAGTCTCTCATCACCCTTCAACCATCAGTTTCTCAGGGACAATTGATGAAATGATAACTAAACACTCAGCAATGTGCAAAGGACTCATTCATTCATCAACAAATGCTTTCTGAGCAAGATCTCCTATGTGCCAGGCACATTTGTTGTTGCTGGGAATATAGAAGGGAACCAGAGAGACTAAGTACCTACTCTTATAAAAAGTATATTCCAGGGGCACCTGGGTGGCTCAGTCGGTTAGGCGTCCGACTTCAGCTCGGGTCATGATCTCACAGTTTGTGAGTTCAAGCCCCACATCGGGGTCTGTGCTGACAGCTTAGAGCCTGGAGCCTGCTTCAGATTCTGTGTCTCCCTCTTTCTCTGCTCCTCCCCTGCTCATGCTCTGTCTCTCTCTCCTTCAAAAATAAATAAAAACATTAAAAAAAATTTTTTAAAGTACATTCCAGCTTGGTCTTAGTAAGACCAGTGGTTTTCAACCTCGGCCATACATTAGAAATACCTGGAGAATTTTTAAAAAATTCTAATACCTAAGCAGGATATGAGAGCAACTAAATAAGAGTTTCTAGTATTTTTTAAATATTTTCAAATGATTCCTGTGTGAAGTTGCAAATACTTCCTCTGATGCCTGAGATTATCAGTCATAAGCCCTTTAAGTAGGCTGGGATGAGGTTTGTCTAGAGTGAGTCACCTGAAGCTTCATTAATAGAATCTCTGCAAGGAAGGAAGGGATTGCCCCGCTATGCTTTGTTCTTATTAGGCCACATCTCAGTGATTCATTAACAGGAATGTGGACAAAGCTATTGAGGGCTAGGTTGGTCCTGAAGTTCTGTCACAGGAGGAACTGAGAAGGTGCCACCTGAGAAAGAGAAGATTCTGGGTGTAGGTAAAGGTTTCCTCCAAATATTTAAATGGTTATGGTTGAGGGCCCAAATCTGTTCCACCAGTGGACAGAAGGCTATAGGAAGGCAGATTTCAGCCCTAACTTTCAACAGTCACGATTATCCAAAGATGCAGAGAGCTGCTCTGTGGGACAGTAAAGTCCCCATCGCTGGAGGCTGCTCAGCATTCCCTGGACAACTGCACAGTGAGGGGTGGTGTGGAAGAAAATCAGAACTGAATTAGCCATGACCTATCTGCCAATAAGGATGACCTGTATTTTACAGACTTTGGGCGACGCAAGCGGGTAGCCAGCAAGAGTGGCCAAACCTTATAGAAACTACAGAGTCGGATGGTGGTTTGAGGATGTATCTAGGTCAGTCTTCTCCCTGACACAGCCAACCCCAGTGGATACTGAGTTAACCCCACAGCTTTCAGATGCTTTGGCAGTAGGTATCAGAGGAGTCATTCAGACACGGGCCTTTAGAAGAAGTATCAAAAAAAAGAAGGAGAAAGAGAAAGAAAAGAAGAAAGACAAGAAGGAGAAGACAAAGACGAAGAAGAAGGTGGAGGAGGAGGAGGGGGAGAAAAGAAGGAGAAGTATTAGTAGTAGTTAGTAGTAATATCACATGGCAGTTAAGAGCCAGGACCCGGAGCCAGACAGCAGAATTTAATTCCTGGCTCCACCTCTTGCCACCAGCATGACTTGGACAAGTTGTTTAACCTCTTAATGCCTCGGTTTCTTCACAATTCATGCAATGAGGAAAACGAAATTATCTACACAGAGTGGTTATGAGGATTAAATGAGTTAATCCTCAATGTGTCAAGAGCTTGCAAGAGTGCCCACCAAAGAGCACTTACCACTAACTGTGAGCTATTATCATTTTCAGGAAGAATTGGATTTTGTCATTTTTGCCTCTAGTAAATCATTGTCATTTGTTACGACAAAGAGACACACGGTCTGGCCCTCAAGTGGGGATTATCACCATGCCTGAGAGGTGCTCTGTTTACCAAATACCCAGAGTCTACCAGAGAAGATTAAACAAGGTACAGCTCTGGATACTGAAGGCTGCTGTTCATCATGAGCTGCCTGGGAGTAAGCACACACACGTGCACACACACAGACACAGGTGCACACATACGTGCATACTCACAAAATTCACCATCTAAAAGAGTTTCAAAATGCTTATCTCTCTCCTTCTGATCATTCCCCCTTCTCCCCTACCAGAAGTATATATATATCATACTATTCTCTAAAGAAGTGATAAAATCCTTGTCCCTGGAGTTGTGACATTGGCATTTCAAGTCCTGAAGAAGCTCTCCCTGAAAGGAAAGGGAAAAGTTGATAGACTCAGATCGTCTCTCATCTGGAGGCTCTGAAAGGCAGGCAAAGCCACTGGCCTTGAAGAGATCCCAGCATCCCTGGATGCCTGGGAGATCTCCAGGAGTTCGGACCACTGCTGTCACCACCCTGTCCATATAAAATTGTCCAGAGCACAAGGTCTGCAAGCTGACAAGTGCTTCAATACCCTCAGTCCGGTTCCTCTTGCTCTCTTCTGTGGTTCAGACATGATGAGGAGCCTTCTGCTAACAGGGTACTTGTCCTCGGAACCAATCAGAGCCTAGGACCAGGGGCTCCTTAAATTTGTGATTAAGCTATAGGAAGCAAGTCCTTGAATCAAGTGACTCCTTTTTAGCAAAGTCTGGGTCTCTTTGACCCAGGATTTCCTTATCCAAGGCAAAAAAAATGCTTTATGAAAGAAAGAGAAGTTCAAGAGTTATTTCTTATGCCTGAAGCCAGCTTGAGAACAACTCTGACCCTTATGGAAGGTAGCAGAAAGACAGGAAGCTGGTTCTGGGGTCCCAGCACGTTCAGTCCTCCCACAGAAAGCCGAGATGTGAGAAGCAATGTAAGTGGTGACTCAGTGGCTTTGAGAGGTCTTAGTTCTGGTGCCAGTTCTGTCACAAATTAGCTGACTGGCTTTGGACAAGTCTCACTCCCTCTCTGGGCACAACTTTCTTTTCTATAAAATTAAAGGATCCCCTAACAGATACTTGAGAAGCCTTCTAGATTTGGTTGTCTAGTATTTCAAGAGGCCAAGAGCAGTTGCCCACTCAATTGGCAAAGAGCACCCAGGGGCGCAAGGAAGGGGCTGGAAAATGTCCTGTCCAAGCAGAGATGTTTGTCCAAGCCCAACTTCTCACTCTCTAGGCCAGTGGGTAACAAGCCATTTGCCTGATAAGCAAGTGAAGAGGGGTGATGGCTAAATACTCAGCTTCCTCTTTCATGAATCTGCAAAGACACAGCAGAGCAATGTTCTCAGCCTCTGGGAATTCTGCCGTAGGCCTGGAGGATAAAGTGAAGCAAGGGAAGGACTTCATAGGCCCCAACACCGAGCTTGATTCCAATTTGAAGCTGTCAGAACTATAGCTTGAATTCTGAGCAGCCCTGGTCTCACGGGGCTTATGGCTCCTCCTGGCTGCCTGAGAAATTATTCACTTGGACAAACCCAAATTAGACTTAGGTAAGTAGCACATTTCTCTATACCCCCTCTCCACAGATGTCTACAGAGTTTCTCCACTGCCCCACACTTCCAAAATACTGTTCTCTCTCCCCCCGACCCCTTAAATCATAGCCCTGGAAAATTCTCAGGACTCCAGATTCCCAGAGTTTGTCAGAGACACTGAAGGACATACCGAAGTCTAGCAATGCTAGAGCTGAATGTGTGAAATCCATCATGGGGAGGGTTGGGCGGCATGGAAAAAAAGAAACCCAAATAAATACCAGACCTTTCCCGGCCCACTAAAGTGAAGACATCAGGAAGCGTTTCCTAATTTCCTATGTCCCTGCTGCACCTGCTCTTAGTGAAATGCCTGTTCTTCCTGTTTGCACTCTAAAAACAGAACAAAACAAAAGCACAGAGCTGAAGGTAGGCTTCACAGGGTCATAGTAGGATTGACCATGTCCACACATACTCCCCTTCCTTGCCCATGCCTAATTGGTCCACAGGTAGAGACACCTGACCCAATCTGGCCAATCAGAGTCTTCCTCCTGGGAAGTTGAAGACTTGAACACACAGAGACCAGGCATTTGGAGCTCATGGCACTCATTGTCCTGCAGATAAGATCAAGGAGGCTCTACTGGTGAGCACCCTGGAACTGCCCTGGTTGTTCAGGTTTCCCACTGATTCTGTGAGAAACCATAATGGCCTTCATCTTGAGCTGCCTGGAGTCAGTCCAGTTGTTTGTCTCCAGAAATACTTAATTGGTAAAAGCTCCCTTGAACAGTCTTCCCCCAAGCCCAAGACTTACACACTATTGCAATTATCTTTTCTCCTTGGCCAACTCTTCCTCTAGACCAGAAGCTCCATGGTGTCCTGGGCCATGGACTGGACTCACCTATATCTCTCCACCTCCTGTTCACCTGGCTAACTCCCACACTTCTCTCAGGTCCCAGCTGAGACATCAACACCTCTGATAAACCTTCCCTGACCACCACCCTGGGCACCCTTTGTGTGGGTTAAGTGCCCCTGGGATGTGTTCCCATAGCACCAGGTACTTCCCCTCAGGTACTGTATGAAGTACTTATCTATCTCCCGTGAAACCGTAGCTCCTTGAGGCGGGAGCTGTAGCCTGTTTGCTGTTCTACCTCCTGCACGTAGTAGTATGGTGCCTAGGACACAGTAAGCACTCAGTAAATATTTGTGGGATGAATGAGTGAGTGAATGAATGAAGACATATACTGGTCTTCCCTCCTCCTTCCCCTAATAAAATAATAGAAATTCATTACCTGGCTCAAATTATTATTCATCTCAGAATTCAAGCAGTCAACGAATTAACACTAATTGATGTGCCAAAAACTGTATTAGGCACCATGCAACTGGGATGAAGATACAAATATAGGCAAATGAAAGGGGGCAGGCTTCTCCTGAGAAATATAATCTATAATAGGGGACCGTAAGTTCCATTTTGCCTGATCTGAAGCAATCTGTGCCTCCATTTTCTGTATTTTGAAAATGGATGTATACGAATGACCATTAATGATTTATTGGTTTTGCAACAATCTTCTGAATCAATGGGCAGAGACTTCCCAGAACAGTACTGGATCCAAACGAGGTAGAAACCTTTGGGCAAAATGCCATATTGAGGCTGGCTAATGCTTTGGGCCCCTAATCACGTCATCTCTGTCTCCTGCCTGACACAGAAGAGCCACCACACAAGATTGTGGGCTGAGGCTCCAGGTGGGCAGATCGGAGAGGGGGCTCTGAGTCTCTTTTTCCAAAAGGGCGTGTTGATGCCATCTCTGCCACTCTGGCAGGTGTTGAGAGGAAAGGGGGACCTCTCTCCCTGCCTCCAGGCTAGCAATTACAGAACCCAAATTGTCTTCTGCAACAGGCGTTGCTGTCCCGATGTCATTTCAGCATAAAATAAATTGCACTGCCCATCAGCCTGCTGGAGGCCAGCACTTGCTGGCAGCTCCCACCAGCTCCCAGAAAGAGCCTACTCAGATGTGAAGACAAGTCAGCCAGCTGCAGCCGGCGCTGGGAGTGACCCTTCAGGCCCCAGGGAGCAGGATGCTGTCACGCGAGGGTGAGGAGCACGCCTGGAAGGGTTTAGCTTCGTCCTGGCGCCAGCCGGCACAACAGCTCTGCCGGTCTGGTCTCCTATTTGTCAAGCCCCAGCAGAGAGCTGGATAAACAATTCAGAGTGATGCCGGCTAACTATGCCATCAGCGTGGAGCCTGTTATTCTAAATGCATGTTCACGTGCCGGTGTGGCTGCATGTCTGTGTGTGCAAACCTCTGACACCGCCCAGTTTCAGTCCCTGACATCCAGCCTGGACTGTCTCGATAATTTCGAACAGGTCTCATACTCCACGCATCCCCTCTCCTCAGCTGTCTTCTCCCATGCCATGGGCATCGTGTTTCAAAATCAGAGATCTGATCGTGTCAAATCGTGGGAAATAAAGTCTAGCATCTATGGCCCTTCTCGGCCCCAAACTACCTTGTTAAACTCATATCAAATTTTCCTTCTGGCACCTGGACTCCAGCTAAACTGGACCCATCTGCACGGTAATGCACATCCCCATTTAGGGTATTTACGTCCTAGAACTTGAAGGCCAAAGTCATATGCCCCTCCTTGATGAGATGGCCCCCCTCCACCCTCGCTCTGCCACCCCAGGAGCTGGAAAATAAAAACCAGCCAGCAGTTCTCGATTGTTGTTACATGCTTTACATGCGCTCACATTTATCCATCATGTCAATTCTATTATTACCCCCTTTTTTACAGATGAGAAAGCTGGGGTTTGGGTGGTTTGCCCAAAGTCCCAGAACTCCTAAATTGCAGAACCAGGATTTGCACCCAGAACCACTGACTCCAAAATGTATACCCTTACTTACTGTGCAACTCTCTCTCTCCTGCTATAAGGGGTAAACAGGGAGAGATTCACCTCTCCAGCAATTTCCATCACCTTCCCAAATAAGTTTATAATCTAAGCAGAGATAAATTGATGATAATACAATGCAGCCTTATGCATCAAGGCCCCTTACTTCTCAGACCCCCTGGAGGTTCCAGGAGAGGCCCTGGCAATGCATTCACATGTTCTTATGTTTTTGTGAGACTTTTTAAAAATACATTTTAACATGGACCGGTCCAACCAGCTTTCTCTTTCCGTCCCAGGCTCCCTCCATCACACTTCCCTTCGGGACAGTGGTGCCAGAGTGCCATGGGCACTTAGGAATCCAGCTCAGGCCATGTTGAACTGGGAAAGCTTTTAGGTGGATTACTTATATTGACCTAGCTCACCATTTTACATTTAGTTATCTGAGTAAGCTTTCCACCCCTGCCCCGCGCCCCCCCCTCCCGTGCCAAGTCACAGCACCAGAACACAGAGTGCAGAGCGAGAGGTTGGATGTGTGCTGAACTTGCCAGTGGCTCCTTGCACTGAATGTACCACAATTCCAAAGTTGTCCAGTACACAACTGTAGCATGAACCCAGAATGGGGGGGGAGGGGGGGAAGGGGGCAAGCCTCATGTTTTATGACTCCCGACTATCAGTTATAAAAACCAAATTCTGATCACCGGTGCCAGAAGAAAGACTTCTCTTTCTAATTCTCTCTTTGGAAACCGGCACTCCAGAACTGTTGTCATATGAAGAAGCATCAAAGAGGATGCAACCCCAAAAAATGTGTGGAGAAAGTGCCACAAGCGGTGTGCCGGGCAGCTAACCCCCTTAAGTCCGTTATTTCTCGGGATTTTGTGATGTTTGTGGTACTTTCAGCTTTTAAAATATATAATTTGTTATGATCTGTGTTCTTATTTGAAATAAATATTTGATTCCATGCCTAATTCCTTATTCACAATTTTGGGGCTTTTTTTTCTTTAAATAATCTCCCTGTCCATTAAAAAGCTTCGAGCTCCCCAAAACCTGGATCTGCCCCCCGGAGTCTCAGTAAAAACAGTGCTCTTGCTATGCAATCACCGCTTCAAGTGCCCCAGCCTCTGCTTCTGTCTGGCTCTGCACCACCACCCCCACGCCATTGCATGCAGCCATTCTGGAGCCACAGCAACAGTTTCACGTACCTCTCCCATGGCTCCCATTCTGTTTACTTTTACTTATTTATGCTTCTGTTTTATCTCTCTCCAGTGACCACCTCGGAGCTTTGCATGGACACACTCAATAAATGTTTCACGATGAGAGTCAGGAGGTGAAGAACAGACCAGGGGCAGGCGGGAGCTCTTAGGTCTGCACTCCAGTGATGGGAGACTATGTCTCTGATGATTATCTTTCATATTCTCAAATTGTGTGAGCAGAAGATTTCCTTCTCTCTTTCTCTGTATCTCAATCCCTATTCTCTCCTTGTCTCTTTGACTCTCTCTCTCTCTCTCTCTCTCTCTCTCTCTGGCCCTGATGGTAAAGGAGCTAACATGACAGTCTTTGGATGGAGCAGAATGGGAACAACAGAGACAACCATAGCCCCAAACCTTCCCATCCCAGGCAGAAATTCAGGGAGAGGCACCTGTAGAGAGGGAGAGGAGAAATCTGACCTGATATGTCTCTCCATCAGCATGGTTTGAAACAGAAGTAATCCACTAGGCCCAAGTTTCCTGAAAGCAGGGGCCAGTCTCATCAGGTGAGATGACAGGTAGAGAGAAGCTGGGCAATGAAATTCATTTCAAAGATCACAAGGTTTGGACCCCACCCAGGAAAGGAGTCTTCCCGCCAACTAGAAGGGAATGAAAAGGACGAGTATTCAAATCACACGATTATGGTCTGGCTAAGTTAATTGTTGCATTCATTTAAGTGGATTAAACATTTTAATTAGCAGGGTCTGGTTGTTTGCCGAAATTGAATTTTTGGCATGTGGGTGTTAATATGCACATGTGTGTTTGTTCTAGCAGAGCCCAGGCTGGAGCGAGTCTACAATGATTGCCTTCTCCCTAGACAAAAGGATCTGGCAGCTTGGAAGGAACCCGCCTTCTATCCACAGGCCCCATCTCTGAGCTAGAAGGAAAGTCATGGCACTCTCACCTGGCTTCTGCAGAGGGCTTGTGCAGCGGGAGAAAACATCTGTGGGCTTAGAAGCAGCAGCAGAAGATGGGGGGGTGGGGGGGAGGGCGGTGTGGAGGGAGGAAAGAGAAGTGTATAAAGAAGAATGTTGACTTCAGAGCTTTCCTTTGGTTTATACTAGATGTGGAAACTACAGGTCTCCCATATCGGCCTGTAGAATGTGTGCCCCCAGGGGGCAGCAGAGCACCAACCCTAGGGAAGCCAGCTGCCCAGGACTCCGTCATGGCCAGAGATGTGCTCTGGATAAACAGGGTACCTAGTGGCAGGGAAAAAAAAACAATCTGAATAGAAAAGCAAAGATCCTGGGGCGCCTGGGTGGCTCAGTCCGTTAAGTGTCCGACTTTGGCTTATGTCATGATCTCACAGTTTGTGAGTTCGAGCCCCGCGTCGGGCTCTGTGCTGACAGCTCTGAGCCTGCAGCCTGCTTTGGATTCTGTGTCTCCTTCTCTCTCTGCCCCTCCCCCACTTGTACTCTGTCTCCCTCTGTCTCTCAGAAATAAATAAATGTAAAAAAAAAAATTAAGAAAAGAAAAAAAGAAAGGAAAGCAAAGATCCTAGCCCCCCTGGTACCTTGGGAAGCCAGTGCCAAGAGAGCAGGAAGAAAAGCCAAATGGGTACAGAAAGAGGAGGGCTGAAAGAAACTAGAGCTAGAAACAGTCTCAGGAGAGGAAAATAAGAGTCAGGGGCCACAGCACAAAGGTTAGAACTCCCAAGCAGATCCAGCAAGGTGAAAAACCTGTAGTCTGAACAGGATTAAGGGCAGACCAGCCAGGCTACGCCCCCAGATGCCGACCATAAAGAATTAAAATGTCTCTGAAGATGTAAGAAGCTAGAGAGAATGCATTTGCCAGAAGTCCCTAAGGAAGAGGACTGTGGGGGTAGGTGGAATACTTTGCTGAGCCTCCTTGGGACAGGGGTTGGGGGGGGGGGGAGCGGGAATGAGATGGGTGCTCAGAGATGAAGGAAGCAAAGGTAGGGGATGTCCTTGTTGTAGATACTCGCTAGACCATCCTCCGTATCTGTAGGACTCTGTAGGTAGGCAAGTTTGGGGCTAGCCCTGAATTACTGGGGACTATAGGGGAGAGGCAGAACCTGTCACCAACAGTTCCCATTGCACCTGTCCCTAAAAGCTCTCAGCTTTGCCTATAAATAAGTGAGCCAACTGGAATGGAGTTCAATCACTGACCCTGCCAGGGTGGCCTCCTCCCTGACTCTGGTCCTGTGACAGACTGTACCCATACAGCCCCAGTGTGGGGATGCGGGGCAGGGGGGAGACCCTCCTCTGTTTCCCGCATTGCCCACTCGGGGCCTGGAGTGGTAGGGGCTGATGGGGTTTTGGAGTGGTGGTGGGGGTTCAGAGCTGACGGCCATGAAAGAACTCTTGAGATGTCCTTGGTGCAAAAAAGGTGATTTTATTAAAGCATGGGGACAGGACCCATGGGCAGGAAGAGCTACACTGGGTTTGTGAAGAGTGACTGGTGATATACAATGGAGTTGGGGGAGGTAAAGACAAGGAAAAGTTTCCAAAGGGATTTTCATATGCTAAAGGAGACTCACAGGACACTGGAGGCCTTGCTATTGTCAAGCTAAGGTTGTTTTCCCCTCTAGCAAAGCATTCACGTTAGACAGTAGCAGGTTCAAGGAGAACTGCTCCTCTCTGTATTTGCCTCAAGTATTTGTCAATGGGCTACAGGTTATAAGGAAATTTAATTTTACCTGCCATTTCCTTCTTGCCTTCGTTCCCACATCACTATGGAGGGGAGTGTGATGTTGAGGCTATAGGTTTCTGGAGATCAGGCTATCGATAAGATTGCCTTTTCCTTGTAATTTACTAAGATATTTGTAAACTGATGGAAATTCATGTCCTGCAGGACTGTGACCTCTAGCAGGTAACCATTTGTTTTCTTTCCTTTCTTTTGTTCTTAGACAGCCAGGAGTGCCTGAGGAATATCACACATATCCTACCTGGGGGCTGACGGTTATGGGAGGAGAGGGGGGCGGGGAGGGTGGTGTTTGCAAGACGTCACCTTTCATTATGCTCCCTCATTGGAAGCCACAGCAGGACCTGAGCCTTTTTTCAAAAAGCTGAAGGAAACTTCCTCTGCCTTCCCCACACTGGGCTAGGGAAACAGACTCCAACCTGGAGGCAGCAAGAAAGCAGGCTTTGATTCTGGGATGTGTTTCACTGTCAAGTTCACCACTGAGCTTGAACAGCCACTCTTCGTTCCTCCAGTAAGATCTGTCTCCCCTCTGTTTTAAAGAAATGGCATAACATTGCTTGTGGTTATATGGTCGCTGGAGTGGAGGCCAAGAGATGGTCTCTGGGCAAGGAGAAGGTAATCTCATTTGCTTTGTCTTTTCAATCACTGGGGCAGGTAGGAGAACGGAAAGTCATGAGGCTGACACCTTTATGCTACAACAGATAATAACATTTAACATTTCCTGAGAAATGTTAGACACCTAGGACACCTAGAACCTAGGAACCTAGGCACCTAGGAACCTAGACACCTAGGAACCTCTCCCCAGCTTAGAAACTGGACTTGGCAGATGAGCACAAAACAGTGTCAGGGAAAGGTAAACCCCCAAGATCATTTTACCCAGGCCTCATGCCTCTGGGTAGTAGTGGTACATAGAATATTCTATAAAGAGAGGAGTATGGCCAAGTCTTACATTTCTCCCGCTGGTCATTTGGAATGTGGCTTGCACTCAGTGAACCCGACCTTGTCAGAAGAATCTGAACACCCTCTGTTACCACTGCTTTCTACCCTTCCCACCACGTCCCAACAAAATCCTCCCGAGAATGCAGGGAACTAACAAGCCAGGAGCCCTTGAATAAATGTTCGCTGCTCTGCTCTTCATTTCTCAGCTGCGAAATGACAAGGTTCGACGAGATAATGTTTACAGTCTCTTACAGCTGCGCCGTCAGATGGAGTCCCCAAAGGGAAACAGTCCAATTAGAAGGTTTAGGTGAGCTCCCAGCTACTGGATGTGGCTGCGTTGAGAAGGGGGAGGTGGGGGGAGGTCTGTGCCGCAGGTTCAGGAGGACAAGGGAGGCAAGAAGAAAAGGCTATGGGAACCAAGTTTAAAAGGAGTCTTTAATGTGTGGGAGGTTGTTTCTTCTCAGCCTTCAATTTAAAATGCAAGTCTGAGTGCCTTGGGCGAGGAAGCTGCATAATAGGAGTTGTCCACCTGGGGGGCTGGGGTCTTTGGGGAGCACAGAGGCACTCCATGAGGCCCCAGCAAAGCCCCAGACTGGGGAGGGGGTTGCAGGCCCGAGAGAGAGGGCAGAGCCCCCTTCCCCCCTGGCCAGCCATGGTCAGCTGGGGAGATGTGGTGGGCTCATTCCATCAAGCCCTGGGTCCAGTTCAAGCCTCTGCAATCCAGCACACACACTCTGAGAGTCTGTAGTGAGGCAGGAGGACCTTCCTCTCTGGTGCCAGGAGACCAGAGGACGATCTGGAAGACTCTAAAAGCACTAAAGTCACGCGAGGGCATCAGGAGGGAGATACAAGATGTGCTGTGCCGGGGAGGTTTTTTGTTTTGTTTTGTTTTGTTTTTTCAATATATGAAATTTATTGTCAAATTGGTTTCCATACAACACCCAGTGCTCATCCCAACAGGTGCCCTCCTCAATGCCCATCACCCACCCCCCCATCAACCCTCAGTTTATTCTCAGTTTTTAAGAGTCTCTTATGCTTTGGCTCTCTCCCACTCTAACCTCTTTTTTTTTTTTCTTTTTTTTCTTTTTTCCTTCCAGTGCCGGGGAGGTTTTATAGAGTGATGGTAACAACCCCTCCAGCTATACAGAGCTTTCCAGTTTATAAAGCCCTCTCACATCCATTACCTCATTTGAGACTCCTGGCAGCTCTAAGAGGCAGGCAGGGCACCTGTGATGTGTTTTATGGGTAAAGAAGCTGCAGTATAAATGAGTGAAGTGACCTGCCCAAGGTCACACAGACAGCTCACAGCAGAGCAGGGCAATTCCAGCCTCTCAGGAGGGAGCACCAGCCCAGCAGGCAGCCCAGCCCCACTCCTGCTCTGCCCTCTGCCAGGCCATTTACCACCTCTGAGCTTACTGTTCTAATCTGCAAAAAAGGGTAATAACACCTCAGGCAGTGGAGGCAGAGGATATGTGCATAGGGCCCAAGCCCAAATAGAATAATCAATACATCCACTGTTCTTTTCTTCTGCTAGCACGTAAGAAGCTCGTCACTCCTGCTGGCTGCTTCCAGGTCTTGTGATCCTGGTACAAGCTAGCAGGGTCTGAGGTAGTGTCCTTCTCTGGGATGGGGCACCTGCAAAGCCCAAAGCCTCAGGGAGATGTCTGGAAGTTAAGTGAGAGAGCATCTAAGGCACACAGCCCTGTGTTTGTTTTCATAAATGCAGCCTTCCCTTCCTTCCCTCCTTCTGCTATAGCACAAGGTGGTTACCTTCATGGAACCCGCCACCAAACTCCAAGACACAAGGTGGAGTTTCCAGGCCCCTGCAGCCTCCTCCACCTTGAAAACAATAGTTATCATTGTTGTTGTTTTATCTACCAAGTGCTGACTCTGGCTCAAACACTGTTTTCATTGCTTTACCTGCGTTACCAGGTTTCATTCTCCTAACAGTTTAGAACTATTAGTTCCATTTTATGGATGAGACGACTGAGACAGTAAGAATTCAGGAAGCCTGCCCCAAGCTTTACAGTTAATAATGGCAGAGCTGGGACTGAGCGGTAAAGCCAGAGCTCTTCACTAGCCAAGCTCTCACTACCTTGTGCCTGCTGCCCACAGCCTTGGGGACAAAGGTCCTGCTCTTCCCTGAACCACACACACACACACACACACACACACACACACACACACACACACACCACCGCAAGGAGGGGGCACTGAGCAAGCTGGGAAACACCCTGGCCCAATTTAAAAGGCCAGATTTAATCGTTTATGCAAATTCCAGGATTCTATTTGCCCAAGAGGGCCCAGGTCGAGTTTCATTTGAGAAGCTGGAGAATGTGGATGATCCCAGAAAGCCGATTAGCACACAAAGGGATATTATCCTCTGCCTGAAAAGCCAGGCAGGCACTGAAAATATTAAGAAAATTTACTCTGTGTGCAAACTATTCAATTAGAGAATTAGCCAGTGGGTTTAGGAGCAAGAATGAATATGAGGTGTGGGAACCCATCCCTTACCACCTGGGGAGGAAAGATTTCAGTAGTAGACGTCCTTCCCTGGCAGCTCAATGGGTCAGGGCAGATTAAGAGTCTCGCAAAAGCCAAGATGCCCATTGCCGAACACAGAGCCCAGTCATTTAAATGCTCAAGAATAATTGAATGAATGAACGAGTGAATGAATGAGTAGATGGATGAATGAATCAACCAAACAATTCTTTTACCAAGAGGTAGCAAAGAATCTGGAACGTTTCCTAATACCCCATAATCTCGGGAGACTCAGAAAGAAGCCACGTCCTTAGGGGAGATTTGAAAAATAACTTCCTTGACAGTGTAAAATAAGAACCAAATGATGATGAATGAGGGAGGAAATTCCAACTCCAAGAAAGAGATTCCTAAATCTCAGGCCAGGGCCAGAGGACCACAGGGGAATGGATACAATGACATCCACCATCTGAATCCAAAAACGATAAGAGAAATTGAATAGGAAAGGTTCAATCCAAGGGGGATATAAGAGGTTAGCACTTGATTTTTAGCATACTTTTCTAGATGTTGAAGTATTGGGAAAATACTTCGGCAGGATGTATAATAAATAAAAAGAAATAAAATAAAAAGGAGGATGGCCCACCCCCTTCCTGCTTCTGCTGCCCCACCCTGACCCCACCCCAAATCTCAGGTTCTTCCCACCAAGTGACAATTCTTTTTTTTTTTTTTTTTAATTTTTTTTCCAACGTTTATTTATTTTTGGGACAGAGAGAGACAGAGCATGAACGGGGGAAGGGCAGAGAGAGAGGGAGACACAGAATCGGAAACAGGCTCCAGGCTCTAAGCCATCAGCCCAGAGCCCGACGCGGGGCTCGAACTCACGGACCGCAAGATCGTGACCTGGCTGAAGTCGGACGCTTAACTGACTGCGCCACCCAGGCGCCCCCAAGTGACAATTCTTTAGGATGAGACTGGGGCACGGGCCTCACTGGTCACACTCACAGAATAATTCTCGTCAGGATGTAGCTGTCTGCCAACTTCACACCCATATATACATATATTTTTTTATTTTAATTTATTTTAGAGAGAGAGACCATGGGAAGCAGGGAAGGGGGAGAGAGACAGAGACAGAGACAGAGAATCTCAAGCAGGCTCCATGCTCAACACGGAGCCAGACTTGGGATGCGATCCCATGACTCTGGGATCATGACCTGAGCCGAAATCAAGAGTCAGATGGTCACCAGACTGAGCCACCCAGGTGCCCCTGGGCCCATTTTTTAAAAAGCATTTCTCTTCTGAGAGTTAATGGTCACCTTATAAAACAACAATAATTACAATTTATGTTTATTGTTTTTAAGTTTTATTTAAATTCCAGTTAGTTAATATATGGTGCAACACTAGTTTCAAGTGCACAATATAATGATTCACCACTTCCATACAACACCTGGTTCTTATCACAAGTGCCCTCCTCAATCCCCATCACATATTTAACCCATCCCCCCACCTCCTCCCCTCTGGTAACCACCCCTTTGTTCTCTATAGTTCAGAGTCTGTTTCTTTGTTTATATCTTCTCTTTCCCTTTGCTTGTTTGTTTTGTTTCTTAAATTGCACATATGTGTGAAATCATATGATATTTGTCTTTGACTTATTTCGCTTAGCATTATACTCTCTAGCTCCATCCATGCCATTATAAATGACAAGATTTCATTCTTTTTGTTTTTAATTTTTTTTTTCAACGTTTATTTATTTTTGGGACAGAGAGTGACAGAGCATGAATGGGGGAGGGGCAGAGAGAGAGGGAGACACAGAATCGGAAACAGGCTCCAGGCTCTGAGCCATCAGCCCAGAGCCCGACGCGGGGCTCGAACTCGCCGACCGCGAGATCGTGACCTGGCTGAAGTCGGCCACTCAACCGACTGCGCCACCCAGGCGCCCCAAGATTTCATTCTTTTTTAATGGCTGAGTGATATTACACACACACACACACACACACACACACACACACCACATAATAGCTACAATTTAGATGGTGCTCATTATGTGCTAGGAGCTGGGCTAGGGGCTCATATGATTATCCTATTTTATCCTAGAATAACCCCATGAGATTGGCATATAATTAGTCCATCTTACTTATTTGACCCAGGTAACATTTAATAAATAAAGGATCCAGAATTTAAACCTCCAAGGCACTAAAAAGATTATGATGTTCCCTCAAAATATAATGCAAAAGAAAAACAAAAGCAGGCCATAAAATAAATGTAAAGAAATCCACACGGTTCTTAGGTTGCTCATGAAAAATTAATTTTAAAAATAATCATAAAAATACTTTATTGAGTAATCCACCAGGATGTAAACCTTATTCTGTGTACTCCAGGCCTGAATTCTTAACCACAGTACTCCATTCCTAGGTGGACTTCGCTTTTTCCCAGCATCCACTGCTTCCAGAGCACCAGCACCTTCCAAGAAGCCCAGACATTTGTTTCTTCTCAGAGGAGATCACAAAGTAGATATTGCAAGAGGTGGGGGGTGATGGGGAGGGCGACTGAGGTTGTTTAAGCTCAAATCTTAGGAAAGAGATTATAGGAATCTGCTGGTTTGCCAGCCACTTGGGCTCCTTATCTGAACCAAAGTAATCATTTGCAGAAGGGCAAACCCATCCATCGCTGCAGCCACTGTGGGAAGAGGCTTCTCTTTATCTTCTCCAGGAGCTGAAGAACTTTTGCCTATATAATCAGCTTCTGTGAAGGGGCTGCCACTCAGGCTTGGCTGGCTTTATAAATCTCCCTTCCTGGGAGCAGACGGGAAATGAGTGGAGGGCAGACAGAGCGGACCTGGACCTAAAGGTCCTGCCAGGGTGAAACATCCAGGTGTTCTCTGGTGCTGCCTTCCTCACACCGGATGAGCTGAGTCCAGCACTGATTTGGGAGCCCAGCTTCCTGGAGTGGCCCCCAGCTGAGCTGCACAAGTCCAAGGTAATGGGCTGTGAAGGCAGGTTGACCGACATGGGTCTCTCAGATCTGACGGACTTCATTCTTTCTAGTCTGTTTCATTTAAAAGGCACTTCCTGTTGTATATCTGCCCTGTCCCCACCACCACCACCACCATATACCATCCTTTTAAGAATCGCTTCTATCACTCTGGAAGCAGCAGTTCTGTGCCTATTTGTGGAACATGATCCTGCTCCCATCCACAGGTAAGGGGCCAGAAGGGCTTAATCTCAGCGGGGCCAATCACATCTCTCTTCTACAAATATGGGCATGAAGAACTCGAACACAGGTGGTGGCTATGGAGCTTAGAGAGATGATGAACACCAGGACAGGATGGCCATATCCTGCCATGTGCACAGAAGAGCAAACTTATCTCACAGGAAGAGAAGAACAAAGTAGTCCCACAGGGAGAGAAACAAGACCACATAGCTAGACAACCTTGACAACTTTCTAGTTCCTTCCTCCCAACTCCAATGCAGCCTAGATGTGTGTCTCGCCCTTGGGTCTAGGCTCATCTACACCCCATGAGTCTCCTTCTACCTTAAACTCCTCTGAGTCTGCCTCTATTATTTGCATTCAAAAAAGGAGTCTGGAAAAGCAATTAACGTTATCATTCAGATTAAGAGTCTACTAATGGTTATTGAATACCTATTATGTGCCAGGCATGGTTCCAGAAACATTGCCAGGACTCATCTCACTTATCACCACCTTCATCAGCAACATCAGGAACATTAGTATCAAAAAGTGTTTATGAAGAGCCTACTCTTGTATAACACTGGGCTAGACTGAAAGATAGTGACACCAGCTGGGTCCATGTCCCCTGATAGTTTTCTAGACAGGCATTCTGATTTGAAGACAAATGTACAGGGCATTAAACTAAGGCACAAAGAGACAGTGAGATATTTGCCTCATTATCAGGTTAGGAGAAGGGAGGGAGGCCAGAGCCAGGCAGAGCAGCTAAGGGGACACAGGGCATTGTAGGTGGGGAAGTGGGGGCCAAATCCCAGGGGAGGGAAATCCTCAGGCTTGCTCCGTTTGGACAAAGGAAAATACAGAAAGGGATATAAAAGAGGCTGAAAAACTGTCAGTCCTGGGTCTGCATCCCACAGGGGGAGAGGGTCCTTCTCTAATCAGCGAGGGTCTGCTTGGTCTCTGAATTCAGGCAGGAAGAACTGAGGGCAGACTGAATCGGGGGACAGGTGTTAGGGTTGAGAGAAGAGCTGGGAGAAATCTGCAGCATTGATGCTGACCCACCTGCAGGTCCCAGTAAGCCTCCAGGAAACCTGCAGCAGGAGACAGCTGGCAGGACAGGGTGGTGAGAAGAGAGAAACATCCAAAGAGGAAAGCACGAAGTAGAGAGAGGAAGTGAGGACCGGGAGGGTCAAAGGGATCTAAAGACAGAGGAAAGAAGCAGAGGAAGAAAAGTTAGACGGGAATGGAAGGGGCAGGGTGGGTCAGAGGCAGGGAGGGGTCAAAGACTAAAAATGTAAAGCAAGACAATGAAACACCCAAGCCAAGAACTGTAAAAAACCAGAGACAGTGCAGGAGGGGGAGACAGAGAGGAGCAAAGAGACGAAACTCTGGAGAGTGGGTGTGGGAGGCCAACAGAGTCGTGGAGAAAGGGGGCTCTCCTGGCCCTTCTCGCCATTGCCCCCGAGGACACTTTTCATTCCCTCAATCTTTCTGGCTGGAAACTGTAAGAATTGTTTTCTCTCCATTCTATATGTGGAGAGCTGAGGACTGTGCTTTGTCTTTCTTCCATATATCCCTGACATCCTCAATCCTTGTCCCCCTCACATCACCCTGGATGACTGACAACGGAGCTTGTCCCTGCACCACCCCCCACCCCACCCTGACTCTCAGCATGGTCTTTATCCGGGTCCCAATGACAATAATCTCTCCCATTTATCTACTGCTTTGCAAAGAATTTACGAGACGACCTCTCACCCCCCTGATTGCTCTGTGAGTTAATATTACTATGCCCATTTGACAAATCCATTCATTCATTAAGCCAATATTTCTTAAGAACCATGCCCAGCTCCATGCTCAGAGCTAGGGATTCAACACCGAACATGACAGGTACAGCCCCTGTCCTCCCAGACCCACAGATATTAGACAACTAATTACAACTGTGACAAGTGCCATGAGGGACAAATAGAGGGTGCCATGAAAATAGATGACAGAGGGCCTAGCTTAATCAGAGTGTCAGGGAAGTAACATCTCAGCTGAGCTCTGAAGGAGTAGGGAAGCTGAAGTTTGGAGAGGTTATTAGAACTGCCCGAGGTCCAGAAGCTACAGATCTAGGCCCCAAACCGTCATCTTCTGAATCAGTGCGGTACTCTGCCCTCCGTGCTGCTGCACCCTTGCGTAGGCACGTTGCTAGGCACCACTCTCCTGCCTTCAGAGAAGATGCCCTTGTTCCAGACCCTCAGTGGCTTTCTCTGGGCCTCTCACATCAACCCAAACTCCTCTGCCTATATCCCGAGGCCTCCATAATCTAGCCACCCCCTAACTCATTCACCCTTCTCCCTCACTGTTCTGTAGCCCATGTATTACACATTAGCGAAGCCTTTCTCTGGTCCTGGCATGGTGGCAATAGATTTCTAGTTAGCCATGACAAATGACTCTACTGCACCCCCCCATCTCCTCACTGTTCCAGGTTGTGGGGCATTCTGGAATTCATTTGTATATTTATTCATTCATGTAACACTCTTAAGCCTCTGCCATGTGCCAAGTGTACATCCTGCTGGCACTCTTTCTCCTCCTTGAATTTTCATTTCTTTTACTCTCCACTAAGCTAAATCCTACTTACCTTGAGCCTCGTCTCCCATATTTTAAATCCTTGACAAGAGTGTAATGAGAGGAACAGAGATAGAACACTGTGTTCAGATCAACTTATGGCATAAAGTTTCTCAACCTTGGTTAAGGTTTCTCAGCCTTTAAAATGGTGAAATGAGGGGCACTTGGGTGGCTCAGGTGGTTGAGCGTCTGACTCTCGATTTCAGCTCAGGTCATGATGTCGCAGTTTGTGAGATCGAGCCCCACATCGGGCTCCTGCACTGACAATGAATGCAGTGCCTGCTTGGGATTCTCTCTATCCCTCTGTCTCTCTCTCTCTCTCTCTCTGACTCTTCCACACTCATGTTTGCACTCTCTCTCTCTCTCAAAGTAAATAAATAAACACCAAAAAAAATAAATCTTTAAAATGGTGAAATGATCACAGCAACAGAAATGTTGGCAGAAGAACTAAAACGCCAAAATCAGATGAGTTCTTGTACAAAAGCCCTTTGTAAATTGCTGTACATGGGTAAGGAACAGGAGTCGACTGACTGCTAGCTCACCCGGAGCTCTCCCTTCTCCACACCCCTGTTTGTGCATCCTCCACGCACAGCCCCTGTGTTTTCTCCCCCTCCCCCCCCCCCCCAGTCACTGTGCTGGTCTGCTCTCCCGGGTTACAAGCAGGCTGAGGGGTGAAGACACGCCATCCTCTTGCATCGCACGCAAGTGCCGAAGGAAGGGCTGGGCACTTGGGAAACCAGGTTTGTGGAGATGGAGTGTTCCTCAAGTCTCAGCACAGTGTCCCGGGAGTGTATGCATGCCCCAGCCTGACAGAAAGGGAAGGAGGCCGGCAGAAGAACTCACACTTTGACTCCTGGCCAGCAACTGCCCAGAGCAGAAACCTGCAGGGCCGTCAAAGAGGTGGGCAGCCCGGTTCTTCGTGCCACGTGGCCTCAGGGTCCCCAGGCTCTGCCGGGGGCTCCGTGCCACCATACCATGCAAATAAGAACCACTACCCGAGAGACTGATTGGAGGATGAAGCTGGGTTTTCTAGCAATTGTTAAAGTTCCCGTTCCCTTTGCCAGCCTTGCTGAAGCTTCTCTCTAGCCCTGGGATTATAGCAATAAATTTCCATTTAGTCATGACAAATGACTCTGCTGTTCCCCTCTCCCTCCGCCTAGCGCCACCTCCTTGTTCTGACTGCTCCCTCTCAGAGACAGCTGAGGGGCCTTTCCTTCAGGTGACACCCGCAGATACCGGCATTTCCAGTCCTCAGAAGCTGGGATCGGTCCAGGCTGCCGGTGCCCCGGAGTGCGGAGAGGCTAGGGTGGGGAGCAGACGAGGACCAGAGGAAAAGACGCGCTGGCTTGCCATGTGCACCAGCCTTCCCTAGGTAAAGTCATGGAGGATGCAGGCAAAAGCAAGAAGAGGAAATGAATGTGAATAAGAGGCTGATGGGAGAGGGGGAGGGCAGAGGGAAAGGAGGAAGAGGCCAAAGATGTTCATTAGTTGCATTGATTCAAGGGGAAAGGCGAGTGATTAAATAATTCACCCCCAAGAAAGAGCTCCTGCTCCCACCTTCCTTCCTTGGCAGGAGGCAAGGATAATTTCCTAGCCGAGTGGCTCTGCCTCACCCCTTCTGAGCTGGGGTTTATAAGACGAGGGCATGCTGAAGAATGGGGCTCCACAGCCAACTCTCAGAGATGCATACTAGTGGAGGGGAACGGGTCGTGCAGGCAGCACCTCAGAGGGGATGATCCCCCTACCTGTCTCTCTCGGCTTTAGAAGGTATACATGGAATGGGAGGTATGCTCAGCTCAGTGAGGCCTACCGTGCAAGCCCCCGGTCCCTGAGCACAGGCCATGAGCCTGAGGGTGCTGGGAAGGGTGGGTGGATGCTGGCAGGGCCTGGAAAAGTTTCCATCTTCAAAGTGAGCAATCTTCTTCATTCTCAGAGTCCAAAGCCAACTATGACAATGTGCAGAAGGGAGGGAAGTAGCAGCCCCTCTGTGTCCCTATGTGTCGGTGCTTTCTGTTTGATTAACTAAAGCAACATTCACTGCACCCCTGAGACCTGCCAGGCACAGAAGTACAGAAGGGAGACACGGTCCCTCAAAGATCCTTCCATCTAGATAGGGAGACAAACTGTCAGCAAGACATTTCCATACAGTATGGTAAGGGCTGAGATTGGGGGATGTACCAATGTATGGGGTGGCATGGGGGGCTGAGGGGGAAGCAAGGCTGAGGGCTTCTAGAAGGTTTCCTAGAGAAGATGGGTGCTGGAGCCTAGCCTTGGAGCTGACTGTCCATTTGGTTGGCCCAGAAGGTGCCCCCTAGGTCTGCTGCTTCAGATGCTCCAGGCCAGGCTCCCTTTGCCTGGTCGCAAACCTCTCAGATTTTGCCATCTTCCATCTAACTTCCTCCTGCAGCCTTAGAATCCCTACAAAGGAAAAAGAAGCTTCATAGCCCAGGCCCTGCTGAGACAAGGTGGACTCCAGGCATCTGACAGGAGAACATCAGGATCCCAATCAGAGCATTCCCTCACACAGACTTCTGCTATGAGACTTTGCCCTGTCAGCTCATCACCACATTCATAGCAAGTACAAGACAACTCTTAAAAGCATTCCCTTTCAATGCACTCTTTAGCGTATACAGGAGTGCAAATCCAGGCTGAGGACAGAAAAGGGTCCAGCTGCCCCTGGACTGCTCCTCCTACATTCTTCTCTGATTCTTGGCCAGGTACATCCACTTCCTTTTCAACCTAGGATTTAGTAGCAGCTGATTCAAAGAGTAAGAACAGATCTTTTCTCTGTAAGAAGTGTCCCCAAGAGAACTGAAAATCAGTAACTCCCAAGGGAGCTGGAGGAGAAATAAAGTCATATGGTTTATCCCAAGTTTCCAAGAAAGACCTGGAATGCCTTCACAAGACAGAGAGATGACTCCTTCCCTCTCACCTCAGCAATGTCCTTTTCGGCCCTGATTTTTCTACCCAACTTCCAGGACTGAGCCAGGCTACACTTCTCCATTCGCCTGACGAAGCGTATGGTCTGCCTGCTCCCTCCACCACCACCACCGGATACACACACACACAGCAGGGTCCCAGGAAGCAGCCCAACAAATTACTAAATTTAGCCAACTTCAGCAAAGTTTAAATAAGAAGCTCTGAACAAACTAATAATCCTTTCCCTCCTAATTGTTAAAGCCCAACATTAGAAACAAAACTTTTCCCCAAGTAGCTACTTCACACACGTGGACATACTCACAGAATCCTTCTTTGACTCGGGCTGGGGTTACAAAAAGAAAGGAGGCATGCTGAGTGCAGCCGACATGGGCACAGCCATGGTTAGGAATCCAGAGATGACCCACACGACGGATCGTTTCTTACACCCACTTATTCCACTTGGTGACTGAAAGCGATGTGACATAGAAGCCAAGTTCCAAATTTGAGACCCAAGTGCTGGAAGTTCAGAAGCATTGCAAGGTCTCTCTTCCCATGCCACTCATCTCCGCTAGGAATCAAAACATGCAAGGGACCTGAGATATCCTCTAAGCCAACAAAAGGTGGAAGTAACCTAATCAGGCCAAAGTTAGTGTAGAACCTGCAGCACACCCATCATGCAGCCATTGGTTCTTCCAAAATCAGGTGCAGCAGAGAGGAAGAGACAGACTGACAGATGGAGACATTCACAATGACAGGCAGAAGAGAGCTCTTTGGGGACCGCACTCCCAACCTACATTGCAGAAATCAGCTGATCAGCTACTCCACGTTTAATACCTTTTCAAGGTGCCGTGGAGACTGCAGAAGAGGAGTAACACAGGGCAGCACCTGATAACAGTGTCTGGTCCAGAGTCACATCAGAAGTGCTCATTAAAAATTTGCTGCCTTGCATTGCACCGAGCCGTGATAATAAAAACCAATACCTATTGGGTGCTTGCTGTGTGCCAAGGACCCTGCCCTAAGCTCCTAACGTGTACCCATCTCATTCAATCCTTACCACAACTTTAGAAGCAGGTAACTCTACCCACCTTTTCTCAGGTAATGAGACTGACGTGCAGGAAGGGTAAGGCCCGGGTCTCCCACTTGGCAAGTGGGGGCAGGACTATGCGCTCAACCACCAGATTATAGAAGATATGGGACACCCGTATTTTACATCCAGCTGTGGCACTCATAAGCCGTGTAGCGCGAGATCGCTCAGCAAGTTACTTAACCTCTCTGAACTCAACTGAAAAATGGTGAAGCACTGACCACCTCCCGTTGCTGCGGGGAGGGTTAGTCAGCCCTTGCCTAGCAGAGCCTTGAACGCAAGGGCCTTGAATAGTCACTGTCTGCACCTGTAACACACCCATTCCCTCAGAGAGAGCTCAGTGTAAGAAAGACTACCATGCGTGACATAACCAAAATGAACAGTGCCTCCACTTCCTCGGTAGAGGTCCTAATCTGCTAGGACCTACCTCATAAGGCTGTTCACTGTGAGGATAGACTGAGTTCATACATAAGAGCATTCAGGAGAGAGCGCACTGGCCCAAAGTACGCACTTCGTGAATGGTGGCTCTTACCACGGTTGCTGGCACTTCCTCCTCACCGTTATTATTACTGGTTATAGAAATTTACTATGACTGCACTTCAGAAAACTGGGCTGGAGGGCCGCAGAAAGACTGTGCAGGGCCCAGGCTGGGCCGAGAGGGATGGCCAAGACTGTAGAGACAGTGCAATGAGCAGACACTACGGACTCAAGGGAGCCAGGGAAACGGGATTCTGGCCTCCTTGTGGGCCGTGGGAGTGTTCATCCAGGCCCAGAAGCACCCACGCTGCTTCCTCCTCAAACTGGGGTCAGTGGAATAATAACAAACTCCTCTGTGGCCTGGCCTTGTGGCCACCAGCCCTGGGGAGGTATCTGGCCTTGCTGAGAAGTGATCAAATCAGCTGTTCCTAGACTCTCTGGGAACTAAGAAAGCTGCTTCCCAGGAGCCTGGCAAGGCCACCCCCCCACACACACACACATTGCACCCCTGAAAAGAGCAAGAAACCCCCAAACAGGTCCAGAGCCCCACTTTCTCTCCTCTCCTCCACCTCCCTCGGGCCCCGGCCCAGCCAGCAACTATGGCTGGCTGGCTGTGGGATTTGTGTGCTGTTTATGGTGCTGGCTTATTATTCTTGAACCTGAAAGCTTTACTGGGTATTAAATTCCAGCATCGGGCCACAGTTTTTGCTCCCTAGTGAAGAGAGGAGAGAGAGAACTTTAATGCCCTGCAAAAAGTGGGGCCTGAATCATTAATGAACGGGCATCACAGGAAGCCCAGAGCCAATGTTAGGACAAGGGCTGCTTCCAGAAGGAAAAGGTCTGGCTCTGCCCTCATCCCATCAATCCAGAAGCCCTTGTTAGCAGGATCACGTGAACTGTTCCCGTCATCATTTAAGGATATCCTGGAGGTGGGAGAATGTTTTCAGGGGCAGCTGTTCACCGTGTGAGGACAAAGCCAGGGGCAGGCAATCAGATTCTTGCACTAGGAGAGAAGCTGTGTCCTGCCTGGCTCCCTTGGCTTATTTAGCTTTAGCTTTGTTCCTGTTGCAATGTTTTAAAATTACATGTGACTCTCTAGGGGCTGGCTGACCAGGCCCCAAGGGAGGCCTGCAGGCAGGTGGGCCCCTTCAGTTGAACAAACCCAAGTGGGTTGTGGGTTCCGGCCACTTTCTTCCAGCCTCAGCTTGGGCTGGGGAATGTGCAAATGCAGAGTCAAACAGCTTCTACTATTTGTTTTTGTTTGGGGTCACTAAGTCAGCTCCTCCGCTAGAAACGGGATGTTTCATTTTAGAATCGTGGAAGCATAATGCTGAAAGGAACAGAAGGCAAACAGAACCAGACGAATCATGAGCATCTGGAGGCAGGCCCTTTTCCTCTCCAAACCACCCCCTTCCCTTCTTCATCCCCAAGCAACTTTATAGGCGTGCAAAATACAGCTTTCCTTTTCATAACTGAAAGAATTTGGTAATTTCCAGCCACCACAGACTACCTGTCCGCTTCTTATTCATGCCCTTGTGGTAGCCGAGATTCTGAAATACAGAAAGAGACAGAGCTAACACAGAAAGGTGGTGGCAGTGCTAGTCTGGAGCTCAGGTCAAGGACAGTCCAAACCTGCAGCACCCCCACCCCCATGCAATACTGCAACCCAAGTAGGGCTGAGAAGTCTGGTCTTGGAGCACTGGACAGGATTCCCCACACCTGGGAAAATGAAATGATCTCCTTGACATCACAGAGACGTTGGGAAAGCCATGGAGGTGGTGATGGCAACGACCCCTTATATCCTGGAAAGTAGGGGTCCTCATTTGTGCTCTGGCTATGTCACCAACCAACTGCAGAACTTGGGCGTGACCTCTCCTCCCTGCCTTATCCTAGACATGAAGGAAGGAATTGATGACTCGTAAAACCTCCCCAACTCTGTGATTCTGGACTGGCCCCAATCCCTGGAGCTGGGTGGTCTCTGGAGGTCTTTGGCAGGCCTGCCACCCCTGAATTGCAGGGGTGGGGAGAAGCTGAGCATCAGGGTATCTGACTAGCCTGCTCCTAGAGAGATATCCCCACACTTGGCTGGGGTCTGGTGCCAATAGCTGAGTGCTAAAGACAGTAACCCACGGACTCCTCCCAATCAGGAGCCAGGCAGTCTCTCCAGCAGCAAATGGAACATTCCAGCAGCAAGAATTGCCATTGTTTTCCCTTGGGCTCAGGGTTTAGGCTCAGGGGCCAGTCAGGTGGATTGAAGTGCCATCCTCATCTGGCAGCTGGCTTTCCCCCAGAGATGAATAGCCTCCCCTTCTTCCTACTTTTTAAAGCTTGAAGCTCCCTCCCCCAAAATTGAGAGAAACATTCACCAAATGCCAAATCCAAGTCAATCTGGAGCTCTGGCGGAGTTTGAGCGGTGGCTCAGACAGGCAGAGTAAGTGGGGTGGCGGGAGGGGAGGGTGTGGTCCCAGGAATTGAGAGGGGCAGGAGCACAGAGCCCCCAGCCCAAGGTAGACAGCAGGATCCTGGAGTAGATCCTAGAGGATGTATTCTTGGACAGCCTAAGATCTGAAGCCAAGAGAATTCGGGAAGCATCAGAAGCATCATGACGCACAGAGCTGAGAGTCTGGGCAGGGAAATGAGGGTTGGGCAAGAAGACCTTTTAGCAGAGATCACAGTGCTGCACGGAAAACACTGTCACAGGAGCTAGAACTGAATGGGCCCTCTGCCACTTGTCACCCACCTTCGGGCCTCAGTTCATCCTCTGAGAGTGAGCTGGTCAGGAGAATCCTCAGGAAGCCTAGCCATGAGCAGCAAGGTCAATAGCACTTCCCAGCCCACGGGCCCCGAGGCCATTGTTGCTTTGCTGCTATGGGGAAAACCTCTGCTAACTTTCCCTTCCTGGGCCCAAGTTTCCTGCCCTGCAAAAGAAAGGGACTAGACTAGGTGGTTCCCAAAGCCCCTTCCAGCTCTGACATTTTGGGATTCCGTGATAATAAATACATACATACATACATACATACATACATACATAAGAAAGAAGGAAAGAAAGAAAGAAAGAAAGAAAGAAAGAAAGAAAGAAAGAAAGAAAGAAAGAAAGAAAAGAAAAGAAAAGACTGAGAGAGACGATGAAGGTGAGAGAGAGAAGCTTTAAAAAGAAGACAAAAGAAGAGCCAGGCCAGCACGGGACGGGAGGATTGGCAACCTATTATGGCAGCTGAGCTTTGGAGAGTGGGCTAGAACCTTCAGAGCTGGAGCCCTGGGTTGCATTAAGAGGAATTAACTTGTCAAGGCCTAGAACTTCTCTGTACATTTTCAGCCCAGTCACCAGAGGCCAATGGTCAACTGGGGCCCTCGGCCTTTAAACCTAGAGATTGTTCTGAAGGCCCCTGGCAGACCCAGACCCCTATTCTGGAGAGCTCAGACTCAAAAGAACAGAGGACACTCGCTCCTCTAATTATATTTTCCACACAAGGGAAACCTGAGAGGTTCCTGGGCCTGTGGCTACTGCCAAAGTCTGCCACTCAAGCAGAAGTGGGGCAGGGCCAGCCCGGCCGGGAGGATTAATGACAGTGATTGAATATTTTATAAGTGGAATATTGTGTATTTTCCAAAACCAAATGGAATGTCATTTTTTTTTCCAAGAGAGATGGGGAATGTCACTGTCCTCGTTTCCTATTCAGACCACATACTCCATGGCAAGCAAGATGAATGGGACTGGGAGCTTCCTGGGGAGAAGGGGAGAGGCAGAAAGGGAAAAAGATCCTTCTTCACTTTGTCCTCTCCCCTGCCAGTCTGACCCCACACTGCTGCCTCCCTCATCCCCTAGTTCTTGAACCCACTGTCCTCCGGACCATGCAGCAGTCAATAGCTGACTGGGGATATGTCCCCTTCCTGACCCCCCTGTGGTCAATGTACCACACAGAGATCAAACCACAAGATCACCTAATCCATCCCGTTGTTTCCAAGAAACAGAGTATCAGACATGACAACTTTGCTCCCAGATCTCCTTTTGTGACCTTAGACCAAGGTCTCATATTCTTAAGGAATGCTTTCCTTTCGTCTAACTGAAGTCCATCTTGCTGCAGATGAAGGGTGTGTCCTCTCAATGTTGACTCCCCTGGAGAATGAACTCTCACTGGCCTCCCTCCTTGGGGTGGAAAGCCCTGCCTGTTCCTGATGTGAAAGTCTTTGGGACTGAAGTGCTTCAGAAACCCTGGATCTAGCATTGCCTCCTAACTCATCCTCTTTAAATGTGTTATTGGCCTGTGCGAATGGAACTATTTAGTTAGCGCCGGAATCGTGAGAGGCCCCGTCCTTTCTCAATACCCCATTACATGCTCCAAGGCCACCCACATGCTCTGCTACTTTGCATTTGCCCTGCAATCTTTCATGCCAGTTGACTTTTCATCTCCAAATCCCTTTTCACATTAAACACAAACCCACACACTCTGTCCCATTTTCCTTTGAAATAAATCATAAGCCCATGCCAGAAACGACTCAGGGTGTTCTCTGGAATTTGTAAACAGCATTAAAGTCTTGTGGGAAATGTCACAGAGTGTTGGTCTGAATTTATTAAGTAATTTCTCAGCTTAAAATATATCTTTCCAGCCTGCTGTCTGACAACATTTACCTCTAATGGAATTTTATCCACTCTTGATCACTAAGCACACTCCCATCACAGAGCGCAGATTCCCAAGCTCCCCCTGTTCGGTTCTCCAGCTGGGTAGACTTCAGGCATGCTTGCCATGCACCCGCTTCTCAGAAGGCAAGCACCAGGACTCTGGCTGTTCTATAGTGCTGAAGGCACAAGTAGGCCCTCACAGTGCACACACAGGGTTGTAGTTGAGCTTACACCCATATTCATAACAGCCGCTTCCAGGTAACAGAAGTGTCAGATCGGAGAATGGCTTGAGGGAGGAAATTTCGTCTCCTCAGATCTCCATCAACCTTCAAGCTACCCCAGACAGACCATGTGATGTGAAGCCAGGACTTAATGTACAAAATAACTTCAAGACCAGTCCCCTAGCCTACCTCCTCCTCTTCCACCAACTGACATCTATCAGCCCCCGCTTTGTAGACAGTTTGGCACTGTCCTTGGGGTTTTGAACCCTGGTTTCCATCAATCAAATTACACGTCTGTAAGGGGCAGCTGTTATGTACAAAGTTAAAGTCAAGTGAAGACATGACGAGGCCACCAGCTTGTGTCCTTCCTAGATGGGCCCCAGGCACTGTTGTCCTCCAGCGGTGACAGCAGGACTTCTTGGTCCCTGGACCCAAACTGACCAGACAGAGAGTGTTTCAGCAACAACAGCCCAGCATCCCTTGGGGCCTGGATAGGACGTGGCACTCTAAGCCCAGCATCCAGAGTGCTAATTCCTGGAGTGTCACAACCTGAATGTCAGCTCCTCTCTCCCCTGCCTGACACAGAACGTTGTATAATGAACTGGTCAAAAATCAGACAGAGTTGGAAGCTCCGTTCTGCTGTTTACCAGCAGTGTGACCTTAGACATGTCACCTGCTGTGATTTTATTATCTGGCTGGCCAGTGTCCCCTCGGCTTCTCTTTTTCTGATCAGACATATAAGTTCCTCAGTCTCTGTAAACTGTCTAATGACTGGTGGCAGAGAGAAGATCCATAGATGGCTGTTCATGCTGAGGCGTGACCAACACCTGCTCCTAAATGGGGCTCTTCTTGTATACCCTGCTCTGGGGACCCAAGGACATTTTCAGCTCTCAAGAGGTTTGCATTTCCGGGGCTGAAGGTGACAGCTGCTCACCCCCTCCCTCCCCCCCCCCCCCCCCCCCCCCCCCCCCCCCCCCCCCCGCCTTCTTGTCAAGAGTCTCCAAGGAGGGCGTCTCTGTATGGTGAGTGAGATACAGGACAAAGGGAGCTGAAGGTCTTAGGAGATGCTGAAGCTCCGTCTCCGAGGCTACCAGCTTTCCTAAGGGGCCATTAACAAATAAAGTTGTAATATATTTAAAGGGTGCAACACAATGATTTGATATGTATACATTGTGAAATGATCTCTACCATCAAGTTAATTAACACATCCACCACCTCACATAGTTCCTTTTTTTCTCTTATCCTCGGGAGAATGCTGAAGATGTACTGACAGCAAATTTCAAGTACACGGCACAATATTATTAACCGTAGACACCGTGCTGTGTCTTAGATCCTCTGGACTTATCCACCTTCTAACTGGAAGTTTACACACTTTGGACAACCTGTCCCTGTTTCCCCCACCTCCCAGCCCCCCCCCCCGCCCCCCCGGCAACCCCCACATGGCTCTCTGTTTCTAGGAATTTGACTTTTTAAATTGAAACTAGTTTCAAAGGCCAATCTCAGAACAGAAAGTACTAGGAAGGAATGAGAAATCTGAGACAAAATATCAACCGATTAAAACTCACCGGGCCAGGTTAAGAAGCCAAGTATAGAATCTGAGTTTTGAAGGGCACCTGGTGGCTCAGTTGGTTGGGTGTCTGACTTTGGCTTAGGTCATGATCTCATGGTTCATGAGTTCTAGCCCCATGTCAGGCTCTGTGCTGATGGCCCAGAACCTGGAGCCTGCTTTGGATTCTGTGTCTCCCCCTCTCTCTGCCCCTCCCTACTCATGCTCTGTTTCTGTCTCTCGAAAATGAATAAATGTTAAAAAAAAATTTTTAAAGAATCTGAATTTTGAAATTTTCTATTAGAAATCTTGTCCTGCTCTGGAACTTAGGCTCTATTTGAGTACATCCCTTCTCTAGTCTAAGAACATGACTACAAAGGAAATGGGATGGCAGGTGCATATACTAGAAAAAAAGTTTTATTTGGGGTTCCTCTTTATCTGGACTCAAGACAGTACCCAAATTCCTGTTTGACAACGTCGTCATAAACATGTTACAATCAATTACACGACTTTGCTTCACATCACATTTTAATTTGGGAAGACGTGGGAGACATCCTTGTTTCTTGAGGAGATTTTCAAATTGGTCTAAACTCACTGCAAATACATTGACAAACTCAGAGTGGGTTAGTTATGTGTATTCTAAACTCATCCTCTTTTTTTTTTTTTTTTTTCCATTTCTGAGGATGGCTTTCTAATCTTGTCTCCAACATCTAAAGGATATTTTAAGTCAATTGGGAGGCGGAATAAGCCATACAGTATTGGTTTACTTTATACTTTGGATTTTTAAATAAGTGTAAGGAATTATAAGACTATTTAAAATGTTTAATTCTGCCTCTTATGCCCTGATTAAAGCAGCTGTGCGAGAGGTTAGTCAAGACAGGCGCTCAGACAGCAGGTGGAAGGCAGGACAGAGTCCTGAAAACCCAGAGTGAGAAAGCCTGGCCCAGGGACTGTAAAATCCAAATTAATGAGCAAAGCTACATAAACAACAAAGAGCTGGAGACAGGTAGGAAGGTCAAAAGCAAACAGGCCAGAGATGAAGATAAACCTAGGATTAATTACAAATGAATTAAACCTACCAGCTCAAATTAAACAGCCAATTTTGCATTTGACATTTACGAGTATTCTTGTTAGTTACAATTTTTATTGGTACGTGTGTGTCTGTGTCTATGTTCTCAGAATGTGTTTCATTTGTATTTTTTTCAATGTTCATTTGGAAACTTCTTTTTCTTAAAAAAAAAAAAAGGACGTTTTAAAAAAATTCTTGTGGCACTTCCTGTCTCTAGAGCTGGTTTTGCAAGCCCTGGGGGTGGGGGGGAGGGGAAATTGTTCTTCCATCCTGGTCTGCATCAGAATCCCTGGGAGACCCTGAGGCAACACCGCTGGGCATCTGCGCTTTCTAGAGCTATTCGGTGAGTCTGAGGATCACTAAAACTTGGGAATTATCTCCCCCACACAACAGCTCCCTCCATGCCTGTAAGGGATGTGAGTAACCACTACTTACTGCTTTACCTCTCTCACTTCTCTCCTTCGTTCATACTTGGGAGCCCATTAAAATAGAAGGAAAGTTATATGATTGGTAAGAACCCCTTGAGATAGTTTTCCTACCTTCAAGTTACAGATTATCTGGAGAACCTAGTAACAAGAAAGAGCATATCCACGGAAATGTCATCACTAACACTGGGTAGCCCTGGATGGGAGCGAAGGCAGGGGGCGTCATATTTTGGTATACAGCTGGGAGGTCAGACTTGTGAGGGCTTGATGGCCAGGAGAGGCTCTATAATGAAAATGAGTCTTGAAGGGAGTGCTAAAGGATGGAACTTGGAGACATGTTGCAGGGTAAGGGAAGGCTACAACGTGGGGGTGCTAGGCAATTGTCAGGTTTCCTGTCTCTGCAATAGTTAAGATGTTAATTACAAGTTGCCTTTGGCCCCCACAGGCACTATCTAGTTAAAGCTCAAAGAGGAGGAATTTTTTTTTTTACAAGAGTCCATAAAATTGAGTACCAACTTAATTTTTATTCATTGTGAATCAATGCAGAAACCAGAATAGACCTAACACATTGTTGCGGAGTGTGTTTTGGAATCAAGACACATTCTTGGCTGGAATTGGAAAGGTGATAAAGCTAAAGAAAAAGCCACAGGTCTCCAATCCCACTTTGGTTACAGTTCTGCCCCCCTCCCACACCCCCCCATTTCCCGACAGGACCGTCTCCAGGAATAGGAAGTCAGCAAAACCCAGCATGATGGATGTAGGGTTAATCACATTTCTGGGTTCAATAGAGGGTATATACAGTCCCACCCCTAAACCTGGGTAACTGGGCCTCTGCCATTGGCCAGTTTAGAGACCCCTGATGCCCTCTCCTCCTCCTGGGGATGCCCCACCCCCCACAGAGTAAAGCCTAGGACACATGCCCACCAGGAGTCTTCGACCTCCCTTTCAGACAACAGTCTGGGTATCTATTCTCCGTTGCTGACCCAAAGCCATCTTATGCACACGGTGATGACACATATGCAACTCTAGAATGCCAATTCTGAGATGAACCATGGGGGGCTTGATGGATAAGACAGAGGGAAATAAAAAAGGAGGAAGAGAAAGGAAATTTCTTAGAAAGGAAATCTAGAACAATGGATGAGGAAGCATAGAGAACACATTGCAATGGGCAACCAGGAAAACAACAATTGAAGGGAATAGCTCTGTGTGAGAGAGTCTAAGAAAAAAGGGAATGATGAGGGAGATAGGGGCTAGGGGACAGGGCCTTGGTGGAATTTAACAGAGACCACAGACACAGGAGAAAATGTTCAAGAGGACCTAAATGGACTCTAGAAGGGCAGATAACCTGCTTATAAATAAGGACCTGGTATCCAGAAGCAGGACCCAGTGACTCAAGGATCGAAGTTGGCCACAGGGTATAAAACTCCATCTTGCACGTTAAACGTGGTCAAGCTACATTTAATGACTCAGCCGAGTGCTTGTGGTTTACCTATTTCTTTTTATTTTTTTATTTTTTAATGTTTATTTTTGAGAGAGAGAAAGAGAGAGAAAGTACAAGTGGGGAAGGGACAGAGAGAGGGAGACACAGAATCTGAAGCAGGCTCCAGGCTCCGAGATGTCAGTACAGAGCCCAATGTGGGCTCGAACCCACAAACCGTGAGATCAGACCTGAGCCGAAGTCAGACACTTAACCTACTGAGCCACCCAGGTGCCCCTGGTTTACCTATTTCTATCTGCATACACCTAGAAATCTGGAACTCCTCTCACTGGAAGGAAAGAGAGTTTGTGCGAAGACCAGCTGGTTGGACAGGACTGTGCATTTGAACCATGAGGGAGCCACGGTGGAGAACGGGGCCACAATCCCAAAGTTAAAATGTAAAAATGAAAACAACTCAACATCTCTGGAGGAGCCAAGATGGGGGAAGCATGGAAGTTTTTTTTTTTTTTTGCATCTCACATCCATGAAATACAACCAGACCAACACTAAACCATCCTGCACACCTAGAAAACTGATTTGAGGATTAACACAACAATCTGCACAACCTGAACCACAGAACTCAGCAGGTATGCGGCGCAGAGAAAGCACCCTCCCCCAAAAGCAGCTGGAGAGAAAGTGGAAAAGTGGAAACAGCTGCAGGGACTGAACTAAAAAGGGAGAAAGGAGAGGGTTTAAATTCCATTAAGACTCTACAAATGGGGAGCACAGAGTCTGAAACTCCGCAGTTCGATACCTGGAGGTGCTCTGGTAGGAAGGGCGAATCCACAGGAGCAGAGTGGGGTCCAGGAAGTTCTTGGGCCACACGGGGAGAATCGGTTCCCCTGATGGAAGGACATTCGGTAGAGGCTGTGTGGCCCCCGGTCCCAGCAGACCCCAGAGAAGGGCCACATTCGCTGGTGCTGGAACAAGGTCGTTAAGGGGGAAACCTGGTGCCAGATGTGTGTTGTGATTTTCCATAATCCCTGAAATGCTGCTGCCACACAATTGTGTGAACTTTTTCTGGGGCGGGCTGGCGCCCGGCCGCAGTCCCTGGGCACCGGCAGCAGCACAGTCCCTCGAACATCTCCGAGTGAGGCCGGCACCCGGCCATTGCTGGGTGAGACCCTCCCGTAGAGGACCTGAGCAGGTCAAAGCCGCGGTACCTCAGAAGCGAGGGGTCGGAAACACAGCTGCATCTGAGATAAAACTCAGGAGGGAGGCGCCGCCTGGCAACCTGACGGCTTGGTCACGGACAGTGTAAAAGCAGGAGTGGACGGAAGCCAGAGACAAAGGACAGGTGCGTGATTGCTGCTCGGGGAGAGCAGAGTACAAATACTGGGTAGTTATGCGACACCATTTTCACCCCTCCTGCGCATGCGCATACACACCTACAAGCTCCACAACATTCCACCCCAGTAAGCTAAGCAGCGCCATCTAGTGGAGAATGGAGCCATTACACTAAGCCCCGCCCAAATAGGCCAAACTGGCCCCTCAGTAACACCACAAATCTCTCCGCCTGCTTAGTGTACAGGCTATAAAGTGCTTCATAGTTTGACCTCCAGGGGAAACCAATGTAATTTCAATTGTATTTCAGTCTGTTTGCTGGTGCGTGTATTCAATTTTCTTTTTTTCTTTCCCCTTTTTTGTTTCTTTTCTTTTTCTTGAATACAGAAAGAGAAAAAATCTATTTTTATTTTCAATTTTTATCAAAATATTATTCTTTACTTTTTCTACTATATATTTTACTTTTTTGCAAGATTTTCAAATTTGATTTTACTTCCATCATTTCATTTTATTCTATTTCATTGTATTCATTTTCTCAAATTTTCAAACGTTTTCCTTTTTTCCCCTTTTTCTCTAATCTATCAAGCTCTTTTCAATAACCAGAGCAAAACACACCTAGAATCTGCATCATTTATTTGGTTTGTGTGTGTGTGTGTGTGTGTGTGTGTGTTGTTTGTATTTTTTTTAATTTTTTATGTTTTATTTATTCTTGAGAGAGAGAAAGAGAGTATGAGCAGAGGAGGAGCAGAGCAAGAGAGGGACACAGAGTCCAAAGCAGGCTTCAGGCTTCAAAATGATGAAATGGAGGAATTCATCCCCCAAAAAGAGAAGGAAGAAACGACAGCCAGGGACTTAACCAACACAGAAACAATCAAGATGTCTGAACCAGAATTTAGAATCACGATAATAAGAATACTAGCTGGGGTCAAAAATAGGTTAGAATCCCTCTCTGCGGAGATAAAAGAAGTAAAAACTAGTCAGGATGAAATAAAAAATGCTATAACTGAGCTGTAATCTCAAATGCATACCATGGCAGCAAGGATGGATCAGGCAGAACTGCAAATCAGCAATATAGAGGACAAACTTATGGAGCATAATGAAGCAAAAACAAAGAGGGAGACTAAAGCAAAATAGCAGAGAATTAGAAGAGCAAAAGAATTAGAGAAATCAGTGACTCATTAAAAAGGAACAACATCAGAATCATAGGGGTCCCAGAAGAGGAAGAGAGAGAAAAGGGGGTAGAAAGGTTATGTGAGCAAATCATAGTAGAAAACTTTCCAAACCTGGGAAAGACACAGACATCAAAATCCAGGAAGCACAAAGGACTCCCATTAGATTCAACAAAAAACCGACCATCAACAAGGCATATCATAGTCAAATTCACAAAATAATCAGGCAAGGAAAGAATCATGAAAGCAGCAAGGGAAAAAAAGTCCTTAACCTACAAGGGAAGATACATCAGGTTTGCAGCAGACCTATATACAGAAACTTGGCAGGCCAGAAAGGAGTGGCAGGATATATTCAATGTGCTGAATCAGAAAAATATACAGCCAAGAATTCTTTATCCAGCAAGGCTGTCATTCAAAATAGAAGGAGAGATTCAAAGTTTCCCAGACAAACAAAACTTAAAGGAGTTCATGACCACTAACAAGCCTTGCAAGAAATTTTAAGGGGGACTCTCTGAGGGTAGAAAAGACAGGAAAAAAAGCAACAAAGACTAGAAAGGACCAGAGAACACCACCAGAAACTCCAACTCTACAAGAAACATAATGGCAACAAACTCATATCTTTCAGTACTCATTCTAAATGTCAATGGACTAAAATCAAAAGACATAGGGTAACAGAATGGGTAAGAAAACAAGATCCATCTATATGCTGTTTACAAGAGACCCACTTGAGACCTAAAGACACCTTCAGATTTAAAGTAAGGGGATGGAGAACCATCTATCATGCTAATGGTCAACAAAAGAAAGCTGGAGTAGCCATACTTACATCAGAAAATCTAGACTTCAAAATAAAGACTGTAACAAGAGATGAAGAAGGGCATTATATCATATTTAAGGGGTCTATCCACCAAGAAGATCTAACAATTGTAAACACTTATGCTCCAAATGTGGCAGCACCCAAATATATAAGTCAATTAATCACAAACATAAAGAAACTCATTGATAATAATACCATAAAAATAGGGGACTTCAACACCCCACTTACAACAATAGACAGATCAACTAAACAGAAAATCAACAAGGAAACAATGGCTTTGAATGACACACTGGGCCAGATGGACTTAACAGATATCTTCAGAACATTTCGTCCTAAAGCAGCAGAATACACATTCTTCTCCAGTGCACATGGAATGTTCTCCAGAGTAGATCACATACTGGGACACAAATCAGGCCTCAACAAGTACAAAAAGATAGAGATCATACCGTACATATTTTCAGACCACAACACTATGAAACTCGAAATCAACCACCAGAAAAAATTTGGAAAGATAGCAATTACTTGGAGACTAAAGAACATCCTTCTAAAGAATGGATGTGCTAACCAAGAAGTTAAAGAGGAAATTAAAAAGTATATGGAAGCTAGTGAAAATGATAACACCACAGCCCCAAACCTCTGGGACACAGCAAAGGTGGTGATAAGAGGGAAGTATATTGCAATTCAGGCCTTCCTAAAGAAGGAAGAAAGGTCTCAGATACACAACCTAACCTTACACCTTAAAGATCTGGAAAAAGAACAGCAAATAAAACCCAAAACCAGCAGAAGACAGGAAATAATAAAGATTAGAGCAGAAATCAATGCTAAAAAAAAAAAAAACAAACAAACAGTAGAACAGATCAATGAAACCAGAAGATGGTTCTTTGACAGAATTAACAAAATTTATAAACCACTAGCCAGTTTGATCAAAAAGAAAAAGGAAAGGACCCAAATAAATAAAATCAAGAATGAAAGAGGAGAGGTCACAACCAACACAGCAGAAATACAAACAATAAGAGAATATTATGAGCAATTATATGATAATAAAATGGGTAATCTGGAAGAAATGGACAAATTCCTAGAAACATAGAAACTACCAAAACTGAAACAGGAATGAATAGAAAATTTGAATAGACCCATCACCAGTAAAGAAATCGAATTAGTAATAAAAAATCTGCCAAAAAACAAGAGTCCAGGGCCAGATGGCTTTCCAGGGGAATTCTACCAAACATTTAAGGAAGAGTTAACACCTATTGTCTTGAAGTTGTTCCAAAAAATAGAAATGGAAGGAAAACTTCCAAACTCTTTCTATGAAGCTAGCATTACCTTGATTCAAAACGAGACAGAGACCCCACTAAAAAGAACTATAGACCAATTTCCATGATGAATGCAAAAATTACCACGATAGATGCAAAAATCCTCAACAAGGTATTAGCCAACCATATCCAACAATACATTAAAAAAATTATTCACCACGACCAAGTGGGATTTATACGTGGGATGCAGGGTTGGTTCAATATCTGCAAAACAATCAATGTGATACATCACATCAATAAAAGAAAGGACAAGAACCACATGATCCCCTCAATAGATGCAGAGAAAGCATTTGACAAAATACAGCATTCTTTCTTGATAAAAACTCTTAAGAAAGTAGGGATAGAAGGATCATACCTCAAGATCATAAAAGCCATGTATGAAAGACCCAACACTAATACCATCCTCAATGAGGAAAAACTGAGAGATTTCCCTCCAAGGTCAGGGACAAGAAATGGATGTCCACTCTCACCACTATTATTCAACATAGTATTGGAAGTCTTAGCCTCAGCAATCAGACAGCACAAAGAAATAAAAGGTATCCAAATCGGCCAGGAGGAGGTCAAACTTTCACTCTTTGCTGATGACATGATATTCTATATGGAAAACCCAAAAGGTTCCACCAAAAAACTGCTAGAACTGATCCGTGAATTCAGCAAAGTGGCAGGATATAAAATCAATGCACAGAAATCGGTTGCATTCCTATACACCAACAATGAAGCAACAGAAAGAGAAATCAAGGAATCAATCCCATTTAAAATTGCACCAAAATCCATAAAATACCTAGGAATAAATCTAACTAAAGAGGTGAAAAATCTATACACTGAAAACTATAGAAAGCTTATGAAAGAAATTGAAGAAGACACAAAATAATGGAAAAATATTCCATGCACCTGGATAGGAAGAACAAATATTGTTAAAATGTCAGTACTACCCAAAGCAATCTACATATTCAATGCAATCCCTAAAAATAACACCATCATTCTTCACAGAACTAGAACAAAAAATCTTAAAATTTGTATGGAACCCAAATAGCCAAAGCAATCTTGAAAAAGAAAACCAAAGTAGTTGGCATCACAATCCCAGAGTTCAAGCTGTATTACAAAACTGTAATCATCGGGGCGCCTGGGTGGCTCAGTCGGTTAAGCGGCTGACTTCGGCTCAGGATCTTGCAGTCCGTGAGTTCGAGCCCCGCGTCAGGCTCTGTGCCGACAGCTCAGAGCCTGGAACCTGTTTCGGATTCTGTGTCTCCCTCTCTCTCTGACCCTCCCCCATTCATGCTCTGTCTCTCTCTGTCTCAAAAATAAATAAACGTCAAAAAAAAAACACTGTAATCATCTAGACAGCATGGTACTGGCATAAGAACAGGTGCTCAGATCAGTGGAACAGAATAGAGAACCCAGAAATGGACCCACAAACGTATGGCCAACTAATCTTTGACAAAGCAGGAAAGAATATCCAATGGAATAAAGACAGTTTCTTCAGCAAGTGGTGCTGGGAAAACTGGACAGTGACATGCAGAAAAATGAACCTGGGCCACTTTCCTACACCATACACAAAAATCAACTCAAAATGGATGAAAGACCTAAATGTAAGACAGGAAGCCATCAAAATCCTCCAGGAGAAAGCAGGCAAAAACCTCTTTGACCTTGGCTGCAGCAACTTCTTACTCAACATGTCTCTGGAGGGAAGGGAAACAAAAGCTAAAAATGAACTACTGGGGCCTCATCAAAATAAAAAGCTTCTGCACAACGAAGGAAACAATCAGCAAAACTAAAGGCAACCAACAGAATGGAAGAAGATATTTGCAAACGACATATCAGATAAAGGGTTCATATCCAAAATCTATAAAGAATTTCTCAAACTCAACACCCAAAAAACAAATGATCCAGTGAAGAAATGAGCAAAAGACATGAACAGACACTTCTCCAAAGAAGAAAGACACTTCTCCATCCAGATGGCCAACTGACACATGAAAAAATGCTCAACATCACTCATCATCAAGGAAATACAAATCAAAACCACAATGAGATATCATCTCACACCTGTCAGAATGGCTAACATTAACAACTCAGGCAACAACAGATGTTGGTGAGGATGAGGAGAGAGAGAGGATCTCTTTTGCATTGTTGGTGGGAATGCAAACTGGTGAAGCCACTCTGGAAAATAGTATGGAGGTTCCTCAAAAAATTAAAAATAGAACTACCCTACAACCCAGCAATTGCACTACTAGGTATTTATCCAAGGGATACAGTTGTGCTGTTTTGAAGGGGCACATGCACCCCAATGTTTATAGAAGCACTATCGACAATAGCCAAAGTATGGAAGGAGCCCACATGTCCATCCATCGATGGATGAATGGATAAAGAATATGTAGTATATATATATATACACAATGGAGTATTACTCAGCAATCAAAAAGAATGAAATCTTGCCATTTGCAACAACGTGGATGAAACTGGAGGATATTATGCTAAACAAAATTAGTCAGAGAAAGACAAATATCATATGACTTCACTCATGTGGAATTTAAGATACGAAACAGATGAACATAAGGGAAGGGAAGTAAAAATAATATAAAAACAGGGAGGGGGACAAAACAGAAGAGACTCTTCAATATAGAGAACAAACAAAGGGTTGCTGGAGGGGTTGTGGGAGGGGGGATGGGCTAAATGGGTAAGGGGCACCAAGGAATCTACTCCTGAAATCATTGTTGCACTATATGCTAACTAACTTGAATGTAAATTAAAAAATAAATTAAGCAGCAACTTTAAAAAAATAATAAAAATAAAAATGAAAACAACTCTCTGGCTTCCTGCAGGTGGAGGTGATAGAAGTGGCCAAAGGGCACCATCAGTTGCTGCCAGACACCCTGTGCTTTTATGCATACTTTTATTTATCTACATTACATGATGGTTGGGGGAAAGGAGTGGTTTCATTTTGTTTTAGAACTCCCCACCTTCACCTTGGGTTAACCAAAGACACCTCGGATATAATAAAACGAGCACTGGAATTCATAAAACTGTACATGTGGGCTGCGATGTACCAAAGCTAGAGAGATGGATTAATATACAAATCACAGAAGATGTGAAAAGTGAGGAACAAAGAGAAATAGTTGAAGAGCGTCCTTGGAGAGAAGAAAATTTAGGTGGAAAAAAAGACAGAAACAAAAGCAGTTAGTTTTTTTTTAATGGAAGGAAAAAAGGAAGGAAGGAAGGAAGGAAGGAAGGAAGGAAGGAAGGAAGGAAGGGAGGGAGGAAGGAAGGAAGGAAGGAAGGAAGGAAGGAAGGAAGGAAGGAGGAAGGGGGAAGGAAGGAAGGAGGGAAGGGAGGGAGGAAGGAAGGAAGGAAGGAGGGAAGGGAGGGAGGAAGGAAGGAAGGAAGGAAGGAAGGAAGGAAAGGAGGAAGGAAGAGAGGGAGGAAGGAGGGAGGGAGGAAGGAAAGGGGAGAGAGAGAGAGGCAGGGAGGGAGGGAAATGAGTGGGTAGGTAAATAGGGAATAGAGCAAGGCAGAAGGAAAATAAATGTTCTCTGAGTAAAAATATCCTCATCCACATGAAAACAAGGGTATTTTCTGCATTTCATTCAACCTCTTTGTTGGTTGTTGTTTGGTTTTAAAAAGCAGCAGGGAATGTCAAACAGCTGTTTTTACAGCTTCTGTCACTTTGTCGAAGCCAGCCTATGCAGTCTGACGGCCGGGCACACCCAGACAGCAGCAGACAGCAGCGCGGGTGGCGGGTGGCGAGGCGCTCTGTGAGCAGATGGGCCGGGTCTGCAGGCAGCGTGGCAAGAGACGGTGCCTGGCCCCCGCTGCGCTCCTCAGAGCCGGGACCAGGACCCCTGGGAATGCTGCTGGAGAGAGATAAGCAAACACTGGAGGCAGTATTTCTCTTTCCTGATTGAAAAAAAAAAAAAAAAAAAAAGCACCTAAGGATAATCTTCCCTCAGTGGAAACAGCACAAAAGCATAAAACCGCAAGTCAGGTAATATGGACTTAGGGCCCAACTCTACCATTTCTGAGCTATATGATCTTAGGCTGGTTCTATCACCTCGGAGAGTCTCAGTTTTCCCCATTGATAAAATGGGGATAATACTTCACAGGGTTCTCATGAGGATTAAATAAGGCAATCACATGGCATAAAGCCTAGAATATAGTAGGCAGTCAATGAGCATGTTAAAACCCCACATTTGGTTCAAAAGAAAGAGAGAGAGAAATAGAGAGAGAGAGATGATACGGATACAGAGACAGATCAATAGAGAGAAAGATGGTAAAGACACAGAGAGAGACTAGGGTCCAAGAAAGTCCTCCAAAGGAATGTTTGGTTTCTTTTTTTTTTTTTTAATGCTTATTTATTTTTGAGAGAGAGACGGAGAGAGAGCACGAGCAGGGGAGAGGCAGAGAGAGAGGGGGACAGAGGGTCCAACGTGGGCTCTGCTCTGACAGCAGAGAGCACGATGTGGGGCTCAAACTTATGAACCACGAGATTATGACCTGATCTAAGGTCAGATGCTTAACCGACTGAGCCATCCAGGTGCCCCAGGAATGTTTGGTCTCTGATAAATGTGGGAAGGGACTTCTCACACTCCCTCCTCTCCTCCCACTGTCTGCCAATATCGAGCCCATTTGGAAATCACAGGTGTGGATTCTCCTGTCTACCTCCCCTCCCAAATAAACCCTCCAGCAGCATCAGTATTAACCCTGCCAAGTCGGATAGAGCTCTCCATCATGGCAGGGGACCCCCAGGATGGTGGCCTGCTCCCTCCTGAGAGTCACTGTGCAACTTCATGGTGCGTCTGTTGGGGCACGAGTGGGCGGCAAGAGACAAAAGCACCAGATGATAAGGGAGGAGAACAGTGGGTCAAAGGTGAGGTCAAGGTGATAGTCAAAGGTCAGGAGTAGGGGTCATCTAAGCAGCCCTTCACAGGGCTCCTACCAGCTAGTCAGCAGCCTTGTCTCCATCATTCTCATCCCAGAAGACAATGAGTGTCCCCCGGGGGCTTGGCAGGTTACCCAGTTCTGCCCCCTTCACTGACACTGTGTCCGGTGGGCTGAAAGCACACACTTGGCCTGCTTCAGGGATGCCTTGGGAGTCTGCTCCCACCGCCACCTTCACTTGGGCCCATCCCTAACACTTACAGAGCCAAGAGCAAGAGAGTTCAATGTTATAAATCGAGCTAACAAACTGTGAGATGGAAAACATACTCTACCCTTGACAAATGCACCGTCATAAGCCTGGAAGGTTTCCATTTAAATTCTCAATCTCCTTGGAGCTCTGCTCTGGCACACAGTGCTGTGGGGAGAGATGACTTCTAGCCCCCAGCCTGATCCCCACCTCTTCCCACCCTGGGTTCTGTCTCACTCTTCAGGGACCCTGCACACACACGTGCACTTCCAGCCCGCATGTCTAAGCTCTGTCCACACCCCCCAGTGACATAGGCCATCTTTAAAGGGTGTGCTGGGATGGACGCCTACACAGACACTAGGACCAGCTTAGGGCCATTTGAGCAGGGAATTGCAAGTTCCTGGTTACCTGAATTATGGGGTAGAGAGGGGGTCACAGGCCTTGGATGGGCATATTCTCTTGGCCCCAAGGATTCCTTGCCCTTTGGGGAGGGTTATGGCTGGGAGAGGGCCAGAGTGGGACCCTCTGAAGTGCAGGGTCTAGAGCAGAGGCCCATCTTGCTCAAAACATCCTGTACCTTCATCAGCATCATGACGCATACCAAACAGGGGGCCCATTCCCCCCAAAGGCAATGTAGAGAACATCTCCCTTGGGTTTGCTCCCCGCCTGGGCTCTCACCGCAGCCTCCCAGCCACGCTCCTGCCAGCTCCAGCCAGACTCTCTGAGTCCAAAGCTCCTTTGGGAAGAGACTGCAGGGGCGGAGAAAGGGAGAGCCAGGCTGGAGACTGAGGCAGCTGGAGCAGAGCTAGGACTCCTGGGGCAGGTCCCATTGTTAAGCAGGCCCCCCACCAGATTTAATGGAGCGTTTCTGCTGTGCTTTTCACAGTGTTGTGGCTCTTAATAGGCTCCCCCAGCAAGCCGCCCTGGGCCCACGCTGTCTCTGAGCAGCTGCTGTGCTGAGCGAGGGAGCGGGCGGCTCTCGTTTGCAGACCACGTGCCTGTCGCCTTCTCAGGAAGCCATCACAGCACATCCTGGAACAGGCTCCCAAGGAGGCATCACAGTTTAGTGCAATTCGTCAACTTCACAGCTGCTGCTTGGGAGGGTGCGGGTCTGGGAAAGCAAGCACCAAGCCGCTCAGGGCTCAGGAATGGGGAGCATTCCCAGGCCCCAGCGAGAGTGGGCAAGGCTCTAGCAAGACTCAGACTTCACCTCCAGCCTGTCGAAGGCCAGGGGCTTCCCCAGAGGTGGTCGGCCTCGGCCCTCTTCTGGCCCCAATGACACGGGGAGCCTGGAAAGTTGGGGAGAGAGTGGATTTGGGGCTGCCTGCATCATCCACTGGGTGTACGATCTACGGCAAGTTACATCACACCTCTAAGCCTCTGTTTGTCTATCTGTAAAATGGAAGTGTAAGTAATTCTTACTCCCAGGCCTGATAGTCAACTCCGGCTGTGCCAGTCAGTAAAATATTGAAATACTTACTTAGTAAAGAGGAGTAGTTCTCAAAGGGTGGTTTCTATACCAGCAGCATCAGCATTGCCTGGCCACTTGTTAGAATGCAGGTTCCTGGGCTCCACCGCAGACCTACTGAATCAGGAACTCCAGAGATGGGGTCTGGTAATCTGTTTTAACAAGCCTTCCAGGTGAGGGGCACCTGGGCGGCTCAGTCGGTTAAACGTCCGACTCTTGGTTTGACTCAGGTCATGATCTCATGATTCATGAGTTCCAGCCCCGCATCTGGCTCTACGCTGTTGTGCAGAGCCTGCGTGGGACTCTTTCTTTCTCTCTCTCTCTGCCCCTCTCCCACCCCTCTCTTCCTCCCTCTCTCTCTCTCTCTGAGAATAAATAAGCTTACCAAATAATAATAATAATAATAATAATAAGACTTCCAGGTGATTCTAAGGCAGACTAAAGTTTGAGAGCCCCTGATCAAGCCTCCCCCACCTCTGTCCCAACTGTCTCCCCACCATGATCTTCGCCCCTTCCCAGGACTGCCCAGACCTCTGCCCAGTCTGGCAACCACGGGGTCAGCACTTAGCACACAGGGGCCTCCAGGCTCCTGTTCCAGCTTCTTCCATTCTGTTTGGGCAATGCCCATGTCATATTAGTTTTTGAATATTTTTCATAACGGCCCTACCAAAAGGTTGTTGTAAAGACTGGGTAAGCGATATCTGTACAGCACTTAGCAGAGCACCTGCCGTGCAGAAAGCACTCGACTGCCAGAAGACGCCCTGATGTTATTCTGAGGACCCTCTGTTAGTCTTTGCAACCTTAGTACACAGCTCTGTCCTGAGCCAACTCCCTTTCCATGTCTTTCTTCTCTCCCTCTGCAGTGAAGAAGCAGCCCACTGCTGACTCCCAGGGGTCACCAGCGCTCCCCCTGGTCCCAACCCACCTGGGATCAGTACAGAACCTCTGCTTGCCAACCCATGTACCCCATTCCTAAGGAAAGTATGCAGCCTTGAAAAGCCTCTCCCCTAACTCCCGGCAACCACTGATCTTTTCACTGTCTCCATAGCTTTGCCTTTTCCAGAATGTCATATAGTTGGAATCATACAGTACGCAGCCTTTTCAGATTGGCTTCTTTCACTTAGTAATGTGCATTTCAGTTTCCTCCGTGTCCTCTCACAGCTCGATAGCTCATTTCTTTTCAGCGCTGAATAACATTCCTTTGTCTGGATGTGCCGCAGTTTTTGTGTCCATTCACCTACTGAAAGACATCTTGGCTGCGAGTTTTTGGCAATTGTTAATAGAGCTGCTATAAACATCCACGTGCAGGTTTTTGTACGGACATGAGTTTTCAATTTTGGGGGGCACAGACCAAGGAGCACGATTGCTGGATCGCATGGTAAGAGTATGTTTAGTTTTGTAAGTTCTTTCAAACTATCTTCTGAAGTGGCTGCAGCATTTTGCATTCCCACCAGCAATGAGTGAGAGGCCCCACTGCGCCCCACGCTCACCAGCACTTGGTGTTGTCAGTGTTCCCGAGCTGACCCTTCTACCAGGTGCGTAGTTGTATCTCATTGTGGTTTTAATTTGCATTTCCCTGATGACAGGAGATGTGGAGCATCTTTCATAAGCTTATTTGTTTCCTATGTCTTTTACCTGTTTCTTCATCAGGTTGTTCATTTTCTGATTGTTGAGTTTTAAGAGTTCTTTGTGTATTTTATTATTTTTTATTTTTTTTAACGTTTTATTTGTTTTTGAGACAGAGAAAGACAGAGCATGAGTGGGAGGAGGGGCAGAGAGAGAGGGAGACACAGAATCCAAAGCAGGCTCCAGGCTCTGAGCTGTCAGCACAGAGTCAAACGCGGGGCTTGAACTCACAAACTGTGAGATCATGACCTGAGCCGAAGTTGAACGCTTAACCAACTAAGCCACCCAGGCGCCCCTAGAGTTCTTTGTATATTTTAAATAGCAGTCCTTATCAAGTCTGTCTTTGGCAAATATTTTTCCACCAGTCTGTGGCTTGTTTTCTCATTCTCTTGATGTCAGTTTATGGTTTTTTGGTTCTGTTTTGTTTCAGTAACAAAGAGACAAAGTGTAAAATTAGTAAACATTTAGGGAAAGGTGAGTGTTACAAGATCTCTCAAACACCCCACAGTGAAAGTTCTCCTGAGGCCCAGGGATACAGGCCAGATGGCTCTAACATGTCCCATGGCTCCTGTCCCTTATGTCCACTCATCTCCAATGACAAAGCTCTGTCCTTAGATAAGGAACTCCCCAGCCAATCTTCCCCAGAACAATTTTCTGCTTCAATAGACAGATAATCAGTGCTTCTTAACCCCTTTAAATGCCACTGACCTCGTTGAGAATCTGACCAAGGCTCCAGGCCTCTCCCCAGGAAAGTGCACAAACACAGAAGCACACACACAACATGCCAGCTCAGGGGTTCACAGACCTCTGAAGCCCACACAATGCTCAGTGACCTCATATTAAGAGGTTCTGCTGGCAAGGGAGAACAGAAAGACCTGAGATGTTAAGAATAGTCAAGATGTCAGGGCACCAAGGAGCAAAGTAAAGTCATTTTCGTTTTCAAGCAAACCCCAAGCTCACAGTCCCAATCTTCAGAGCCCCCTAGGCTCTTTCCTTGCCAGTGTCTCGCTCTTTGGAGATCTGGCAAAGAACTGAAGAAGTAATGGTGGCCATACCTTGGAGAGGTCGTCTACCCCTGGTCACACTGACCTCATGTAACTCTGACCCAAAGTAAATGAGCTGTCTACCCCCCCTGCCACCTCTGGTGGCAGTCCTACTCTAGCTGCAGCGACACCGCCCCCATGGTGGTGTCTCCCCTCCACCCCACAAGGCCTTCTAGCTGCTCAGCTGGTGGTCCAGCTGCATGGGGTCTTTGTGGCTTATGGAGGAGGAGGGCTGGGAGCAGGGTGAGGCCAGTGAGGCATTGAGGGTACAAAGTTTAAGAGACTACTCACTCTTAGGACCCTGCAGAGAAGTTCATACGAAGACATCTGGCCACCAGCCCATCCTGCCTATGGAAACAGGTGGCTGTCAGGAGAATGGAAAAACTTACGGCCCAGCTATAATGAGTTGGTTTGCTCCCTGGCATTTCACCAGCTTCAGGCCCACTTTTGGTGACCTTTGAGAGGGAGGGAGGGAGGGTCAGCTCCCCCAAGGAAGAGAGAGCAGAGACCCTTGTTAACAGACACTGGAGGGGCCCAGAACTGCAAGGAAAAGGTCTTTCTCTGAGCCCCTGCCTGGGACCAGTGAATGTGCAGTCTTATCTGCAGTGGAGAAATGGAGGGACCGTGCCTTTGTGGGAGCTAAGGGTGGGCACTAGGTTCTGCCCCTCACACAGGGGCGCCTTCCCTGGGATAGTTTCTCCCAGCACCATTCGCCCACATGCAGCCTCCATGAGCTCACCCAAGCCGATGTGAAGCATTCACACATATTTGTCTCTAGAAATAGATCACACTGCCCTGCAAACCCAAGTTCTTCCCCTGACTCTTCCCCTGCTTCCCCCTCCCCCAGTCTGTCAGCTGCCTAAGGCTTCCCCAGGCTTCCTGGGACTAGGAAATGCCAGCCTATTGCTGGGGAGGTGGGGGGCACCCACCTCACCTTCTTCCCTCTGGCTGTAGTAGCTGAGGAGAGGAGTGAGGTGTTGAAGACAGTAACTGAGAATGGCAGGAGGTGGGGACCATCAACAGCTACTCTGAGGTGTGAAGCTGGTGAACTCCTGCAAGGTCAATAGGATGTGCAATTCGTCCTTAATCTCCTTTCAGAAGTGGGAGTCTTCACCTGCCGGATCCCCCCAGTCCAGGCAATCCAGAAGGCAGCAAGCCCTTAACACAGGGTGAGGCTCCCCCTTCCCACACCACACACCCCTTGGTGCTCCTCATCATCACCCCGTCACCCAGACTTCATCCCACCTGCCTATCTCCACTACTGTGTCAGACCTGGAAAAGCGGAGACCACGGAAGGAGGTAGGAGATACGTATACAGAGGACATGCTAGAAGTTGAAAGTTTTCCCTAGCCCTCACTACTCAGGGAAGATGGTTTCCAGGGTTAGGAGGATAAAGGCAATAAGCCTATAAAAGAGTTGTCTTAGAGAGAATGGTGAGACTATAAATGACGTGACGTCTTCATAACAAGAATCACGTGTTGTGCCACTGAAGGCTTCTGGAAAACAGAACAGAAGTCTGGAAAGTCAGCCATGTGGCTTCACGACACAACGCCACTCCCACCTCACTCTGAGACACCACACAAGACGTTTTTCCTTCCTGGGCCTCAGGCTCATGGCGTAAATATGTATTGAGCATCTTCATTATGCCAGGCACTGGGATAAGTATTGGAGATCCAACGAATGACAGCATTTATTACATGCTTTTTATGTATGGGTGCTATTTTAAGTGCTTTGCATATACTATCTCATTAAATTCTCACACTGAACTATGAGGTAGACACTGTTATTATCCTCATCTTACAGATGAGGACACTGAGGTACCGAGAAATTAAACAACTTGCTCATGGTCACTAGTGTAACAGAATTTGAACCCAGACAGTCTGATCCCAGACCATGCTCTTTTTTTTTCTTTTAATCTGGATGGCTAGTTTTGTTTTGTTTTGTTTTGTTTAATTTACATCCAAATTAGTTAGCATATAGTGCAACAATGATTTCAGGAGTAGATTCCTTAGTGCCTCTTACCCATTTAGCCCATCCCCCCTCCCACAACCCCTCGAGGAACCCTCAGTTTGTTCTCCATATTTATGAGTCTCTTATGTTTTGTCCCCCTCCCCGTCCCCATATTATTTTTGTTTCCCTTCCCTTATGTTCATCTGTTTTTTTCTCTTAAAGTCCTCATATGAGTGAAGTCATATGATTTTTGTCTTTCTCTGACTGACTGATTTTGCTTAGCATAATACCCTCCAGTTCCATCCACGTAGTTGCAAATGGCAAGATTTCGTTCTTTTTGATTGCCAAGTAATGCTCCGTTGTATATATATACCACATCTTCTTTATCCATTCATCCATCGATGGACATCTGGGCTCTTTCCATACTTTGGCTATTGTTGATAGTGCTGCTATAAACATGGGGGTGCATGTGCCCCTTCGAAACAGCACACCTGTGTCCCATGAATAAATGCCTAGTAGTGCCACTGCTGGGTCACAGGGTAGTTCTATTTTTAGTTTTTTGAGGAACCTCCATACTGTTTCCCAGAGTGGCTGCACGAGCTTGCCTTCCCACCAGACCATGCTCTTATAACTACTACTGTATACTCCTCTCGAGATAAAACAGATACATCCCCTGCTTCATGAACCTCACAGTCTAATGTGAAATATGGCCCATGGGAAAATCTGGTCCACTGCCTGTTTTTAGAAATAAAGTTTTTTTGGAACACAACCACGTTCATTTGTTTGCCTGTTATGTCTGCTTTCACACTGCAACGGCACTCCAGGGGCAGAAATGAGTGGCTGTCTCACAAAACTTAAAATAGTTGCTATACAGTCCTTTACAGAAAAAGTCTGCCAACTCCTGGTCTAATGAAATAGAACTTTCTTGCCTTTCCTTGGGACATGAGAAGGACACACAGAGGTAACAGTAGGGAAAATACTTTGAGCTCTTCAATCTAAGATATGACCAACGCACATTGGTGTATCAGAGTATATCCAGCCTGTCATCCAGCTACTACTCCATCTCCAGAACAATCAGCCAGAATGATGTGGGAGCAGTCTGCTCCCAGTTGTCCCACTGCCACTCGATGTCCTGGGCCCAGAGGATACAGGTGGGGCACCAAGTGGCAAGAGTCATAGCTATTTACAGTTAGAAGATCCGCATAAAAGGAAGGAAGAGACACATTCTCTGGGGCCCAGACAACGCAGGCAGCATGGGAGATGTCTCCGCCTCCACCCAGAGGGGTTGCTTACTGATCCATCTAATCATTCTATATTTATTAAGCACCCACTATATACCAGGCCCCAGGATGGGTGCTGTGCTCATAGGGAGTCCCACTATGGATACGGGTCAGACAAAATCACACACTGGACAAGGATTAGACAAAAACCACCATACTGTCCCTTCTAATTCTAGGATGCTTTACTTCCTAGAGGCCAAGGAAGGCCTCCATACTTGGGTCTTCAGTGGTGCACAGGAGAGGATCAAATCTGAAGAAAGCTACTCCGCTAATTTTCTTCCTTCCAGTTTTTTCTTAATTGTACCCCACTCTATTGCAGAGTAGCTTGCTCAGCAAATAGCAATAAATATGGAAATACATGCATACATACATATATATGTACATATATATATTATAAGCCCAAGTTCTTTTATTTAGCCTTGATTAAATGGCACCTAATGAATAAATCATTAAATAAAGAAGTTATTGATACAAGTGCTCTGTGGATGCAAACCCGGGGTTAGCATGGGCCTGTGCTTACATGAAAAAGGTTAGAAAATGTTTACATATCAGACACAAAATTTAGGTTAAATCCATACTTTTCTGTATCTTGTCACTAGAAAGTTGAGTTTCCATCTCAGTCTCTTTATGGAAAAAGACAAAGAGCGTTTTCTATAACATGGAATGGTTTGAGTCCTAAGGACAGTCGATGCATCATCACGAGCCCGTTAAAGTTTGCTGAAGGAGACAACATGTGTTGCAACGTTTGCTGTAGAAAATTGCTCACTTAAAGTCGCTAAGCCGTGTTTATCAAAGGAGGTTGACTTTCCTCGCCAGCCTCGCTATAATTAATCCACCGACTATGACCTCACTGGTCTTGCTATAATTTAGCCAGTGAAAAAGACCCGGCAGAGCCGCTCAAAATTAGGAACAGGACTAAAGGCATTACATTCTGCAAAAAGAAGGAAAAAAAAGGGGGTGGTATTTTGAAAGTGAAATAAACAAGTGGTTCTAACAGATTAACTTCAAAACAGCATGCAGAATCTGAATTTTCCACAACAGGTGAATTCTCGTGTAAGGAGGCTTAATGAGACTCCGCCTGAAGATTTTTTCCCTCTCTAATGCCAGCACATGAGCACCTCTTCAGGTCACTGCCTGAGGCTCAGCCACTGCTCAGTCCTACTTCCCTCCGAGTCTGAAGCAAATAGAGTGCATCTTCTCCACCAGCCACTAGTCAGAGCCCCCCACACCCCCTACCTTCCCTGCAGCTCAGCTTCATGGGAAGATGCTAGGAAGGCTGGCAGGGAGGCTGCTGCCTGGGGAGCTCAGGAAGACTCCAGCTGTGCTCCTGCCCCAGCCCAGAGCCTCCCCAAGCCAGAGACCTGCCACTGGAGAAGCAACTTGCTTTTTAATGCATCTTCTCCTCCCAATCAGGATCAGAGAAGTGATGCTGTTGACGAGAGCTTTTGGGGTTAGACACAAACATTGATGGAATGACAGTTGGAAAAAGACAGATATGATGTCATGCTCGTGTCTCTCAGGGGAGCTGGCTAGATGGCCACAGCAGGGCTGGCTGAAAACCATGCGGTAGTATCCATTCCGGCCTCCCAGGTCAGGCATATCCAGACTGGAAGGGGTGGCTGTTCTCCTCAACACACCCTGCACACGTCCCAAGAAGCAGGTTCTAGGTTCTAGTGGAACATATGGCTTGTGCAGCTCCTGGAGGAGACTCACAGTGGGGCTAGGTTTGGAATGATCAATTGCTCAACTGAAAATAGTTGAAACTGTTCTTAATTTCTGCGCTAAGCTAAACTAAGAACCAGACAGGTACCAAGGAGTATCGAATCCTCACAGGCTCTCAGGCACTGAAGACATCCAGACACCCCCCCCCCCCCAGGGCAGTCAACCACCCTCCCTCCCCACAGTGAGAATGGACAATTCAAGACGAAAACCTCCAGGGAGGCAACGTCTACCTCATTCTCCTTGTCCTTCCCTTCCTTTCCATGTTTGGCCTTCTCAGCTTCTTCTTCCCTCCTTTTCTTCCTCTCCCCTCACCCCTTCTCCCCTTCCTTCGCCCCAACATCCACCCCTCCCCCTCCCCATTTCCTTTTCCCCCGGCAACCTCTACCTGTTGACTGACCCTGGCATCCTCTATCTGTTGGCCCGAGGCCTCACATGCTCACAGAAAAGAGTTTCTCGCAAACTCAGAAGACAGACATGCTAATGAGAAGGGCCAACACCATGAAGAATCCTAGTACAGAACTAGGGGCTCATTTTTCTCAGCCTGACCTGGAGGACAAGATTGTAGTGTATCCTGTTGCGAAGGCTGCAAGGGGCAGTGTCAAGGACATAGTCTCTAAGTCAGAGAGACTGGGGTTCGAATGCTGGCTCTAATAATTTCTAGCTCTGTGATCCTCCCTGTGCCTCAGTTTCTTCATCTGTAAGAGTGGGAACATTAATACCTATCTCAGAGCTGTTGTAAGGATTCAAAGAAGTAATGTAAAGTATGTGCCCCATGACAGGTGATCAATAAAGTGAGTCCCATCCCTTTTCCTTTCCTCTCCTTTATGTAAGTCAGGACTATGTCTCCCTGATTATTCATGACTTTCTTGCAAGATCAGTTCAGGAGACTGTCCGGACCCATCCATATTATATACTTCACTACACCCTCCCAGATTGTAGGACAAGTCAACATCTGCAGACTGTTCCATGTCTTCTATCAGGCACCTGCTGGGCCAGGTCAGAAGACCATGGTTAAGAGTCAAGCAACATCAGCCTCTGAGAGCAGCCATATATGAAAGGAACAGGGTTCTAGGTGGCTCATGTGGTCAACAAGGTCCCCAGGAGCCTGTTGACAATGGATTCAATTTCACCTCCCTTTTTTAGCCCTGGAGTGCTCAGCCCTCAAGCAGCTGATGCCGAGACAGCTGGTTCACATCATGTCCCCCTGTGTTGGCTACTTCCTCCCAGAGCCTGTTTAGAGATGGGCCTGCTCCTCTGAGCATGGTAGTCAATCAGGACTCCCCTTCCTGCATGGAATTCCACCCCTGATACCAGGCATGCACACCTCCATGCAGTCAGACCACTGGATATTTTCTAAGGGTCTCCCCCTGGGCCCCTCTCCATCCTCAAGAAGAGGCAGGGCCTATATAAAGTCTGGGGGGAAATACATAGCTGTGCATTCAAAGGGATTTTTAGAATAAAAGCCATGATAATAGCCAGTAACATTAGTATAACACTTCGAAGTTTCTGCAGAACTTTTATCCATTTACACCCTGTCAAAAAGCACGCTAACTGCTATAATGAATGATCCAAAATTTCAGTGGCTTTAACATCATAAAAGTATTTCTTGTTCTCATTACAGTTGCACGCAGGGGCAGAAAGGAGGGGAAACTCCATCTTGCATAGACACTGGGGAACCAGCCTCCTTTCATTTTATGGCACTGTCATCCCCTAGAGCCTCCAAGTCCTCCAGTTCTAGAGCTGAGACAAGGAAAGAGAGAGTATGCGAGATCCTGTAGGAGGTTTCTATGGGCCCAGCCTGCACGTGGGCAGGGTTCCACCCTCACTCAGGGCCAGATCTCAGTCAACATGGTCCATATACTTCAGGGGAGGAAAGGAGACAGGACTTGGTAAGCAGCACACCGTCTTTGCTATAAAACCATGAGACAGGTAGTGTTTTTCCGCACAGCAGACACTAAGGCTCAGAATGGTTGACATGACCACTACCATGGTCAATAAATGGACAGAGCAGGATCCGAACTCAAATCTTCCAGCTCCAGTCCATCCTTCATCTCCCTCCAAGCTCCAGAGTCTTAAGTATACCCAGGTGCTGCCCATGCCACCTCCTTTTCTCCTTACCTCCATGTATTTGAAAGCCAGAGAGATATTAATACACGACTCCTTCCCAGTAACTCCCAACCAACCCCTTCTCCTTCCACACCACCAGCGTCAGATCAAGCCCTCGTCTTTGAGCCCTTTCAAACTCAGCCGGGACAATGAAGGCATTTAATAAGCACGTTTACATTTTTGGCCCTGACTCAGGAAACATGGCCCTTGACTTGAAAGAGCTCACAGCCTAATGAGAAAGACAGGAATGCAGGAAACCACTGTAACCAGACTTGATCAGACAACAGCAGAGGTCTCTACAAAGTGCTACAGGAACACAGAGGAGCGAGAGATTGATTTTCTCAGGCTCTCAGAGCCAGTCACAGAGAGCAAGCAATGTTCGTGCTGAGCCATGAGTCAGGAATATCTTAGCAGACAAGGCGGATGAGGCACCGAGGTCAGAAAGGAGCACGTGCACAGACATGAACAGGGAAATGAGATGTTTGGGCAAGTCCCCCATAGAAGAGAGGGAGAATTCCATAAAGGATTCTCGGAGATCTGGGATCTCAGATTCTGGGGCCCAGTAAGGTATTCTGTTGCAGAAGATCTCCCCACACCCTCTGACCAAAGGGCAGGGTTCCCATGTCCTCAAGACTGTTACTTACGGAGAGTACAACGAGACATTGCTTACACAACACTTTGCTATTCAGAGGCCATTAAACATTATCTCACCGAACTCATCGTTTTGCCAATGAGGAAAGCAAATCTCTGAAAAAGTTCAGCCTCTCCGCTGTTAAGCAGCAGGACTAAAATGCAAGCCCGGATCCTGTGCTCTAAACCCAGGTATTTCTCCCTGAGTCAGTAGATGGGGGAGGGGTGCCCTGGGAAGGGGCGCTGCAGGGCCCTTCCAGTGTCTCTATCAGAGTCTTTTCTAAAATGAATGGAAGTGGAGGGGCGCCTGGGTGGCTCAGTCAGTTAAGCGTCCAACTTCAGCTCAGGTCATGACCTCACGGTTCATGAGTTCAAGCCCCTCCTCTGGTCCCACACTGCCAGTGAGGAGCCTGTTTGGGATAATCGTTCTCTCCTCTCTCTCTCTGCCCCTCCCCTACTCGTGCTTTCTCTCTTTCAAAATAAGTAAATAAACTTCTTGTAAACTTTTTTTTTTTTTTTTTTGAGAGACAGAGGGCAAGCAGGGGAGAGGCAGAGAGAGAGGAAGACACAGAATCCTAACCAAGCTCCAGGCTCTGAGCTGTCAGCACAGAGCCCGATGTGGGGCCGGAACCCACGAACACGAGATCATGACCTGAGCCGAAGTCGGACACTCAACCGACTGAGTCATCCAGGGGCCCCGATAAATAAACTTAAAAATAAATAAATAAATAAATAAATAAATAAATAAATAGGAAATGGATAACAACACCAATTCTTTTTCCTTCCCATCCTCACACATGTAGCTGAGAGCTAATTTTGAGAATCCATTCCTAGGGGATCCTACTTCAGCACCCCAACCTAAGGAATAAAGAGATTTCCTCTGACTCTGGGGAGCCCCTATCATCCCTGCCCCCAAGTCATCTCTAGTTTCTTCCAGGAAGTCACTAGAAGACAGAACAAACAGTAGAATCAGGGACAGATAATGCCAGATGCCAACACAGAAGAGAACACCATCTCTTTGTGCTCTGTGACCTTCACAAACCCACTGGGGACTTACACAGAAAAACATGGGGCAGCAAGCACCTTGTCTGCAATGTCACCCTGCCTTCACCTCCCCTCCGTCCCCCATGCCCGGGGCCCTTCATTTCTCTTTCTCCCTGTTTTTTTCCCTCAGCCCAGAATTGGATCGAGAGAGCAAAGACTGATGTTTTCAGTGAGGTTCTCTGCAGGGAGACGTGCCTGCTGGAGTTGACCAGAGTTCCTTCCTTCTCCTGTAGGAAGAATGCTGGCGAATGAGGGGGCCTAGTGCTCCTCCCAGGGGACATGAAGGCCAGCACCTCGGAAGCTGCTAGTTCTAGCTTGGGGCAGAGATTCTTCAGAAATGGCAGAAACCCAGGGCAGCGGCCGCTTTCCACCTGTTGTTCGCTTAAAGAAGCAGCCATATTTTCCAAATCGGAAAGGGAGCTATAGTCTACTCAAGGAATTTTTTTCTGATTTATTACATTTGTTTATATGCAAAGCCCTATAAAGGTATGCAGATTAAGTCACATGAAGTTATGCATTTACTGAATTATATTTATTTAAAAGGATAATACATAAATATAGGACTATCCCTAAAATCCAGTGTGTAAGGCTGCCTTTGGTACAAGAGAACATAATTCCTTCTGTAATTGTTTCTCCCTACAATGAGTGGTAAAGGAGGAAACAAGAAAATGTGGTGCCCCAAAACTGAAAAAGATTTGGGGACAGGTCTCTTTAGATAGCACCTAGTAGAGGAAGGAATTTGGGGCCTCCTTAACTGTGTTGAAAATGCCCCCTGCTCTGTACCTCCATTATTGCATTTATCACATTATATTGTAAAACATTTGTTTTCTGTAGATACCAGGGTCTCTCTGAGGCCAAAGACTGCACACTTCTCATTTTAAACACTCTGTGCTCAGTGCAATGCCTCATAGGAGCCCAATAAATACATGTCAGGTGATTCATCCATGAATTGGGACACTATAAGTTGTGCCCACCAGTAAACCAATACTCTCTACACTTGTTACAGTCTGTGTTCTTAAATTTACTTGTTTCCTTAATGTCAAAGTAAATTTCTTCAAAAAACAAAAACAAAAACGTCTGTTGGTTGAACCACGGAGAGAAGGATTTGTCCATGCCTACATTAGTGAAAGCAAGGTCAAGGTCCATTGTAAAGGGAGATGAAGACCTTGCATGAAGAAAATTGTCAAGCCTTAGGCAAAAATTCTTAAAGGAACCTGAGTTAAGAGTGTGCAGCCAAGCCCCAGGCCATAGAAATTCTGAGGGTCATTCAACACAAAGGAGTCAGGAAACCAGTCTGAGAGTGGAGCCACCCGCCAAAAAAGCAGACAGTTCATCCCAGAAGATCTAGCACGAACTTGCTGAGAATTTCCATCAAGAGTCCCTGGAACTTCAACACAGGGATCTTTTATAGGTGCAGCCAACCACACCGTGGCATCTGTCTCCCGGGGTGTCTTCTGGGCAACGCAGATAGAGCAAGAGTCCGTTGCAGCTGCCTTTTCATGAACTGTAGGGACCCTCACACATTCTTTTTTGCTTGTGCCTCAAAGGACAACGCTTCACATGCCTGTCCCCTGCTAATCCCAAAGAGAGGGAGTTTGATGACCTTGTGGACATGAGCACTATCTACACAAATAAGGAAAAACAGCTGGCTCTGCTTAGTTAGTTAATACAATTCCATTCCATTTATGGGAACAAACATCTCCCTCACCAGGGAGCTCAACAACAATAGATGTACCAAGCACTTTCCATACAGTAGACACAGTGGATACAGCCATGTATTAATTAGCTAGGCTACACTTCCGTAACAACCCCCAAAGTTCAGTGATTGAAAACACAGGAAGCTGGCTTCCTTCTCATGTGACAGCCCAGGGAGGATGTTCAGGTCTTCCGCCACCGTTCGGGGACCAAGGTGGCCAGCTTCCACAGCAGCCTCCAAGGTCCCTTTGGGTCTTGTCACCATTTGCAGAAAGTGGCAAAGTAGAAAGGAAGCAGCATGGAGGAGGCACTCTCCTCTCTGGGCCTGAAGGATACATTCCAGTGGGAAAGACCTGGTCTCTCCTAATTGCCACAAAGGCCGAAAGAAGCAGGGAGCTACCTTTCTAGACTTCCTCACCCCCAAACAGTTGGGCTAATCAAGCACAAGGGGCCATGGCAGTGGGAAGTACCCTCCTGGTGGAGACCCTCTCCAGGCTGGTTCCTGGGCTCTCCCTCCCCCTCACCGCAGTCCCCAACGCGCCTGCAAGGCGGGGTGTATCGCCCACCCCAAAGGCACTCCCTCACTCAGTCAACATATATTTATTGTTCGTATCATATACCAGGCATGGGGCTAGGTACTGGGGACCTAAGTCACACACGGCTGATGTCTCCACAGAACTGACATTCTTGTGTGCTGGAGACGCAAGACAAAAGCCAACCAATCCTTCAACATGATTTCCTAGGGCAGTAACAGTTTTAAAGGAAATAAAACAACCATCATGGGAGTGAAAGTGTAGAGTCAGAGGGCTACTTTGGATGCAGAGGTCAGGGAAGCCCTCCCTGAGTCCTAAGAGGAGAGGGGACAGTCACACAGATGGCAGAGAAGGCTTGGGCCCAGCAGCAAGTCCCAAAGCCTAAAGCAGGAATGGACTGGGCAAGTCTGAGGACCAAAGGGAAGGCCAGCATGGACAGTGCCCCATGGGGAGGGCAGTGGCCTGAAATGAGACGAGAGAGGTGCACAGGGCCATGTTGCAAAGAGTGAGCCACGGTAAGAGGTCATTGGATACTCAGCTAATGCTTATTGAGCCCCAGCTAATGCTTATTGAGCCAAGAGACTGAAGATACTACACTGAAGAACGAAATCCCTGCCTTGGTGGAGCCCACACGTGTCTGGGAGAGACAGAGTCAGTAAACAAATGAATACATAAACAATATCACATCAGGAAGTGGGAAGAGCTCTAAGGGAGATGAAGCAGGAAATAAGAGGAGATTGATGGGGCTGCTATTGTACACGGGACAGAAAGGCAAGGCCTCTGGTGAAGTGAGCAGGCCTGAAGGAGGTGAATATCTGAGGGAACAGCATTCCAGAGAGCTCCTAGGGTTGCCCGATAAAATACAAGATGCCTGATAAAGTACAGGATGCTACTTTTGAAATTCAGATAGGGTCACCTGGGTGGCTCAGTCGGTTAGGCATCTGACTCTTGCTTTCGGCTCAGATCATGATCTGATGGTTCATGGGTTAATGGTACGGTGATAGCATGGAGCCTGCTGGGGATTCTCTCTCTCCACCCCTCCTCTGCACTCTCTCTTTCCCTCTCTCTCTCTCAAAATAAATAAAATAAATTTTAACAAAGAAAAGAAATTCAAATAAACAAATATTGCACAGGCCATACTTGTACTAAAAATGATTCATTGCTTATCTGAAATTCAATGTTAGCTGGGCACACTGTATTCTCAGTTGCTAAATCTGGTGACCATGAGAGAGAGGGAACAGAAAGTGTGAAGGCCCCGAGGCAGGAACATGCTTGCCATGTTCACAGCGCAGCATGGAGACTGCTGTGGGCGGTGAGGCTGGAGGGGGCAGAGGCCACACACGCAGGACCCTAGGGTCCTGCAAGCACTCTGGATTTTCTTCTACGTGGAGTGGAAGACCTAGGAGGGTTTTGAGCAGCTGTGTGAAGGACAGAAAGAGAAGACACAGGGCTGCTACTGTACTCGTCCTGCCTCCAGAAGGTTCAAATGGAGGAGGTCGAAGATCAAGATTATTCTAGGTTCGAACATTCCGATGCACTATGCCTGCCACTGTGTAGCCACAGAGATGGGAAGAAGAGAGTTTGGGGACCACTCCAGCTAGGATCCTCATTCCATGGGCAGGGATCAGGTGTACCCTCTCCCGACTCCCTTTCTCTCATTCTTCTCGAGGAAACAGCATTCCAGAGAGCTCCTAGGGTTGCCCGATAAAATACAGGATGCTACTTTTAATAATCAATGTGGACCGGAGGGCTCGTCAGGATGTCCAGGGCTTGGGCCATCACTATTTCTTCATCACTGTGGCATACAGATAAGTGCAATTCATGCTGCAGCTCCCAGGCCTTCATGTGCCCCCCAGGCACAGCCCTGGAACCCACGGGCACAGCCGCCATGACACCACTCCTTCCTTCCACCCAAAATGGAGCAGAGTCCATGCCTGGAGAAATTGGCCTAACTGTTCTTCTGTCTCTTTTCTTGACCTATCTGTTCTTCTATCACGTCTACACCATGAAAGTAGGGAAGGAGGGGCTGGGTTTCTTTGGGTCCCATCACTGCTATCGATTCTCTGCCCTGCCGTCAGCAGTCCTGTGCCTACGGTCTGGACTCCTGGTGTTCCAGCTGTCAGCTTTAATCATCAGCAAGAGTAAACACAGGCAGATACGGTTTCCAGGATGCTCTGTAAAACTTCTCACACTGAGCTTGAAAAGGAACATTTTTCTGGGATTGACTGGGGACATGTGACTCTACAAGCAACCAGAGTCCAGCTAAGAGAGGATAAGGAAATTACCAGGACAAGGCCAGTGGCAGGGATGGGGGCGGGGGGGAGGTCCTTCCCTTAAAGATGCGATGGAAAGAGGTTTCCTTATGACTTCTTAAGAAGAAGCTCTAGACCTCAGTTTCCAATAGCAGCAACTGATTCCAATTGCAATGATTGAATGATCCTGTACAAAGAGCATTGATTCAGGAATTGACTCGAGAGTTATAGATCTACCTAGAAGGACTTCTCCAGTGATTTGTCTCTGTCCTTGGCTTTGTCCTATAAAACATCTACTTCAACAGCTTGAATAGAAACATGTCAAGTTTACAGAGAACCCAAAACACTGACGAACCGGGGGAAAAACCTGAACTAGCTGGGTAACCTTGGGCAATCTGCTTAACCATTCTGAACTGTAGTTTCTGCATCTGTAAAATAAATAATAAATCCCACCTCTGTAGAGTGTTCTGGGGATTAACTGAGATGCCCTACGCAAAGTACCTATCCCAATGTTTGGCACAAAGAACACACCCAGTAAGTAATAATTCCCTTCCCTCGGTTTTGTCATCTGTGAAATGGGGATGATAAAAGTATAAATGTCATCAGAAACTGAAACCCAATTCACTTTGGAAAGAAGACTTAGTTGCTGGATAACGATCACAGGCTACAACAATAGACCAAAATCAAGAAAATGAACATTAATAAGCCGTGCAATTAAAAACTAATAACGGCACAGAGAATACAAGCTTGATAACAATTCCAATGAAAAAGACCCGAGAGTTTTAATTAGTCACAAGCTCAGTTTGAAAGCAGAGTGGGACACGTTTACCATGAGAAGCTTATGCAATCATAGGTTACATAATAATAATAATTAACATATACTGAACACTTAACTACATCCCAAGTGATAGTCTAAGTATTGTTCTTTACTCCTTTAATGCCCTCAACAACACTATGAACTGCTACATTTATCACTAGTTTATAGATGACAAAACTGAAACAGAGAGAGGTTAAGTACATTGTCTATCGTCACATTAATTTGTTAATAGCAAAGCTGGGACAGAAATAGCAGAACGGGGCACAGTTCAGACCACATCTGAAGTTACTGGGTTAGTTCTCGGTACCGCGTCACATACAGCCACATTGTCCCTGCCCTGATGTACCCCAGCCTTCAACTGTTCTGTGCCATCAGGTCAGGGGGTGGGGGAGAGGTCAGGGGTCACATAGCTTGGAATTAAGCCACTCACCCGGGCCCAGGCTGTAAAGGCAAAGCCATTACATCAAGGTACCCGCGTTGCTCTTTAAGATCATGTCACTGCCTATCAGACAAGGGACTTCGTGCCTCAAGATAGGGCCTTGGGTGCCCTATTGCCCCTGAATTGTCACATTTCTTTCCCCCCTCCTCTTCCTCAGCTTATTCAACTGATCCCCACATGTTAATGCTGTCTGCCCTAAAAACTGCTACAGAAGACTGAGGCAAGCTGGATAATTCTTTGAAGTCTCATAACTTCTAAACATTCATGCAAATTTTGTACTCTCTTCCATACTATATCTGGGTTTGTTTTAATGTAAAAATAATATTTTAAGTGACTTACCACTGAGTAAAATTGATGCTCCAGAGTGATGAACCATGGTTTTCCTGCAGCTTTGTAGAAACCCTAGCACACGGCTACACGTCCCCAGTTTGAAAAGCTCAGAACTGCAGATGCGTCTTTTCTAACATGGAAAGATGTCCAGGGCACATCATTAGGTGATAAAAGCAGGTTACCAAACAGAATGCACGGTATGACTCTATTCTTGTACACTGCCTGGAAGGTTACAAGTATACCAGTATGTTAACAGAGGTTTTCTCGGGGCTGTAGGAACATGGGTGATTTTTCTTTTGTTCTTTTTGCTTCTTACGTCATGGAATTATTCTACAATGCACATATGTATTTTTTGTGGGGTGATGTATGGGGTTTTGTGGTGGTGGGCTTTGTGGGGGGGGGTGGGGATTAGTTTTGCTTTTTAAGATTGAAGAGTTTGAGCTGCCTGAATCTTTCAAACACTTGCTCCAGCAGGCTATGCCTTTCAGCCCGTGAGGTCTTTCCCATCGGAAGCAGGGGGGCCGAGCTGCAAAAACACTGTGCACGTGAATCTAACTTAGGCATCCTCCCTGGCACCTCACCTTGTCACTCCATTGACTTTACCAGCTGTGACCTCAAATATCTGAGATGCTCCTATAAACCCCTGTTGCCTGTGAAGTTTGTTGTGGGGCAATCCCCAACCCTGCTTAATCATTCAGCGAAAGTTTTCTGCATCCTGCCCACATCCTCCCAGCAACCAACTCCAGGTGGGACCACGGTCTTGCCTCTCGACCTCAGCCTTAATGCCACAGACCCAGGAGGGAAGCCTCCCACACTGGGCTGGTCCCCACACTGCGCACGCTCCCTGCTTGTCTTGTCACAACTCACTGCTCGTTTGGAACGTATGGCTTGACTCCCTTCTTCCCTAGAGGTTGCCCCACCTCAAGCTCAGTTCCCCAGTCTTCTCTCTCTACCTGGTTCTAAGGTCTCAGTCAGGTCCCCTTCCTACCTCACCCATGATGCCTTTAATCATAAGTGATTATTTGTTGCACAATTATTATGCGGCAAGCGCGTGCTAAATATTTTATATCCATTGTCTTTCAATTTTCATAATAATCCTTTAAGCTAACTTTCATAGTCCCCATTTCACAGGTAAAGAAACTAAGGCTCAGGGAGATGGAGGGAAGCTTAAGATCTAAGCTAGGCTCACCTGGGTAATGTTTGAGGTTGTTCATGAGGCTGCAGTCAGATGGTGGCTAGGGATAAAGTCATCTCAACGACTTCTTCCTGACACGCACGTGTCCAGTGGTCGACGCTGGCTATAGGCTTGGACTGGGCCATCAGCCAAAACACCTGCATGCAGTCTTTCCATATGGTTTCTCCACTCGGGTCAGTTTGGGCTTCTTCAGTTAGAGAATATGACTGAAATCCAAAGACAGCAAGATGAGTTTTTAGGACCTAGCCTCTGAAGTCACATAGCATCACTTCTGCCATCTTGTATTAGTCATGACAGTCACAAAGCTCTGTCCAGTTTCAAGAGGAAAGAACATATTCCACCACTCTATGGAAAGAGTGTCGTTGCTGGGGCGCCTGGGTGGCGCAGTCAGTTAAGCGTCCGACTTCAGCCAGGTCATGATCTCGCGGTCCGTGAGTTCGAGCCCCGCGTCGGGCTCTGGGCTGATGGCTCAGAGCCTGGAGCCTGTTTCCGATTCTGTGTCTCCCTCTCTCTCTGACCGTCCCCCGTTCATGCTCTGTCTCTCTCTGTCCCAAAAATAAATAAACGTTGAAAAAAAAAAAAAAGAAAGAGTGTCGTTGCACTGCAGGAAGAACACGTGGATGGGATATATTGTGGCAATCACCTTTGGAAACTGTAATCTGCCACAATCACATCACTGGTACATTGGACACAGCCAGTATTTGAACCCAGATCTGCCTCACTGCAAAGCCTGTGCTGTTAAACCATGGTAATACACTGCCAAGAGAGATTCATAACGCCTAAAGCTCTGAGCCTGCGGCACAGAATATAACACATCATGACAACATTACCCAGCAAGCATGTCCAGAAGAGGGAGGCCAAGATGTTGAGATGCCCAGAAACAATGTCATATGATTTAACAATATTGAGAGATTGAGAATATTGAGAATATTTAGCCCAAAGAAGACAAAACTGAGAAATGAAATGACAGCTTTCTCAAATATGTATATTTTTAAATTTTCTTAATGTTTACTTATTTTTGAGAGAGAGAGAGACAGAGTGGGGGGGGCAGATAGAGAGAGAGAGAGAGAGGGAGAGAGAGAGAGAGACAGAATCCAAAGCAGGCTCCAGGCTCTGAGCTGTCAGCACAGAGCCCGACACAGGGCTTGAACCCATAAACCATGAGATCATGACCTGAGCCGAAGTTGGACAGTTAACCACCCAGGTGCCCCAGCTTTCTCAAATATATTAAAGGCAAACATGTGCAAGAGGAAAGACAGATTGTGCATTGCATCCCCAGAGATGAAAGAGACAGATAGGCAGATCCAGCCCATCACGGCAGTTCAGTGCAGAAGGCAGAGCACTGAGTTTGAATGTAAGCAAACCAAGTTTACCTCCCAGCTGTACCTCTTACGCAAATCACTTATCCTCTCTAGGCCTCATTTTCCACATCTGTAAAATAGAGATAATAAAGCCTGATCTCCAGGATTTCTGTAAAACTTAGGGATGATACATGCATAGCAACCTGACATATAGGAAGCACTCAATAAATAACAGCTGCTATTATTGTTATCATTATTATTTGCTGCTGTTGTGGTTGTTCATTAGAGCTATTCAGCAGTGGGGTGGGCTGCCTGGCAAAAACACGAGGTCCCCTGAAAGGATGCCTATACTTAGCAAGGAGAAGTATCTGGATGAAACGATGGACTGAAAACCAGGAAGTTCTTGGCCCTTGCCCACCCCGGGTCACCAGAGATGAAAGCCAACCCAGGGAGACCCCATTGTCCCTTGGATGGACTTAGCCTTGGGACCTGCTGGGAGTGGGACAGCACTGGTTAGGAAAGAACGAAAGGAAACAGGAAAGCATGAGTCTGAGATGGCAGCACTGGGTCTCTGGGGAGGTGTGGGAAGGCAGCACAGGTCTTTGGGCAAAGACCATGATTAGAATCATAAAGATGTTGGTGGGGTTCTGGAAGCATCCATCTAGGCAGGGTTCCTGGGGGCAGCCTCCAATCCTGAGTGGAAGGCCATGGTGAGACTGAGTTAGGGCTGGGCCCCAGACAAGAAGGGTGACTCCAACAAGCACTGGTTACAAATCAGGAAACCAATTCCCAAATCAGATATTATAGCCTCACAAACAATATAGGGGCAGGAGGGAAGGGAGGCAAGGAAGGAGTGGGGGAGGGAGGAGGTACTTGATCCCAATGAACATCTTGTACAGTAGCCGCTATGTGCCAGAGGTAACTTCACATTTTATGACTCATTTAATCATCACCATGATCCCCTAAGCTGTCTGTTACTATTATCCCCATCTTACAGGGGAGGAGAGCGAGGTATAGAGAGGCTAAGGTGCTTGCTCAAGTTCCTAGAGCTAGAAGTTGCCAGAGTCAGGTTTGACCTCAGGAAATCTGGTTCCAGTGGTGTGATCTCTACCACTCTGCTCTCCCATCTCTGTAGGTGCTAGCCAGATGCATACACCACTTCATTTCGTTTTATTTTTAAGGGTAGTTATTGCTGTTCCTATTTTCAGAGGGCCATGGACGCTCAGAGGAAGAGAAGCTTCCTTGATATGAAACAGCTCGTAGAGAACTGAAGCAGGACATTGACACAGGTCTGTCAGCTCTTGCAATCACAGCCAGGCTCAAGGACACAGGACCCACCAGAGGATGTTAGCTACCAGCTTAGAGCAGCAGGACCAAGTGATTCCATTTGCTATAGCCAGAGGCCATGAGCCAAAGGTATCCGGGCCTGCCTTGGGCTGAGTGGGCCCACGGGATGGACAGCTGGTCAAATCTCAGGGTCATGGCAGGGTCTCGGTGCTTTAACAGGGACAATACCCCCAGGGCAGGACACCTGTTCCCTCCCCCAACCCGCCCCCAACCTCCCCAACAAATGCAGCCGTGCTTGGGCTTGCGGTGTCACAGTGATAAATTCCACTCTCTGATGGCAAAACTCCCGGGCCCCATCCCTGTCTGCCTGTTAAGCTGCAAGACCTTTCCCTGTGTCACCAGGGAAAACCTCGGAGAAAAGGAAAAAGACTGGGTTTCCAGAACATTAAACTCCCATTGCCACTACTGCCTGCCAATCTCCCTGCTAATCACTTAAAGCCAATGCACCTTGGAGGAAGGGGCAGTGGGGGCTGCTCACTGCAGCCCTGCCTACTGACAATCCTTGTCTTTTCAGCAGGAAGGGACCTTGGAAGGTCAACTTGTCCCTTCTCCTGCCCTGGCTCAGACTCACTTCATGCAGAGAAAGAAAGCTGGCCGAGCCAAAGGGACAGGTCTCCCTCCACATTTTGTGACAAAAATATCAACCAGAGTTTATCCAGGAGCCAACAAATATTTAGTGAGCACTTTCCATGTGCCAGACGCTGGGCTGATTAAATAGGGCTCCAGCCCTCTGTCTACAAAGCTTCTAATCAGGGGCTTGAGCAACAAGGACCAAGGAAAGGAGTGTTCTTCAGATTTGGGGATAGAAATGCTGAAAACTTCTCTCCTCCACCCCTACTCCATCGTCTCCACCAGCACCCCACAAAGCACGCATTCTTCCTGCCTTCTTTTCTGGCTTGACTGGACTAGGAAATACTTTCATGCGAAGCATCAGACTTTTCCAACACAAAGGTTCAATGGAGTTTTGCCAGCAGCGGGCCATAATAAAAAGATGACTGAATTGAGCATGCAGTTGAGAGACGGGGTCACAGTATGAACCTGGAAGAGTCTCTCTCAGCCCCAGTGATTCTCACATGCATTATCTGTAAAATGGGATTAAGTTTACCACCCACTTCATAAATGGTTCATCCCATTGCAATCTCGTTAAATAAACCCAGCTCCCCATGCTGATATATGATAAGGGTGTATGATATATATGATAAGAGTACATTTTAGGGGCGCCTGGGTGGCTCAGGTTCAGCATCCAACTCTTGATTTCAGCTCAGGTCGTGATCTCACAGCTCAAGGGATCGAGCCCCACATCAGGTTCTATGCTGATAGCTTGGAGACTGCTTGGGATTCTCTCTTTCCCTCTCTCTCTCTCTGCTCTCCCCTGCTTGCTCTCTGTCTCTCTCTCAAAATAAATAAATAAAGTTTTAAAAAAGAGTGCATTTTAGAAAAAATACACATAAAGCAGTGACTCTAGGGTGTGGGGAAATGGACCCTTTTATACACTGCTGGTAGAAGTATAAATTGGTGCAACTTTTTGCATGGGGGACAGGAGGAGAAATTGGCAATAAGTTACAAGGAAAACTCACTGTACTCACCCTTTTCCTCAAAAATCTTCTTTCCAGAAATTTACTTAAGGTGTATTAAAAGAGATACGTTAGACCAATGGTCATCACAACATCACTTATAATTATGCCAAAAGCTATGTATAATTTAATGTTTAACATATGATATTTAACATTTTAGAGAACTGCCCATAATAAAAAAAAAAACACCGCCGAATATCCAACACTTATCTTAATAAATGGAATATTCATGCTGTACACCTGAAACTAATGTAACACTGTGTGTCGACAATACTAAAAAAAGTCTGTTGAAATAAACATGCATAGTATTCTTAACTGCTCCCCACAAAAAAATAGGATATTCACTACAACTTCAGAATCTCCTGCATGCCCTATCCGATCCCACTACCCCAAATTTATACTAATCATTCTTTTCCTTTCCTTCATAATTTTACCACACATCTATGTACCTCAAAAAAAAAAGAAAGAAAATTTTTCATTTTTCCTATAGTTCCTAACGTTTATTTTTGAGTCAGAGAGAGACAGAGTGCAAGCAGGGGGAGGGACAGAGAGAGAGGGAGACACAGAATCCAAAGCAGGCTCCAGGCTCTGAGCAGTCAGCACAGAGCCAGACATGGGGCTTGAACTCACAAACCTCAAGATCATGACCTGAGCCAAAGTCAGACACTTAACCGACTGAGCCACCCAGGCGCCCCTCATTTTTCCTATTTTTGATCTCTATCTAAATGTGGTCAATTTGTCCATGATTTTAGATCTAACTTGGTTTTTCACCCCACAAGTTAAATGATGATGATTATTATATATAATCAATATTTATTTATACTTACCATTTTCTTTTGTCACCTTTCATTCTTGTACTTCAAACATCTGGGGAGTGTTTTTCTTCTTCCTGGTATATATCTTAGTTCCTTTAGTAAGTGTGTCTTGGGAGTCAATTGTATCACTTTTGTTTTTAAAATATTTTTTAATTGTCTTTATTTTGCCTTCATGTTTAAGAGATCATTTTAATGAAAGTAGAATTCTGCATAATATTTTCACTTAGCACTTCAAAGCTATTATTCCATAGTCTTCTGACTTCTGTAGATGTGTTGAAATATAAGCTGTGGGCCAAATGCTCATTGCTTTGTAAGTAATCTATCTTTTCTCTCTATTTTTAGGATCCTCTCTTTGTCTTCAGTGTTCTTCTATTTTTCTACAAAATGCAGGCTTCTTTTCCTTTATCCAGTTTTGGATTCACTAGGCTTGTCGAAAATGGGGACTAGAGTCTCTCATCAAGACTGGAAACTTTTCAGTCATTATTTCCATTCTCTCTGCCATTCTTTGGCATTTCAATTATATGTAGGTTGTATCTCCTCACTCTGTCCTTTATATCTCCTATCTCTTTCATCTCTTTGTCTTTCTATTGTATTCTAGATCATTCTTCAGCAATACTTCCAGACCACTAAGTCTTTCTTCAGCTGTGTCCATCCAGTTGCTCATTTTAATGATTAGATATTTTTATTTTCTAGAAGTATTTGTTTCTCTTTTAGATCTGATTAGGTTATTCTGATAGCCTTTTGTTCCCTCATTATACTTCCAATACTGTCTTATTTTGTAAAAAAATTAAACATATTTATTTCATATTCCATATTGAGTAAGTACAGGTCATTATAGTCTCCGAAGCATTTGTTATTTATATTGAATCTCTTTCATGGTAGTTCATTTCCTCATGTGTTTGTTGAATGTTGATTATGAAGCCCATGTCCCTTGGAACTTTGTCTGTGGAATTCTTGGAGGCCAAGTTTTTTTTTAAATATGTTCTTTCCAAGCCCTGGGTATCTCACCAATCCAGAACACTTCAAATTTTCAGCCTGGGGTTTTGGATGAATTTGGGTTTCTCCAAGAAAACATTTATCTTTATGTTTTTTCTTCCTTTCCATTAAAGTCAAGGATGACAAGCAAGTTTCTTCATCAACTATCTTCTTCCGTGGAATGTGTTTTTTGTAGTTCACCTACTGGGATTTTCACCCTCTGGGATCCCAGTTTTGTGTAAGAATCCAGCCTGCTTGGGCTCTGAGCTCTATCTCCCATTTATCTTGTATATGACCCATATTACTTATTAAACCCCAAATAATCTCTAAGAAAATGACTAGCTGTATACATACATCACTCTTTTAGATTCATGGGGTTTGGTTTTGTTGGGTTGGTTTTTTGGGTTTGGTTTTTTTTGGGGGTTTTTTTGGTTTTTTGGTTTTTTGGTTTTTATCCCTAAGACATTCCCTTTATTTTATGCCAACTCAGCCATACATTTATTCATTTTTAAAGGGGGAGGAAATATATATATATTCCATCACTTGGGGCATACTGTCCCTGGAGGAGTTTCATGGAACATCTAGTCTGTTATGTTTGATGAAAAGATAAGTATAATTATATTTATTGGCAAAGGAAAATGTCAACATAAGGAGTGAGTATAAAAAATTAAGTTACATAACAGTGCTCTCTCTGGATCATGGGTTGTTGGGTGATGCTTGCTTTATCTTTTGTGCATTTTCCATATTGTTTTAATATTTTTGCAACAGGAATTTATTATTTTAACAAAAACAGTTGTCTGCATTCTACTCACACTATCATGCAGATATGCAAACATTTGTGGCTTCTTTATTTCTCCGTAACATGCTTAGCTATGCTTCTGGAGACTCCACCCTAGTGGGAAGAGTTGAACTAAGGAACAGGAATTCAGTGGACCAGACCCAGTACATGGGTCTCCCCAGATTTGCTTGGCCCTATTTGCCTCTTTCATCCAGCCACATGCTCAATAGATAGTCCCAGCCACAGCTACCACTGCCTCATCGCCTAACTCTCAGCCTTCTCCAAAGTGAGAGCTTCTGCAGATGCTCCAGTGTGCCTACCATGGCAGGAGCCACAGCAACTCCAGTGCCCAGGTCTGATTCAATAAGACCTATGAAGATTCTTATTCCTCTTGCCACTTCCAGAGACTCAGATAAAGGGTATGCTTTTACTTATTGCTTTGTAACAAATTACTTCAAAACGAGGGACTTACAGCAACAAATATGTATTATCTCACAGTTTTTGTGGGTTAAGAACCTGGAGTGGCTTAGCTGGGGGGTCTAGCAATGGTGTCTCCTGAAATGGCAGTTAAGATATTGACAGGAATTTCAGTACTGAAGGCTTCACCGCACTTCAGTTTCATGTTGTAAATTGGAGATCCACTTCCAGGATGGCTCACTCTTGTGACTATTGGCAAGAGGCTTTAGATCCTCACCAAGTAGGCCTCTCCAATGGACTACTTGAATATACTCACAACATGGAAGCTGGCTTCTCCCAAAGCAAGTAATTTAAGAGCAAGAAGGAAGACACGATATCTGTTATGACCTACTCTCTGAAATCACACATTGTTATTTTCACTTTATTCCATTTGCTAGAAGTAAGTCCCAAGACCAGCCCTCACTCATATGGAGAGGAATTAGGCTCTACTTCTTGAGGAGAGTATGAAAGCATTTGTGGACATATTTTTTGACTGCCACAAAGGGCCACATCATAGGCATGGGATCTCCTACTTCTTCAGAATCTTCCTAGAGGGACCAGAGAGTACAACCTCATAGTGCAGTAGAGGGAAATGTTGACCATTTAAAGGTAGGAAAGAGTTAAAAACAGCAAATAAATGGGGGCACCTGGGTGGCTTGCTCGGTTAAGCATCCGACTTCGGCTCAGGTCATGATCTCATGGTCTGTGGGTTCGAGCCCCGCATCGGGCTCTGTGCTGACAGCTCAGAGCCTGGAGCCTGTTTCAGATTCTGTGTCTCCCTCTCTCTCTGCCCCTCCCCTGTTCATGCTCTGTCTCTCTCTGTCTCAAAAATAAATAAACATTAAAAAAATTTTTTTAATAAAAAAAATAGCAAATAAATGCAAATCATCCACAGACTATTTTGAGGTGTGGTGGTTTCTCGTGGCCCATCTGGAAGAAGGCCCATGTGTCTGAACAATCAAAAGGGATTTCTTGTGAAGCTGTGGCTAGCTCAGCAATGCCTTCTCTCCTTCCCCATGTCACTTTCTTTTTTTCCCTTATTTTTGCTACCGTGGGACTGCGGGCAGTAAAACTTTGGCATATAAGTTTTGTCTCAAATTCTGTGTTCTAGAAACTTGGGTTGAAAGAAGGAGTTCATCTTGGAAATTACTGGCGCTGACATAAACATCCCTTTGGATGGCTTCAGACTTTCAGATTTTCAGACTTTCAGATTTTCTCCTCCAACCACCCTGACTCTTCCTTAACGGTAGCTGGGTAGATGGTAGATTTACTTGATCTTGTAGTAATGAGAGAGAACTAACCTCTGATCAAACTAAGCTCTGCCACTGGGCTTGTCATCTGGTCTGGCTCCTATGCTTGGCCACAACTGATCCTGACTGACTTGTCATCCAGGTAGACACACTAACACCCGTGACTAAAGATCACAGTTCTGGTCCTATTCCTCCAGTTGCAAAGTCCCCTGCTCTGTGAAGTCTTCATTCCAACCCCAGTCCCCCGCTCAACTACAAATTCTCTTGGCATCTCAACCAGGGCACATAAGAGCTTCCAAGTTCTGCAGCCCAACGGCCCAGGCCATGGAGAACGGAAGGACTACTTCAGTCTCATCTAATGCCCACCTCCCTTCACCTTAACTCCTGTGCCATGTGGAGGGGAATATAAGGCTGGAGACATTAAATGCCATGTTCTTGATTCATTCATACCCCTGGAATGTTTTGACCACGTCCAGTATTTTGGCCCAGGGGAGTTGGAAATGAGGACACTGGGATTCTGACTCTCTTGTCCCTCCTCCATCTTTCCCTTCTTCTTCCATACCCCTTCAGCTTCCTAAGTGACTTCCATAACACCAGAGTCTGAACCAGCTCTACCCTATTGTTTATAAGAAAATTCTATGATCATATTCTATGATCAGGGAGGGCAATGAATTCAAAAATTTATCTTCCTTCTCTATGAAACCTTACTTTCAAGAGTGTTTGGTCCTAATGGACTCTGAAACAGGAAGTTGTCTCTGAGATTTAAAGCTGAACAATGACTTCTTTGTTCTAGGCGGTTCTTGCCCTTCCTAAAGCACTAAAATGTTTTGCTTTTCTGGGTGGAGAGCTTTAGGAAAACAGAAGTTTCAGGATATGGGTATACATTCAAAATACATGTTAACCATGTGATCTATCCCCTTGAAACAATTACTTTCTCAAAAAGTACCGTCACTGTCATTGACCCATTATTGAGCCCACCTCCAGCTTGCCTATTTCTTTCCTCCTCCAGATCCCAATACCAAATACTCAACTTTCCTTTCTATAGATAGCTCACTTGGGACTCATTTTCCTGGTTTTCAACTCAGGAGTCCTTCCAGGCTGTGAGTTCTTCTACTTACCCTCCTGACCAAAGTAAGAAAGAGCTCTCTCCAGCCCCATTCCCTCACCTCACAGCTAGGAAAGAGAGGTAAAACACGGGGATGTGTTAAGACATGAAAAGATGTACGTGAAGTCACTTTGCGAACCATAAAGTGCTGTACAAATATCAAGTATTGTCTCATGAAAGACGCCTTCCCTAACAGCTGAGAATGATACTTCTCTTAATGTTGCCTCTCCAGATACCTGTCTCTTGAATGGTAACGTTTGTCCCCAGGGGCCAGGAAGGATAAAGTCAGTATCAGGAGGGAGGCTCTTTAAGTCTCCGGGAAAATAAGGATATGAGAGGGAGCACCTGTGGGAAGTCATCTGTGGATCCACTTTGTCTGCTTGGAGAATCACTGGCTTCAGGCATCTGCTGGTGGGGCCAGCATAGAGGACCCAGCTTAGGGAAGGCATCAGGGATGTTCAAATCATGATACTGAGATGGTGGCAAACCAGACCTTCAGGCAAGCCACTTCTGTGGCCATGGACAGAGATCCACCCAGACCGCTATCAAATTCACTCTGCTGGGTAAAATAGGAGCTGATTTATGTCTCCAGCAGGTATGCCAGAGAAAATTCAAATTGATCAAAAATTAAATATTCATAGGACATTATTCATTAAGATTCATCTCACCGAGTGGATGAAATGAGGCAAGGGAAGAAATTAGCTTGCTTGAGAGTGTCAAAGTAATTATGTGATTAAATTGCAATTTATAATTTCTCCTTCAAAAAAAGCATTACTTCCTGATTTGTGTTTTCTCCTCCTTACTGTGCCCCCTTGTTGTCTAGGCCTGAGCCAAGGGCGCTCAGGGTTCATCGGAAATGGGAAAGCTCCAAACACAGTGCCTGGTCTCACTGTCTACATCCTTTCCCCCACCCACTACTGACTCCAAGGGCGGCCTTTCCACCTGGCCTCGGGGGTTTTCCCCCTCTTAATGTGGAGAACAGGGCCTCCAGAAGCAAGTGGCAACCTCCCCAGAGAAGAACAGACAAATCCTCACCGAGACACTCAGATGGATGGCAGCCTCAGGCCACTACCTCTCCTTCCTCGATGAGGGGGAAAAAAACGTACAAGGTACAATTTGCCCTGTGGATCACCAGTCATCTCGACAAGGCATACCTGGATGGCCTCTTAGGAAGTCCCCTTCTGGCAGTCATCCATATTCTTCCAGAGAAGGGAGGCATCCTTCTCATACTCTTGGTTCCCCCTCCTGAACTTGATGTGGACCTATACAGAGCCTCCCTGAGACAAAGTCAGGGTCAGGTAATGATTCATGAAGTTCACCCACTGAGACTCCATCACTGAAGTTCAACAAGCCAGTTCCCCAACTCCTGCCAACAAAGGTCTCTAGGGAAAGTAGACATCGGAGTTCAAGGACCCAACAGGTTCAAGAATGAGAGAGTAGAGATCCACTTGGGTAGCCCACCTCCTTTACCAGGTGGATCCTCCCTACCACACTGTCCCTTCTGGTGACTCCCAAATTAGGCTAAGCCTGAATCCAGTGACAAGGTACACTCCAGAGCCCTACCACACCGAGGCCAAGGTGGCTTTAGTTTTCCAGCTATGCTCTCCAGAGCCCTGAGGGTCCTGGGGATGCTGCCGGCCATGTGGGCAGGAGGGCAGGGGCTGCTAGAGGTCACAAACCCCATTGGGGTGCTCTGCTACTTCTGCAGGTGACTTCATTTCAAGAAAGCGTTTTGCTGCTAAAAATAATCTTAGAGCCACTGAATCAGATGACCTCTCATAAGCCCCTTCCAGCCCAGAAGCCTCTGATTCTCTGACTTTAGTGGTACAGAAACAAGATGTGCTCTGAGCTAGACAAAGCCTCTATTTTCTCTTCTTACCTCTCACTTTAAGAAGAAATGCAGTCTGTCTATCTGTCTGTCTTTCTAGAATCCAAAGTCTAGCTAAGATGATATATATGGGTCTGGAGGCAAATGGATAACTGTGTTTATCTTGCCCTGTTTCTCTGTCTACACTTCCATCTTGGCCTCTCTCTGTCTCTATAACTCTCTGTGTCTCTCTCTTGCTACTGCCCAATGAAGATTTAGCGGCTGGCTCCAGCAGCTGAGAAGGGCACTATTAATTCCAAGCTTGTTTCCAAACACCACGGAGGCCTGCCCGGGTTAATTAGTTGTGCAGGCTTTTCTTCAAGTGAGCGAGCCGGTAGGGTGTTTTACAGCTCTGTCACTGCGGTTATTTGTTCGTTTTCTGTTGTATTTGGAAATACACTTATCTGACAATAAATAACGTCCACGGTGACTAGGGCTGATAAAGGCAGTGAGCAGCCCCTCAAGGGGCTTGGGGGTCACGGTCAGAAGGCTTCAAGGCCCACCCAGTTCCCCTACACCAAGAGGCACTTCCAGGCCCTGGGAGAGGCAGGAGGATGTGGGTAAGGCCAGCGCAAGGAGGCTAGAAAAGACGGGAGCAAAGACCCAGGAGCTTGAGGGTCCCAGGCGAAGGACACTGGAGATGAACCTGTGGCATGATAGAATGGACACAGAAGATTTGGTTCCAGGTCCCAGGCCCCATGCATACAAGCTGCATAACTTCACACAAGCACCTCGCCTCTGTGCCTCAGTTTCCTCACCCATAAAAAGAGAATGGTGAGGGGCGCCTGGGTGGCTCAGTCGGTTAAGTGTTCAACTCTCGATTTCAGTTCAGGTTATGATCTCACAGTTCGTGAGTTCGAGCCCCACATCGGGCTCTGCTCTGACAGCACAGAACCTGCTTGGGATTCTCTCTCTCCCTCTCTCTCTGCCCCTCCCCCACTTGCACATGCAAGCTCTCTCTCTCTCTCTCTCTCTCTCTCTCTCTCTCTCAAAGTAAATAAAAATAAACTTAAACAAAAAAAGAACGATGATAACACCTTTCTACTCAGAACAGTTACAAGCACCCAGGAGACAATGGAAGTAAATGCACCACACAAACAATAGAGATTTTCATTTTCCAGACGGAAAGAAGTGCTCAGGTGGACTATCCTGGATATGCGGCCCAGACCTCAGGTCTCCCTGGGAAAAAATTAGTCCAAACAAAATCATTATGGGAAGTACTTCACACTGATCTGCAAGTACTCACTTAGGGCTCTGGGGGTGAGGAAGTCGGAGGGGGCAGACGGACCACAGGATCAAACCAAGTAGGCAGAACGGAATACTGGTAGAGGATCTGAGCTTGGGATTTAGACTGCTTGTTTATATCATTTGTGGCTATAAATGTTAGAGAAGCTACTTAACACTTTTATCCCTGCTGAGTGTTCTCATCTGTAAAATGGGCATAATAATAGCACCTAGCTCCCTGGATTGTGGCATGAGGACCGGATAAGATGAGGACCGGATGAGATGACGTGCTTAGGACAGTAGATGGCATGTGGCAAGAGTTCAATAAACACCAACTACCCTTGTAACACATAAAAACTGGTCAAGACATGAATTAAACCTCACTTGCTCTCATGTGTGTGAACTAACCACACACGAAGAGCCTGAGAGCTGAGCCGGGGGCGGGGGGGGGGGGGGGGGGAGGGCGCAGTAAAGGAGAATTTCAGTCTGATGGGATGTAATCAAGGAATCCTTCCAGGAGGAAGAACAACTTCAACATGGTGTAGAGGACAAGAGACAAGGTATTCTGGTATACTGCTGAGCAAATCCTTGCGTGTTTTCCCATTATAGACTTGAAGCCAAGGCCTAAAGATCAGGAGAGGAGCTGGTCACCCCCCCAAGAGCTACCACCAAGTCACCAGCAGATGGACGCAGCCACCTCCACACAGAGCATACGGAGGCAGGAAACCTTGGAATCAACCAGAGCCTAGCCCACCTCCAGTCGGGGCATGAAAAGGACTGATAGGAGGGGAGATGGTAAGGCAGGCCTGTCCTCTCCCCCCACCATGGAGAAGAAATGGGGTGCTTTTCCACCCTGATGCAAAGGAAAAGAGGATGTACTAACCCCATGATGCCTCACAGGCACAGATCATTGTCTCGAAAGCCTAGGACTACAGCTGACCGGCCTGTTTGTTCCACACCCCCAGAGTGGGAATGAAAAGCAGACTGTTTGGCATCTCTACCTGAGATCTAGAATTATACTCGAATGCAAAGACTTGGACCCTTTGCAGGCCTGGAGATTCTGAAAGCAAGAGGCCCACGGCAGTACCCCACCCATCAGGGCTTGAAGGGACTCAGTGCAGCATGACCGGGAAGATGGGGGGTAGCTCTCCCATCCCAGGTCTGTGTGACCCTTGAAGGCCACAATCACTCCAGCAGGCCCTGTGGCTCCATGTGGAGATGCACAGAAATCAGCTCAAGGGCAGGAGCCAAAGATTTGCCCAGGTTGCTGCTGAATTCACAGTTGGATGCGTAAGCCAGAGAATGGAGTCACTGGAAGACTGTAGCTCTGGTGAGGCCAAAGGGAGGTACAGCTGGGAGACTGTGGCATCAGGGGGGAAAGGTCGTCCTCAGTGATGGAGGGGACCAGGCGAACTCTCCAGCACAACAAAACCAGAAAGAACCAGGAAGAGGTAAAGGACATGAGACACCTCCGCCATCCCCATAAGTCATACAGAGAAGTCTCTTCCTCCCATCCATCCTCTCAGCCTCAAACCGAGATGCTAAGGCCTCCAAGAGGAGGTGAAAGGGGTGCCTTCAAGCCAGTCCTCAGTTCCCCTCCGCTGCCCCAAATGGCCAGAGCCCAGCACTAGCTAATGCTGGAGGGGAGGGGAGGAGAAGAGCTTTGAATCAAGTTTGTAATGTAAGTTTTAAAAATGTAAAAGATTGAGTCTTAATTACCGGAACGAGGCTGTTGTAGTAACCGAAAGTGGCTGGAAAGTTATGGAACCAGACCAAGACGTCGTTAAGGGAGCTGCTCCCCAGCAGGAAAGAGAGATCTGGCACAGTGTAGCCGGGGGCAGTTACTGGAAGAAATAAAACTGCTCTGTTTATACACCAAAGAGTTGAGACTCCCCAGTAAATTGGGCCCAGTTACAGGCATACAGAAAGTAACTGGACCATGGAAGCCTGCATCCCAATAGTCAGAGCACCCCAAAGAAGGATAGTGAACTGGACAGACCAAACCTTTCTCCTTCTCATTCAGGCACTGCCTCACCTCCCAGGTGGAGACATTAAGTGATGGAGGAGGGATCTGTCCTCAGGCTTTTAACGAGGCACTTAGAAAGAGGAACACGATGGTTTCCGCTTACAGGAATCCTCAGTGAAATGCACTCACAGGCAGCTGGTGCAATGTGCTCGCTTCTGGTGCATTCCAGGAAGCATTACCCCGCCTCATACCAACATCATCCAGTGGTCCCCGCATGGGAGGGCCAAACAACCATGGAGGTCTTTGAGTTTCCAGGCTGAGAAAGGCTGGAGAGGAACAAGTTGGGCCCTGGGACACAGAGGCAGCACGCCCAGAGGGTCAGGAAACTGCCATAGGGGCTTGACCCCCTAGTGGAAAGTGAGAAAAAAACAAAGTTTATAAAGAGCAGGGTGGGAACTGGCTCGTGGAACAAGATGTTCCCTTGGCTAGTTTCCACCCAGGGGAAAGGGAGAAACCTTATTGAGTGCCTGTACTATATTAGGCACTACGTTCACCTTCACATCACTTAATCCTCCCACAACCCCGTAGGGAAGGCCCTTTCTCCATCTTGCAGATGAGGAAACTTGAGTCAGAGTAGTTGCCTCTGGTCACACATTGCTGGGATTTGAACCTCAGATCTGTCTGTATGGCATACATGGATATTTACTGCTTATATCGCCCTTTCAATAAAGGACTCGTTACCCTGCCACCAAAGTGTTGGTTCTCGTTGCCACCAGCAATTAGTTCCTTCAGGGACCCCTCAGCTTTTGAGTCACAGTTACTCTTTTCAGGGATGGTCCCAGCCAATGGCTGAGCAAGATGGTGGTACACGGGTCCAGCCCTTTTCTACCAACGCGGAGCTGCTCTAACGAGCAGTGCTGCCCCAGAGCGCCCCCCTGGGACTGGCAGAGGTTTTAGCAGGTCCTCATGATGGGCTGAGACCTCCTTCCAGCCAATCCTGCATCCTGCCTTTTCCTTTCACAGATGTTAATTCCCTTCTGTACTCCTAATTTCACTCAGCGTCTGGTTCCCAGAGAACCCAGCTGGAATGCTCAATCTGACTCAGGCTCTTGTTCATCCTGACCCTTTATCCTCACTCTTAGTCACCCCTAAGGCAACACCCCTGCCCAGAGAGTAACTTCCTATTGGCAGCTATGTCTCCATCCCTTCTGGAGGAAAGCTACTAAAGTCTCATGATTAAAGGAGTTCCTGAACAGCCCGGTGTCCTGGACTAAGGTGTTCAATGCTCAAGGTCAGTGGCTATCATTCAACCATACTTTGAAGTCTAAAGTCCAAGTAAGCAGTCACCCTCACTGTCTCCCTTTCCCCCATGTCAATTCCACCCTTTAAATGGCCATAACATGAAATTGAGATTTAGGGTTCTAGAATATGTTGTCCTTAATGAGAATACTTTATGATTTGTGTGTTTAGCTTAAAAGGAGACACATACAGGGGCGCCTGGGTGGCTCAGTCGGTTAGGCATCCGACTTCAGCTCAGGTCATGATCTCACGGTTTGTGAGTTTGAGCCCCACGTCGGGCTCTGTGCTGACAGCTCAGAGGCTGGATCCTGCTTTGGATTCTCTGTCTCCTTCTCTCTCTGCCCCTACCCCACTTGTGCTCTGTCTCTCTCCATCTCTCAAAAATAAATAAATGTAAAAAAATGTAAAAAAAAAAAAAAAAAGAAATGCATACAAGCAAATAAAGAAAATATATATCAATTGTACTTCATCAAAACTAAAAACTTTGAACCATATCCCCAGCAAAATATTAGCAAATCGAATCCAACAATGTATAAAAAAATATATACACCACGACCAAGTGGGATTTATCTCAGGTATACAAGCATGGTTCAACATTTAAAAATCAATTAAGGGGGCGCCTGGGTGGCGCAGTCGGTTGAGCGTCCGACTTCAGCCAGGTCACGATCTCGCGGTCCGGGAGTTCGAGCCCCGCGTCGGGCTCTGGGCTGATGATGGCTCGGAGCCTGGAGCCTGTTTCCGATTCTGTGTCTCCCTCTCTCTCTGCCCCTCCCCCGTTCATGCTCTGTCTCTCTCTGTCCCAAAAATAAATAAATGTCGAAAAAAAAAATTAAAAAAAAATAATAAAAAAAAAAAAATAAAAATCAATTAAGGTAATCCATTACATCATAGGTTCATACAGATCACACCATAGGTTCATACAAATCACATCATATCAATACATACAGAAAAAGCATTTGACAAATCCAACACCAACTCATAATGAAAACTCTTAGTAAGCTAGGACGAGAGGGGAATTTTCTCAACTTGATAAAGAATATTTTTTTTAATTTTTTTCAACGTTTTTTATTTATTTTTGGGACAGAGAGAGACAGAGCATGAACGGGGGAGGGGCAGAGAGAGAGGGAGACACAGAATCGGAAACAGGCTCCAGGCTCTGAGCCATCAGCCCAGAGCCCGACGCGGGGCTAGAACTCACGGACTGCAAGATCGTGACCTGGCTGAAGTCGGACGCTTAACCGACTGCGCCACCCAGGCGCCCCAAGAATATTAAAAAAAAAAAAAAAAACCAGGGTGCCTGGCTGGCTCAGTCAGTGGAGCATGTGACTCTTGATCTCAGGGTTGTGAGCTCGAGCCCCATGTTTGGTATAAAGATTACTTTAAAAATTTTTTTTAATCTTTTAAAAAGAAAAGAATAGCTACAAATCGACTGCTAATATCATACTTAGTAGGGAATACTCGAACCTTCCCCACTAGGCGAAAAGACAATCCAATAAGAGACTAGTATCCAGAATATTTAAAGAACTGTTACAACTCAACAATAAAAAAACAATAACCCAATTAAAAATGGGAAAAGAATCTGAATAGACATTTCTCCATAGAAAAAAATATACTCGATATATACATGAAAAGATGTTCAACATCATTACTCATTAAGAAAATACAAATCAGGGGCACCTGGGTGGCTCAGTCGGTTAAGCGTCCGACTTCAGCTCAGGTCACGATCTCACGGTCCGTGAGTTCGAGCCCCGCGTCAGGCTCTGGGCTGATGATGGCCCAGAGCCTGGAGCCTGCTTCTGATTCTGTGTCTCCCTCTCTCTCTGACCCTCCCCCGTTCATGCTGTCTCTGTCTCAAAAATAAATAAACGTTAAAAAAAAATTAAAAAAAAAAAAAAGAAAATACAAATCAAAACCAAAATGGCATACTAGGATGTCATATCCCATCAGGATGACTATATCTAAAAAAAAAAAAAAAAAAAAAAAAAAGAGGAAGAACATGAGGGGCACTCAGTTGGTTAAGCATATGGCTCTTGGTTTCAGCTCAGGTCATGGTCTCATGGTTCCTAGGATCGAGCCCCATATCAGTCTCTGCACTGATAGCACAGAGCCTGCTTGGGATTCTCTCCCTCTCCTTCTCTGCCCCTCCCCCGCTCACATGAGTGCTCTCTCTCTCTCTCAAAACAAATAAATAAACTTTAAAAAAAAGGAACATGAACAATAACAAGTATTGGAGAGGATGTGGAGAAATTGGAACTCTCATGCATTGATGATACGAGTGCAAAATAGTGCAGCTGCTTTGGAAAACATTCCAGCAGTTCCTCAGGAAGTTTAAACACAGAGTTACCATATGACCCAGAAATTCCACCCCTTGGCTATATATCCAAAAGAACCTAAAACATATGTCCATACAAAACCTCATACACAAATGTTCATACGAGCATTATTCATAAGAGCCAATAAGTGGAAAGAATCCAAACATCCATCAATTCGTGAATACATAAACTAAATACAGTATATCTGTACAACAGGATATTATTCAGCCATAAAATGGATTAAAGTACTTATATATGCTACCACCTGGAGAACCTTGAAAGCATTATGGTAAATGAAGAAGTCTAACACAGAGGGCCACATATTGTGTGATTCGGTGTATATGAAATGTCTAGAATAGACAAATCCATAGATATAGAAAGTAGATTAGCAGTTGCCAGGGTCTGGGAGGAGGGAGAAATGGGGAATGACTGCTTCATGGGTACAAGGTTTTTTGAGGGGGTGATGTAAATGTTCTGGAATTAGATAGTGGTGATGGTTGCATAACTTTGTGAATATTCTAAAAACCACTGAAATGTGCACTTTTAAAGAGTAGGCGAGCTATATCTCAATAAAAAAAAAAAACTAAAAGTTCTAAGAGAAAACATAAAAGACTTTCCTGAACTTGGGTTAAGCAAATATTTCTCAGACGTGACACTAAACGCACAGTCCATACAAGGAAACAAGTTGATAAATTGAATTTCATCAAAATTAACATTTTGCTCTATGAAAGACACTGCTAAGAGAATAAAATAACAAGCCATATACTTGGAGAAACTCTTTGTAAAACATATATCTGATAAAAGGTTTGTGTCCGGAATACACAACAGATCTAGAAACTCAACAATGCAAACAACCAGTTTTTTAAATGGGTTAATGATTCGAGCTGACACTTCAACAAAGAAAACAGTTGGAAAATAAATACTACATGAGAAGATGCTCAACATAATTAGTCATCAAAGAAATGCAAATTTAAAACCACAGTGAGGTACCACTAAAAGTCTATTAGAATGTCTAAAATTCAAAGATGGCCATACAAGTGTTGGCGAGGATGTGGAACAACTGAACCTTCCATGGTTCAACCATTTAGAAAAACTGGCAGTTTTTTTTTTTTAAGTAAACCTATTTCCTGCCATATTCCAAGGTATTTACCCAAATGAAAAGACAGCACAAGTCCATAAAAGACTTGTATAAGAATGCTTATAGCAACTTTACTTGTAATAGCCCCAAACTGAAACAACCCACACACCCATTATTAGCAGCATGGAGAAACAAATGGTGGTACATCCATACAATGGAGTATTACTCAACAGTAAAAAGGAATGAACTACTATACATACAACAATATGGATGAATCTCAAAATAATTATGCTAGGTGAAAGAAAGTGAAAGAATTATGTGTAAAAAAAAGAGTACATTTTGTATGATTCCATTATATAAAATTTTAGAAAATGCAAACCAATCTATAGGGGCAGGGAACAGATCAGTGGTCTCAAGAGTTAAAGAGTGAAGAGGCAAGAAAGGGTGGGAAGGAGGGAGTACAAAGGATCACAGGGAACTTCTGGGGGTGACAGGTATGTTCACTATCTTGATTGTGGCAACAGCTTCATAAATATGTTTAAAACTCATAAAATTTGTGAAGTTAATTATGTGCTGTTTATTGTATGCCAATTATACCTCAATAAAGCTTGAGAGAGAGAGAGAACAGTCAAGAGGGAAGATATAACTTTTTATTACAATATCATACGAAGTAGAAAAAGTCCCACTTTGATTCCACCCCACAAGACATTTAGTGTTTTTGAATGGAATGATTCTAGAAGGCCTAGATGGCTGAGCCCTCCCTCAGATCCTTGAAACAAACTCTTCCTTTATCACAACACCTTCATCTTACTGCCTGATGAATGTCAATGCATCTTTCAAGCCCTGCTCAACTTCATCTACCCCTTGAAGCTCTCCTTGTCTTTTCCAAGCAGAGTTAGTCTGTGGCCCAGTCTGTGCTCTCCCATCACCTGAGACTCTAGTAATATACCTCCTCAGCATTCTAAGATGTAAGATTTGTGGTTAACGGTTCCCAAAGGATCCCAGAGGTCCACAACTTAACGTAATTTGTCATTTTCCCAAGGCACAAACTCGATTCCAGCCAGCTATGAGGTCCCCACAGAAGAGGAATAGCTGAGACAATGAGTAAGCCCAGCCACCACCCACCTCCAGGCCTTCTGAGCCCAGCCCAGTTTGGTTGGCCTCTCCTTGTTATAAAAACTATTTTTTCCCTTTGTGAAGAATGGGCTGCCCAAAGAAAAGCTATCAGCTTGTGATGGAAATGATGAGTGAGTGAAGCAGTCCAAGAAAGGGATGGTTCTTAGCCAGAAAATAGCTTTATAAATTACTTTAATCTTTTATTAAGAATCTGGAAGCATCACTTAAAAATCTTAGTTGTACTTTACAGCATTTTATGGGGAGAAGTTATATACTACAGTGGCATTAACAGGATTGGAAATTTGAAAAAGCTTTGGGCCTTGCCCCTCAATAATGTCAAAAGCTCCCAGTAGTTCTAGTGAATACTCATCACATCGCATTATAATTGTACATTTAGCCATCTCTCCTTTTGTCTAAGAAGCACAGTAGTAGAGCTAGATTTTCTGGGCCCAGATCTCAGTTTACTTTATAGCCGGGTGACCTTGACCAGCTTACCTGACTTCCGTGTGCCTCAACTTCCTCATCTTTAAAATGACAAGTAAAATAGTACCTGTCTAATAGAGTTAATTTAAATGATTAAATATGGTAATACATAAAAAGCACTTAAATCAGTGTCTGACCCATCCAAAGTGCTTGATAAATGTTAGTAATTAGTTTGAGAGTTTCCTCTAAGGCAGTGTTTACATATTAGGGACCTTTTCAAAACTGCCTCATTCTCCAGTGGCTCGTGCAGTCCTTGGCACAAGGTATGTGCTCAACAGAAGTTAAAAGAATAAGTGAGTGAGTCAGTGAGTAAATGAGGTGTGGCTCTGCCATTTTGTTCCCACAGTTGAGATCTCTTTATTTCTGGTACAGTGGGGGCATTTTGACACCACTAATGTGGCCAATATCCCCACCATTACCATGTCTGCCACCACTATCCGTTTGCAACCATTGGAGATAATGGTATACCACTAAAAGGGGCAAGAGGGACAGGGAGGATGATGGCAGAGGATCAGAGAGGGCCTGTGTTCCCCCTCTGGCCAACGTGGTAGAGATGAGGACTAGAATCAGACAAAATGTTCAAGAGACATGCAAAGTTGCTTTGAGATTCAGCTAGCACCCTTGCCCCCCTAGAGTTAATTCTCTCTCTCTCTCTTTTTTATTTATTTATTTTTTAATTTTTTTTTCAAAGTTTATTTATTTTGGGGACAGAAAGAGACAGAGCATGAACGGGGGAAGGGCAGAGAGAGAGGGAGACACAGAATCAGAAACAGGCTCCAGGCTCTGAGCCATCAGCCCAGAGCCTGATGCGGGGCTCGAACTCACACACAGCGAGATCGTGACCTGGCTGAAGTCGGACACTTAACCGACTGCGCCACCCAGGCGCCCCTTTCTCTCTCTTTTTTAATGTTTATTTGTTTTTGAGAGGGAGAGAGAAAGAGAGAGAGAGTATGAGCAGGGGAGGAGCAGAGAGAGTGGGAGAGAGAGAATCCCAATCAGGCTCCACACTGTCAGCACACAGCCCAACACCCAGCTCCAATTCATGAACTGTAAGATCGTGACCTGAGCCGAAACCAGGAGTCAGACGCTTAACCAGCTGAGCCACACAGGCGCCCCTCTCCTAGAGTGAATTCTCAACACCACACCCAGAGTGACCCTGTGAAAACCCCAACTGAATCATGTCACTCCCCTGCACAAAACTCTCCAATTCCTTCTCATCTTACTTGGAAGAAAACTCCAAATTCTCACAATGGCTTACAAGGCCCCACGTGTTCCAACCTGTGTTACTTAACCTGTGTTACATCTCATACCTTGCTCCTTCTTGCGCACTCCACTCCAGGCTTCCTGCTGGATACTAGCCTTCTTGCACTACCTCAAACCCCCCCAAGGGAGTCTTTGCACTCGCTGTTCCCTCTGCCTGGTATGCTTTTCCCCAGCAATTCACGGTTCACTCTGTCATCCGTCAGGTCTCAGCTCAGATGCCAGGCTTTCTGTGCCCACCTCTGCAAAACCCCATGAGAACAGAGACTTTGTTTTATGATTACTCCATCCCCAACATCTCGCCCCTGCCTGCCACATAGTACTCAGTTATTACTTAGTGAATGATTAGATGAATAAAATCCCAGGAATCCACTGCTTTCTGCTTCTGTTTCCCTCCCAGGGCCAAGTCCTGCCCAAGGGGAGGCCTCTCCCAGCAGTGAACTGTGTCCTAAAGATGACTCTTGCACCCCAGCAGAATAAGTGGATAAAAGTATATTGTTGGAACAAGTGGGAGTTGCTGATTGTATAACAGTCTGTTGGGGAGCCTCGGGGGTCCCTGGCTTGACAAAATGAATGTGCATTTGCCAGTGTTTTCAAGAAAAAGTATAAGGTATAAGATGTTTGAAAGACAAAAGTATTGATTACTATAGTCCCTTAAACAGCCGAAGTAATGGGGGAGGATATGAAATGCAAAGAAAGAAAGAGAAAGGAAAAACCTAAATCTGTGATGACATTCTCCCTGGGGGAGCGCTTAAAAATACACATTTTTACAAGTTTCCTGAGTGATTCTTAAGTAACCAGCTTAGGACAGGTCCCTAGAAAAGTTTTTTGGAGATTTAGTCAAGTATAAGGCCACACATTACAGCAGGAAAGGCCTGGGCTATGAGAGCCAAGCAGGCATGGGTTCAAATCCTGCCATCGCTACTTTTTATCTGGGGAACTCTCTGCTAGTACTTAACCTCTCAGATTCTAAGGTTCCATTTCTAGTTGGATAAGTACATCTACCCGGTCAGCCTGCTGTGATGATGACGTTAAACAACATGTGTAATGGGCCTGGAGTATAGCAGATACTTAAGAGATGGTAGTTTATTGTTGTGCTCTCTGTTTCCCAAGTGCTTATTATCTCCCTCCCATGTTCCACCGCAAGTTGGCATTCTTACCCCTCCACTCTATGACCTCACAGAGGTGAAAACATACAGTCAAAAGGGTCAGTTCTTCTGCAAATAAGAAAGTCTTCTTTCCTAAAGGTCCTCTTTCCTCCTCTAGAATAGATCAAGGAACATATTTTTGCCATTAACTACCCCATTAATCATTAACAATAAATTCTTATATTTTTACAGTCTTCAGTCTGCCAAGGCTTTCACCTATAAAGCGTGAGAAGGTGGGACAGGCGCCTTTATCACTCACTCGCAGAGGTCTGGAAGTAGCCTGTGTGTGTGGCCAGAGTGTGGGGGCGCCGGGACTTAAAAGCCACAAACCCTGTGCACTCTCCATTAGGCTACATTCCCCACCGTCAAGACCTCAGGACTCAGACCTTGAGGCCAAAGAGGAAAAAGAGGCAGGGGGCATCCATCTCCTGTTGCTTCCTGCTCCTCTAACGAAGCAACGTGGCTGTGGAGTGACGGCTGGAAAATAAGGGGTTAGCAGAAGTCCATCGCCCAAGCGTGGCCGCGCATACCCCAAAGACTTCATTCCTCCGAACAGCCGCTCCCGTCTTGCAGCCGCAAGGCGTCTCTGCCTTCTCATTCCACCTAAAGCTGCCAGCCTTCCGCAACTCCACACCCCCACCTGCTGGAGACTGCCTTGTGCAGAGCCTGACCGGCCACAGGCCACGTTGGACAGCTGCTCCCTGAGAGCCCCCCACGCACCCTTCTGGGGCTGCTTTGGGGGCCAGAACAGGCCAGAACAAGGGGAAGCCCTGCTATTTCTTTCCCTGTCTTACTGTAAATCTTAATCCTTGATAGTGGGTGAACTCGTTGCTCTCTCTGACCTTCAGTTTCTCCCAAGTAGTAACCAGAGGAAGATTCAGCCCTGACTTTCCCCGCCCTCCTAGGGTGAAATGGGATAGAATAATACGACACCCACTCTGCCAGATGGAAAGAATTGGGGCTTTGGAGAGGACGCAGCTATAAATTTCAGAGCTAGGGGGATAAAAGCAGCAGCATTCCCAGTAAACAAATGGAGAACCAAAGTGAGCAGCTGCAAAAGAGACTTTATTCACGGATTTACACGATTCCTCAGATACATTAATTGAGCACCTACTCTGTGCCTACCAAGTGCTGTGATACATGGATGAAAATTCAGTTGCTGTACTTTGAGTCCTACAAACTGCTCATCACCGTTGCCCTTTCCACCTTCACGTTGCTGTTTTCCTTTTGAATATTTTCCCCTGCGCTCTTAGTAACCCTCATTCCACTATACGCAAATTCTACATCCACAACACTCTCCAAGAACTTTCCATATATCCTCCTTCTCACAGTAACTAAAACCTGGCCTTACCCCAAGGACATTGGTTCCCTTGCAGCCCTCTTGCATGAAAGTGGCTCTTGCTCCCACGAGTTCCATTTTCCAGCCAAGAAGGGTGCACTTGGAGTCAGCAGTCTCCCACCATCCCTTGCCAGCTCCATGCTATTACTCTTCTACTCTCATTTAAAGTCCTGCTCAAGCTGCATGGCTCATTGCCTTCACCTCTTGCTGCTATCATTGACCCTGGCCCACACCATGCTGAGGACTCTCCCCAGTCACCACTGTATTAACTCCTACCACCATCCTGAGACAAATTGCTGAGGCCAACTCATCTGACACCCTAGCCTCCCCCAACCTTGTCCTGATCACTTCAAATAACTTTTCAAGGCCACAATTGGACCATTCTATCATGGCTCCACCTCCCCCCAAATTACACTTCAACGTCCCACTTGGACCATGACCTTTCCAACTCTATTCTATTCCTCCTACTTCATTCCTTGACCTCACTGAGTTCCAGCACTTTAACCCTTTTATGGCCTCACAGTTTACTTCTCCCCTCCACTCAACCCCGGGGCTCAATCTTTCAAAACCCACGCTAGACCTCTGGTCAATAACTTGGATGATTTCTCATCAGCTTCCTTAATACCCTTGCTCCCTTTTTCTTCTACTCACAAGTCCTGGAAAACCCTGACCCTGAGTCAGTTCTAAAACTGCCTGCCTTGCTTATAAGGCTGGATTTCTGAGTTCTGGTAGAGAAAATTGTATACTCCAACACAAATTGGTCTTTTGCGAGGTTCATCAAGGGCTATTACAAATCTGCCTCATTCTCCCCAAGCCTTCAGCAGATAGCTTTCCTCCTACTTCATGGAGAAAATCAAAGCCAGGAACTCCCTCAGCTTCTCATCCTCCCTTCCCTCATAAATATAGTCAGATACTCACCATGTATCCTTCCTATGGTCTCCAGGCTCAAAGGATGTCACTCTCCCTGTTCAGAGTCAGCCTATCCACCTGGGTCTGAATTCTCTTCCATGTCCTCTCCATCACTGACATTTCTATTCCAGTATTTTATTGGTGTATCAGTCAGGATTCACTCAGGAGACAGAAACCACCCCCCAATTTGAACAGGGAAATTGTAATATAAAGAATTACTAACTATTCCAGGGGATTACCTTCCAATAAGAAAGAGAGAGCTCTATAAAATATACATTGCCTGATACAGAGACTGTAGGATTTGGCAATGCAGCGAAAGCTAACTAATCTGCACATACATAAAGGCAAGGAAAAAGAGAAAAATACAAATTGCCAGTGTCAGGAATGATAGAGGGAACCACTGCAAATTCTACTCATCTTTAAAGGATACAATTTAAATATCTCACAATTTTGTTTGTCAATTACACTTCAAGAAAGCTGGCCAAAAAAAAGATAGGAAGTGTACAAATTCCTTGAAAGACAAATTACCAAAGCTGTCACAAGAGAAATAGAAAATATGAATAGCCCTTTTATCTATTAAACCAATAGAATTTGGGGGGCACCTGGGTAGCTCAGTCGGTTAAGAGTTCGACTTCAGCTGAGGTCATGATCTTGTGGTTCATGAGTTCCAGCTCCACATCAGGCTCTGTGCTGACAGCTCGAAGCCTAGAGCCTGCTTCAGATTCTGCATCTTCCTCTCTCTCTGCCCCTCCCTCGCTCATGCTCTGTCTGTCTCTCTCTCTCAAAAATAAACATGAAAAAAAATTTTTTTTAATGTTTTATTTATTTTTGAGAGAGAGAGAGAGAGAGAGAGAGAGACAGAGCACAAGTGGGGGAGGAGCAGAGAGAGAGGGAGACACAGAATCCGAAACAGGTTCCAGGCTCTGAGCTGTCAGCACAGAGCCCAACGCGGGGCTCGAACTCACAAACAGTGAGATCATGACCCGAGCCGAAGCTGGACGTTCAACCGACTGAGCCACCCAGGCGCCCCCCAAAAAAATTTTTTTAATCAATTGAATTTTTAATTTAAAAACTTTCTACAAGGAAAACCCCAGGCCAAACAGCTTCACTGATGAATTCTACTTATCACTGAGGGGGAGAAATGATACCAATCATACTCAAATTCTTATAGAAAGTAAAATGGGAAAGAATTATTACCAACTTATTTTATGAAGCCAGTATTACTCTGATATCAAAGCCTGACAAACAAATTGCAAGAAAATAAAATTGGCCCAATGTCTCTCATGAATGTTGATGCAAAATCTTCAACAAAATATTAGTACATAGAATACATAAACATATAAAAAGCATTTTTAAGGGGATAATACATCATGATCAAGTGGAGTTTATCTCAGGACTCCAAGACTGATTTAATGATCATTGATCACTGTAATTTACCACATTAAGAGAGTAAAGGAGAAAGAATTATATTATCATCTCAACTGATGATAAAACATTTGGTAAAAAACATTTGGTAAAATTCAACATCCATTCCTTGTGAGGCTCTCAGCAAACTAGGAACAGAAGAAACTTTTTTAGCCCCAAAAAAGACATCTACAAAAAGCCTACACCTAGCATCCTACTTAATGATGAAAGACTGAATTCTTTCCCCTCTCAAGATGGAGAACAATGCGAAGTTTGCTTTCTTCACCTCAACTTAACATTGTAATAGAGTTTCTCATACAATAAGGCAGGGGGAGGGGTTTGCTAGGGAAAGAGAGAGAACACATGCAGTTTCTGAAGGAAGAAAGAAAACATGCCGTATTTACAGATGACATGATTGTGTATATAGAAATTCCTCAGGAATCTACCCCCACCATGTGAAAACTAAGTGAATTGAGCAAGGTCACAGGATACAAAGTCAAATATCAAAAATCAACTGTTTTTCGTAGACTATGAATAAATTATTGAAAAAAAAATCTAAACTGTAATGCCATTTGAAATTGCATCAGGACTTCAATTCTGATCAAGATGGGGTAACAGGACAGAATGTACTCTCCCGCCTGAAACAACTAAAACACCAGACAAAATATATGAAACAACAGCTTTCCGACATTAGACGTCAGGCATTACACACAGTGATCCCTGAAAAAGAGGAAACAAGCAAGATGAGCCCCTATGATAAAACCCAGCCAGAGCCAACAAGTCTCCCTTAGTTTAGGAGATCATTCGGGGAGTCCAAGGAGGCCAAGTCAGCTAGAGTTCACATAGAAAAGCATCAGAGATTAGAGAGCTGCACAGAGAGAGAGAGAGAGAGAGAGAGAGAGAGAGAGAGATCCAGCGATCTGCAAAGGGTGTCCCTCGAGTCTTTGGCTTGATTGCTGATCAGCACATTCAAGTCAGAAAAATATTTAAAGCTGAAGGAAAAAAAACACCTGAAAGGAGTAAAGGAAAAAATCCTCAGTGTTTGCCTACCAGCCAAAGTTGAAAACCTCATAATTTATAGGTTACCAGATAGAGTATTCAGAAGGATATTCAGTAGTGGGCAGTTAGCCTTAGACGATAAGCAGTTCTGGCCATCCCTAACAAAGCGAACCTCAAAAGGACCAGTATCCAAGTAACTTAACTATCTCCCAGAATAATACTCAAGTATATTTATGGGGATACAAAAATACCCAGTACCCAACAAAGTAAAAATACGTAATGTCTAGAATCCAATAAAAACTCACAAGACAAAAAGCAAACAACAACCACACACACATACACACACACACACACACACACACACACAAAGTAAAAGACATGCAAATAAGCAGAAAAATAAAATCCATAATTAAGAAAAAAAAATCAATGAAAACTGACCTAGAAATGACATAGGTGATAGAATTAGTAGACAGACATTGTAAGTTATTAAAACTATATTCCATAGATTCAAGAAGGTAAAGGAAAGATTAAGCATCTGGAAAAAATAACCAGGGCATCAGAGAGCTGTGAGACAATGTCAAATAACCTGTTATACATTCAAGTGGACCCTAAAGAAGAAAAGAAAAAGGAGAAGTCATAAGAAATATTTGAAGAAATAATGACCAAAACTTTTCCAAATTTTATGAAAAGTATAAGTCCACAGAAGAAACCCCAAGCAAGAAATATGAAAAACCAAGGCACATAATAAAAGTGCATCAAAACACAAAGTACTTAGGAATAAATATAACAAAATATATGCAAAACATATACATAGAAAAACTAGAAAACATTGGTGACAGAAACTTTCAAATACCTTAAGAAATGAATGGGAAGATACAATATTCTTAAGATGTCAACTCTTCCCAAAGTAATTCTGCCCAGAATAACTCTAGGAAAAATCCAAGCAGGTTTTATTTTATAGAAATTGACAAGCTGATTTGAAAATTTATGTGGAATTTCAAAGGACCTAGAATAGCCAAAACAGTTTGGGGGGAAAAAAACTTATATAACTTGACTTGAAGATTTATTACAAGTACAAGATTATTACAATAATCAATATAATGTGATATTGCAGTTGCAAAGAACAGCAAGAAGCACATAACAAGATATTCTATCATCAGATTGATACAACAGATAAGATATGTGCAAATTAAAAACAGAATTAGGTACTACCACATACTTACTAGAATGACTGAAATTTTAAAATAGCAATGATATCAAGTTAGGTGAGAAAATGGACTGTCTGGAAATCACATACATTACTGATGGAAGTGTAAAATGGTATAACCACTCTGAAAAGAAGTTAGGCAATGTCTTTTAAATATACACTTAATATTCGTCCCAGCAATTCCACTCCTAGATATTTACCGAAAGAAAAAAGAACAAAAAGAAAAACGTTATACACAAAAAGACTTGTACACAAACGTTCATAGCAGCTTCATTCATAATAGTCCCAAACTAGAAATAACCCAAGTGTCCACCAAAAGGTCAGTGAATAAACAACTCGTGATATATCCATTTAGTGAAATTCTACCCAGAAATAAAAAGGAATAAGCTACTGAGCCATGCAATGACACTGATGAAGCAAGATACAAAGGTATACACTGTGTGATTCCACTGATAGGAAATCCTCAAGTAAGCAAAACTAATCTGTGGGCATAGAAACCAGACCAGTGATGGCCTGGAGCAGGGATTGCGTGGGATAAGTGGAGAAGGGCATGAGGGAACTTTAAATACGATGGAAACATTCTATATCTTGACTGGATTGGAGGTTACATGTGTGAATACATTTGTCAAAACTGCACCAGAACCGTCTGCTGGCTGCTGAGGTGGTAGCATTTGATGGTGGCATCTGTCTGGGAACTGTATACTCAAGGGTGTGCTCATTACATGTAAATTATACCACAGTAGTTGATTTTTAAATAGGAAGTTGGGGAGGGGTGCCTTGGTGGCTCAGTTGGTTAATCAGTCGGACTGCAGCTCAGGTCAAGATCTCACGTTTCGTGAGTTCGAGCCCCACATCAGGCTCTGCGCTGACAGCTCAGAGCCTGGAGCCTGCTTCAGATTCTGTGTCTCCCTCTCTCTCTGGACCTCCCCTGCTCACACTCTGTCTCTGTCTCTGTCTCTGTCTCTGTCTCTCTCTCAAAAATAAACAAAACATTAAAGAAAATTTTTTAATAGGAAATGAGGGGAACAAATCTAACTAAATTCATCTCTCTTTCCTGATCCTCTGCCTACATGTTTGGACAGTCCTTCCTAACTTTCTTTATAGACTCTTCATTTTGTTTTCCCTTTGAAACATAGGGATTACCTGATGTTCCATTCTCAATGCTCTTCTCTATCATAGAACATTATTTCACTCATTGCTCATGGCATAACCACCATCTATTTGAGGATCAATCTCAAATACATATTTCCTGCACTTTCCTCCAGAGCTCCAGATAGGTATATCCAAAGGCCTCATGAAAAACCTATATCTTGGGGTGCCAGTGTGGCTCAGTCGGTTAAGCGTCGGACTCCCGGTTTCGGCTCAGGTCATTATCTCGCAATTGTGGAACTGATCCCTGCATCAGGATCCACACTGGGCCTGGAGCCCGGTTGGGATTCTCTCTCTCCAGCTCTCTCTCTCTCTCTGCCCCTCCCCACAGTATAAATGAACAAATAAATACTTAAATAAATGCATGAATACATAAAGTTTAAAGAAACAAACCTATATCTTAAACTCAACATGTCCAAATCTGAGACCAATTACTGCACATAACCTCAAGTCTGCCTTTTCTGCTGTACTCTTCACATAAGTTGATACATTGTGCCTAACACTTAGTGAGGACTGTATATATATCTGTTGAATGAACAAAAGATGGAATCACTTACAGCCAAAAACTTCAATTCTCCTTCCCTCTCCTATATTAATTAAGCACTTGACCAACACGTTTTGTCCAGCCGTGCCTCTCCCTCCCTTTGGGATACTGGAAAGACACAGCCTGCTCCCGGGTTGGCTGTGTGAAACTGAGTCAATCCTCACCCCTCTCAGGGTCTCAGAGACGTAATATAAAAGGCGCAGGGTTTGGAATCAGATAGAAGCAGATTCAAATTCCTGCCTACCATTGACATAGCTATCCCCAGCATATTGTTTTTATTCTTTGAAGCCTGTTTTCCTTATCTATGAAACAGAAAAACCAGTCTCGATAGTGTAAGGTTGTTCTGAGTATGAAATCAAATGGAAGGATGCCACTGCCTGGCACATAGGAAGTACCACTAAATGTTAGTTCCTTCTCTTACCCCTTCCTCCTTCCCACTGCCACTTCCGCTCCCACCCCAGAAGGAGAGGGAGTGAGGATAAGTTGGTACATGGCTCTAAATGGCACCTTCTCAGACTGACAGGCTTCAGTATTTCAAGATAAGGAAAGATGCTTTCTCCCTCCCCCACCCCTGGAGTGCCATGGTCACCACCAGAGCCACCTGCCATTGGTATTCTGGGCAGATGCAGCCAGCTGCAGACATGCTGTTATCTGATGGTGCATCTGTTTGGGAAACCAGAAAGAGGAAAACTGTGTTTAGAAAGTATATTTTTCCCCTCCCCAGGTAAGCAGGAGAAATAATGGAATTCGAATTGGAATGACCATGAGCTAAAACTCCTGCCCACCAGGTGTTTATCCCAGTTCATAAAAACAACTACTTTAAGGTAATGAAAAAACACTCCCTGTCGGGGAAGCAAATGGAACCACATGTTTCTGAAACAGTTTGAGAGAAAACAGCAAACTCCGTGAGCAGACAGCAAGCGCATATCTTGGAGGACCGGCACAGGCCGTGCTCACAGATACTCCCCACGGACGAGGCTCCAGGGAAGGCTGGGCCCCTTGAAATCACACCATCCACAAGGAAACCGCATGCACCTTCCATCCGTCAGACCCACAGCTTCAGGGGGATATGGGAAGGCTCCCCTCTTTTCCCACGCCCACACCCCAAGAATTCAACTTCATTTCTGTTTCCTGGATGCTGCCCTATCAACTCCATCCCTTATGACACTGCCTCCCCTGTTCTTCCTTTTTCTCTGTTGTTCCTAAAGATAAACGCGCAGGCTTTTATGGTTGGAAACATTTACTGCTAATCACTAGAAGAAAATGAACAGAAGTAACAAAACCAACAAAGATGAAAACATTCTTTATTTACCTAATGAGCCCTTACCTGTAAGGTGATCACATGTCCCTGTTTGCCCAGGACAGGCCTGGTTTACACCTGTTGTCTTGATATAATTATTAATAGCATCCCTTTCACTTTCAAAACTATCCATGTTTGGTCATCAAGTAGAATAAGTTATTCTGTTTAAATGGCACGTACTCACTTGCTTTATGCCAGGTATATGAACACTAACTTATTTAACCCCAAAACAATCCTATGAGGCGAGAAATAGTTTTAAAACACTGTAATGAAATCAGGACATAGAGCGGTGAAGTAGCCTGTCTAGGGCCACACAGATGGTCAGTGTCTAAGCCAGGATTTGAACTGAGGCTGTCTTCAGTGTTCTTGCTCTTAATCACTTTGGTAGTCTAGCTGTGACAAAGCTTTAGGAAATCGCTTGTTCTTTCATTTAACAAATATTAATCATGTCTACTGTGTGCAGACAATATGATACAGACTTTTAAGACAACCATGAACCAGACAGAGCCCCTGCCCTCAAAGAGCTTTTGTCTGGAGGAGACACAGATACAAGTGAGAAATACAGAATGGGAAAGAAAGGCAGGACACCAGCCAAAAGAGCAAGGTGCCATCATAGCCACCAAGAGAAGGAGAAAAAGGAGAGCAGTGTCCAAAGCCTCAGGGAACACAAGGTAGGGCCCAGACACATACGCATGGTTTATCAACAAGATGGTCATTGGAAACCTTAGGAAACCACAGTTGCACAGGGAAGCCAGGGGTAAGGCCTCAAAGAGATGAGGAGAAGGTGGAAGGTGAAAATGGGGAGCAGGAAGCAGTCTCTGAAAGCTTGGCACTGAGGGGAGGGAGAAAGTGGAAGGAAGTAAAAGTGGGGTCGGGTCCCCAAACAGACACCTAGCTCCCTGCTTTCGTGCTGTGTCCTCTCCCTCCTGGCTCCCTCTACCCCCGGTTCTACCAACAAACACTAACGGGAAAACAGAGGGCAGTCATAGAAATGGGAAATCTTACTAAGTTCATATTACCATTTCCCCGTTTTAGAGCAGTAGGCATCTAGTAAAACCCCTTGTGTATTTTTTTCCCAATAGGGAATCTTTTTTTTTAATTTTTTTAAACGTTTATTTTTGAGACAGAGAGAGACAGAGCATGAACAGGGGAGGGGCAGAGAGAGAGGGAGACACAGAATCTGAAACAGGCTCCAGGCTCTGAGCTGTCAACACAGAGCCCGACGCGGGGCTCGAACTCACGGACCGTGAGATCATGACCTGAGCCGAAGTCGGACGCTCAACCGACTGAGCCACCCAGGTGCCCCTCCCAATAGGGAATCTTTAGCTAGACTGGCGCCCATCAGGGCAGAATGAGACCTAAAACCATGTCCATTAGCATCCACCCAAGAGACAACTTGTCTCAAGGGAATTATCAGCATTCCTGGGAATCCCCCAAACAGGTCAGTAGGTGGGTCAATTCCCAGGTCATCTATTTAAGTTCACCAAGTCCCAGGCACTGTTCTAGACATAGAGGAGTGAATCATTCTAAGGGGAGTTTTCAGGAGGGCCATCTACACCTTGCACATCCAAAGCTATGACCCAAGGTTTCCCCCCAGGAAGGTTTGCAGTAGATGAAATAAGCCACAAAAGTTTGTATCTCCCTCAACAGTGTTCAGCATTATCAGCACAGCTGGAGACTAGGAAAAATGACTTATAGAGCACCTTTTTTATATAGTACACTTTCCTGTATTCATTCATTCATTCCTTCAATAACAAACATTTATACTATGTGCCAGGTACTGTGTGAAAGTACTAGAGACAAGAATCATGAGCAAAATAGACATGGTCTCCCTGCCCTCAAGGAGCACACAAAAGTTACGTAAAGCCAGATTAATCAACATAATTGCACAAATACATAATTACAAATCATGACACATGCTATGAAGGCAATATACTGGAACCTAGTCACTCTACTGGGTTGAGGAACTGCTCTTGAGAACGTGACATGGAGGCAAAATCTGACAGATGTATAGGCTTTAGAGAGAGGAGAGAAAGAGCAGCCCGAGAAAATAGAAGAATATCAGCAAAGACTCCGAGGAACGGAAAAGCAGCCAGCATTAAAGAAAAAAATAAGCCTGACATGTGTTGACACAGTAAGGAAAACTTTATTCAGGACTATTGCAACAGGTGTCAAGGCTGTGGCAATAGGGGAGAAAGATCAGGTTCAACTCTAAATCCAAATGGACAAATGCTAACAAGCAGAGTGAGGAGACAGTGGAAGGAAAGTTTCTAAGAGGACACATAGAGGGTGGGGGTGGGGGTGGGGGTGCTAAACTGACTTAACAGGATTCTTGCTAAAGGCACACCAAGGACCTCTATGTCAAAGAAGGGGGATGAAGATATTGATCGGATATCATGCCTGATAGCATCCTAAACTGACGCGCAGCAGGATTTTTGTAAAACTGGCTATGTAGGCTCAGCGAGGCTGGGGAGGGGGCAAGAGGGCTTAGAGGAACCTGACTAAAGTTTGTTCAACGAAATGGTCTGTCACCAGTTGTCTGGGGCAGAGTGGCACTAGATGATTCTGGAGAGATACGCAGGAACCAAGTAAGAAGGGCTTTGTGAATCCAGTTGTCCTAAGAGCACCGAAGTTTTGATTGGGAGGGAAGGGGGTGACATGCTCAGGTTGTGTTTTCTTAAAATCTACTCAGCCCGCTGTAGAAAATGGACCAGAAGACCCAGAGATGAATCTAGAAGACCACTTAGGAGACAAAGCTGTTGTCCTGGAGAGACAGGACAGTGGACAGACCAAGGTGGATGTGAGGGTAGAAGCAGATCTAGCATTTGAAGCATTTGGGAGGTAAAACTGATAGGGCTTGATGACAGATTGGTGTTAGAGAGAAAGAGATACAAATAAGTGTCCTGGTGATGCTCAACGTCGCTCCTTATCAGGGAAATACAAATCAAAACCACACTCAGATATCACCTCACACCAGAGTGGCCAAAATGAACAAATCAGGAGACTATAGATGCTGGCGAAGATGTGGAGAAACGGGAACCCTCTTGCACTGTTGGTGGGAATGCAAATTGGTGCAGCCACTCTGGAAAGCAGTGTGGAGGTTCCTCAAAAAATTAAAAATAGACCTACCCTATGACCCAGCAATAGCACTGCTAGGAATTTACCCAAGGGATACAGGAGTACTGATGCATAGGGGCACTTGTACCCCAATGTTTATAGCAGCACTCTCAACAATAGCCAAATTATGGAAAGAGCCTAAATGTCCATCAACTGATGAATGGATAAAGAAATTGTGGTTTATATACACAATGGAGTACTATGTGGCAATGAGAAAGAACGAAATATGGCCCTTTGTAGCAACGTGGATGGAACTGGAGAGTGTTATGCTAAGTGAAATAAGCCATACAGAGAAAGACAGACACCATATGTTTTCACTCTTATGTGGATCCTGAGAAACTTAACAGAAACCCATGGGGGAGGGGAAGGGAGAGAAAAAAAAAAAAAGAGGTTAGAGTGGAAGAGAGCCAAAGCATAAGAGACTCTTAAAAACTGAGAACAAACTGAGGGTTGATGGGGGGTGGGAGGGAGGGGAGGGTGGGTGACGGGTATTGAGGAGGGCACCTTTTGGGATGAGCACTGGGTGTTGTATGGAAACCAATTTGACAATAAATTTCATATATTGAAAAAATAAAAAATAAAAAAATAAGTGTCCTGGTGTCTTGTTTCATCTTTACTACAACCCTTTAGTAAACACATCATTATTTTCTCAGTTTTACGGGTAAGGGATTTGAAACTCATGGTAGTTGACTGGCACGGTCACGGTCAGGCCCCACAGCTAGTAGGTCTGGTTCTCAAGTTACTTCCTTTCGCTATGCTCACACTAGAGTCGGGCAGCTCTTCCCTGAAGATCCCACTCCCTCTCTTGTGCCTCTGAAGCTATGCCTAGTCAATACCCCCAGCATGGTACTTCACCAACGTTCCCTGTTTGCCGATAAGATGGGAAAATAAAGAAACATAGTATCATGGAAGCTGGCTGCAGTTTGAGTCAGTTGACCTCCATCAGATAGTACAAATTGATTCCTTTGTTGAGGAAAGCAACCTCCTGGGCCCCTCTGGCAATGAAAAGTGAGAGCCCCCTGGGTAGGACAGAGATGAGAAAAGTTTGGGCAGTAAGGAATTAAATTGCTCTGCATAGCAAAGCTAGAGAAAATTTGGAGCAGGCCACCACCGTAGCCTTAGTGTCTGACACACAGGAACTCAATATATTTTTGTTTCAACTCTGGAAGTGGGACCCAGCAATCTCCAATTCAACAAGACTTTCAGGTCGTTTGATATACCCTCAAATCTGAAAACCTCTAATCTTTAAAAGCCTTTTCAACGCTGCCCACACCATCCCCAGGTCCCCCAAATCCTCAATAAAAAGCTGCTATACACAAGAGTCTTTCTTCAGTAGTGCTTTGGGCAAGAAAGGACAAAGACCAGCCATCCTAGAGTTTCTGGCAATGACCAGCAGAAGGGAAAGTCCAGGCCAAGAGCTGGGGCAAGATTAGAGAAACAGGTTGCAGCTCAAATTAACCTGAGAGCAAATATGAGACAAACCCTCAAATCTGTAATAAAACAGTCACTATTTGTTTCCCAGACATCCATCCCTATTTTTTCTAGAAATGAATTAATGAATGAACAGATGGATGGATGAATGAATGAATTTTCATTTGAGGCTATGGCTTTTCCCCACACTTAATCCAGAGCTCCAGATAGAGCACATGACCCAGATCTAGCCTATCAAAGCAACTCTTCCCCCTGACCACAGTGATAGGTTCAGGGATGAACATCCGGTCCAAGCAGAGCCCAGAGAACAGAGCAGGATTTTTCTCAGACTTCTGGGAAAGGGGCAGACGAATACGACTGAGTATGAAGCTGGAACCACTATGCTTACTGCCAACTGAGGAAGAAAGCAAGTCTGAAATCAGAACCAACACAGAAGTAGAGTTGAGAGATACAGAGAGAGAAACCTGGTCCCAATTACATTTTTGAGAAAGCAGATCAAGGCTCATCTGAAGACAGCCTAGTCCTAGACTTTTTCAATGCATGAGCCACTGAAATGTGTTTTCACTTTGGCCAGTTTGGATGGAGTTTTCTGTTCCTTACATCTGGAGGAATCCCGACTATGATGTAAGACAGTGGGTTGAGTGATGTCATTTGGAAAGTGTGGTCACAGAAAGGAGGACAACTGGGGTCAACAAGTCCCACAAGTCTACCTCTCCTCAAGACTATGGGCACCCTGAGGCCCAGAACTGTGTTACTTCTTGTGGTAACAATGATGGGAACACAATGGTTATTTCAGGAATAAAAGGAGCACAAAAAGAAGGCAAGGTGGCAGAAAGAAAAAGGGATAAGCAATGTACAGATTCCTTCCAACTTGGGTCCCCTGGTCACTTTGTTCAGGGCAGGGACCTAGCAGGAGTCATGAAGCAGGAAATGAAGGCATAGAAGCTTCTAGCACCAGCCTACTCCAAAGGGCCACTTACTAGGAAATTGCCTAGAAATGATGGTGCAGCCATAACTGGGTCATTTACTTTCCCTACAAATATTTCTCCCTTTTGTGAGCAACAAGGACCCATTCAACCAACCATGTGGTGCCTCAGCTGAAATAACAGGCCAGGGGAAGTGTGTAATTGGCTTTCATCAGATCGAAACCGTAGGGCAGCTCAGCCAAGCTGAATCTCTGTCTCTGGCTGTAGCACAGAAAGTACTTTCTGCTTAATGTCAGGCCATGTGTAGGGAAGAAGGGGAAACAGAGGGGAAGACAAGACCAGCCTTCCAGTCAGCTTCAACGCTTCTGGCAAGACAATTCAGCATAGCAGAGGGGTCTGGCTCCAGACTTTGGGGGAAAGGAGGCACCTAGGACAGAGGAGGAACAGGAAGAGAGACAGAAAGGGGAGAGGTTGTAAGAAAGGGAAAGAGTCAACCTTTAATGAAATAGTCAATTTATTAAAAAAAAAAAAAAGGGAACTGAAATCTTTTTCCATCTGTTTGCCTCTATGAAATTTATATTTGGAAGTAACAAACATAACATCAACCAGTTTATCAGCTCATCATCTGGCATATGTCTTTCAATAATAATTTAATAATTTCAAAGATTAGAATGAAAAGGAAAATTTGAGACTCCTTCAAAGCAGCATAGAGTATTCTTCCAGAGACCTATGACTAACCTGTCTTTTGTGGGTGATGGGGATGAGTTAAAAATGACCCCAATCCTTGGGAACTTGGCTGGGTGATTTGGGAACTCCATGGTTTATCCCATCTATTTCCAAGAATTTTCTATCGGGCTAGATGGCACTGCATCTGCATTTCTCTTTTGCTCTTCTGTGAGCTTTGTGTTCATCGTTCTAGCCCACCAACTTGAGGGGAGCATGTGGATAGGATAGCATCGACGTAGGATGAGGGAGATGGGACTCAGGGACCTCTGGGTACTCTCCTCAAGGCGCCTAACAGAATACCATAGTGCAATTTCCAGGGTGCCACCCCAGTTATGCATTTCCCCAAGATCCTATGGACTTTTGCCTTGGCTTTTTCATAGCCATCCTGTCTCCAGTTTGGATATCCAAAAAAAAAACAACAAAACACATGCTCTTAGTTTCCTGGTCCTCCGGAAGGGCCACCAGGCAGCCCCCACAATGGAAAGAATGGTGAGTCACACAGGCCTGGGCTCAGACCTGCCTCTACCACCCACTGGCTCTGTGAGGCAATGGTACAAGGGAAGCAGTGTGGGATTGGAGTCCAGAGGACCTCACTCTTTGACCTCAGTCGAGCTGCTCAGTTACCTCTTTCTTAAACTCCCTAAATCTCAGTGACCTCATGAGTAAAATAGAGATTATAGTGATTATTTTAAAAGTCCGTGGTGAGAATTAAAAGAAATAATGTGCCTGCTGTGGAGTAGGCACCAAACAATCGGTTGATGTTATTAACATTATTGTTGGTTTTTTCAAATGTTTAAAAATGTTTTCATTGATTTTTGAGAGAGAGAGAGAGAGAGAGAGAGAGAGAGAGAGAGAGAGAGAGAAACAGAGCATGAGCAGGGGAGGGGCAGAGAGAGGGAGACACAGAATTCAAAGCAGGCACAGGCTCCAGGCTCTGAGCTGTCAGCACAGAGCCCGTTGTGGGGCTCGAACCCACAAACTGCAAGATCATGACCTGGGCTGAAGCCAGACACTCAACCGACTGAGTCATCCAGGCGCCCCACATTATTGTTGTTTTTATGTGACCTTTGACAAGAGACTTCACCTCTCTGAACTTGCTTTCTTATCTGAAAAAGTAGACGTAATAATAATTACCTCTTAGGATGATCACAAGGATTACATATGTAGAGATCACAAGGATTATACATGTGATATAAGTAAACCTCCTGACACAGTGCCTGCCTGATACAAGGCAGGCACTCAGTGTTACATTTCTTTCCCTTTCCTTCTCAACCTTCCCCCACACAATCCAGGATAAGAGTGTGCCTGCTCCCGCATGGCCAAGCTGGCCCCAATATTTAGCTAGAAATCAGGAGAATCTGTCCCTGCAGGTGGTCCTTGGAGACCTTACCTGCTGTGCGCTCAGGCCACACCCATAAAAGGAAAAACTGTCAGGGGAGAAGCCTTTCTGAAACTCACGGCGATGGCCGAGAGGGAAGGCGACAGCTGCAGGACTCCCCTCTGGGCACTAGGGGGAGCAATAAGCTCGAGAACACAGTGAGGGCCACGCCCAGAATCTCTCCACTCCTGTGCCCCAGTCGCCCAGTTGGGATGATCCAAGCAGGAAGAAAACGCTTCAGGAATACTCAGAAAGGCCTTTGTGGGGACAGATGATAGGGGGAAATGCAGGGATCCGGGGAGAGCACATCTCCTCTCCTGCTTCAACTTGGTACCGGCCTAGAGAGCACTCGTTGGCTTCTAGGCTACCCTCTCTGGATCCCCTGGTGGAGGAGCCCCCTGGGGGTTGAAGAAAATGGGAGGTGGGGAAGACAGGCCACTTTTCCCAGTCACAACAACTTCTACATCTAGCCCCCCAGCAACTTAGTAGGTCCCAGTGCGTCACAGCTAGAAGAAGTCTTATAGAGCCCCAGATGTTAGCTGAAGGGCTGGGGCCAGAGAGAAGTAAGAGCTTGAGCAAGATCTCCCAGGCAGTTTATAATAATCCCTCATAGAGTTTATCTAATACTTTCATGTCCATCATGTCGCTTGGATATTCACAACCACCAGGTGTTGTAGGAAGGAACTATTCTATTTTGCAAATGAGGAAACTGAGGTTCAGGTAAGTGCCCATGGCTCTCCTCTTCCCTATTAAGTTTCCATTGCTATCCACCCTCTCCCTCCTCTCTTGCTTTGCCTTGTTTTAAATAGGTTCAAACTATGCTCATAGTTGCAGGAAGATTGCTACTCAACTCCAAGTGGTCCATAAATCAAAATTTTAAAATATTTGTTGCATTCCCCATATTCCCATCTAGCGTGATGGAAAGATGATAGGGCATAGTAATTATGATGGGTACACTTTGGAATCAGATCTGAGTAAATATCCAATATTCATCCCTTGTGAATTCCATGGCCGTGAATTTCTTTGTGCCTCAGTTTCCTCATCTGTAATATGGGAATATTCACACCTATCTCCTGAGATTCTTTTATAGGTTAAATGAGATGAACTATGAAGCAATCTCATAGTGCCTGGCATACAGTAAAGACTTGAGAAATGTTTCCTGTATATATAATTATCATACAGTCATAGAACAAAGTGACCTTCAGGAATCAGTTCCTTAGTTTCATGCCATTTACTGATGAACTTAAATGGAGTTAAGTGGGAAAGGTTACTCTGTCAAGTAGGCTTGTGTCCTGGTTTGAATGTATGCCTTCCCAAAGTGCCTGTCCACCTCGAACCTCAGAACATGAACTTGTTTGGAAATAAGGCCTTCGCAGGTGTAATGAGTTAAGATGAAGTCCTACTACGTCAGGGTGAGCTCTAAATCCAATGTGACTGTTATCCTTATAAGAAAAGAAGAGGACGGGGGTGCCTGGGTGGCGCAGTCGGTTAAGTGTCTGACTTCAGCCAGGTCACGATCTCGCGGTCCGTGAGTTCAAGCCCCGCGTCGGGCTCTGGGCTGATGGCTCGGAACCTGGAGCCTGTTTCCGATTCTGTGTCTCCCTCTCTCTCTGCCCCTCCCCTGTTCATGCTCTGTCTCTCTCTGTCCCAAAAATAGATAAACGTTGGAAAAAAAAATTTTTTTTAAAAAAAGAAAAGAAGAGGACGTGTAGACATAAGACTCCCAAGGAAGAAGACCATGTGAAGACAGAGACGGAGGCTGGGATGATGCAGCTATAAGCCAAGGAATGCCAAGGATTGCCTAGGAGAGAGGCAAGGAATGGATCCTCCCTCAGAGCTCCCTCCCCCAAAGAACCAGCCTGTCAACACCTAGATTTCAGGCTTAGAGCCTCCAGACTGAAAGAGAACAAATTTCTGTTGTCTTTTTTTTTTTTAAACCTTATTTATTTATTTTGAGAGAGAGAGAGAACACCAACCAGCACAAGCAAGGGAGGGGCAGAGAAAGAGGGAGAGAGAGAGTCCCAGGCAGGCTCTATGATGTCAATGCAGAGCCCGATGTGGGGCTCAAATTCATGAACAGTGAGATCATGACCTGAACTCAAATCCAGAGTCAGACGCTTAACCAACTGAGCCACCCAGGCACCGCATAAATTTCTGTTGTCTTAAGCCATCCAGTTTGTGGTAATTTGCGGCAGCCATAGGAAACTCATATGGCTTGTGAAGAGGGAGAACTCCAACAGAGCTCTAAATTCTTTTTCTTCTAGTTTAGCCCTTCTAGTCTATTCCATCATTACCTCCGCAAAACAGCAAATAAACATTTATGGAATGCCTACCCAAGAAGTTTACCTATTTGGAGAAAATTTGACACAATCTATAATCTTTACCACCTCTTATGAATTTGTTGCCTGACACACTGTAGGCATTTAATAAATATTTACTGGCAAGTTGATAAAGTAATAGATATACACATGTTGTACAAATTTAAGGTATTATTATGAACCCACTTTCTACCTCTGTGTACACCTTTGTACCAGATTCTAAATTTATTTACATGTTTTATGTATTGAAAAATCACAAAACTCCAGAACTCTCTCATACTGCAGCCTAAGGGTCTCCATAAGGGTCACCAACTCCTCCTGTCCACTACCTCCAGAGGTGACGAATGAAAAGGAAAGCAGTTTGAACACCCTCAGGACTCTGATTCCTGCCAGACAGGGATGATGTCATTCTTGCTAGGTCCTCCCACACTCACTCAGGAATGGGCAGAGAGAGCGCAGGGGGTCAGGGGAGCTGCTGGTGGCCATAAAGGAAGTAAATCACAAAGCACTGCCCTCCCAGTCCCCCTGGGAGTAGAATGGGTGGTGGTGGGTTAATAGCTACAAAGGAAGGGAGGGGAGGGAGGGAGGAGCTGATTCACTAGGACAACTCTTAGAGTGACTCAGAAGCTAGCAGAAAATAGCCTGTTCTCCCACATCTGCCTCATTGTCAAGCAATGAGGCACTTCCTCATTGCAAACACGGAGGCAGGGCAAAAGGGAGGAGAAGGAAATGGGATTTTTCAAGTTTGTCGGCCGATTCCAGCACCTCACGGTCCATGTTTTTAACCATTCCAGACATTCTGTTTTTAAGTCAAGTCAGTATTCATTGAGCACCTACTCTGTGCCTGGCCTTCATCCCACCTCTCAAACCATCAGTCTCCTGAACACAAGGAACGGGGTCTTTCAGTGCTGAATTTCATACTTCATTACTTCAAAAGTCCTTGGGCTGCTGTTGAGCACCTCAGCACAGTCTTGCCGTCCTTTAAATAGAGATGACTCTCTCAGGCCTACAATCAATTGGGCAGGCAAGCAAGGAGACTTTTTCTAGCTCTGATGGTGGTTTTATAGTCTTTCAGGCCCATTCTCTGGACCAGTCCTCCTTGTGAGAGTCAGTGTGCGGGCAGCAGAATATGGCACAGGTTTGGAGTCCCTACATCCTTGTTGGAAGTTCTTTCTTTGCCATTTACTAGCTCTGTGACCTTATTTGATTTCTTTTAATTTCTATCTTCTCAGGGAGATAGGAAAGATTTATCATATAGTAGTGCAGATTAAGTAAGATATCATCATATGAGAGTATCTGCCACTGTGATGACATGATAAATTCTGGCTTTCTTCTTTCAAACTTCTCTGTAACTGCACAGACTGACCACATCCTCCATCAGGCTGTAGACTGCATAAGGGCTGGGCTGTATCTGTCTTAAGGACTAAGTCTGCCTACCCGAATACTGATGTGGGAAACAAAGGCAGAAGGAAATGGCAGATAAAATTAAATTTCCTTATAACCTGCAGCCCACTGACAAATACTGGAGGCTGGCAGAGCGAACTGTTTCTACAGGAACTCCCTTCTATCTTGATGTTAATACTTTGCTAGGGGGTGGGAAACAACCTTAGCTTGACAATAGCCAGGCCTCCAGTATCCTAAGAGTCTTCTTTAGCATATGAAAATCTCACTGGAAACTTCCCCTGGACTTTACCTCCCCGACTCCACAGTGTATTACCAGTCTCTCCTCTTGGTCCCGGGGCAGTTCTTTCTGCCCACGGGTCCTGTCCCCGTGCTTTAATAAAATCACTTTTTTGCACCAAAGACGACTTCAAGAATTCTTTCTCGTCCGTCAGCTCTGGACCCCACGAGCCCCACTAGCACCCCAAAAAAACCTCATCAAATTCTATTTCCCTAATAGTTTCTTGCTTAATAATCGTTGTGAATAGGAATAATGTATTAAAAGCAATACAATATTCATGCATTGTAAATATTTAACTGTATCGTAAGTATTTATTATATTGTATTTTAAATAATGTGGTTATTATTAGGGCACCTGGGTGGCTCAGTTGATTAAATGACCAACTCTTGATTCCGGCTCAGGTCATGATCTCCTGGTCCGTGAGATCAAGCCCTGTATCCAGCTCTACACTGACAGCAAGGAGCCTTGCTTAGGATTCTCTTTCCTCTTTCTCTCTGCCCCTCTCCCGCTCACTCAAAAATAAATAACCTTTAAAAATAATATGATTATTATTATTTTAACCAGCTAAATCAACCTGTGAACTGGAGTGCAGTCTATGGAAAAGGAATCTGGAAACCTTCACCTCAGGGATGCATCCTCTTTCTTCTCTGGGTTATTTGGTCCTAGGAGGGCTAGCTGCTACCAGCAAGATCTGCATTCCTGTGTTCACAAGAAGGGACAGACATTCCTTGCATCCTCTACACCGTCCTTTGTTCCAGCTTCACTGCAAACGCCATTGCCCCACAGTATAATGGGGCCAAGGACACAAAGATGTCCCCTCATCTGACCGCCGCAACCTGGAGAGACTAAAAACCTCGACAGACTAATTTGCAATTACTCGACTTCTGCCTGGAAGGTAGGTCCCACTGGGTTTTGCTCTCCCAGGTGCTACCCAGTATCCCCGCGCCGGGGGCTCCAGTGCCAGTAGTTCTCTTCCAAACGTAATGTGGGAAAAGAAGGGCAGGGTGGGGCGGGGACTGTCTCCAGGTTTACTATCTTTGCGCTCTAGCTTCTAGCACCACACCCACAAGCTTGTCCAAGAGAAAGAAAAGCCACGTTACCGGCTTTTCAACAACTAATTCTAATGCAGACACCAAAAGGACACTTTATTGATTAACATTTTGGATAAAATGAAACGTTAATATGCCCAATCAATCTGGGCACCCAAAGCCCGCCATTCCTAAGCTTCCCAGACCAGTAGGGTAAAGCACGAAACACTCGCCACCGCGCTGCCCAGAAGCCGCACGCAAGGTGGAAAGTTGCAGAAGCGGAGCCGGGAGGGGCGCGAGCCCACCCCCGAGCCCGGGCCGGAGGAGGGCGCTTCCTCCAGGAAGTGACGCGAGCTCAATCCCAGCCTGGCTCTCCCCAAACAAAAGGGATCTTGGGGCCCCGGGAGGAGCCTAAATGACATTGGAGAAGCCCCTCCTCCAGCCCGCGCGCATTGGTGCCTGGGCTGAGGAAGCGAGGTGACGATTGGCCCTGGCGAATGCCAGTGCCCCCGCCTGGCGGTTGAGGGGCGGGGTCTCCGGGGGCTGTGGATGGGAGCGGGTGGCGGAGGCGGCGGGGAGCGGAGCCCGGAGCGCCGGGAAGAGGTAGGAGCCGCCGGGGCTGGGGTTTGGGGGTGGCTGGGAGGCCGGGTTCCCGAGAGAAAAGCAAGGGTAGGACTACCGGTGTCGTCCCGCCACAGTCCCAACTGGCACTCTCTCCCATCCCCTGAGGGGGCGGGGCCCTCTCCTCCGCCTCCCGGTATTCCCCGAGGAGGCGGCTCCTCATCCTCCGAGGGTCCTCGCAGCTACTTATTGTCCCCGGTCAATCCCAGCTCCGCAGAAGGGGCTTCCCTCCTGACACCCCTCGCTTAAGGGATCCTCTAGCCCAGCGCCTCAGTCTTGGGGAGGGCGCACAGGTTTCCATTCTCTAGGCTGCCGCCGCCGCCCCCGCCCCCATTTTGTACCCCCGGGAGGCCAGACATCCCTCCCTACACTTGTCCCTGCTCGCTAGAGTGGGATCAGAGCTAGTTTCATGCGTAAAATAAAATCACTGTTTTCCAAAAAAGAGAAGTGAGCGAAGCAGAAATCAAGATCCGACCTAGACAACCAGCTCTGAGAGACGAAGGGCCTTCTCCCACTTCAGTTCTTCCCATCCCCCATTCTCTGATCCTCAGCCCTCCTCCTGAAGCCCCTCGGATCCTCTGTTCCCGGGGTGGGGGTGGGGGGCGCAGGGATCGAGAGCTCACCCGCTTTGGGACTGTTCTAGACTCTGGAGGAAGGAGAAATAGTAACTCCCCACTTCCCCATCACCCTTAAAGGTACCTTCCCTCAGTGGAAGGTTCCCTCAGTCTGTTCCTTGAGGGAGAACCTAACTTCCGAGGGTTTTTTAGGTTTGGGTTGCGTTTCATTTTTGCTTTCTATCCTGTATCTGCCCTAGGAACTTGAGGAAAAACCATCCTTTTATGTTTAACATTGAGGTGGGTGTGTTGGATATCTGCAGAGTTGGCCTTTCGTGGGTAGAATGCAGTGTATATTGTTTGTCAGTGAATAGGAGCGTGTTTTCTGTTAAAACAGTGTCGATAAGTAAATAAAGAGCATTGGATTAGGAATAAGTGTTTCCCACTCTAGGGTGGGCTCAGGGAGACTGCAGTTAACCTTGAAGGTGTAGTTCTGTTGAAACAAAAGACAGGAAGTGTTTGAGGAAAATTCAGGTTCAGCCATCTAGGTTTATGATTAATCCGGTCCCTAGGCCTTTGGTTACTCTCTAGCCCTTCTTTTATGGTGGGTTTTTCCCTCCAGGGGAAACTGATACATACATGATGTTGTTGAGTGGTTTTACAAGACCAGTATCACCTACCAACATTTAGTGGATGAAAAGTAAGAGCAAGTTTTAAATCTCAGAGATCAGGATAAATAAAAGCAAGGTTAATTCCAGCTATTTACATACTTCTAACTACCAAGAAGTGTCTCTGTATTGTTCTCATAAAGCCTTTGTCAAGTTGACCTTCATTTCAGCAGGTGCAAAATATGGATGATTTTAGCCTGATGTTAATGACATTGAATCCCCAGTAATCATCTATTGGTAGCACTTCCAGGTATTAATATTTGCTGTATTTTTTTAACATTGTTTTGCTCTCATTCTGAAGTCCATCTTACTACTGTTCTCTGTAGCCAGGCTCATAGCAATGAGATGCAAGGAGTTGGAATCATAGCAGGCAATTATAACGCCGTCTCTTACCTTCCTGATTAGACTTTCTGAAGGTAGACTTCCGGAAGATTATTAGTTTTCAATAGTTAGATTCGAAGTTTTCAGAGCCACTCTTAGTGCTCACAGATCTGTTCCGTGATTGTTTCCAGATCTCCAATAAAAAAGCACAAAGAAAAAACTGTGTGGTAGGTCACCCCAGCAAACACAAAGTGTACTGGGATAGGAGGGTAAGACACGGGCCCCCAGCAATAGCAGCGGAAAAAGCTAAAAGCAGAACAGGAAATCCCAAAAAGATATATCTTATTACATGAGTGGAGAACAGAAAATAAACTAAGGTAAGAGACTAAAGAAACCAAAGCAGGGGTGATTACCAGAGCCTTAATGAGCAGAGAGGAAAGAGCAAATAATTCTCTTTGATTATTTGGCATAATAAGCAAGACCCGTCTGATACATGTTTGGGTCTTGGAAATCCTTCCTCTGCCTTTTTCAACAACTGTTTGGTCATTAGGTGAAGAAAAACATTGTACGCAGAGGATACTTATGTATATGTCCAATCTGTGTCACTAAATTATAAATTCTTTGAGAGCAGGTAGTAGTAATTTTTTTAAAAGCTTTGTGTCTTTCCCTGTGCCTGGGACATAGTTTGACTTAATAAGTGTTTGTTGAATTTAGTTTGAAGCAGTCCCCTTAGGGTAGATTAGAAAGACAAATTACTGATAAGGTATAAACTTAGTATAAGCAGCCCACTTCTTTTTGCCTTGATGTAACTTTATTTTCCCTATCTGATGTCTTATGAAACTCCAGTATCTTAAGTGACTTTAAAATGCTGAATTTCCTATATGAAAATGTCTGATGTTTACATGTATAATTTTGCTGTAATGAAATTTGAAGCAGACTTGCTAATGTAATCACTGCTAGTCATTTTAGGATTTTATTTTTCTGAGAATCTGACCTGAGTGGAATGAGGTAAATTTAAGAGAGCACACTAGGAACTGATTGCTACTGAGCTACTTTGGGAATTTTTTAAAGTGAATTTTTAGTTGATTTTGTGCTTTTCTGAACTAGCCCTAGATACATGAATAGGGACACAAATAGTATTGGGTTCCTGAATGGAATCCTCCAGACTTGGGTGCCTGGGTGGGTGGCTCAGTCAGTAAAGCTAACCGTCTGGCTTCAGCGTAGGTCGTGACCTTGCAGTTCAGGAGTTTAAGCCCCACATCAGGCTCTGCTCTGTCAGTGCAGAGCCTGCTTCGGATTCTCTGTCTCCCTCTCTCTGCCATGCATGCGTGTGCTCTCTCTTAAAATAAATAAGTAAATAAATAAAAGAATCATGCAAACTGATTATGGTGGGCGTAATGTGTTCAGTCTACAGTGGATTTTTGTCTTGGCAAAATCATGTTTGCAGTGCTACCTGTTAATTTGCAGAACAGGATTGGAATTCTTGGCTTTTCTGAGTGGAGTAGAGTGGTGTTTCGAGGGATTGCCATTGAATTGGTGTTTGGTGGCATGATATGAGAAGCAGGGATTTATTTATTTGTTTGTTTCTAGAGGAAATCTGTCCCGTCTGTGGTGGTTGACCCCGGAATGGCTTGTCAGCTTGTTTCTAAAGGCTATTTTTTCTTACTTCCTGAATGTTTGCTGCTAATAACTAAAGATCACATCCTCTAAGTTTCAGTTCAGAGCATTTCAGTGAGAAAATGGCTTATTTATTGTGAGGCCATGGAGTATGGAAATTGACAGCACAGACTCCAAAGGCAAACCTGGGTTCAAATCCCAACTCTTTGGCTCTTTTACTATGTGACCCAGGCAAAGGCAGAGTTTTCTATCTCACCATATCCCATTTTCCTCAACTGCGACATAGAAATAATTTTTAGAGGTTTTTTTTTAAGGTTTACATGAACTAATTATATGTATATATATATATATATATATATATATATATATATATACACACACACACATATATATCATATACATATATATCATATGTATCATATATATATGATATATATATGATACATATGAGATAGATAGATAGATAGATAGATAGATAGATAGATAGATAGATATCACAGAGCAAGGTCCCTGGCATGTAGGAAGCACACAATATTAGTAGGTGTTATTGCTGTCATTTTTAGCACTTTCCTGTGAGTTACAGAATTTAATATTAAACATTCTTTTACTCCCTTAGCATTTTAGCAAAGATGAAGAATTTGTGTATGATTTTAGTTTTCATTCGGTTGGTTTTAAGTATTTCAATATATAGCTAAGATTCCTGAGTTGAGGGAAACAAAGCTTATACATGTCATGATCTCAAACATCTGATGCAAGGATTTTTAGGAGAGTGTGTGTGTCTGTCTCATAGAGTCTGGGTTTCATAATTTTGTCACGCAAATTACCTTTCTTGAGTTTTTCTGGCCTGAGAAAAAGAAAGGCAAGGGATTCAACCATCTGATGTCTTCTCTGAATTGTCCATTGTCACACTCCAAACTCTACAATCTTAAGTGCCTCCATCCTCAGAGTCATATACATGGTTTTGTGGACATTGTGACGATACAGGGTTGTACCTTCTGTGAGATTTAAAGGATTTTCAGTGGTAATTTTGATCAAAAGTGGTTTTTGCCTTCTGAAGACAACTTCCCCATTGTCCCCCAAAGTAAGGAGCAATCCTAGGAACAGGTGAGAAGAAACAATGGACGGCAGTTAAGAGTGGAGGTGGGGGGAATCCAGGACAGGGGTGTGTGGGTTGAGGAAAACAGGACTACAAGCAGGCATTGAAGTAGAGAATGCAGTAATATGGTTCCTCCCTGCCAAGTATTTCCAAAGTCTGTATTTCAGGTCCAAAGCCAGAGTTCCCAATCTAAATGTATCCCTTCTGCTCAATGAATCCTTTCTGACTTGCCGAGCCACAAAGAATGTTATCCTTAATTGTTACTGAGTTCAGTAGAAACTAGAAAGGAAAATAGGACAGCACAGGATGACAGGGTTTACACACACCAACCCCCCCCCCCCTTTTCTGACCCTGAGCCTTGAGAGCATCTGCTTGGGTCCTTTGCATAAAGCTGCTTGGGGAGGGTGAGGCTGAAGAGTTCTATGGGTCTGCCATCCCAGGACTGGCGAGAGCCAGGAGGAGCCAGGAACTGTTTTAACAAGAGATAGGAACTGTAAGTTATAAAGGAGAGAAGAAGGAAGGGTAAGTGACAGGTAAGTTGCAGAAAGAAGAGAGAAGCACTAACTTTGTTGTGGGGAGGTGTGGAAGGTAGGGGTGCCCTATCTCTCCATTTCTGCTAACTAGTCCTTACTGTTGGGGCAGGTGGTACAGGAGTAACGACAGAACCAATCTGGTTCTTCAGCGATCTAATATTTGGGGGTACAAAAATGATCAGGTCTAGTCTGATGTATCAGTTTCTTCCTATTGCCTCTTGTTCTTAAATTGAAGGCACAGAAGAAATTTTCTTAAAAGGCTTTACCCCCTAAAGACTTCACTTCTAGACCTTTAGCTTTCACCACACTGACTCTTAACACATTTGTTCCTCTTGGGAAGTTTACTGAATAACTAACTTCTTATTCAGCATGCCTCATATCAGTCATCATTTTCCCCCAAAACCAGTTCCTTTTCTAACATCCCTGTTTGTGTTAATGGCGTCATTATTCGAGTCAGACAGTCTACAAGCTCAGCTGATCTGGGATTATTTCCCCTCTCACCTCCTTAAATGGAGCCAGTACCAAGTTACTGTAAACCCTGCATGGAGTCTCTTGCATCGGTATTTCTTGTGCATCCTTACTGCTACTATCCTAGTTCACACGTTTTAGCCTCATACCTGTGCTGTTAAAGTTTTCTCCTGCCTACTTTTCCTGTTTCCAGTTTCCCATACATCAAATCAGCTCTGTCCTTCAAGCCTTAACCTTCCTAAAACTATGCTTTCACTATGATACTCACCTGGTTAAAAATGTTTACTGGCTTCTCGTTTGCTAAAAGAGAAAGTCCAGTCTTGCTGGCTGTAACTCAAGGTACTATGCTGTACATTTCTTTTCCAACTAGCATTTTTTGAATACCCCTGAGAACCACACTGCTAGGTGCTAAGTTTCATCAAGTTGATTAGGACAGAGGATTTGTCTAAGAGAGCAAAGTCTTAAGAAGACAGATATATAAACAGAACAGCTGAATGTGATAACTGCTCCTGGACTATGGATATAGATACATATGCACTATGCATTTAATATAATGTAAAAAATAGCTGTGATATGTTTAGAAAACCAATTTCTCAGTCATTAAGTTAAAATTGTGGCTTGGTTAGGGGAGCCTGGTTCAGTCAGTTAGGTGTTGTCTGACTCTTGATTTCAGCTCAGGTCATGGTCTCATGGTTCATGAGTTTGAGCCCCACATCAGCTTGGGATTCTCTCTCTCCCTCTCTTTTTGCTCCTCCCTGCTTGCTCTCTCTGTCTCAAAAATAAATAAATAAATAAACTTTTAAAAATGTCTTGTGACTTAATTAAAAGCTATACGGATTCTGTGAAGCAAAGATATGGTTTTCACCTGTGTCTGGAAGTCACAAAAAGCTAGTGTAGGCAGAAGAATGTCCTTTTCTTTGCCCAAGTATGGAGATAACCATTGGCCTGAACCGTGTCTCTCCCAGACTTTCCCAGAAACTGGCCAGGCCATCTCCTTCCTGGAGCAAATCAACCTGCCAAGTCAGGAGTAAACTTGTTTTTGATTTCTAAATTAGACAACACGAATGATAGAAACTGGCAACTCATCGCAAAAGGAAAACTTCATTATCCTTGCTGATGAAACCAAATATGTACTCCAGGGATGAGAACTGACCAGTCACTCATTTTAACTGTTCAGTATCCTGTTAGAGTCGGTGGTGTCATCCCATTTTATAGATGAAGAACAAATTCAAAGGTTAAGTGGATCGAGGTACTATGAAGTAGCAGAGCCAGGATGCAAACCTGGGCGTGTCATATTCCAAAGCGCATGCAGCTTTTCATTGACATGCTGCCTCTTAGGAGAATTACTGTCCCTGAAGAACTTTGGAGCAAAGAACAATTGCTCGATCTGTTGTTGTTATTTTCAGCTGATACCAAATTGTTAAATTTTTTAACCCCCCCCCCCAAAACAAAACAAAAAACAAGCAAACAAAAAAATAAAATCAATGATCTCTGATTTAGAAGACACTTTAAGGGGTGCCTGGGTAGCTCAGTCAGTTGAGTGGTCAACCTGAATTCAGGTCATGATCTCAGGGGTTCATGGGTTCAGGCCCCACTTTGGGCTTTGCGCTGACAGTGCAGAGCCTGCTTTGGATTCTCTGCCTCCCTCTCTGCCCCCTCCCCTCTCTCTCTCTCTCTCTCTCTCTCTCTCTCTCTCTCGCGCGCGCGCGCGCGCGCGCTCAAAAATAAACATTAAAAAATTTGGAAATCAGAATTTAAAAAGTAAAAAAACCACCATCGGTTATAATATTCATTGTGGGATTTTTTGCACTTCCCAGAGAGGCGGGTTATGGGCATGGCTACAACACAAATCCCTTGACTGTTTTCTGGTTCATCCTCCATACTATACATTCTGTTTCTTTCCAGTTTGGAATCCTGATGGAGTCCATGACTTCCTTCTACATTGACATATGAAGGGTTTTTGCACTTCAGGCTGCTCCTGGAATTGTGGCCCATGAATCATTTTACTGGAAAGAAAATCAATCTATATGTTATTTTTCCTTCATTGTGGTATTTTACAACTCACGGTGGCATTATTTCAGAAAAACAAAAATTTAGGGGAATGATGGACATAGATAATACAGACCGATACACATACATATGTCAATGAAATCATGTTATAATTTCATTTTAACTAAAGAAATCCAACTGACATACTTACAAGTATACAAATATACTTCATGCTTCTGGTATTTTTCTAATGTTAAATGACATACTTTTTAATGCAAAATATTAACATAAAATCTATTATTCATTTTCATTAACATACATTCCAGTAGCTTAACTAATGTAGTTCTTCTGGTTCGATCTTGTCTCAGACGAGAGTACTTGAAAGGGTGTAAACAGATATCCAGGTAGACAGACTTGTTTTTAATAGCCTTGTGCTAAATGTCCTCATTTTGGGGAAGAGATGTTTGAATGTTTGTTTATGGGCATGAGCCACTTCCTTCTTTTCCTCAATATACATATAAATCTTGTTGGCAACAAATAAGAGAGACAGTGAGAGAAACAGACATATACACAGTGAGATAAAGAGACAGACATTCACACACAGAGAGATGCAACTAGAGATGCCTAAGTCTTAGAGCTAAACAAAACAAAAACCTGATATCATCATGGTGTCCCAGAAAGTGGATTAGACTGGATCTTAAAAAGACATAAGTGTTAGACCTACTTTTACTGTGTAACTATAATCTTCAGTAAGTCGCTTAACAACCCTGGCCTCAGTTTTCATCTGTAAAAATGGAGAATGCTGAATTAGATTATTTCTCAGGTCCCTTCCAGCTTTGTGAATCTCATTTTGGCTGAGGTTTTTCTACCACACAATTCCTAAAGCTGATAAAATGAGATCAGATGTGAATGATGGTTACCAAGTAGCAGTAGTTACTAAGGAAGGCCCTGGAATCCAATTACCTTGGTTCAAGTCCGATTTCTGCCACATACTAGATCTGAGACTTTGAGCAAGTTATTTAGCCTCTGTGCCTCACTTTTCCAATCTATAAAATGGGGGGGTTGACGATGGTTATAGCATCTATCATCCAAGCTTGTTGTGAGGATTGAATTAATTTGCGTCAAGTACTTGCAACACTGCCTGGAACACATTAATGTTTATCTTTTCTGTTTTGTTTTTATTTAGCTCAATAAATGTTTGTCTTTTTTGTTATTACTATTCCTGCTTGAATTCTTCTTAGAAAACTATGCTATAAAACTCTGAGGTGGTGGTGATCAACATCAATAGGCTCAATTATATCATTCATTTCTGTACCAAGCATAAATCCAGAAAATCTGGTATCCTAGAATCTGGTTTGAATAGAATGTGTTTGAATAGAGAACTGAAAGTATATTTAAATGTTGACCCAGAACTGGTTTCTTGAGGCCTGCTTCAAAGTCTGTATTGACAGTATTGGATACACAAGCATCTTGATCCTTAGCACTGTTGCAGTTTCTAAGTGCGTTATTCATATTACATTTCAGGATCCTGAAATTTGTAATTTCTGAAACTGTTTCAAAACCACCCTGTTTTATAGAATACTGTCTATAGTGTGGCTGGAAAAAGCAAATTGATAGCAATAGGACAAACAAAAGGCATTCTGAGCAATATGTTCCAGCACTCTCCCGGTAAGGGGAAGTCTTAGATCTAGCTGTTCCAATAGCGTTTAAAAGTGCATGTTGCAGTAGTTTGCTCAGGCCACCATAGCAAGGTCCCACAGACCAGCTGGCTTAAACAATAGAAATTTATTGTCTCACAATCCCGGAGGCTAGAAGTCAGAAATCAATGTGTCAGCAGGATTGGTTTCTTCTGAGGCCTCTGTCTTTGACTCGGAGATGGCCATCTTCCACCTGCATCTTCACGTGGTCTTTCCCTGTCCCATGTTTGTGTCCAAATTTCCTCCTCTTATAAAGACACAGCCCTATTAGATTATGGCCCACCCTAATAACTTCATTTAAACTTAATTACCTCTTTAAGGACCCTATCTCCAAATGCATCACATTCAGAGGTGCCTGGAGATCAGGACTTCAATATATGAATGAGGGCAGGCACCCAATTTAGTCCAAACATTTAAATTGTAACACATAGACACGTCAGGATCCAAATAGTCCGGAATATCGTTTATCTTCAACTGAAAGATTGATTTGACATATGTAGTAAAGCTTATATTGCTTAGTGCTGTAGAATTCAATAAAATGAGATTTGTTTTTATGCCTTGGTTTTAGAATCTTTGTAAATAATAATAGCAAAAACAGCTCTCTTAGGTAAATGTACAAAAGATATGCTTTCTAGGTCAGAAAATTATCTTCTAATAGTATTTTGACATGTTTTTCTCCCCTAGCCTAATCCTAAAATGCCAAAAGTGGAATGAGAGGTATCACACTCTTATCCCCAGATGCATAAATAACGCTTCTGGAAAACCAGAAGCACCAGAGGCTGGAGAAACCTCAATCTTTTTGAGATAGTCAAGGTAATATGTCAACGCCTTCCACCCCCAGATAATAGGATGCTTTGGATACATTTTTAAAAATAGCAGTGCATTTTTGTCCATATTTAGATTGAATGTTTATAAATAGGACATGTTGATTTGATTTTTTAAATTCCATATATTCTGGGTTTTTAAGGAAGTACATTATCTAGTGGAAAGCTGTCAAAAAAACACCCATTTTGTGTGGCAGTGTTGACTCTGAATTTTAAGAATTAATTGGCCTCCTTGGCCTAGCTGATATGTATGTGAAAATCCTTACATAATTGAAGCAAATTTTCTTTATATCTTTGCTCATATCTTATTGCTAATACTAAAAACTTACTAAATGGCCTGAATCCCAGTCAGTTGTAGCCCAAGTATAAATTTCTTCAATTTGACATCTGAGTATAAAATAAAGAAGTGATTTTTTATCCAGTGTTGCAAGCATGGTTTTCTGGGTAAAACAACTGATTTGTTTTTTATACTAGACAAGTTGACTTAAGGAAAAAAAAAAAAAGAAAACAGATCTGTGTAGATTTTTTTAGGTGTTTCTATATCCAGAACTATCTAAGACTCATCCAAAAATGTTGTTTTCCCTCTTTTATGCCCCATATCATTCACCATTTAGAAATCAAGCCTTCGGTTCCACATAAAGACATACACACGCCCTGATACTAGATAGACAAACATCCCTCTTGTGTTCCACTCCACCCTGCCCTACTGCTTACACAGCTATAGAGATTGTTTGGGGTGTTTTCTTTTTCTGCCAACCAATCTCTGTGGTGAAGAGGCAACAACGCCTGCTCTCCTGGAGGATTCATTCAGAGTTCCAGAGCAAAAGCTGGGACCTCCTCAAGAAGGAGAAGGAACGACCAGAACTAGAATGAATGGATCTTGGGCATTATCCAGGGAAGGGAAAAGGTCAGAATAAAATGAACAGAGCCCAAGCCACGGCAATGCACCTTCAGGGCAAAATCGGCAGTGCCATTTAGGAAGTTCAGTGGTGGATGAGGGTGCCCTTCTTGAGAGCCACAGCCCTTGTGACTGTTGGCACATAAAAGTTTGTGGAGAAGACTCCTGTACTCCTGTTGGCCCTTACTTGATGGAAACTAGCATGTGAACAGACTGAATGGTCCTCTGGGCAAAACTGATGTTTGAAATCACTTATTGATAACCTAAAAATAAGTTTCGTACCTATCCCATAAATAGGCTTATTTTTCCAGGGTCTTAAAATATGTATCATTTATCTTTTTTTCTTATATATATATATATTTATATTTTTAAATTTATTTTATTTTATTATTTTTTTTAAGTAGGCTGCATACCCAACGTGGGGCTTGAACCCACAACCTTGAGATCAAGAGTCAACCCTGAGATCAAGAGTCACATGCTGTATCAACTGAGCCAGCCAGTTGCCCCTGTATTTATTTTTTAACTGAGAAAACTATAAAGCTTAATATAATAGCTACAGCTAGTATGCTGTACCACAACATATGATAATGTATCCAGAAAACTTGTCCACCACTGGTTTTTATTTCAAGTTTATAGACTGTAGTGTTCCTTAGACAAACATATCTGCCACTAAACTCTAAGGAAAGTTGCATCTTGGAGAGATTCAAATGGAAGGAATGAGCTGAGCATCTGGTTGAAATGATCTTGTCTTTCAAAGTCACTTAATGGATGATGACAGTGACAAGTAACAGCTCATTTAGAAAACAAGTAGAGAGCATGTCTGTAGACTACAATATGGCATGCCAAAAATCTGGCAATCATATTTCTGATGATTAGTTTGGAGCTAGCAGCAGCCTTTTTCTGAAAGTCTTGGGCCACGTAATTTATATATTAGGCAGAAACTGGAGTTTCATTTAAGACTGAGTGCCGTAAAGTTCAAGACAAAAATTATGGTTTATCAAATAAAATTTAAAGCCTATCATTTTTTTTTTAAAGCTTGCTAGGTCTGATATACTATTAGGAAAACATACACCAAAAGTTTGCATATAATTCAACACCTAATGTTTGAAAAAAGAAACGAGGAAAAGTAGGAGCTGGGATGAGTCATTAGCCTTACAGACAAAGTCCAGGTGGTGACAGGCTGATTTGTTTGTTCACTGATTAGCAGGAGGTGAGGGGATAAGCGTGAACCTTACACAAATTTAGCAGTTTGAAAAGTTCGGTTGTAATTATGTTATTTTTCTCTGAGCATATTGTGCATAAATCATGGCGATTTAAGCAAATAGGCTTTTGTCAATTCAGGGAGACTGTCTTTTCTCTTCTAGGACATTCATAAGTTAGTCCTTGAAACAGCAGTGGACATTTTAAAGTAAAAAAGATTTTGAGGGTGCCTGGGTGGCTCAGTTGGTTAAGTGTCTGACTCTTGATTTGGGCTCAGGTCATGAGGTCATGAGATTGAGTTCACCCTCCCTGCGTCAGCAAAGAGCCCTCTTCGGATTCTCTCCCTCATTCTCTGCATCTCCCCCACTCGCGTGCACTCTTTCTCAAAATAAATAAACATTAAAAAAAAGATTTTGAAAGCCCTCACCTTCCCTAATGATAATTGCAAAAGGGAAGTGAGATTCATGGTATGTTTCCTATATTACTCAGCCTCAACTTGAATAAGTGGCTATTTTCTTCTTTCTGTGTCAACCTACACCTGTCAGGCCTTACCAGCTGCAATGACAGTTGACATTCATGGGATTTATCAAATCGTTTATAGTATGGTCACATAGACAATAAATTTCTTATTATTTTGCAGCATTGGACACTTTTCCACCATGCTGATGGCATTTTGAGTATATTTGTCAATTTTCCCAAATTTTAACTGAAGAAAACCTTGAGAATTTATACTTGAGGACTAAAGTGTGACCACCGATTATCAGGTCAGTATCACCCCCCCCCACCCCCACTTCCGTCCCCACTCCCAGGAATATCACCGTCATCCTGCAACAGTACGGTTTTACTATCTTTCATATATTAAATTTATCATGATGTCTTGTGTATTGAGATTAGATTCAAATAATAAAGAACAGCAAAGAACTGTTGAATTTTAATATTGATAAAGAAAGGTTATGGGAACATGTGCAAACAGACCTATTGCTTTTCAGTCACGTAGCTGTGGCCCTTTTCTTCCTCCTGTGTCAGATTTGCATTGTCTTCACTTCATGTAGACACTAAGCTGGGTGAATGGGCACATATTGGCAGGATGTGCCAGATATTGAAATTTGTGTGCAGAAGTGATTTATAAATGTAGATAACAAGAATATTATTCTTTATACCATTGACAAAGAATGGAATTTTTTCTTGTCAGGGCTGGACTCCTTTATAATTAAAGTGGCTCTAAAGAGTGTTTCAATTTTACTCCTTTATGAGGATGTGTATTTATTACAGCAGATCCAAGACTTTGATTTAGGTACAGTCGGTTTTAGTTCTTTGTATATTCACTTTAGTCTTAGTTCATTGGATTCTCTAACAATTCCTGATTTTTACCCATGAAAGCTTAAATGGAACCAAGAAGGACTTTAGAGATTATCTAGGCTGATTTTACCTGTGAGGAGACTGCGTGCCAGTCTAACTGGGTACTTTTTGTCCTCAAAGCCACAGAGTTGCTTAGTAGCAGAACTCAGACTAAAATTGTATACTCCTCACCCCACCCCGTCTGTCATGCTTTACTCACATCACATTGCTCCCTTAAGCCCCAGTTTTAGATCTCTAACTAAGAGTATTTAAGGACTACAAAGATACTGAAGGAAAAAAGAATATGTCTGAACACCATCATCTTTACTTTGGTGCTTCTCCATCCAGTTGATTTACTCAGTGTAGTTGGTATTTACAGAGTACCTTCACAGATGCCCATTATTCTGCTGAACATCATGGGAGGGAAGAGGATGGGCTTAAAATGATGAGATTTTCCCTCTGCTTTATAATTTCTGAGATATTAAAATATGAAACCTTCAGGAAGAGGGGGAAGGGTTTTATCTAAGAAACCAGTGTGACTCAACTGATTTTTGAGTTCGAGCCCCGCGTCGGGCTCTGTGCTGACAACTCAGCCTGGATCCTGCTTTGGATTCTCTGTCTCCTTCTCTCTCTGCTCCTCCCCCACTTATGCTCTGTCTCTCTCTTATCTCTCAAAAATAAATAAACGTAAAAAAAAAAAAAGAAAAGAAAAAGAAATCCCACAACTAGAAGATGCAGACTTGAAGATGCAGACCTGACATCCGTCTGCGAAGCTGCATGCTCTTTCCAACATACCTTTTTTTTTAATGTTTATTTATTTTTGAGAGAGACAGAGACAGAGTGTGAGCCGGGGAGGGGCAGAGAGAAAGGGAGACAGAATCCAGAACAGGCTCTGGGCTCTGAGCAAGCTGTCAGCACGGAGCCTGACGTGAGGCTCGAACACACAAACCATGAGATCATGACCTGAGCCAAAGTCGGACACTTAAACAACTGAGCCACCCAGGCGCCCCTCTTCCCGACATAGCTTAAATTAAGTGTAGCTTTATTAGGTGTGGGGTTTTGTTTTTGTTTTTATTTATTTGTAAAATACCTGTTGTGAGATGTCTTCTGTAATGCTGAAGTGAGGATCACTCACTAGTTGCTAAAACTCAGTAGTTAGAAAGTCAGCAGAGCGGAAGTTTGATTGAACATATTTTGTCATGTGGCAAAAGATTTGTACAGCATGTCCTGGAACATAATCTGACAACACAGTGAAGTGTGCCTTTCCTACATGCTTTCCTGCACTTAGAGGCAGTAGGTCTGGAAGGAATCAATGACTCTTTTGTGTGCCTCCTAAAATTTAATGTGCTCATAAGAGTTGGGAATTACGGGAGGGTGTGTGAACTTGTCATGTTGCAATTCCCTTTAAAGAAAACTATATGGAAGTGACAATTTGCAAGTACAGTACAGAAGAAGGAAAGGAGTATTTACTCAGCTTTGGAAGTTCAAAAATGTATCTCACTGTGCACCCTGTCAGAAGACCCTTTGAAAATTGTCTGGCAATCTAACTTCTGTCTATATGTGGCTTTTGAGAAATTAATCTTGTGGAAAGGATTGAGTTTGTGCTATGTGGTTTGCCATTTAACGTGTCTCAAAAGAGGCAGGACTTCACAGAAACGGGAACTTGGGGAGTCAGATAAATTCAGTTAGTAGTAGCCTGTCCAATGAAGATGTTTAAACGGCAATATATTTTGAGAAACTACGTAAAAGTGTGTTTGTATATGGTTGCACCGAGGTTCCCTGTGAAAGTAGACAGACAGTTTAAAAGAAAAATTTCTCCCATACTGCCACCGGACATTCTCTTTGCTTAAATTTCATTTCAACCAACTTCAGAGGGATGCCAGAATGTTTTATATACAGTTTAGGAATTCGGTTATCTAACACTGAGAAATCTTTTCATGCTCTAACAATTTTTCGGTGAAATAGTATTCACTGTAACACAATTTTACCTGCACTTCTGGTGAACAAAACTAGTGACTAATTCTTTCTGAGACCTCCCAGGATGTTTGTAAATATGCCTGGAGGAAAAATGATGGAAAATTGATCCTTGTGAGTGATGACGAAATTCATACTTAAGGTGAATTTTATTTTCTCTTACTGCTCAGTTTATGATTAACATCAGAAAGCTCCCATTTTTTTTTTAAACTTAATTCTAACCATTTGCTGCCTTAAGGCATTTTATGCTGTGATTGTGGCTCTTTCCTTGTGTGACTCACTTTATTTTTTTTTTCCTTAGCCATATCAAACCAACTCTGTCTTCTGGAGATTGTCTGATCATTGTCTTTGTTTTAGGCTTTCAGGATGAATCTGGAAAAACTCAGCAAGCCTGAACTCCTAACACTATTCAGTATTCTTGAAGGAGAGCTTGAAGCAAGGGACCTTGTGATAGAGGCTTTAAAGGTATGTTAAAAGAAAAAAAGAGGTCATCGTATGTTTTGAAAGTCGTTGCATTGGTTGTAATTTCTTTAACCAAGGTATTTCTATAGCCCCTGTTGAAGTTAGAGGCCTGGATATACATACTGATACTTGCTCCCGCAGCTACCTTGCGTGGTATGATTTTAGGGACACTGGTAAAGCCTTTCTGACTCCAAAATATTTCCTTTAGTCTGGATCTTGAACGTCATTTTTTTAGCTTAGAGGCCTTAGCCATTTTTGAATGCCAATTGCTTCAGAACCTGATGAAACCTGCTTCCTAAAAACATATATATACAGCCATATGCCAAAATTCAGTGTATAATATCTGGGAGATAAAGGACTCCATGAAGACCATCTCTGGATTTTCTAGACCCCTGTTGAAGGATTCGTTTGTTTTAGTGTGTGATATCTGCTAAGACACAAGGGGGGGAAGTGGGTGTGTGTTATATGGAAACTCTACTTTCCACTCAATTTTTCTGTAAGCCTAAAACTGCTCTAAAAAACAAAGTCTAGGGGCGCCTGGGTGGCGCAGTCGGTTGAGCGTCCGACTTCAGCCAGGTCACGATCTCGCGGTCCGGGAGTTCGAGCCCCGCGTCGGGCTCTGGGCTGATGGCTCGGAGCCTGGAGCCTGTTTTCCATTCTGTGTCTCCCTCTCTCTCTGCCCCTCCCCCGTTCATGCTCTGTCTCTCTCTGTCCCAAAAAATAAATAAATGTTGAAAAAAAATTAAAAAAAAAAATAAAAAACAAAGTCTAATTGAAAAAATACAAGGGAGGGGCGCCTGGGTGGCTCAGTCGGTTAAGCGGCCGACTTCAGCTCAGGTCATGATCTCACGGTCCGTGAGGGCTGTGAGTTCGAGCCCCGCGTCGGGCTCTGTGCTGACAGCTCAGAGCCTGGAGCCTGTTTCAGATTCTGTGTCTCCCTCTCTCTGACCCTCCCCTGTTCATGCTGTGTCTCTCTCTGTCTCAAAAATAAATAAATGTTTAAAAAATTTTTTTTAAAAAAAGAAAAAATACAAGGGAGTATAACTCAGGTATTGTGAATCCCTTACACCTCTGTAAGAATGTTTCCCAATGTGTCCTGAGATCAGACTTGGAGAGGCGAAGAAAAGACAGTAAGAGTATCTGAGCAGCAGGAGGAGGAGAATGAGGACAAGTGACCAAAGGAGAGAGACTTGAGCATGCTGGAGAGAGCAGAGCCCCTGCAAAATGCACCCAGTCTAAGGATCTAACAAGATTTTTGTAGTTTCCAGTTGTAGTTAGAGCTTGTATCAATATACATCTGGTTTTGTTTTGTTTTGTTTTGTTTTTTCTTCTCAAGTTAGTTAACATACAGTGTAGTCCTGGCTTCAGGAGTAGAGCCCAGTGATTCATCACTTACATATGATACCCAGTGCTCATCCCAGCAAGTGCCCTCCTTCATGCCCATCACCCATTTGCCCCACCCCCACCAACCCTCAGTTTGTTCTCTGTTATCAGTGTACATTTTGAAGCTCACTGGTAAAAGGTTTATGAAGTACTTTGTTGTTTTCCCTTTTCAAAATTATCCTAGCTCCTTCTTAAATATTGCATTAATATTTCATATGTGTTCATATGACCCTCCATTGTTGAAGACATTTTTTATAGCAACAAAGATAATTTTCTCATTGCCATTCCAGGAGGCTCAGAGAATCGGTGATTTCCTGAGTAGCTAACAGTAACCACTCAGTCGAGTTCATACAAAAAGCTGTAGCTTTTCTCTTCTCTAGCTTGCCTTTTCCCTTCCTGCAGTGATAGAAGAGTAAATGTGTTCATTTAGTCAAACCTGGGTAGTCTTTTCTTGGATTACTCTGAAATTATAATTGTGATAAAAATAAAATCTAAACCTGTTATTTCTATATGCTATTAAATTTAAAGTGACGTGCTAGTTTGTCTTTCAAGGCTGACCGAAAAAGACTGACATTTCTGTCTAATAAATATGCCTTAGGGTAGTTTATCACTGAAAACTATTGGATTTTTGTTTGTTGGCTTTCCCTCGTGGCTTTGTAACGTGTGATAAGTAATTTCCAGTGGTTTCCCTCTCTAGAGTGCATGAGGTGATTCCCTTCTGATGTGGGGGGTTGGAGTCGGTCATATTTTCTTCCTTTCCCTGCTTACTTCAGTCTTGGTTTGCATGGCTTCCCAGGGGATCACATGTTTATGGCTTCGACACGTGCCAAGGCACATACGTTAAAGGTCATTGCCTGAGTCTTTGCCTTCCATACCAGTAATTAGAACTATGACTTTGGTCAAGTCATTTAGTCTCTCTGGAGCAAGCTTCCTTCTCTGAGATAAGAATAAATGATTAATAACTAGCATTTGTGTGTAACACTGCAAGTATTTGCCCGGCATTGCAAATACTCCCAACAGTGTAGGATTCATTTTTTTTCCCTTTATGTATATTCTTTCAGTGCATATCGTATATGCCATATCCAAGGAATGGTCATTGGTTGCTAATAATATGAATGGATGCCTCTAGTTTGCCCTCAACAGTGCCTAGTTTTTTAATGACTCCCCTGCCAGCACATATTGCATATAAATGTTCACTCTGGCTGGTGATTCATTTTTGCCACCTCCACGGGCCTTCCCTTTTGTCACTATTGGTGAATTTTCTGTCTTTCCTTGTACATCGCTGGAAACTATTCTATTTTTCATAACCCTATCCCATTGTTACCAGTAGTCCTAACCTGGTTAAACCCAGGACACCCTCCCATTTTTTATCCCGGGTTTATCTGCTCAATGAAGAGAAGAGAAAAAAGAATTGGGGAAAATTTGAGCTCATTCCTCAATCCTCACTCCTATTGCCTGTTGTTTTCCCACTTCTTTCTCTTGGTTCTCATCTGTGACCCTGGCTCTCGTGTGGATAGGCGTCATCAGCTTAAAACCCGAAGAGGTCACTGCCTGGGCTGCACCAGGAAGCTCTTGGTTCATGGTGATGGCTCCTTTTAAAACCCAGAAAGCATTTTCTAGGAGCCATTATAAATAGCAATCAGATTTTAGAAAACTACAATAGTTTGGTAATGTGTTAAACAGACTCACCTGAGAATCTACCGCTATGGGCAGGAGGACTCCAGGAAGCGGTTCCCCCTACAGATTACAGTTGACTTTTATAGAAACTTGTGGACTTCAACCCTTCCACAACTGAGGTAGGGGTAGGGGGCTGGCTGCCTCTAATGGAAAAATCAGGCTGACCTTACCTTCTCTTTGCTTTTCAGCCTCAGAAACCACACAAACCTGTAGAGCTTTTGTGTGCCCATTTTGCTAATCATTATACCCTCAGCACCCAGCTTAGTGCCTAACATATAGACACTCAATAAATATTTGTTGAATAGAGGACATGACGGTGCCATTGTGATTTGTTGCTTTAAAAGATTGCCATAAGGGGCTCCTGGGTGGCTCAGTCAGTTAAGTGTCCAACTCTCCATTTCAGCTCAGGTCATGATATCAGGGTTTACTGAGTTCGAGCCCCACATCAGGCTCTGTGCTGACAGTGCAGAGCCTGCTTGGGATTCCACGCCCCCTCCCCCCCACTCTCTCTCTCCCTGCCCCCCTGCCCCTCCCCACTCACACTATCTCTCTCAAAATAAATAAATAAACTTAAAAAATTATAAATAAATAAATAAATAAATAAATAAATAAATAAATAAAAGATTGCCATAACATTTTAAAGTGAATGTTGTGAATTACTAAATTTTACAGCTTGTTCTCATGTGGCCGCAACACACTGCCTTCTGGTTTTAACGTCAACAGATGTGTCGGTCCGTGTTGCACATGTTTTCCTAAAATATATTTTTTCTGCCTAGATCCAATGTGAGTGACTTTAGGCAGCTTCTGACAAGTTGAAAGAGCAGCTTGAGAAGGAAGAGCTATAATTAAGGGAACTTTTGGATATAAGATACCATTCAGAATCAGGCACAAGTGTTGTGTTTAGTCTGCATATGGCTCGGAGGTGATAAAGTTATCTTCTGAGGCTTGAGCTACATGCAGTTTAAGTTGAAATGAATAGCTTGGCCAGAAGTGATACGTCTTGAAGCAGTCTATTGTTAGATAAAGTAAGTAGCAGCTGGGGTCAAAACTGTTTCAGGCCTTCAAGAAAAGCAACTGCCAATACAAGATTCTTAAAGTTCAAATGAACTCTCTTTTTATTTGTAGAGTAGCTTTTTGTTTTTTATTTTTGTTTATTTGTTTGGGTTCTGTAACCTATAAAGATTTTACTGTTATAATTTCTATAATTCTTGTTTGACAACTTGTTGGACTTCTTGGACTAATAAGGCAGCTTACTAATTTTCTTCCTTTATTATTCTTTAGTAATTCATGCTTAGTGGGTTGAAAAGATTTTGAAATAGTTATGATGGGTTTTTTTTCTTTCTGTTTAAGTAAAAGAGCTTACCTTTGTCTTTCCCTCTTTACCTTCAAAATAGATTTTTTTTCCTGGACATAAAATCTGTTCTTCAACCTTGCATCTCTGAATAAAACCATATGGTTCACTGTTGCTGCTAAATAAATAGTAGGTCACATTGGCAAGGGTTGCATTTATATAGGGTTATAGGGTTATATTTATTATAAAGTTCCCAGATCCTACATACAGAGTTATAATTATAAAAGAGCTTCATTCATTTTCCAGAATCTCTGCTAAAGTGCCAGATTGCAACTACACCCTTCTAGAGCCCCCACTGTGGTTATGTTCTTTTTCTCTCCAAGATATAAAAGCCTCCTCACTCTTCTGTTGCAGCCAAGACATGTTTGGCATGGAACCAGGAAAGTCAGTAGAAAATAGTGTCATATTCAGCTCTTCTGTATTTCAAGTCTAATTGTTACAGAGGCCATTTATACTGTATTTGGTCCTAATTGAACTTTTATATAAAGTGATTTTCTGTTTTACAAGGGATTATGTCAGAGAAAAACATTCTTTATGAAAGTCTTTCTCTTTGACCAGTTTGTCTTCATGAATAAGAACACTATAGGAGTCCCTTCCACATCAAAAGCAAATTACATTGCTCATGAACCAACTGTCTAGGGGAAGCTGGGGTGGAATCACACAGTTGAGCAAGAAAGCCTCAGCTCATTAATTCCAAGCAGATCTGGGAGATGGCTTCCCAGCAAGGACTGACTACTCCAGAAGAAGACAGAGGACATCATGGCCATTTAAAATTTTTGGAAAATAAGGGCACTTGGGTGGCTCAGTTGGTTGAGCATCCAAGCCCCATGTCAGGCTCTGTGCTGAGTGTGGAGTCTGCTTGGGATTCTCTCTCCCCCTTTCTCTGCTCCTCCCCCCCCCAAAAATAAATAAATAAACTAAGAGAGAAAGAAAGAAAGAAAGAAAGAAAGAAAGAAAGAAAGAAAGAAAGAAAGAAAGAAAGAAAGAAAAAAAAAAAAAGAAAGAGAAAAAGAAAGAAATCAGTGGGCTGTTTGGGACATATTTTGTTATTTATTTATTTATTTAGTGGATTGGCTGATATTTTTAATTCCTACTCTCTCTGAGTAAAGTACATAAATGAAATCCTAGCTTTTCAAAAAAAGAAACATAAAGATAATTACTAGGTAGTCTACAAACTATCAATTAGAATATTCAGTTAAGTGTAGCTGTTAAGAGCATGAAGCTTTCAAATCAAAAGGTTAGCACACTACTATTTAATCGTGTACATTAGGCCAGTTATTTACCCTGTAAGCTTTATCAGTAAAATGATACGGGTTTGGGGAGGATTAAATGAGATACCAAATGCTATTTGAGGTGCTCAGTGTTCATTTACTCTTCTTATTATTAGAATATAGGTTTTACAGTCCACCCATTTTGGAACAAAAGTATATTCCATAAAGCAAGAAATACTGATAATAATGCTGTTCTTCATAAGAAAGATTAATCTTTAGATTAAGTCTTTGTTGTCAACAGGGCTTATACTTTAGCTTGTGTTTCTTACAGGAATTGTTGGCTTTGAGTTGATCTATCCTTACCCCCACCACCAAAAGTGTGTATTTTCAGACAGCAAGGGTTAAGGGTGTGTTCTGGGGCATGAAACAGATGTTATGTTATATCCCCCCTCACCCCTATAATGAAAACAGGAAATACAGGGACAATGTGGAAGCCTTTTTAGAATCGATTTTTTTTCCCATTGATTTCTTTGTGTATTTTTCTATTGTTTGATTTGGCATACTGTTGTTATACTTTGTTGTTCTTTTTTTTTTTTTTCATTTTTTTAATGTTTATTTTATTTTATTTTATTTTTAATTTTTTTTTCAACGTTTATTTATTTTTGGGACAGAGAGAGACAGAGCATGAACGGGAGAGGGGCAGAGAGAGAGGGAGACACAGAATCGGAAACAGGCTCCAGGCTCTGAGCCATCAGCCCAGAGCCCGACGCGGGGCTCGAACTCACGGACCGCGAGATCGTGACCTGGCTGAAGTCGGACGCCCAACCGACTGTGCCACCCAGGCGCCCCTTAATGTTTATTTTTGAGAGAGAGTGAGAGAGAGCCAGTGTGCACACAAGCAGGGGAGGGGCAGAGAGAGGAGGAGACAGAATCCGAAGCAGGCTCCAGGCTCTGAACTGTCAGCACAGACCCCGAAACAGTGCTCAAGCTCATGAACCATGAGATCATGATCTGAGCTGAAGTCAGACTGTCAACCAACTGAGTCACCCAGGCGCCCCTATATTTTGTTTTTCTAAACAGCTTATTGAGGTATAATTGACATACAGTAAGCTGCATATATTTAACGTATATAAATTGATAAGTATCAATGTATAGATGTATTCCCTCATGAAACCATTACTACAATCAAGATAATGAATATATCCAATCTCCCCTTGCAAATATTCCTCTGTAACCCTTTTACGTAACCATCCCCACTCCTTCCTACATCCGCACCCAAACCACTAATCCACTAGAGATTAGTTTACATTTCCTAGAATTTTATATAGGTAGAATCCTATAAAATGTACCCTTTTTTGTCCTGTTATTTCACTCAGTGTGATTATCTTGAGATGTATCCATGTTTTTTTTTTAATTTTTTTTTTTTTTTTTTTACATTTTATTTATTTTTGAGAAACAGAGTAAGACAAAGCGTGAGCGGGGGAGGGGCAGAGAGAGAAGGAGACAGAATCTGAAGCAGGCTCCAGGCTCTGAGCAAGCAGTCAGCACAGAGCCTGATGCGGGGCTTGAACCCACAAACTGTGAGATCATGACCTGAGCCGAAGTCAGATGCTCAACCGACTGAGCCACCCAAGCGCCCCAAGATTTATCCATGTTTTTATTGTATTAATAGTTCATTCCTTTTATTACTAAGTGGTGTTCTATTGTATGTATGCTCCACATCGGTTGATGAACATTTTCATTGTTTCCAGTTTGGGACTTCTGCAAATAAAACTGCTTTGAACATTCACATACCAGGGTTTGTATAGACATATGCTTTCATTTCTCTTGGATAAATACCTACAAATGGAATGGCTGTATTACCTAGTGGGTGTATGTCTATTGTTGCTGTTGTTGTTGTTGTTGTTGTTGTTGTTGTTGTTGTTGTTTTAAGAAACTGCCAAACTGTTTTCCAAAGTGGTCATGTCACTTTACATTCCCACCTGTCATGTATGTCATGTCTAAGTCTCGTTGCTCCACACCCTCATCAGCATCTTGTATGGCCACTCTTTTTAATCTTAGCCTTTCTCATAGGTATATAATATCTCACTGTAGTTTTATTTTGCATTTCCTTTTTGATTAATGATGTTGAGCATCTTTTCATGAACTTTTTCACCATCTGTATTGTTCTCTGATTTGTTCAAAATTTTGGCCATTTTTAAAATTGAGTTGTTTTTTCATTATTGGGTTTTGAGGATTTCTGATCTATCTAGATCCAAGTCATTTATTAGATACATATCTTGCAAATATTTTCTCCTAGTTGGTGGCTTGTCATTTCATTCTCTTAACTATATCTTTTGAAGAGCAAAAGTTTTTCATTTTAATGAAATCCAATTTATCAATGTTTCTTTTATGGATTTTGCTTCTTTTCCTAAACCAAGGTCAGAAAGGTTTCCTCCTATGTTTTTTTTTTTTCTGTAATTTTATAGTTTTAAGCTTTACACTTAGATCTATGATACAACTTCAATTAATTAATATATTATATAGTACAACATATGGATCAAAGTCTTTTCATATGGATGTCCAATTGTTCTAACACTATTTGTTGAAAAGACTATCCTTCCTCTGTAGAATGACCTTGGCATCTTTATCACATCAGTTTTCCATATATTTGTAGGTTTGTTTCTGGACTCTTTGTTTCGTTCCATTGATTTACCTTGATGCCAGTACCATATTTTCTTGATTACTGTGGTAAATCTTAAAATAAGATAGTGTTAATCTTCCAACTTGTGGGGTTTTTTTCAAAGTTGTTTTGGTTATTCATGCTCCTTGGCATTTACATATGAATCTTAGAATCAGCTCATCAGTTTCTCCAAAAATCATATTGGGATTTTTATTGGGATTGCATTGAATCTATAGATAAATCTGGGGAGAATAGACATCTAACAATATTATATTTTCTAATCCATGACAATGGTATTTCTCTCTATTTATTTAGGTCTCTCAGCAGTGCTTTATAGTTTTTAGTGTATAGGTCTTTCCTATCTTTTGTCAGATTTATCCCTATTTCCTATTTTTTATGATATTATAAATGGTGTTGTTTTTTAATTTTAATTTCTGACTGCTATTGTTATACAAAAATAAAATCGATTTCATATAGATTCATTATCCTGCAGACTTGCTACACTCACTTAATAGTTCTAATAGCTTTTTTATAAAAAGCTATTTTATACAAATAATTGGATTTTCTACAAATAATCATGACTGCAAGTAAAGACAGTTCTACTTTTTTTTTTTTCTAATCTAAATGCTTTTTATTTTTCTTGCATTATTGCATTGGCTAGAACCCCCAGTACTATGTCAGAGTGGTGAGAATATCGTTGTCTTGTTCTTGACAAGGGGAAAGGGGGAAAATGCTCAGTTTTTCATCATTAAATATGATGTTGGCTGTAAGTTTTTCACAGATGTTCTTTATCAAGTTGAGGCTATTTCTTTCCATTCCTAATTTGCTGAGTTTTTATCAGGAATGAATATTGGATTTTGTCCTGTGCTTTTGCTGTATCAATTGAGAAGATAATTGGTTATGTCCTTGCTCTGTGTCTGAAATAATATCTGAGAAAGAGCTTCATCCCCTTATTGACCTTCTCTTGATCAAGTAGTGTGATGTGTAGTAGCTTTTTCAGCTTTGCTCTACTACTTTTTAGAAACTATAATTCTGTAATTTAATTTTTAAAATTCTGCTGAATAGAGTTCAGTAATTATTTTTCCAATGGCAAAACTTAATAGTAATTTAAAAATCATAAACATCTCAAAAAAAAAAAACAGAATACTTCTGGTGCTTTATGCACTGTTCCCTTTAAAGCTGCTTTTATCCTTTGTCTTTATTAGTTTTAATAGCCTATTACCTTCTTATTTTTTGATAAATAATTTTATTTATTATTTTGGATAAATAATTTTTCTAAAGAGGCAAAAACAAACATCATGTTCATTTTTCACCTTCTGATAGAATATTATTATCTCTTTCCTAGCAGTAACAGAAGTAATCTAATTGAAGATTAAAGATTATCTTTTCATGTTGAATGATTTAAATTGTATTTTAGTATGTCATATGACTAGTCAGGAAATAGACACCCAAGTATACTTGAGGTGCCTGGGTATCTCAGTCGGTTGAGCTTCCGACTCTTGATGTTGGCTCAGGTCATGATCTCGCGGTTCACGTTCGTGAAATCCAGCCCCATGTAGGGCTCTGCACTGACAGCACCTGAGCCTGTTTAGGATTCTCTCTCTCCCTTTCTCTCTGCTCTAACCCCACTGGTACCTGCATGCATACACTCTCTTAAATCAACATTTAGAAAAAATATATATACCGTTTCTTTATTATTTCCTAATTATTTCTTAATTTGGACCACAGGAAGATAATTCATTTTAAAGAGGATTTATTTATAGGCAACAACCCTACATCTGAATGCTGCTCCAGAGTGAGTTATTGCAGAATAGGTAGACATAGTATTACTTCTCTGTTATGTTTTTGAGTTAAAAATTCAATACTGGTTTCTTTTATTAAATTTACTAATCTCAGAACACCTATTTATTGAGGAGAGTTGCTGTAGTCTAAATGGCTTTATGTAAAAATCTACTTACAGAAAAAATTTTCTATAAATTACTTCCAATTACCTTCAAACAGCTCATGATAACATAGTTATATTGATCTAGTTCCAATTGATTCTTTATAAAAAGTAACCCTTGGTTAATGGCTACGTGAATTAGTAATATATTCATGTGGTGGACTGTTACACAGCTATTTTAAAACATGATGCATATGAAAAAGTTTTAATGACATAGTAATAATGTTCCTACAGTGTAATGCTAAATTTGCAAAGCAGGTCATAACATAAAATATATCCTTTAATCTTGATCATAAGAATTACATGTGTGCATGTGTGTATACACAGAAAAAGGACTCAAACAAATAGATTGAAATTTGTAGTTGTGGTGTTAATAGTGGTTGTCCCTGAGTAGTGGAATCGTATGCAAATTTTAATTTTTTTCTTTAAAACTTCTGTATTATATGTAAATTACTTTAGAATTAGAAATACTTGCTTTTAGGTAGCAATAATTTTATACAACAGCTTCTTGTTCAGATTTCTGTTTATTAATAGTTATGCCCTAAGAAAATAATTTAGTCACATATTATTCACTTTGTAGGGAAAGATACTAGAGCTAATTAGAACTACAGTTAAATTCTTCCCTGTTTGTTTTTCCTGATATTGTTGATATTCTTTTCCAACCCACTCTAAATAACTCAACTGTCTCTGCTTGAAAACCGACCTAAGCTCCCAAGCTATGCAATAAAAAGATCATAGAGTTTAAGGGGAGAAGAAAGGAGGCTATGATAAAAATACCTTTTCATCATACCGAGTCTAAAGAGGTATCTTTTAAACATTTTGAAATACGTTCCATCATTTTGTCACAGTTCAGGACGTCCATACCCACCCACATATATGTATCGACTAAAACAAAAATTTCACAAAATATATAGTAACTCTATGTCTTACTATAATATTTATACCATGTCATACTATACTACACTATTTTCTTTTTTTTTTATACTTTATTTTTCGTTAAAGGCAGATTGTGATCCTACTAACCTAGTTTCATTATCTACTTTTAGAAATGTATCCTACAGATGTACTTAGGCCTATATAACAAAGTGTATGTGTAAGGACATTTATTGCAATATTGGTCATAGCAACAAAATGCTGGAAATAACTTGTGTGTGTATTAGTAGGGTTCTGACCAAGTAAATTGTGGTATGATTACACAACAGAATACTATGCAGTCATTAAAGAGAATGAGAAATCTTTATGTATAACATTCTCTAAGATATAGTAAGTGAAAAAAAAATGCACAGAAAAGTGAGCATAGGGAAATACATCTCACAAAGCCTCTTCTTTGCTTCCCCTTGACTTGGTTCCTTTGAGAATGGTAGGAGCTCCCCAAAAATGTTCTGTCCCGGAAAGGGAATGAAATTACTAAAAGGCATGTATGTTACCAGGTTCAGTGGTGGGTACACTAGCAGAGAAGAGCCAAAAGAAGCAGGAAAGGCTGGTCATATATATGGGCTGTTTATGAGTCAGGTAGTTACAAAAAAAAAGTAGACTGCATTCTTAAGTGATTAAGTGTCTTTTCTTGCATCAGAAAAACATTGTGGGGTGCCTGGGTGGCTTGGTTAAACATCTGATGTCCGCTCAGGTCATGATCTCACGGCTCATTTATGAGTTCAAGCCCCGCATTAGACTCTCTGCTGACATTGCAGAGCCCACTTCGGATCCTCTGCCCCTCTTCCACTGGTGTGCTCTCTCTCTCTCTCTCTCTCTCTCAAAAATAAACATTAGAAAAAAAAAAGAAAGGAAAAGAAAAGAAAAGAAAAAGAAAGAAAGAAAGAAAGGAAAAAAGAAAGAAAGACATTGAGCCCCATGTGTAACAGCTCTTAAGAATAATTATCTGATATCAGCTACTTGCTATACAACTTTTTAGCACATGCCATCATTCATATTACAAATAATGGCATTTAGCAGTTCAAGAGTGAAGGTTCCAAAAAATAAGCAAATTTCTCATTTAATTGACATATTTCTGTGGCCTGGTTTTTGTATGACTTTGAGGAAAGAAAGGGGGAATTTAGCTTGTAAAATGCTACCTATTTAGAGAATACATCGTTCTGTAGCCATTGGGGAAAGGCTTCAGAAAAGATTATAACAGTGGGGGATTTCATTGCATTTATTCAGCCTGAAACTAAAACAAGTAAAAAAGGGAAACAGCTTATTCCTGTTATTTCGACTTCCTCTTATTGTGTCTTCTTTGCATGTGTTAGCCTTGTGATTTGGGATTAATCAGAAGTTATTTCTAGTGGCTCCCCTTAAAGAGAAGAGAAAGAAAGACAAAGAGGTTGCTTGTAAAATTAAAGCCTGTGGTCCATCATTTAGTATTTCAGTATAGCTAGTTATAGGAAAAATTTGAAAGACAGAAGGAAACCATCTTGTATGTTTGCTGAAAATCTTTATGGACAGGGAGCATATATAGAATGAAGCAGGAAATTTTATTATATGGGCATTTATTTCCTTAGAAAAGCAGAGTAATGTATCTGTTCTACCAAACTATTCGCATCTATGCACAAGGAGGCTCATTGCAGTATTGTTTAATGCAGGAATGGAAAATTATAAACAACCTAAACATCCGTCAGTAAAATATATCAATGTAAACTGTTACATCCTTACTATGCCATATTATGTAACTGCTTTCTTTTTTATGAGAAGAAAACAAGCAGTGTACTGACTTATTAGATCTCTAGACACAATAAATGAAAAAAGTACACATACACACATTTATGCATATGCTTGGAAAAGGTCTGAGAGGATACTGATTATACTGAGAACTCTTGAGGTAGAGACATTGGCTTGTATTCAGGAAGGAATTTGGCTTTATCTACATAATTAAATTCTTTTATGAGAAAATACTCATTTATGATGAAATTAAAATAAAAATTAGGGGCACCTGGGTAGCTCAGTTGGTTAAGTGTCCAACTTTTGATTTGGGCCCAGGTCATGTTCTCAAGGTTCGTCAGATCGAGCCCCTCGGTGGGCTCTGTGCTGACGGTGCAGAGCCTGCTTGGGATTCTCTCTCTCCCTTTCTCTGCCCCTCCCCTCTCTCTTTCTCTCAAAATAAAGAAATAAATTTTTTAAATTATATTTTTAAGAAATAGAATATGAAAATAAGAACAACATTGGGGCTCCTGGGTGGCTCAGTCGGTCCAGTGTCCGACTTCAGCTCAGGTCATGATCTCACAGTCTGAGTTTGAGCCCTGCGTGGGGCTCTGTGCTGACAGCTCAGAGCCCGGGGCCTGTTTCAGATTCTGTGTCTCCCTCTCTCTCTCTGCCCCTCCCCTGCTCATGCTCTGTCTCTCTCTGTCTCAAAAATAAATAAAAATATTAAAAAGAAAGAAAATAAGAACAACATTTACTTTGTAACTGTCTTTATTTCTAATTGGTTTATCCTCTCGCATAAATCTATATTAATTCTAAAATACAGTTAAGGGGATAGAGACAAGCCTAGCATGCCTAGGTAAAGCATGAGCTTGTTAGCATCACATCCCTGATTGTCTCCCAAAAAAGCAAAAGTAGATTTCCCACGAATTTTCAGATTCTGCTTTTGAACAGGACACCTAAAAGTTCTTCCTTCAAAGCAGATTCTTTCACAGGTGATGGACTCAAATAGAGCTGACAGTGTATGCATGAGCAACTACGTGATGAAAACTTCAAGAAATGTTATTATCATAGCAGGAGACCTATAACCCTTCAAAGTATTTTTTCCTGGCTCTGTTTCATATCTGCACTTCATAATATTCCATTGTTTAACAACAACATAAAGTATTTTCTGCATCAGAAAGCCAACTCCACCTAGTGAGTTCTAAGATAACGCATAACGTCAAAAAATTATTTTAATCTAATTCAATAGCTATCTGTTCAACAAAAGACTGAACTCGTTGGTAGATAGGAGTACGTGACCGTGTTATTAAATTTGGAAGGCTTTGTTCTTATTGCCTCACATTATTTTACCAATAAAATTTTTGTAGAATTGAGTCAGACTTAATGTGATTTCTTTTTCTTTGCACTGGATTATTGATGATATGGAAATGTATGAATTCATGCTGCTGCGCATCACAGATGATAGATTTTCACCTCTCTCTTCTTTAGGCCTAGTATTTCTCCTCATGGAGGGGTGGATACTTAATCCTATTCAGAACTACACCCAAATACCTAGAACCTCAGAAGTTCTTCAGAAATATTTGTTATATGACAGAATAAGTTCAGCCTCTTTAAGTCTAACTTCAGTATATTGAAGGTTCTAGATTACCACTTACTAATTAATATTTTTGAGAAGAGAGGCTTAACTATAGTAATATAGTTTCATTACTTTTCCTGTTGATGATTTCCACTTGGTGACATTATTTACATTTCAGCCTGTACTGAGAAGGAACAATTTGTTCTTCAGACAGGAAATCATTGCTTATGTTTGTTTCTGTGTTTGTAGTAAAGGATACCAAATAATTGGGATGTGTACCTTTGCTCACTATGCACATGCGTTCATCTAAAAAAAAGACCATATTTTATTTGTTTGTTTTTTGAAAAACCATATTTTAGTTTTCAGCTGACATTTTACCATGGTGTCCTTTCCTATCAAACTGAGATGTGGTCATCTGCATTCCCTGACTGATTAGTAACGGGAGCTTTGTGTGCCTCATTGTGTACTCATTTTAAGAGTACAGCTTTGCTGGGGCGCCTGGGTGGCTCAGTCGGTTGGGCGACCGACTTCGGCTCAGGTCACGATCTTGCGGTCCGTGAGTTCGAGCCCCGCGTCGGGCTCTGGGCTGACAGCTCAGAGCCTGGAGCCTGTTTCGGATTCTGTGTCTCCCTCTCTCTGACCCTCCCCCGTTCATGCTCTGTCTCTCTCTGTGCCAAAAATAAATAAACGTTAAAAAAAAATTAAAAAAAAAAAAGAGTACAGCTTTGCTTGTCTTTCTTTATCTGTCTAGATATATACAAAAATATGGTTTACCAGACTTTCAGCTAAGGACCTCCATGGGCATCTGTCTAAATTACACATATCCTCTATCTTTCAGAATATATTCACTTATCTCCCATTTCTCCAGTGGGTTTTTGTTCTTGCTTTTGGCTCCCACAGAATCTTCCTCATCCCCCCTTCTCTGGTTGCTTTCCAAATGGATCACTTTTCCCTTTAAAAATCTTCCTTTCAGAGGCACCTGAGTGGCTCAGTCGGTAAAGTGACTCTTGATCTCAGCTCAGGTCCTGATCTCAGGGTCCTGATTTCAAGCCCCACGTTGGGCTCCAGGCTGGGTGTGGAACCTATTTAAAGTAAAAATACTAATATACTAATAATACTAATACTAGTAATACTAATACTAGTATTCGTATTAATACTAATATTAATACTAATAATACTAATATTTAAAGTAAAAATCCTTCCTTTCCTGGGACAAATGACTACCACATGAGGCCAAGAGAAGTCATTTAAGGAAGAGCACTGAAGCAGTCTTAGAGGCTTAGAATGGAGCCAGTTGTTCTATTCCCATTGGGATTAAAATGGTAAAGGGGTCTTGGTTATCCCATTCTTGTCCATGGCGACACTTAAAGTTCCTGAAAGGTGTTGCTACCCCATAGAGTAAAAAGGAAAAACTCTTGTATCTCCAAAAATAACTCCTGTTCTTCCCATCCATGCTAAGCCCCTCAGTAGACTTTTATTATGAAGACAAAGGCAGTCTCGGGTTAGGATTACTTGGAATTAGTAGTAATTAGTGGTCAACTTGAGCACGCTGGGTTTCACCATGTATTTATTCAGTACCTTACTGTAGTGATAAGCATTGTCGGTTCACATTTAAAATTGTCATTAAACACGCACTTAGAGCCCACCTTTTACTTCTCGGTCCTGGCTTCTTTACTCCTCTTCCCCTTCTGTTCTCTAAAGACAAACCATCCTTCCCAACTGAATAGCTAGCTGCCTCCCTCCACATTAGTCTGCATTGACAATAGAAGTTGCCACCCTTCCAGCCTCTGACTTGGGACATAGAGCTTGATCTCTCTTAATATGTCATCCTAGATACTCTGTTCTACCTTCTCACACTAGGATGTATAATTAGCACGGTCCCTGCTTCTGTTTGCCAGCCCTGACATCTTGCTCTCACTGTGTGTGGCTCTCAAACCACACCTAGTCCCCTTTTTCATTTGACCCTGTCTGTACACTCCCGCCACCCTCCTCTACCCCCACAAACTTCTTATTCCTGTTTACTTGCTACACTTCTCAATGTGAACACTCTGTACTTCTCAGCTAGGCTAATAAGGACCCTCTTCCTGCGACCTTTCCTCTGAATAGCTTGTTTCTTGCCACGTTTCCTTGTAGTATCAGACTGTTTGCGATTTAAGAATCTCACCTCGAAAAAATGTTTAAAGTCTCATCCCACAATCATACAGCTCCCTCCATAGAATCCCCTAACTAGAAGAAGAAATCCTTTCAATCTTATTTATGGCTCTTTTTAACTATGTTAGCCTTGAAGTAGTTTCTGCACTGTTAATACATTGTGAGTTAAAGAGGCTGAGCACACCTCTAATGAAGTTTTTCAAGTTCATAGTTACTTAAAGTATCACACTCAGGTTATAGTCTGCGGTCTGGGTCTCCTTATGCAATACTTCAGAGACAGTTTTTGGATTATATGCCCCCCTCAACGTCATGGTGTTTCCTGTGATTCATTAAGTTGCTGATAGTCCCATTGATCTGCCAGCACCCGCCCACTTCCAGGATTGGTCTTTTCCTTCCTGTTCCTTCTGAGTGTAAGGTCTGAGGCTTAGAAAGTCCTGATCAAATAAATTGTACTTGGTGTTCCTCTAAACATTAATGATACTGTTTAGAAAACATTTAAACAAGCAGAGGCAGTGTGTTTATTTCTGCTCTCAGGCCTTAAACTTGTCTGGCAAATTCTGAGCTCCTTAAGAGCAAAGGACTTCATCTTACTTAGTCAAATCTCTCTTCTCTTATCATTGCCCACATCACTTAGCATTTGTAGTACCCAGCAAACATTAAGTGTTCAATAAAAGCATTCAAAGCATGTGCTCTTGTGAATCAGCCATATGTCCAAAAATTTTCCCAGACTTCTCCAGTGCTGTTTTGGTTGTCTAACCCTAATAACACAGATTTTTTTTTTTGTTAACATTTTTGTATATTTGATGTTAGGCCAAACATGTCGTGGTTTGTAGACATTTATAACATTCGTTAGTTTAAAATAAAGCAGTAAGATTGATTCCTTATTACTTCTTTTAGAATTTATTTATGACAGTTTAAACTGTTTAAATTTTTTTTTTAAGGTTTATTTATTTTTGAGACAGAGAGAGACAGAGCATGAATGGGGGAGGGTCAGAGAGAAGGAGACACAGAATCTGAAACAGGCTCCAGGCTCCGAGCTGTCAGCACAGAGCCCGACGCGGGGCTCGAACTCACAAACCGCGAGATCATGACCTGAGCCAAAGTCGGCCGCTCAACTGACTGAGCCACCCAGGCACCCCGAAACTGTTTAAAATCATAGCTTCAGGAGTCAGACTAACTGGATTCTTTATTTTAGTGTTTTTCATACTTTGACAGGGACACATAGTAAAAAATAGACTATATTGTGACCCAGGGAACGAACACACACACACACACACACACACACACACACACACACACACACGTATGCATATACATATACACACCCCTATATTCTTAGATCAGAAGAAAAGTTTCTTGAAACATTACTCACAACATTCAATGCTCTACAATGTTTTCTGTTCTATTTTATTTTTAAGCTACTGACGGACCCCTACTAAATTGAAATTAATTCCTCCAAATTCCTAGGGAATATCTGTTTATGTATTACTCATTCAGCTAACAAATTCAGTACTTACTATATACCATTTATTGTACCTCTCCACTACTAACTTTGGCTTTGTGACCTTGGGACAAAGGTTCAGTTGTGTTCAGTTTCTTCTATAAAATGGAGATATAAGTGACGTACACCTCCAGAGGTATGTTGTTAGGATTAGATTAGATGTGTAAAACACTGAGCACACTGCTTGGCAGGTAATAAGCACTATATAGTATTAGCACCTCCTTCATTGTTTCTGCTGTTATTAAAAATTACTTTGGTTGGAACATTCCATGTTTCTGAAACGCTATATATAAAGCATATAATACTATAACTTCATTTTCCCTTTAACTCTCATTATGTGCTTTTATATTTTTGAACTAGAGATATAATTTAGGTATAGTGAAATGCACAGATCTTAAGTGATGATACGCAGATCAATAAGTTCCGACAAATGCGTACATCCTACATCCCCATCAAGATACAAACATTCCCATCACACCAAAAAGTCATCTTGTGCCCCTTCCTGGTTCCTTGTTCCCCTACACCCAGAGGCGACTGCTGCTGTGATTTTTTTCACCATGAAATTATGGTCGTTTCCAGTTTGGGGCTGTTATGAATAAAGCTGCTTCAGACAGCTGTGTGTAAATCTTTTTGTGGATTTATGTTTCCATTTCTTTTGGATAAATACTTAACTGCAGACAGGCGTTTTTCTACCATTATAATTAATTTCCAGATTAACGTCCAAAGTAATTACACCATTTATACTCCCACCAGCAATATGGTGAGCGTTCTAGTTGCTCCATCTCCTTCCCAACATTTGATGTTGTCCGTCTTTAGCCTTTCTAGTGGCTTTAAAAAAATTTTTTTTAGTGTTTATTTATTTTTGAGAGTAAGAGCACGCATGTGCACACGAGTGGGGGGGGGCAGAGAGAGGGGAGACAGAGGATCCAAATTGGGCTCCTCGCTGACAGCAGGGCCTGATGCGCCCAGGGCTCAAACTCACAAACCCACGAGATCATGACCTGGGGTAAAGTCAGAGTTCAATCGACTGAGCCACCTAGGCACCCCTCTAGTGGCTTTCTAGTGTTATTATTGTTTTAATTTACATCTCTTTGATCACTAATGAGTTGAGCACCTTTTCATGTGCTTTTTGGCCATTTGCCTTTTATCTTTGGGTCTGTGATCCATCCTGTATATGGTGAGATAGATGTCAACTCTCATTATACAGCATCCTGAATAAAAGAGATTAGGATCTAATGTGCCATTAGAGTTATATTCTAAAATTCTAATTTATGTTCAAGAGCATTAATTTGTTCAGTACTTATTGACTGTCTTTACACATTTTCTTCCCCAGCTCAGAAACTTATTTACATAGACCCAGTCCAGAATATAGATATAATTTGTTTCAACCACACACATAGATTCCCCACACACACAAAAATAAAACAGAACAAAGACCACAAAACTGAATACATTTATTTCAATTTCACTAGGAGTTTTCATAAGACTCTTTGGAATTTGAATGTTGAAGCAGCTACATTAAGCTGTTTACCCATATTCTATCAACAAGCAGCCTACTAGCTAGAAGTATCACACTTAATATCTGTTTGTACTAAACTTACCATTTTTAGTCTTCAAAAGAATTTAGTGCACTTTAGTCAAATAATAATAAATGGTCATCTATCCTTATGTAAATAGTTGATTTTATAAATATCTGCGGCTGCAAGCTGACTCCAAAGGGAATCTTTGAAGCTCATTCTACTTTAAAGTCAGTTTGCTAACTGTATAAATTAATATTACCTTAAATGATTACACTAAGTAAATCATAGATTTTCTTAACAGCGGAATAAAATATTGACCTCACTAACTATGATAAGAGTAAGGAGAAGCTGAGACATCAGGAAAAAGCTGGAAAGTGAACATCTGTTAAATGTTTTGGGCTTGAGTGGAAATATAGGATATAGGAAGAAGAAAGATGTATGAGGAATGCTTTTTCCTTTGAGTCATTACAGTCTAGGCAGGAAGAAAAAAAAGACAGAAAAATGAGAAATGTTTAATCATAATGCAGAAGATAAATACCAACTGACGATATTACATAAAATGTCACATAGCAGTTCAGGATTAATTACTAAATAAATACTGTTAATGGTTATTCAGGTTCCCAATATATTTTTAGTGATGTATTACTTTGGAGTTATCTGGGGATTGGTGAATTTTGTTTTGCTTTTAATGAAGATTTCCTGGCTTAGTCCAGTTTTACAGAATCTTAAATCTCCAGGATTTAAAACCTCCAGGAGTGGGTTTAGTCATTGGGTCTAAAAGGAAAATCTATACTCTAAACTTGGTTATTGAAAAATTAATTTCTTTTTTTTTTTTTTTAATTTTTTTTTTCAACGTTTATTTATTTTGGGGACAGAGAGAGACAGAGCATGAACGGGGGAGGGGCAGAGAGAGAGGGAGACACAGAATCCGAAACAGGCTCCAGGCTCCGAGCCATCAGCCCAGAGCCCGACGCGGGGCTCGAACTCACGGACCATGAGATCGTGACCTGGCTGAAGTCGGACGCTTAACCGACTGCGCCACCCAGGCGCCCCGAAAAATTAATTTCTATTTATAGTATTTACTATGTGCCAGGTACTTACAGGAAGCATTCTGTATTACTCATTTAATTTTTACAATAAACCTATAGGTAGAATGTTGCCCTTATTTTACAGATGAGGGATCTGAGGTACAGAGAAGTTAAGGGAATTGCTGAAGGTAAACAGACAGAAATTAGTAGAGCCCGGATAACAATGCCAGTTATGTTAGACTCCAGAGCCAAAAGTTAGTAAAGAAAATAAATGTGTAGAAAGGCTAGATTTGAGAAAATAGCATTTATGGTTAAGTGGATTAATGGGTTTTCAATAATATGTCAGAAGTATTTTTTAAATCATGGAAGTTTTCATGTTCAATTCTGTACCATTTTCCAAAAATTAAAGTTTAATTCAGATGTGGCTAACTTCTCTTTTATTAATATTGTCAAACACTGAAATCCAGTTTTCTTTCAGTAAGTAAGAGGAACTTCTAAAATAAAGGGTGTACTTGTAATGTTATCATCTTTATCCAGAATGGTTTCTTTATTTCCAGTTATTCATGCAGCTACTTATAATTTATCAGGGACTCCAGAGTATAAATTATTTGAAAATTAGTAGATTCAACTTAAATTTGAAAAGGATAGCTTTTTAAAATATATTTTTACTATCTATTTATTTATCTCTTTATTTATTTCTGAGAGAGCAAACAAGCAGAGAGGGGCAGAAGGAGAGGGCAGGGGAAAGAATCTCAAGCAGGCTCCACATTGTGAGTGCAGAGTCTGACGTGGGTCTCAATCCCATGAACCATGAGACCATGACCTGAGCTAAATCAAGAGCCGGCTTAACTGACTGAAGTTACCCAGGCACCCCTGAAAAGGATAGTTTTAACATGCTTTTGTTGTAGCATTAATTAAAACCATCCTGGAATCATGTTCTTTGGTCTTTCTGGTCTCTGGCAATGGAGGTATTCAGATATTTTTAAAGGCACAAAGTTTATATTGCTGATCACTTCAGAATTGGCAATAAATTGCAAAGATGTATCCTAATCCATTTAGGGTTCCAGCCTGAGTCTTAAATAAAACTCATACTTGAATGTAAACCCCCAGTTAAGTAGGCCTTATCTTCACTTTTCGATATGGAACCATCCTTTATGTTGGTGATTATCATCCAAAGAATAATGATTTCCTATTTTAAGATTGGAAAAAAATGTATAGATAGATAGATACCAACATACACACTTATATATTACTATAATAGTATGCTATTATGCCATAATATAGTATTATTTTCATGTGTTATACTATTTATGTACATTATTATATATGATAAAATGTATAATATATATATTTAAAATAGTATAAATAATCTTGGGGAGGGGAGAGGAGGTGACTGCTTCATATTTCTTTTTGAAGTTTATCATAGCAAAGCTGATAATTTTAGAGAGCGAGCATGGCAGGCTCCAAGGACATTATATGATTTTACTTTAAGCTTTCAGTATTGGTGTGTTTCATTCCGCCTATGACAGGAAAAATGAGTAACAGATGACTGTATGTTTTGTCTGCTGTAGTAATACCTTTTATCAGTGAATCTGTCTAACCAGCCAATTATCTTCCTGTTGTCTGAAATTAAAGACCATTATGTTTTCCGACAATGTAGAAATTTCTCTTCAGTTAAAATACATGTTGTCAGTGAAGTGAAAATAATGAAATTGCAGAAATTGATTGATTTTAGCTATGTTACTGAATTCCTCCTCCAAAAACTCCAATCCAGATCATTTAAAATTTCTTATAAAATAGCTGAAATATCATTAGAGTATTAAAACTCAGCCTTGACAGTTTTTAGTACTTAATAGATACTTGGTCTCTAAATTTTGACTTGAGATGTAAACAATAGAGGTAGCATATCTAGTCATTCCCCTTGTGGTAGCCAGCCTCCAAGAGGGCCCCCAATGACCCCACCTCCTGATATTCATACCCTTTGTGCAGTCTCCTCCCACGTGTACCAGGTGGGTCTGTGTGACCAATGGAATACATCAGAAGTGATGGTATGTCACTTCTGAGGTTAAGTTCTAAAAGATACTCGCATGTCCATCTCCGTCTCTCCCTCTCTTCCCTCTCTCTCTGTCATGTCACTTGCTCTGTGGGAAGCCAGCACACTGCAAGGAACCAAAGCCTATGCCAACAGCCATGTGAATAAGCTGGAAAGTAGATGCACCAGCCTTAGTTGTGCCTTTGGATGATTGCAGCCCCGGACAACAACTTGACTACAGCCTCATGAGACACAGAGCCAGAACCACCCAGCTTAACCCCTTCCAGATTCCTGACCCTCAGAAACTGTGTGAGATTTAAAAACAACAACAACAACAACGTTTACTATTTGAGTTGCTACATTTGGGAGTGGTTTGTTAGGCAGGAATACATACCTAGTACACACCTCCAGTAAAGCTGTTTCATTCTTCAATTCTTAACATCTATTTTTGGTTAATTGTTCTATTAAACCTGTCATCCGTACCACTTACCTGACTGAGGCATGGAGTTGGCTGAAAAAGACCATATTCCCCCATTTTCTACTCCAGTGTTTGGTATAATAAATACAGACTTCGAATTCACTTTTCCCATATCTGGGCCCCATAGTAGAACCTGCCTACAAGAATTGTTTTGTGACAAGGAGGCTTTTTTAGATTATTCCACAGATTCTTTTCATTTATGTGCAAAGCCACCAATTTTGTATAACTTGTAATTACCATGCAAGCGATTATTGAATTGCTGGGAAGTACTTCAAGAGAAAACAGACAGGGTAACAGCTGTTCTCAGAGAAGTCTGAGACCTTACCAAAGAAGCTCCTCGTCTAGGACTTGTAACTCAGTGATGCTTATTAATTATACTGGATAATAACAGTGTGGGTTTTTTAAAGTCATGTTTTCAGGGATTAGTTAACTATATACTCAAACCTGAGAGACAGCTTCTCAGCAAATCTGTCAAGGTCACGAATCGTACTCCAGCTCTGCTCTCCCATCCCACTTTTTCTTCTCTGCTATTCTGAAAAGGAGAAAGCCATAGAAATATTCAGGTTTACGTTTGCCTTTCTGCCCTACTAAACCAATTTCAGTACTAATAATCATTTCGTTACCATCACTAATCAGACAGAAATGGAAATCATGAATAAAACAATGTGCAGTAAGAACAGTGGAATTTCGGGGCGCCTGGGTGGCGCAGTCGGTTAAGCGTCCGACTTCAGCCAGGTCACGATCTCGCGGTCCGTGAGTTCAAGCCCCGCGTCGGGCTCTGGGCTGATGGCTCAGAGCCTGGAGCCTGTTTCCGATTCTGTGTCTCCCTCTCTCTCTGCCCCTCCCCCGTTCATGCTCTGTCTCTCTCTGTCCCAAAAATAAATAAACGTTGAAAAAAAAATTTTTTTTTTAAAAAAAGAACAGTGGAATTTCAACTTTTTAAAGGTTTTTTTCCTCTTCTTTTGTCTAAACATTTTTCTGAACCTGGATTTGCCTTAGGACATTAATAGCTAGGTTGTCAATCTCAAGTTTGAGGTATAAAACTCAACACAGATGTTCTTCTTTTTTGTTTTTTTAATGTTTATTTATTTTTAATGTTTATTTTTGAGAGAGAGAGACAGAGCATTAGTGGGGGAGGGGCAGGGAGAGAGAGGGAGACACAGAATCTGAAGCAGGCTCCAGGCTCTGAGCTGTCAGCACAGAGCCTGATACGGGGCTTGAACTCACGAACCTTGAGATCATGACCTGAGCCGAAGTCGGACGCTCAACCGACTGAGCCACCCAGACGCCAAATGTTTATTTATTTTTTTGAGAGAGAGAGAGAGAGTGCGAGCAGGGGAGGGGCAGAGAGAGAGGGAGACAGAGAATCCAAAGTGGGCTCCGTGCAGACAGCACGGAGCCTGATGCAAGGCTTGAACTCACGAACTGCAAGATCAGAGCCAAAGTCAGACAGTCGGACACTTAACCAACCGAGCCACCCAAGCACCACTCAACTTAAACAGATGTTCTTGGTGAAGGAAAACATTGATGAGTCCCTGCTGTTTGACACTATTTCTTTTAAAAGTATAACTAAAAACTAGCTTTTTCTGTTTTGTTCTCACCATGACTTAAAAAGTAAAAATAGCCAGTTCAGGAATTGGTCTTGTCTTTCTCCATCCTAAAATGGTAGAGAGACTATTTCAAAATTTTACTGAGGATTTGCTTTTTAATTGGGAGCTGAAAAACTAGGATTCTGTCTTGGACTCAATGTTTCAAATCTTTACCCCTTTAATTCACATGCTTACACGCGCACACTCGTGCATGCACACAAACCTGTAGTATGGTCAGGAAGGTGGTTATCTTGAGATGGTACCTTAAAGGAACAGAATTTATTTGGCTCTGAATATTTTCAGTATACCAGTATTATCCAAATACCCCAATAATGTCATCATTTAAAATGGTTGTAGTCAAGCTAGAAGTAAAATACAGGGCTTCTAACGCTGCTTTGAACAGTTGCCAGGTGATACCAACACAATTTAGAGCATAAGGCTAAGTGATTCCTGGATCTTGAACTTGGATAGTCTAACGAAGGAAGCATCACCTTTTCCGCACTGAAACATTCTTCTGTATTAAACCCCATTTTGCTTTATTGTCGGGGGGGGGGGGTTCTGTTTTGTTTTGTTTTTTAAGCATAGCCATTGAATTGTGAATTTCCTTTTTTTTTTAATTTTTTTTTTACATTTATTTATTTTTGAGAGCCAGAGAGAGACAGAGCACAAGTGGGGGAGGGGCAGAGAGAGAGGGAGACACAGAATCCGAAGCAGGCTCCAGGCTCTGAGCCATCAGCACAGAGCCCGACGCGGGGCTCGAACCCACGAACTGTGAGATCGTGACCTGAGCCGAAGTCGGACGCTCAACCGACTGAGCCACCCAGACGCCCCTGAATTTCCCTTTTTTTTTTCAAATGATTTCCTCTTTGTGGATGATGGTGGTAAGAAAACCTAGCTCCTAAAAATAAAGAAGAAGAAAAGAGAAAGAAAACCTGCTTCTGATGAAATAATTTCTAAACATTGATAAATGACAGTAGTTTTTATAAATTATATAGTACTTTGCTGTGGTTTTTGAGAAAGTTTCCTCAATGCTGTATTAACACCTCATTTTTGCTTTTGGTTGTAAAATGTCCCAGGAAACGTTTCCAAGTCTGTGTAGTAAAGGAATTGTTAATGTCACTCTGTTACCTGCATGTAATCTATGATGCTCTTATGAAGTAATGACTTCAGGTCCCTCCTAGTAAAGCTGAGAGAATAGGGAAGCCAAAGACTTATCTTTCTACTCCCTTCCTGATCCTTGGACCCAACTTGGCAACCCAGGTCCTAAAGCAGATTTCAGCCCCCATTCCCTACACACCTTCTCTCTCAAGCCTGAAGCCCACCAAGCCTGAGGGGGACAAAAAGGAAAGTGGCAGATAGCAGCTGAACAGAGACTAGAAGAAAGGGTAGAATTTGGCAGCAGGTAGAAGGGATTTTGTCTGCACCTGGTTGTGAGTGCCTCCACCCTCTTGACCCACCAATAACTGAGTGTTCAAATCACAAATAGTCATAATGTGAAAACACTTTTAGTGTCCTTTACTTATCTACAACTGCCTTGTTACATCCCTAAATATGTAAACTCATAAACTACCTGCTGGTAGTACAAGCATTCATAAGCAGAGGCAGTAGCGTGGTGGTTAAGGACATAGACGTTAGAGCCAAGCTGCCTGGATTTAAATCCTACTGCTTTAAAAAAAAAATTTTTTTTTTTTTTAACATTTACTCATTTTTGAAAGAGAGACAGAGTGTGAATGGGGGAGGGGCAGAGAGAGAGGGAGACAAAGAACCCAAAGCAGGCTCCAGGTTCCAAGCTGTCAGCACAGAGCCCGACACGGGGCTCAAACTCACAGACCGTGAGACCATGACCCAAGCTGAAATCGGATGCTTAACCAACTGAGCCACGCAGGCGCCCCTAAATCCTACTTCTGACCACTTGCTAAATGAGTAACCTGGAACAGGTTACTTGGCCACTGTTTAATAATTTTCTCACCTGCAAATTGAAAATGATAGCCCTGCCTTATAGGCTTATAAAATTTAAATAATCTAATGTGAATATAAATCCTTACAATAATGTCTAATGCATAGTTAGCTCTACATAAGTAATTGTCCTCGTTAATGTTATACCGTGCCCCCTCTCCACTGTTGTTTCTACGTTCAGATGGCTCAAGCACCAATGAGATCTGTAGTCAGCAGGTTCCATTCATACTACCACCACCACCTTTAATGTGTAACAACTAGCAATTCTCCCTCCGCAATAGTTTTAAAAAGCAAAATGCTGATGTTTGTCTCTTTCCCAGGCCCAACACAGGGATACTTTCATTGAAGAACGCTATGGAAAATACAACATCAGTGATCCTTTAATGGCCCTGCAGAGAGACTTTGAAACACTGAAGGAGAAAAATGATGGCGAGAAGCAGCCGGTCTGCACAAACCCACTCTCTGTTCTTAAGGTGGTGATGAAGCAATGCAAGAACATGCAGGAACGCATGCTGTCCCAGCTGGCCGCGGCCGAGAGCAGGCACCGGAAGGTGGGTTCACCCAGCTGACCTGTGCCACATAAACTCTTAGGAAGACTTGATAAATAATACCAGATACTTTCTTGTCAGCTGCCAGTTTCCACAGTAAGTCAACTGGGAGGTCTCCCGGTGTCAAAAGCCCCGCAGCTTACCCCGGAGCCAAGAGATCAGAAAGAAAACACAAGTTATTCAAAATGTTAAATTTAGGGAGGATGCCAGACACATTACTAAAGACGGCATTCCTTCTTGATATGACACTCCAAAACACTGGCTATGTTTTTTCAGCTCTTGATCGTCCAGACTTTGGCAACAAACGGGTCTGACCAAGCTTGTAGGTGAACAGAGTGTTCCCTATTTGCTTACTTAAGTGATAAATAACAAGATGAGCAGGTATTTGGGGAATGCTGGATGAGGGAGAGAATTTACCTGATTATAAACATGGAAGCCAATAGATTATTTTCACGTGTTCCTACTTTTGAGTTTCATTGCATTTTACTTTTCGTAAAATGATAAACAGTCCCTAGGATTGTTTACTTTAAAGCTGTTCGAACCTATTAGGAAAGTGTGTGTGTGTGTGTGTGTGTGTGTGTGTGTGTGTGTGTGTGTGTGTGTGTGTTTGGCTCCCGGTCTTACAGCCCCGAGCTAGGAAGGCAGACCTGTGCTTTCCTCTACCTCATCTCATTGGAATTCTAATGCTTATGATTTTATTCCCCAACCTGTCATTTACCGCTGAAATCTGGCCTGTAAAAGGTGCTTGGCTAAAATCTACATTTTCTAAAAGTATTGGTTTAGATTTATACCAGCAAGGGAGACATCAACACATCTAGCAGGAAACATTTTATTCTGAAAAATGGGGTCAGTGGCTGCAAATTGATGAACTTTAGTTTACTTTTATGATTGCCTGCATTAGAGAGCCATCTGCTTAAAACGCACCTGACAGATTGCTTCAGCATAGGTCTTGCCCATGATTTTTCTTACTCTTCACAGTGTCCAAATGAAAGGCCAGAGTAGAGATTCTTAACCATGGATGGGCCTCAGATGTTCCATGATCCTCCAGAAAATATACAGAATGCCAAAAGTTTATGCATTTTTGTAGAATGTGAATTTTTTCCCATATCTTTAATTGAACTCTCAGAATTGTCCAGGACACAGAAGAGTTTAACCTCTGGTCTAGAATGAAGTGAACTAAAGACATTTATGCCCAATTTAAAATGTATCAGTGGTGGGGGGGCGGGGGGGGGCGGCGCCTGGGTGTCTCAGTCGGTTGAGTGTCTGACTTCGGCTCAGGTGATGGTCTGTGAGTTTGAGCCCCGTGCTCTGTGCTGACAGCTGGGAGCCTGGAGCCTGCTTCGGATTCTGTGTCTCCCTCTCTCTCTCTGCGCCTCCCCCGCTCATGCGCTCTCTCTCTCTCTCTCTCTCTCTCTCTCTCTCTCTCTCAAAAATAAATAAACAGTAAAAAAAATTTTTTAAATGTATCAGTGCGTTTGGGTTAGTTGCCTAAATTTGGGGGGCTTTTACATAATCCTCTACGAAAGGCTTCACAGCATCCTTGTCTGATAGACAGGCCTTTTTCCCCTTTCCTCCATGAAGTAGTTGAACTGTGCTGAATGGCTGGCTGGCCATGATGCCCATGAAAGGTGTGGTGTTGGGATGATTTGTGGCTCTAGGTGATTAGGGAGAGAAAGAAGTTGAAAATAATTCAAAATTCTTTAATACTATATTTCAACATAAGTTCCTTTAAGTGAGTGTCAAATATTTTAAATCAACCACCTGTCTTTTTTAAGTGTTTTATCAAAGTAAAACACTGACTTTGTTACAAATTCAGTAGTACCTAGGGGCTTATAATTAGAGTGTTTATTGGCCCTGTTTGCCTGAGAGAGTCCCAGTTGTTGTCTGTCGCCTTGGGATAGTCATTAAGAATACCCCCTTTGACTCTCAGAAGTGTTGTGGTTTGAACAGTAAATTATATGGTTACTCTGCTTATTATGAAACACAGAGTTCCCTGATCCACCTCTCCCCATTCCTTCTTCTCCTCAATATTCAGAGACAACACTTTTTTCCTTTTGACCATTTATTTTGGTTGGTAAATTCCATATTTCTAAATGGTATACCATTCCCCCCTTATCAATTCTTTTTTTTAATGTTTGTTTATTTATTTTTGAGAGAGTAAGAGAGAAAGAGAGAGAGAGGGAGCGGGGCAGAGAGAGAGAGGGAGAGGGGGAATCCCAAGCAGGCTCCATGCTATCAGCACAGAGCCCAATGCTGGACTTGAACTCACGAACTGCAAGATCATGACCTGAGCCTAAATCAAGAGTTGGATGCTCAATCACTGAGCCACCCGGGCACCCCCACCCCCTTATCAATTCTTGACACTTAAATTGCTTCCTCTCATTATAGGTGCAGATTTATCTTGCATCTTGCCTCCCTTTCCACCCTACCACCTTCCCAAAACAAACAATCCCCTTTCCTTACTCACTCTCGGTCGTATCTGCTAGTCCCAAATCCTGAGACTGTCACATTCAGTCTCCTCTGAGGATAAACATCTGCCTAATGCCTGGTCAGTAGACACCTAATACTCTTTGTACAAGAATCAGGTGGAAGGGACAAATAACTCCTGGAAAATACAGATTTTGAGCCAATCTTCTTGTTTCCTATCCCTCATCTGACCTCTCCTCAGCAGCACCTGCCGCCTTCAGGTTCCACACCTCTTTGGGGCCTTGCAGGGCGAATCAGCTTCCTCCCCCACACCAAAGGAGCCACCACCTCTTGCCTCCTTCCCTCCTTTAACATTTCTTGTCTGCTCCAGTCTGTCTTTGTGGGTGTTTATCTTTTCATTCCATTTCTATAATTTTAGAGGGCTCTCCAAAGGGAAAGGAGATGATCTACCACCCGTAGCCAAAAGCTTGTCTTTCTACTAAATTGAAAAGTTAGAAGTTGTTTTTGTTTTGTTTTTTAATTTTTTTTATTAATGTAGATTTATTTTGGAGAGAGAGAGAGAGACATCAAATCTGAAGCAGGCTCCAGGCTCTGAGCTGTCAGCACAGAACCTGACGCAGGGCGCGAACTCACGAACTGTGAGATCATGACCTGAGCCAAAGTCGGACGCTTAACTGACTGAGCCACCCAGGTGCCCCTGTTTTGTTTTGTTTTATTTTTAGGTAATCTCCACACCCACACCCAACATGGGGTTCGAACTTACAACCCCGAGGTCAAGAATCCAATGCTCTACTGACTGATCCAGCCAGTTGCCCAAGTTAGGGTTTTTTTTTAATTGGAAGGAAGTATACCAAGATGTTTTCATTTTGGTAAATGAAAACATTTTGTGTTTAAAGAGGAGTTTCATGTGCCAGAAGCTTTTCTCCCTCCGTTAGTGAAGAGATAGGATGAGAAATGGCCGTGGGGAGGACAGTGCTCTGTCTTAGAGGTCTGGGCCAAGGCACCTCTGAAGGAGGAGCAGAAGCTGCTAGGAAATCCCTTGCCTTTCAGAATATTGCAGTTATAGGTAGGGTTATGTGGGAAATGTCCCTTTATTTTTTTTTACTCTGTACTTTATTTTTTTGTTGTTAATATAGTTTATTGTCAAGTTAGCTAACATACAGTGTATACAGTGTGCTCTTGGCTTTGGGAGTAGATTCCCATGATTCATCGCTTACATACAACACCCAGTGCTCCTCCCAACAAGTGCCTCCTCAATGCCCATCACCCATTTTCCCCTCTCCCCCAACTCCCTATCAACCCTCAGTTTGTTCTCTGTATTTAAGAGTCTTTTATGGCTCACCTCCCTCCCTCTCTGTTTGAAACTGTTTTTCTCCTTCCCCTCCCCCATGGTCTTCTGTTAAGTTTCTCAGAGCCCATATATGAATGAAAACATATGGTATCTGTCCTTCTCTGGCTGACTTACTTCACTGAGCATAATACCCTCCATTCCATCCATGTTTTTGCAAATGGCAAGATTTCATTCCTTCTCATTGCTGAGTAGTATTCCATTGTATATATAAACCACCCATATCTTCTTTATCCATTCATCAGTTGATGGACACTTGGGCTCTTTCCAGAATTTGGCTATTGTTGAAAGTGCTGCTATAAACATTGGGGTACATGTGCCCCTACGAAACAGCACTCCTGTATCCTTTGGATAAATTCCTAGTAGTGCTATTACTAGATCGTAGATAGTTCTATTTTTAATTTTTTGAAGAACCTCCATACTTTTCCAGAGCGGCTGTACCAGTTTTCTTTCCCACCAACAGTGCAAGAGGATTCCCCTTTCTCCACATCCTCGCCAACATCTGTTGTTTCCTGAGTCGTTAATTTTAGCCACTCTGACCAGTGTGAGGTGGTATCTCAATGTGGTTTTGATTTGTAGGGAAATGTCCCTTTAAATTTGTGCAGTATTTGCCTCCAAATTGGGCTTAATCCTTTGGTGCCAGGATAAGTGGAATGGGGTAGGCAGGTTAATCAGAGGCCTTGTGAAAAATCTACACATAAGATCCCAAGTGTTGAGCCTTTTTACATGCACGAAGAACTCGGAGAGTCTTTCCACCTCTTAGCTAACTGTATATAAAATGTGTATTACTGCCTAAGCAAGGCACAGTGATTTGAGCTTGAGGGAAAGATCTCAGCTTTCAGCTTACAGCTTTCCATGGTCCTGCCTTGCTTTGTCACCCACACCCATCCCCTAATCAGAGCAAACTGCATCCTTGGAAACCTTCTCAATCCCTATAGCTAATTAGGTGCTCTCTTCTACATACATGCCATTTTGTGCATGTTGAAGTAAAGCATAGATCTTACTGTTTTCTAGCACATAGCTGACATCTCTTTTACCCTGCTAGATAATGTGATCCTTGATGGCCCTGACTGGGATGGACTGATTGATCTCTAGAACTATCTTAAGTGCTTAGATAGGCACTTAGTATTTAATTGTATTACAAGTGTGTTTCCCTGCTATTTGGATATTATTATTTTTTAATTCTTTAAAGGTGATCCTAGACCTTGAGGAAGAAAGGCAGAGGCACGCACAGGACACAGCTGAAGGAGACGATGTCACCTACATGCTGGAGAAGGAGAGAGAGCGGCTGACCCAGCAGGTAGTTAGGTGGAGGGGCTCACAACACCATTTGCCTGGAATAGCATTTCTCAAAGATCGTTCTGCAGGGTGGAAATTAGTGTTGCTCAAAAAGAAAGGGCTTTGTGGTCAAATCTGGGAATTACTGGATTAAACAAAGTTAAATAGATTTCTAATTCAATTTGTTGGACCCTGTAGTAAAGAAAAGCACATTGTGAGTCTTAAGAACAAGATAGGGTATTCTGAGTTTAGCAAATCTATGTTTTCATGGAATCTTGTTTTGACATAGATCACTCACTGTGGGACTGTCATTCTATAAAATGTACTCTGGGAACACTAGCTTCAAACTCTCAAGTATTTTGACCTAGGAATCCTGGTAAGAAATACATTTTATATCACAGCCCAATATATATACATACATAAACACATGCCTAAAACAAAAATCTGATGAAATCCCATATAACCCTTACTGGTTACAATAACCATTCTTTTTTTTTTTTTTTTTAATTTTGATCATGGCTCATGAGATTAGTTTCCTCATCCATTGGGTCTCAGAGTTTGAAAAACACTGACTAATAGGGTTCCATCAACACTTTCCCTCTTGGTCAGAGTTTCTCTGCCTTAAATAGGGTTGGGATGATAATTAGAATAGATTAACATTTGCATAACAAGTAGCGTTTAAATGCAACTATTCTTTTTTAAGACCAGAAAGAATGATTGCCAAAGCTTTCAAAGTGATGAGCCCCGAGTAACATGTAGAAGTGTTGAATCGCTATATTGTACACCTGAGACACAGAACACTGTGTGTTCACTCTACCAGAGTTAAAATCAATAAATCGTTCTGTTTTCATCAGCATTCAGCGCGAAACCTGGTGTATATGGCTTCCTGTTTTCTGTATCGGTGGGTTCCAATCTTCTGAGCGCTCCACAGACCTAAAACACAGATGATGGCTCATATTCCTGCCGATAACAGTACAGGAACCAGAAGTGCCTCCTCGACCATCAGGGAAAGATTAAGCCGTAGCGTGTCCATTTCCGTGGGAGGGACTGTAAGACTTCAGAAATACTGGAGCTAAGCACATGGCATCCGTGGCAGACCACGTGCCAGAGAAGAGCTAGCCAGGACACTCGCCTGGAGAGTAGTTTTGCAGCGTTATCTCTTCATTTTCTTACTCTAATCACCATGTATGGCGGCCTTCTTTTCCAGCTGGAATTTGAGAAGTCCCAAGTGAAAAAGTTTGAGAAGGAGCAGAAGAAGCTGTCCAGTCAGCTGGAGGAGGAGCGCTCCCGCCACAAGCAGCTCTCGTCCGTGCTGGTGCTCGAGTGCAAGAAAGCCACCAGCAAGGCAGCCGAGGAGGGGCAGAGGGCGGGAGAGCTGAGCCGGAAACTGGAGAAGGAGAAGAGCCGGGTGAGCCAGCTGGAGGAAGAGCTGGCCGCGGAGCGGAAGCGAGGCTTGCAGACAGAAGCCCAGGTGGAGAAGCAGCTGTCTGAGTTCGACATCGAAAGAGAGCAGCTGAGGGCAAAACTGAACCGAGAAGAGAACCGGACCAGAACTCTAAAAGAAGAGATGGAAAGTTTGAAGAAGATCGTGAAGGATCTGGAGGCTTCTCACCAGCATAGTAGCCCTACTGAGCAATCCAAGAAACCGGTAACCGTATCTAAGGGCACAGCGACTGAGTCTCCTGTGCTGGTGTCTGTATTTTGCCAAACAGAAGGTTTCCAGGCAGAAAGAACCCATGGGAGCAACGTAGCCAAGGTGCTGACCACTGGGATGCCTGGCCCCACCACTCCTACTTACTCTTATGCAAAAACCAACGGCCATTTGGAGCCCGAGATACAAACTGCCAAGGAGTCGGTTACAGGCAGCAGTGTGGAAAACCAAGTGCCTCCACGAGAGAGGTCTGTGGGGTTGGCCCAAGAGAAAGCAGTGGAGAATGGCGGGTGTCCTGTGGGAATTGAGACTCCTGTCCCAGCACCTGGTCACCTCCCGTCCAGCGGGGGCTCGCTGTCTCCCAGCAGCACCGCCTCCTCCTCTCTCACATCCTCTCCTTGTTCCTCCCCAGTGCTAACTAAGCGCTTGTTGGGGTCCTCAGCCAGCAGCCCTGGCTACCAGTCATCCTACCAAGTAGGGATCAACCAGCGGTTCCATGCAGCGCGGCACAAATTTCAGTCCCAAGCAGATCAGGACCAACAGGCCAGTGGTCTGCAGAGCCCTCCATCCAGGGACCTGTCTCCCACGCTCATAGACAACTCTGCCGCCAAGCAGCAGGCCCGCAACACAGTCACTCAGGTGCTCTCCAGGTTCACTAGCCAGCAAGGGCCAATCAAGCCCGTCTCCCCCAACAGCTCTCCCTTTGGCACAGACTATCGGAATCTGGCCAGCACTGCCACCTCGAGAGGGGACACCAGCCATTCCCCTACTCCAGGGAAAGTGTCCAGTCCACTGAGCCCTCTGTCTCCAGGGATCAAGTCCCCCACCATCCCCAGAGCTGAGAGAGGACACCCGCCTCCCATCCCACCCAAAAAACCGGGCCTCACTCCCTCTCCATCCACTACCACTCCATTGACCAAAACCCCTTCCCAGGCCTCCTCCTTGGCCACCGCAGAAGACCTAGCCGGCAGCTGCTGTTCAAATGCCGTTGTGGCTAACGGCAAGGACGTCGAGATCCTTCTGCCTACCAGCAGCTAGTCCCTAGCGGGAGGCTCCACGTCTGACATTCCACCAGATTTCGTCCAAGAGCTCAGAGTCAAACCGTTGAGTCAGATCATGTTATTTATTTTGATAGTAGCTGAAACCATCTGTATAATACATTTAGTGTGTTTTACCTTTTTGTATTTTTTTAAGTAGAAACCGAGTAGTTTGGATTTGTATGACTCACACCTTTGTACTAACGCGGGAAGGGCACCTCAAAGACATCGCCAGCTCGGCAGTCACCGACCTGTTGTGATGGAGAAAGCTAATTGAGTACCAGGTGGTGATTTGCTATTTTGGGACTAGAATCACTCAACACTCATTTTGAATTATGCAGAAAGTGGTTCGTGTAAATTTTTATTCCAGATGAACGTGTTTAAAAAGTGCCTGAAATAAGACTGCCATATGAATGTGATTCTGCAGCGAAAACACAAAATGGATCATCTAATTGCAGAAAATGAGGTCCTCCGTGAATCCTGAATGTTAAAAACCAACACTGCTTTTAATCCTCTTTTGCTGTTTTTAATATAAGCTCTGTGTCCAGAAACAAGGCTGCATCAGTAGGATGGGAATCCTGAAGGTGGTTGTGGACTCCCCACAAAGCTGAGCTTTATAGAGCCCTTGAGAAACCCTCCTGAGCAGTAAGCAGCTGGGGTGCCGGTTTTCTTGTACTTCTGAAAAATTAAGTCACTCCCAGTTTCCTGCATAAATTCTTGAATGGAATGAAATCACATCTCCTTTCAAAAAATGTCTTCGGGCATCTACTGTTGTGTAAGGAACTTCTGATTCCAATCGCTATTACTTGAATAGAAAATGGCTACTCATTCTGTATAAAAGTTTTTCAACAGAGTGAGATCTTTATTCTGTAATCAAAAAGCAATAACTGAAAAGTCACTCTCTTTGTAATATTATAAGTCAGAATTATACAGGTTTTACCAATATTATTACACTTCTTCTCCGAGCTGCCAACACTTGGTGTCTATATCTGTGGAACCAAATTAACTTTTCCCTAAATGGAAGAATGTGTGTGTGTGCGTATATATATATATATATATATATATATATATATACACATGTGCGTATATATATATATATACACACATATACGCACACACACATACATATACATATATATATGTATAGATACACACCCCTTTACATGTTTAACATACACACACTTAAACACATAAATATTAGCGTGATTCTATCTTTGGAGTTTGCAGTATAGCATAAAGGACGAGTAGACATGCACATTAAGATTACCTGTCACAGCAACTAGATGCAGCTGGGACCCAATCAGTCAAAGGAGGAATCTTGTCCACAGGGACGTGGGGAAATTCCAAATGAAGTCAGGTCTTCAGCATCACGAAAAACCAGAGCCAAACTCACCCCAGCATCACAAAACTCCACTGGCCAAATGAATGAGTGAAACAGGTCACTCAATCAAGCTCTGTAAGACAGCCAGGAGAGGGGGAGCTGTAGCAAACGGAAGTGCCCAGGCCCCCTGTGAAAGGAAAGGGCCACCCCTGTTGAGCTCCAGCTGCTTGCTGCCGTGCGATAGTGTTAGCCCAGGGTTACCAGCTCCTCAAATTTGGGGGAAAGCCAGATTTTCATAGAAACATTCTCATTTTTAAATATCAAAACAGATTAAAAAACAATTTTAAACTTCTGGTTAAACACTTATGCAGCTGGGTTTAGCTCAGAAGCTGACAAGTTGCAACCTCATTCGTTCTAGAAACTTCCAGCATTTGCATCGTTGTGAGTTTGTGAGGACAGACACCTCCACTCTCCAACTTGTAGGCTAGTACAGCTGACAGAGGCTATAGAATATAATGAGGATCCTCGTCTTCCAAACAAGACTTTGCAACCCAGCTCAAACAAGGTGGTTATATGATTTGTCCACGGATGGAGAGGCCTTGGTGTCCTCACATACATTCTCCTTAGCCAGTGTCTACCCAGAAGCCCTGCCCTGCTATAATTTGAATCTACTTCTTCCCAATCCAATATGAATTGATGGGGGGACAGGCAGGTGATGGAAATCAATGTATAAATCACAATTGGTGTCTCCAGGGCTTACGGTTTGATTAAGGCCAATACAGAAAAAATTAAAATACTACTAATGGCCCAGGGCATCTACCAAATGATGAAGGTGGTATCTCAGAAATCGCCCAAAGCGATCATGCATGAAATTTTATTCCCACGCATAGCCAAATGAAGTGTTGATGATGAAATAGCTGAACTTTTTAAACAGGAGAGGGGGCTGTAGCCCCAGAGTTTTATTACCTCTCTTGCTTTAAATGGTAATCTTAAAAGTTGCATTGTGCTCTTCCTTTGTTTTGGCATAGATATATATATAGAGAGAGAGAAATACTATAAGGAGGTTTATTTCTTAGGAAATGCACTGAATAATGTATTTCTTTTACAGTGTAATATGGGGGTGGGGGAAATGCAAAAGAAACGTGTATTTTTGCTAGTTGCCTATCTTCTAAGATAAATAAGCACAATATTGCAATGGATCCAATACTCCAGTTAGGTATTCTAGATTAGTATTTAAATTTGCGGTAGATTGTGTGTGTGCTAAGTAAAAGTTCCATGATTCACAATTTCGGTATTAACCCATGTTGTGAAAGCTGTGTTACTACTCAACAGATCATAATGGATGTGCGACACATAACACAAGCATTAACTAAATCATCGTTTGTAAAGCCAAATGTACCATGCAGAAGTCTTCATCCACTTTTATAGCAGACTACATTAAAACAAGTTAAATCATTCTGTCTGGGGAAAATCTAGTCTTGTTTGTACAAAGTGAAGGATGTTGCACAACAGGGCCTGTTTTGTTGGGGAAGGAGCAGGTGGTGTAGAGGAAGCACTCGTCTGTGGCTTTCAAAAACCCAAGTGAAGTCAGTGACCCGTCCAGGTTAGACTCCAAAAGGAGCTGACATACTGGTTTTCTTTAGAACCTTAGAGCTGGAAGAAGCCTTGGCAATAATCCAGTCTGTACTTTTCAAACCCTGGGGGGGTCTGGACCTGAGAATCTGAAAAAAGCTAGGCACCATCCCCAGACAAATGGATATACTAGTATGTAGAGTTTGGTTGATGGCTTCACAGGATCCAAAGGCCCTGCAGCCATCCATGATTCACGTACTCTAGCTTAAGAACGCCTGATCTTGTCGTGCCCTCTCATTTTACAGGTGACTATCAAATCCCTCATCACTCCTCTTAGTCCAGTGCTGTTGTGCTACGTCGTTAGCAAGTGAGAGCTGTAGGCAGACAAAAGCACTTGAAAATCTTGTGACGTTCAAACAATATGGATGTTTGCATATGTTAAGTTTCTAGCATTTAAGCCATTAATTAATGATCATTTCAACAAACACTGCGTATGTCTTCCCGGAACAGCCTCACTGTCAGTAATGCTGCCTTGTCTTCCCCGGGTGGTCCGTCATGCCTTGGGTGGGGTTTGCTCCTCTCCCCTTTCTACACCTAGAGCATCCCTCCCTCCCACGGACAGTCCTGCAGGTCCTGCAGGTCTGTTTGGCTCTAGACCGTGTCTCTACCTTTCCTACCCTCTTGGAGGTGGCCTCTTCTCTGCATTTAGCAGTGGAGAGTATTCTGCCAGTCTTTGGGTCATTTTCTGGGTTATTTATACTGCTATGGGAGTTATCTAGGTGTATCTGTGGGACGAAGTGAGCCTTAGGACCGTCTTGCTCTGCCATGTTCCCCAGAAGTAGCAATGCTGCCTTGTCAATTAATTTATAAAGCAGCTCTTCTGATGCTTGGTCTTTGAAACAGAACTTTAAATGTCTTGAAATGCTGGCTTCAAAATAGGATCTGTTCTCATAATTCTGAGTCCGAAGTAAGCAATGAGCATTGTTTCACGGGAGTAATTTTCATGTAATTGCTGTAAAGCCAGTTGACAAAACTTAAGAGCACCCATCTGCTGCTTGCATATCAATGGCCAATTCATTGGTAAAAGCAAAGGAGAAAGAAGACTGGGCTAGAGGTTCCCAAACCTTACTGTAACCTGCGAAGCCTTCTAAGATAAGGACTCCTGAGGACTGGGCCTAGGGGCCTGCTAATGCAGGTGGTCTGAGGCTCGATCTTGAGAAACAGTGCCTCATTGCCCTTACCTGTTCTTTCACAAGAACTTTGCCTCTGACCTGAGGTGATGTCTTAAACTCCTGAATCTGGTTTGCCAGAATGTCAGTGATATTCAGAGCCAAGAGTACTTACTTGGGTCCCAGCACTGTGTTACCGCCCATGTGCAGATGAGGTCGTTGAGAACCAGAGATTGGTGTAAGGGCCCTTGGTGAGTGACAGCATGGATTAAGCCCCTGGTGCTTCCCACTTTCCACTACTTGTGTTTCCCAAATGAGTATCTCCTGAGGTGCTTGTTGGCCAGGCCCAGGCCCCGCCCTGGGAATTCTGATTCAGTAATCCAAGGTGGGGCTCTAAGATGAGTGCCTGGGCTGATTCTAAGGCTGGACGAGGTGGAACCCTCTAAGACACCACACAGCTCTTCCCACTGGCCCTAACAACCCCCACCCCCAGGAGTGGTTCTCAGACCTAACCAACGCCAGGAGACCTTTCTCAGGTGAACAAAAAGCATCTTTCTTGTTAATTCCCCTCAAGCAACCAATGTTTCTTAAATATTTAAGATGAGCCAGAAAGGTAGCTATTATGGAAAACACACGTTGAACTGTGTTCCCTGCCCTCAGGGTACTCATCTTCTAGTTGGGCAAAGCAAAACATTAACACACGAAATGTTAACAGAGACAACTGAATTATGTAAGTGGGGTTTAAATGCCATATAGGGTTATTGAAGGTAATTCTGGCAAAACCGTTATGGTAGCACACAGAGCTCTTTGTGGGCAGATAAAAAGTTAACTAGAAAAGGAGCAAATGTCTTTTCTCCTCTCTCCAAAGCCCTGGTTTACCTAGGGTTCTGCAATATCGCCCTGTGTTTGCATGATGCTTCAGTTGGCTTGTCTTAGTCTTAGGATGTGGTCAGAGACAGAGGCACTGGAAGTCCCCAAGAACTGAGTCCTGTTTCAGGGAGACTGACAGACACCAGTGTGGTGTGCTTTCTGCAAAGACTTGGGGCTGGTGTAAGAAGGAGCCCCCAGGGCACAGCATCTGCAAAACATTCCCAAGTAACTTGTAGGGAAAACCTAGGAAAAGGCAAATAGAGAAAGGACCTCCTTGCAAAAATCCTGCATTACCCACAAGTGTTCCCTCTTACCCTCAAAATCTCCATAAACAAAAGAGAGAAATGAAAACCAAACTTTGAAAAGAGCCAAATGGCCTGTGCCTGGGTGGCTCAGTCGGTTAAACGTCCCGACTTCGGCTCAGGTCATGATCTCACGGTTCGAGGGTTCGAGCCCTGCATCTGGCTCTGTGCTGAGAGCTCAGAGCCTGGAGCCTGCTTCTTATTCTGTATCTCTCTGTGTCTCTGCCCCCTCTGCAGCTCATGCTCTCTCTCTCTCTCTCTCTCGCAAAAATAAATAAACATTTGAAAAAAAAAAATTTTTTTTAAGTCAAATGAATCCTTCTGGGACACCTGCAAGTGACTTCTTGCCTTGGAGGGATATAAAAGCAACTTCTCTTCTCCCCATAGCGTGAATGTTCATGCTGCCATCACACCGCAGATCACGCGGAGTATCATGAGGCTCTCTCTGCGCCGCTGTGAAATGGTTGCCTCTGAGAAATTACTGAGAAGGTTGGCCGTCTCCCCGAGGAATCAGTCCCCTACTTAATTTGCCAAGAGTCCAACTGACTAACTCAACATGGTAGCCACTCAGGTCCCCTTCAGAAATGAAGGATTTATTGCCTGAGCTGCAGGAAATGTCAGAAAAGAGCCCTTGGGTATAAGCCCCTCAGGAATTGCCTGAACTGAAAGGAATTGGCTTGACCAGGGTCACCTCTCCTGTAAGGGGCAGCTGCTGTCCAAAGACTGATTGGCATGGAGTACAAAGACCTGGCCCCCCCATCCCAAATCTAGACCACTCTGCAGGGTCGTTCCCTAGTTCAAAACCCCTGTAGGGTTGGCTGAGCCCTTTATTGAGACTAACGCAGCTCAGCCTTCCCTCCCTTCTTCCTCCCCCCTCTCCCTCTCTTCCCTTGCTGTGCATCTCAAAGGTGTGTAACCACCCCCCACCCAGCCTCCATCTCAGACTCTCCTCTGTCCCTTTAGGTCACGATCAAGTCCTCCAAAGGAGGGCAGGCACATTTTCTGAGTATTTTATTTGGTGCCAGGGCATCTCCTATGTTACCTGATTTAATCGAAGCAGGGATTCCTTCTTGACCCACAAGGTAATTAAGGCCGACTGAGGCCCAGTAAATTGCCTCCGGCCCTGCAGCAGAGCAGGGCTGAGATTCAACGACACAGGTGGGATTCAAACCTTCGCCTGTTTGGCCTTCAAGTCCACTCTCCTTCCACTGGCCACACAACAGTCAAAACAGTAATAATAGGGGCTCCTGGGTGCTTTAGTCAGTTAAGCATCCGACTCTTGGTTTCGGCTCAGGTCACGATCTCACAAGATTCATGAGTTCCAGCCCAGAACCAGGCTCCGCGCTGATGGCGTGGAGCCTGCTTGGGATTTTCTGTCTCCCTCTGTCTCTGCTCTTCCCCCTCTTGCACTGTCTCTGTCTCACTCAAAATAAATAAGTAAACTTAAAAAAAACAATAATACATTTGGGGAGTTAAGAATACTAGCCTATTGTCAGTCACCCCCCTAAGTATGAATCCACTGCTTAGCCAGCTTTTGAGACTTTCAGTAGGAACGAGATCCCGAAGGAATGAGCGTTTTGGTGAAGAGAAAGCAGAGGGATGATTTGCCTACACACATGAAGTCCTCAAATGTTAGAGCTGGCAGGAAGCTTAGAGACCCTTGATGCTAGCTAGCTCTGTCATATTACAGAGGAGAACGAGGCCCAGAAAGGTCAGGTGAGTTGCTCAGGTTTCCAGGTCTAGTTGATGGCAGAGCCCAGACTGTAGTCAGGCCCCCCACTCTGAGCCTGCGCTGACTGCTCCTCCCTGAGCTGACCTGGAAGCAGGAATCCCTGGCCCAGCCCTGGCTGCTCCCTCCGGCACTCCCTCCTTCCTCTCACCTGCTTCTCCACAGTGTCTGGGCTTTGATCTTGTTCACCTGGGCTGCCCCATATTCCAAGCTTCATCCTCTGCCCACTGGCCTAGGGCTGCCTGCCATACCTGTTGCCACAGAAATCCCGTCCTCCTGCCCCTGAACCGGTTTGACAGCTGAGGTGAGGCCGGGAGTGGGGAGGATGGTAGAGCTTCTGTTCCCAGGCTGTGCTTCCATCTGTCCAGCATCAGTTCTGAGAAGCACTTGCTCACAAGGCATGTGCTCTCAGGTATGGACAAGAAGCCACTGAAGCCACAAGCATCTATCTCCTTGTACCTCCTGCCACGCCCGCTGGCAGAGGAGGGCAGCCAACTGCTGAGGGAGAGAGACGCCTCTTCCTCTAGGCCTCCTTCCCCACCTGAACTCAAAACCCACGGCTGGCTCTCCTGGGAAGGGCCTTTTGCAGGCTCAGAAGACTTGCCCATCTCCCTTCTCAGCCAGGCCCACTCTCCCACTCCCCCAGTGCAGCCAGCCCAAAGCAGAGCCTTCCAGGACCGTTGGGGCCTCAGAGCAGACAGGGTGTCCTCAGGGTGGCAGGGTGGTTTAGAGTGGTGACCACAGCATACAGGCCCCTTCTTCATCCCTAGCATGTTTTCCCTCTCCTGAGTCTTGCTGAGTCAGCAGCACCGGGCCACACACAAGGCTCCCATTCAGGCCTCATGTTCCTTCTGCTCTCACTCCCTTCCTCTCTCTCTCATTCTCTATGTGGGCCTTATTCTCACCATGGGAAAGCTCTGCTCCCTGCCCTGTGCCTTCTCCTTTCCACCCCAACACCGGGTGCACTGCCCACCCCCCCAACACACACGCCCGCATTCCTTATCCCCACCTTCTGGGAGTTTGCAGTCCCTGCTGGATACAAACATAAAGAAGGGAGAACAAAATGTAAATGTCAAACTGTTAAGTCCTCAATCACATATTTTCAACCGGTGTTTGTTGCTGCTGGCTCTGTGCAGGCTCTGAGCTATGCTGATCACACACACACACACACACACACACACACACACTTGCTGTGCATGTCAGCCATTTATTCACCGTATGTTTATTAAGAACCAACTCCGTGTCAAGCCTCATGCTAAGGGCTGGAATTTACGCTCCGATGGGGGAACGAATCTAGCAGATGGGACATCTCAGGGCAGGGCTCGGAAGCATGCAGCAGGTGTCCCCGAGAGAGCGGGAGATGGGGCCCAACCCGCCGAGAAGTTCAGCACAGCAGGGAAATTTGTGGGTTCAGAGGCACACAGAAGGGAGAAGGATCCCGGTTTGTAATGACAGGGGTGTGCGTACATTGTGTGCCTAAGATAAGGGGAGGCAAAGGCTTGACGGAGCAAGAAAGCAGCTCAGAACGAGAGCTTTGCCATTCTGGGGTAGCCTCGGGCAAGTCGATCAACCTCTGCTAGCCTCCGGGTCAGCATCAATACAATGAAGATCTGAGCACCTCCCTCTTAGAGTTTTGTGAGAATTCGGTGCGATGAAGCAGGCAAGGGCCCGGCACACAGTGAGAGCCCGGCGGAAGACTCGCTGCCTTTATGGCGAGAGGCAGCGGGTGGAAGGGCGGCCCGCTGACTGCGTGTCTGGAAGGGAAGCTGGGTGGCTCCCACGCAAGGCTGCTCCGGGCGACGGGCAGCCCCGCCCTCGGTCCGAAAGCTGAATCGCTGGCGCCCCCTGGCGTTTCAGTCGCTGTGATTCTCGGGGCAAAGGCAGGGAGACGCTGCGCGAGCAGGGATACGTCCCCTCCCGGTGCTGGCGCTCAGCCGCCTCTCTGATGGGGACGTGCGCGGCACACAGCGGCAGTCCCCCTCCCGGGGCACGCGTGGAAGCCCGAAGTAGTAGAATGGGAGAGAATAATGGAAGCCACCCTGACGGTTGTGAGCCTTAAATGAGCAAATCCAAGACTTCACACACTAGTCGGAGCAGAAGCAAACCCTCAGCAAGAGACAGCTGTTAGGATTATGTAAATCCTAGAACAGTGACTGGCACATAATAGGTGCTGGATAACTATTTGTTAAACAGGGGTCAGGATGACTCTATCAACATTTACTTATTCATCCATTCATCCATTTAATTATGCTTCCAAAATGTTTACTCCTCTTATAAGGTCGATGCTATAAAAAACAAGTCCTTAATAAGGAGCCCAGTAAGTAAGCAAGAGCCAGCGATCGATGGAAGGAAAACAAAGACGTTTCATTCATTCAGACATCCTGCTAGGTACCACACTCAGATAGGCACTGGGATGAAGAAACCAGTGAGTTACAGGACTTTAGGGGGGTCGAATGCTGGCAAGAGAGACAAACGTAAAGTAACGTGTTATGTGGACTATGATAAAAACAGGAAGAATTTAGACTCTCGTTGGTGAGCCACTGGGAGCCTGAATTGAGGCATCATGAGCAGAAGTAGATTGACCATGGAGCTAATGGTTTAAGCTTCAAGGACCATCGCTGGCATGGCACCTTTCCAACCCTTAAGGGCCCAAGGAATGTGTTCGTATGGTCATACGTTTTTATAAAATTTGCAAAAGTAAGATATCTTCACTGCAATCGGTTAAGACTGCTGTCTCTCTTCATTCTGACTTCTCCTATATCATACTTTCCCCTATACTGGGTAACCTTGGAATGGTGGCCACAAGCATTTTTGGAATTCAGCTAAAGGGGACTATTTTTGATTGAAATACATTTATGTGGTTTGCAATCGCTTGCATGTATGGTTGAGTTTTTGCCATCCCAGTGTCGGAATGACTTCCAGAAATGCTCCCGTTAGTCACCATGCTGCCTTGCTTTGCATAACGACATGAAGAAGTAGCACCAAAGGTTGTATTGCTATTGACATATTCTGTAGCACCTGGCACTGAAAGTAAAGTGAGAAGTGGGGTGGAAACAAGGTTTTAAATGAATGGAGCTAGAAGCTGGTCTCTAGAAATTCATCCAGTTATTCTGTGTGTAAAATCATAATGGGTAATTAATTTCTCATCAATCTCCAGTCAAAAGAAAAGTTTTCTCTTGCCAGGGAAATATTTAATAATGCAATGCACACAGTTATAAATGCACCATAAATATGAAGATGTAATCAAAGAGTATGGAGTCAAAAGATATGTTTGGGTGTTTTTAAATGTTAAAGAGTCCTGCTTCTTTTTGTTTTAAGTTTATTTATTTATTTAGTAATCTCTATACCCAATGTGGGGCTCAAGCTCATGACCCCAAGATCAAGAGTCACATGATATTCTGACTGAGCCAGCCAGGTGGGTGGGTGCTCTAAAAGTTCTGCTTCTGACCAAGATGGAAAAATGGGGAGTGGATTTAGTCTCTAACCTAAACCAACTAAACACTGAGCAAAACATATTGAACAACAATTTTCAAGACACTGGACTTTAGGCAAAAAAGGACTGAAACAGGAAACAAAGTGAATCCTATGATTGTCCCAGCAGTGAGGGGTAATCAAGGCATGGCCGGGCAATCTCCCTCAGTTGAGGTAAAGCTGGGAGTTGGGAGGGAAGAGTATTGGAGATAAGAAAGCTATAATGACAGACATCTCCAGAGATCTTCAGAGCTGCCCCCCACCCAGAATCTTCAACTGAATACTAATCAACACATGCATGTGAGGAAACCACCCCAAAGGAGAAGATAGAACAGTACTCAGAGCTCACATGACACTAGTAGTTTCTGTCCTCCACAGCCAGACTGACAAAGCTCATAATTCACAGAACAATGAATAGAGTGCCCAGAAGGTTTTTGTCTCTATGTGGGCCATAATTAACCCTAGACTTAAGTGCTGCTCTGCTCCCATCTAAAAAAAAAAAAAAAAAAAAAAAAAAACTTTAAAAGCTAGGACTCCAGTGCAGCACATATACTAAAAGCAAGACTCAAAAGAATCAGACTATATCCCAGGGGCCTGGGTGGCTCAGTTGGTGTCCGACTCTCGATTTTGGCTCAGATCATGATCTCGGGGTTCATGAGTTGGAACCCTACATCGGGCTCTGTGCTGGCAGTGCACAGCCTGCTTTAGATTCTCTCTCTCTCTTGCTCTCTCTGCCCCTCCCCCTCCTGGTACACTTGCGCGCGTGCACTCTAACACTCTCTCTCTCAAAATAAATAAATAAACTTAAAAAAAAATTGCATTCCAGAACAAAGCTTAAGAATTTGTATAGAAAATCAGGAGTGCCTAAGTGGCTCAGTCAGTTAAGCAGCCAACTCTTGACTTTGGCTCGGGTCATGATCTCACAGTTTGTGAGTTTGAGCCCCACATCAGTATTCTCATTTTCTCCCTCTCTCTCTTCCCTTCCCCCCCCAAAATAAATAAATACATTTCAAAAAAAATAAGAATTTGTACAGAAAAATAAAAATTTGTATACCCAAAAGTTAAAATTTGCAATGTGTAGCATCCAGTAAAAAATTGACAGCCATGCAAAGCAGCAGAAAAATATGGCCCATAATTAGTAGAAAAATCAATCAACTGAATATTCGCCAAAAATGACACAACGCTAGAATTATTAGACAATTATATTAAAACAACTATGTTAGCTGCATTAAGTTTGTTAAAGATATTAAAGATATAGAAAAGATCCAAATCAAGCTTCTAGAAATTAAAGCCACACTATCTGAGATGAAAAAAAAGTTTGGATGGTATTAATAGTAGATTATACATTATAGAAGAAGCAATTGGTAAACTTGAAAAAATTAGCAATAAAAACCATCCATAGTGAAACATAAAAACAAGTTTTTTAACAATGAACAGAATACCATTTAAGACAAATTCAAGTACCTAATATAAGTTTAATTAGAGTTCCTGAAGGAAAAAGAGCATAAAGTTTACTCTCAGTGAAAATAATTTTTTTGGAATGTGGCTATTGTAATTATCCATCAGATTCAATGTCTGATGCCACTGGTTGTATATAATCATGTCCCAGCATTTGGTTTTGAAAAAAATAAATTCAGAATTTTTTAGTAGAAAAAAAAAGATTCAGAAAAAACATCTGACAAAATTCAACATCCATTTCAGGTAAAAACTCAATAAACCAGGAATAGAAAGGAATTTCCTAAACCTGATAATGGACATTAAGAAGAAACCTACACCTTACATCAAATTTAATTATGAAAGACTAATGCTTTCCCCTAAGGTTAGGAATAAGGCAATAATACTCATGTTCTATAATGTTCTATTCAAACATTACATTGGAGGTACTAGCCAGTGCAGTAAAACAAGAAAAAGAAACAAAAGCTATCCAGATTGGAAAGGGAGATGTAAAACTGGCTTTATTTGCAGACATAATTTTCTAAGTATAAAATCTAATGGACTGTTTTTTTATTCACTTTTTTTTTAATTTTAAGTAATCTCTATGCGTAACATGGGACTCGAACTCACAACCCCAAGACCAAGAATCACATGCTCTACCAACTGAGGCAGCTAGGCACTCCTAATGGATTCTATTTTTTAAAAAAGAAAAAGAGGGGCACCTAGGGGGCTCAATTGGTTGGGCATCCAAGTTTTGATTTGGGCTCAGGTCATGATCCCAGAGTCATAGGATCAAGCCCCATAATGGGGCTCTGTCCTGAGCATTGAGCCTGCTTAGGATTCTCTCTCTCTCTCTCTCTCTCTCTCTCTCTCTCTCTCCCCCTCTTGTCTCTCTTTCTAAAAAAAAAAATATACTAGAACTAATAAGTGAGTTTAGCAAGGTTGCAGAACAGAAGATATTGTTTATACTAGCAATGGAAATAGAAATTAATAATCAATACCACTTATAATAGCATCAAAATTTAAAAAATTTTCTTAACGTTTATTTATTTTTGAGACAGAGAGAGACAGAGCATGAATGGGGGAGGGTCAGAGAGAGGGAGACACAGAATCTGAAACAGGCTCCAGGCTCTGAGCTGTCAGCACAGAGCCCGACGCGGGGCTCGAACTCACGGACCGTGAGATCATGACCTGAGCCGAAGTTGGCCGCTTAACCAACTGAGCCACCCAGGCGCCCCTAGCATCAAAATGTTAAAATACTTAAAGATAAATTCAACAAAATATGTGCAAGACTTGTACTCTGAGAACTATAAAACATTGCTGAATCTGAACAAGACTTAAATAAATGGAGAGATATACTATATTCATGGATCAGAAGACAATATTGCTAAGATGTTAATTCTCCCCAAATTGCTCAGTCGATTCACAATGCAATCCCAATCAAAATCTCAACAGCCTTCTTTTATAGAAATAGATAATTCTAACTTTTTTTAAATGTGAAGAGCTTTATAGTTAAAATAACTTTGAACAATAAGAGCAAAATTGGAGAATGTCACTACTTGATTTTGAGACTTCTTATAAAGCTGCAGTAATTCAGATAGTGTGGTACTGGCATGAAATAAACAGATCAATGGAGCAGAAAAGAAAGTCTAGAAATAGACCCTCAAATATGTAATCAGGTGATTTTTTTTTTACAAAGATGTAAAAGCAATTCAGTGAAGTAAGGATAGTCTTTTCAACAAATGGTGATGGAAAATTGGATATCTGTATGCAAAAACCAAACTTTGATCCATACTTCACACCATATACAAAAATTAGCTCGAAATACTGAATACCTAAATGTAAAGCCTAAAACTATAAACTGTCTAGAAGAAAACACAAGAGAGGGGCACTTGGGTGGCTCAGTCAGTTAAGCATCCGACTCTTGATTTTGGCTCAGGTCATGATCTCACAGGTTTGTGGGATTGAGCCCCACGTCAGGCTCCCTGCTGACAGCATGGAGCCTGCTTGGGATTCTCTTTCCCTGTCTCTCTGCCCCTCCCCTGCTCATGTGCATGCATGTATACTCTCTCTCTCAAAATAAACTTTAAAAAAAAAGTAGAAGAAAACATAAGAGAAATTCTTTATGCCCTTGGGTTAGGCTAAGATTTCTTAATTTTTTTAAATTAATTAATTAATTTATTTTAAGAGAGAGCCCGAGAATGGGAGAGGGGCAGAGAGAGAGGGAGAGAGAGAGAATCCCAACAGGGATTAATGTGGGGCTCAAACTCATGAACCTTGAGATCATGACCTGAGCGGAAATCAAGAGTCTGAGCCACTCAGGCGCCCTAAGATTTCTTAATGTGATGCCAAAATCACTACCCATACAGAACAAATTGTTCCATACAGAACAATTAAAAGCTTCTGCTTTTTGAATTACATTTTTAAGAGAATGGAAGAGGGGCACCTGTGTGGCTCAGTTGGTTAAGCGTCCAACTTCAGCTCAGGTCATGATCTCATGGTTCACGGGTTTGAGCCCCGCATTGGCTCCGTGCTGACAGCTCAGAGCCTGGAGCCTTCTTCCAATTCTGTGTCTCCCTCTTTCTCTGCCCCTCTCCCACTCATGCTCTCAAGCATAAATAAATAAACATTAAAAAATAAATAAAACGTTAAAAATAAATAAACGTTAAAAAATAAATAATTCTTTCTCCCAAAAATAAATAAACGTTAAAAAAAAAGAGAGAGAGAGACTGGAACAATAAATCATTGACTAGGAAAATATGTTTTCAAGTCTACATGTCTAATAAAGGACTTATATCCAAAATCTATAAAGAATTCTCAAAACCCAGTAGTAAGAAAACACAACCCAATAAAAGTGTGGAAAATATTTGACTAGATACTTCAAAAAAGGAGATATACAAGAGGCTAATAAATAAATGAAAAAATCTGCACACTTTTTTTTTTTAAGTTTATTTATTTATTTTGAGAGAGACAGAGACAATGCGAGTGGAGGAGGGGCAAAGAGCTAAGGAGACAGAGAATCACAAGCAGGTTCTGCACTGTGAGCACAAAGCCCAGTGCGAGGCTCAAACTCACAAAACCATGAGATCATGACCTGAGCCAAAACCAAGAATCAGATGCTTACCCGACTGAGCCACCCAGGAACCCCTAAATCTGCACACTTAAAAGTCATGTATGAAGATGTTTTAGAAGGCCGTCATTGTGAGAGCATGGGCTCAAGGTACTTAGATGTTCATCACTGGGAGAATGGCTAAGTAAAATATGATGACTATTCATTATGGAATATAATGCAATGCTTAAAAGCAATGAACTACATATGTCTATACAGCAACACGAATGATTTTTTTAACATAATAGGATAGAAATAAATAAGAGGTCTAAGATTAGCTGTTCTCAGTAATTCACTTGCTTCACAGTAACAGGATTATACATCCCACTTATTGGATGAAACTTGCAGTGCTGATGTTCCCAACAGGAATACTTCTTCATCCCATTGTTAGGATTGGCTATGACTTGACAGATGCCAAGTCCAAGCTGAAGTTTTAAGAAGCATCACAATTTCTGCCAATTCTTTTGCCTTTTTCTTTTGCAAGAGAATAGCATGTCCGTCAAAAGGGTTCGTTCTTTCAGCCCAATCCTAGAGTGAGAATATGGAGGTGGAGAACTTCAATCTCCAACCCACAATTACTAACATGTAATGTGAGCAAGAAATAAATGTTTTCATAAGCCACTGAGATTTTTAAGATTGTTTGTTACGTCTGCTAACTGACTAATACAAGGTCTTTATCGTGTTACAATCTACAAAAATTAAAAACAAGGAACACATACACAAACAACACATAAGGATACTCATGTGCAAGGGCATATTCCAATAACACTAGAGTGGATGCCTATAAAACAGGGGAAGGGAACAGGAGTGGGGAATGGGATAAAAGGGGTAAAGAAACAAGCAAAAAAGAACCTTTACACAGTTTGATGATGGTATTGTGATGTATTAAGAACTGAGCGGTAGTATCAACCCAACTCTGTGCATCTGAGGCCTAAGAGACAATAAGAGGCTCTGGAGCTGGGAGTAACTGTTGGAGGAAGGTCCCAGGGGGGTTGGGAGAGAAGGGAATCTAGAATGCAAGTAGAGAAGATCAGCCTTGGGATCACCAGCTTATTCTGAGAGAGATGCTGGAAAGAAGGCTTTCTAAGGGATTCTGTTCTCAAGGTAACCTGTAGCAAAGGTGTTCTGCCAAGTGTGAGTGAGGAAGGGGGCTTCAAGAGAGAAATAAGAGAATAATAAATTCCTTTTTTCTCAAAGAATTTATATTCTAGTGAAAAGACAATATTGACATTCTCCAGGCCTGATATGTTCATTTCCCCATTTTTGTATATACAATCCTATCCATTTCTTAAGGCCAAGGTCAAAATCTACCTCTTTCAGAAAGACCTTCTGATCTCTAATACCCCTCCCCTAAATAAACCTAGAAATCACTCTTCCATATGCTGAATATCCATAGCACACATGTTAAGTTGTATTTGTTTTTCTTCCTCCCAGCAGACTGAAGGATCCTTAAGACCAGTATTATCTGGCAGGTAAACTGCCTTACACACAAAGGGTATTCAAAAACTGTCTGTAGAGTAAGTGTAAATAGTAGTTAAAATGTCAGACAGCAAATTATATAAGTGATAAATCAATGAGCCAAATAACCAATGTGACAGAATTTCAGAAGAGGCCAAAACATTTTGAGCAGATCAAGAAAGGCTACATGGAGGGGCACCTGGGTGGCTCAGTCGGTTAGGTGTTCAACTTCAGCTCAGGTCATGGTCTCACGGTTTGTGAGTTTGAGCCCCGTGTCGCAGGCTCTGTGCTGACAGCTCAGAGCCCGGAGCCTGCTTCAGATTCTGTGCCTCCCTCTCTCTGACCCTCCCCTGCTTGTACTCTGTCTCTCTGTCTCTCTGTCTCTCTCTCTGTCTCTGTCTCTCTCAAAAACAAATAAGCATTTTAAAAAATCTTCAAAAAAAAAGATAAAGGAAATGCTACATGGAGCAGGGCCTTGAAAGATGAATACAATTCTGCTAACTAGGTAAACACAGGAAGAGTATTCCAGGCTAAGGGAAAAGTGTAAGCAAGGGTGAAGAGTTAGGAAGATATAGGAAGATATTTAAGTTAGACTCCTAACTCACATAGCATACCAAAAATAAATTCCATATTATTAGAGATTTAAGTGAAAGAACATAAGAGTATTGGGAAAAAAATTAGGAGATTAGTTTCATAATTATAGGAGTAGACAATACCTTCCTGTGTAAGATAGTAACCTTGAAGTCACAACATAGTTTTATGACAAGTCACCATGAACAAAATTGAGATGAAAAAAAGAAAAGAGTAGGGGAGAAATTTGTAACATATATGACAAAGATTTGTATTCCATAACATGTAAAGAAACTTTTATAAATCAATATGAAAAGAAACTCAAGACTTCTGGTTTCTGGTCTGGCATGTAAGAAGCTTGGAAGCTGTCGCTTGGTCCTAACAAGTAAAAAGTTGAACATATGGAAAAATCCACAAATCTTAAATCCATCAGAAAAGTGAGGTCACAGGGCAGACCAGTGCCCATGAAATTGGAGAGGCAGGTGAATACAGATAATCAGATAATACAGATAATACAGATAATCAGACCTCCACAGGAAACAGTGCCAGGGAAACCTAAATAGGTAAGCTTAGACTGTAATTGACAAATTGCTAGAGGTTGTCAGTATGACAAGTCTGAGACTTAAAAACTCCAGGAGAATCCAGTGATAGGGGAACCCTCCCCCACCCCCCACACTGTTGTGAGTTTTACCTTCAGGAGCTTGACCTGATTCTCAGAGTGAATATTAGAGAAAGATTCCCTCCAGTTTCCAGCAGGGAGAATGAGAAAGTAATCACTTTGAAATACACCAGAGCGTTTTGTTCTTAAGGAAGCCTTCCCTAAGGAGAAACTATTTTACCAGAGCCTAAACTGCTGGTGTTTTCAGACCCTAACCAAACTGGGGAAAAGAAACTGAGGAAATGAAAAATTCTAGCCCACTCTACTTTTCCATGTGGAAGAAGGGAAATACCCCATTCCAACCCACTCTATCCATTCTTTCCCACCTAAGCAGAGGAAGAAAACTATGAGAAACACTTGTAAAGTTCACAGTCTAGAGGAAAAGGCTCATTAAAAGACTGCAACCTGATCAGAGGACTCTCAAATGTTTCTCCATATCCCACAACTCACCACAACCTTACTGAAGGCTTATTTACAGAAGTTCCTTTTACCTCATGTCCAGCTATTAAGAAAAAAATTACAACATAATAAAAGGGTAAGAAATACATTTTGAAGAGACAGAGATTCAAAGATTCATCCAAAACAGACTCAGGCATGGCAGAGATGTTGGCAGGGAATTTAAAACAACTAGGATTAATATGCCATGGGCTGAGGGGCACCTGAGTTCGTGAAGCGTCCAACTCTTGACTCCGGCTCAGGTCATGATCTCACAGTTCTGAGATGGAGCTCCACATCTGGCTCCGTGCTAGGCATGGAGCCTGCTTAACATTCTCTTTCTCTCCCCTCTGGCCCTCTTCCACCCTCAAAAAATATACTAAAGGCTCTAATGGATAAACAGTAGGCAATAATAGATGGGCAATGTAATTACCTAGGTATGTAATCTTCCAACTGCATAAAATCAACCAACCATACAGAAAACATCTTGAGAGAAGTCAGAGGAAGAAACCACCTTACCGATTGAGGAGCAAAGATAAAAATTACATCTGACTTTTTTTCAGAAACTATTCAAGCAAGAAGAGAACACAGTGAAATATTTAAAATGTTGAAAGTAAAAAAACCCACCAACATAAAATTCTCTACCCTGTGAAATTATCCTTCAAAAATGAAGGAGAAATGAAGACTGTCTCACATAAACAAAAATTGAGAGAATTTGTTGCCAGTATACTTGCCTTGTAAAAGAAGTTCTTCTTAAGCCACCTGGGTGGCTCAGTTGGTTAAGCGTCCAACTTTGGCTCAGGTCATGATCTCATGATTCGTGGATTCAAGCCCCACATCGGGCTCTGTGCTGACAGCTCAGAGCCCACTTCAGATCCTCTGTCCACCCTCTTTCTGGCCCTCCCTGCTCTCTCTCTCTCTAAAAAATAAAATAAACTTTTAAAACTTTAAAAATAAATAAAAGAAGTTCTAAAAGAACTTCTTCAGAAAAGGGAAATGATATGAGTCAGAAACTCAGATCTACATAAAGAAGAGTATCAGAAAAGAAAATAGGTGAAAGTCAAAAATTTTTATTTTTCTTATACTTAATTGATCTAACAAAAGTTTGTTCAAAATAATAGCATTAATGTATTTGAGTATGTCTGCTTAAATACATACATATGCTTATGTACGCTTAAATATAAGTGAAATGAATGACACAATGATGCAAAGGACAGGAGGGAAGAATGAGGATGATTGTGTTATTAAAAGATACTCATATTACCTGTGCAGCCAAATTGTGTTATTTGCAAGTGGACCTGGATTAGTTATAAGTGTATATTGCAAACTCTAGGGTAACCATAAAAAAAAGTATAATTGTTATGCTAAGAAAGGACAGAGAATGGAATCATATAAAATGTTCAATTAAAACCACAAAAAGGTAAGGGGTGCCTGGGTGGCTCAGTCAGTTAAGCGTCCAACTCTTGATTTCAGCTCAGGTCGTGATCTAATGTTTCGTGAGCTTGAACCCCACATCAGGCTCCACAGTGACAGCACGAGCCTCTCTGGGATTCTCTCTCTCCCTCTCTCTCTGCCCCTCCTCTGCTCTCTCTGTATCTCAAAATAAATAAACTTAAAAAAAATATTTTTAAATAAATAAAAATAAAACCACAAAAGGCATAAAAAGAGCAGAAGACAAAAATAAGAACAAAGAACAAGGCAACAAATAGAATACAGAAACAAATATCCAATTATATCAATAGTCACTTTAAATGTCAGTGGTCTAAATATACCAATTAAAAGACAAAGATTGCCAGAGTGGATAAAAAAAGAAGACCATCTGTATGTTGTCTACATGAAATCCATTTTAATTATAAAGACACAGATGAAAAGTAAATGGATAAAGGGGGTACCTGGGTGGCTCAGTCAGTTAAGCATCCGCCCTTGGCCCAGGTCATGATCTCACGGTTCATGGGTTCCCGCATCAGGCTATGTGCTGACAGCTTGGAGCCTGGAGCCTGCTTCGGATTCTGTGTGTGTGTCTCTCTCTCTGCCCCTCATCTGCTCGTGCTCTGTCTCTCTCTATCCTAAAAACAAATAAACATTAAAAAAAAAAAGTAAATGGATAAAGAAAGCTATATCACGCTGACACTAATTTTAAAAACCAGAAGTTGCTACATTGATTTCAAACAGAGCAGACATCAAAGTAAGAAAAATTACCAGGGATAAAGAGAGGTATTACATAATAATAAAGGGGCCAACTTTCCAAGAAGACTTAGAAATCCTTAATATGTGTGTGCCTAACAACACAGCATCAAACACAGCATCAAACTACATCAGAAAAAATTGATAGAACTGCAAAGAAAAATAGATTTCAAATCACAGTTGGACATTTCAACACCAGACTATCAGAAATAGACAGATACAGCAAGCAGAAAATCAGTACGGACATAGTTTAATTCAACAGCAATATCAATCAATTGGTTATAATTTACATCTATTGACCACTTCATCTAACAACAGCAGAATGTACATTCTTCTCAAGTTCACATGGAACATTCACCAAGATAGACTACATTCTTGGGCCATAAAACACACATCAAAAAAAATTTTTAGGGGCGCCTGGGTGGCTCAGTCGGTTAAGCGGCCGACTTCGGCTCAGGTCATGATCTCGCGGTCCGTGAGTTCGAGCCCTGCGTCGGGCTCTGTGCCGACTGCTCAGAGCCTGGAGCCTGTTTCCGATTCTGTGTCTCCCTCTCTCTCTGACCCTCCCCCGTTCATTCTCTGTCTCTCTCTGTCTCAAAAATAAATAAACGTTAAAAAAAAAAAATTTTTTTTTTTTAAATAAAAATAAATAAATAAATAAATAATTTTTAGGGGCACCTGGGTGGCTCAGTCGGTTAAGAATCCAACTCTTGATCTTGGCTCAGGTCATGATCTTACGGTTCGTGAAATCGAACTGCACATGGGCTCTACACTGACAGTGTAGAGCCTGCTTGGGATTCTCTCTCTCCTCTCTCTCTCTGCCCCTCACCAATCCCTCTCTTTCTCTCAAAATAAATAAATAAACTTTAAAAAAATTTATTTATTTTTGAGAGAGAGAGAGAGAGACAGAGCGTGGGCAAAGAAGGGGCAGAGAGAGAGTGAGACACAGAATCTGAAGCAGGCTCCAGGCTCTGCACTGTCAGCACAGAGCCCAACATGGGGCTTGAACTCATGACTGCAAGATTGTGACATGAGCTAGGTTGGACACTTAACCAACTGAGCCACCCAGGTGCCCAAAATAAATTTTTTTAATATAAATCATGCCCGAAGCAGTTTTTTTTTCTAGATATGTCTCCTGAGGCAAGGGAAACAAAATCAAAAATAAACTATTTGGACTACATCAAAATAAAAAGCTGCATAGTAAAGGAAACAATCAACAAAACTAAAAGGCAACCTACTTAATGGGAGAAGATATTTGCAAATGATATATCCAATAAAGGCTTAGTATCCAAAATACATAAAGAACTTATAAAACTCAGTTCCTAAAAAATGAATGATCCAATTAAAAATGGACAGAAGATATAAATAGACATTTCTCCAAATAAGACATCCAGATGGCCGATAGACATATAAAAAGATGTTCATCATCACTTATCATCAGGGAAATGTAAGTTGAAGCCAAAATATCATCTCACACCTGTTAGAATGGCTCTTATCAAAAAGACAAGAGATAGCAAGTGTTGGCAAGGACTCGGAGAAATAGGAACCCTCGTGCACTGTTGGTGGGAATGCAAACAGGTGCAACCACTGTAGAAAACAGTGGCGGTTCCTCAAAAAGTTAAAAATAGGACTACTCTATGACCCAGCAATCACACTACAGGGTATTTACCCAAAGAATACAAAAACACTAATTCAAAGAGATACCTGCACCCCTATGTTTATAAGCAATTTTATTTACAATGGCCAAGATACGGAAGCAGCCCAAATGTCCAGTGATTGATGAATGGATAAAGAAGATGTGGTATATATACAATGGAATATTATTCAGCCATAAAAAGGAATGAAATCTTGCCATTTGCAATGATGTGGAAAGAACTAGAGAGTATAAGGCTAGCCAAATCTGTCAGTCAGAGAAAGACAAATACCATATGATTTCAATCATATGTAGAATTTAGGAAACAAAACAAATTAACATAGGGAAAGAAAGAAAGAAAGAAAGAAAGAAAGAAAGAAAGAAAGAAAGAAAGAAAGATAAAAGAGGCAAACCAAGAAACAGACTCTTAACTATACAGAACAAACTATGGTTACTGGCAGGGACATGGTGGGGGATGTGTTAAATAGATAATGGATATTAAGGAGGGCACTAGTGATGAGCACTGGGTGTTGTATGTAAGTGATGAATCACTAAATGCTACACCTGAAACTAATATTATACTGTATATTAACAGACTGGAATTTAAATAAAAACTTGAAAAAAATTTTAAAAATAAACCCAAGTGTAGATGCAAAACAAAAACGAAAACAAAAACAAACAACAGAAAAAGCACAACCCTATGCCCACAAATCGGATAGCCTGGATGAAATGGACCAACTCCTTAAAAGATACAATCTGCCAAATTTTACATTCAAAAAATAGATGTTCTGAATGGCCTATATCTATTAAAGAAATTTAGTCAATGATTAATAACCATCCAACATAGTAAATACCAGGCTCTGATGGGTTCACTGGTGAATTATACCAAACACTTCAGGACAAAATTATATCAGCTCTCTATAATCTCTTCCAGAAGAAAGAAACAGAGGGAATACTTCCTAAATCATTCTATGAGGCCAGTATTACCCTAATACCAAAACCAGAGAAAGACAGTACAAGAAAACTACAGACCATTATCTATCACGAACATGGATGCAAAAAACCGTAATGAAACTTTATCAAATCAACAATGTAGAAAAAGAATTACACACCATGACCAAGTGGGATTTATCCCAAGTATGTAAGGTTGGTTTAACATTGATAAATCAATGAGTATAATATATCACATCAACAAGCTAAAGAAGAAAGATCACATGATCATATTGATAGATGCAGAAAAAACACTTGTCAAAATCTAATACCCATTCATGATAAACAAGACTCTCAGAAAATGAAGACTTCACCAAGACATATTACATAAAATGGTCAAAAACCAAAGACAATGAAAAACTTTTAAAAGAAGCAAGAAAAAAAACAACTTGACTCATACAAGTGTACCCCAATAAGGCTATCAGTGGATTTCTCAGCAGAAATCTTGCAGACTAAAAAAGAGTGGGATGATATGTTCAAAGTACTAAAAGAAAAAAAAAAACTGCCAACCAAGAGTACTCTACCCAGCAAAGCTGTCCTTCAGAAATGAAGGAGATAAGACTTTCCTAGACAAACAAAATCCGGGGGAATTTATCACCTCTAGACTTGCCTTATAAGAAATGATAATAGAAGCTTTTAAGCTGAAATGAAAGAATGCTAATTAGTAACATGAAAACCATTGAAGTGTAAAACTCCCTGGCAGGGGCACCTGGGTGGCTCAGTCAGTTAAGTGTCTGACTCTTGATTTGTGCTCACATCATGATCTCATGGGTTCATGAGTTTGAGCCCTGCTTTGAACACAGAGCCTGCTTAAGATTCTCTGTCTCCCTCTATCTCTGCCCCTACCCCACATATGTGCGTGCACTCTCTCTCTCTCTCTCTCTCTCTCTCAAAATAAATAAATAGACATTAAAAAACCCTCACTGGTAAAAGTAAGTACAGAGTCAAGTTCACAATACTCTATTGTCTATTTAATGGTGGTATGTAAAGCAATTAACTCTTGTATAAAGGTTAAAAGGCATATTATTAATAGCTGTAGCTAAAATAATTTTTTAATGGATACATGTAAATTGTGACATCAAAAACATAAAATGAGGGGCACCTGGGTGGCTCAGTCAGTTGGGCGTCTGACTTTGGCTCAGGTCATGATCTCTTAGTTCATGAGTTTGAGCCCCATGTCTGTGCTGACAGCTCAGAGCCTGGAGCCTGCTTCAGATTCTTTGCCTCCCTCTCTTATGCCCCTCCCCCAATCGCATTCTCTATCTCTCTCTGTCTCTCTCTCTCTGTCTCAAAAATAAATAACTATTAGAAGAAAAAAGCATAAAATAAGGGGGCTATGAAAGGGTAGAATTTTTCTCTGTGATCAAAGTTATCAGTTTAAAATAGACTGTTAAAACTATAAGATGTTTCATGTAATCCCAGTAATAATGAAGCAAAACCTACAGCAGATACATAGAAGATCAAGATACAGAAAACAAAGCATACCAGTATAACTATAATATCACAGAGGAAGACATCAAGAGAGGATAAAATAAAGGAATGACAAATAGCCAGAAAACAATGAACAAGAAGTCAATAATAAGCCCTTACCTATCAATAATTACTTCAAGTGTAGGGGCGCCTGGGTGGCTCAGCTGGTTAAGCATCTGACTTCGGCTCAGGTCATGATCTCATAGTCTATGAGTTCGAGCCCCACATCAGGCCCTGTGCTGGCAGCTCAGAGCCTGGAGCCTGCTTCAGATTCTGTCTCCCTCTCTCTCTGCCCCTCCCCTGCTCACTCGGTGTCTGTCTGTCTCTCTCAAAAATAAATATACATTAAAAAAAATTTTTAAATTACTTTAAATGTAAATGGACAAATACTCAAATCAAAAGACAGAGTGGCTGAATGGATTTTTAAAAAACAAAAAAGACCCAACTATATGCTGCCTTCAAAAGATTTCAGCTTTAAATCTTTATATTGGCAGCAAGTAAAGGGATAGAATAAGATATTTTTGCAACTGGAAACCAAGAGAGAGTAAAGGTGGTTATACTTTTATCAGACAAGATAGACATTAAGTAAAAAACTAACAAGGCACAAAGAAGGTCATTATATAATGATAAAGGGATCGACTCATCAAGAGGCTATAACAACTATAAATATATATGCACCCAACATCAAAGTGCATAAGTATATTAAACAAATATCAACAGATCTGAAAGCAGAAATAGACAGCAATGCAAGAATGGAAGGTGATTTCAATGCTCCACTTATGTTAGTGGATATATCATCCAGACAAAAAATTGATAAGGAAATATAAGACTTGAAGTACGGTTTAGACCAAATGGATCTAACAGACATATATATAACATTCCATCCAACAGCAGCAGAACGCTCATTCCTCTCAAGTGCACGTAGAACATTCTCCAAGATAAATCATGTGTCAGGTCACAAAACAAGTCTTAACAAACTTAAAGTTGAAATCTTAACAAGGAACTTTGATCACAGTGGTATAGCACAAGAAGAAAACTGAAAAAGTCACAGATATGTCGAAATTAAATAATATGCTCCTGATCAGTCAATGGATCAAAGAAGAAATCAACAGGGAAATCAAAAAATATTAAGAGACAAAAGAACATTGAAACACAATATACCAATATGGGATGCAGCAAAAGCAGTTCTGAGAGGAAAGTTTGTCACAATAAATGCCTACATTAAGAAAAAAAGAAAGACCTGAAATAAACAACCTGACTTGACACCTGAAGAAATCAGAGGAAGAAGAGGGAGAAGAAGGAGGATGAGGACGAGGAGGAGGGGGAGGGAGGGGAGGAGGAGAAGAAGAGGAAAAGAACTAAGCCTCAGGTTAGCAGAAATAAATGAAAGAGAGATTACAAACACAATAGAAAAGGTCAGCAAAACTAAAAGTTTTTCTTTAAGATAAACAAAGTTGACAAATCTTTAGCTAGACTAATGGAAAAAGGAGAAAAGATTCAAACAAATAAAACTAGAAACAAAAGAGGAGACATTACAGGGGATACCATAGAAACACAAAGGATCAGAAGGGACAACTGTGAACAATTATATACCAAGAAATTGGATAACCTATAAATAATGGATAAATGCTTAGAGACATACAATCTACCAAGACTGAATCATGAAGAAACAGGAAATATGAATAGATCTATAACTAATAAGGAAGTTGAATCAGGAATCAAAAATCTCCCAACAAAGAAAAGTCCAGGACCAGATGGCTTTACTGGTGAATTGAACGAAACATTTAAAGAACTAAGGCCTTCTCAACTCTTCCAAAAAACTGATGAGGAAGAAACACTTCCAAATTCATTTTACAAGGTTATGATTACCCTGATACTAAAGCCAGACAAGGACACTGCATGGAAATTACAGGCCAATATTCCTGATGAACATAAATGCAAAAATCATCAACAAAATATCAGCAATCTGCATTCAAACAGCACAATACAAGGATCATATCTCATGGTCAAGTGGGATGTATCCCTTTGTGGCAAGAATGGTTCAACAGGTGTGAATCAGTGTGAATCTCATGATTACACTGGGATTAAGGGGAGGGAAATCACAGAGGAGTAGTGTCATTCTCATCCCATCATATCCAGGGTACATATTATCAACAGGACTTTTCGCTGTTGATGTTGACTGTGATCACCCAACTGAGGTTTGTCAGCTTTCTGCACTGTGAAGTTACTCCCCACCACCCCTGCCCTTTTCTGTTCTGTACTCTTGGAGGGAGGTCACAACCTGGAGCCCACACTGGAGGAGTAGCTACATAGATTATTTGGAATTCTTCTGCATGCGGTATTTGTCTCTCCTCCCCTTGTATTTATTTATTCATTTATTTATATCAGTAGGGATCCGTGCATGTTTATTTATACTTTAGGTTATAATCCAAAACGATTTTGTTGCTCCAATTGTCCAGCTTTGGCCACTGGGAGCACTCTCTGATGGCTCCTGTGTTCCTTGTCATTTTTCACAGGGATGGCTATAACCTCCATAAATAAAAGGTCTGTGGGGTCCTTAATAATTTTTGAACGTAAAAGGGATCTGAGAACAAAGTTTGAGAACTGGAGCTCTAAAGGACCCTCCACTTGACCCCAACACCACGTGTGGGCGTGGCTCTGCAGGAGCAGAGGCCACACTCGCGCACCCACGGGGACACCGACTTCCCCGTGCCACGCACTCCGTCCAAAGGTTTTCTCCCAGTCTGCAAACGCACGAGCGCCCACTCTGACAAAGCTCATCCTGCCGTGCCTTTCTAGAAAAGGCCACTGCGGGGCGCGCGGCCCACAGTGAGTCACGCACCAGCAAGTCGGGAAGGGACAGGCATGTTGGCGGACTCAGCGCTTTCCTCCGCAGAGCCGGGGCCCTGGCCCGGCCGGCCCATCGGTCTCACTCCCCTCCAGGCTCAGCCGGTTTGCCCTCCCGGGCCACCTAAGGCGTGCAGGTGTGACGGCCGCGGACAAGAGCGCTCCTGCGGCAGTGGCGGGGCGCGTGAGAAGAAGCCGCCGGGTTCCTCGTCCTCCCAAGGGCTCCCCAGTGCCCTCCACCTGCCGGTCCCTGCTGAAAGCGGCCGGACAGCTCCCGGGCCGGCCCCGCTTCTGCCCTTATCCTCTGGGGCCCGGCTGGCTGGGCCCGGCCGACCCTTTCTCCAGCGAGCGCCAGGCAGACAGAGATAACCGGCTGCAGCTGGAGACCCGGCTAATTGATACAATAAGTTCTGTAATTGCCTCGAAAATAAGGTAATGATTTGGCAGAGGGAATGCTTTGATCTTATCAGCCAAGAAAGACCTCTCCAAATGAAACTTCAGAGGGACTGGAGGCCTCCAACTCCGAGTGTGAAACCCAGGGACCGTCTACTCCCCACCCCCAACCCGCCCTTGCCCCTATGTCCCCTGTGCCCTGCCTTACACTCCAGGCTTTCCAGGCTTTTCAAGAAGGGATGGAAGAAGCAGACTTTTCCTAGACTAAAATATAACATTCGCACATATGCCAGGGGTTATGTATGGAGAAGGAAGGGGTGGCTTCCAGCCCTTGGGATGCTGTAAAAAGGATTGGGTGGGTGGGGCAGACTGGGATTATGAGAACCCTGATTTGGCTCAAGCCTGATGAGGTTTCTTATAGAGTGAGGGCTGCTGATTTTGAGGTTTTCAGGCAGGAGGGGGTACCCAGAGGGAGAAGAACCTTAGTCTTGCTTTCTCCAAGAATCTGCACACACACACACACACACACACACACACACACACACACACACACCCTTGCTCTGCACTGTGGGTGTCCCTGTCTGGCAGGGGCCCCAGCACAAAGAGGATTAGAGAGATGAGCTAATCTGGTTTGTGTGCCAGACATGGCCCCAGAAAGGGCCCTTGTCTACCCTGATGTTTGAGGGGGTGAAGGAGTGAGGAGTCCTCCTCCTTTTGGGGCCTGCTGGCTGACAGTATCAAAGACTCCTTCCCACTGGGGGTCCAAAGGATGCTGGAGTCCTAACTTCAGGGTCAAATCTAGGGAGCAAAGAAGCAGAGGCCTTGGAGAACAGGATGGGCTGTCCTACAAGAAACAAGAGAGAAAGAGAGAGACAGAAATTGGCCCCCATGGAGGGAACTAGATGTCCACCCCACTTGTCTTGCCAGTGAGGAAACTGAGGCCAGGAGTGCAAAAGTGACCTTCGGAATCATGGAAATCAAGAAAGCTCAGGAAAAGCGTCTCAGGGCTCCTTGTGCAAGCAGCAGGCTCGGAATCACGCATGGCTGGGTTGAGGGAAAACGGTTTTTCTGATTTCTTTCAGTCCACTGTGCTTTGCACCGTGTTGCAGGGCCTATGGAGGAAGGTGTGAGAAAGAGACGAACAGAGACAAAGAGAAACAAAGGTACACACAGAAAAATACAGAGGGGGACACAGACACACAGAGGGAGTCAGAAAAGACATGGAGAGTGAAAGACAAGAGAGAGACATAAAGAGAAAGAGATTCATAAAGAGAAAGATGGAGAGAAGTTCAGACAGAGGGCAAAAGGCCAGCAGACACAGACACACAGAAAAGACAAACGAAGACAGAGAGACAAACATAGAAAGACAGGAATGGACACAGCATGATAGAAATAGGAGCCAGACGGAGACAGACCTAGAGAGACACAGAGAGGACATGGGGAGAGAAAGAAGCAGAGCAAAGTGAGGAAGGCAGAGTGGGAGGGAGGAAGATAGTGGGCTCTGCAGATTTGTGTCCGCTGGAAGCAAACCTCGCTTCCAGATCATTCTAGGACCCAGAACAGGTGGTGGGGAGAGAAAGAGAGCTCAGTGTTATTTGATACAGGCAGATTGGGAGAGGGTGGCTGGGGGCAAAGTGGGAACCATTCTCCCTTGGGGTTAGGCTGGTCAGTGACCACCCAGAATCCCAGCAGCACACCCACTGGCCTCACACAGAACCTGGGCCACCAGCCCAGGATGGCTGTGAGCCCGCCTACCGCCTGGCTCCAGTCTGATTACAGCCAAAACACTAAAAGGCTCCAGACCCCCTTGCCCCGCCCCCATGGTCCCGCCTCCCCAAGCCTCTGCCCTTCCTTCCCCTTCTCCCCTAGCTCACTGTTTCTCCCAGTCCCCTTGGGAGAGGAATCTACTCTCCTGTTTGGCCACTGGCTGGGAGGAAGAGGGTCCCTGTCTCTGGCCTGCCCCACCGAGCCCCCTTCACTGGTTTGGGCTGGATGCTCCTTCCCTCCAAAGCCCTCTTGGCCTGGCCTCTTTGAGACACGTTCCATGCCTCGCCTGGGAGCTCATAAATACCAAGGAGAGGCCAGTCAGGCGGTGTGCAAAGTGTAGATTCCCCCACTCCACCCCCCTTAAAAGCCCCTGTGTTCTTCCCAAGCTCCCTCCTCTTCCCTAGACACCTGCATGGGGTGGCTGGGGAGGGAGAGACAAGGTGGGGGCACGGAGGCCTGTGTGAACCTGGCCCCATTTCAAATAAGACTTGCCTCGGTCTGCAAAGAAAGCTCAGGAAAAGCGTCTCAGGGCTCCTTGTGCAAGCAGCAGGCTCAGGAATTCCTTGACTCCCATCCAAACCTCCCCCCAGCCCCTTCTTGGCCTTTCTCTCTGCTCATTACCATCCACATCACCTCCCACCCACCAGGAAAGAGAGAAGGTCATCACCAAAGGGGTCCAGGGAAGGGGGAATCTCCTCCTCGGGGGGTCAACCAGGGTAGAGTAAGAGCTGTTTACCCACACCACCCGAACTCCCCTTAGCTCATCTCCACTCCCATCCAAGGGCCAGTAAAAACTCAAAATCATTCAGCCTCACGCAGCTGAGAAGAGAGTGAAGGAAGTCCCCATGGAGGAGCAGAGCATGAGGTTAGATATCAAGGGTGAGGGGGGAGACCCTTCTCCTTTGGGCAGCCACTTTTGAGAAGGCAGGGGGCTACGGTGCCACCTGGAGGAAGAAGGGTGACTGGCTCTGCTGGTTGCCCCAGGGAATCCAGGATTCTCGGGGAGCCGGGATTCTTCCCCAAGGCCTCTGTTGACACTGCCCACTAAATCTGCGGTATGCAGCCTCGAACAGCAAAGCCTAGTGAACCACTTCTCGGGTGGCTTTATTGTATTTGCAAGAAAACACCTTGGAATAAGACCCTTTGTCTCCTTCTGTGTCATTTAGGATGCTCTGGCCAGTGCTGGGCATACAGCAGGTGTTCAATAAGTGCCAACCTGACTCTATGCAGTGCCCTCCAGACGAGAACTTGACTCCCAAATTAGTGACTCCTCCCCTGCCTCCCATTAGGGTGGAGTGAGGGTAGGGGTGGGAGGGAGGAGCAGGTCAGGCACTAGCCTGAGCCTCTGGCCTTGACCCTCGGCCTGGAAGCCCCACAACAGGCCCTCGCGTGAGGAGCTGAGCTCTCCAGTAGCGTCTAGGACCTTGAGACTGAAAGTTTATTTTGAGATATGAAGTCCAAAGTGGCAGATCCCAGAAAACCTCTTCTCTGGCTCCGTATTTGTTCTCTAGTTAAGTGGTTGAGTGCAGCTCTTGCAGGCAGCTGGCTCCTGCAGCCTGGGGTTCCTCCTGGGGAGCCAGGGGGCTCGGAGGGGAGGGGAGGAAGACGAGGAAGGAGCAGAGCCTCATCTTGGGTTGTCCACTCTACAGCAAAGGTATCCTGTAAGCACTGGGGAGAAGTCTTGTCCCCTTATCCGCTGCCCTCCCTCTTCGAGCTGCTGATATTTCTGGGGGCCTCCTTAGCTCAGCAACATGCTTTAATAGTTGAGCATCTATGTTGTGCCAAGACACGGTCCCACTTGACTGTGAAGACAGCTGAAGCCAAAGAAGGGGCCTCAGAAGTGAGTCTGGGGCCCAAGTGGGTGAGTCTGCACGGTTAGGGCTGATGTGATCATCTCCAGCCCACCCCACAACCTCGGGCCCATATGTAGAAACAAACACAGGGCCAGAGTCACACCCAGGCCTAAGCACACAGGGGAGTCTGGGAGAGGCTGCCCCAGCTTGCAGACCTTATAGACTGCTGCCCAGCATCAGGGTGGGGCTGGGCTGGGAGGAGGTGAAAGAGTGGTCCAAGGAGAGGGGCCCGGCCAGGAAGGAGCCTGGGCCCACTCCTTTCTCACCTGTCCCTCTCAGGGAAGCTCGACAGAGAGTCTGCTTTTTGAGAGTCTTTTTGATGAAACACAAGGGCTGCTGGATACTTTCAGACTCAGGGAAAGGAGAGAAGGGGAGGGAAGGGTCAGCTGGTTGGTAGGGAGGGATGTGGCTGCATGCTGGCCCTGCTTGGTCTCGGCAGTCAACCCTCTCCCACTCCTATGCAACTCCAGTCCAGCCCCCAATTTCAACCCTTATGCCCCACCCCATAGGACTTGGGCCACCCTGGCTACCTAGCTGAACTCCTCTCCTTCCCCCAGCTCCTTGCTGCCGCCATGCCACCCTTTGCACACCAGCGCATACCCACCATAGTGTCTCTGTGTTGGCTGTACCCTCTGCTGCGAATGCTCTCCACCAAAAATCTGCCCGGCTTGTTCCCTGGCCTCCTCAAGTCTTTGCTTGAATGTTGCCTTAGTGAGCCTACCTTCATCATCCTAGTTACAACTCTGTCCTTCCCACTGCTCTTACTCCTTTCTAACATACTATATGTTTTACTTATGATGTATACTGTGTATTGTCCATGTTATCCCCGTAGAAGGTAAACTCCATGAGGGCAGAAAGTGTTTTGTTTTGCCTTGTTCACTAGCAGACTGTTCTAGCACAGTCTGGCACTGGTAAGGAGTAGATAAATATTTGTTGAATTAATGAAGGCACTTTGGCCCCTGCCACAGAAAGTAAGGTAGAGAGGTAGGGAGAGGGGATAAAGGTCCTTCTGAGCCCTTCCCCCCCCCCCCCCATATCTGCCCCTGGGATGTCTGCAGCTGCGCGGTGTCCACTCACACTCAGGCGGCTCTAACACCCCACCCCCATCGCCACCCCACCGGCAGGCCCCCAACCAAGAACTGACAGTGAGTTTGGGGTTGAGGAGGATGGGCAGTTTCCAGAGCATTGTTTACACCAGGGCTTTACAGTTTAGATAAATCATGGGGAGAGGCATAAAGACACTTGGGAATGAGGGGTTAGACAGGAGAAACTGAGGCTGGAGAAGAGGTCAGGCCACTTCCCAACTCTCCAAGTTGGAAGGCCGGGGCCACTCTGATCCCAAAGGTTCTACCAGCCTGCCTGGTAAGTGCGGGGAGAGAAGAGGGGTGTCACCGTCAGCAGTCAGCCCCTCCCCACCCCTTCCTGATTTACCACGCCCCGGGGCGGTGTGCAGGGGTGGGATGGGTGACGGAGGGGGTGAGGGAGCAGCAGGGAGGAGGAAAGGCGAGGGAGAGAAATGGCTCCGGGTCTTCCACTCTCAGCAGGACCCCCACCCTGGCCTCTGGTTCGGGAAAGCCGCCCAGCTGTTTCTGATTCTTTCCTGCTTGCAGCCCCGCCCGAGGGGGTGGGGGACCGCAGCACTGGGGTAGCCGGGAGAGACTAAGTTCTGCTCAGCCGGGGCGGTAAAGGGCGGGGAGTCCTTGTCCGGTCCGCAGGTGTGTCCCCTCTGCTTCTACCATCGATTCCCGGTCCACAGGCCAGAGGGGAGCATCGGGGCCGAAAGGCGGGCGTGAACCAGGTCTAAACATTGTTTGCGTGCAGGGGGTGCGGTGGGCAGTGGGTCGGAGGAACGAGGAGCAACAAGCCCTAGATGAGAGAAGCCCCTACCTGAAGCCGACTGCCCAAAGAGCCCCAGTTGGCAACGTTGAACGGGAGTTAAGATCCTCCCGCAACTCCCCGTGACAGAGGTTCTACCCATTTCACAGAAGCGCAAGAACCGAGAGAGGACCGAGGAAATGAGTGCATGCTCAGTGGCTCAGCTCCGGTGTCACTGTAGGTTAGAGAACAGAGGGGAAGTGTCTGCGGTCTCCTCACTCTGCGCTCCTGGCCATCACCCACAGAAGTTAAGGGTTGCCAATTGAAGGGCGCTAGGACCCGGTGGCGCTGCGTCGGCCAGGATTGGGCGCTACGGGTTCTGAAGGGCTCCCCCGCACCCCGTCGCGGCCCGCCGAAGCAGGTGAGGGCGCGGCGCGGTGCTCCGCGGAGAGCCGAGGGGCGGAGGGGGCCGCCACACCTAGGGCGCTGCGAAGCGCCCGGGGCTGGCGCGGGCGGAGCCGCCCAGAGGGCCGCGCGTGTCCCCGGCCTCGGCCCCGCCCCGCGCCGTCCAATGAGAGCCCGCGGCCGAGGGGCTGTCCGCACACACTCTGCCCGCAGCCCTACTCCGCGCCACCGACCCCCTGACACCGCGCCCAGCGCCGGGTTAGCGCGTCCCAGACCCGGGGCTCCGCGCGCCGCCGTCGGCTTCCGGAACCCGTTCCCTGAGCCCCTCTCCGGGACCCTGCGCCCCGGCTCCCGGACTCCAGGTGCTCCTGGGTGCCCCGCCGCCGGGCCCTATGGCCCCCCAAGGGGGTGAGGTAGGAGCAGCCTGAGTACCCCGAGCCGGTGCCCCGTCCACGCCCCTCCGGGTCGCGCGGCGGGAGTCATCGGGGAGCTATGCTGAAGCCGGGTGGTGCGGAGGAAGCCGCACAGCTCCTCCCTCGGCGCGCCCGCGCCCCTGTCCCCGCGCTCCCGCCAGGACCCGCGGCCCCCGACGGCTCTCGGGCTTCGGCCCGCCTCGGTCTTGCCTGCCTGCTGTTGCTGCTGCTGCTGACGCTGCCGGCCCGCGTAGACACGTCCTGGTGGTGAGCATGGCTCTCGGGGTGGGGAGGGTGAGGCGCGGGGTCAGAGGCCGAAGGCGCCCAGAAGAATTACGCAGCTCCTGGCACCGGCTGCACAGGAGACCAGGCTTTTGCTTCGACGGAGTTAGAGACGATCCGAGCCGGACTGTCACTTAAGTCTCGGAGTAGGGGTGGGGGTGGATAGGTGTGCTGCTCACCCAGTGAGGTGGGCCCTGGGTGTTTGGAGCAAGGACGCCTGGTGGTCGAGGCTTTCCAGATTCCCTTGTGCTGTGCCCCATTTCAGCTCTGACTTAGGGAGAATGCTACCTTCCAAGTTTTTCTCAGGGTGGATTCAAGAAACCAATCGTCCATCTGGGGCCTTCAGTGGCCCTCCAAAAGAGCCCCCTGATCGCCTAACGTCGACCTCCCCCCCACCGCCCCCCCCCCCCCGACCCCGAGGTGGAGAAAAGGGCATTTGGCGAGGGCGGACGAGGCTGTCGCTAGTCTACCCCACCGGGTAGGCAGTAAGACTTTGGTGTTCACGCTATAGCACCCAGCGCAAGGTTTAGAAATGGAATCAAAGCAAAAATACTCCATTAACTCTCACAATTAAAACAATTTTGCATAATTGCATAATTTAGGCGTTTGTCTTCAACTTCAGCTTTGAAGATGTCACTTCGAACCCTGACATCCCTCTCTTCTTCCTTTTTCTTCCCAGATGACCCTGTGTCTCCCATCTCTTTCCCGTCCAAGAACTAGAGGCTTCTGGAGGCGCAAAGCATTGAGACCCTCCCCTCAGGTTTCTTGCAGGCCTTAGACTCCAGACACCTCACAAGAGGGCAGATGAGGCAAAAGGCATTAAAAACCCACTGAATATCTGCTCTTTTCTGAATCCCCCCCTGCACCACCCCCAAGCCCTCCATGGCATTCATCCTTTTCTCTCAGGAGAAAGCTGCTCTCCCTCCTCCCCCACCCTCTGGGGGGCAAAGGGGGGAACTGAACTGAGAAAAGACAGTCTTCTCATCTTTCCTCTTCACTGCCCCCCCCCATCAAACTGGCTTCAGACTGCACTCTTGCCCCTCCCTACCCAAGCAGTGCCCCCTTCCTTTCCTTACTTTGCTCCTTCCTCCCTCCCCCTTCCCACCACACAGAGTGGTCTCTCCTCCCCTTGCACCCTGTGGCTTTTCTCCTCTAGACTTGGAATCTTGGCTAGGAAGGGTGAGGGGTAGCTGGCTGAGGGGCCAGCAAGCTTGGGCTGCAGATTCCTATCATTTCAAGATGCATTGCTCTCCATCCCCAATCCCCCCCCCCCCCCCCCCATTTTCCTGTTTCAGAAAAATCTCTCTTTTGGATCTTTTTAATCTCTGCAGTGTTGGGGAAGGCAAGGGGGGGTGGTTTGTTCTGGATGGGGGAGAAGGGAGGCCCGTATCTCACATCTGGCTTGAAACATTCTTTTAGAAAGGGAAAGAGAAGAGGGGACAGAGGAGAAAAGCCTTTCAAAGTTCAGAGGGAGATCAAAGTCATCAGGGACTCAGTTTGGCTGGGGACTTGTGTGTTCAGTGGCCGGATGGAGAGACGATGAAGTGACCACAGTGCATCTTTACCCACCCCAGATAGCAATTTACTTTTAGGGACTCTTGGTTGCTTCTTACCAGTTTGGGAGGTAGTTTTGGGGACCACTTGGTGTTTAGGTGAGGAAGTGTCACTCTGATAATTGCAGCATCCTGGTAGTGCTTCCTAAAGACCCAACTAGGGTGTTTTCTGGTCCCCAATTTGTCCCTTGGCTACTCCCTCTTCTTTTCCTTTCTCCCTTCTACTGCTCTCACCCCCATGTGGTTCACATTTTGGAAAAACTCTGGGTAGAAGAGCCAGAGAGGGGGCATGCCAGTGATACAGTGATAGGGAGGGACTTGGCAGTCGCTGTGAAAGGCGGCAGTGGAGCCAGGATGGGGAGTGGGTGCAGAGGTTAGTTCAATCTCCTTGCCTCACACCTGTCACAGCTGTAGGCCCCAGATGCCTGCCTCAGTGGTCATCACTTCTGAGGTACCGTGGAAAGCTGCTTTCTAAAGGCAGGTCAAGCCCCCAAGGTATCTCTCTTTCCTTTAGGGAAAAAACCCAGCAAGATTGATACTCTGTCCAAACCCTGGAAGAGATGCCTGTTGACCCTGTGTGTGTCCGTGTTCCACTCTGGAGCAGAAGGTCATCACTATCACCAGCTAACAGTCTGATCGTCCCCCCAGCCCTTCCCTTACTCTCCAGTCACTCCTTCCCTCTCCCCACTTCTAACTGGAGGAGGAAACAGATGGTCTCTTCTTAATCTGTGACAAACAGAGCAAGAAATAGGGGGCTCCTCGCATGTGCTTCCCTGTTCCATTTTGCATTCTGCAGGGGGCTGGATGTAGGGAATCCCGTGAGCAGGACATCGTGCATAGATTCACGAAGGGAGAGGAACAGAGTTGATATCATAATAAGAGCATTATTGTCACCACCACCAACTGCCATTCAATGAATCTTTACTAAGCTTTGGACACTATAACTAAGTACTTTATGAGCATCATCTTCTTCAATGCCCAAAGTAATCTGGTGAGGTAGATACTATTATTTTCTCCATTTCACACATGAAGAAAGTGAGGGCTGGGAGGGGAGTGGTATGAAACTTGCCCAAGTTCACACCAATTTTGGAGCTAGATTGCTCTATTCCTGGTTAAGCATTGTATGCCTGTCTTGTTCTCGGAGTGAAAATGAGCTTGGACTTTGGAGTCAGATATCCTTGGTTCGCCCTGGCTCTCCTCTGCCTAGTCCTGATGGACAGAGTGGGTATTACCACTTAATCTCCCTGAACCTCAGTCTCTTCATCTGTAAGATGGAGACCTGTCTCATAGGATTTTTGTTTAGAAAAATGTTTCGTGAACTGTAGAGTACCATATAAATGATGTTGTATTAAGAGATTCAGGGAAGGTAAATAGTTTTATTCCTGTATTCCTGTGTTCAAAGCCCTGTGTGGGCTGGGCTGAATTGTGTACACTTGGGACTGCAAGGGGGGAAATGAAAAGAGCATCCCTGGCCTCATTAAAAAGACACAAATATAAACATCTGCAAATAGGCTGGCAATGTCAGCAGGAGTAAAGCTGTAATTGAAATGAAGTTTATGGCTGGCTAGGGGGAAAAGAGAGTTGGCGGTAAATCAGAGCGGTTAGGTGTTTATTCAACAAACAGTTATTAAGTATCTACTATGTGGCAGACACTGTTCTAGGTTCTGGGGGTAACCAAGTGAACAAAACAGACAAAAATCTCTGCCTTCATGCAACAGGGTGTCTGAATCACCTCGTGATGTTGGTGAAAATGCAGAATCTGATTCAGTACGCCTGGGGTGGGGCCCAAGGCTCTGCATTTCTAACAGATCCCTAGATGATGCCCATATGGCTGTTCTGGGGACCACACTTTGAGGAGCAAAGGGCTAGAGTAAGGTATGGGTCACTTTGTCAAAGGAAGGGACGTGAATTGGTCAAAAGCAGGTGAAGGGAGCATTCTGGGGCAGGAGGCTGGAAAGGAAAGGAAAACTTCCGAAAGGGAAAACAGAGCTGGAGTCAGGGGCATCTCTCCCCCTCTTACCAGCCAATGAGATGCAAGGTGCCTTAAACATCTCTGTGCCCTAACAGCTGAGCTCAGTGCTTGGCACATGTAGGCATTTTGCAGGCGTGTGTTGAATTGAGAGGGGGCTAAGGCTCAGTTGTATTGGAGCCCGCCTCCCCCACCAACTACAAGGGGCTGACCACTAGCCAGCAGGCAAGTGCCCTGCTCTTCAGAATCACACCAGTTGGGGCACTTAGTGCAGCTACTTAATGGGGTCTGGGTGGTAGTAGAGGAACGTAATTATCTTCCTGTCTTAGGTACTAAATGTTCCCACGCTCAGTGAGGATGTAACAAGAAGGACCAATGTGGGCTGCAGCAGAATGGATTTAAGTCATACCACAGGAAGGACTTATTGCCAGAGTTTGGCCTGCCTCACTCCAGACTGTCTCATGAGGGCTGGATTACTGGTCTCCCATTCCCATCCAACCCCCCTCTTTCCAAGCCCCAGTAAAAAAAACAAACACCCATTGCTTAGAGTAGTACTTGGGCCGAACTGGGGAAGCAAAACGGTGGTGAGACAGGGACGAGCTCCAACTGCAATGGTCTTGATTCTCCAAACAAAGCACCGCGGCAGTGGGTGTAACTCCAGGCTGTGCGTCAGGCGGCCTTTTCCGGCCTGGCCCAGCCCGGGGTGTTTATTTTGTTTGTTCCTGGAAGCTATTGCCCTGATGGACGGTGCTGCTGGGGACGCTGATTCCATGGGATTTGTCAGTGGTGGGCCAGCCCTCTCACCCCTCCCCCGGGGACAGATGGGCCCCATCAGCCCCGCTGAGCTCCAAAAGAGGCAAGCATCAGCCCTCCTTGAGTCTGTCTGACTTGGTGTCACCAGCGGTGATCTAGTTTGTGGGTGAGGGCCAGGCACAAGGATGTGGGCAGGGCACGGTGAGGGGACATAGAGCCCAGGGCGGTCCAGCTTTTCCTCTCTCCCCACTGGCTGCCTTCTGTCCCCTCACCCACTTCTAGGCCCATTTTGGGATCTCTCCCAAACCACAGGCTCATTCACAGCCCAAACCAAATCTTTTCAGCCCGTAGCAGCAACTGCCCCCTTTGACCCCCACCTGTTCAGAGAAAGAGAGAGAGGTATCCATTTGATGTGTTAGGATAGGAGAACAGAGAACTCCCAGAGGGCCAAGGAAGGTGCTAGGTGTTGGAGAGACAGCAAGGGAGTGCAAAGTGGATGAATGGGTCAGATCTCATTTAGTGACCTCATGGAGAGAAGAAGCTAAGAATGTTCGAGTGAAGAGAAAATAGTGAGAAATTTGAGAGTGACTCTAGCAACCCACCTAACTTTTAGTAGCCCACCCCAAATGATCTTCTTAAAATTGTTTGAATTGGGCAGAGTGGGGACTGGAATATGGGGAGTGTCACCCCCCTCGCTTTATCTTGGCTTTGGCTTCCCACTGCTAACAGCCCTCTGCCCAAGCAGGTTCATCCAGGACATCATGCCTCCAAGACTCATTTGTTAAGAAAGGCTGTGGAGCCCGGAAATGAAGGGTATAGGGAGGAGATTTGGGGGTGGGGTCTTCCTCCCCAAGACCTCAGGTTTGGGAGTGAGGAATTTTAGCTACATGGGTCTGACTAGAGCTGTAAACATGACTCAAAATTGCCCACTGAGTCTCTTCCCACTGGTCCCTCCCTGTCTCCATCCTTCCTCCCCCAAACTATGTCTTCATGGACCAGCTACGAAGGACGTGCCTCTTACATGTGGGTGTAAGAGTGTTGTCTCAGACTCTTGTTTTGTTAGTTTATTTTTCTCTGAGGCTCTTAATGTTTATTAAATAAACAGGGAATGGGTTTGTGTGACATGCCCAGGGCTTCTACGTATGTGACACATGCCTGGCCCGTGTTCTGGGAGTGTGTGTCACTTGGACCTTTGGCTGGGGAGCGGGTGATGGTGAGAGACCACTCAATTACTCTCTGCAACTGTGTAACCATTTCTCCAGGCTTGTGGGGAAAGCTGTACCCGTTGGCCTCAGGGAATGTGGGTTGGAGGAGGGGAAGGAACCTCTTCAAATTCTGAATGCCAAATCTCTCCCCTCCCCCTCCCTCTCCTTCTCCCCCTCCTGAGGCAGGAAAAGGGCCAGGATGCTCTGACAGGGCCATCTCCACCTTGCAGGTACATCGGGGCACTGGGGGCCCGAGTGATCTGTGACAATATCCCTGGTCTGGTGAGCCGGCAGCGGCAGTTGTGCCAGCGTTACCCAGACATCATGCGCTCGGTGGGCGAGGGTGCCCGAGAATGGATCCGAGAGTGTCAGCACCAGTTCCGCCACCACCGCTGGAACTGCACCACGCTGGACCGGGACCACACTGTCTTTGGCCGTGTCATGCTCAGAAGTAGGGAGCTCTTCCACCCTGCTCCAACTACTTCCCTGTCTGTGCCTGGGGTGGCAAGTGGGTAGGGTAGGCATGATCCTCCTCCCCTCTCGGACACACTGCCTCATAATCAGATAGACGGTTGAGGGCAGTGCCCAGGATACAGTTGGGAACAGACCCTCAGTACCTGAGATATGTAGTCAGGGACCCCTCTAAATGCCAGTGTTGCTGGGATGATACACAAAGGTACAGTGTCCCCTGCTACCTCCATGTCTTGTCTTCCCTCCCCCTTTCCTCCCCAACCCCAGTGTGAGGGTTTCCACGCACTGTAAGGCTGAGGACTAGAACGGCTGCTCTGTACTCACTGCCACCATCACTACCCTCACCCCAACACTCCCAACATCACAGTAATGGCAGCAAGGGATAAACAGAAAGGTGATATGTAAATATTTGGAGAGTTGGTGGCTTGGCCCCAGCTCAGCAAAAAAGCTAAGCAGAAGTGAGACAATAAACTAGGAGAAAGGGAAGGAGATGGGAATCGGGAGGTGTCTGGGGGACAGGGGTGATGAGTCATCAATCCCTGAGAGCAGGGTAAGAAGGAAGCAGGCCCTGGAAAGTAGCAGGTCTCCCCAAACAGGCTAACCCCTGGGCTGGGGTCTCTATTGTAGGGGAACTGTCCAGCAGAGTAGGTCTGAAAAGGCCTGGAATGTGGACTGAGGCAGGCTTAGCTGAGCTAGGATTGGCACTCGGTGGGAGGGGATGACTCACTGTGAAACTTTTCAATGGATGGATCCAGGGAGTTTGGAAGGAAGCAAGAGTACAGGTCAGCCCAAGAGGTCAGATGTACAAAGAAGCGGATAGAGAGTACTGAGGGCCGAGGGGAAGAGGTCAGATACTCTGGGGAATGCTTTTGGAAGGGAAGGCCACCTTGAAAAAAGCAGGTGCAGGAGTTGCTCTGGGAAAGACAAGAAGAGAGGAGGTTTCAGAGTGGGGGGTTGTGTGGGCAGAAGACAGGGACAGACATAGGCCTCTTTGCAGAAATGTACTTCTACCTTTCTCTCTCCAGGCAGCCGGGAGGCAGCATTTGTATATGCCATCTCGTCTGCAGGGGTGGTCCATGCTATCACTCGTGCCTGCAGCCAGGGAGAACTGAGTGTGTGCAGCTGTGACCCCTACACCCGTGGCCGACACCATGACCAACGTGGGGATTTTGACTGGGGTGGCTGCAGTGACAACATCCATTATGGTGTTCGCTTTGCCAAGGCCTTTGTGGATGCCAAGGAAAAGAGGCTTAAGGATGCCCGGGCCCTCATGAACTTACATAACAACCGCTGTGGTCGCACGGTCAGTACTCATGTCTGTGCATGTACGTCCATATCTGCTGGGGGTGACCAGTACGTGTGATCACGGAGTGAATGTGAAGGTGGAAGTGCTGAAGGCTCCTGGATCACTTCCAGCGGCCCCAACCCCCACGGGATAGGAGTAGTGAATGCAAGGGAGCTTGGGAATGCCTAGATTCAACCAGGCGCATAAAGTGTCTTCACAGATGTGGACAGTAGGGAAAGGTAGAGAAAAGAAGGGAAGTTAACTTTTTAAGAAGGGGAAGGACCACTTCCATAAAGACTGAGGAGGATAAGAACTTGCTCTGGGCAGTTCACTGGTTTCTGAGCACTGCCAATGTGCCTAGTACTGTGCCGGGAAATGACATGCTAGAGAAGCAGAAGGCACGGCACCTTAAACTCTAAGAACATGTAAAAGTAGGGCATGTGATGGCAAACTGTAATCATGAACAGGATCCTGTGGCTCTGTGTTTGAACACACTATCGTGGGAAGAAAGCACTGGTGGTCTAGGGAGGATTCATGGAGGAAGAGGTTCTTGAATGGGTGGGTTCTGATGGGGAGAGAACCCACTGTCCAGCCTAGGCCAGATGTCAGAGCACTCATGATTGTAGCCCTAAGGATGACTGAAAAGTGCCCTGACCGGCTGCCTCTCCCTCACCTCCCAGGCTGTGCGGCGGTTTCTGAAGCTCGAGTGTAAGTGCCATGGCGTTAGTGGCTCCTGTACTCTGCGCACCTGCTGGCGTGCACTCTCAGACTTCCGCCGCACAGGTGATTACCTGCGGCGGCGCTACGATGGGGCTGTGCAGGTGACAGCAACCCAGGATGGCGCCAACTTCACAGCAGCCCGCCAAGGTTATCGCCGTGCCACCCGGACTGACCTTGTCTACTTTGACAACTCCCCAGACTACTGTGTCTTAGACAAGGCTGCAGGTGAGTAAGGAAAGCAGGTAAGGACAAGGAGCCCCAGTTCTTGGTGCAGGCACCCCTGGTCAATCATAGTCTGCTCAGCCACAGGAGTTAGGGAAGTGGTACTTTGCGAGGCATCAGTCTCCTCTCGACATGAACGTCTTATAATAAGATTGATAATGAATGCCTCAAGCCACCAGTCCCAGTGCTACCCAAGCAGAGGAGAGGTCATTTCTCACTCTTTTATATCCCCAGCATCTGGGGTACAGTAGGTATTATTCAGGGATTATTTAAATGAGTCACCCGTTTTCAATACCAAGCAATGTATGGGCTGTACACAAGCATGAGGTGGAGGAACCCCACGTCTCTGTTTATGATCTGGCTAAAGAAATAAGATGTAATCAATCGGTGGACATATGCAATTGCAGAAGACACAAAGCTGGAGAAACCAAGAATTCCAATAAGAAAAGCTTATTGGAAAATGTGGAATTTAAGCAATTTCTCGAGGTGTAGGGATCACCTGGACAACCTGGAGAGAAGAGAAGGGCAATAAGCAGAGTGGTAGGTGGGAAAGTACATGATTATTCTAGGAACCGAGAGGTATGATGAATCTGAGTGAAGGTTTGGGATGAGGAGACTAGAGGTAGAAAGAAAGGTGAGGATCAGACCATGAGTGGCCTTGAAAGACTATATCCAGTGTGCTGCCACTGAAGATTCTACAGTGGAGTTGGGGAAGCAAGGAAAGAGATCTCAGTAGGGCTAACCACTAGCAGAAAGCAGCAAATTGTTTTTCAATCTGGTCCAGATATTTGTGGTGGAATTCTTGGGGATGCTGGGAAGTGATATGTTATTGCCCCCAAAGAGTAGAAGTCACCATCTTGGCTTGGCTCATATTTCAGGTTCAGACAGGTTAGACTAGGAACAACCTTTAGTGCAAAAGAACTGCTCTTCCTCAGGTTACTATCATGGGCTTGCAGGCTCTTCTCTGCAGACTCAGCACTCAGGACTTGGGTGAGATAGAGCCAGGAACCACAGCTGTCTTTGGTTCTGTTTGTTTTCAGCCATCACTGTCATTCCTGGAGAGTCAAGTGGCTCGGAGCAAATCTGGGCATAGAAACAGGGTGGGGCTCCACCTAAGTAACACAGAAAGTAGTTTGTGCCCTTTGGAGGGTGCTAGGAGAAAAGGAGTTAAAAGAGCCCTTTCTGATTCTCTCAGTGATTTCCTGCCACTAGGTATGTTTTCTTCCCACGTGGTATAATTCAGAGGACTACTCTCTGAATGTCTTGAAATAATTCCATAGCAGCCGCGGTATAAGCCTATGCTGTTATACCTAAAATGCACCTTTGGGGAAGGATCTTTGGAGTCAGAAGGAAGGGTGAGTCAGATGTGTTGGTTTTTCTTGGAGGCATAAAATTAAGTCTCATAAAACCCAAAGTGGGGCCTGGAATTCAAAGGGTGTAAGTCATCTCAGAATCAAGTATGGAGCCACAAATTTCCACCAAAGCAGTCCTGTCCGGTGGAGCTCTCTGTGATGACAGAACTGTTCTACATCTGTGTTTTCCAATAGATAGCCACTTAGCCACATGGGATTACTGAGCATTTGAAATATAGGTATTGTGCCTGAGAAATTAAGTTTTAAATTTTAGTTAATTTATAACTAAATGACCACGTGTGGCTGGTGGCTATAACCTGGACAGCTCAGCTCTAGAGTATAGAAGAGGCTTTTGGTGCACAAAAGGACTTAAGATCCAGCCCTTGGAGTTAGAGGAGAGTAACACAGATAGTAGAACTAGTTAGCCCACACTCTGGAAGAGTGGCCTCTAACAATTTTGGATTGTGTACTCTTTCATTAAAAAATTATTTGAGCATGTACCTCTAATATATGGATATTTACTTTAAAAAGATACCTATGTTCCACTGTATTGATATGTACTTTATAAAACATACAAAGTAGGGATTTTAAATTTATGAGATAAAAAACAAATGTAGAAGTTCTAAGATCTAGCATTTTCTTTTTTTTTTAAATTTTTTTTTTAATGTTTATTTTTGAGAGAGAGAGAGAGAGGCAGAACGTGAATGGGGGAAGGGCAGAGAAAGAGGGAGACACAGAATCTGAAGCAGGCCCCAGGCTCTGAGCTGTCAGCACAGAGCCCCAATGCAGGGCTCGAACCCACTAACCATGAGATCATGACGTGAGCTGAAGTCAGTCTCTTAACCGACTGAACCATCCAGGTGCCCCTAGCATTTTCTTTCCATATCGCAGTAGGGTGTACAGACTACTGCAAGAGAATCAGTCAATCTGTTCCCCTTCCTCAACCTCCAGGTCAGTCCCTGTCCCATCTCTGGAGAAGGGTTAGAATAGACAGATACTTTCTAGGGCCCATCCCATCCCAAATTCTGTGTTTTTATATCTGTCGGCAGGATCTCTCTTGCTAAAGTTGGTCAGAATGAAGTCCTAAGCACTCTCTGTGCAGGGGGATAATATCATTCCTACCCTTCAAGAGTTCCTACTGTAAAGGGTAAGGCAAGGGATATTCTGTAGCAATTCCACAGGGATATGCCTCTGGGCAGTCACACTAACCAGTTCACCTCCTCATCTGAACAATCCACTGAGTTACATGCTATTATTATGCCTATTTTCATATGAGAAGATTAAAGCCTAGAGAGATTAACTACCTTGTGAAATCACATAGCTAAGATGTGGCAGGCCTGGAACTGAAACTTGAACAATATGACAATAAGGCCCATGCTTTTAATGGCCATCCTATATTACTTCCCTGTATGGTACAACTTAAAATGTAAACTAAGGACCAAAATACTAACAAATGGTAGCTGGATCAGAGTTGTGGCATGACTTCTTGGAAAAGATAAATTATAGGCTAAGTTGTTTTTTTGTTTTTTTTAACTGTTTAGTATGGAAAACTTCTAACACAGAGAGCCCTTACCCAGCTTTAACAGCTAGGAGCATTTTAAGGCTAGGTTTTGAAGGAGACGCAGAGATGTGTATTGGCAGGGACGGCATAGTAGGTGAAGTCAATGGTCTTTGGGGAGCCTTTATGGTGGGAAGAAGCCAGAGTGGTGCAAAGGGAAGTAAGGAGATGGTCATTTTGGCCAGTTGGGCATATTTTCAGGAAAAGGGATTCTTTATGGTTTCCTCATGAGGATGTGGGTAAGGGAACCCAGAGCAGCTGAAGTAAGAGGTAACTTGGTTCTCATTCTCTTCCCCAACCCAGGTTCCCTAGGCACTGCGGGCCGTGTCTGTAGCAAGACATCCAAAGGGACGGATGGTTGCGAAATCATGTGCTGTGGCCGAGGGTACGACACAACTCGAGTCACCCGTGTCACCCAGTGTGAGTGCAAATTCCACTGGTGCTGTGCAGTGCGGTGCAAGGAGTGCAGAAACACTGTGGACGTCCACACTTGCAAGGCCCCCAAGAAGGCAGAGTGGCTGGACCAGACCTGAATGTAGAAATACCTCACTCATCCCTCTACTTCAAAACTCCTGGCTCAAAAGCACAAGATCTTTGCATGCACGCCTTCCTCTACCCTCAGCTCTGGGCTGCTACAGTTTCTATTTAAGGACTTGGAAAGCAATCCAGAAGGACTCTGGTGTCCTGACTGGTTCCTTAGCCCTGGGAAGGAGTTGACAGGGGATGTAAGAAACTGAACAGCTCCCTGACTGCCCCCTCTGGAGGTCAGAAGGGAGAGGGGAAGAGGTGGGGGTCTTCAGAGTGATATAAGTTGCACTAAAGCACATGGTCAAGGCTCATTTTTCCTTTCCTTTGCACTGGCTTCCTGACATTTCTTGTGTGTGCAAGAGGAAGGGTACCTGGAGAGAGCTTCTTTGTGTTCCTACCTGACTAAGGGTAGATGGGACAGAGATGGAACCACATCTCTTCCCTGGGTCAGTTTGAGCAGACTGCCTGGTACCCCAAAAGAAACTCTCAGGCTACAACCTTCTTCCATTATCCCAGAGCCTGGGATTCCTAGGTAAGAGTTAGCCGTAGTGGACAAGGTTCCATTCACATGCTCATAGGTTTATAAACTGCTGTATTTTGTAGGGGAAAAAATTATATAACTATACAAACATACATTCTCTTCCAACCTCCCTCTTCTTTTCAACCTATATCAGATAGCACTGCCCCTTGCTCACTTGCTGCCTGTTCAAACCAAGTGGCATGTAGTGGTTCTTATGCCTAATAGATCACTAGAATACCCTGGAACACTCCTGAGAAAGAATAATTTAGTAAGCCTGCCTAGGCCTTTGGGGTTTTATTTTATTTTTTTAAAGTTTCTATGCATTCTTCTGGAGGTCAACTAGTTTTGGGAAACACTTAGTAAAAGATATGTGACTCATGGAGGGTAGGAAAGGGTAGCAGGCCTGATCTCAAGGGCCCCACATGAGGCATCAGGGTATACTAGTCAGGTAGGGATCTCTGGCTTTGGCAATTTTTAGGAGAGAATCCTAGTCTTTTGAAGTTGGGCATGGAAGCCAGTGGCTACAGAGGAAAAGAGAGCTGGGGCTTTGGGGCCAAAGTGGTAAACAACATAAAAAACAGCCTTTCCCCATTTATTGAACAAATTTTTATTTAGTGGCTCTCTAAGTTCTGGGGATTATTACTGTTCACTCCATGTTTGGCTTAAACAGGGGAGTTCCTTCTATGCTACTACCTGCTGCCTAACTAAGCTTGCAGTAGTGGAGTCTCCAGAGATAGCAGGCTTTGTAAGCTACAAGCTAGGATATGGAGTCCCAAAAACTGTGATGTCCTATTTTTATGTGACTTAGACCATGGCTATCTTTTGATAATTTAAGAGAGCAGAGTGGTATAGAAATTTGCAGTTATGACACACCTGTGTTGAAATCACAGTTGTGCCATTTACAGTTTTTGATATTTGAACAAGATACCCAAATTCTACAAGCCTCTATCATCTCGTCTGTAAAATGAGGTTATAAACCTATCTCAGATACTGAGTTTTAATTGTGCCCCCCAATTCCAGCCAACAGACACTCTTACCAAAGTTCCTAACTGGTCTAGCCCATCATGACTTCTCTTGAAACCTTCCGTTTACAATTGCAAAGTATTGACAGCAGGCTGTTGATTAAAGGGCCTACACAAGGAATTCTGAACATAGGCGCCCACCCCCTCTCCAAGTTCCTCTCCAACATCCCTTGGGGTCCTCACGTGTTTGTAGAACAGCTTCACTCTGCACAGGCAGCAGAGGATAGGGGAGCCAGAGCTCTGGGCCATGGGGGCAGATTTATTTGGATGATAGGACTAATATTTGTGTAACCTGCTGAGACCTGTGTGGGAGAGTTTAGGGTGGTTTTTCTTTTGGTGAGGGGTTTGCTCCGGTTTCACATCCATTAACACAAAACATGAGCTAGTCAGGGCCCTTGTGGTCTGCGGTGAGGGGATTCCTGTGGAGAAATGGGACTGAGTGAGTCAGGCCAGGGGAATGTCTTCCTTGCAGAGTGGAGTCAACTGGATAACTGATGAGCCAATGGTGGGATTAGGGAGGGGGAAATGGGAGGGAAAGAGAAGAGCTTCTGACATCTTGAGCTGGGATTAGGAGGAGGAAAGCCTTAGCATAGTGGGAAGGTAAGGGGGTCAAAGTCAGTCTGAATCAAGAATACAGCTGAAGGAATTTACATCAGGGTGTTTGGGTAGAGCCTCAGGTCCCAGTCAGCCCCTGCTCTCACAAGAATGCCCAGGTAACCACATAAATGACAGCTAGGCCTTCCTGGGACTTCAACCCAAATTCAATCTGCCTGTGCTGTCACCTATTCCTTTTCAGTTCTTACCCTATGAAGGAAGTTGAGCCTCTTCTGGCATCTCGTACTGCTCTGGGCTTCCCCTGGGCTCCAAATTCTAGTTCATAAAGACCCAAGTTTTGTAATTTACTATAAATGGTTAAGAGAAAAGCAAGCTGTCCAGAGAGTGAAAAGTTTGAATAGTGGGGTGGATAGCGAAAGAAAAGAGGTCCATGTGAGCCCCACTACAGAGGCAACGTGGTCCCAAGAAGGGATGGATGATGGCCAAGCAATTAATTTTTCCTCGTATTTCTTAGCTTGCCTCTGCATTGTGACTGGCTTTAGACAACTGGCGTCTATTCTGCAATAAAACAAACAGAAACTAATTTATTTGGAACAAGCAGCAAAAGGAGAACTTTATTTGGTGCAGTCAGGGCTCCATTTAGTCCTGCTGCCACCCACTCACAGCGTCTAACCCCTCTCCAGACCCTCCTCTAGTCAGGAGAGTTCTGTGCCTCCAGCAGCCGTCTCTTAGCCCCTCTCTGACACTCCTTCCTGTCAGTCCTCATTTCTTCTAACTTTTAACATTTAGGTAGAATGCGTTGCAGAAAGTGCTATTTGGGTACAAAGTTAACTTCAAATACACAATATCTATCCTTTAAAGATCTTAGACTGTTTTAGAGAAGGCAGGTGACTGAAGTACCTCAGCTGCACAGCCCGTGGCCAGTTTTTCTCATGTAGAAGTAAGAATGCCAGCCTTAATCTAGTCCTGCAGATAAGAGCCAACTGCTATTATTGCTAGCCTTGAATAGTAGTGCTCGCCCTTATGCTTTCTTAGAATGATGCTGGAAAATGAAATCAGGGACTTCAGATTATTTTTAAAAAAATTAAACACTGCCTGGCCCTGAACGTCTGTTTGCAAAAAGTCTTGTAGGTCTGACTCATGACCACTTACGGCCTCATTTCTTTTCCTCCCTGTTGTAGAGGGTAATCTCTTCTCCTTTTTCTCACCTCCCTTAGCAAGAACACCAACCACTAAGTCTTCTGCCAAATTCTCAGACCCACTCAGGACACTGGTTTCTACACAGTTTAATATATGAGAGTTAATCGGGATTTTTTTTCCCCCTCAGCCTGAGGTTTTTAAACACCCTCAGTGGTCACAGGGCAGAAACCCAAGGGAGGACGCCAGGGAGAGTATGTTTCTCATCCCTGGGAGGTCGTCAGCCTAGCTCCTGCAGCCAAATTACAGCACCAGAGAATAATGTGATGCATTCCTGGGCAGGTCGGTGGGACCCTGGGCGCCTGGGCCTTGTGGAGAGAGGTGCCAGACACAGAGCTCTCCGTAAGCAATCCTGCAGAGCCGCCCCCTGGGTGCAGAAATGAAATACGGGAGAGCTTCACATTACACGGAGACCTGTAGCTCACACCTGGTTATTGATGGCCTTGGTGGAAGCCTCTGCCCCCTCCCTCCACTTGGGAACTGCCTGCTACTACGGGGGTTGGGCACCTTTGAAGCAATGTTGGAAAACAAGAAAGAGATGCTTCCTTTCCACTCCTTGCTCTCCCTGCGAGCCTGCGCACAGCCATGAGGATACGCGTGCGTGCACGCGTGATATGTGTTTGCGTGGACACGCACGCAAGCTTCTCTCAGGCTGCAGCAGAGTTCTAGTCGTCCCTGGTCCCTAACAATAAAACAAACAACTGGATTTCAATCACATCCTTCAAAATTCCTGCCATTATCAGGGGTTCAGCCGTAACCAACTAACATTAAACATGCCCATTCTCAATATGCAAGCAGCTGTGTGGTTTGGTGACTGGTATTCCCCCACGAGGTGGCAGGGAAAGGATGCAGAGAGTGCATGGAGAGGGGAGATACTACCACCCAAGCCCAATGGCTAAGACCATGCTGGAGATAGTGCAATTTGTGCCCTGTGTGCTACGGATATGGCACACAGCCTCCAGGACTGCAAGCCTGCGGCCCACGACCTGTCGTTCTTAATTTCTATTAAGTTAGAAAACAGGATAGCTTTGGGTTCCAGGGATAATCTCCACAAGAGAGAGGCACTGGAGAGGAGCAAGCAGTGACTTTACTAAGGTAAATATGTCACAGTTGCTACAGTGAACTGAGCTTTCCCAGAAGCTGCTCTTCTCGTTGGGTGACTGGCAGGTTTCAGGTAATAGTCAGTGGGGTATCAGTAAATGCCTTCCCCTGACCCCAAAGGTCAAAGGGATTGAAGAGAGGGGGAGTTTACAAGTACATTTTTCCACTTCCCATTCATGTTTTAAATTATCCCTGAGCATCTTAGTGGCTCTTCCACTTACTTAAGACGTATCAGTCATCCTGGCATAGAGACAGCAAGGAAAGCATTCTCCCCTTGGCCCCCTGACTCTGAACTACCCTTTGCTCACTTCCATTCTGCCTATGAGTCTATGCATGGAGCAGCTGGACATGGAAGTTCTCTTTCTTTGACCAAAAGGAGCTGAAATCTGGTGACTTTACTTCACTACTACCAGCCCCTCTAAGCAGGCCTGAGCAAACAGAAACGTTAAGCTGAGTGAAGAAAATGGGAAGACCGTTTAATCCACAGCTGTCCTTTTTGACAACTCAAGGTAGGGCTTCCCTGAGAATAATTATGATGTCATAAGAAGCTTTTTCAGGTACAAAATGCTTTAACGCAGACTAATTTTCACACCAATTTTCCCTGTGAGGCAGGAGACACTCTCACTGCACAGGTGCTATTCAGAAAGGCTCAGTGATTTGTCCCAGGTCATGTGATACTGAGTGGTTCAGACAGAACTCAAATCCAGGGCTTCTCACTTCAAACCCTGTGTGCTCTCCTCAAAGACTGACAATACACAAGGCTGCAGAGGCCAGAGTCCCAGCCCCTTTAGGACAGAAATTGATACAAAATATTCTAGGAGAGTATATCTGAGCAGAATTTTCAAAAGGAAAAGCCTAGGCCTTCCCTAACTACATCAGCACATCCCCTTTTGGTCATTTCTGCCGCTATTTCCACCACCACAAAATGATCACTATGCCAAGTAGTCCACCTTCAATCAACTCTGCCTCCTAGAGCTTTCTATGCCTTTTTTTCTTCATCAGATTAACACTTTTAACATTTGCTTTAATTTTATCTATTTCTTTTAAAGTGATGCTAAGTGCACGGAATACAAGTAATCCTGAGAATCCATGAGAAGAAATTATTAAGGCTTTGGGCTTCTAATGTATGTATTAGAATTTCCTTTGAGATTTCACTCTGTTTTTAAATGGCTGTCAACCCCTGGGCTAGGAAAGTAAGAACAGGGAATGAGAGTGCTAAAAAAAAAAAAATGTCTTACCCCAGGCCAGATGCCTACTCATGGCCTGGTAAAAGTCCTGGGACCTCCAGCTGAGACAGGTAATTTATCTACACCAAGGCAAGGAGAATCCACCCTGCAGAGAAACCCCTACAAGATGAGGCAGACAACAGATTTTTACTTGATCAAAAACTTTTGCTCCTTTCAACCCCTCCTCCCACCCTCATTCAAAATCTGGACTTCTGTGTGGGTCCAAGACAGTGAGACAAAGCAGCTCTAAGAGAGGATGTGTGCAAGGGGAACCCTTCCCTGTTCAACCGTGGAATGCATTCCTTCAGAAACAGCATAAGCCTGCACATACCCTACCTATCCCACTCCCGCACCCCAACTGTGAAGGCAGAAGGGAAAACTGCAGGAACACAGTGTTCATCCATCATAGACCCGGGCCCCCACTTGAATTAGGGGAAGGACACCTCATGAAAAAGCCTACCTATAGTCAGGATCTGTCCCAGAGCAAACCTTACTTTTTGGTCCATCGATCTTGGCTCTCACTGCTCTCCCTGCTCCCTACCCCCACTGCCTCCGCATGTGGGCTCAGAAGTCATCATCTAAAGAATTCCACTGCTCACCTCCTGCATAGCAGCACAGCCCCATGAGGCCGCACACCAGATGGAGGGGATAAAAGTACGAGGTCATGGCTTCTAGCAAGAGGCTTTTTCTTAAACTAACCCTGACTTCTGGAAAAGAGGCAGAGCAGGAGAGTGTCGGGTGAGCTGCTGACGACAGCAGCTTCATGGGTCTTATGTAAAAAGGAAGGAAAAATCATTCATTAAAAATTTCCCTACTCCCATCCTCAGACCTATTTCTGATCCCACATCTACTTCGTGAAGGCGTCTGAGTAGAATGCAGAGACGTTGAAACCAAAGGGTTAGATCCTTCCTATTTGTAGGGACCTATTCAGCAGGCTGCCACACACATGCTGAGGTGGAGGCCAAGTCCTGAATGTGTCCTGTTTCTCCAGGAATTTAGCTCTGATGTCAAGGGAAAAGGTATGGAAGGTGGACTAGAACTCAGGGAAAACTGAGCAGGCTGTTAGCAGGCCTTCAAAATGTTTGTGTGTATTAAACAAAGACAAGAGGACAGAGGAAAATTGTCATTCCTAGTATCATCATGCTCGTTGGGTGACAATGTACACAAGAAACAATCACAAAGGGAAACCAGTCTGAGGAATGGGCCGAGAAACAGAAGTCTCCGAATAAAGCAATCAGGTGGAAGAGATTACTCAGACTTTCTCCAGGACTCACTTTTGAGTTGGAGTCTTAAAAGATAAGGTATGGACTGGTGGAGGGCAGTCAGAGAATGCGTTCTAAAGCAAAGGCCTTGGTATGTGCTGAAACTTAGAAGCAAGAATGTGCAAGCAATATATAAGGAATTTCAAGCAAGTACATATTATATACACTGGGGACTACAGAGAAATCAGAACGCTGAGATAAGGGCTTAAATAATGTGAGCTAGCGGCATATGCCTAGACTGTCAGATGGTGCAGAGCCCCTTAGGGCCACACAGCATCTTGCTCTAGGTCAGTAAACACGGGGGTACCTATGGGAAAGCACAAGGATGAGGCCGTTTGTTACACATACAGGGACGAAAAGAGAGCTCCACTGTAAAGCCTCACAAATGCTAAGTGTTAACTACAACTCACTACCATTTGAGATTCTAGGCTAAATAAGAGACATGAAGTATTCTATCCAGAACTGTGATGCATTCATGTAGGCTTCCAAGCCCAGAATCTGACATAAATCAAGCCAAATGCTTAAGAAATTAAAATTTAAAAAAGAAATAATATGAAATTAAAAATATGTGTTTCTTTCCCTCATTCCCAACCTTAGAGCTTGACTGGCCCCTATGTCCCGTTTGACATACTGGACTTTTTGTGGCTAGCGGATTCATCACCTCCAAGGCCACAGCGAATAGGAGGAGAGCGAAGAAAGAACTTTAGGAACTACAAAACCAGCTAACTGATAAGTGAGAAGATAGTTCTTGTGTGCTACAAGCTGCCAGATAAAGAGGCTGCCAGACAAGAGACAAATTCCAATTTCCTGACTTTCAGTTAGGTCTCTGGCTTCTTGCATTTGTGAAGGTAAAAACAGAGCTATTTACCAAGCTCCTGTCATACTTCCTAACTGAGCTTTCTCAACTTCTGGGGACAAAAATCACAAGGGCAACCTGTCCTTCCACAGCATTTTCCTTGTGTTTTTTTTTCAGAAAAAGAATAAGCTGACCCTTGAACAACACTGGTTTGAATTGCATGGGTGCAGTTATATGCAGATTTTTAAAATAAATACAGTCCAGTACTGTAAATGTATTTTTTTCTACCTTATGATTTTCTTAATTATAAGAATACAGAATATATATACAATATATGTGTTAACTGTTACTTTTTAATATATATATATTTTAAATGTTTATTTATTTTTGAGAGAGAGAGCACAAGAGGGGGAGGGGCAGAGAGAGAGGGGGGACAGAGGAGCCAAAGTGGGCTCCGTGCTGACAGCAGAGAGTCTGATATGGGGCTCAAACTCACGAACCGTGAGATCACAACCTGAGCCAAAGTCGGATCCTCAACCAACTGAGCCACCCAAGCCACCCCCATTTATGTTATTGATGTGGGTTCTGGTAAACAGTAAGTTTTTGGAGAATCAAAAGATGGATTTTCGACTGCACAGCAGGTCAGTGCCCATAACTCCTGTGTTGTTCAAGGGTCAGCTGCATTAGAATACACACGCACATGTATGTACACATACACATACACATACACATACACTGAATAAGCCCACAGGTGAGCAGTATCCTATGTTTTTGCTTTACTTAACTGGCACAATTTGGTGCTGGGAGGCAGCCACTTAACAGTGACGGCATTTTTTGGTATCATCTTAGTTTTTTCCTCCTACCCTAGGCAATTTATAAAAAGTGATTTCTGAAACCCTTCACGACAGAAAAAAGCTCAAGGGTTTCATTCAACTGTGACACCACTATGAGTTCATTAAGAAGTGTGTTTCAGGTTGCACTATAATTTCCCTATGTAACATAAACCCACGGATTCTGCCATAAGCTGATTGCTCATGCTGCTTATTTTATTTACATTTCTGAATGGAAGGGATTTCAGTACTCATAAAATATCTAACTGACTTATTATTTTTCATCTGCTCTCTCAGGGCAGCTATTATAAAATAGACATAGAGATAGAAGTCTTAACTTGTACGACCAGTTAAGCAACCAAAGAAAAAGTTATTGCTCAAAAGCAATTAAAAAAATAATAATTCAAGGCACTTGGGTGGCTCAGTCAGTTAAGAGTCCAACTTCAGCTCAGGTCATGATCTCATGGTCTGTGAGTTTGAGCCCTGTTTCGGGCTCTGTGCTGACAGCTCGGAGCCTGGAGCCTCCTTTGGATTCTGTATCTCCCTCTCTCTCTGCCCCTCCCCACTCCCACTCTGTCTCTCTTTCTCTCTCAAAAATAAAAATAAACGTTAAAAAAAATAATTCAACAGGGAGCTTGACACCAAACAAAAGATACGGTTACTCTCAATGCCATCTGAAAGATCAAAGTTAAAAAATTTTTTTAAGTAACTGTATTCATTATCTTTGTCCAAGTCCTAAGGGAATTGGTGGCGGTAGGAACTCAGGGGGCCTGGAGTCGACTTAACTCTTTCTCTAGAGACCTAGCATTAGCAGACACGGTCTAGGATAAACGAGAACACAGGTGAATGGATGAGAGTGGGCTCCTTACAACCCAGAAATATGAATGTGACTCCTTATTAGCATGTTACAAATCAGACTTCTGAACTGGAAGATCCTGTCATGCATCTAACTCACTATCCAGAGATACATTTTCTGTTAACCTACCCAAACACTAATAATTTCTACTTATTCCATCAGATAGAGCAAGCTCAGATGGACTCTTAGAGAACAGTCACCAGTAAATTCTGAAGCCTGATCTGCAGTCTTCTGCCTCTAAGTCATTGTTCAAATCATCCCACTTCCTTTCTTCTGCTGTCACACTGAGTTAAATCAGTATATTCTTTGACCCCTAGTACAACCTTAGGCCTACTCTTCCACTCCATATGCTTCCATCATATTATCATATTTATTGATTACACGCCTAATTAGTATAAGCTCCCCAAGGCACAGCTCCCCTGTGCCTATTCTGAAATATGTATTCCAAGGTCATCCCTAATGACCTAGCCAGCACATATATTTGATTGAGCCCAAAGAAGATTGGAAATATTTTTTAGTTACTTGGAAAATCTTGGTGGCTCTCCTTATAAAAAGATAGAATTGTCAGGATGCAGAATTGATTGGCAAAATTCAGCTTGGGGAATTCTGGAACCTTATTTCAGTGCCTACCCCAATAACCTTTTATGATTTTTTAAAATTAACATGTGCCTATGTTCAGAATCAGTCACTGCAGGATGCAGCTTTAACATTAACGGTAGGCTCTGGGAAATTTGGAGTGGCTCTTTCCCATCTTTCCCACATGGCCACAGACCCAACTAATTTTAGTCCTAACTCTTGTTCTCCCATTCTGCTTCACAATGACATCATACTGTTTCATATTCTAAACCAGAATGGCCTTTAACCCTTATCAGTCTGTCATTATTAGCAATGAGAGGTTATAAAAGAGGACGATGGAAGTGTAAGTGTGAGAGAGGCCTCTGTCTTATGCTACTGTGGCGACTACTATGTGACTCTTGAGGCAAGACCTTTCTTATTTCAATTTTGAATTGTGGAGCACTTCACTTTTTGATGAAGTTTAAACTATTCAGATAGACATAATGAGTACCACAGTTTATAAAGACATGAACTTCATCAGTTAGGTGTAAAGATGAAAGTCCTATGTGTCTCCTGTTTGAAAGAGAATAAAATAGAGACTCCCTTATCTGCCTTGTTTGACTGAAAGGACCCCTGACTAAACAAAGCCTAGATCTAAAGGGAAAACTCCTCTCTGAGTCTCAAATGACTTTTTAGGTCACTACATCTTATGTGAGGCACGTGAAAATAATTCCTCAGCTACTTCCAGTCAGATGAATAAACATGCAAGGGTGAGCTAATCTATCGCCGTGGCAGCAGCCTCTGTCTTACACGAATGCATCCCTTGCCGGTCTCAAACCCCCTACGGTTAGACTACAAGTTACTTGTGAACAAGTTGTGTTTTATATTTCATAAAGGTACCTGATAACACATTTGTTCACTGAATGAAGGAAGAAACAAGTTCATTAGTAGTAACATCTTAAAATAATGAAGTTGAATATGGAAAACTTGGGAGTACAGTACAGAATAATCACTACCATACTATAGCATGTTATAGGACAACAGTTAGCATGTTTTTAAATGCTGAGGCTCTTTAAAAACTAAACTTTGAAAACAAACTAAGATGAGCCCTATTGGAGTCCTTCCAGTCAATAAGCCAATACTGAAAGAAGAATCTTCTCAGAGTATCCAGGACTCTGAACTGCATGTTCTTAGTACAGCTGTTGTTGCTGTTGTTGTTAAAGGCGGTCTTAACAATAGCTAAAATACAGCAAGAGCAAATTAATAAGAAAAGTCTACACAGCTAGGACTTAGCTGAGTTACAATCCCTAGGCTCCCATAAAGGGCTAAATCCAAAGGGATCAGAGTCAAGTAAATAAAAAATCCAGCTGAATTTTATCAGAGGGCAAAGTTTCAACTCTGAGTACCTCAGCAACCAAAGATGAATTATGCATAAGATTAGTAAAGTGCCTTCATCTACACCCCAGCCAGAGAACATTTTTCTATCTCATTGTGACTGAAGGAAAAACAGCAATGTCTTTGCTTGCCAAGAATAGTCGTCGCTATAGTCTAGATAAGAGTCTAACAAACACTAAGGGATTAAAATTTAATTGTAAAGCTCCTGCTACCTGGGCATAAAAGCTTGAACTCTGGCTTCAGAAAGAAACTGGGACTCTGGCGTATTGAACACATGAAAACAAGAGCTGGCGTGTTCCTACCAAAGGGTGTGAGAATATGCTCCCTTTTAAATTCTTCCCCAAACTGCTTCTCTCTCTGTATATCCTATTGGTGATATACAAGTACTCAATAAGAATATAGCCTTTTCGACACTTTGAATAACACATATACATTTCATTTTCAGAATGCCTGAAATTACAGGATGAGATTGAGAGGGTAATTATGTGGTCTGAACTCTCTGAATATCAGTTCTCTTAATTTTGTTGAGCATCACCTAAAGCCAAAATAATTTCTTTTCTTGAGGCTGGCTTCAATCTAATGCCACTATAGAACTAAGGCAGATAATTTTATTTTTTCCTCTAATTTGGAAAGAGCACCATTAACACCCAATCTTGTATTGAGGCCTTATCAGCATTAAAGAACACACCCAAGTTCCCTATTTATTTTTATATGTTTTTTTTAATCTTTATTTATTCTTGAGAGAGAGAGAGACATACAGACAGAGTGCAAGCAGGGGAGAAACAGAGACAGAGGGAGGCACAGAATCCGAGGCAGGCTCCAGGCTCTGAGCTGTCTGCACATAGTTTCTGAGCCATAGTTTCATGCTTAACCAACTGAGCCACCCAGACACCTCCCAAGTTCCCTACCTATTGATAACAGCTCCTAGAAGTACCTTTACTATCTAAAATCCCCATGTTAGCCAAAAAATACCCACAAGTTAAATTTTAGACCAAAAGTTTATTCTGCTCAGTTAAACTTCCCTCCCTAATTCTTCACAAACTTACCCTTTGATTTTGAAAGAAGAGTGATATTGAAACATAGCGTATACATTTGCACTTTGTATTAAAACTTTTTTTTTTACCATTTCAGAGAGTCAAATTCCCTCTGAATCATTACAAACCAGCATCTACTGTTTCTTTAGTATTACTGCACATTTCCAAAAGTTAGAAAGACTTAAGTTCTTTATACAGTTGTCTGAGTATGTGATGTAAATAACCAAACAGTGTTCTTCTTTCTTAAGTGACTTACTAGCAAGAAAAGGAATGAAATGAAAATGAACCAGTTTGAAGACAGAAAAGCAAATGGGCATTCTTTATTTTAAAGCATCAGAGTTCATCAAATAAACTAATACTGTGAAGAGTGAAGAGTTCCCCAGGCAGTTTGTATATTTATATTTTTATTTTTGCAGGAAGCATTTTTGCAACCTAAGTGTCCTTTCTATTTTCTGAAAATCAGTATCAGCCTTTTCATTTAAAACTCTGTTTCATTATATGCTAATTTGGATGTAAATTTTAAAAAATAAAAAATAAAATTTAAAAAAATGCTGCAATAAAAAAAAAAACCTCCAAATTCATCTCCTATAGTAAGACTTCTCTAGCAAAACCACGTTACTATCACCATTCTATCATTCTATATCCCGTTACCATTACTATATTTAGTTTGAAATTTATTCTTTTGTATTTGCTTTGGTGTGAGTCGTGAACTGACATATTATTGAAACCAAGCATATATATCATGACTAAAGGGCTATCTACTGTATGATTTCAAGCAAATTGCTTAACTTGAATGACTCGAACTTCCCCATCTGTAAAGCTGGAAAACCACAGTCTGTCTTGCAATGGCTCAGGTAAGAATAAGTGAGAATATATGTACACACTATTGAGAGAAGAGATAATAACTAACAGAAATCTAAATTACTCCTGGTTTAAAATCATAATATATTAAGTAGTAGTACAAATTTATTTCCTTTGAGTATTAGTAATTTGATTGGTGGGAGAAGGAGCAAAGTTCGACTCAAGAAACAAGCCAATAAAAACTATTCCCCAAGATTATAATTTTATTCTGCATTCCCATTATTCTCTCCATTTAGAGGACTATGCTGGGTCTGCAAAAAACAAAGATGTTTTCTGAAAGAAAAATCAGTAGGTTTCCTAACATGAATTTTAATATCACTCATGTAATGGGTTTGGAGTGAGCAATTTACATCAATATCTAAGCGCAGCTCTTCCAAAAACTGTTATGCAGTCCACTTTGCCCCAAGTGCTAATGATTAAGCAATCAATAGATCAGCAGCAGTTAGTGACAGGATGTTCTAAACTTTGGCATTGAGATGTTCACTTTGAGGGGGAAAGGATGATTAAATATACTGCCAATAAATTCAGGGTGAGCTTTTGTGAACTTCATACTTGACAGGCACATGTTAATTGGGAAAGAGAGTGCTTTCCATAAACTTCAAAACTGAATTAAACCCTGGAGAAGGAATACAGACATGCATTAAAAAGTACATTGCCAGGGCACCTGGGTAGCTCAGTTGGTTGGGCATCCAACTTTGGCTCAGGTAATGATCTTGCGGTTTGTGAGTTCAAGCCCCGCGTTGGGCTCTGTGATGACAGCTCAGAGCCTGGAGCCTGCTTCAGATTCTGTGTCTCCCTCTCTGTCCCTCCCCCACTCACGCTCTGTCTCTCTCTCTCTCAAAAATAAATAAGCATTTAAAAAAAAAAGTACATTAACTTTTATTCTTTTTTTTCCTGCCTTTGAAAAGAAGAATTTAGTACTCAGAAAATATGGATAAAGAAGAACATCAGCAATTTCACAAACTTCTCAGTCTGGTTCTTTTTGAAGGGGAACAATGAGAATGAAGCATGAGAAATGCCCTTAGTGGAAGTAGAGAACATCTTTTCTCTTGCTAGAAATACCCCTATTTATTAAGAAAATCATAATTGGAACATGCTAGATTGCCCAAATAAAGACTTCAGTGGCACTAGCAAAGAAACAAAAATATAAACATTTAACATTTTTTGACCTGTCACACAATGGGCTCCTTTATTATCAGTATAATCTCTGGGAAATACCTCAGATATATTACTGTAGAAATAGCATGGTTACAGAACAATATTTTATGCGAATATAAGCTTGGTTACAATTCAAAAATGTTTTAAAAGCTATGTCAGTTCTTAGGAACCAAAGAAGTCTCAAAGCTTTGAAAAATAATCCATTTTCAAACAAAGTAAAGAGACTTATTTTCCTTGTCGGCTGAATTTCTGAATGTGACCCTATTTAAGAAAGAGGGATGTAACTATCATAGGTTTTCATTATGAATGAAGTCAGATGGAGAATATAAAAAATTACTTTCACCTATGAACAGATTTCATGTCCCTTGTTATGACAATGGAAAATTAGGAACCTTTAAAAATAATATATTTTTTTCTACCAGTATGTTTCTCAATATAAAGTTATAATTATCTACCAACTTCCCTAGTTACGAGGATGATCTTTGCCCTGGAAAAAATCATGAGAATAGTGTACAAACCTCAAAAGTTTTGATCACTTTTCAGTAAAACACACTTGGCCATTTATTTCTGCTTATTATTCTTAAAAATGTAATTTGGGGAGAAAAATATTAATTATTTTTGGGAAGGGGCTGAAGAAATCCCAGTGAGACATTCTGTAGAAAGGTCTTTTGTTAGTATAGCATCTGACCTTCTATATCTTTGGAAATCATGCAACTTGGCTAATGTAGTCCTTAAAGAATTAATCAAGCAGATTGTTAGGCCCTAGTTACAGTGGAGCCAGCCAATTATGAGTTGCTCAGAAATTCATCACTGGCATGTCCAACCACATTTTCCCACATAAAGATTAGTAAAAATATGTGGAAACAGGGCCCATTCCCACCTCAGCACAGCTACAATATGTGTTCAGTGAAACAGATTTCAACAGAGGTTTGCTTTAGTGAAACAAACAATTTATTTGGGAATCTTTTTTATTCCTGTCTTTACCCACTAACACCTTTTTCTGCCAAGTTGCAAAGGCTATCCTATTTAGTTAAAACCCAACTAAGGATTTTTATATTCAAACACACTTCTGAATTCAAAGTACTAAAGTCACATGCCACAAGCCTGAATTCATCAGCAAGTTAGTGAAATCCCCAAAGACCATCTTTAGTCTTCACTGCTGTGATAACGCCCTCCCAAGGCTTACTAAGAAGAAAGCTTTTCTTGCAAGAGAGAAATGAAAGGGGCCAGAGTAGATGAAGATTGGTTCTCTAAGGAGAGGGCAGTGCTGCTCTTAAATAAAGAAGCTCCTTTCAGATAAGCAGAATCAGATTCCAGTTCATTTGGTTTGCTGGCTACCCTTACTTTGAACTCTCATATTTAACCCAGCAGGCTTCAAAGCAGGTGAGAAAATGACCTACCACTTAAAAGCAATTTTTCCTTTTTCAGGAATTCTGGCCTTGGAGAATATCGGCTCTGATATCAGCACATTCCACATCTCCAGGGACTTATGCATTTTTTTTATTATTATTGCTCTATGTCGAATGTCAGGCTTGGTTTTCATCTCAGCCAGGAAAAAAAAAACAAGAAAAAAGTCCTAACTTGCTGACACTGAAGTCTTATTCCATATAGCTTTATACCATGCAAAACAAAAAACAAAAAACAAAAAACAAAACAACAACAACCAGGCACTAAAACCACTAACCATTCTAGTTCATTCCCTTCCATTTATCTCAATCTGATGTACAGTGGGGTTATTAAAAATCATTAATCCGTAGTGCCTTGCTTCACAAAAAAAGCAATTTTTGTAACAAATGTATTTTAACAAATTCAAAGTAAATTACTCTAGCATGTGAGCTAAAACAAAAATATATATTAGATGAGGAGGGGACCATGACAACAATGGAAGAAATTTAGGAAATTTTCTTAAATTGTTTTGCCTTCCTAAATAGATTGAGTTCCACTATATTTGGCTATCAAATATATGACTTAATTGAAAACCCTAACATAGGCAGTTTGCAATTTACCAATAGTTTCTGTTCTACGAGGCAGTTTGCCAGCTCCTAGAATCTGAAACATTTCTCCCCTTTTGGTGGTACAAATACACATAGTGTACCAGCAGTATGGTACTGACAGTCTTGTTTAAATGACACGTAACCACCATTTATACTACAATTTCTGTGGGAAACACATTTTGAATGTACTATTGGGACATGGCTCCTGCAGCGTGAAGGGGGTAGTATTCTTCACTACAGCTGCACTTTGGTGATAATGATGACCATGACGGGTGACAACAACAGTAACACTCCCCTAGTTTCTACTATGGACAGACGTGAGTCTAAACACCTGACATATTTTAAACTCATTTAACCCTCACAAAAACCCATGAGGTAGTACCACTCTCATTTCACGATGAGGGGGAGAAATGGTTAAGTAACTTATCTGAAGTTGCACAGACAGTAAATGTCAGGGCTGGAACTCAAAGCAAAGCAGTTTGGCTCCAGAACCTATACTCATCACCATTCTGCAATGCTGCCCCTTCTCTACCTCAAAAAAGTGGCACTATCCAGGCAATCTACGTTCCTCCTATGGGGGTAGAGGAGAGCAGGGCTTCTTAGATTTTAAATGTGCATATAGGATCACCTGGGGGTCATGTTAAAAAGCAGATTCAGGAGGTGTGGAGTGGTGCCTGAGGCTATGTCTTTCTAACAAGCTCCTGGGTGATGGTGATGTTCCTACCACATAGACCATGCTGGGTGATGGTGACGTTCCTACTCTATAGACCACACTATATTAAGAGGTGAAGAAGTAGAATTTGAGCCTCCAGCTCCGTTGCGGGCTGGTTGGCTGTTAGGCATTTATACGTTGTGTTCATAAGATGGGGATGGCCCTTATGTAATAATTTTCCATAAAGTCTTCAATGAAACCTGACTTTGATACTGCAGCATACCAAATATTGATGTCCAGGTACTTTCAGTAAATAGTTAGCTTTTAGGAACTTAAAATGTGCATGTAAAGGCCAGAGGATAAAATGTGGCTATAAAAATTTGCTGTGAGGCACATTTTTCACTATATACCACCAACCATACAAATATCAAAAGATAGTAAATAAATGCCTGTTTATTGTTCACTAACTAGAATCACAGTAAATTAATAACTTTTGGTCTAAAAAAAAGTGTCCACTTTAAAATATATAATTATTCATTCTCAGACTCCTCTAGAAGAGTGCTAAGGAGCTTGTGCTATGTAATCTTAAAGGCTCTTCCGGTGCCATCAGCAATGTCTCAGGTAAAGACAGACACTATATACTAACATGAATGGACAGAACAGATAGTGAGTACACTCCGCATTATTTTTAGCTGGAAGTATACTACTAACAATTGCTACGTATCGATTCCAGATTCTAGATCTTGCTCCTCACTCAATTTTATCTTTTCCCCACTGCCCTGAGAGAAACCCAAGGAGTTTTCCACTGCTCGCCTGTGATCTCAAATACACAGCTGCATATATTTTTCCAGTTGTTAAATGGACAGGATTCCTTTTCTAGTCAACTTTTTCCATGCCAGATTACACAGTAAGGTCATTTCAGTTTGAGATGCACTCACTCCCTAGGCAGCACCACTGCGAGTAACAGTTATGGTATGATCACTACACTTCCCTTTTACACTAAAAGGAAATAGTCCGTTTCCAACCCAAATATCTATACTCCCTGAACAACAGTGGGAAGTCATTCCCCTTGAAGACTGACCCAGAATCAAGTGCAGTCACAGACTCCTAGGCCTACAGCCAGTGGCAAGTTAACACATTATACAGTTGACCTTCAGGGAAAAAGGGAAACCAGTGCTTTTACTACTGGTGCCAAAAGAAAACCAACTGATCTTTAAGGCACAAAATAAACTGTTCTTAAGGCAGAAAAAGAAATTGTGAGGAAACAGAGAGTCAAAATGGAGGCATATAGAGAAAAATATAGAAATTACATTACCGAGTAAGGGCCAGTGTTTCTACAGTTCTCAATGCTTTTTGATCTGGGACTAGAATGAATTAGCATTTTCCTTTTGGGTTTGAACTATTATTACCTGGTAAAAATGCCAAGATGTACAAGAAAGACACATTTTTTTAAAGGCTCGGAGACTTAAAGGGACTTATCTTTGGTAATTTTACTTTAAGCCAGTGACACTAATTACTAACTTTATGTAGAAGAGTAAATAATCATGGGATACTCTCTCTAATATCAAGTACTTTCTGGACCTGGGTCAGGAAATGGGGAAGTAGTTCAAAATTGAAGGACAAAAAAGACACTAAAGGTCTATACATGGTTTTACACCCAAGATTGGGGAAAGTCAATAAGAACATGAAGATACAACAGGGAGAAGCTTTGAGTAAAGAAGCGTATTCTGTACTCAGGGCAAATGTCGCATCTGTACCATCTTACCTACTTATTCTCCATCAGCAAACCTTACAACCGATGATTTCATTTAAATGGAAAAATCAAAATTTGTTTACAAAATAGGGAATTTTTTTAAATGCCAAAAAGAAAGCATTTAAAAGAGTTGGATTATTCCTCAGCTAGTAACAAGTGCTGTGTTTACCACCAAAAGTGATCTACAAAGACCAACTGTATAATGTTACACCATTGTAGTCTTTAAATTTTTAAGCAACAAAAATATAGCTCAAGTCACCAAGAAACTTATGTTTGACATATTTATGGCAGCAACTTTACAAATCAGTTCCTGTAATTTACTATAACAAACATCTTCCACTGACCAACTGGCTTAGCACAAACAGATCAGAGATGGTTTCTTGTGTGTTTTACAAATACTCTACACAAGTCCTTGAGATCATACTTACAGCTTTAGCAAAAACACCCATGATTTCAGGAAACTGGTGTGTGAGAAGAGCTATCATTGCTGTAGAAGAACACAGTCCTGCTGTGAAATGGATGAAAAAAGGAAGCTCCTTCTTTGGGTAAACAGAAACATGATGAAAGGCTGCAAGGGAGAAAAGGTTGAAATGGATTTTATTTAAGAATACAGTGTAAGCCAGTTTTAATATTTTCAAACAAAGTTTATTTTTTAAAACTAAAAAGGAAAATCTTTTTTTTTTTTTTAAAAAAAGAACAAGGCATCTCGGGATAGCAAGATAGAAGAGAGTTATTCATTATTTATTCCAGCATCAACAGCCTATCTACGGAGCCAGATGACTGTGCTGGGGACTAAGAATAGGATGGCATCGTGGGAAAGAACATTAATTGTAAAGTCATGCTGAGGTGCTTTTGAAAAAGAGCTTTGTCACTTATTAGCTGTGTGATCTTGAATAAGTTGCTAAACCCTCTCATAGTTGCTATGGAGTTGTTATGATGAACACTGTAAGTCCTTACTAAATGTGAGTTGTTATAATTCTTGTTCTTTAGGAGCTCAGAGACAAGTACAGAATCGAGAGACAGATGTGTGGTTGCAGATTTCCCAGAACCACAATTTTACCCAGTTATTAATAAATGTTCTATCTGTAGCATTTCATAGAGCACTGTAAAACCTGAACTAGAACACCAAAGCCCTAGGATTCTGATCATAAACCAAGTACCCTGTCTTCTTTTACCACATTCACACATTAAATCAGGGATTATTTTTCTAAAGACTGGATATTCCATTACTAACAGTATTCAAGCATTTATATCTTATTTGAAATTTGATTGAAAATACCTGCATACCAATGCTGATGAGCGTATTACCATGCTTGGCACATAGTAGGTGCTCAATAAACGTCTGTTAAACTGAGAGCTATTCTGGGACTTCATTAGTCCAGTAAGTTGACTGCTCAGGGCTGGACACAAACCCAGGAATTCCTGATGTAATATCCTACATAAGTAAGGGATGACTAATTCAGTGCTGAATCAAGGTCAGCTATAAATTTCACTTTTTTAAACACAATGATTCACAGAGAAGATTACACCTAAGTTTCCTTTGGTAGCCATATTTTTTATGTCTTATACTATACTCTGAAAGAATATGCCAAAAACCAAACTCATTAAAAATCCAGAAAATTTCCAGAGGCTTGAATCACTTTTAAAGTAGAAACACACCAAATCTGAACTTTTTAAAAACGTTAGAAACATTAGAAGCTACGGACAACATTGAACTTTCAGCACCCAAAAAACCAGCAGTCCCTTTTGCCCTGTCCCTCAGCCATGAGAAGACAACTTCTTCCAGCAAACCAAGAGAGGCAAACCATCGTACTTGCAAAGACAGGGAACACTTAAATATACCAATGGTCACTAATACTCTTATTATGTGACAGATGGCAACATTAATAAAGTTAATCAAACTGTATGGCATTTTATGGCTCACAAAGTGCTTTAATTTACATTAGTTTGATTTTTTCCCAATTTCCCTAAGAGATAGATATTATTTCCACTTTATAAGGCAGAAAACTATATAGCTTTAGTAAGATAATCTCCTAAAATATGAAATTTTTATACTATAGGAGAGACTTAAGTTTTTCTTTTTGGATTGCTTTCTGTAGATTCACTTGTCAGTCAATGTTTGGCTAATACATCAATATAATGGATGACTAGTACAGAAACACTCCCTTGGAAGTAAAGTTCAAATTTCATCACTGGCTTGTAGAGAAAAATTTATCAGGAGGCATAAAAGACAACTAAATAGCTATGTGAACTAAGGGAATAGTTCAAGTCTGAGCTTATGAGGTTCATAAGCAAATTCCAGAATGTTGTAAGTCATATCAAGGTTGAAGGAGAATTGAAAACAAAAAAACATTAAGCACTCCTGGGTATTAGAACTCCACATTATTAAAAATTTGTTCATTCTACCACAGTCAGACACAGACAAATATTCTCAGAACAAACAATATAATCAAACAAAGACCCCAGCATATCCCTCTTCTCCTACCTCCTGGAATTTGCAAATGTCTAAGTACCCTAGAAATAATAAAGGCCTGCCAAAAAGCAAACTCTCTGTTCTTATAAGCTGGGACTCTGGCAATACGTGCGAAAAACCCTGACTTTATTCATATTACTATGTAAAATTGGCCTTATATCAGGCAACCTTTATAATTTTGGGGAGGGGTATTTTAGGCTAAATGTATTAACCTAATATAATATACTCTTGCATATTGATGTTCCATAATCAAAGATTTATTCTTTTGCCTTATTTCTGTTAAAATGGAAAACAACAAGAGCAACTACTACCAGCACCATCCTAGGAAAGAAAATAAAATTTCTCTCACTAATGACATTCTGACTGCTGAAGTCAATGGATTCTTCTCAGTAATCACCTTCCTTGGTATCAGATACTCCTCCTCACTTGGATTTTTTCCCCTCTTTTTAGTTCCTAGCCTATCTAGTTCTGGTTCTTGTCCTGTCCCTGACCACTACTTCACTGAATCTTCCAGACTCCTTATCAGCCACCCATTCCTTCAACATTTTTGTGCTCCCATGGTTCTGCTCTTAGCTTACTTCTCACTCTACAGTTTCCCTTAGTGATCTCATTCATAGCTAGGAAATGATGACTACCAAGTTGGTTTGGTGAGGTAGAGAGATGTCAAGAGAAAGAGGTATCAGAACCCCTGGCAATTTTGTTTACACAACCTGACCCTGTCCCTAGCCCACAGCTAAATGAACCAGGAATGGACACATGGATTCTGATCCTGTCAGCATCTGATTCTGTCTCCCAGAAGTTTTACAAGCAGGATTGAGTTATTATTCATACTGTACTATTTGCCTGAACTGATGACATGTAAACTAGAGCGATGTAGGGGCATCAAGTTTGGCTACATGAGTGTCTAAGAAGGGAAAGCCAAACTACAACGAGAAAGATATAAAAATGAAGCAGACACACTGAGAGAAGCAGAAAGGAGAGCTCATACAAAAAGGAGATGGCACTGGGGAAGGAAAAAAAAGAAAAGCGAGAATAGGAGAGCCTGAAAAAAGCAGCCTGAGATAAAGATATACAGATAACTGACTCCTGGAAATCTTTATATCCTTCTAGTTTCTGGTTCTAGTCCCTTCTGAGGTCCAACTGTAATTGCTGCCTTGGGATTCTTTGATATAATCCAGTCTTCTAACAAATTCCCTTTAAGTTTAAAACAGCTCTGTATTACTTTTATCTAAAGAATACTTACAACATTTACTATTTATATAATATATATATATATTTACTATATGTATATTTCTTATAAACATATCTTAGAACCATATATTATTTAGAAATATAAAAATATGTATATATATAATGGGTGTGTGAAACAGATTATGTAATAAGATATTTAAGCATGCATACACATATGCACACACACGTGTGTGTGGGTATGGGTGAAAGGTTACACATACAACATATTCAAAGCCTGAATTTATTTACTTTCCCGACTCCTGTTCCCAAACTTGCTCCTTGTGCTGTATGTTGGATTTACCATTCTTCAAGTCATTCAAGTCAGATTTAGGAATCATCCCTGACCTTAGAGAGATAGGCACTCCCCATTCCAGCTTCCTTAAAATCTATTCCATACACACAGCACTTAACACATTGTTTATCAGTCTTTGTATTAACTCGTAAGCAGTTCAGGAGTTTGGAGTAGGATAAAGAGGAAAAGGTGCTAATATTTAATATTTTTGTTGAGTGCTTACAATATACTTAGCATGTTTATAAGAATGCATTAACAAATTTGACTAATTAAAATATTTACACAATTTTCACGATGAACATTATAGAAATACCCAAAGAGATGATAAAGAGAATCCTGGCCTTCAAGTTTACAATCTAGAAGGGGGAGGTTAAGAAGTTCACAAAATACTTTGAGAGTTCAAAGAAAAGATAGGTAAATTATCTCAGAGGACGGAAGAAAATAAAAGACCCTGGGAGAAAAATATCAGCATACTCAACTTCCATAATCTCTCCTAAATTTTCATCTATTTGTTTGAACTTTTCAGTTCCCTAAATTTGGCGTTTGCAAAACTGCAACTTTCCTCGTTAGACTTGAGCTCTAACAGCCCCAGATCTGTAAAAACTATGGCACAGGTTTATATCACATAAGGAAACATGGTGCTAGTGTTTACACCCTTCAGCATGCTTATTTATTGGTTAAATCATAAAAAGAAAAGTTAAACAGAAATTTACCAGTTCACAGAAAAAAAGTGCAACTCGGACAAATGAATATAGACCATTCTTTTGAGAAGTTTGGCTTCCTGAAAGCAGGGACTCAGTGGGACTTTCAGCAATCATAACCGTACATATTTCTGGTTCTCTTCCTAAGTCTATGACTGCTCTTCTTAAAACTGCAAAGTGTAGTCTCTCCAATTTCATTCTTTGTAAAGACTGTTTTGACAATTCTGAGTCTTTTACCTTCCCATATAAATTTTGGGATCAGCTTGTCAATTTCTGCAAAAATCTCTCCTGGAATTTTGATAGGGATTGTATTGGATCTATAGATCAATTTGGAGAGAACTGTCATATAAATAATATCGAGTCTTCCAATCAATAAACATGGAACGCCTCTCCATTTACTTAGATTTGTCTGTAATTTCTCTCAGCAAATTATGTAGGTTTTTTTTTAGTATACAAGCTTTGCACTTCTTTCATCAAATTATTCCTAAATTGTTTCTTCTTTTTGATGCCACTATGATTAGAAACGTTTTCTAAATTTCATTTCTGGATTGCTTATTCACTGCCAGTATTTAAATATGCAACTGAGTTTTATATTCTGATATCATATCCTGCAACTTTGCTGAACTTATTAGTTCTAATAGTACTTTTATGAATTTCTTAGGATTTCCTACATAGACGATGATGTCATCTATGAATAAAGGTTGTTTTTCTTCTTCCTTTCCAATATGAATGCCTTTTATTTATTTTTCTTGCTTGATTGCACTGACTAGGACCCCTAGTACAATGCTGAAGAGAAGTGGGAGGGGCAGACATCCTTGCCTTATTCCTAACTTAGGGAGAAAGCATTCAGTCTTTCACCACTTAAGTATGATGTCAGTTGTGGGGTTTTTGTAGATGCTCTTTATCAGGTTGAGGAAATTCTCTTTTATTCCTAATTTTTTCAAAATTTTTATCATGAATGGGCGTTGGATTTTTATCAGACCACTTTCTCTGTATCCACTGTCATTTATTCTAATAACATGATGCATTGCCTTTTCAAATGTTAAACCACTTGCATTTGTGAGGTAAATCCCACTTGGTCATGGAGTATAATCCTTTTTATATGTGGCTGGATTCAGTTTGCTAATATTTGTTGAACATGTTTGTATCTGTATTCATGAGGGATATTGTTCTATAGTTTTCTTTTCTTGTAATGTCTTTGGTTTTGGTATCAGGGTCATACTGGTCTCGCAGAATAAGCTGAGCAGTGTTCCCTCCTCCTTTATTTTCTGAAAAGAGTTTGTGAATGAATGGTATTATTTCTTCTTTAAATGCTTATTAGTTGACTGTTCTTTTAAATATCTTCAATTTTTGTGTTCTTTATCACATCTAACACAGAATTTTACCCCCAAAATGCATGGGAATGAACTGAATTTTGCAACTACATCTAAGTAATGGCTAAAATAGTATTTTAAACAGTATCCTGAATTTCAACCAAAGGCACTTTTAACATGAGAAAATACTAAACAATCTCACAACTACTTTTAAGTTTAGGAAAACTAGAATATTTACTTACTAGGTAATAGCTCTCTATCAGCAGTCTCTGTGCAGCTGGGATAAGGGTAAAATAGATGGCCTTTCTCTAAAGGGTATGGAATCATTCTAAAAGCTGAGGAAAAAAAATATATAGTTTGACATTTAATTCAGACTCACTTTCATCCCATACTACAAATCAAAGCTACTGTGGAGACATATTTTTACAAAATTTTCATACAGCATTTATTAATTCCTTTAGAGATATCTTTTAGATGAAAGACACAAAGGAAGCAAAAGAAGGAATAAGGGGAAGAATAAGATGTATTCAGAGCATGAAGGGAGTAGTGGATAACAAGGTTGCTGAGTCCTTCTTGCCTCTGTCTCCTCACTACAAACACAACAGACTTAACTCTGTGGGTATAACTTCCTTTTCTTCCAGGAACCTTCATAAAATTGCAACATGTATCACTGTTGTTACCATGACTGTTGGCAACCCAGAAAGAGTTCCCAATGGGTACTAACTTCATGTGTTAGATGTCACCAAAGTTTTCTACAAGCAGAATTTAATTTAGTTCTGAGGTCACCAAAGTATGGCCCTTTGGCCAGATCTGGACCACTATTTATGTTTGCAAATAAAATTTTGTTAGAATACAGATGTTAAAACTGCTTGTTCATTTATATATTATGTTAGGCTGCTTTCATGCTACAAGAGTTGGGTAGCTGTAACAGAGACTATGGCTCACAAAGACTAAAGATTTACCATCTGCCTTTTTACAGAAAAAAATTTACCTATCCCTGATCTAGATTATCACCAACTCTTGAAGACTTCTTAAAGGGGGAATCTTTGTTTACCTACTTAACTAGCTAAGTATTCATCAAAACTGTGATTAAGTTTTGTTTTTCCTTTAGTGCTTAGCTCTATAAACTTTTGTCAAGGGGTGCATAGGTGGCTCAGCTGGTTAAGTGTCCGACTCTTAATTTCAGCTGTGGTCACGATCTCACAGTTCGTGAGATACCAGGATCAAACCCGGTATCGGACTCTGTGCTGACAGCATGGAGCCTGCTTGGCATTCTCTCTCCCTCTCTCGCTGCCCCTCCCCTGCTCACACTCTGTCTCTCTCTCTCAAAATAAATAAATAAACATTTAAAAAAACTTTTGTCAAAATATGAATTTTGTTCTCCACAATAAAAAGTGGGGATTTGTCCAAAGTCACAAAGCAAATCAGTGGTAACACTAGAAAAATCATTCATAAAGAAGACTATTTATGAAATTCAGTGTAAGTCACATCCTTATTGAAAACCTCTTATGTGCCAGGCAGACCATTAGGCACTGAAGACACATACAGGATCAATGAGATAGAGTACCAGGCTTTGAGGAGCTTCTAGACTACTAGAGAGACAGCAAAAAGAAGCCTAATGACACAAAGTCATTCTGCTCCTCAGTTTTATTAGTCCCAATTTCATTAATCTGCATATTGTCAGAGGTAAGCATAGTGTCTGACTCTTAGCAAGTAGTTAATGCATAGATTCCCAAATTCTCTTTGTCTCAAGGATACATGGTGCCCTTCATGTCTCAGTAATTTTTTATGATGCCCCTAGGCTGAAAGAAATATAACAATTCCACTTAAGTAGTGGATCCAAACAACTTTAAAGGTTTGTGTGCTAACAACTTAGCAGTGAATTTAAAAAAAAAAAAAAAAAAAAAACTTAAAGGAAAAAATAATTATTTCATTTTTTAAAAATATTTTAATTTTTTAAAGTAATCTCTACCCCCATGTGGGGCTTGAAACTACAATCCCAAGATCAAGAGTCACATGCTCTACTCACTGGGCCAGCCAGGTGCCCCCAATTATTTCATTTTTAAACAACCATCTTTTCTTACTAGTGGGATGTATGTACCTGTTGGGCGCTGCATATCTTTTCAAACCTTGGAGTCAGATTGGACACTGCCATCGTCATTTCCTGTTCCACACTGATTTGTGTGTGTGTGTGTGTGTGTGTGTGTGTGTGTGTGGTACTTCTTTTAATCACAGCAGCTAATAAAAAACCGAGCTTTGCAAAGCTTTGACAACATCAAAAGAAAGAGACAATGGAGAGCCACCTAATGGTGAAACCTTGAACTACATGGAACTAACAATGATACCTGACACATATTGAATATTACTGTTGTTTCCACTGAAATTTTTAAATATGCCATGGCACTCTTATGAATTTGCTGCAATGCCCCAAGGTGCCTCAGTGCAAAGTTTGGGAACTGAGGGGGATCAACCAACTCCAGTTAATGAGTATTGAATTTATTTTTGAATTTTTAATGGTAGCAGAAATGCACTTTCCAAGACAATTATTATAAAAATTCAACTGATGAAACATTTTGATCAAGCTTTTTCATTTTCTAAATGATTTTAAGAAGTTACAAATAAGAGATCTGGTAGTTAATTGAAAAACAACCTAGTTCTCCAAAGAAGATATACAAATGGCCAATTAGCACATTAAAAAAAGTTCAACAGCACTAATTATAAGGAAAATACAAATCAAAACCACAATGATATACCACTTCACACCCATCAGTGTGGCTATTAAAAAAAAAAAGGCAAGTGTTGACAAGGATATAGGGAAAGTGAAAACCTGTGCATTGCTGGTGGAATGTAAATGGGTGCAGATGCCATAGAAAATAGTATGACAGTTCCTCAAAACATTGAACATAGAATTATATAATCTACCAGTTCCACTTCTAGGTATATACCCAAAAAAACTGAAAGTAGGAACTTAAACAGATATTCGTATACCCATGTTCATAGCAGCATTATTCATAATAGCCAAAAGGTGGAAACAACCCAAATATCCACTGACAGATGACTATATAAACAAAGTATGGTGTATATACACAATGGAAGATTACTCAGCCCTAAGAAGTAATGATTTTTTGACACATGCTACAACATTATACTCAGTGAGGTAAGCCTGATTTAATGAGACAAAGATTGTACAATTTCACTACAGAAGATACCTAGACTAGTCAAACTTATAGAGACAGAAAGCAGAATAGTTACCAAGGGCTGGAGAGGAAGGAAGAATGGGGAGTCATTATCTAATGGGTATAGAATTTCAGTCTGGGATGATGAAAATGCTCTGGGAATAGAAGATGGTAATGGTTGCACAACAATGTGAATGTATATAATGTCACTGAACTATACATTTTAAAATGGCTAAAATGGGGGCACCTGGCTGGTTCAGTGGGTGGAGCATGTGATTCTTGATTTCGGGGTTGTATGTTTGAGCCCCATGCTGGGTGTAGAGATTAATTAAGAAAAATCTTGCGGGGGGGCGCCTGGGTGGCTCAGTCGGTTGAGCGTCCGACTTCAGCTCAGGTCATGATCTCACAGTCCATGAGTTCGAGCCCTGCATCAGGCTCTGTGCTGACAGCCTGGAACCTGCTTCGGATTCTGTGTCTCCCTCTCTCTGACCCTACCCCGTTCGTGCTCTGTCTCTGTCTCAAAAATAAATAAACATTAAAAAAAAAAAAAAAAAAGAACAAAATCTTGGGGCATCTGGGTGGCTCAGTCGGTTAAGCATCTGACTCTTGATTTTGGTTCAGGTCATGATCTCACGGTTTGTGAATTCGAGCCCCACGTCAGGCTCTGCACTGACAGTGAGGAGCCTGCTTGGAATTCTCTCTCCTCTCTCTGTCCCTATCCCACTCACTCTCTCTCTCTCAAAATAAATAAATGAGCTTAAAAATAAAATAAAATCTTTAAAAATTTTTTTAAATTAAAAAAATAAAATGGTTAAAACAGTAACTTCTATGTTATGTGTACTTTACCACAATGAAAAGAATAGATTGAAAAAAAAGAATAGATTTGATATTAGTTGTGAGGAAAATAGTTCCATGACTTATACATCTGAAAATAAAAGTCTAACTTAAAAAATATTAGAACAATAACTCAACCACATTAAAAAGCTTATAAACCAAGGGATGTAAGTTTTCATTTTCTTTCCTTACAAATATGTAATTTAAGTGAACATATGACAGAATACCATAACGGCTTCTCATTCTGCTTTTCCTAAATATGGCATCGGTATAAGTACATTATGCATTTCTCCTACAAATAAACCAAATAAACACCTCTGAGTTCACTTTGAAACCAATCCTTACAGAAACTCAGAAATCTCATTTAAAAGGGCTGCCTGTGGATGCAATGAATAGTTGAGAGATTAGTGGGACATTTGGAGAATACTTACTGCCTTCCCACGTACACTGTAACAGATTCAGAGCACCTTCTATTCTCTTCCAATGCTGAAGATGGAAGAAAGCATAGGCAATTGCTTCACTATCACCTCGTTTCAGAATGTGTTCTGGAGGTAAAATTAGACTCTTCATCTCTAGTAAATACTAGAAAAATGACACACAGAGAAACACACCACAGAAAAGAGAAAAATTAAATTATGTTACATTCAAACAAAAAATGTAGACTCAAATTTTATAAAGTCCATTTGATTAAAAAAAACACACACACATTAAGCTAGTTGAGATGACAAGAGGGTCATACTGATAGTATGTGTATAAAAAATGCTTGTATATGCAAATTCCAAAAATCAGAATATCCCTAAAGGCAGAAATAAGGAGATAAATGGCTTATGTATGACCTTGCTAAATACAAAATAGAAACTCAAGCTGAGGAAATAATGTGAAAGCAAATATCTATTTTTCCAAAAGAAAATTAAGTATAAAAATGATAAAATACAATTTTGGAAACATTTTGTGGTGACATTGAATTCTTTTTTCTCTTATTCCCATTTTACAAGTGAGGAACTTAATTGTGAATAAGTTCAATTAAATTAATATTTACTGAGTGCAAGTACTATATCTATTAGGAAACACTATATTCTCTGGAACTTCCTAATGTAATGAGAAAGACAGATTTTTTTAAGTTAATAATTATAACAAGACTATGCTTTATTAGAGATATAAACAGTGTATACAGGAATTTGGATTGAAGGTATTCATGTTTTTTAGTTTTTCTTTAACAGCTTTATTGAGACATAATTTACATACTTTACACTTCACCCATTTAAAGTGTACAACTCAATGGTTTTTAGTATATTCACAGATATATATAACCATTACCACAATTTTAGAACATTTTCATCACTTCAAAAAGAATCCACATCCTCTTATTACCCTCTAATCAAGCAACCATTAATCTGCTTTGAATCTCTATACATTTGCCTGTTCTGGTTATTTCATACAAAAAGAATTGCATAATATATGGTCTATTGTAATTGGTTTATTTCACTTAGTATAATGTTTTCATGGTACATCCATGTCGTATCATATACCAGTACCTCATTCCTTTTTGCAGCTGAATAATATTCCATTATATGGATATACCACACTTGTTTATCATTCATTATTTGATGGACATTTGGTTGTTTTCACCTTTTGGCTATTATGAATAATGCTGCAGTAAACATTCACATACAAGGTTTTATGTGAACAGAAGTTTTCACCTCTCTTGGGTATATACCTAGCAGTGAAAGTGCTGGATCATACGATAACTCTATGTTTAGGAGGTATTGGTTATGATTTAGGTGGTGAAAATAAACCACTTGATGGCATTTGGGATTTGAGCTTATAGATAAAGACGGGTAAAATATGGATGAACAGATTGGGCAGTGGGGTGGGAAAACACAGGGGTTGGAGTACAGGCCAACCTGAACAAGGCCAAGAAAGTACAGTGCAAGACACATTTAAGGAATTAGTGGATGTGCCTATTAAAGAAGTTATGACCTATCAGTTCTTATTCACACATGAAAATTAAATGCTACCTTAAATTGTTAAAGAAAATACTTGCCTTAATATTGCAATCCACAACAAAAGCAGTATAATCAAATGTACTAATTACATAAAGGTGCAAACTTAACCATCTGTTTATCATCTTTACTATTAAAGTGGTCAACTTAAAACAAAACCTTCAAAAATATTTAGTTAGCTAAATACTTCCTCCAAAGACTAAGACCAGAGTATACTTCCCCTACTAAAACAGTTCGAAACAACCTCTTTGGTTCTATATAATTTGATAGCAAATTATGTGTCATAATGTCTAAACCACATTATTTTCTGTTATAAAAAGAGAAACACTCCTGAGATGTGTCATAAATGATACATTCTCACACTTGGGCTGTTATACAAACTAAGGAGATGAACAACACAAAGAGCTGAATTTGTGAAACATGTTTCAAAACTGCTACAAGCAGGAAGAAACAAAAAGGTGTAGTGACTTCAAAATTTAAGCCTTAGGCTATTAATCAACCTATATGTATACATTGTATCAATATATCTAAAATAATTTTTTTTTGTTTATGAAATGTGCCTTTCCAATACTAAGTTTAATGCCCATCTTTAATTACTCTTACTCCTATACCTCAATAAAGCTGGGGGGAAAAAAAGCTCCTCTTAATCTTGATGTCTCTGGCTCTCTCCTAAAAGTATAAGAATGCAGTCTGCTCATCAATTTATTTTAGCAGATGTCACAAGCTATGAGATTATTTACTAATCCAGTTTGGGGACTTAACATTTCCCATTCAGTTTCTTAAAGGAATGCAGCAGAGGTTGTGTCTTGGTCAAGCAAAGCCCATTTGCTGCCTGGTTGGGTTCTCTCCCCTTAGTGCCTTGGGCCTATATTCAGGAGGGTAATATTCTTTCTAATCCCCTCTAATCCTTGCCCATTTTTTTAAAACACAGTAAAAGATCACTCGCACCAGGCGGCTGTGGGAAAATGGACTCAAATAGCTGACCTCTGACATGACTCCTTATGTTCTTAGCAAGTGCGCTAAGAGCTTCTTCAGTAGGAAGCAAAAAAAATGCAACAATCACAGTGGAATCTCCATCATAAAAAGAGTATCTCATTTTCAGAAGAAAACTGTTTTAATAAATAAACCAAGCCCTTTCTATTAAAACTCTGCTTCATTTCACAGGTAGAGGAGATAAAATATCCCAAATTATTTTCAATGAGTTTTAGAACCCTGAAGTTTTAAAGCTTTACACTAAACCCTATCTTGGTAGTCACATAGCAAGTGGTAAGCAAAAGATATTCAGTTAACAATTATCCAGGAGATATCAATTTAAAACGTTAAGAAAATACTTGAACAGCAACTGTATATCTGTATTTTCACTGTTTAATAATCTAAGTGACAATTCTGATAGTAATCAAACACATATGGCACATATATTAGGAAATGATACTTAAGTTTATATTTTAAAATCTTTGCTATTTAATCATGAAAAAAAATCTCTTTTGCTATCTTATTTTTCATTATCATGTCTTACCTACCACCAAAGGTCCTTTCCAATTTGACTTTAAGGCAGAGCAATTTTTATTTTTTCAGTTTCTAATAAACTACTGAATTAAAACTGCACCCTCAAAATATAAGGGAAAATTTTCAGTTTAAGGAAATATATATTTAAAATATGTTAAAGGATTATTACTTATTTTATATCCTTCACAAACTGCTACTCAGGAATTCCTGCCCCCCAGTATAAGCTGTAAGTTACTACACAATGGAAATTATATCTTTCGTATTCTACTATAGCACCTAGCACACTACACTAATCAAAGTAGGCATTTAAACACTAACTGACTGACTTGATCTCATATATATAGTTAAAATGTCTTCAAACTCATACTTATATTTCAGTTTTTACTTAAAGATATTGTTTAACTCTCTAGGCAAACTAAAAACAAAACAAAACAAACTTCTACCTAGACTTTACTTTTCCATGAATAAAAATAGGAGAGGTTGAAAACTGAAGAGTGGTTGGTTTGGTTTGGTGTTGGTCTTTTTTTATGCTTCTGAAAGTACATGCTTAGTGTTCTAAAGTTCAAACATTGCAGAGTTACATAGGAGAAATAATATATTAATAAATTGGAGGATAAAAGAGTAAAGAAAAAAGGTAATCCAAGTTATATTTGTCTGGATTTCTTTAAGCATAACATCCTTAAAAACAGGATCAAACTTTTATATAACTCACTTTTTACTTCACAATACATCTTTACATCTCATCCTGTCTCTAACAGATCTCATTATTTTTAATTGTTGTATAGTATTCCATTAAAAACTGAGTTATTTTATAAGTTAAGAAATAAGGTCATGCTGAAATTGTACTACCATTCTTAAAAGGTCAAAAATAATAACATTAAGCAAAGCTTATAAAAATATTAAGTAAAATGGCTTTAAAATTCCAAAAAATGATGGGATCTAAAATTTCACTTTCTTTAACTTAGACAGGTCTTTATAGCAATGTAGGTCTAAAACACAGACATGTCTACTTACCAAACATTTACTGCATGTCCGTTATGTTCTAAGCAGCATTTCAGACATAAAATGGTAAGTAAAACAAGAATTCTGCTTTTTAAAAAGCTCATAGGGAACTAAGGAAGAGACATACAAATAGACCAAAAAACAAGCAAAACAAAACCCAAGACATGATTAAAGCATTGAAGGAACAGAGAAAAGAGAGTCATTATCTCTGCTTAGGAAAAATGATAAAAGATACTTCTATACAGGAGGCAACAGATGAGCAGAATCCTGAAGAATGAGTAGAAAGTTGCCATGTAGAGGAGAGACTGAGCATATATACAAAGGTAGGGAGACATGATGAGACATGACCAATCTCAGGAATAACAAGATAAGGAGCAAAGCAGAAGTAGCAAGGAGTAATGTTGGAGACAGATATCCGGCCCAGACTGGGAAAGGCTTCTGTATATGCAATACTAAGGGATTGGTCCTTATCTGAGAGATGATAGGGAATAAGAAGGGCTCTTCAAGCAGAGCAAGTTTTGCTATTTAGGTAGATAACTATGGCAATGGCCAGAGTGGAGATGGGTTTATAGCAGGGAAACCAGTAAGAAGTATGTTTTAATCATCCAAGTAAAAGATGGAAAGTATTTGAAATAATTTCTATATCTTTATGTGTATGTTTAGAAATGCATAGAAAGGGCACCTGCGTGGCTCAGTTGGTTGAACATCTAACGTGGGCTCAGGTCATGATCTCATGGTTCCTGAGTTCAAGCCCTGCATCGGGCTGAGTTCGAGCACTGCATCGGGCTTGCACACGGTCAGTGTAGAGCCCACCTCAGATTCTCTGTTCCCCCCTCTCTTTCTGTCCCTCCCCTACTTGCACTCTCTCTCAAAAATAAAGAAATGAATATAATATGTCTGGCCATCACAGAACCAAACAGAAACAGTGGTTGCGTGAGAGAAGTAGAATTGGGAGAGAAAGAACAGGACTTTTTATTCTATAAACTGCTAAAGGGTCTGATTTCTTTTTAAAAAAGCACTCGTTACTTTTATAACAACAATGATAATGTTTTAAAGAACAGGTAGTGAAGACAAACACTGGTCAGTGACAAAGGGAATGGAGTAGGTGACTAGATCTGAAAGACATTTCAAAGGTTATAATATGAGTTAGTAATTTGGAAAGGGCAGAAGATTAATGATGAGAAGATGATAATGAAGCCATAAACCAAATTATAATAATAAGTTAGGACAGGCAAGTTGGAGAAGAAACTTATAAATAAAAATTTAAAAATTCAGTTTGAGACATATTGAAGAGGCTGAGGTACCAACCAGATATCCAGGTAAAAATTTCCACAACCAGATAGAAACACAAGTTTATAGACAAGGAAGGAAGCCAGATTTATAAGATACAGGTTTGGAAATTATCAGCAAATAAAATATAATAAAAGACATAAACCAAGGCCAGTACCCACTACACTATGCTGCAGGACCTTCCATATTACCTCCGAGTCACCTTACTGTTCTATCTGGAACAAATCAGAAATTGTAGGAACAATTTGTATTCAACTATTGACAATATACTCAGATGACTATTCAAGTCTCTTGCTTTTTCCTAAAAATAAAAAATTAAAGCTACTTTGGAAAATAGCTTATAAATAGCTATAAATAGTTAAAAAAAAGACATAATAATGTATGTTTTTTTTAATCTAAAACCATACCTATGCTTACACTCAAATTCACTTTAACTTTGAATTGCTTTGATCTTTATAATTTATCTTTAGATTACTTCGTTTCTATTACTTTGTAAATCTTACAACAGCTTTTGACCAAAAGCAATATAATTCTGACCTGAAGTAATGATAATGCTTTATAATCTTCTTCTTAAAAGCAGAGGTTAAAGAAAAATCTCTCTGAAGGCATCTGAAATTAAGGTACTTTGCTCTTGATCAGTCATGCACATCAAGAACCAATTTATCTCTGCAATTAGTTTTCTCAGTGCACATTCTATGAGATTGGACAGGCAGGCTGAATGCAAAGAGTCCACATTGATGTGTATTGGGGGAAGACTAAAGACAGTTCCCAGATAGAAAGTAAACAGAACAGCTGTATGAATAAACTGAAAGAAAATATAACACTCCTAGCAGTCTCAGGAGCAAAGGGAAAGTGATATTCTATTGCAAGGAGAGGGAAGGGAGACTAGAGAGGGCATTTGCCACAGGAAAACTTCTTTCCACATCATCCTACAGAGCAGTACCTCAAGAGAGAAGTGTTTTCTAGATCAACTCTTCCACCTAGACCACACCATAACATAACAGAAAGGCAAAGCCTTCACTGTGCCCTAACTTTGGGTCATGGACTTCAACACCACTTCCCCATTTCTCCCTTTACTACCGCTATGCCACTCAGTCTCGATCAAGTGCCTGTTTCCCTCTCATCTTTTGTATATGCTGCTATAATATAGGTAATCTGACCAATGAAATGTAAGCTTGAGGGGCGCCTGGGTGGCTCAGTTGGCTGAGCGTCCAACTCTTGATTTCAGCTCAGGTCCTGATCCCAGCTTCATGGGATTGAGCCCCACATCGCACTTCACCCTGAGCATGGAGCCTGCTTGAGATTCTCTCTCCTTCTCTCTCTCTCTCACTCCCTCCCTCCCTCTGTCCCTCTCCCTGTTCATGCTCTATCAAATTAAAAAGAAGAAGCAGGAGGAGAAGGAAGAGGAGGAGAAGAAAGAGGAGGAGGAGAAGAAGAAAAAAGAAAAAAGAAATGTGAGCTTGCTGCTCAAGAGCTGGTATCTTCTATTAGTGGATGGGACTCAGAACATCCTACATGCTTCAATTTCTGATCAACCAAAATGAATTTTACCTTTTCTGTATCAATTTATTTTTAAAATTCCCCTTGCACTTAAAGAAGCCTCCAGGCATGGTCTGGTTTCTTGAAAACACAAAACAGCTTTTGTTATAAAATAAGAACTAATAACTTTTCAAAGCTACAGATAACATATTCTGAAACATGTACTCAAATTGTTATTGTTTTGTTTTTAAATGTTCTCTTCCCCCAAGAGCTTCTACTACAAGACGCAAATTATCTTCAGGGTATTAACTAATTCAAATTAGTTAACTGCTGTCTCAATATCTTCACTTTTACCTCATCTCAACAAAAGAATCCCCAAATCTGACACATGCTAAGGCCATGAGCACTAAAGTAATACTCCTAAGAAAAAGAGTTCATAGAGGAACAGCTTAAACAGGAAGCAAAAATAGTAATGGAGGTGTAATAAAGCAATAATCACCATGATCAGTACTGTTGCCTGACACTCAGACATTGTGTTAAGTGCTTCATATATATCAACGCATTTAATCAGAAGGCATGATACTTTGACAGTGCTTTCCATGCTGAGTCAGATTCTTTTACCTTTACTGATGTACCATAAAATGCACGTATCTTAAGCATGCAATTTGATGAGTTTTGACAAATGTAGACAAGTCACACACCAATGAAGACACAGAACATTTCCATTACCCCAGAAAGTTCTCCTTTCCAGTTAATTCCCTACCTTTACTACCTGAAGCAACAACTGTTCTAATATCTACCAGCCCAGATCATATTTCGACACCACATAAGTGGAATCATTCAGTATGTACTCTTTTGTACACATTATATTCTTGAGTTTATCCATAGTTTACTTGTATCAGTTCTTTCTTTTTGTTGCTGAAAAGTATCCCAGTGAATAAATATATCACAATTTATCCATTTACTTGTTAATGCACATCTGGGTTGTTTCCAGTTTGGGGCTATCATGAATAATCAGAAGGTATGAAACATGTTCCATCCTTAAAAAAAGAAAAAAAAGCCTGACATTTTCTTTTTTCTTTTTTTTAATGTTTATTTATTTTTTGAGAGAGAGAGAGAGACACAGAGTGCAAGGTAGGGAGGAAAAGAGAGAGGGAGACACAGAAACCGAAGCAGACTCCAGGCTCTAAGCTGTTAGCACAGAGCCCGACACAGGGCTTGAACTCACAGACCATGAGATCATAACCCGAGCTGAAGTCAGACACTTCATTGACTGAGCCACCGGAGTGCCCTTGACAATTTCTATAATAGCTGAAAGATACACAATCTTTTTCTTGTTTGGTAACTAAAAAAAATTTTGAACCAAAACCATAGCTAAGTAATAAAGAACAAGTCAAAACCATGAAAACACATTGTTTTAATTTTTTGCTATTACTATCATAGTTACTGTACACAGAAATTCATTCAGTAGATTAAAAAAATCTGTACAATCAATATTAATGAGATATCTAAAGCAAATGCATAGCCTGAAGAGATTTATGTGATCTCTTTCTACTGCGTTTCTAATAGTTTCCAGCTTTAACAAACTGCACAGTCCGAGACCTATAGTCATTTCTGTTGTAGTTCTGTGGAAAGTTGCCCAAAAATCTTTCCTGCTAAAACAGCTTCATCCTATGTCATCTTACTGGTAAAAGTCATATAACATTTGGCAAATTTGCATAACAAATTTTTAAGAATAAAAGATTAATTAATTAATTAATTAACTTAGTTACTTACAGGTCATTGTTCATTAGGGTAAATAAGTTATTACAACCCACAGCTTAAGTTTGAGGAAGAAAAATTAAAAAAAATTTTTTTTAAATGTTTATTTATTTTTTTGAGACAGAGAGAGACAGAGCATGAACGGGGGAGGGTCAGAGAGAGGGAGACACAGAATCTGAAACAGGCTCCAGGCTCTGAGCTGTCAGCACAGAGCCCGACACGGGGCTCGAACTCACGGACCACGAGATGATGACCGAGCCGAAGTCTGAGGCTTAACCGACCGAGCCACCCAGGTGCCCCGAGGAAGAAAATTTCTAAAGCCTTTATTTTTTCTTGGCTTCAGGCTGAGAGGCAGGGATAGAGAGCATAAGTGGGGGTGGAAGAAAATCTGAATCTGTACATACTTCGTAACTTGTAAATCCCTCACAAAAACAGCCTTAAATACCAGAGCTCTTCTAGTTCATATAATACTAATGTTATTTAAGTGGGATATTATCCAAGTTGTTGGTCCTTAAAATTTCTCTAAAAAAAATAATAATTATCCTGTTTGAAAATATCCAGGTTAAAGTGTATATCCACAAACAGTAATGTAAGGTTATAGCACCACTCTACTTAGGTGGATTTTTTTTAAGTTTATTTATTTTTTAAAAATTTTTAACGTGGGGGCGCCTGGGTGGCGCAGTCGGTTAAGCGTCCGACTTCAGCCAGGTCACGATCTCGCGGTCCGTGAGTTCGAGCCCCGCGTCGGGCTCTGGGCTGATGGCTCAGAGCCTGGAGCCTGTTTCCGATTCTGTGTCTCCCTCTCTCTCTGCCCCTCCCCCGTTCATGCTCTGTCTCTCTCTGTCCCAAAAATAAATAAAAACGTTGAAAAAAAAAATTAAAAAAAAAAAATTTTTAACGTGTATTCATTTTTGAGAGATGGAGGGAGACAGAGTGTGAGTGGGGGAAGGGCAGAGAGAGAGGGAGACACAGAATCCGAAGCAGGCTCCAGGCTCTGAGCTGCCAGCACAGAGCCCAGTGTGGGGCTTGAACTCACGAACCATGAGATCATGACCTGAGCTGAAGTCGGGCACCTAACGGACTGAGCCACCCAGGCGCCCCATTTATTTATTTATTTTGAGAGAGACAGGACAGTGTGAGCAGGGGAGGGGTATGAGAGAGAGAGAGAGAGAGAGAGAGAGAGAGAGAGAGAATCTCAAGGAGGTTCCACAATGTCAGCACACAGCCTGATGCGGGGCTCGAACTCCTGAACCGTGAGATAGTTGGATATTTTGATAGAGTTGGCTTTGACATTTAGTTGAGGGGACATGTGTAAATTTCTACCTACAGATAAAAATGACTTAATGTTAAAGTATAGGGGCATCTGGGTGGCTCAGTCGGTTAAGCAGCTGACTTCAGCTCGGGTCAAGATCTTGTCATTCATAAGTTCAAGCCCCACGTCGGGGTCTGTGCTGACAGCTCAGAGCCTGGAGCCTGCTTCAGGTTCTGTGTCTCCCTCTCTATCCCTTCCCCACTTGCACTCTGTTTCTCTCTTTCTCTCTCTCAAAAATAAATAAACATTGAAAAAAATTTTTTTAAAGGTTAAAGTATATACACAATATATACTAGTTGAATATGGTTATATTTAAGTTATACATTGTAGTTTTATTGAGACACAAAATTCATCATTGTAAGTATACAGTTCAAAGATTTTCAGTAACTTTGTATGGTTGTGCAATCATCACCACCAAAAGTTTCCTCATGTCTGTGTGCAGTCAATCCATACTTCTACTTCAGCTCCAGGGAAACACTGATCTGCTTTTCTGTCTACAGTCTTCCCTGCTTGAGAAATTTCATATTAATGAAATCATATATGTTGTCTTTTGTGTCTGGTTTCTTTCACTTAGCATGAAGCACTTGAGGTCCATCTATGTTGTTATATGTACTTATAGTTTGCTCCTTTTTAGTACTAAGAAGTGTTCCATTACATGGAGATACTACAATTTACTTGTTCATTTACTTGTGTTTGACTGTTTCATGTTTTTGGCTATTGTGCATAATACTACGATTAACACTTGCACACAAGTCTTTGTGTAGACCTAGGTTTTCCTTTCTCTTGGGTAGATACCTAGGAATGAAATGGATGGGTCATATGGCAAGTGTATGTTTAACTGCAAAATTGTTTCCAAAGTAGCTATACTATTTTATATACCTAGCAGGAATGTACACAGTTTCTCCATATTCTTGCCAACAGTTGATTTTGTTGGTCTTTGTGAGTATAGCCATTTGAGTGGGTATAAAGTAGTACCATATTGTGCTTTTAATTTGCATTTCCCCAATGACCCATGATGCTATCTTCTGATGTGATTATTAGCTATACATATATCTTCTTTGGTGAAGTGACTCTTCAATCCTTTACCCATTTTTTTCCCCTTTACTCATGTTTTAAATAAGTTTTTTGTCCTCTTATTGAGTTGTAAGAGTTCTTTCTGAGTTCTGGATACAGAACTTCAACAGTATATGACTTGCAAATGTTTTCCCCCAGTCTTTGGCTTTCCATTTTCTTAATGATGTCTTTTGAAGAGCAAATGTTTTAAGAAGTCCAATTTATCAATTTTTTCTTTTATGGAGCATGATTTTGAAGAAATCTTTGCCTAACCTAAGGTCACAAAGCTCGAAGTTTTATAATTTTACCTCTTATATTTAGATCTATGATCCATATTGAGTTCCTTTTTATATTTGGTATGAAGGAAGGGTCTGGGTCCTTTTTTTTCTCCATATTGATTGTTCCAGCACCATAGAAAATACTATCCTTTCCCACTGAATTGCTTGGGAACTCTCGTTGAAAATCAACTGATCATTATGTGAGTTTGTTTCAGGATTCTCTATTGTCTTCTATTGACCTACATTTCAATATTTATGCCAATATTATACTATTTTAATTACTGTAGCTTTAAAAATGTCTTAAAATTGGGGCACCTGGGTTGGGGGTCCAACTTCAGCTCAGGTCATGATCTTACAATTCACGAGTTCAAGCCCTGCCTCTGGCTCTATGCTGACAGCTCAGAGCCTGGAGCCTGCTTCCGATTCTGTGTCTCCCTCTCTCTCTGCCCCTCCCCTGCTCGTGCTCTGTCTCTCTCTCAGAAATAAATAAACATTAAAAAAATTTTTTTGAATGTCTTTTTTTTTTTTTTAATTTTTTTTTTTCAACGTTTATTTATTTTTGGGACAGAGAGAGACAGAGCATGAACGGGGGAGGGGCAGAGAGAGAGGGAGACACAGAATCGGAAACAGGCTCCAGGCTCTGAGCTGGCAGCACAGAGCCCGACACGGGGCTCGAACTCCCGGACCGCGAGATCGTGACCTGGCTGAAGTCGGACGCTTAACTGACTGCGCCACCCAGGCGCCCCTGAATGTCTTAAAATTGGATAAATTTGGGTGAATTCCAACTTTGTTCTCCTTTCTCAAAATTGTTTTGGCTATTTTAGGTCTTTTGAATTTTCATATCAATTTTAGGATGAGTTTGTGAATTTCTACAAACAAGCCTGATAAGATTTTAATAGGAATTAGATTGAATCCATAGATCAATTTGGAGACAACTGTGGTCTTAACAATACTGAGTCTTCTAATCCACAAACATGGAACATATCTCCATTTATTTAGGTCTTCTTTAATTTCTTGTGTGTGTGTTCAAGATAAAAAAAAAAAAAGTATCCTCTAAAAGCATTATAGATTATCTAGAGCAGATTCAATCTGGATATATTATCTATCCAACAATTTAATTTAATTAGGGCAATGCCTAGGATTTCTACTACCCTCCCTTGTACCCAAGTGCCTCCATCAGTAGTTTTGAAGACCAATGCACAATGCACATCATCAGAATTGTTACTGCTGAGAATACACTTTGTATGAGAGGATTTGTGAAACAGAAACCAAGTCCACAACTACAGGGTATACATGGTCCATATTTTGTTATTCTTAGTGAGAATTAAATAAAAATTTTAGACATCTTAGTGATGTATTTAATTTGAATAGTTCGGTTAATAACAATTGCTTATCTTCTCACACAGGAAGATTTCCATCCCATCCTGGATAATAATGATACAAATCACTTCTGAAACGTTGACTGTGTGTCAGGCCTTCTTCTAAGCTCTTGAAGGATATGAACTCATCTAATCTCAATTAATAACTCTGAGGGATAAGAAATATTATTCCCATTTTACACATGAGGTCACTCAAGAGAAGCTAAGTAACTTGTCCAAGGTTATACAGCTAGGAAGTAGTGGAGCCAGAATTCAAACGTAGGCAGTTTAGTTGCAGAATCCATGCTCTTAACCACTCTGCAACATGAGAGAACAGAGCATTTCATTTGGAGTTATTTTCAGACCTCTGCTTCCAGTAATGGAACACTGGGTAATTCAAATCAACCCTCTCAGACAACTAGAAAAGCTGAACAAAATATTTTAAAAAATCCAATCAAATGCATCAGAGAATTCACAAAGGGTAAGGAATTAGCAGCCCACAGTCTAAAGAAGGCAAAAATTGGAGAAGTAAACCACATTTGGGGCTTCTTTTACCATAGAGACGTTTGCCAATTTTGGACAAGATGGCAAAGAGGCTGTTCAAACTTTCTGCCCGTTTTATAAGGCTAAAGGAACAAAAGTCAGGAGTTCAAGGTATGTCAAGAGTGAAGGCCCTGGTAAAACGCTCAGGGTTGGATTGGCATCCAGAACGGCTGCATCCTAGGAATAGGGGTGAACCAGATACAAACCCAAACTTTCATGGGCTACAGCCCAGTTTCTAGTCATCTAGGTAGACCAGAAAATATCAATCCCTGAAACTGAATTAAGGTGATTCTGTCCTGCTAATTGCTTCTCCTAGGCATCTAAGAGCAAATAAAATCCTCTCCGAAGGAAGATATTGTTATCTGAGGTTTCAAGTTATTTCTGCAATTTTTTCAGGTAAAATATCAGATACATAGTCAAAGAAAATCAGGCATCAGAGAAGACAAGAAGAACATAATGTAGCAGAAAAAAAAAAAAAACACATTATAGAAACAGACACAGAAGTTCCAGATATGGGGATTATCAGAAAAAGACTTTAAGATAACTACTTTAAACTATTTTCACAGAGATAAAAGACTATACTTTAAATTTTGGCAGAGAATTAGAAACTATAAATAGCAAAGGAGATGTGAAAAATAAACAGAAATTCAAGAACTGACAAATGTTTCAAAGGAGTGAAATCATACAGAGTATATTCTCTGGACATAATGCAATCATGCTAGAAATCATTGATAAAAAGATAATCTTCGCATGTTTGGAAATTAAGAAATAGCCAATTGGACTAAATGTATCTCTAAATCAAAGAGGAAATCAAGATGGAAATTAGAAAATATGTTGAATTAAATTATACACAAAATATTACTATAGTATGCAGTTAAAATTGTACTTAGAGGTTTATAGACTTGAACAAATATATTAGAAGGAAGAAAGACTGAAACTAATGAGTTAACTTAAGTACCTATATAAAGATACAGGAAATAAAAAATAATAAAATAGAGCCAAAGTAAGTTGAAGAAAGGCCATAAAGAGCAGAAATGAATGAACCAGAAAATAAACAGTAGAGCAGATTGTCAAAGCCAGAGCTTGGTTCTTTGCAGAGACTAATAAAATTCATAGATCGCTGGGGAATATGGTCAAGAAAAAAAAATGGTAGCCAGTGTTAGGAACTAAATAGTAGATATCACAACTGATCCTGCAAACATTAACAAGATAATAAAAGGATTTTATGAAATCTTTATGCCAATAAATTCTAATGAAATAAATTCCTAGAAAAATACAACTTAACAAAAACCAACACAAGAAGAATGAGGAAATTTGAATAGTTATGAAATACAGAAACTAAATTTATAATTCACCTATTAAAGAAATGAAATTTGTAATGAAAATCCTTCCCACAAAGGAAACTCCAGAATCAGATGGCTCTATCAACAAATTCTCTCGATTATTTAAGACAGAAATAATTCTAATTTTACACAAACTATTCCAGAGAATTTAAAAACACAGAGACCACTCCTAACTTATTTTATAAAGCCAACAATGAAAAGTACAGGCCAAAAACATAAGAAAAGAAGAAAGTGAACATAATTAAGGTCACAACAGTGGTTACCTTTAAGCAGGAGGGAAGGAAGCATAGTTTCTGGGGGATGGCAAGGTGGTTCTTGACCTCAATGGTAGTTTTCACTCATTTGCTTTATAATAAATCATTAAGATCCACATTTCTGCTTTTTACACTTTGATATATATGTAATACAATTAAAAATAAAATTTAAATTTATGGGACCAGTGTCACTTAATAAGAGAATGGTATGAATATTTGTTGACTGTCATTCTTAAATTTCAGTAATTTTCTTAACTCTATACTTACTCTAAGAGACTTACAACTTCAATTTCTTGGAGATTATCTTTTAGAGATTAATCTCTTTAATGTTTACTTGCTTCCAAATTCCATTAACGTACATTATACTGGAATCAACAGTTATAATTACATTTGGTAACAGATGCATATATTCTTGAATATTCTATAGTTCCTAACATGGAGCATTGCTTTTAAAACCCCAAATTTAATCTCGAGTGATAAGACACAAAGATTAACCAATAATCTGTATGTCTGCAAGGTGTATAATATAAAGACAAACGAGATGGGTATAGTTTCATCTGGGACTAAATAAACATCAACTCAGCAGTTTTTCTGGGAACTTCCACATCTGTTTCCTAACATTGATTATTTTAATCTATTTGTCTTCAGTCTTTGTCTATCCCTAGTTCAAAAACCCAGGCATCTGTCTAGAAGTAAAAAGCTTTTACAGTAACAGGAAATTTGATTTAATGATCTGAAAAATGAATGATCTTTTATTAAGACCATGCCATTTTATTTCTTCTCTATAACTAAAGTAAAAGGAACAGCTAGGTGAATACATTTCAAATTTTATTTTGAAAGCAATTACAAAGCCTAGAGTGAACTCCTGCTCCTATTCACCTTGCTAAATGCCTTTTAACATCCCCCTTATAGTGACTATCAAAATATAACAGACTAAAACAATTCTGACTCAAATTATGGAGACCCAAATTTGGTCTACATACTTTCATGAATTTGATAAACTTAAATAAAAGTAGTAGTTTCATCATAAAATTTCTCACTTTTGGAACATGAGGATTAAATTCCACAGCTCTATGAATTGCTTCCACAGCATTAATTTCTGCCATGCTTAGCCCTCTTCTGGAGGCTGTTTCAGGACAGAATCTATAAGAAAACCACAAAATGAACAAATGAATGTAAAAATCCATGATTTTGATCATAATCTAACTTCCTGAATCAGGGGTTTCTGGTGATGGCCAAAGACAAAGCCAAATAACTAGTAAACGTGAAAGTAAAGCCTTTATTTAGTTTAACATATAAAGAAAAGCAGCATAAGCAATGGAAATCCTCAAATTTAGGTAAGGAAAGCCTTCGAAGTCCATTGAAGGCACACTCTGGGAAAGGCAGTAGATATAAAATGCTACACAGGGACATCCAGAGAGTCTCATGAAATGGAAGTACATTGTTATTAAATTTTCACTGAGAGGAAAGAGTAATATTCCATTCTAATTTATATCAAGGCATAGTAATCTAAGGTGAAAAAAATGGTTGCCATTTGGTTGGTTTCTGAAAATTTTATCTGTGGAATAAAGAGAAATTCATTAAGGGCAGCCCAAAGGATAAAGATAAACAGAATAACTTGAAATTATAATCTCAGAACAGATAGTATGAAACTATTTCCCCACCACACACCTTATCAGTACCATTATAGCTACTCTCTGTACTTTCTAGCATTGCTTTAAGCATTTAACACACACAATCCTCACACACCCATGCTTTATTCTCACTTTACAGAGAGGAAGAGACTCAAACTGATTAACATGCCCAAAGTTCCACAGCTGGTATGCAGTAGACTTTGAATTGGAATCCAGGATTAGTATAGCTCTAAAAACCTTGCTTTTTCCACTACACTAGTAAGAAGCCTCACAAGATCAAGGGTTATTCAAAAGGAAGTAGAGAGGAAAAAGCATTGTTTAAAGTCGGTGGTGAATCTGTTTCCGATTCTGTGTCTCCCTCTCTCTCTGCCCCTCCCTCGTTCATGCTCTGTCTCTCTCTGTCCCAAAAATAAATAAAAACGCTGAAAAAAAAAATTTATAAAGTCGGTGGTGAAAAACATAACACAGTTTCCCCTGCTATCTGTGAGTGTTTCTATCAAACCTTTCCTTAAGCTGGAATGGCATAAAGTGAAGAAGCAATTAACTTTTCATGAAAGTGAGAATCCTGTTTGGATTTCTTTCGGTTAGTGAACACATATATTAATGCAGGTCTCTTGCAAAAGCGAGGTGGCATAAAGTAAACTTTCAGACAGCAGGAGAAACCCATGTTGAGTTTAGCAGTCTTTCTAAATTACTGTAGTTTTCATTACTTACTTATCTGAAACAGTCCTTGTCTTCAATAGTGCTGCTGTGTAACAGATTGCTGCTGACTTTGGAAGGCTTATATCTGTAATTGTAATTTTCAACTCAGGTAAGAATTACAAAACATATCTTAAGACATTTTTAATAAGAATAATTCATGATACAAAATCAACAGATGCAACACAGTAGTAGAAGCATGTGGACATGTAGTTAGACACGCAGACCTGAGTTTTAATCCTGATTCTAGTATTTACTAGCTATGCATCCTTGAACTAGTAGCAACTTCTTTAACCTTTAACCTTAGTTTTCTCTTCTCAGAATAGAGAAGTAATACTTTTCTGGCAGAGAGTAAATTAAATTATGTCTGTGAAAGCCCTCATACAATGGTGAAAAGCACTCAACAAATGTTTATGCTATGCTTACATAGGAGTATTCAGGGAAAAACATTTAGTTATAGCTGGAAATACTGAAAATTCCACCTTTCACAGAGAAAAACTAAGATTAAAAAAATAGAAATACTTAATAGTAGTTAAATCCAGGTAATACAACAGATGATTTTAATTCTTTCTCCTTACAATATTTCTGTATTTTCTACATTTTCTTAAATGACTTTTTAAAAAAATTAAAAAAATTAATCAGGAATTATAATATAATTAGTTATATAAATCCTTTCTTAAAGAATGCACACGGGCGCCTGGGTGGCGCAGTCGGTTAAGCGTCCGACTTCAGCCAGGTCACGATCTCACGGTCCGGGAGTTCGAGCCCCGCGTCGGGCTCTGGGCTGATGGCTCAGAGCCTGGAGCCTGTTTCCGATTCTGTGTCTCCCTCTCTCTCTGCCCCTCCCCCGTTCATGCTCTGTCTCTCTCTGTCCCAAAAATAAATAAACGTTGAAAAAAAAATTTTTTTTATAAAAAAAAAAAAAAGAATGCACACAATAATGTTATCAGGGAAGTAGGACTTGAGGACCTTGAGTTTTATTTTATTTTATTTTAATTTGTTTTAAATTTTTTTAGCGTTTTTTTGTTTTTGTTTTTTTTATTTTTGAGAGAGAGAGACAGAGCATGAACGGGGGAGGGGCAGAGAGAGAGGTAGACACAGAATCCGAAGCAGGCTCCAGGCTCTGAGCCATCAGCCCAGAGCGCAACGCGGGGCTCGAACTCACAGACCGCGAGATTGTGACCTGAGCTGAAGTCAGACGCTTAACCGACTGAGCCACCCAGGCGCCCCGAGGACCTTGAGTTTTAGATTCCAGAATTATACCAGCAAATAGAGAACTAAAGAAATAAATCTGTAGAGTGCCTGGGTAGCTCAGTTGGTTGAGCGTCCAGCTTTGGCTCAGGTCATGATCTCATGGCTTGTGAATTCAAGCCCTGCATCAGGCTTGACAGCTCAGAGCCTAGAGCCTGCTTCCAATTCTGTTGCCTCAATCTCTGCCTCTCCCCGGCTTGCACTCTCCCTCTCTCAAAAATTAATAAACATTAAAAAAAGAAAGAAAGAAAGAAATTTGCTTTTAACTTCTACAAGATTCTAGAACAGTAAAAACTCCAGAATCATAAAATCAACTGAAAACACAGAAGCATATCTAAGTTGTTAGTTTTATTTTGAATGAATCAGGTCCTATCTGATTTTTAGTATTTGGTTCCTAAGCTTGGTCATGTAAATATCATAAGCAGGCCATGTACCCAATAAATTACATATGGAAAGAATTTCTCACAAATTTCTTCATGAGCCTACACTATTGTGAAGCACTTCCTAAGAATTCCAGATGTTTCAAAGAAATAAATTTCTCTTTCCAAGGGTAACACATTTCAAACTTTCCAAGTCATGGGGATTCCCAAACTAATGGATAGGAACTTATAACAGAACAAGGATGAATAAGTGACTTGTACATGCTCTGTTACAGTAAAAGATATGACCAGAAACATTATGCTATGCTTCTTAAAAATTCTCCCAACTCCATTTGTGGTGAACTGTCACTGTTTAGTATAATAATAAATAGCCAATACATACTGACTTTTTAGTATTGGAAGACTAGTAAACAAAGAAATGGAACACCTGGATTTAAGTGCAGGCTTACCACTTACTGGCTGGGAGACCTTACCCAATTACTTACCTTCTTCAACTCTACAGTTTCCTTGTTTCACGAACAAAAGCAAAAAAAAAAACAAAACTTGTCCTACCACTTCACAAGAGTATTATACAGATATGAAATAAATTACACTTTGTAATCAAAAAGCATTTTAAAAATGTTATTCTGAATTACTCATGCAACTTGTTAACGGTCTCTGATAGTCCAAAACAAATAAGGCACCATCCTATGTCTATGGCACCCCATACTTTTCCAATTATCTCACCTAACACACTATGCTTCAATACAACTACTATTCATTTGTCTGTATGTTCCTTTGCTAAACTGTAAATCCTACAAGGACTAAGTCCATGTCTTCTCATTCACCACTGTATTCCAAGTGCCTCACTCCTATTGGGTGCTGAATAAACAAATGAATAAATCTTTACAGAAGAAAAGTTCCTCCCTGCAGGCTTTTGCTCCCAAAAGTCCTGATAAAGAAAGTACTTAATATAACTGTATCCATGGATTCTAAATACTGACTGTTTAGAATAGGAAGAGAAAATCAAAGAAATACCAGAACAGAATCATATTTATGATTACATAATTGAAAAAATATTTTAACCATGCTATCAACTAAGTCAATTATCACTCACCATCATATTTTGCTAGGACTGCCTGAACATCTGCATAGGCCTGTAATTCTAAAAGTGATTCTAGGAGATTCTCATGGATGTTCAACATGGTAAGAGGAGGAAATTCTTTCATCAGCTGTACATTAAAAGGAAAAAAAAGATTAAAATTATAGCAAAGCAACTCAACAGAGCTGAATCTGATTCATTAAAGTAGAAATTCTTTAGTGTCTTAACAAAACTGTGAAGACTCAACCCTTAAGAAATGTACGTATATTAAATAAATATCTTGTTATAAAGACTACCATTTAAAAAATAATGATTTTGCATTAAAATAACTGGCAACTTAAACCACATTTTCAGTTTTTCAAGGAAAAATTATAAATATCCAATCATCAAATTTACTTACATCTCTCATTATTTTTACTGCTTCTCTTATTCTTCCTAATTTTCTTGCACACATTGCTAATCTTCTTTTAATATATACCAGTACATTCGTATCTCTTCCTATTAAAAAAAAAAAATGACACAGCTATCACTTTGTATTATGACCTACTATTTCATTAACATATTATCCATTAATTTTATTGGCTTACCCTGGAAGCTTCAATTAAAATTAAATTGTTTCCAAATGGAATGATTATTGAATTTGGGTGATGAACATTGAATGAGAGTTCATTATGCTATTTTTGTGTATGTGTGAAGTTTTTTATGGTAAAAGCTTAAAATCTTTCTATATATACAGAATTACTTTTGCCTCTAACAGTAAGTAATCTGAGTACATTATAAATTAATTTGTGTATACTCGACAAGTATATTTTAATATTAACATAGAAGAAATATATACATTAAATAGAAAAAATAAATCTAACCTATTGAGTTTCTGCGTAAACAACCTATTATTTTAACATTCTCTATTGTTTTAACTGATAAAATATGTTCAAAACAAAATTTCCATGGCTAGAGTGAACTTTTGCTCAACAGCTAGTAACTAACAAACTATAAAACTATTTCTAGAAAGAGCTAACAAATATTTCTGTAAGTACCTCATAATCATATTTGAGATTATACAAAGACAAATGGCATGGCTTTTTCACAGATGTAGTTTCATTAGTTCCAGACTGCAAAATTATATATTCCCACAGTTGTATGCCATAACAACATACATTAACGAAACATACTGTACACATCAATATTTAGTTTGGAGAGAAAACATTATCCAAATTTTGATTTCCACAAACAAAAGATTTAGAACTTAACTGCTAGCAGATAATACATTATGTAAACATATTTCAATTTATTGCCCATAATCTGCCAAAATCATTAAACTAAAATGCTCTGGCCACAAAAAATAGCAGGAAGCAACAGCACTACAGATTCTAACATCTTTGGTGGAAGTATCTCAATCACAGCTGAGAGAGTATCCCTAAGAGTGGAAAGAATTTCAGTTGCTTTGGCCCATATGCTCTCAAACACATCATAGAGAAAAGTCAAAGAAAGAATCAATGCCAAGTGTAAGGCTGAATTTTTATACCAAAGGGCTGACTCCCTGGCACTCTGTGGAGATACATACAGTCTGAAGAGCAAACCAAATGATGTACTTTCACCATTGCTTGGGGTAAGGGTGAGGATAAAGGTAATACCTGCTTATCGTTACTAGAATGGTCTCCTGAATCTTGAATATTTTTGAGCTGTATTTCTCCAATGACCAACCCAGTTTTCACATGAAATAAATTACTGTTAAGTCTAAGAGCAGCACATCTCTCAATAACCAGAGCACATCTGTTCCCTTCTGTAAGCATTCTCTAGCTAATGCATATTTGTCTTGCTGGCTTGTAGACATTATGAATACATTAGCTATCTCTTCTGAAAAGAAGCTAACCTCGAAATAGTAAGGATTTTTTTGTGTGTGTTTTTGTTTTTGTTTTTTTACTTATTGTTGTTTGTGTCTTAAACATAAATGAGCCAATTTCAGGAGCTAAAAGGTAAAATCAGTTCAGATTTGCTTACTCAGTTGAGCTTCGTGCTGAGGACTTTGGTGCTGGCACTGCTGTGACCGCCTGTAAATTGTCTCTCCTGCCTTGAGTGCCTGTTTAAATAACCTTTCAGCATCCACAATAGTTGTTGCTTCTTCCTCAGCCAGTAGAACATATGCAGTGGCACAGCTATGAAGAAAGCAAGTAAGGCAATTTTAAGTAAAATGGTTAAGGCAAGTATTTTCTCTTGGATATGTCCCTTTGTTCTGCATCACATTTCCCTACCTTTACCTAGACTTTCCATCTCTTGGAGGAAAAAAAAAAACTTCACTCAGTACTTTATAATTTATTAGGGGTATATTGGTATATTTTTTGTGTGTTTCCTCAATTTTTCTCCTTTCCTACCTTTCTCCTCTTTATTTTCTATTTTACTTCTATATCCATTCTCTGTTTGTCCCATATTTTTCTTTTGGGAAAGGGGTAAGAAAGTAAGATATATAAAGAATTATGTAGAAAGCAGTTCAAGGGACTATGCATTCTAGTGGTCATGCCTACTCTTAGCCACTCTATACTGTTAATATCGATCTAATGAGGGCAGGTATGGAAGATGGTGAAGATTGAGAAGAAAGTCCCACAGCCAACTAGGCACTTTTAACATATGACTTAGAAACCGATCATTCCAGAAATAGCCCTTTTTCCCAACCCTGAGCCTTCCTTCTGCATGCTACCCCATCCTCTCTTAGACTTAACCACAATCATGTTGTGGCAAAACTCCCTTGGTCTGAATTCTAGTCTTTCCTCCTGCACTGTTGCTCATACTTGTCACACCCACACTCACTCTAAGTTTCTTCACCCTACTGAAACACAAAGATTTCTCTTTGTATCAATTAAGTCAAAAGCTGGCTAATAAAGAGAAATTAACCTGTTTGGGGGCAAAAAAAGAGAAAAAGTTTCCTTTCCATTTCCAGAAACAGCAAGTACATCTCTCCTGGACACAATATGCTAGTTATCTAAGCCTGCACTGTCAAGTACTGTAGTCATTACCACATGTAGTTACTGACCACTTGAAGTGTGCCTAATCTGAACTGAGATGGGAGGTCAGTGCAAACTGCACAATTGCTTTTGAAGACTTGGAAGAATATAAAATACTTTAAAAGTTTAAAAAATATATTGATTATACGTTAAAATAATATTTTAATATTTTGAATACAGCTTAAGAAGATATATTATTTAGGTTAATTTCACTTATTTCTTTTTACTTTTTAAATCTGGCTACCAGAAAATTTAAAGTTACTTATATGGATCATGTTATGTTTCTATTGAACAGTATTTAGGAAGAGAAGAGAAATTGTTGGTAAAACTACAAGACCAGGCATAAAACAAAAATGATGGCAAGGTAACTATCAAACAACTGGGGACAAGAAGGATCTTTTGAACGTATCAAATGGAAATTGGACTATTTCAGCATCCTTCGAATACTACACTAAATTGACTATATGATAATTTCACTCATCAACAGACATTTTGCTATTACATTATATTAGATTTCTCTGAAGCATTAGATATATTGCTGCTTTAAACGCTAGGCTCCCAAACTGCCATTCTAAACATAATTCAAATGCTTTTAAATAACAAAATAAAAGCACTTTTAAAAGATCTAGATAGGTATAAATTGATGGAGTAGAATCAAAATATGAATATAATTTTAAATTATAGCATAGCTATATGATAAAAAGAAGTTCTTTCCTCTCAGAGCTTTCTTGTATTTGTTCAAAAATATTTTTAATGGACATTTTAATACAGAAATTAATTTTATGAATATTGAAATAATTATTAGGAGTGTTGCTTTTTTTTTAATTAATGTAAAATTCACATCACAAAGTTAGCCATTTTAAAGTATGTCATCCACAGACTTTTAATATATTTACAAGATTCATTCATGTAGCATGTGGCTGTATTTCACTCCTTTTTATGACTGAATAATATTCCATTGTATAGAATATACACGTATATTCTATACATTGTATAGAATATACACTCCTTTTTATGACTGAATAATATTCCATTGTATAGAATAGAACACCACGTTCTGTTTATCCATTCATCATCACCTGATGGCCATCTGGGTTGGTTCCAGTTTGAGGCTATTATACTGCTGGGAACATCTGTTTAAAAGTTTCTGTTTGAACACCTGCTTTCAGTACTCTTCAGCATATGCCTAGCTGTGGAACTGCTGGGCATATGATGGTTCTAGTTTTATCTTTTTGACAAACTACCAAACTGTTTTCAACAGTGGCTATACCATTTTACATTCCTACCTGCAATGTATGAGGGTTCTGATTTCTCCACATTTTTGCAAACATTTGGTATTTTCTGGAGGTTTTTGTTATACCCATCTTGTGAAGGGACATCTCATTGTTGCTTTCATTTTAATTTCCCTAGTGATGAATGATATCAACCACCTTTACATGTGCTTATTGGTCATTTATATATCTTCTTTGAAGAAATGTCTATTCAAATCCTTTGTTCATTTTTAATTGGGTTATCTTTTTGTTATTGAGTTGTTAACAGCTCTTGATATGTTCTGGATGCTAGACTCATCAAATATGGCTTGCAAACATTTTCTCTCATTCTGTGGGTTGTCTTTTCACTTTCTTGATAGTATCCTTCAATGCACAAAAGCTTTTAATTTTGATGAAGTCTAATTTACCTAATTTTTTTTTTTTGTTCTTGTTGCTTGTGTTTTTGGTGTCATATCTAAGAAACCATTGCCAAATCCAGTCTTGAAAATTTGCCCCTGTCTTCTTCTAGGAGTTTATAGTTTTAGCTCATAAATTTAGGTTTTTGATTAATTTTTAATTGTTTACGATGTGATGTAAGGGTTGCTTTTTTACGTAGTTATCCATTTGCCCAGTATCACTTAATGAAAAGACTATTCTTTCCCCCACGCAATGGTCTTGGCAACCTTGTCAGGGGCACTGGGTGACTCAACTGGTTAAGTGTCAGACTCTTGATTTTGGCTCAGGTCATGATCTCATGGTTTGTGAGAGTGAGCCCCACATTGGGCTCTAGGCTGACAGCATGGAGCCTGCTTGGGATTCTCTCTCTCCCTTCTCTCTGCCCTTCCCTGCTCACTCTCTCTCTTTCTCTCTCAAAATAAATAAATAAACATTTTTAAAAAATGGTCCTGGCACAAAAATCAATTGGCCATAAATGCATGGGTTTATTTCTGGACTCACAATTTGATTCCATCAACCTAGATGTCTATCTTTATTTAATTACTGCAGCTTCATAGTAAGTTTTGAAATCAGGAAGTGAGTTCTCCAACTTTATTCTTTTTCAAGATTGTTTTGGCTCTTTGAGGGCTCTTACAATTCCATGTGAATTTTAGGATCGGCTGGTCCATTTCATAATCATGGCTACTGAAATCCTGACAGGAATTGTACTGAATTTGAAGATCAGCTTGAGGAGTGCTGCTATCTTAACAATATTAAGTATTCCAACTCATGAACATGGGATGTCTTTCCATGTCTTCTTTAACTTTTTCAAAAATACTTCATCATTTTTAGTGTACAAATCTTGCACTCCTTGGTTAAATTTAATCCCGAAATATTTTACCATTTTTGATGCTATTATAAATGGAATTGTTTTTCAAATTTCTTTTACAGACTATCTACTATCAGTGTATAGATATATGACAGACATTAAGAAGGACTTGTTTCTGCCATTTCTTATTTGTTTTCTTTATGTCCTATAGACAATAACTTTGTTGAACTCTTTTGTTAGCTCTACCAGTTTTTTTGTGTGTGGATTCTTTGGGATTTCTACACATAAGATCATGTAATCTGTGAATAAAGTTTTACTTTTTCCTTTATGATTTGGAAGCCATTTCTCCCCCATTCTTACCAAATTGCACCGGCTAGCCCTTCCAGTCCAATGTTAAATAGAAGTGGCAGAAAGTGGCAGTTCCTTCCATTCCTGTCCTTTTTTTTTTTTTTTAGTGTTTTTACCATAAAATTGTGTTGGATTTTGTCAAATACCTTTTCTGCATCAATAGAGATGACCATGTGGTTCTCATTCTTTTTTCTATTAATGTGGTATCTTACACTGACTGATTTTCATATTTTTTTAAAAGTTTATTTATTTTGAGAGAAAGAGAGAGGGAGAGCAGGGGAGGGGCAGAGAGAGAGGGAGAGAGAATCTCCAACAGGCTGCACACCATCAGCATGGAGACCGACATGGGCTCAAACTCAGGAACTGTGAGATCACAACCTGAACTGAAATCAAGAGTTGGATGCTTAACTAATTGAACCACCCAGGTGCCCCCATATTTTTTTAAGTTTTATTTACTTAAGTAATCGCTACACCCCACATGGGGCTCAAACGCATCATGAGATCAAGAGTCACGTGCACTTCTGACTGAGCCAGCCAGGAGCTCCTGATCTTCATATTTTAAACCACCCTTGCCTTCTTGGGATAAATCCCATTTGTTCATGGTATATAATTTTTCTGACATGCTGCTGGATTTTCTGTGCTAGTATTTTGGTGAGGATTTCTGCATCTGTATTCATAATGGACATTAACCTATAGTTTCTGTTTCTTGTGATGTCTTTGTTCGATTTTGGTATGAGGGCAATACTGGCTACACAGAATGAGTTAGGAAGAGTTACTTCCCTTCTATTTCTTTGAAGAGTTTAAGAACTGGTGTTATTTCTTCTTCAAGTGCTTGGTAGCATTTGCCAGTGAAGGGATCTAGTCCTGGTTGCCTTTGTTTGGAAGTTTTTAAATTATTGATTCCATCTCTTCGCTTGTTACAGGTCTATTCAGATTTTCCATTTCATCTTGGGTCAGTCTTGGTACTGTGTTGCTAGAAATGTGTCCATTTATCTAATTTGTATGCATATAATTGTTCACTGAATTCTCTTATGTTTTTCATTTCTATAAGGTCAGTAGTAAATGTTCTCAGTTTCATTCTTAGTTTTAGTAATCTGAGTCTTATCTCTTTTTTAGTCTAGCTAAAAAGTTTGTCAATTTTGTTGATCTTTTAAAAAACCAACCTCTGGCTTCATTCTTTTTTTCTACTCTGTTTTGTTTATCTCACTCTAATCTTTGTTACTGACTTCTGTTTGTTGTTTAGTTAGCTCTTCATTTTCTCATTTCTTTTTTTCATTTTTTTAATTTTTATTTATTTTTAAAATTTACACCCAAGTTAGTTAGCATACAGTGCAACAATGATTTCAGGAGTAGATTCCTTAATGCCCCTTACCCATTTAGCCCATCCCCCATCCCATTTAAAAAAATTTTTTTAATGTTTATTTAATTTTCAGAGAGACAGAGGAGTGGGGAAGGGGCAGAGAGAGAGGGAGACACAGAATCCAAAGCAGGTTCCAGGCTCTAAGCTTTCAGCACAGGGGCCAACACAGGGCTTGAACCCATGAACTGTGAGATCATGCCCTGAGCCGAAGTCAGTTGCTGAACCAACTGAGCCACCTAGGCGCCCCCATCTTCTCATTTGTTAAGGAAGGTATAAAGTTTAAGTTATTGATTTGAGATCTTTTTTAGCTATTAATTTTTCTCTGAGCACTGCTTTCTCTGTGTCTCGTAAGTTTTGGTATGTTGTGCTTTCATTTTCACTCATCACAAAGTATTTTCCGATTTTTTCCTTGTGATTTATTCTTTGACTCATTGGTTAAAACTTGTGTAACTTCCACATATTCCAATATTGTGGAATTTCCAGATTTCCTTGTTATTGATTTCTAATTTTATTAGAAAATATGGTTGCAGTGAATAGTTTATATAATTTCAATGTTTTGAAATTTATTGAGAATTGTTTATATCATAATATGTGATGCATCTTGGAGAATGTTCCATGTACACTTGAGATGAACATGTATTCCACTGTTGTTGGGTAGAGCACTATACAGATGTCTGTTAGGTCTAATTAGTTTATAGTGTTCTTCAAGTCTTTCATTTCATTGTGTATCTTTTGTCTAATTATTCTATCCACTATTGAAATTGCATGTTGAAGTTTCCAACTATTATTGTTGAACTGTCTATCACCTTCCTTCAATTCTGTCAGTTTTTGCTTCATATATTTTGGGGCTTTGTTATTAGATGCATGTAAGTTTAAAATTGTTGTGTATTCTTAATAAACTGAACCTCTTTTATCATTAGATAATGTAATTGTCTCATAAAAATTTTGTCTTGGGGCATCTCAGTTGGTTAATTGTCCGACTTTGGCTCAGGTCACTCCTGGTTCATGAGTTCAAGCCCCACATCGGGTTCTCCATGTAAGCACAGAGCCTGCTTTGGATCCTCTGGCCTCCTCCCTCTCTGCCCATCCCCTCCACTCTCAAAAATAACATTAAAAAATGTAAAAAAATATTTTTTGTCTTAAACTCTATTTTGTCTGATATTGGTTTAGCCATTGCAGCTCTCTTTTGGTTACTATTTGCATGAAAATCTTTTTCCATAATTTTACTTTCTACTTCTCTGTGTCTGTCTAAAATGAGTCTCTTATAGACAGCATATGATTTAACTATTTTTTAAATCCATTCTGCCAAAAAATGCCTTTCACTGGAGAGTTTCATCTATTACATTTAAGTAGTTAATGGAAAGGAAGGACTTGTTTCTACTATTTTCCTATTTGTTTTCTATATGTCCTTTTTTGTCCTTATTTCCTGAAGTAATTGTGTTAGGTATTTTCTAGCATACCATTTTGATTTCCTTGTCACTTCTTTTACTATGTTTTTTAGTTACTTTTAGGTGATTAACAATTAACAATTATATTTAACTTCTTAATTTACAGCAATCTAGTTTCAATTAATACTAACCTAGTTTCTATAGTATACAAAATTTTGCTCCTTCCCCCCCACCTTATGCTGTTATTGTCACAAATTACATTTTTATATACTGTACGTCCATTAACATAAATTTATAATTATTTACATTGTTGTCTTTTAAGTCGTATTGAAAAAAAAAAAAGAATTGCAAACCCAAAATATATTAACTTTTATATTTGCCTATGAAATTATTTTTACTGGTGTTCTTTGTTGCTTTGTGTAGAGTCAAGACTGTCTAATGTCCTTTAAGTTCAGCCTGAAAAACTCCTTTTAGCATTTTGCATAATTATAGGTCTACCAGCAATGAACTCTCAGTTTCTGTTCATCTGGGAATGTCTTAATTTCCCCTTCATTTTTGAAGGACAGGTTTGTTGTATATAGAGTCTGTAGTTAACAGTTTTCTTTCTTTCAGAATTTTGACTTTGTCATCCCACTGCCTTCTGGCTTCTATGGTTTCTGATGAGAAATCAGCTGTTAATCTTATTGAGGCTCCCTCATACATGATGAGTCACTTCTTTTTTGCTGCTTTCAGTAATCTCCCCTTGTCTATGGTCTCAATGTGAATGTCTCTGATTATATCTTACTTGGGGTTCACTGAGTTTCTTGGTCTTTGTTTCTAGATTTATTTCTACTTTTGTCCCTAGATTTCTTTCTAGATTTCGGTATCTTTATTGATATTCTCTAATGGTGAAACATTCTTCTCATGATTTCCTTTTGTTCTTTGTACATGGCTTTCTCTACCTCTTTGAGCATATTTAAAATATTTGATTTAAAGTTTTTATCTAGAAAGTCCAAAGTCTGGGCTTCCTCAAGAACAGTCTCCATTCCTTTCCTTTCTTTTCTTTGTATGGGATATATTTTGTTTCTTTCTATGTCTGGTAATTTTTCTGTTGAAAACTACAAATTTTGAATATCATACTCTAGCAACCCTAGAAATCAGATTTCCCCCTCCTCCCCGTGGCTTGCTGTTGTTGCCTGTTGCAGTTGTTTACTTGCTTAGTGACTTTTCTGAATTTTATGAAGTTTGTATTCTTTATCATATATGACCAGTGAAGCCTCTGCTCTGTTGCCTTATTTATCAGCCAGTGATGCGATAGAGACTGCCTTAAATACCTGGAACCAAAAACAAAACAAGAAAACCAAGTCTTTGCAGATTGGTTCTGTGTGTTGGGGCACACCTTCAACATTCAGTCAGGCATACAATTCTGCCTTAGCCTTTACTTTCTGTTTGTGCAGAACCTGAAATTTAGACAGAGCTTAGGGCCTTCTTAAGTCTTTTCTGAGCATATGCCCAACCTTAGGTATATGTGGGACGTTTGAGATTCCCAGGCATATGTGAGAGCTTGTGAAAGCCTTTATTTCCTAAAGTATCTAATTCCCCAACCTTTCCTCACAAGCTTTCTGATTTGTCTATTGTTTGCTCCAGCTGTTATCCCTTGCCCCCAGGGCAGCAGGAACTAATGCATTTGCCTTTAAACGTTTTCAACAAATGCCCCCCAGTGTAGCTGTGTGAATGCTGGGAGAGTTCAGAATTAACCCAAATAAAGACAAGCCTTTTAAGTTGGTCCTTCAGGGAACACCAGACAGGTCAAAATAAACAACCACAATTTTTTAAGAATAAAATCCATTCCACTTCCTCTGGTAGTTGGAACCTATACCCAAAATGAAGACTTTTTGTCTTCAAGGCTGCCCCACTGAGCTACGGAGTGGGGGATGGGGTCAGTGTAAGTTAAAACACCACAATGCTCTCTTATAGAAATTCGGCTGTTTTTTTTAATTGATTATGCATTCTCTAGGATGTTATAAACTTTTGATTAGTTTCTAGGGTTTCAATAAAGCTGATTCACTGCTTTTGGAGTTCCCCACACTGTGATTTTGCTCCACCTTGGAAAGGTCTTCTTAACAAGGATAATATATCTTGTTGCAGGATACAGGGGACAATGTTAAATTCACGTTATTCAGGAAGCATTTCTTGATTAACCCTGACTAGGGCTGTATTTTTATTCCTGGCATTTATTCAGTATCAGATTAACACTTACTGATCTGCCCCACTTAAATATTATGATTTTACATTTTGCCTTTTCAAAATGTAGAGTTGATACGAAGAGCTATAAAAAATAAATGTTCTTAACATGAAAAAAAGTTAGAGCTACATATCATTTATTTTGAATCCTCTTCTCATGCCTCTAATCCCATTAGCAACTAAAGTTCTCAGGACTGAATGAATGCTTTAAATGAATGACTTAAACGAAAAACAAAATTAATACAGGTGGCATAAGTATTTTAGTACTCTTTAACTATCAAGTATGATAACCAATTAGTTCAGCATTCTCCATTTAAAAAGTATTTCTAGGATAATTTCTATTCAAGAGCATACATAAGCTTGTAATTTAGGAAGCAAAGTACAGATGTGAACACTGCAAAATTTCTCTCTAGTATGCAAAATAAGGGGACTGGTAATGACTCCAAGTGTTTTAGGAACAGACAAAAGATAACATAAAATCATTTGCCTGGGTTTCCTTCAAAACAAACTTACTTTCCATATATTTCAAACTTACTCATTGTTTAATTCTAAAGCTTGATAGGCTGCTTTGATTCGAGCTGGAGGATTTCTTTCCCTCCATGCCTTCTGCATAACTGTAGGAAAAATATTTCAAAAAGTAGATGAGATGGTAAACATAAATAATCTTACTCAAAACATATGAAGAATGAGCTATGAAAGTAAACAAAACTTTAAATAACATGTTCTTAAACATAAGAAACAAGAAATTGGGGTGTTAGTTCACATTAATCTTATGAGAAATTCGCATTAATTTGGAAGCTTCACATACAATAAAAATATATTCTTTCTCTGATTTAAGTAACAACATATAAAGTGTTTAATCCATTTGATTGCATCATTATTATACATGAACATTTCTATTTCTAAATGCATATTGAGTCTGAGTGACATCAAATTATAATCAATATGAAATATTCTACTTTTTAAATCACTTTGCAAAGAGTCTATGGAACTGTTAAAATATACAAAACACTTAAAAAAAGGCTTTGTCTAACCAATGATTCAATGCAGGAACAATGTTTGAATTTGCATTTTGTATAAAAAGGTGGAAAAAGTAATTAATTTAGAATATTGTCCATTTGTGGAAAATGTCAGTCTCTACCAAGATTCAACAAAGCCTAAATGAAGATCTTTCTAGAATAACAATATTAGTTTTGCTACCAATTACTGTACCAAAATGAAAATTTCATAGTAATAAATACCAAATAAGAGTTCATGCCAAAAAAATAAGTTTCTTAAAAATTAAATAAACAAATAAACAAAGTATATTCATGAAACTATCTGGCCTATTTCAAGTTTGATAAGAAAAATAGAGAATCTATGAATGTTGCTTTTGGAACAAAACCTACAACTGTCCAGAAAGAATAATGTGGAAAATGTTTGAGTTTTCCTTTGGAAACAAAATATTAGTCTTGGCTTAGAAAAGAAGACAATATATTCTACTTGTGTAACAAAAATACATTTCTCATATCAAATATGTCACCATCTGGCTGACAGCTAATGTTTCCTGAACTTGACAAATTGATGCAAGTCAGCACCCATCTGATAATAACCAGGTAAAGAATAGCATTTTGTTGGGGGGCCTGGGTGGCTCAGTCGGTTGAGTGACCGACTTTGTCTCAGGTCATGATCTCATGGTCCGTTGAGTTCAAGACCCATGTCGGACTCTGTGCTGTCAGTTCAGAGCCTGGAGCCTGGAGCCTGCATAGGATTCTGTGTCTCCCTCTCTCTCTGCCCCTCCCCCACTCATGCTCTGTCTCTCTCTGTCTCAGAAATAAATAAACATTAAGAAAAAAAATTAAAAAAAAAAGAGAATAGCATTTTGTTGAAACATTAAAATATTACATGAAAATAAAGACTAATATTAGACTTGCCAGTTTTAATGATGGGGCTTTTTTCTTTAAGTTACATGATATTTACAAGTCAAATTTTGATGTTGAATCTTTATTAACATTTTAAATGGTTATTTGATATTCTAGTATACTGGATTTAAGCAATTCTTTTGATTATGAAGTTACACCCAATTTTTTTTGTTAATTATACAAATGTTATAATAACCATCTTTCAACATCTACTTTTGCATACCTGACCAAATATTTCCTTTCTAGAAGTGGAATGGTTGGTTAAATGGTTGGATATACACTCCGAAACTCTTCTCAATAAGATTGTATTAAATTACATTCTTTCAGGCAGTGGATGAGAGAGAGAGAGAGAGAGAGAGAGAGAGAGAGAGAGAGAGAGAGACAGTTTCCCTGCTTAGCAACACTGAGTAGTAACAATTTTGCTAATTTAATAGGTGGAAACTATCTCATCTTCATTTGCATTTCTTTGCGGGGGGAGGGGCAGAGAGACAGGGGGCCAGCAGATCTTAAGTGGGCTCTGGGGCCGACAGCAGGAAGCACAACCCGGGGCTCAAACTCATGAACTGTGAGATCAGGACCTGAGCTGAAGTTGCTTACCCGAATGAGCCACCCAGGTGCCCCCGCATTTCTTTTATTTCTAGTAAGGTCATATGATCCACCTGTAAGCATTTGTTCTTATTCTTATGTTTTCAACTGCTCTATCCAGCCTTTCAAGATTAATCCTCACAACCAATGCAGTTCCAAGCTAAAAGGGAAAGGGGAAATAAAGCATAAGAAGAAAAATGTGTATTTCTTTCTTTAAAAAAGGCTTAGGAGTAATTTAAAGGAAAATATTGATTTAGTATTCAACTGTCCTCTTTAAGAGATCTTGACATGCTCAAAAAAATAACACAAGCAATTAGCAATTCAATCAATTTAATCTATTTTTTTAAGTTAAATAACATTCCAGTATACTATCAAGCAGAAAAGAGAAGAGCCAATCTCAAGATCAGGAGTCATAAATGTAGATGCCTACAAAGACCAGGCAGAAAAAAAAATATGTAAACTAAAAGGTCTAACTGATTATTGCCAAGTGGACATGCAGGTCCAGTTTTGCCATATTTTCCAACTTGTAACAAGTGTACACCTGGGTTTTAATATCAAATCTCCTGATTGTTAAGTGTTGAAAATACCATGAAAACAAATTATTCAAAAAACACTGCTAGCCAGGGGCACCTGACTGGCTCAGTCAGTGCATGATCTCAGGATTGTGAGTTTAAGCCTATACTGGGTGTAGAGATCACTTAAAAATAAAATCTTTTAAAAAACCAAAACAGTGCTGACTGGCCCTGAGAATATATTTGTTTTCTGCCTTAAGTAAACAAGTCAATGGGAAGAGAACAGAATCTACTAACTTAGTAACTGATGACAATAGTCAAGAGAAATTTGTCACATCACATATGTACATGTTTTTTTAATGTAAAACTACAGATATAAATCATTACCTTTATGTGAGTGTCTGAAAAGATCAGTATGGATCAATTCACAGATAAAAGTCTGTCCTTGAGCTCAGCATTTAGCTGGGAGTATGCATACCTCTAGAAGTACATGAAGCTTTGCAAGGACCAAAATAGGATGCATGGTTTTAAGAGAATCAATTTATAAAGTCTCAACTTTATATGACTCTTTTCTAGAACTGATCTACTTGAAGAATGTTTCTCTGAGTGGTCTGTACATCATGCTGGTTTTCCTTTCCTACCCAACATCTGCTTCCCCACTCCCCAAAAGATATATTTATTCTGTTCTCCTTTACAAAAGAAAGGCTTTTTTCACCCATCCTGAATTTTTCTAAGGTGCATTCTCTAGAGTATAAACATCTGCAAGTGCCAAAAAGGACAATTCAAAGCTTGGGTTTAGGGGCAGCCATTTTTTGTCAGGGGATTCCTTCTACTTAACAATGAAGTTAGGCATTAGAAATAAGTGTACCCCTGGGGCACCTGGGTGGCTCAGTCAGTTAAGCATCCCACTTCAGCTCAGGTCGTGATCTCACCATTCGTGAGCTTGAGCCCCGCATCAGGCTCTGTGCTGACAGTGCAGGGCCTGGAGCCTGCCTCAGATTCTGTGTCTCCCTCTCTCTCTGCCCCTCCTCTGCTCACACTCAGTCCCTCTCCCCCTCAAAAATAACTAAACATTAAAACAATTAAAAAAAAAAAAGAACTAAGTGTAGTCTGGCCCCTGGATGCTCTGAATTCAAGTATATTGTAGTGGGGAGAGAGTGAAAACAATTTTTATCAATTCCATTTATCAGCACTGCTCTCCCCTTACTATCAAAGAATGCGCTGCTCCTAAGGGGAGGTCTCCTCACAGCAAGCAAAGGGGGCACTAGTAAAGGATACTAAAGGCACTGGAATCTTATTTTGGCCAAGTGATAGGCTCTAGGCAAAGCTCCAAGACTTATCTATCTTTCTATCTTAGAATCTAAATTCAGAAGAGAGATGGCTGTCATAGGGATGCATGTTAGCATGTTTATTTGACCTGAAAAATGAAGTCAGACTTCTCTGTCAGAAAGTCAGTCTGGTTTGGTTGATAGAATTGATAATGAGAACTCACCCAGCCAATTAGGTTATATGGAGGACATTTTCCAAAGTTAAAAAAGCCAAATATGTAGCTCTAAGGATTTGACAAAAAATATAATTAAAGTACATGATATCATTTAGAACTTATGATCAAAGGAAATTTAAATTTTAAGAAACTTATGCAAATAATTTTTATGGTGGAAAAGCATGTGTGATAAATAAAAGATTCTCAAGTATATAATAATTATAATAAAATTATATTAGAGGTGTAAAATGGATGAGTTCAAGAAGAAAACAGACTTTATAAAATTTTCTACTGCTAAAGAGTATTAATTCATGTCTTTTTCAATGGATAATGGTGGGTATCAAGTCATTAGATTACTTGAGATATATCCAAATATAGGGTAATCTAGTTTTATTTTTAACTGTCTGTAACATGTCAAAAATTATATTCTTTACAATTATTTAATCTTATGATATCAAGTTAAAAATGTGTGAAAGGATACATAGTTTCTCAAAATTCCTTTAGGAGGTATGTGAGCAAAACTGTCCTAAGAGCACAGCTTTAGTGGATAGCCATGGCTGCTCTTTGCAAAGCCCACCAATGTCTATAATTCTGCTTGTGAGAAGGAGGTGAAGCCTTCATTTCTTGAAGTCTTTAAAGTTAACATAAAATACTAGTTTCCATTTCTGTTATTCCCCAAATATGACACTTTTGCCATTAATGTAAACACTAAGCATATAAACATAAAGCAATTTCTTTTTCTTCTATTTGCAATTAAACCACTTTATGTAACCATTCCAAAGATGCTTGGCTTTCCTGCTATTATCTACCCTTAGTATATTTAACCCAGCAGATATAGATCACAAAGAATTCACTTTAATGCTGGAAAACTGGCTATTTTTCAGACCCTTGTTGTTGTTGATTTTCATCTGCCTATCACTGTGGTGAATAGAAGCAGCACTAGTATAGTGGTTAAGAGTCAGACTTGCATTTGAAACCCAACTTTATCATTTATTAGTTAGGTTACTTAGAGCATGTTACTTGATTCCCTTTGCCTCCATTCCTTTATTTCCGAGGCTGATAAAAGTACCTAACTCATAAAATGATTGGGAAGATTAAGTCAGAACATTTATACAAATTGCTTAGAACAGTGCTTGGTGCATAATAAGTGCTATACGAGTGTTAGCTATTACTAGTGAAATTGCTTAAGACGTCTGTGACACCAAGGTCATTCATTCATATTTTCATCAAAGAATAAATATTAATATTTACAGTATGCCAGGCAATGTGCTAGACAATAAGGATTCAAAGATAATGAGAATACAGTCCTGCTTTCCAAAGTTTCATACCCTATTAGGGAAGATAACAAAACATTGAAGCAACATGATAAAATTAACAAGTAAATGTTTGTGGTTGAATAAATTAACTAGAATTGTTCCAGTGAGGCATGGACTATAGAACTACAGAGAATAAAGTGTTTAACTTTGGAGTTGCCAGAGAAGGGTTCTTCTAGAATGTGACTTTTAACTGGATCTTGAAGGATAAAAGCAGGAAGCATAAAAGTAGGAGGATAGATAAGAAGGGAGAGAGCATTTGAAGTAAAAGAATAGTTGTGATAAAGGTCCCTGTCTTTAACCATGCATTTAAGAATCTCAATACTGTCTTCTATAGAGAAGACTGAGACACCTAAATATAGACATTTCTATGATCTTCCACTACTTTATATGCACCCTTAACTAATGACTAGGGTAAAATATACTCCATTCTAATCCACATGCCATGCCCCAGTGTTTGCACTTTGTCTTACTCTTCCTTTATGTATATAATTTCACGTGTTAATTTCCCATGAGCAGTTGCTGTATTTGATCTGAAACGTTTTTTAGGTAACAAAAGAAGCGATTTCATATTTTTATAAAATATTTTAAATTCTTTGTAAGAATGGTAGGTAGTGTAACAAGTTAATGTACACTCATAATTCGTTTCAATTTAATCTGGGTCTCTTATCAATGATGCAAACAACCCCAAGCCAAATAAATTTGTATATTCTAATAAGTAACTCTAAAGAGCTTTTAAAACAATTTTCATTACCACTGTTTACCCCATGAACAGATATGACACATACCTGTGTCTGAAGGACGTAAAAAGTCCGTGTCACAGGTGAAAAAGGTCTGATGGTCCTGAGCTGACAAATTCATGTCATAGTAGGTAAGTGGCTCTTTACCAGTCACCCAAGTGTATCTTTACCAAAATACAAGAAAATATGTAAATTGAACATGAGAGAGCCTCTATCTGCTACAACAAACACTATTTAAAATGCAAAAATATATTGCTACAAATTCTATTTCAGAATGTTTCAAAAGTTTATTATAATCAGAAAAATAAGAGAAAACTTATACAAACTACTTCGAATATGATAATAAAACATCAAAAACCAAGAGGGAGCAATCAAAAAGAATGAAATCTTGCCATCTGCAACTACATGGATGGAACTAGAGGGTATTATGCTAAGTGAAATTAGTCAGTCAGAGAAAGACAAATATCATATGACTTCACTCATACGAGGACTTTAAGATACAGAACAGATGAACACAAGAGAAGGGAAGCAAAAATAATATAAAAACAGAGAGGGGGACAAAAACAGAAGAGACTCATAAATATGGAGAACAAACAGGGTTACAGGAGGGGCTATGGGAGCGGGGATGGGGTAAATGGGTAAGGGGAATTAAGGAATCTACTCCTGAAATCATTGTTGCACTATATGCTAATTTGGATGTGGATTAAAAACAAAACAAACAAAAAAAAACCGGAAAAGGCTAGACTATTAGTGCTTCTAAATTAGATTTGAAGGGATAAAACAATTTGACTTAAGATACATACCTTACTAAATATACTTAAATTTTCAGTGAATTAGAATTATTAAAAGTAAAACTACAAAGAAACTAGAAGAAAACATAGGTGGATTTTTACAAGATTATCAGAACAGCAAAGGACTTGAAAAGGATAAAATAGAAACTTTTTCCAGATTTTACTAAATTAGAAATTTAAACTTTCCTATCCCCCTGAAACCCACAATAATTAATAGCAAGTTACCAAACTGGCTAATAAATATATTTTTTAAGGGTCCAATCTCATTAGTAATGAATTGTGAATTAAATTTACGAATTTTTATTTTTCACCTGTTAAAATAAATTGGAAAATACACATTGTCAAGGATGAGATGGAACATGGACTCACACATATTCTGCTGGTATAAATATAAATTGTCATATACATTTCTCTTTCCAAAAATGAATTAGGTAATATCTATTAAGAGTCTTAAAAATATTCATATCTAGCTAGGAAATGGGTATATGGAATTCTATCATACCATTCTTTACTTTTTTGATTTTTGAAAATCTCCATAATTAAAAAAAGAAAATACTAAAGAAGAGACAGGAAGACAAAGTTCATACCCTTTGATTCGGGAACCCCAGTACTACAAATCAACTCTAAGGAAGTAATCATAGGTGTTTAATTATCATAGGTTAAATATTTATATATACAGATATCCTTCTAATGTAAATGTTGATAGTGAAACATAATCTGTGACCCAGATAGGGAGCAGTAGGTAAGGTATGGTACCTCCATGTAACAGAATAGAATAAAATCATGTTTTTGAAGAAATTCCTGTATAAAAAGGTTCTGTGAGAAATTCATGTGTTAGAAAAAAAGGATGTAAAATTATATACACATTGTGATGTTCAAGTTTTGTTTCTATACATGCATATAGAAGAGAGACTGGATGGAAATACTAATTGCATTTATCATTTAGTGATAGGAAAAGGTGATTTTTACTTTCTTTTTTATGCATCTCTTTATTTTCCAATTTTCTACAGTGAATATGCATACATTTTAAAATGTAAAAAAAAAGCAGTTTAAAAGTACATTATAAGTGTTATTTATGTGTAGATGATCAAAGATTTTAAGTAATTTAATAGTATAAATTACATTGCTATTTAAAGTTTTTAGCTATTTTTTGAGAAATTATCATAAAGGAAAAAGAAAAAGTAGATCCCTGTTCACTTAGCAAAGTTGTTTTTGTTTGTTTGTTTGTTTGTTTGTTTTTCAGAGAGTGCACGTGCCCAAGCAAGGAAATGGCAAAGGGAGAGAGAAAAAGAATCTCAAGCAGGCTCTGCAACCAGCACAAAGTCCAATGCAGGGCTCGATCTCACCATCATGAGATCATGACCTGAGCTGAAATCAAGAGTCAGACACTTTAACTGACTGAGTCACCCAGGCACCCCAGCAAAGTTTTGCTACTTATTGTAAAATCATAAAAAAATATTTATTAATGATCTACATTATTCCCAAAATGATTTAAAGCAGTTAAAATATAATGTACAATATTAATAGCCCTAATTAGAAGCACATAAAAAAGACTCAGTAAAAGCAAAAATTGGGCCATACAGTGGAGCCTGGAATGAAGCTAACTGAAATACATACCAGACTTTTGTACCTTTGCTAACGGTTGGCTACAATAGGACTTTAAGCTTTCTAAATCCACACAGTGATCATCAATACAGTTTAGACTTTAAGAGAAACTAATCATTCAAAAAGAAGCACAATGGGGCACCTGGGTGGCTCAGTCAGTTAAGCATCCAACTCTTGATTTTGGCTCAGGTCATGATCTCACAGTTTGTAGGATCAAGCCCCACATTGGGCTCTACACTGATGGTGCAGAGCCTGTTTGGGATTCTCTATCTGCCCCTCCTCTGCTCATGCTCTCTTCCTCTCAAAATAAATAAATACACTTAAAAAAAAAAAAAAAAGCAGCAGCATGGAGTGCTTGGGTGGCTCAGTCAGTTGAGCACCTGACTCTTGATTTTGGCTCAGGTTATAGTCTCATGGTTCGTGGGTTCAAGCCCTGCATCATGCTCTGCGCTGATAGTATGGAGCCTGCTTGGGATTCTCTGTCTCCCTCTCTCTCCGCCCTTCCCCTGCTCGTGCTCTCTCTCTCAAATAAATAAACAAACACTAAAAAAAAAAAAAAAAAAAAGGAAGCATAAGTGTTCCTGATACTAAGATAAGAAATTTCTTGGGGTGCCTGCTGGCTCAGTTGGACGAGCATGCAATTCCTGATCTCAGGGTCACGAGTTCGAGCCCCATGTTAGGTGTAAAAATTACTTAAATTAATAAAAAAAAGTCTTTAGGGGCACCTGGGTGGCTCAGTCGGTTAGGTGTCTAACTCTTGATTTCGGCTCAGGTCATGATCTCATGGTTGGTGAGATCCAGCCTTGTGTTGGGCTCTGTGCTGACAGTGCAGAGCCTGCTTGGGAGTCTGAGTCTCTCTCTCTCTCTCTCTCTCTCTCTCTCTCTCTCTCTGCCCCTCCCCTGCTCACATTCTCTCTCAAAATAAAGAAATAAACTAAAAAAATGTAAATACAGTGAAGATGCTGCCAACTAAACCTTGGGCTCATCATTTTACCTTTTTATGTATCAATGTCTCCAACTAGAAGAGCTGTGATATATTTATAAAACAAATGTTTCCATAATACTTTTTAGTCTAAAACTAATGCCATAATTCTACTGAAAGCAAAATGTAATACCTCCTATATTCTGCTCCTCTGAAAAGATTTAGAGGGTTCCTCCATACTTTGCATTCTAAAAAACAAAGGGAAAGAAAAGGGAAGTTAGGTTAATCAAATGCAGTTAAATCTTACTTTCACCAACATTAATTGTATAGTCACTGTATGCTATGCACAGTGCTAGCTAGTTAGCACAGAGATGAACACGGCCTGGATCACCCCTGCTGTCATGCAGCATACGTGACATAGTTCATAGTTCATAGTTCATTCATGACATTAGTTCATAATTCAATTATGGCATTTACCATATTACAATGTGATTATCCATTTGGTTTTCAGTTTTTTTTTTCATTTTAAAATATGAACTCTGGGGTGCCTGGTTGACTCAGTCGGTTAAGCATCCGACTTCGGCTCAGGTCATGATCTCACAGTCCATGAGTTCGAGCCCCACGTCAGGCTCTGTGCTGACAGCTCAGAGCCTGGAGGCTGCTTCAGAGTCTGTGTCTCATTCTCTCTCTGCCCCTCCCCTGCTCATACTCTGTCTCTCTCTGTCTCAAAAATAAATAAAAACATTTAAAAAAAATAAAGAAAAAAAATAAAATAAAATATGAACTCTTACAACTTTATTCATTTTTGTATTTTTGGAGCCTAGTGCAACATTTGGAACTAACTTGTTTAAATGAATTGAATGTCACATGAGAGTCCAGTCATGTAAACTACCATCTAAACTGTGTGATAAGTGCTATAGTAGAGATACATTTTGTTCTAAGAGAAGAAAAAAAGAAAGTAATTAAATTTTTCTAATAAATTAAAAAAGGCTTTAGAAAGGAGGTGACATTTGAACTGACACTGAATCATGGTAAAAGATGAGTAGAAGGCTGCTGGATGAAGAACGTTCTAAGAAGAGGAAATATCATAAAGCCACACAGGCTAGAGTGCAAGGTAGGGAGTGTCTTCACTCTCCATATGTAAAGATATACTCAATCCTACAACAGGGAGTAAGACTATATATTATTGTTCTAATTATTTATATACTAGACTTAGCTTCTTGAGGACAGATCTATGTCATATTCATCTCAATATATCTCATTCTTAGGAGTTCTGTAATTATTTTATGAAAGAGGAAAAAAGGGGTCAACACCCACCCACCCACTATATGAATTTTACTGATACCAAATTAAAGGAACAATAATCCAAAAAATATTATTTCTATCTGGCCCTCAAATTTTTACTTTCATAATTGTATATCATTAATGATATTTACTTTGTATTACTGTTTACATATAAAAGAACAGCCTACAATTAAAGTATGACAATGGGGTATCCATATGTGAATAACTGAGATTTTGATGTCTTTTTTTTTTTTTTTTTTTAACGTCTATTTATTTTTGACACAGAGAGAGACAGAACATGAATGGGGGAGGGTCAGAGAGAGAGGGAGACACAGAATTGAAACACACTCCATCCAGGCTCTGAGCTGTCAGCACAGAGCCCGACGCAGGGCTCGAACTCACGGACATGAGGTCATGACCTGAGCCGAAGTCGGACGCTTAACCGACAGAGCCATCCAGGCGCCCCTGATGTCTTTATAAATATATTAAGAAGAAAAAGTATTTTTCTAACTTTGCTATGTTGGTAGAGATGGCTAATTGTTCTTGCCTTTATGTAATAAAATCTCCTAATTATTAGTTGAGCATATGTACACTGAGAAAACGTTTAACAATTTCTCACTTGCCTTATATAGCTACTTGTGGCCAGCCATTTGGCAAAGGTCTGACCAGTAGGAAGTAAGTTGAAATAGTATGTAACACTCTGAAGAGTATCCTTGGCTGCTGTGGGGTTGAATAGGGGGAAAAGGTGGCCTACTGGCCTAGTTTCCTTTCTGCTGATTGGAATGTGGATATGATGGTAGAAACCAGAGCAACAGTCTTGGACCACAAGGAAAAACTTCATTTGGAGATGGCAGGCTAACAAGATGGGAGACTGAGTATCTGATCATTGCTCTCCGTATCAGCCACAGATGACCTATATTTTCATGAAAGATAAATTTCTCTCTGTTTTGAGTTTTCTGTCTCCCGTAGACAAACACAATCTTAACCATACGGTTCTGAAAACATATTAAATAGTTACCTGACAAATTCTGTCTGCTGGTTTCACTTTCTCTGTTGCTAGAAGGAGAACCTGGCTCTGAAATACTGCTCTCCGTTCCTCCCATCAGAGGTCGCAAATGGCTCACAGATACTTGCTCAATAAAAGACGTGCCATGCTTATGGAAGTACCACCATTCAAACATCTATAACAAACAAAAAATCCTTAAAGTAGAACTGATCACCAGAAATATGAGCTCAAATTAAAAATTCTTTCAAGATGTTCCTATTTAATTCAGCACACTAAATGCACTCTCCCTCCAAAAAATAAGCCAAACACAAGATTCTCCAATAATATGTCAGGTAAAAGTACAACTTTGTCATGAAATTTAGACAAGCTTAGGCAAAACTATAAGAAATATATCTATAAATGAAACATTAAAAAATAAGAAACAAGGGCTCAGTTGGCAGAGCATGTGACTCTTGGTCTCCAGGTCATGAGTTTAAGACCATGTTGGCTACAGACATTACTTAACACACACACACACACACACACACACATACACACACACACACAAACAAGAAGCATTTAATCTGTAAGTAATCTAATTCTGATATGTCACATTGTCATTTTATTCTATCTGTAGCATAATGAAAAGAAAAACAATTTTGAAACAATTAGCATGGTGGATTAAGCATTGGACTAAGGTTAGAGAGACCACATTGGACTCCCAGTCAACCTGTGTGCTTTGGGCAAGTCACTTAACCTCTAGCCCCTCAGAACCTCAATATCCTATCTATTAAATATGGTTAACAAGAATTTTAAGTGCCTTTTGAACAATGAAGTACTACTCAGTATTTGGCAGTATAATTAATGTAGGTTGAGGTTGATTCTCCTGTTGAACCATTTAAAAATCAGGATATTCACTTCTTTCTGTTTTCATGGTTTATCACTGTTATAAAAAGAGTAATCAAGAGGTGTCTGGGTGGCTCAGTCAGTTAAGCGTCCGACTCTTGGTCACGGCTCAGGTCATAATCTCACGGTTTGTGAGTTCAAGCCCGCATTGGGCTCCGTTGCTGACAGCGTGGAGCCTGCTTGGGATTCTCTGTCTCCCTCTCTCTCTGCTCCTCCTCCACTGCGCTGTCTCTGTCTCTCTCAAAATAAATAAATAAACTTAAAAAAAAAAAAAAGTAATCAAAAGAAGCTCTCTGTGGGGAGGGGTGCCTGGCTGACTCAGTCAGTAGAGCACGTAGTTCCTCATCTCAGGGTTGTGAGTTCAAGCCCCACGTTGGGCTAGAGATTACTTAAAAAAAAAAAAAAAAGCTCTCTGTGCTGAATTAACAGAATGTTTCATATTTGGACACTCTAGCATTCACAACTACCTTTGCCTGGTTCTTCTGGGTTTCAGCTTAAATGACAGGTCCTCAGGGAACTTTCCCTGATTCCACAGAACAGAAAGCAGTATTATATGCACTCTTACTGGGTTTTGTGTTTTACTTTAAGAGTAATCTTTACACTTGTAAGAATTTGTTAAACAACCGGCTTCATTGCTATTCTTCAAGTTCCCAAGCACATGACCTCCTACCCCCTCAGGTGGAAGTAATACAAACAGCATAGCTAGCTTCCTCATTTCAGTGGCTAAGAGAAATTATAAACCTAATAATCTTTGCTGATAAAAACTCATCAATAGGGGCGCCTGGGTGGCTCAGTCGGTTGAGCGGCCGACTTCGGCTCAGGTCATGATCTCACGGTCTGTGAGTTCAAGCCCCACGTCGGGCTCTGTGCTGACAGCTCGGAGCCTGGAGCCTGTTTCGGATTTTGCGTCTCCCTCTCTCTGACCCTCCCCTGTTCATGCTCTGTCTCTCTCTGTCTCAAAAATAAATAAACGTTAAAAAAACTTAAAAAAAAAAACAACTCATCAATATTATAAGGGTAATGACAAAGTTTAACCTTGAAAATGTTACTTGAATTTCCTATTTTTTTTAAGTATATTGTTATAACCACTCTATTTTACTATTAGTTACTGTTGTTAATCTCTTACTGCACCTAATTCATTTATTTAAAATTTTTTATTTGAGCACTGTTGATATACAATGTTATATTAGTTTCAGGTATACAACTTAGTGATTCGACTTCTCTATACTATGCTATGCTCACAAGTGTACATCTGTCACCATACAATGCTATTATGGTATGAATTTCTTAATTTTTGTATATTTAAAACTCTTAAAAATAACAAATTTTAAGAACTACTATATATATAATATACATGTTATGTGTTTCATGCTTATATGATATATATGTAAGTTTCCCCCCTCTTATACATGAGGAAATTAAGACTTAGAGAATTTATGTGACTTGTCCAAAGTTATTAGCTAGTAAGTGGCAGAGCCGAGACTTAAAACTACATCTTCTAGTTCCAAGACTAATGCTTTTCCCACTCATCAGTTATTTAAAGACCATTCATTTCCTTTATTTAGACTTTTATATGCTACTGACTAAATATGTTAAAACATGCTTAACAATGAGTCAGCTTTATAATCAGTAAATTTTAACTACTTTACCTATATTAACATATAGTTTTCATCCTTAAATTCCTCAGTAATTTTTTTAAGTCAAGATACAAAAATCCCTTTCTTGGCCAGCATTTCACTTAAACAAAATGGCCAAGTATCAGTTCCTATTAAAACAAAACAGAAAACACTCCAATACACATGCCATTATTTGTACTATAATAGAAGAGCACCATCTAGAGATGAGAAAAAAGCATAGAAAAATTCATTGGTTATGCATGCCATACTTCCTAAGATTTTAATCTGTAGCAGTGTTTTTCCAAAGTTTATTCTAGGAAACACTAGTTCCCAGGGATGTTTAATAGAGATTATACACACAGATCTTAATTTCTTAATTGAAAATGATAGCTCAGTCAAATAAAACAAGGGAAAGCTGAATTAAAATTAAATAGGTTTCTTTATCATGACACTTTTCTGAATAATAATGGTCAAAATTCATTAAGTGCTTACTGTGAGCTAGATACCATGTTATTGCAAGCTTTTACACACTTTATCTTATTTAGTCTTCATGATCCTATGAAGTTGATATTATCATTCCCAGTTATTAGATGAGGAAATTAAAGCTTAGAAAAGTTAATTAACTTGCTCAAAGTCACACAACTAAAGAGATCGTTATGAAAACTAATATAATATTGTATGTCAGCTGTTTACTCCAATTAAAAGCTCCTGGGGTTCCTGGGTGGCTAGGTTGGTTAAGTGTCAAACCTCTTGATCTGAGCTCAGGTCACGATCTCAGGGTTTGTGAGATTGAGCCTGCCATCCAGCTCCATGCTGAGTGTGGAACCTACTTAGGATTCTCTCTCTCTCTCTCTCTCTCTCTCTCTCTCTCTCTGCCCCTCCCCCCCCTCAAAAAAAAATCTCCTCTCACAGTTAAAAAATAAAAAAAGTGATGGTTAGCTTGGCTCTAATACTCTGCCCTTAAACACTCCAGAGAAGATAATTGACAACCTATAGGCTGAATTCAAGACACACATTTTTAGTCTGCCCAACATTGCCAAGATTAAAATATTGGGAGATACACTTGTTGCATCCAGATGCTTTTGAAATCATATGAAAAATTGGAAGATCTCTTAATGGTGGTCTACAAACCTATATGGCAGCAACTAGCTTTATCCCCTTTAGAAGGGGCATGCATTGTCCAAATTACCCAGTCCTAAAATAAATAAGAATTTAATTTTTACACTCTGCCCATTTCATTCATTTTTGTTACTAAACTGAGCCCTGCAAGGATTTAGTTGGCAACCCACCTCTAACCACTGCCCCTTACAGTATACAATACTGTTTCATATGCAAATGAATACCATGAATACTGCCAATCTCTAAAAGTGGAGAGGAAGATGCAGTGTTTTATCAAATGCTGAACACATGTTGAGAATCCTGATCTATAAGTATTTACAATTATTGTAACCATATAGAGATTTGATCTTTAGATAAATACCAAAACATGAAGGAAATGGAAACTACTTACAAATATTAGTCCTGATATCAAAGAAGATGTTCCTGTAAGTGCCACATAGAATTTGGGCGTCAGTGAATTTAAAAATACTGTCACTGCCAAAAGGAAAACAAAATACCAAAGTTTAAAAAAATGTAAATTCAAAGTATTCAAGTTACAAATAGGCAGGTGTCTTTATGAGTGGAGGAATATAAATAGTATTAATATCTAGTATCAGATTCATCTGAGAAAGTTGTAGTTTTTAAAAAGCTACTTTAAATTCCCATTCTATCGTAACTTAAAAATCATTCTATTGGGTGCCTAGGTGGCTCAGTTCATTAAGCATCACTATTGATTTCGGTTCAAATCCCGATCCCACAGTTCAGTTTGTGAGATAAAGCCCAGAGTCTGCAGTACAGAGCCTGCTTGGGATTCTCTCTTTCTCTCTCTCCCTGCCCTTCCCCTACTTGTGTGTGTGCACACGCACGCACACACACACTCTCTCTCTTTCAAAATAAACATTAAAAAAATGCCTTAGGACATGTAAGGGTAGTGTAAAAAAAATTTTTTTTTACATTTATTTATTTTTGAGAGGCAGAGACAGAAAGAGAGCACGCACAAGTGGGGATAGGGCAGAGAGAGAGGGAGACACAGAACCCGAAGCAGGCTCCAGGCTCTGAGCTGTCAGTACAGAGCTCAACATGGGGCTCGAACCCAAAACCCTGAGATCATGACCTGAGCTGAAGTCGGATGCTTAACCGACTGAGCCACCCAGGCACCTCTGTAAGGGTAGCATTTTAAACTGATGATTTGTTAAATAAGCAAATCAAAATGAGATAATTTAGTTTACTTTTGAGAATAAAATTAAGAACTTATAAATCATAACTTCGACAAGTTTTACAAATCTTTAAGGATTAACTAAACACTCTGTTACAAATGAGGTTTAAAACCACTCCCTAATTATTTTGGTGAGATACAAACCAGTGTTTCAAATTAGAGGGAAGGAAACAGCATGTAGATGTGTTTGGTATGTCAACTAGAGAGGCAAAATAAACCCAAAAGAATAACAGCAAACTGAGAGCTCCTTGCACCTGACTCACTGAAAGATTGGGCCAGACTCTTCACTTCAAATAACTGTCTCATAAATACTTTGGGTTTCAGAAATAAATAAAAATCTATCATAGTTAACTACTCTCACCTACGTGGTGTATCTCGTTAATATGTAGAAAAATAATTTTTCTACGTTGATGAAGTCAAATTCAATCAGCTCTTTCAAACAGTCTAGGAAGGCCAATTTTTTTTGTTTTAGTATGTTAGTTATATCTGACTGAACTTACATAAAACCTAAGTTCGGAAAAGTCCAAAATATTTCAGAACATTATCTCACAGTATTTCATGTCATCTGGTGAAATAGAAAAGGGGACATTTGCCTTGCTACAGAAAATAAACCACAAGTGCTGCTAGTCACAGTCATCACACAACAGAAATACTTTCATCTTGCTCATAGTTTGAGTGAAAATATTGTAATGACATGGTAAGAGGGCCTGGCTCCCATCCACTTTGTCCTGGCTACAGGTAAAGGACAGTATTTGCAGAATCCACGGGGATCATCACTTCTTCCATGTCTGTATCTTCAGCTCAGACTACATAGCAAGCTCTCTACAAATGTTTAAAGCAAGAACTAAGAACCGACTACTGTTTGTGGCTCCCTTTCCCTTTACTTCCTGGACTATTCTATTACTCAAGCCTAAAGCACAGAACAGACAAAAATACCACGAAAAGTATTTCTTGACAGAACTATCTTAAAACATGGTAATGGTCGGCTAAGATCATGGCATCTTCCCCCTTTTAGGCCTTTGAATACAGAGCGCTCATCTTTGTTGTCTAGGTGTGGGAACGCTCAGCTAATCGGCGAGACTCAAAGGAATGATTTTCAAGGGATCCTACCAATGGTGGGGTGTATATAAATTCTGCAGCCAATCTGGAGACGCTCTCATCTGTTTCACTACCTGAAGCTTACAGCTTGTCAGGTGGCTTTTCATCGGTAAACGAAGACAGAAGAGAAAGGGCGGGTCTTAAGAGCTCAAGGGAGGAGCCCGTATCTGCAGCCCAGGTTTGACAATCAGCTGGGGAGTTGCGGCCCAAGAGAAAAAGAACCCACTACGTCGCGCACCACCGTCTCAATCTCCGAAGCCCTCCAGTGACTGCAGAGAATCTCTGCCCTTGGTCCCTTGTCTCCGGCCCCTCTCCTGGTTCCCCCGCCCAACCCAGGGAGGTCTGGGCCTCTCACCCGCTGCCAAATTCTCACACAGCCTCAGCGGGACCCTCAGAACGTAAAGCAGTCCCAGCCCCGCCACGAACCACAGCGAGGCCCCAGTCCCAGCCAGCCCAGCCCGCAGCCGCTCCCTCCAGCCCAGGGATAGGCTTTGGCCGGGAGCAGGTGCGGGAGGAGATGCCGCAGCAGTCGCTGCTTCACCTAAGCCGTCACAGTCCGCCATCTTGCTGCACCCGCAGGCTTTGGGAGCTGGGAGGGGAGAAGGGCAGGAAACCGGGAGGCGGGAATCCTGGGATAGTGGCGGACCTGAAGTTGGCCTCTGTGAAGGCTGTCTCAGGGAACGCGGACCAAGAAAATTTGGAAGGTGGAGGAGCATCCCAGGGCTGCCTCTTCCTTCGAAGGGCGGGAAGGGGTGGTTAGCGGCACCTTTTCTGGAGGAACTGGACTGAAATGTGACCTCGGAGTGAAATGTTTTTGCTTCCATACGAGTGAGGGTCACCTTTCACCCTATTCTTGGGTTTGGAAAAGCCACTGACCGTTCCAGGGCCCGAGCAGCACTTAGCCCTTTGGACTCGGCTGCCACGGAGATCACTGGTACCGGGAAAACCTACAGTAGCAATTGCTATTTGGTCGGATGGAGCTTGGGCGTCAGGAATAGTCGAATCACGCTCCCGTCGTCTCATAGATGAATGGGAAAATGAATGTAACTCCGTGAGAAAGTTATTAGACTTAAAATCATTTAAAGCAAAGCCTTAAGGCAGCCGGAGACTTCTGGAGTACCCGCGCTCGGAGCCACCACCCTCGCCCGTAACTGACATGGCGCCCTCTCGGTCGGCGTTTCCGGGCGGGTCCTTCCGACGGCCCCCGCGGTGATTCCATCATTCGGCTTCCTTCCCGGCTTGCCTCGCGCCCGGGCCGGGCTGGGCCAGAGCAGCCCAAGATGGCCGACTTCGAGGATCGGGTGTCGGATGAGGAGAAGGTAAGGGGTCCGCCTCTCTCTCTTGCCTCCTCCCGCGACAGGGAACAGGGGCCCGACCTGGCTGTGGTGGGAACCCCGGCAGTGTCCCCAGGAAAAAGAAGCTTCTTGGCCGGTGCTGGCATACGCTCTGCAGTTGGGACGCTTTGCTCTTGAGGGGCTTTCCTCTGCCTCACGGTGGCCCCAGTTCCCCATTCCTTAACTCTCTTTTTCTCCTGCGGGGCCTGAGGCACAGCCCAGTGACCTTCCTGCAAGAGACGAGATTTTGCCTTATTGAATCATGACTGTGGACTCTTTTCTGTAATTAAGAGAGGGGGCGATGGTGATGTCTGGACGTGTCAGGAAGCAGTTATTTTACCGCCTTTAGCTGTCGGGGCTCTCCCCATCCCCCCATTTTTAGATATGATTGAGGCTAGTTTAGGGCGAGTCACTTCCTGGTCAGAGTGGCCTCTTAACTTCCCTTTTGCTCCTCCTTCCTCAGGAAGTGATTTTGCTGTCACGACTCTTCGACAGGGAGAGGTCCCCATGTGTTGTCCGTCCCTCCACTCTTTTCTCGCTTACGATCGGCTGAACTAATTCTCAGTAATATTTGTGTAAGCCTCAGGACATTTGCTTCAGAATTTGAACACCACTCTTCTCTGTAGACAGTCCCTTGATTGATCGTGTGCATGTATGTAAGCCCGCGATGACTCCATCCCTTGCGCCTTACATCCTATTAACGGTAATTTTTGAAAAATAGTTTTCTGTTTCTTAACAAATCGAGAATAGCCAGAGGATTTTTTTTTTTAACTCTGTAAAGGTTTAATATAGCACATAAACTTCATGTTAACACATTCAAGTTTGGACAAAGCATCGTGCCTTCTTCGATGCTCCACTGTGTGGTCTTTGATTATAATTAAATTTATCAGCGTGTTAAGTGCTTATTTACTTCTTAAAAAGTATTTGAAACATAAGAGCATATTCTGCATTAGGTAGAATAACTTTTTGTTGACAACTGCACACATTTCTTAACACTTTTCAGGCTTTTCAGTAAATACTTGATTTAAGGGTCTGTAGAAATTAGAATGATTTCACTAGGTGACTTGTTATAGGACAAGAATTATGTCTTTTGTTTCCCACATTGGCTGTTACAAAATGTGCACTCTTGCATGCTCTGTAAATATATCTGGGCTCTTTATTTTTTTAATAAGATGGGGATGACAGAGGGGTGACTGTTTATAATCCAGGAGTACTCCGTACAGAATAATTTGATATGTCATACCTACGTATAGCTTGTCATTTTGAAATACTGGAGAATGTGGTAAACGTTCACAAGCCATTGAACAATACTTTAGCATTAAATTTTCTCGTTCTTGAAAATTCTCGTGTAAAACTTAGAGAAGAAAAGAGCATCTTACATATGAATTAACGCTGAAGAGAAGTCCATGATAAAATGTCTTGGCTAAGGTAAATAGTTACGATTCGGATGAAATTATAGTAAAAATCGGGAATAACGAAACATTGTTAGCCCAACTGATGGCTCACTTATTTTAAGGAAAAATATTGTTACAGCAAAATTTCACTAAAAACTTAAATAACAATAAACTTCAAAGTTTATGGTGTCCAAACAATACTACATTTACCAGTATTGTGGGTTTTTGTCTTTGAGGCTAAGTTAGAATGCCCTTTTAATTAAACTTGGGAAAATATACATGTATTTTAAAGCGCAAATTGAGATGTCTTTGGATGTTGACAATGGTTAATCAATAGTCTTAATTTTGTAACAGTAAATTTGTGAAGTGTCCTCTTATCTCCCAGCATACTTCTTTTGTTGCATAATATTAATTAATAATGAAACAGCAAGCAAATCAAAATTAGTACTGTAAATCTGCCCCAAAATGCTGATGAATTTCATATTTCATCAACGGTTTTTAGATTAGCCACATTTCTTTATTATTGTGAACAACTAAGAATAGCTGATACTAAGAAGTCTCATATAATCCATATGATTTGAGATTACTGAAATTTTGTTAGGTTCTTATTCCCAGACAGAACTTGATCTGTATTTCTCTGTTGTGAATCTCTAAGTAAAAAGAAAGGGCCTTGATATCTAGGATTACTTCAGTTTTCCTTTAGCTTCGTACCTACACCGAGCCCTTTTCCTCCAGGCTTCTAATTCCTTTTAACTGAATTCAGGAATTGAAGTATTTTTCCAACAAGACTTGTTGCTATGAATATCTTAGCATTCATAAACAGTAAGTAACCCTTAAGTGAGATCTTGTCCTATAAAATTTTCACAACCAAGGCACTATTACAAATTTTTAAAATCAAGATATTTTCAGCCATAATTTGTATAGATTCTTCCTTGAAGGAACTCTAAAGTTTCCATTTTTTCCTCTTTTTAACTAAGATCTCAGCTGCGTTTTATTTGAGTTTTTTTTTCAGGCGTATATATCATCACATGGAATATATTTTAATATCACTTTTTATCTTTGTTGCATTTCCTGAAAGCAGTGAACCCAGAGATGAATTTGGTGTTGATAGTCTCTGATTTCCTTGCAAGTATTTCTATAAAAGCTAGTAAGATCAGCCATTCTCATAAGTAACTGCTTAGGTTTTTATCACTTTACAAAGAGGAAGTTGGGTTTTTTAACTTCTACATTGTTACCTGAAATGGTCATGATGAGCTGCCTAAATAAAACAGGAAGCTGAAAGTGTAATAACTTGCAGAAATAAATGCTTTTAGTTTTGTCCTCGAGTTCAGTTTCTGAGAATGAGCTACACTCTTCTAGTCACTGACTCTTCAGTTCCAAATGCTTAACAGGACCAAAGTGACAAGATACCATAATTAGGAAATTTGAAATGTGAGAAGAATTACTTGTTTGGGCTCATTGCACTGACTGTTTCCTTTATTTCATGATTCAGCATTTAAAAAAAATAATTGCAGAGAGAATTTTAAGGCTGAAAAAAGTGCAATTAGCATATTTTCCCCTTCAGCTTAACTATTAGAATATTTGTGAACAACCTCAAAAATGCCATAAGAGAGAAACGAATGCTTAAAGCTTAGACAACTATGTCATCTTTGAGGCACTTTTTGGAACAGGTTTATCAAAATTGTTGAGGAAAGATGTGAAAAATGGTAATTTGAGGGCTCAGAACTTATGAAAAATACACCTTTAAAAAAAATAATTAATTAATTAATTTTGAGGAGGTGGGGTGGAGAGAGAGGAGCCCAATGCAGGGCTGGAACTCATGAACCGTGAGATCCTGACCTGAGCTGAAATCAGGAGTCCAGCGCTCAACCAACTGAGCTACCTAGCTGCTGCATGAAAAATATACTTCTAAACTGTATTTTTTTGATTATGTATTACATCCTTAATTTACTAGATGAGTTATTACCCTTACAGGATAAACTCTAGAGCTTATTTGCTATAGGTATTTTCTAAAAGTCATTAATTAGTATTAATACTGTTGTTCTTTTATGTTCTCTTTTTTTCAGTTAGCTTTGCTGAGTAGTATTTATAGAATCTGTCACAAAATCCTTGGACAGGAGCATAAAGCCTAATAAACAGGTGCAAACTCAGATGCCCAATCTTTGGTGTAGGTTTATAATTTCTTCCAGAGTATCTAGCTCTTTTATTAGGACCAGCCTTAATACTAAGCAAAGTAGCATAATTTGTCAAAAAATCAGGCCCCAGGTTTGTCTGATTCAGAAGCCGTGCTTTTTTCACTTTACTGTTTTTCCCATTTAACCATGAGTGAAAAAAACAAAATAGAGGTATCCATTTAATGAATTATAGCTGAAATATTGTGATGTAATGGGAAAGAATGATTCTAAATGTTAGGAGATTTGGCCTCTCTTTGTTGAGCTTATAGCCACCAGTGTGATTCTAGAAACATCACTTATCTCTGTGGGCCTCAGTTTTCTTGTAAAATAGGTAAGGAGAAATGGGTCAAGGTAACCCAACAAAGTTTAATGAACTTCTACAAACTGTAATAAAAAAAAAAATCTTTGTTTTAAAAATTGAGACATTAAAATGTTTCAGGAGTTTCTGTCATTGTCTGCTTTTGCACATTTGCCCTGATAACAGAACTGTGAATTCTTCTGTAACTGAAAGCGTATCTTTTTATGCTAGTATCTAGCATAGGACCAGGTACATAGTGTAGGGACAACCTTTTGATACAAAGGAGACCAACCAATCACACCTTTCTTCATTCTCATATTTCCCCAGCTCATGGTCCCTCATCCCACCTCCCAATTATTTCTGGTAATCTCTAGGTATTTCTTGAGTTCAGGAACGTGTCCACACTCTGGGTTTTTCTTTGGGCATTCATTGTGTCTAAGTATCTGCTGCCATTACTGATGATCTGCCATGCCACTGCTGGGAACATTAGATCCCTCTGGAGCCGTTTTAGTAGTAAATCCCATAAGCTACAAAGCATTATGCATACCAAAATGACTATGAACATATACATCTAGCCTTGCAGAACCCCTAATAGAAGTATTTCCTTCATCTGCTTTAAGTTCTCTCCTTTAGAGCTCAGAAAAACACACGCTATAAGGTTAGGTATCATTTGTGCTTTTCTCCTCAGGTGCATGAGTTTCTCTCATTTTCTTGCATGTCAAAAAAAGAAAAAAACTTATGTGGATCGGCTCCTGAAAATAAAAACCCTGGGTAGGAAAAATCAGTCAGGATACTGAAGACAATTTAACTACTTGGGGATTTCTGAACTAGGTGATGATTTTAATATGCACTTAACTGTTATTTTCCCTTTTCCCTTTATCAGAACCTCCTGCAGATCCTTTGCATTTCAGTTCATCTCATCATTGTTCCCTTGTAGTCACACAGGCTCAGAACATTAGCATCATTTTTTTTCCTTCTTAGCCTCTTCTCTCGTGTTCAATTAGTATTCCAGTTCTGTAAATTCTTCCTGTCATTAGATTCTGTTCCTCCATTTCCATTAGTATTTTTGAGAAAAATTATTTTTTGGTGTATAGGAACTATAATCAGATTACATGCTTAAAATTAAAATGTAGGACAAAGCATGAGTAAAACGTCCCACCACCCCTGTTTTCCAGCCACCTAGTTCCTGAGAGGCAGCTAGTATTCTTTTGTATATTTTCTATTCTATGCGTATACAAATATACTTCTTACTTAACATTACATCCAGTCAGTCCACATTCCTTCTGTTAATCTTCATTTAGGACCTTTTCTGATGCTTGAATTATTTCTAACAACATTCTTAATTGTTCTCTTTGCCTCTTTTTTCTCTCTACATTTTTCATTGATTTACCACAGTTCTTCACACTATTAAGTTTTGAAGTATGTGTAAAATTTGTTATTGCTATAACTGTACTTACATATTGTTAAGCAGTGTCTATGAGATGAAATATTCATTTGAATGGATCATATGATGTAGTGTAGGTCAATTATAACATAAGCAAGAAGACTGCATAATGCCAGATTTCAAAGAAAGGTGGTAGGTTCATTGGAACATATGAGAACTTTGTCTTGTGAATTCTTTGTTTTGCATCTAAGTAACATTTAAGTGCTTATTATGTGTTAAGTATTTCATGTATTAACGTGTATTTGTCTCAAAACATTCCAACAGGATAGGTATTTGTATTATCCACATTTTACAGTTGACTAAACTGAGGCACATTTGACATTTAAAAAAACTATGAACCAGTGTTCACAATTAGTCGAGCAGATTCGGTGTTGATAATCTGCTTCCAGACCTGTGGTCTTACCCACTTTAATCCCTTTGAATAGACAGTAGGTAGTAAATTAAGGTAGCAAATAATTCTACTGAAATGACACAGCCCTAAACAGCAATCAAGTTTAATGGTATAGTGACATGGATAGTTCTACAGATACTAAAATACTGATGTTCTTTGGTTGTGACTACATTGTAATTACTGCTAAATTAGCTGGGTGCTCTTTTGAGTTTCTTCAAGTGTGCTACCAGTAGTATTTGAAATGTCTTATAAACTCAGAGTGTTAAGACACTTGATTTTAGAAGTTTAATGATCATAATAGTCCTCATGACAAGGTGAAGAGCATCATCCTCTTAAGAATGTTATCATATAGCAGTACCTTGGAACATTATTGCCTACAGTAGAGTTGCTGGTGTGCTGCTTTCTTTTTCTTTCTTTTTTTTTTTTTTAATGTTTATTTTTGAGAGGGAGAGAGAGAGAGAGAGACAGCATGTGAGTGGGGGAAGGGCAGAGAGAGAGACACACACACACAGAATCCGAAGCAGACTCCAGGCTTTGAGCTGTCAGCACAGAGCCCAACACAGGGCTCAAACCCATGAACCATGAGATCATGGCCAGAGCTGAAATCAGATGCTTAACCAACTGAGCCACCAAGGTGCCCCTGGTGTGCTGCTTTCAAAAGCAGATTTCTAGGTTCTATCCTAGACCAATTGAATCAGAATCTGGGAGGATCACTGCTCAGGATCTTTTTTTTCCCCCTAAATGTTTATTTTTGAGAGAGAAGCACAGAGCACGAGTGGGGGAGGGGCAGAGAGCAAGGGAGACACAGAATCAGAAGCAGGCTCCAGGCTCCAGGCTGTCAGCACAGAGCCCAACATGGGGCTCGAACTCAGGAAGGGTGAGATCAGACCTGAGCTGAAGTCAGACGCTTAACTGACTGAGCCACCCAGGTGCCCCAGGAATCTATTTTTAAATAAGTTTCCCAGTAATTCCACTGCAACTCCGGAACCACTATCCAAATCTTAGTCTTCTGCCTTTTAGCTCAGAAACTTGATTCATCAGGATATTAAAACTAAATCTCTCAGGAACAAACTTATATTAAATGATTATATTCATCAGCCTATGATGAAACTAATGTATAAAAGTAGCAGAACAACTAATTTAACAAATATAGAAAGGGGACGCCTGGGTGGCTCAGTTAGTTAAGTGTCTGACTTCTGCTCAGGTCATGATCTCACTGCTCATGAGTTTGAGCCCCACGTCGGGCTCTGTGCTGACAGCTCAGAGTCTGGAGCCTGCTTCGAATTCTGTGTCTACCTCTCTGCCCCTTGCCCACTCAGGCTCTGTCTTTCTCAAAAAATAAATAAACATTAAAAAAATAAATATAGAAAGGACTAGAAACTTTCTTTCAGGTAGGTCAGGGACATGGGAGATCAAATTATAGTTCTTTCACACTTGAAGTGTGGAGTTGGAACGAGGGAAGTTAACGATACAGGTTAACATTTTAACTATATAGGTGAACATTTTAATGGCATTTTCCTCCTTAATAGGGACATATACCCAACACAAGACCATGTAGGGTCTTTGGGCAGAGCACCCTCTAACTTTTAACAGCAGCAGACATTGTTTTTACATAGCTGGAAGGAAACCCTTAAGTATCAAAAATTTGCGTATTACATACAACTTCTCCTGCAGTCTTTCCCCTCTTAATGACATACTTATTCTTTAGTTGTTCAGACCAAAAAGTTTAGTGTCATCTTTGACTCCTGTTTCTTTCACAATACATATAGTCTAGTAGCAAATCTTGTAAGCTCTACCTTTGAACTATACCCAGAAAAAGACGGTTTCTCACCACCCCCTTATTCCAACCACTCTGGAAGAAGCCACTGTGATTTCTCCTAGGTTATTGCAGTAGTCTTCTCTTTGGTGTCCCTGCTGGTACTCTTGCCTCCTCCTCCCTGCCCAGCAGGCTCTCTGCAGTGCAGCACCCAGAATACACTGGTTGGAGAATGTAAGTTGGAACATGTCACTTCTTTGCTCAGAATCCTCCATTGGCTTCCCATCTTCTTCAGAATAAAAGTTCTTACTCTGACGACAAGTCCCTCTGTCTTTACCGCTTTCCTGTCTCACCTCATCTCCTTCCTATTCTCCCCTGCTCCTCTCTGTTCTAGCCACACATTCTCACCTAAATGGTCTTTGTGTTTGCTCTGTTGTCTGGAGTTCTCTTCCTTCTTCCCTTAATTCCTCCAGCTATTTCATCAAAAGTCATTTTCTCAGTGAAGTCTTCTCTGGTTACCCTATATATTGTCAAATCCTAACATTTCATTATCCCCTTAAGTTCCTTTATTTTTTTATTTTTTAGCATTTGTCACTGGCTATTTAATGTAGTTTATTTAATGTTATCTCTATCTGTTATTTAATGTTGTCTCTCTACCCATTAGAATGTAAGCTCCACAAGAACCATACACTGGTGCATCACCATTGCCTAAAACAGTGCCTGACACGTAGTACACTATCAGATATTTGTTGAATGAGTGAATAAATCTCACTTTAATAGCATCTGACTTGATTTCATAGCTAACTCTTTTTTTTTTTTTTTCAACGTTTTTTATTTATTTTTGGGACAGAGAGAGACAGAGCATGAACGGGGGAGGGGCAGAGAGAGCGGGAGACACAGAATCGGAAACAGGCTCCAGGCTCTGAGCCATCAGCCCAGAGCCCGACGCGGGGCTGGAACTCACGGACCGCGAGATCGTGACCTGGCTGAAGTCGGACGCTTAACCGACTGTGCCACCCAGGCGCCCCGATTTCATAGCTAACTCTTAGAGGACAGACTGATTTCCAGGTTTTGTGAGGCCGTATTAAGGATTCCAGTACTTCCATATTACTAACAGTCTAATTTTATTAATGGAGCTTCCCACTCAGAAAGCTTCAGCACTTCTCCATTACCTACAGATACAACCAGACTTGATATTAGCATAACTACTGCCATCTGACTCATCTTATTCTACCCTTTTCTTTTATTATCTCCAAATAAATCCTCTGTTTCTACCAAACTGGTCTGCCTGCAAAAGACTGTTTCCCCCCCCCCACCTCTTTTCATTTTACTATTCCCTCATTTGTAACACCCACCTCCCCCCCCCCCCCCACCGCCTCCTAATCTAAAGCACTCTGTAGAGCTCAGTTTAGATCTCACCTGCCCCTTCCTTAAAGTGTCTTTCCCCAACCCAGCCCACATCTATCCCATCCTTCCTCTTAAGTAAGTTGTTTTGTTTTGAGTGAATGGACAAATTGGTAAACACAAAGATCTGAACTTTAAAGAAAACATGTTATTCAAAATTCAGTAACATGTAGGCATTTGCTTAGGGAAAGAAAGTTAAGTATCTGCTATGTATTAAGTCCATCTCATGTTACCTCACTGGATCCTTAAAACAGTCTGATATGAGCAGGTATTATATCCACAAATGAAGAAACTAAGACCCAAGCAATGAAATATTAAAGCTGGCTTGTAAAACCAGGTCTGACTTCAAAAGTTTTTGAAGATAAAATTGGTAAAAAGACATACCTTTGAATTAGAATGCCATAACATGCCAGATATGCAGTGGATCTTGAAGGCTGAAGCTTCCTGTTTCCCAGTACTTTTGTTTCCATGTGGCATAGGTTCTCACCACCAAACTCTACCCTTTTGGACTTCAGTCATTGCTCTCAAGCATCTGAATCTCAAAGTGTATGGTGTGAATTTTTCCCGAATTTCTTAAATTGGTCTTTTTGTTTCCAAAATGATGCCCATTGTATATCTGGCACTTGGAACCCTTTACCTGTCTGCCCAGTAACCTAGAATAAGGGATGAGAATGTGTGTGTTTTAACACATTTAAGCTTCTAAACAACAAGTTGCTTATGTGATCTTTTTCACACATTTTTATCTTTTTTTCTGACTCATTAGAACATTATATCTCAGACTTTTCTACTTCCTCAGTTCTTGATCTAGACATTTTGATCCTATAATTAAAATGAATAGGGCCTTTTGGGGCACCTGGGTTACTCAGTCGGTTGAGCATCTGACTTGATTTCAAGCTCAGGTCATGATCCCAGGGTCATGGAATCGAGCCCTCATCGGCCTTGCACTGAATGTGGAGACTGCTTGAGGTTCGTTCTCTCTCTCTCTGTCTCTCTCTCTCTCTCCCTCTCTCTCCCTCCCTCTCCCTCCCTCCCTCCCTCCCTCTGCTCCTCTCCCCAGCTTGCATTCCCTCTCTCTCTTTCAAATAAAAAAAAAAGAAAACAAAAAACAAGTATTGTCTTTTACCTCCTTCCATATGAATATCAGTGCAATTTTGGATTTAAGGTAATTCAACTTTTTAAATCTTCACTGAGAATGAGTCAGTACTTAAAATTTTTTCCTGTTCAGTAGTTAATGTCTTAAGGCTTGCCACTGACTTTGAACTTCTAAATGAACACTAAGGTGTATACTTGGAAATCTTTTTACCAGCATTCTGATGTTTTATATTAGAAGAGTCCAGAATAAGAACTAATGGATGATTTCCTTGTAACTTGGTGCATAGAGGGAATGGTTGGGAAAGATTAACTATAAAATAGATAAGAGCTGTTTTTTGGTTCTTGTCTGTTGTAAATTTTATGCTTAAGTTTGTCATTTTTATATACCATTATACTAGGTGACATAAAATATAATGATGACCCTGTTAAAGAAAAAATTCTTCTGATACTTGTTAAAATGACTTGGGGTGTCTGAGTGGCTCAGTTGGTTGAGTGTCCAACTTTGGCTCAAGTCATGATCTCGCAGTTTGTGAGTTTGAGCCCCACATCGGGCTCTATGCTGACAGCTCAGAGCCTGGAGCCTGCTTCGGATTCTGTGTTTCCCTCTCTCTCTGCTCCTCCCCTGCTCAAACTCTGTCTCCCTCTCTCTGAAAAATAAATAAACATTAAAAAAATAATAAGACGATTTTATTCAATAGTTTTGTGTTAGGGGAGAGAGCTAGAGCTCAGCTCCAGATGAAGCAAAGACAACTGGGGATCTATAGCCAGCAAGCAGAATGAGGGGGTCAGTGGATGGAAAATTACTAAGAGGACACATAAGGGTGGAGGGATTCTTACTTAACTGATTTAACAGGATCCTTACTAAAGACAGATTGAGGACTTCTGCATCAAAGGTGGGGGATAAGGAACTTGATCAGATACCTAAAGTGGGGGTATTCTCACTAAAATGACAACAGGTTCTTGCTAGGATTGGGTTAGACAGGACATAGGATGGAGCCAAGATCAAGGCCTAGCTGAGAAGAGAGGGCTCAGAGGAGCCTGACTAAAGTTTGGTTAAGGAGAGACTTTGACATTAAATGTATGTTATGTAATTACTTTAATAAGTTTTCGAGCAATTATTCCTTAGAGTTGATAAAATTTTTAAAACGTAATTGCTGGAAGCTCCTTTCTATTTGCATGGGATGCTGCCCAATTCATGAATCATTTAATAAAGCTAATTAGATCTTCCATGAGAATGAATGTGAGTGAATGAAATTGCTGTACTTAAAAAAGCAAACTTGCCTGCTTTTCCCACCTATTGTCTATATCTGACAAAATTTGTAATTGGTTACTAATAGAGAAAACAGTTTCTAAGAGCTACTTTAAAATAACTTTTAAAAGAGTAAACAAAGCAAAATATTCGGAAGTGCCATCTTTTGTTTTATATAATATTGATCCTAATTTAAAACATATCTTTATGCTTTTAAGCCTTAGCTATTACTGAAAATGATAGAATATAAACTGTATAGAGCTAAGTTTTTAAGTACATCCTGAGTCTGTCTCTAGGTCAAAAACTGGGAAACTGGGAAAACAATAGTTTATTTGGAATTTTAAAAAGCTGCTGGGGTGCCTGGATGGATCAGTTGGTTAAGCGCCTCAGGTCCTGATCTCACTGCTGTCAGCACTGCAGAGAGCCCTCTTCAGATCCTCTGTCCCCCTTTCTCTCTGCTCCTCCTCCACTCGTTCTCTCTCCCTCCCTCTCTCTCTCCCTTAAAAGTAAATAAACATTTAAAAAGTAAATAAATAAAAAAGCAGCTAACAATAAGTTTTAGTTAATGAAACCAATATTCCATTTGGTCCTAGACATCACTAAGAATATATTTTTCTTTTAGAATTGCAGCCCCAAATTAAATTCTCACTAGCCTCTGAGAACCCTCAGCCAGGAGGGATTTTGTTTATTTGATAAGGGCACTGCAGCTGAAATTCCAGGGCTTTGATACTATTATATATGCATGTCAACAGCTTGGAACTTGTACCTATTAAATTATTGCCCCAGATAGTTTATTGTTGATACACTGAAAGCTTTAGAACCAGATGAAAAAATGAACCACACTGAGGCAAGATGTATTTTTAAAAAAAATTCTTCGTTTTTCAAATAACATACTAGGGGGAGGGAAGAAAGAGTAGGCAGAGAACAGTAAATTGTTAGGGCGGTGAAAATACTCTCTATGATACTATTAATGGTGGATACATATTGTACATATGTCCAAATCCATCAAATGTACAACACAAAGACTGAACCGTAATGTAAACCATGAGCTTTGGATGATAATGATGTGTCATTGTAAGTTCATAAAATGAACAAGGAACCACTCTGGTGGGGGTGTTAGTGGAGGAAGTATGCATGTTGGAGGGCACGGACCCTGTAGGAAATTTCTGTGCCTTCTCAGTTTTGCTGTGAACTTAAAACTGCTCTTAAAAAAAAAAAGTAAAGTCTTAAAAAAATAACAATATCTAAGTGTCTTCAAACAGCAAAAAACCTGTTAGGAAACAGTATTGAATTCCATGCAAATAGAACTTACTGTCTTAACAGGGTAAGAATAAGGTAAATCTCTTTAGGAAGAAAAATGTAGCTATTTATCCTTGAATACTTCTGTAATGACGCAGGATAAAAGTAAGGAAAATAAACATATAAAAGTGCAATTGGTTACTATGTTTTTTTTAAGTATAGCCTAGTTGAAAACATAGGTAAACTTTGGAAGATATGTTTAAAAAGGGAAGTGAAGCAGTGATATTTTGGAGAACTTTTGGTCAGCACAAAAGTTGCCACTATTTATAGTTCACAATAAAGACTGTAATGATGGGGAATATAAGGTTACTAAGACCCAAAGAATTTCTAGAAAAGGGAAATTATTTTCTTAATAATATGAGGGGGTTGTTTAGTTTAATAATTTAAAGCAGCAGTTGTCTTGCTAGGACCAGCTAACAGTAGCTGACATTTATTGCACCTATTTTATTTTATTTATGTATTTATTTTTAAGATTTTATTTTCAAGTAATATTTACACTCAGCATGAGGCTCAAACCCACAACCCTGAGATCAAGAGTCACATGCTCTACCAATGGAGTCAGCCAGGCACCCCTATATTTTAAATATACTGCTAAATGTAATCTTCACAGCAATTTAATCTTCACAACAATTCTAAGAAGTAGATACTGCCCCACTTTAGGCTGAGGATATGATTTAAAGACCTTAAGTGATTAAAATTCAAATCCAGATCTGTCCCAACTCCAGAGCCTATATCTTTCCATTTTGCCATAGTATCTCATAATCTGAAAAACACTTCCATAGTGTCATTTTATGTAGAAGGGGTTTTGTAAACCTTTAACTAATTGCCAGCTATGTGCCATTTACTTTGCTAGACCCTGTATAATAAGGAAAAGGAAAGCAAGGCAGTTTGCCCAAAGAAAACTAGTTTTTAGGGACAAAATGGTATCTATAGAACAAATTATCAATAGCAGTTATATTTTAGGTGCTATAATAAATGGTCAAACAAAGTATGGTAAAGTAAGGTTTAATGTGGTAAAGGATTCTTGCAATTACAAGTACTGGGAATACTTTTTGGAAAGAAACAGAAGAACCCAACCTTAAAAGACAGGCAGAGTTTAGACAGGTAAAGATAAGGAGAGAGGCAAAACTTTCAAGGACAATGTAAGTCCAGCCCAGAAGCAAAGTCTTTAATACAGGCAGTAGTCTAATGAGGGAGGTAAAGATTTCGGTAGACACCAGGGAGACAAGCTGGCGGAGATTTGGCTCCTGAAGTATACAAAGTTTGGGCAGTATAAACTGACCTGGGCCTTGCTGATAAGTAGAATGTGGCTATTATCTAGCCCAGAATTTCTTCCCTGCTTGTTTAGAGTTATCCACTGACATTCAGAGCTGCAGTTGTTAAATACTCAACTTGAATCCTGTTGTATGTGATTGTCAAGAAAATCATTTAAAAAGGTAGTTATGAAGAGATGTAATGTTGAAATATGTGGCATCTGTTATTAAAAGATTATTTAATAAATAAAAACCTAAGTTTTATAAATTTTCCAAGTGTCTTTTAATACATTTTCTAAAGTTTCTTACTAAAGTACAGTATATCAAAATTAACAAAATTAAGCAGCTTCTAGGGAACAATAAGGTATATTACTTTCTCAGTTTGATGTTTAAACTTTCAGTACAGGTATTACTAATAATGAAATTTTGAGTCTTTCAAGGATTAGGTATTTTTTTTATTTCCCTCTTTAAGAGGTGAGAAGATACAGAGAAGGGGAAGAAATTGAAATCTAGGAAAATTATCTTTAACTGATGCTTATAAGGTCCTAAGTTCCACCTTTTTAGGTCAGAAACATAATACAGTTGGTTCCATGAAATTAACATTATTGGAATATTTAAATCTATGAAGGATTGGAATTGTGTATAAGGCCTGAGTTATTCTCCCTTTAAAATATACATGGAGTTATACCCTTCAGATACTATCTGATGAATGTTATGTGCAGTGAAACTATTACTTTATGGAATAGGGATGCTTTTTAAAAGTCTTTTTTGTTGTTGTTTTTAAAGCAGCAATTAAGTTTTTGTTCAACCAAAACCTCCATGTCAGTGATTCTCAGTTACACTGGAGATGGCATGCCTCTCCTCTATGGGACATACTTGCTTTCAACTTTGTTTCCCCACCCCATTCTAAAGAATGACTAAATCACTGTTTTTAAAAATGTCATCCCTCATTTGTATTGCAGCAAAAATATTTTTGCTGTCACTACTTAGCCATTTCTCTCTCCCCTTTTACTTCTGCCACCAATTCTTACCTCTACCAAATTTCATCTTGTTTTTACCCAGTTTTGAAGCTAGATGAGAAAATACTGACTTTTAACATTACTATTTATCATTGTTTTTATTCCTTCCAACTTTGTTTCAACTGTAGCTTTCATAAGCAAGGTTTTGACTCAATTCCTGGATAAAAGAAAACAAAATTCTAAAAGGACTAAGCTAAATCTATGTGACACCACACTAAAGATAATCCTCCTGAATTTAAATACCTGTTACTAATGCACAGAATAGTTGATTGAATAGTTCTAAGGCCCACCTCTGTATAAGTGTGTGACGTTTGACAAAGCACTTTCTCTGAATCTATTCCTTTTTTAGTGGGGATACCTATTAAGCTGTTTCAAGATCAGAAGAGAAACAGGTTATGAAAAAGTTTTGTAGACAATAAAATAGTCGTCATTCATTTACATTGCTAGCATGTGCCAGGTCTCAGTTCTGGGTGTATAGCAGTGAACAAACGTCCTATGCCAGGGTTTGGCCAATCTGGTCTACAGCATGTTTGTATATAGCCTACAAGCTAATGTTTTTTGAATGGTTGGGGGAAAAAATCAGAAGACGACTATTTCGTGACATGTGAAAATTACATGAAATACAAATTAGAGAATCCAAAATAATGTTTTAATTAACTTAGTGGGGCTAATACTTTTACAACATATATCAAATCACGTTGTACACTTTAATATCTTATGAGTTTATTTACCAATAATACCTTAATGGTAAAAAAAAAAAAAATAAGGGGTGCCTGGTGCCTCAGTCAGTTGAGCATCTGACTCTTGATTTCAGCTCGGGTCATGATCTCAGGTTCATGAGATCAAGCCCCACATTGGGCTCTGCACTGATAGCACGGAGTCTGCTTGAGATTCTTTCTCTCCTTCTTTCTCTGCCTCCCCCCCCCCCTCTGTCTCTCTCTCTCTCTCTCTCTCAAATAAGCATTCAAAATAAATAAACAATTAAAATCTTATTAGAACACAATTGTGCTAATTTGTTTTCATTTGGGACCGAGACCATGTGGCCCATATAGCCCTAAAATGTTCACTGTCTGGCCTTTTGTATTAGCAATTTGCTCACCCAAGCTCTATGCTCTTGGACTTCTTTTGGAGTGTTGAGCAGGAAACATAAATATCATTCAGTGGTGATAAGTTCCTTGAAGAAAAAGCGAGTAAATGGGCTAGAATTGTGAAGGATGCAGACCGTATCATGGCTAATTTGTAGATAGGAGTCAGGAAGTCAGAAAGTGACATCAGGAACTTGAATGAAGAGAGATGCTCTGATAGAAAGCATTTCTGGCAAAAAGGAACAAGAAATGCAATAGCCCTGAGGCAAGAATTTAGCCGTGAAGTCTAGCAGCTAGGCAGTAGGAGATGAGGGTGAGGGAACCAAATTTTGAAGGACCTTGGAGTCCATGGAGTAGACTTTAGATTTTTATAGAGAATGTGTAAATGTAGCATTAAGATTTCAACTACTGTCTCAAGGAATTTTTATGGTATTGTTATAGTGACAAATCAACTTATCACTTCAAAATCTGTTGTCAAAGATTGCCAAATATTTAATACTGAGTGGTCCACTTTTTTAGTAGCTCTCAGAAAATAACATGGAGATTGTTGACAATGACCACGTTTTGGGATCTACCTTTGGCATCTAATGATGACTACATTCTTTTTAATCACTCATTTAGAATTTCACCCTTGCTGTTGCATATATATGTCTTCACCTCTTACCAGCTTTCATTTAAAAACTGGGGGATGTTTTCGTTTCTTTACTTGGACATTTCTCCTGTTCTTGATATTCTTAGATTTGCAGGTATCACTCATTTGTTTTTTCCAGCACTTTAATTAGAATTCTTCTGCACTTAAGCCTGAATTCAAATATTGCTTACTTTTTATTTCTCCCTCTCTGACTTATGTGTACTTTGTGTGTTTTTTTTCCCTCTTTAGGAAGTGGAAGCAGTCTTTTAGTTTAGTTCATTTTTTTTCCTATATAATCCCTTCATTTAACCCATTAACTATCCCATACATTCCAGCATAAGGCACTATGCAGCTAGGAGGTAAATAAGGCTAAGCTTCTGGTCAAGAAGCATATGCAAAGTGTAACTTTAAAAAGCTTCCTTGGGGTGCCCGGGTGGTTCAGTCAGTTAAACGTCCAAATCTTGATTTTAGCTCAGGTCATGATCTCACGGTTTGTGAGATAGAGCCCTGCATTGGGCTCTGTACTGACAGTGCAGAGCTTGCTTGATGTTCTGTCTCTCTCTCAGCCCCATCCTCACTTGCTCTCTATATCTCTCTCAATATAAATAAAAATAAAAATAAACTTTTAAAAGTCTTCCTTGTTGCCTTTTACCAACCTCCCTTTTTACTCTGTCCTTTAGCTTCTTGACCTGTAGTTTCCTTGATCCATCGCTTGCAGTTTTGATGTCACTCCATAGCCTTTATGTTGTTAATGTCCTTTTTTATCTTTAACAAAATTAATTTATTAGATGGTAGATCTTGTCATGATCCTCTTTTAAATTTTTTAAAAATTTAAAAATTATCTTTAACATACAAGTAATAAAGTAGTGGGTGAAGTAGAATAAAGGGGATTAAGAGGTACTAACTCCCAGAAAAAAAATTACAAGTAATTTATATTCCTTATACAACTTTTTGAACATAGAGATAAGCCAAAAAAGGAAAGAAAAACAACTTTTTAATAACCACCACCAGAAGAAGTCCTAATTAAAATTAGTAGCTATACATATATGTAAGTGTATTTACTTTTAATAAAACAGGAATATATCATTGTGTGAACTTTTGCACTCAATGGCATATGATAAAACATCAACCTGTATCAACAGAGCACTTCTCAGACGTTTTTGTTTTCAGGACCCCTTTATACTCTTAGGAGTCAACTTTTTATGTAGTTTATAGCTATTATACTAGATATTAAAACTTAAGAGTACTTAAAGTATTAATTCATTTAAAAACATATTTAAAAACATTTATATGTTAACAAATAATTGGAATTTTGTTTCTTGTTGTTTTGTAGTTTATTTATTTTGGGATAGAGAGAGAGCACGAGTGAGCCAGGGAAGGGACAGAGAGAGAGGAAGAGAGAATCCCAAGCAGGCTCCAGGCTGTCAGCCCGGTGCAGGGCTCAATCTCACGAACTCTGAGATCATGACCTGAGCCAAAATCAAGTGTCTTCGGACTCTTAACTGACTGAGCCACCCAGGCACCCTGGTATTTTGTTTTGAGGAAAAAAAGAAAAAAAAAAACCCAAACTTTATTTTCTAAAACAAAAGAATTAGTGGGAAAAGTAGCACTGTTTTACATTCTGCAAATCTTTTAAATATCTACATTCAATTTGTTGTGTTATAATGTCTTAGTTTGTGCATACTGTTTCCTCTGACTGGATGCGCTCCTTGGTATTTACTCATTCTTCAATCCAACTCAAACATCACTGTATCTAAAGGCCACCCCACCACTCCTTATATACATATATAAAGTTGACTGCATCTTCCTTGTGCCACACTGTGGCCTTTAATACTTGCTTGCTATATTACTATCTGTGTGTCAGGTCCTTGAAGACAGTGACAGAATCTTACTCAGTGTTTAATCTTTATTTACTCTTCGTATGTGCTCAGTAAATGTTTGCTGAGTGAATGAACTATTACTTTTTTTTTTCCAATATATGAAATTTATTGTCAAATTGGTTAACTATTACTTTTTTAATATGCATTGTCAGTTCATTGATTATCCAAATACTTGTTTTAATTATGCCAGATCCATCAGATTGTATGACTTTTAAAACTTCAGGGATAACTTCAGGAATACTAGTATCTTGAATTTTCATTTTGGTAGCCTTTACTATTGCATATTCAAACATTATGTTATATATGTAGTATGTAAAATATATAGCTTTATTCTTTTTAGGGAATATGCTTTTTGGGTTGTATATGAATATATTTTTGAACTACACACACTTAAATTTGTTTGACTAAGGGGACTTTCACAATGATGTAAGGATTATGGGAGATGCACATTGACAAGTGGGATAGATCATAGCCCCTCAGCAGATTTGAATAGACTAAGAAATAGGTTTACTATCAAAGTAGGTTTACTAATTTCTTAAATAAATGATTGACAGCAACAGTTGATGAGGAAAGAAATATGATTAACTGCACATGCCAAGGCAAATATAAATATACCGAGTTGTAAATCTATATGGAAACTGTTAAGTCCTGTGTAGTGTAATTTTCATGAGTTGAGCAGCATTTCTTACTTCCTAATTATTTTCTTTTTATTGTTGTTGCTTGTTAATATAAGAGTTTTATGGTGTATTCCTCTTAGTCTCCAGCAGCTTTTATTCCAGAAAAGTAATGTATTATCTATAATTCTCCTGTCATGACAGGGTTCTCAAGCTTTATGTACATAAGAATATTCTAAGGTGTTTGTGTTATGGATTCCTCATCTCTGCTTCCAGGTAATCCACATACAGGTTTTGTATTCTAAGGTTAAAAAATCCGGTAGAGCTTTACAACTCAAAGAAATTTTGCAGAACTTCTCATCTCTTTTAGGAGTTGGCTTATAATGAGGAAACTCAGGACCAAAACAGGCTAGTCATGCTTCTAGAATTACAAACCTAGTTAGTTTGTGGACCAGTAGAGCCAGTAATTAGAATCCAGGTTTTCCAATCTACCTTGCTCCATCAATCAGTAGGCCTTTCTTGACTGAAGATGTAAAATTTGTCCACGGAGCAGCTTTTCTTTTATTCTTTTTAGAATGAGTGAAGTCATATATAAGATATTCTGTATAAACCTGAAGTTGCAAAGTATTTTTTGTCTTTCTAATTCTCTTCTCAGTGCCCAGTTGTATTTTCAAAGGACTCTTGAAAGTCTTTTTTCGGGGCGCCTGGGTGGCGCAGTCGGTTAAGCGTCCGACTTCAGCCAGGTCACGATCTCGCGGTCTGTGAGTTCGAGCCCCGCGTCAGGCTCTGGGCTGATGGCTCGGAGCCTGGAGCCTGTTTCCGATTCTGTGTCTCCCTCTCTCTCTGCCCCTCCCCCGTTCATGCTCTGTCTCTCTCTGTCCCAAAAATAAAAAAATTTTAAAAAAAAGTCTTTTTTCTGCTTAAGAATGGTTTGGCTTTGATGATAGCCTTGATTTGAGTGGGTCAACAAGAACTTAACATTGTTTGAAGGAAATGAAGAGGTTAATGGAGGATGCCTACTTGGAAAGCAGGGCTCAGTTTATTGGTAGATCTACTGTGTTCCTCTTTGCCCCTCATCAGTGAGTTGAATCATCTTCATACTCATTATCACATCAAATATTAGGGAATTTGCAACATTCTTTCTGTCATAGTGTGTTAGAATTATACTGTGAGGGGCGCCTGGGTGGCTCAGTCAGTTAAATGTTCAACTCTTGATTTTGGTTCAGGTCATGGTCTCACAGGTTTGTGAGAACGAGCCCCATGTCCAGCTCTGCACTGACAGCACAGAGCCTGCTTGAGATTCTCTCTCTCCCTCTCTCTCCACACCTCCCCTGCTCACACTCTCTCTCAAAATAAATAAACTTTATAAAAAAAAAGAATTGTACTGTGAGACTGTCAGAGGTCAGTCCTATTATCATTGCTAGCATCATAATTATATATGTATATTGCCAAATGATACTCGAAATTATTTTTTCTTTTACATAGATTTTTACATTCTTTGTATTTCACATCTTGATAAAAGCGAAGAGATTAAATTATATGGCAGACTGAGCACATGGTTTCACCTCATCTTTTATGCCAAACCTTAGTAGAATGAAAAAAGTAGGGAAAACAGATTGAGAAGAGAACTGAATTAGTAACAGGGGTGCTTGGGTGGCTCAGGCAGTTGAGTATCTGACTCCATGGTTTTGACTCGGGTCATGATTGCATGGTATGTGTGATCAAGCCCCATGTCAGGCTCTGCACTGACAGCACAGAGCCTGCTTGGGATTTTCTCTCTCCTTGCCCCTCCCCCCGCTCTATTTTTTCTCTCTCTCTCAAATAAGCTTTTTTTTTTTTAAGTGAGAGTGCCATTGTTGGACCAAAGTTTTGTAGCAATTCTTTTGATAGAAAGAAAGCAGAATGGTAAATACACGAGGGAAAAAAAAGTAAGATCAGAAGATAACTGTTGTGGAAGTAGGAGCCACTTGGAGGAGCTCAACTTAAGGAGCAAGAAGGAAAGGACTCAGAACAGTCTTGGAGTAGATTAATTGCGGAATTGTTCTGTAAGCTAACTGTACCATTGGCTCCTCTTTTCTCTTCCATTGGGGCTGAACTGCAGATAGAAATGCATTTGTCTTCAGAATATAGCATTGAGAATGAGCACTAAGAGCAGAGAGGCAGGGCGATGCCCCAGGTAGCCTCTGGCCCTTACGAGGGTTACTCAGAAATTAATCGGCTCATATCCACTTCACAGCAGCAAGTCTCCTCTCTCCCTCCCCTACAATCACTAGAGACAAACTGCTGGTAAACACAACAGGCAAGCTAAATTAAATTCAAAGAGGAATACCAAATATTTGTGGAAAACTGGTACTATGAAAGAAAAGCATCAAACTCAACAAACAAGTAGCTCTAAATTCTTAGGGAACAGTCAATAGAGCAATACTTTAAAGTAAGTAAGTATAGTCTCAAGGAGACTCAATAATTCTTACACACACACAAATAAAAGTCTTGGAAATGAAAAATAGGTTTTAAAATAACTATCTGAATAGCAAAATAGACATGAATGAAGAGCATTTTAAGTGAATTGAAAAATGGAGCTCTGAGGGCTTCTCCCCAAATAAACTACCAAATGACAAAAAGAAGATAAAAATACAGGAGAAAAAGGGATATGCAAGTTAGATCTAAGACTTCAATGTCTGCCTATAAAAGGAGATCCAGAAAAGTAGAATGGCAGTAGGGGGCAGGAGAGGGAGTTAGAAGGAAGAACAGAAGAAGTACTGTCTATAGCATTCTTTAGAACCTTTAGTACAGTGTTTAATAATAGGTGATAGCAGTCATCTTTGTCTTGTTTTTAAAATTAGGGACACTGCTTGCAATGTTGCATCATTATTAAGTATGCTGTAGAATTTTGGTAGATAATCCTTTATCAAGTTAAAGAAGTTTATTCCTACCAAAAATTAGTAGTTTTGTTGTTTTATGATATTTGAATGTTGAATTTTATCTTTTTTTTCCAGCATGAGTTAAGAGAATCACAAGGGTTTGCTCCTTTAATTTGTAAATTACACTGATTTATTAATACTGAACCACCTTTGCATTGGGATAAACGCTGTAAACACATATTGGTATCCTACCAGTTCACTACTCTTTCATTTAGTTTTGCTTAAATGTTCATAAGTGATTAGGATCATAACTTTCTCTATTTGTGCCTGTAGTATATTTTGACCAAAAATTGATTATTCAACTTTTTTTTTTTTAATTTTTTTTAATGTTTATTTATTTTTGAGACAGAGAGAGACAGAGCGTGAACGGGGGAGGGGCAGAGAGAGAGGTAGACACAGAATCCGAAGCAGGCTCCAGGCTCTGAGCCATCAGCCCAGAGCCCTACGCGGGGCTCGAACTCACGGACCGCGAGATCGTGACCTGAGCTGAAGTCGGACGCTAAATTGACTGAGCCACCCAGGCGTCCCTCAACTTTTTAAAGAAGAATTAAAACTTAAAGCCGCATGTAGATCTCAAAATCAGGACAAACCTCTATTGATGATGAAAGCTTTGGGATAGTTTGTGAAAAAAATCTGAAGTCTCCTAAATAGTAAAGGTTTGAATAGGAAGTTTTATCTCCATGAATGTGATGAAAATTTTGTAATCTGTTAATTGCTTCTTCCTTTATATGTTACTCTTCTCTTATTTCTTTCTCTTTAGGTACGCATAGCTGCTAAATTCATCACTCATGCACCCCCAGGGGAATTTAATGAAGTGTTCAATGGTGAGTAAACATTAGTATTTTAAGCCCTCCATAATTATGTATAAGTATTTATTGAGTGTTTCTTATCTCTTCTAATCCTTACAGCACATTATAGCTATAGCTTAAGGAAATCAAGATTAAAAGAGGTTAAAATAATTTATTCAATGTCATCTAGCAAGTAAGTGTCAGAACAAGGATTCAAACCCAGGTCTGAGTTAAAAGCATACTCTTAACCCATAAATTAGGATACCTATCTTATGTGAGAAAAGATTTAAAGTAGCTTAATATGAATATGGAAGCAATATTTAATTATTTTCATAGTTTTGTATCACTATAAATCATAGCTTCAGCTTCTTCTGTGCTTTCACTCAACACATGCTTGTAGTATATACAGGACACTTTCTAAAGCCATTGGGGCTGAACTAACTACATCTGGGAAGCTTATTACATACACAGATTCCAGCCTTACCATCCTGAAGTTCTCCCAGGTGATTCTGAGTCACAGCCAGTTTGGGAACCGCTATTCCAATACATTTATAAATTTCTATTCACTGGCTTAACATATAGAATGAAAAATGTAGATGAGGCATCTTGAGCTTTATGATAAAATCAATCATTATAATCCCATTTTAAGTTGTTAAATTCATCTTTAAGTCCTTCGTGTATCTTGGTTCATTTTAGCAAGCATTTATTTTGAAATTCGAGTTTTACATTAGAGGGCTATGTACTTGAGAGGAGCTATGTGATACTCATCTGCAGTTGGCCCAGAGCCCCACACATCATAGAACAATCACTAATCTCCAGTGATAAAAATAATTAATGATGCAGAGAAAGAATAACCAGGAGAACATATAATAATTTAAGGAGTAAATAATACAATAGAAATAAATCAGAACATGTATCCTTATAGACTTGTTTGTGGATTTTGAGCACTAACAGCAAGAGAAACAAATAAACAAATGCAGCCTTATTTTCCTAGTCTTTTTTGTGTTTTGACCAAATGTAAATTTTCAACAACTGAGCTTTTAGGAAATTTTCCTTTGACCTGAACTTTATCAAGCTGATTAGCTCAAATAAATTCTTTTTTTTTTTTTTAATTTTTTTTTTTTTTTAATGTTTGTTTATTTTTGAGACAGAGAGTGAGACAGAGCATGAGCTGGGGAGGGCCAGAGAGACGGAGACACAGTATTGGAAGCAAGCTCCAGGCTCTGGGCTGTCAGCACAGAGCCCGACGTGGGGCTCAAACCATGAACCATGAGAACATGACCTGAGCCGAAGTCGGACGCCTAACCGACTGAGCCACCCAGGCACCCCAGCTCAGATAAATTCTTAACAAAATTAATCGCCTTTGTAGTTAGAAGTCCCTGTTTGATTTCTGACAACTGAATGAACTTTACAGGAATATCATGAGAATAATTGATATGAAAGAATTAGATTAACAATTGGCAAGCTACTGTGGCATGAGGACTAGTTTTTATTGGCATGCTACACATTGGCCTCTGCCAGCCTCTTTCAGACGCTCTAAGAGTCAATGGCCTTTGGCTTATAATTAAATTAGTCTTTCCTCTTGGAGTTAATGAACGCTTAGTAGTTTCTTCTATAACAAGGACCCTCCTCTTATAAAAGAAGAATGACTATGGGGTGCCTGGGTAGTTCAGTGGGTTAAGGGTCCAACTCTTGATTTCGGCTCAGGTCATGATCTCACGGTTTGTGGGTTTGAGCCCCCCACTGGACTCTGTGCTGACAGTGCAGAACCTGCTTGGGATTCTGTCTCCCTCTCTGCCCCTGCTCTGCTCACTCTCTATCTCTCTCTTTCAAAATAAATAAGTAAACATTAAAAAATAATAATTAAAATTTAAAAAATAAGCATGACTAGACTCTTGACATACAGCTTTTTAAAAGCATGTAGGCCCCACGTTCAGTCCTTCGTGGAAAAATATGTTTGGCAGTTTCACTGCCACTGGCTGAATTTTGCCCAGCTTTCTTGGTCTGATGTTATAGAAAAGCCTCCAGTTCTTAATCTTATTTTAAAGGATTCTTTAGATACGAAATTAACAGTTCTAATTGTAACTTTCTTTAAACCATGCTTTTTATTTGCTATGAAATTCCTTGAGAAGTTGTTTGATTATTGTACCGCAAGTAATTACATGAAAATCTATGAACGTGAGCATCTGTTCATTTGCATATAGGATATCTGAAGATCAACTTTGCAAAGCCTGACTTGTTAAACATTTCTGAAGCTTATCCTTTACTGAACATTTGAATTTTAACATCTTTTAAAGGTGTGGTTTTTTAAAATGTTTATTTTGAGAGGGGTGAGAAAGTGTGCGCACAAGCAGTGGAGGGGTAGAGAGAGGGAGACAGAATCCCAAGCATGTTGCACATGCTGTCAGGGCAGAGCCCAGTGCAAGACTTGACCCCACAAACTGTGAGATCATGACCTGAGCCGAAATCTAGAGTCAGATGCTTAACTGACTGAGCCATCCAGGCGCTCTATTCTTAACGTCTTTTAACATTTTTTTCCTCTTCAGATGTCCGGCTACTACTTAACAATGACAATCTCCTCAGGGAAGGGGCAGCACAGTAAGTATCTTTCAAAATCCACTTACATATATTTTTTTCACTTCTATATTATTTTAATTTTGGATGAACTATATTGATAGTAAATTTGTGCCCTGGAAACTAAGTCTAAAATACTTCAATATAAAGCAGTTGGTTTTAGCAGTTTTAGTTGTTTTTTTTTTTTTTCCCTTGGAGAAAACATGTTCCCCCCCAATGTTGTTTTTTCCCTTAAAGCTTATTATATACAACCTTATTTTTTATTTTTTATTTTTCCAGATTCCCCCTGTAAAAGCAGAGTTTAATACGAGTGGTTAGGGTTTCTTCTATACTCCTTTTAGTTCACGTTGAATTTTTTTAAATTGCTAGCTATAGAAAGATAAGGCTCCTATTGAGGGGTGTTTCTTAAACTGCCACAAAATAGTAGATATTCATAAAAGTGCCCTAGTAGAATTAACCATAGAATAATAGCATCGTTGTTCAACCCAGTCATGGATTCCTTATCCCCACCACGCTAATTAATCTTTCTAAAATACCATTTTCCTTTTATCCTTGTCCTCAAAAACATGAGAGTGATGTGTGTTTTGTTTTCTTCAAATCTAAATACTGTCAGCTTTCAAGGCCCTCTGTTATCTGGCTTTATCACTACTCTCCTTTACATACAAAATTCTATTTCAATCACTGTCTGTCTAACTGACCCAGAGTTCCTTTGTAAAGAGGAAACCAGAAAAGGATAATGACTGGGTAAAGATAGGGTAGAGAGGATGGAACAAGGATTTTGACATAGAGCAACAAATAATTGTCATAAAGGCATTTGGTATGGTATACAGTTGGTTTAGATTTTAGCTATAGAAAACTTTTAAGAGTTGCTGCCTGAGAAGCAATCATCTTCTTCTGCCCTTCTTCTGCCCTGCTGTTTTGGATCTCATTCTGGGACCAAATTCTACAAACCCTATAATTGTCATCATGATTGATATTCTCATTATACATTGATTTAGGCACACACTGAAGATACATTCTAATGCTGGTTTCTCTTAGTTGCATAAAATGCCATAGAAAAAGGCATTCATGATTTGCTAATTCAACCCCTGTCTATCCTCTGCCCTGTCATTGAAAGAATTTCATCTATATTTTGTCAACAGATGATTATCCAGTCTGAACGCTCCTAATAATAAGGAATTCACCATCTAACAAGGCAGGTTCTTCAACTTGCCTGACATGTATTGGTCTTAGTTTTATCCTTGAGAGCTACTCAAAATAAATGTAGTCAGTACTTCATTTGATAAGGTACTGCTGAAGAGGAGATGGGGAGTGGAATGCCAAGATCCAAGAGTGACTGCATCCTAAGCCTGTTGTCACGTTTTTAATTAGGAGTAACAGTAGAATTTGGTATTTAATAGTTCAGATGCTTTAATTGCACTGACAATAAAGCTTTGTTTTTATAAATATTCTGGTTCTTATAGACTGTAGCTTTTCAGAGAACATTCTTCCTAAAGGACAGCTGTCTTATGCCCAAATATTTGCTTTTCTATAGGGATAAAAAATTCTGTTTTTCTTCCTGTAATAAGATGCTTCAGTCCCTTGGCTGCAGATCTCATAGTAAGGGCTCAGTGAATGTTGTTTCAGTAATCATCATTATTGCCCTCTATATAAAATGAAGGAGGACTGAACAACCGAGAATTTAACCCTATTTCCTGGATTTTCACCTATGCTTCTTGACCACTGTAACCATTCTCTGTTAATTCCCAGTACTTCCAGACTAAGTAGGGAGATGTAGGCCATGTTAAAGAGAGGATTTTATTTCTGAAAGAGAGGGGAAATTATTAGTATTATGAGCAGAGAATGACTCGATGAGATTATATTTTAGAATAATTACTGGCTACCATGCAGGGGGGCAAATATTGAAGTAAGAGGAGTAGTTAGAAGGCTTATTGCAGTAGTTCAGAGATAAATGGCGGTGGTTTGGACTAGTGTAAGGGTGGTGGGAAGGAGTCAGATTCTGAATATGTATTCAAGGTAGAAACCATATGATTTACTGATGGATTGGATGTGAAATGTGGGAGAAAGAAGAATCAAGAAGGATCTTAAGTTTTCGGTCCACACTGCTGGTAGAATGAAAATACCATTTTCTTGAGATGGGATTAAATATTAACCATCTTTGGTATTTGTGTTTGTAATCTGTAATCTTAGGACGTATCATAGAATGGAATACTTACTACTCTCTACTCCTTAAGCTTTTCTAAAAAAAAAAAATCAATAATAATAATAATATTTAATCCACTTTGCATGAACATTTAATTTATCTTCCTATCTGAAGAACCACCATGTTTAAGACTCATTTTGCTAATGGGGATGTATAATGATTTATAACACCATAGAAATGATTTATCTAAAAACATAATAACCTAAAATGAAAAGACTGAGGATTAGCTTTAAATGTCTGTTACTTTGGTTTCTTTTGAAGAAAAGTTTGATACTTTGCTTAAAAACAGTGTCTAGCAGGCGTTTTAGCAGGTTAAACTTGGGCAGAAGAGGTGTTTAACTCTTCCCTTGGCCAGTGGGTGAGAATACTGATATTTTGTGTGTTACGTGTTTCTTAGACTGCAGTTTACCTCAGGCTTCTTTCCCTTTACCTTTTTGCTTACTTAGATGTACTAGGGAGCCATTGAAAATGCAGTTTTACAAATCTAGCACTGGACAAGTAAATGGTAGTTAATAGGCATGTACTTTGATTATTCATATCTCCTTTTTAAAATAATCTCTTCTGGGGTGCCTGGGTGGATCATTCAGTTGGGCGGCCAACTTCGGCTCAGGTCATGATCTCGTGGTCTGTGAGTTTGAGCCCCACATCGGGCTCTGTGCTGACAGCTCAGAGCCTAGAGACTGTTTTGGATTCTGTGTCTCCCTCTCTCTCTGACCCTAACCAGCTGATGCTCTATCTGTCTGTCTCTCTGTCTCTCTCTCAAAAATAAAATAAACATTAAAAAAAATAATAATCTCTTCTGCCTTAAGCTCTCCTCTGAGACTTGACTCACGCTCCGCTCTTGCCTCACCCTCTCCCCATGTCAAATGCCTTCCAGTACATTTAATTATGATCTCTCCTGCCTGCCCTGCCTCAGAAAGTCCAGAATAAAGAAGGCAGCATTGCTAAAATAGTGCATCAACTGAAGGGTTTTTTGTTTTTTCTTTAAACTACTGAAAGCCTCTATCTAAAAGTTGGTAATTCACAAAAATCAGATTACTTAAAACTTGGGAATTGTCTAAGGGGAATTCTGTTGGAGTTTAGAAGTGGAGACGAAAAGGTAATTTCAGAGTTTAGGGCACATCTGAGATCACTGTGAAGAGTTCCTTCAGAAAGTGGGAAGTCATTAGGATAACACTAGTTGCCTGGAGAGAGAAAGAGAAGAGCACTGGGGAGTGTTTTCACATTCTCTTTCACTATTATGTGAATTACCTTTGGTGTTTCTTTATGTATAATTCTCTCCCCCCCCAACCCCCCCCCCCTTTTTTTTCCACTTGTTAAAATACAGTGCATTTGCCCAGTATAACATGGATCAGTTCACGCCTGTGAAGATAGAAGGATATGAAGATCAGGTAATGACTGTTCTTTTTAGTAGGCTGTGCCTGGGTGGTAGTAGAAATCCTATAAACCAAAGCAAATGTCTGAAGATAAGATGCTGAATAAATTCATGCCGTAGTTATCAGAGCTTTTGTAAATGTTCTATATAAGAAAATTCTTCCCCTCTCTGATAATACCAGGAGTTTCTTTGACAGAAAAAAAGAGCTGCCCCTAACAAGAATAGTGAAAGTAAAAGAATTGAGTTTTATACAGATTTTATAGCTGTATGTAATTCTCCTTGGTAAGAATAATAGGAGACATTATATTTGATATTCTATAGAAAAACAGACATTTCTATTCAAATAGAGGAACAAAGCAAACATTTCCATTATTGTCATAGTTATAAACATTGTCTGGCAGGACTTTGCAAATTCATTAATTGCACTTCAAAGGCAGTATGTCACTAAATACCAAATCCTTGTTAAAAAAAGTCTGAGGGGCACCTGGGTGGTTCAGTTGGTTGAGTATCCAACTCTTGATTTTGGCTCAGGTCATGATCTCATGGTCGTGATATCAAGCCCCATGTAGTGTGGAGCCTGCTTGGGATTCTCTCTCCTTTCCTCTCTGTCCCTCCCCCACTCTCAATGTCTGCACTCTCTCTCTGTCTCTCAAAATAAACTTAAAGAAAAAAGTCTGAATCTTCTTTGAACCCACAAATCCGTAAGATTTATCCTAGGAAAATAAGTATATAAATGTATTAAAAAGATTATAGCAAGGTTTATGACAGTGAAACAAGGTTTATAATAGTGAAAAATTGGGAACAATCTAAATGCCCAACCAACATTAAATTAATTATCTATAGACCAAAATACTATGACTACATTGAAAAGTGATGTAAAAACTGATCTGGGATATACTCCCTTTGGTAACACATATGCTAAAGTATTGATCTAGAAAGATTTTTGTGATATATTAAGCTAAAACATAAAAGAACATATGTAGAATTGTGCTAGTTTATTTTTCAAATAGATATTTAAATGAGCTGTATTAGAATTAATGCATTTTAAATTCTTTAAAAGATGCACCATTTGGGGCGCCTGGGTGGCGCAGTCGGTTAAGCGTCCGACTTCAGCCAGGTCACGATCTCGCGGTCCGTGAGTTCGAGCCCCGCGTCGGGCTCTGGGCTGATGGCTCAGAGCCTGGAGCCAGTTTCCGATACTGTGTCTCCCTCTCTCTCTGCCCCTCCCCCGTTCATGCTCTGTCTCTCTCTGTCCCAAAAATAAATAAACGTTGAAAAAAGAAATTTAAAAAAAAAAAAAAAAAAAAGATGCACCATTTTATGTACCACTAAGAAAAAACACTGCCAGTTTTAATTGGCAAAGTCCTAAGATGCCATCAAGTATAAGATGTATCCCATTTTATGAAATGTTAAGTGATGGGGGGAACATGTGCATCTTTTTTTTTTTTTAATGTTTGTTTATTTTTGAGAGAGAGAGAGTACCTAAGGGACAGAGAGAGAGGGGACAGAGGATCGGAAGAGGGCTCTGTGCTGACAGCAGAGAGCCTGATGTGGGGTTTGAATTCACGAACTGTGAGATCATGACCTAAGCCTAAGTCAGATGCTTAACTGACTGAGCCACCCAGGTGCCCCTGGAGGGACATACACATCTTAGGAGTCAAAGGTATAAAGTATATAGATGTGCATAGGAAAGGAAATGTATGAAAATATACACCAAAATGTTAACTCTGTCTTGGAATTACAGGATTTTTGGAATTTGTTTTGCTTGTTTTGATGTTTTTGTTTTGGTTTATATTTTTGATTAATTTTCTTAATGAAAATAGATTAATTACAAGTATAAACAATAAACAATACTGGAGAAAATGATAAATATTGCTTGCAATTGATATTGTATAATTTAATGTAATATAGACAAGTTATTGAAATAAGATCTGTGTCCAGATACATGTTATAAGACCATTCCCATACACCAGTAGTAGCCAGCTTAAAAATGTAGTCAAAAGGAGATGGCATTCTTAGCCATAACAACAGCAACAAAAAGCTATTACCTGGACATTAAAATAAGGAAAGATACATGAGTTATTAAAGAAGATGCCATAGGGGAGCCTGGCTGGCTCAGTTGGTAGAGCATGCGACTCTTGATCTCAGGGTTAGAAGTGTGAGACCCACATTGGGTGTAGAGATTACTTAAAAATAAAATGTTTTGAAAAATAAATAAAGTAGATGCCATAAAACATCACACACACAAAGGAAAAAAATTAAAAAGACAAAACCAAAGTAGATGCCACCCCTGCATATAATAAAAATCAACTACAGTGGGTTAACTACGTAGAGATTTTTGTCATGTAAGAAATCCGGAGGTAATATTTAGAGCTGTTATGAGCTGTTACATGGTAGCTCCATGATGTCATCAGAGACCCACGTTGCTTCCAGCTCTCTCTTCTGCCTTCCAGGTATTGTTTTCATTATCATGCTCTTAAGAGAGCCGCTCTATTTCAGGGCACTAAATCCATAGTTGTAGGAAGGAAGAAGGAGGAAGTTGGAAAAGGTGCTGGCCATTCCAGAAGCAACTTTCACTGATAAGTTATTGCCAGAACTCCTATCACTTTGTCATTCCTAGTGGGGAAGTATCATTTTTGTATTTGTATACACAGTCTTTTTGGAAACTTTTGGGGTTCTGTTAGTAAGGGAAAAGGAAAGAATGGATATTGGATTGGAAACTAGCAGGAGTCTGCTATACAGTTCATACACACACACACACACACACACACACTTTAATCTGGGAAGTAAATGGGAAATTAGATTTAAATACAGGGTTTCTGAATAAGAAATATAAATAATATGGAAAGCTTGTTTGAATAAGAAATATAAATGAGGGGCACTTGGGTGGCTCAGTTGGCTAGGCATCCGACTTCAGCTCAGGTCATGATCTCACAGTCTGTGGGTTCAAGCCCCACTTCAGGCTCCGTACTGACAGTTCAGAACCCAGAGCCTGCTTCTGTGTCTCCCCCTCTCTCTGCCCCTCCCCACCTTACTCTCTGTCTCTGTCTCTGAAAAATGAATAAACTGTAAAAAAAAAAAAAAAAAAAAAAAAAGGAAATATAAATGGTATGGAAATTTTGTTTTTCAAATAGATTTCATACAATTCCTATGAAAAATAGACCATACAGGATTATTCTGATCAGGAACAACAATGAAAAAAGACCAATGCTAGCAAACAAAGACACAAGGCAAGAATCAGAAAGCCCTTAAACTAAGTATCATAAAACAGAAAGGAAAAGGAAGAAATTGATAAAATTTATGAGATTACTCTAACTTTGATTTCCAGTGCCAACTATACACTTAGATTAATTCCAGGTGGAGATTAAAGGTTAAATATTTTTTAAAACATAAAAATTTAGTAGGAAATGGAAAGAGAATCATAACTTTTAAGTAATGATGAAACATTAGAAAAGTTTATAAAAGAAAGTGACCTTTATATAATGGGCTTAAAATAAGATTTTAAAAGAAGAAAATATGTGCCTCAAGCATAGTTAAGAGGTTATTCAAATACCTAAGGATGATGCCAAGAGTTCAGTGAATAAATGAGCAACAGAAATGAACCATTTGCACCCAACTGGTTCAGTTGCACCCAACTGAAATACAAAGCAAACTTGGAAAAGTGTTACATCGCCCAGAAATAGTAATTAAGGTAGTGCAGATTAAAATTTTAATGTGAACATATTTACTTTTTAATTACAAAAGTTGCAGGATTGTGATGAGAAAGCTTTATGAGAGTAAGACTAAGGAAATAATCAAGCTTTTAAAGGGTAGTCTGATGATAAGGACACGAATCTCAAAACTAGGAATTCTTTCCAAAGAATTATTTTTAAGCAGAAGACTTTTTGTGGGAGAATTTATAGTGGCTTTCGATAGTGGAAATGGTAAGTAACTTAAACCTGCTTCAATTCAGGAGTGATTAAATATATTATGGTATGTCAATATTGTGAAATTATATGTAATTATTAAAAATGGTAAATGTGTCAAAAGACAAATGGCAAATTAGGGAAAAAATTTGAAACTCAACACATGCAGAGTTTTATCTGCCTAATTAATAAAAAGAGTTCAACTAGAAAAAAACCAAATACCCAATAGAAAAGTGGGCAAAAGATAAGAATAGACTGTTCACAGAAGGGGAAATACAGTAAATGACTTTTTAAAAGGTGAAAAGAAATTGCAGTTAAAATTTCTACTGATAGTGTGTTTGTAACTTGGTACCACACCCTATCTCTCATATAGGGCAGTTTGTCAGTCTCTAACAAAATTATGAATACGTTTATGCTTTGATCCAGTTCCCCTTTCAGAGAATTTACCTCACATGAGTACATGGCACATGTACATAATTGATACATAATGAACATACAAGGACATTTATTGCAATATTGTTCATAATAGTAAGAGATTGAAAACAACCCAACTATCCATTAATAGAGGACTGGTTGAATAAATTTTTGTATAGCCATACAATGGAGCAGTATACAATTGTAAACCAAAAAACAAGGAAGTTCTCTGAGTATTCCTATGGAAAGATTTTCTAGGTATATTAAATTTAAAAAGTAAAAAGTGAAACACAGTATAGTATGCTAGTTTTGTGTAAACTAAAAGGGTGGGTGGGTGCCTGGGTGGCTTAGTTGAGTGTACGCGACTCTTGATCTCAGCTCAGGTCTTGATCTCAGGGTCGTGAATCTGTTGGGTCTGTGCTGGGGGTGAAGCCTACTTAAACAAACAAATAAATAGAATAAGTAATACATTCACATGGTTCAAAAATGGAAAAAATATATATATATAGTGAGATCTTTTTCTCATCTTTATCTCATATCCACCAAATTCCTAACAAATAAATGTCCCTTTCCTCATAAGGCAACTGATTTTTATTAATTTAGAGCAAGGGTCAGCAAGCTATGCATCGCAGGTACCACTTATTTTTGTAAATAAAGTTTTATTGAACACAGCCCTGCTTGTTTGTTTTTTGTATTGTCTATGGCTGCTTTCCTGCTAACATCAGAGTTGAGTAGGCACAACTGATTCTATGTCCAGAAAAGCTGAAAATATTTACTATCTGGCCCTTTACAGAAAAAATTTGCCAATCCCTGATATATTCTTCCAGGGTTTCTATTTTACAAATATTACCTATTTTAAATGCTAAGTATAATGACTAGAAAAGGTTTATGAAATATGTGAAAAAAATGATATTAAAATGTATAGAGAAGTTACTGTTGCAGCTATGTATAAAGTATATACATTGGCAAAACATTAGACAGAAACCAAGAAATGAAGGATAGGTTGGAGAAATGTGGTTTTAGAGCTGATTTAACCCTAAACATAATATTTTTAATAAGAGTAAAAATGTGACTTAAGGGGTAGCTGGCTGGCTCAGTTGGTAGAGCATGCTGCTCTTAACCTTAGAGTCATGAATTCAAGCCCCACCTTGGGGGTGGAGTTTACTTAAAAAGTTAAATTTTTAAAAAATGTGACTTGATTGAAAAATCAGTATGAAAGAGAAATCTGAGTAAATGGAAAGTTAACTGTCTTCAGAACTTTTATTTGTTTTGTTAAATTTGATAAGAACTTTTTTTTACAGAGTTACTCATATTTATAATTATTCTTTGGAAGGTCTTAATTACAGAACATGGTGACCTGGGTAATAGCAGATTTTTAGATCCAAGAAACAAAATTTCCTTTAAGTTTGACCATCTACGGAAAGAAGCAAGTGACCCCCAGCCAGAGGACGTAGATGGAGGTCTGAAGTCTTGGAGAGAATCCTGTGACAGTGCTTTAAGGGCCTATGTGAAAGATCATTATTCCAACGGCTTCTGTACTGTTAAGTATCTGCCTACTTCATTATTAGAGATGTTTTATTTTCTACATTTACCTTATCCTTTGTGGGCTTTGGCTAGCCAAAAATCACTTCTTCTTAGAGTCTCCTCTGCATTTTATTCTCCTCTGCATTTTTGAAGGGGTATAAATGGACAATTTTATATGGAAAATTCTTTAACATCTTTAGTTTAGACATAAGTAAATAAATTTAGATTGTCAAGACAGCTATTGCCACATTCATGACTTTTTAGTATAGGCCTTTTTACAGAAAGCTACTTACATAGTTTAGATGCTTTCACTGGATCGTCAAAACTATTTGAATTTTTTTTAATCAAGAGTAATTTGACTTTTTTTTTTTTTTTTACTAATGTTAAAATTTGGCTCTATCATGATTTTTCCTTTGTAAGGTTGTGAATACGATTAAGAAAAATGTCTGTTAGAATATTTTCAATATTTAACGATGATGAGTTAAGTGGCGATAATAGAATATTGGGTAAGAGCCCTTATTTTGAAGCCATACTAACTGGTTTGATCCTAGTCTTGCCACTTAATTAGTTCTGTGACTTTGTTAACATGTCTGCCTCAATTCTTTTCACCTATAAAATGGAAATAATAGTTCTTACCTCATAGGATGTTGTGAGGATTGAATGAAGTAATTACTCATATAAAATGCCTGGAAAATGTCTGGCACAAAGGAAGTTCTGCATAAGTGTTGAATATCATTATTATTACATGTTTTTTTATTTTTTAAATGATGGAGAAAACCCATTATGGTGGATAATTACAGTTGATATTACAAAGGAAGACATGGCATACTCTTTTAGAAATTGGCTTTGCAATCCTAAATATACTTTCAACTTCTCATTTGTTACGTATTTAAAGTTTGACACTACTCATTCTTATTTTGGAGAGCCTCCACACCAAGTAACCTCACGTGCCATTTTCTCACTGTCTCTGCCAACAAATGAGCTACAGAAAGCCATCAAATTGTTCTGACAGTGTCTGTTGTACCCCAAATGTCTTACATCCTCAGAGCTGTCCTGCTTGGTGGTAATTCTTGATTTCATCTCAATATTTCCCATAATGTTTTCAATATAGTGTGTTCCAATTCATTCCCATTGTCCTTAGGCATCTGTCTGATTCCCCGCATATTAGTAAGACTGACATGAAATCTTTCTCTGCTTTCCATACTCAGCAGTGTTCCCTCTCTTCCACTGTACTTGAATCTTAGAAAGGGGGATCTTTATTCTTGATCTTATACTATCCTATCTGATACATATCTCTTTAAATATTTTTATTTCTCTTCTTAAGGAGAACAAACGTTTCCTCAGTCATAATTTCCATCAGTTACTTTTCTTCTTCTCTTTCTACCTTGCTCTTCCTCCCTCTTCTTCACTTCCTTTCTTCCCTCATCTCTCTCTACTATGTAACCAAACCTGGGAGCATTCTGCTCCTACTAGTGTCATTTCCTCATTATGTATCTCTTCTTAACCCTGTGAATTTTGGCTTCAGTCTTTAGTCTATAGAAACTGTTCTTTGAGTTTACTAATGGTTCCTGAATTGCCTCAGTATCTTTTTCTTCGTCCTTGACTTCTTTATGGCATTTCACACTGAGACCATCCAACTACTTACCTTTTGCTTAGACTGCTCTGTCAGCACCCTCTACTCATTCTCAGTTTGTCTCTATTTCTTTTCTTCTCCCCTACCTTTGTAAATGTAGGCATTCCCCACTGCTCTATTTCTCTTTCTTGAAAACTCAAACATGTGGAAATATTTTGTGGACTATAAAGTTCTTCTATTTATTTTTTTTCCTTTTCCTTGGGATTGCATTTCTGTTCACCTCTCCTACATTAAGGAACAGTTGGGGCTTCTGACTACTAGCTGCACATCTCTATCTGAATTTCCCAATTTGTTAATGATACTACTGTCTATCTGGTCATCCCAGTATGCAAGCACTTTGGCTCTTTCCCCTTTTCTGTCCTTCACCTGCAGTGTATTGTTAGACTTGATTATGCTTTTGCACCCTGATACCCACTGATACTACCCTGACTTATTGCCTAGATTAATGCTCTGGCCTCCTAACCAACTTTAGCTTTTCCTCTACTTTAGCCTGTATACCAGTATTAATTATTCTCCCCAAACAATAGTGCCTGGTATGTTGTTTTGGTGTCTGTCCTGTAGAATAATGTCCATACTTCTTACCTTCTATCTATTACTGTGGGATTTATATCTTCTATCCTGTATTGTCACCCACTTCAGTTAGTCCACTTCACACGTACTGTCTAACCTGAAAGCACTAATTGCCATTCACTGAACAAGCCCCCAGTTTCCTATCTGAAGAGTTTACTCATCTTTCCTCTCAGTCTCTGCCTATGAGAATCTCACCTGTCTTGTAAGGCCCAGTCCAACTGTCACCTCCCTTGTACCCCAAATCAGGAGCAGTACTGCCTTCTGCAGTCATTGTACCAGTGTCTCCTGTGGAACTAAACATGTTCTGCTCTGTGTTTGTATCCCATGAAGTCTTGTGAGTTACCTGATTCTTTGTCTCCTCCGAGGATTTAGCATGCTGTTTTTGTACAGTATTTGGCATTTAGGTTAAATGTGTTTTCAGAGGCTAACTTTTTTTTTTGTTTAACAATAGGTTTATGCTAAAACTATAGATGGGCAACAGACCATTATTGCGTGTATTGAAAGCCACCAGTTTCAGCCTAAAAACTTCTGGTAAGAAAGTAGATGTTCTCTTCTATTTGTGTCTTAACTTCTGTTGGGAAGAAAACAAACCAGTAGTTGAAACTTGGTTTTTAATCTAACTAGTTTAGAATAAGTTATTTGACTGAGAGGCTTCAGTTCCCCATCTGCAAAATGAGAGGTTTAGACGTGAACATTTAGATTCCTTTCAATGCCAAGATTTTATAATCTTGTCTTTTTAAAAAATGCTCTTCTATTGAGTGAGAATAAGTGATTGGTTAAGAAAGTACCCAGTGGAAAATCTGAGTTTTACTTGGGTTTAGTTAATAATACTTGAGTTAATTGCAAAACTCAGCAGCCCATCTAGCTGTTTGTGGAAGAGCCTACCATGAATAGTATAAGCATGGTTTTCTGTTCCATGATTGAAAAATGAAAGTCAGAATAACTTTAAAAAACTTACGTTTAGACACTTGGATACAAACTTGTATTTGAGTAGACAGAGCCTTGGATTTGTCAAACTAGAAATGATTTGTTTCTTTTTGGTTTTGGTTTTGTTTTTTTTTCTCTTTCCCAAATTCTGTCCCTCAGCAGCAAATCACCTCTTTGTTGTGCTTATTGCTAACTCTTCAGCCTTGTGTGTGTTTTAATAGGAATGGTCGTTGGAGATCAGAGTGGAAGTTCACCATCACACCACCTACAGCCCAGGTGGTTGGAGTACTTAAGATTCAGGTGAGATCCCCATGTGTTAATAGGACATGTTAAAATGTCACATCTTCAAAACAAACATGCAAGTTGGTATTTGTTCTGGTATTCGAAATAAGGAACAACTATGTGTAGATGCAACCTGATGGTAGTAAATAGAAATAGAAGCCTCCTTCATGGGGAAATGGTTAAGCAGAGCTATTCTGGGTTGATAAAGGATAGTCATATGGCATGTACTGCTTGCTTATTATTTTTCTCTTTCAAAGATAACAAGATTTTTCCAGGAATTATCAAATAGTAGTTCTAGGAAAGAAGAAAATAAATGATTATTAAGAAGTGACTAAATAGCAGCTGCTGTGACTTACTTAGGGTCTCTCGTATATGTTAGCCCATGTAAGTGTGTATGTGCGTGTACATATAAAACATAATTCTTAACTTTGAAGACAGCTACATGAATGGGATTGTTTTGTTTTTTTACAGTAATGACAGAAGGTTGTATTATCAAGTAAATAAAACAGGAACTAGAGCGAATGACCAAGTGTCATCGTGAATGGAATATAAGTAACCAAGCAGAGTAGATTTCTAGTGCTGGTGTCAGAACAGATAGGCAGGTGAATAAGGAGCTTGTGGATGCCTGTCTCAATCGGAGTCTTCTGATATCCTAGCAGAGGTTTGAAATTCAAATTCAGGGTGATTGAATTCTTAAGCCCAGCCAACTCTCAGGTAGGATTAAACAGTTACTGATACCTGAGATCAGTACCTAATCATACTTCTATTATATTGTGTTAAGTCTTACTTTCAAAGCAATTAGCAAGAGCTGCCTTTCTTAATGATATAATTTAATTAAAATATATATGGTACATGTCATCTGTACCCGCTCTTTTCAGGATAGCTTCCTGCTACAAGTAACAGTAACTTGTTTCCTGGGAGCTCTTCCTAGCCACAGGAGCATGCCCAACTCAGATGAGGCAAGCTGAAAATGTTAAGTTCACAGCTCTGGAGCAGCCCTTAGTGCCATACAAGAGTTGGTAGATAAATATGCCAGTTTCCTCACCCATCAGGTGGGACAACTCTGAAGTATGTTCTCCTTAGTCTTCCAGAGTCCAGGACCCACAGCTGTCTGTGGGTCATTAATGGTCATCTCTGGGTTCATTAATGTACCCATAACACTTTCCTCCCTTCTGTGTCTTACTACCTCAGCCCTTACTAGCCTTTCTTGAGATTACCTCCCAAGTAAACCACCTCCTCTTAAATCTTAATCATGGGGTCTGCTTCTGGGGGAGCCCAAGCTAAGACCACATATATTGCTCTATTTCTGTTTAATCATATATATGAGTAGCCTAATGCTTTAGATCTCCTGTAACTATGGCATCAGCATTAACTTGGTGGCTTACTATAAATTTATGTAGGTAACTTGATTTTTCTTCCAGAAGGAGATAATTACTTGTGTTTCAGCTTTGCCAATGCAAACCTAAATTAAGAGTACATATCATAAAGGGTAATAGTTTCTGATAAGGCTTAAAACAAGGGCCACTACCCGGACCTCATGTATACCTTTTAACCAGATTGTCTGATCACACCTTGGAGAAGGGCTGGCTTCTTCTACAGATCTTTTAAAATCAGAATGAGAATTACTTGGAAGAGTAACTACAATATGTAGACCTTTGGTTATTCTGTAGGCAAAAGGGTAGTTCTGGGAAGTCAACAGTTTCTGAGGATTTATGTTGATGATAGTCATGTTGAAATTTTTATTAGCAGCTGAGACCTAGAAAGGTTTTTGTTGCTTTTGGCAACTTTGAAGCTGGGGAGATCCTGGCCAAGGCAAGGATGTCCGATCTCATTGTCCTCCCAGCCCTTTGACTCCTCTCCCAGGCACCCCAGTAAAATGGTTTGTTCCCTTGCCTGCCCCCTCCCCACCACAAAAAGAGTTTTTGTTTTAAAACAGAGTTTGGGGCACCTGGCTGGCCCAGTCAAGTGGAGCACACAACTCTTGATCCTGGGGTTGTAATTGAAGCCCTGCATTAGGTATAGAGATTTATTTAAAAATAAAATCTTAAAAAATTTTTTTAATTAAAAAAGATAAACAGAGCTTACGTTTATCATTTATGTATTAGATAACGAAATCAATATTTTTAAAATTTTCAATTGAGTTTATAAACAGCAAGACTTAGTGGTATTCCTATTCATGTCCTAGTTCTTAAGAAACATGATACGGGGCGCCTTGGTGGCTCAGTGGTTAAGCCTCCGACTCTTGATTTCAGCTCAGGTCACTGTCTGATGGTTTGCGATTTCGAGCCCCAAGTTGGGTTCTATGTAGGCGTCATGGAGCCTGCTTGAGATTCTCTCCTTCCCTCTCTCTTTCTGCCCCTCCTCTGCTCGCGTGCTCTCTCTTTCAAAATAAATAAACATTTTAAAGATTTTTCAAAAAAAACTATGATAGAAATTCAAACCAGTTGCATAGTCTTTATTCTTGGACAAAAAAGATGTGCCCTGCATAATTCCTTCCTTCAAATGGGTTCTGAGATGCCTGTCTCAAATATATAAGTCCTTGTTTCTTTTCTGGACAGAGCTTTGTTTTGTTTAAAAAAAATTTTTTTTAATGTTTATTTATTTCTGAGAGAGCATAAGCAGGGGAGAGGCAGACAGAGAGGGAGACACAGAATCTGAAGCAGGCTCCAGGCTCTGAGCTGTCAGCACAGAGCCTGATGCGAGGCTCAAACTCACAAACCATGAGATCATGACCTGAGCCAAAGTTGGATGCTTAACTGACTGAGCCACCCAGGTGCCTCCCCATAGAGCTCTGTTTTTTAAATATCCCCCATCTTGTTCGTATTCACTGCTCTTCCTAGTGTTCTTTTCAGCCTCTGGACTTTTCAGTTTCTTAGTTTAAAATGATAAAATAGTGTTTGGGTGTGACCCACTTGTGTTTTGAACATCCTTGTCCAGGTATTGTGGGCAGGCCAGAACTAAAGACCCTGAGGGGGTCCCACAGGACCAAGAGAGTTCTTGGCTTCACATAGGACAGAAATCAAACTCTAGCCAGGAGAAAGTGAGAGCAGAGTTTATTGAATGACATAAGTGATACAGTATAGCAGATGGAATGTCTGGGAGACTCAGAAAAGGAAAAGTGAGTCTGCCTATCACTTGGGGTTAGGGATTTATATTGGAAAGGGATCATGTTCCAGGGTACATGTTCCATCAGGAATCCAGGGTAGGGTCCAATCAAAGGTGAGTGCCAGGTGAACAATAGGTGTTAGTCCATAAGTCACCGAAGGTAAGAGTGTATTGATGCCAGTGTTGACCAGAGTTTATTCAAAGGTAATGTTCTGGAACATGCTTGGGATCTGGTTCTTCTTAGATGTTAGCAGCTGTTTGGGGGCCTAGGATGAAACTTAGAGAATGATTAACTGTCTTGTTTCCCCCTTGGAGTGGGAACAAAGCTTCTTTGGTTTACTCAGATGCAAAATACAGAATATGAGTGAGTGGAACTTAAAGAAACAGCAGAAATGGAGCCTTCAGGAATGGAATCCCTTCAGTTTCCCTATCTCACTTGTCTATTGGAACTTTAACCTTTATATGTCATTATTAGCCAGGTCTTTTTTTCCTCAGAACTTTGCTGTTGTGATTCTTGTGTGTAGGTATTATAGGCATTTATCAACTCCCTGCTTCTCCAGTGTATTCTTAAATTGTCTTTTTCTCTTCAACTTCCTTTAGAAAGCCAAAAGATGAAATTTAAGGGTTTGGAGAGGGTATGGAAAGTCTGTGGTTTCTCTTGCCCATCTGGACAGAGCCAGCTATTTTTGTTCCCTTAAACAAGTTTCTATAGTCGACTCATGTTGCCCAGGGAAGTCTTTTTGTTGCTAATAGGATCATGGTTTCTGCCTCGATGAAGGCTTGGCTGTTTTAATCCCCCTCTAATGATATTTTAGAAGAGTTAAGTCCCTAATGAGACACTTTATTTCTCCCTGGATGAGGGAATTTCTAATTTTTTGACAAAACTTAACAGTGGGAGGTATTAGGCATGTTAGATATGGTTTTAGTTCTGGAATTCGACCTAATTCATATTCTAGCTCCTTTTTTTACTAGATATGTGAACATGGATAAGTTATTAAACTGCCTCAATGGGAATGCAAGCTGGTGCAGCCACTCTGAAAAACAGTATGGAGGTTCCTCAAAAAACTAAAAATAAAACTACCCTACCATGCAGCAATTGCACTACTAGGCATTTATCCAGGGGATACAGGTGTGCTGTTTCGAAGGGACACATGCCACCCCCGTGTTTATAGCAGCACTATCAACAATAGCCAAAGTATGGAAAGAGCCCAAATGTCCCATCGATGGATGAATGGATAAAGATGTGGTGTATATATATACAATGGAGTATTACTCGGCAATCAAAATGAATGAAATCTTGCCATTTGCAACTGCGTGGATGGGACTGGAGGGTATTATGCTAAGTGAAATTAGTCAGAGAAAGACAAAAATCATATGACTTCACTCATATGAAGACTTTAAGAGACAAAACAGATGAACATAAGGGAAGGGAAACAAAAATAATAAAAAAACAGGGAGGGGAACAAAGCAGAAGAGACTCATAAATATGGAGAACAAACTGAGGGTTGCTGGAGGGGTTGTGGGGGTGGGGATGGACTAAATGGGTAAGGGGCACTAAGGAATCTACTCCTGAAATCATTGTTGCACTATATGCTAACTAATTTGGATGTAAATTTAAAAAAATAAAAAATAAAACAAGTTAAAAAAATGAATTAAAAAAAAATAAAGACATTCTTTCAGATTGAAAAAATATATATATTAGGAAAGAAGGAAACAGTTAAAAGTTTTACTTTTAGAGATACTCTAGGTGCTACTGGATTTCATCTTTCAGACTTGCTTTCCTTTATGGATCTATTAGTTATTCAGTAAATCCCATCAGTCTATGTAATATTTTAATTGTATAAAATTCCTTTGTGACTTTAAAAAAAAAAATCTTCTTCTAAAAATAATAATAATCGGGGCGCCTGGGTGGCTCAGTCGGTTAAGCAGCCGACTTCGGCTCAGGTCATGATCTCACGGTCCATGAGTTCGAGCCCCGCGTCGGGCTGTGTGCTGACAGCTCAGAGCCTGGAGCCTGTTTCAGGTTCTGTCTCCCTCTCTCTGACCCTCCCCCATTCATGCTCTGTCTCTCTCTGTCTCAAAAATAAACGTTAAAAAAAAAAAGTTTTTTAAAATAATAATAATCTATTTTTTTCTTTCCAGTCTGCTATGTTCTGAATGCTTGTGTTTCCCTACAATTCATTATGTTGAAACTATAACCCCTACAGATGATGATAATAGTAGGTGGGATCTTTGGGAGGTGCTCAAGTCATGAGGGTGGAAACCTCATCAGTAGGAATGGTGCCTTATAAAAGAAGTTCCAGAAAGATCCCTAGCCCCTTCCATCATGTAAAGATACAGAGAAAAGAAGCCTGCAATGAACCACCTGATCATGCTGGCACTTTGATATCAGACTTTCCATCCCCAGAACTATGAGTAATAAGTTTCTGGTATGTATAAAAAAAAAAAAAAAAAACTGCCTCAAGCTTCAGTTTTCTCATCTGTAAAATAGGAATAACAATGGTCCCTATTTCAGAGTTTTTGTAAAGATTGAATAAGATAACGTAAGTAATAACTAAAACATTTTGCATAGTGTTTAACATGAAGTAAGGACTCAATAAATAATAGTCATAGTAGTGCAGGGTATATAGTTCCTTTCTTCTTTACTTCTGCTTTATCTCTAAAAACATTCCTTTTTATCCACATTATCTCCTGTTATGGGTGCCTGGCTGGCTCAGTAGGTAGCGCATGCGACTCTTGATCTTGGGGACTCTTGAACATGGGTTCAAGTCCCATGTTGGGTGTAGAGATTACTTTAAAAAATAAATAAAATCTTTAAAAACAAAAACAAAGCAAAACAAAAATAGCTCCTGGTAGCCTGGACTAGATGAAGGAAACAGGCAGTACCTGGACTACTGTTCTAGCATTATGCCCCCAGTGTCGGCTCCCTCCGCTTTATTTTCTTCATAGCACAAATGGTAATCTTTTTAAAACATTTCCTTTTCCCTGAGTCCCAGTCACCTTTAAATAGGATAAAGTCTGGACTCTTAACATGGTTTATAAGGCAGTTTGCTTCACAGTCTATCTCCAGCTGGCTTCATAGCACTGTCTCTTGCCACATTCCCCTCCACACTTAACTCATTTGCAGTGAGTTCTTTGTTCTTTCCTAAACCATTCTCTTGTACTTCTCTTATCCCCTTGCTAGATGCCCTTCTCTACTTGTCCATTTAGGTGACAACTCCTGTTTTCAAAACCTTGTTCAAATGCACTTAACAAAAGGAAACCCTCATCCTATTTTATATGACCAGTTTGTAGCCTTGTTAAGGTGACTGGAGCTATCTTGTAAGTTGCCAAAACTTCCTGAGTCTTAACATGTCTTTGCTTAGTCTGTCTCTTATGTATCCCTCCTTCTTGCTAATTGGTCTCATAATTGTAGCACCCCACTTTACCTTATATCCTCAGAACTGCTTTTGTCTTGCTTTTTTGTAAGCTAATTTACTAGTAGGATATTTGTTTTTTCAATTTGTCTTTAACTGTCAAGTAAGTTTTTCCTGCACTTGGTCAGATCTGCTTACCAGTATTGATGATTATATATATGGAGAGATGTGTAAGGAATTAGGATCCATTAAAATTCCTTGGTTTTCACAGAGAAAAACTAATGTCCAGTGATTTTATTTGAATTCTTTTAATCTTTTAATACTGCTAAGAGTGGAATCTTATTTAAGATCTTTGTATTTATAATACTTAGCACAATGCCTGGAATGCAATAAGCACAAAATAAATATTTGTTGAACTTAATAATCAGTTTCCCCTGCTTAAAAAAAAAAAGTGAGAATTCTTAAAATTTAGTGTTCTGTGAATTTTAAGCACCATTGTAAGTTACAGTTGATCATACTAATATTTTTTTCGGTGTTGGTAAAGATTGGTGATGACGTAAAAAAAAAAAAAAAAGATTGGGACTGGCTTAAGGCATGGATATGTACCTTAGCAGTGGGTTTTTATATGAACTACACATAAACTTGCTCAACCATTGTCTCACACAGGTTCACTATTATGAAGATGGCAATGTTCAGTTGGTTAGTCATAAAGATGTACAGGATTCAGTAACTGTTTCGGTGAGTGTGGAGTATTTAATATGTCTCACTTGTGTCTTTTCTTTAAAAATTTGATTTTGATCCTGAGATACCTGGGTGGCTCAGTTGGTTATGTGTCTGACTTCAGCTCAGGTCATGATCTCATGGTTCCTGAGTTCAAGCCCCATATCTGGTTCTGTGCTGAGAGCTCAGAGCCTGTAGCCTACTTCAGATTCTGTGTCTCCCTCTCTCTCTGCTCTCCCCCACTTATGCTCCCTCTCTCAAAAATAAACAAACATTAAAAAAAAATTTTTTTTTAAACAGCACAATAAAAAAAAAAAATTTATTTTGATCCTGAGTACTGATTCTGCCACTAGAAATTCAGTTTGTTTTCAGTGCTTTGATTTTGGCAGCTTATAAAAGCATGTAATCAACCAGCTATATTAGTTCACAGTCTTTGACTAAATGTAATAGAGTAAATAATTACATAATATAAAACGCAGTGTAACATAACATGATATAATGCCAAATAGTGATAATGGCTTTATTCAAACATCTTTCACTTTCTCTGTTTCTCAATTGTGAGATTTACTCAAGGACAGCAATATCTTCAGTCAGTAAATACTGTGAGGAAGGAAAGTTTGCCAACAAATCTTATAGGGCTACATTTATATCACTAGAGAAGCCAAACATTTTTAGGAATATTCAACTAAAACGTGTTGTTCTGGAGTGCCTGGTTGGCTCAGTCAGTTAAGCATCCGACTTTGGCTCAGGCCATGATCTCCAGGTTCGTGAGTTCGAGCCCCACGTCAGGCTCTGTGGTGACAGCTCCAGCAGTCTGGAGCCTGCTTCGGATTTTGTATCTCCCTATCTCTCTGCCCCTTCCCCCCACCTCTTTTGTTCTCTCTCTCTCAAAATTATAAACATTAAAAAAATAGATATTATATTATATATTTGTCTATATTTATATATACACACACACACACATATATATATAATTTGTTCAGATAATAATACTATATGTATATATATATAGTGTTCTATACCTGGAAAGAAGGGACATAATTTTTTTGCATTCTCAGTGCTCCTTTTTATTCCTAGAAATTATTGAGCACCTTCAAATAGCTTTTGTTTGAGGTGCCTGGCTGGCTTAGTATGGCATGCGATGCCTGATCTTGGGGTTGTGAGTTCAAGCCCCACATTGGGTGTGGACCTTCTAATAAAAAAAAAAATCATAAAAACAAACAAACTAGCTAGCTTTGTTTATGTATGTTGTATCTACATTTACTTTATTAGAAATTAAAACTGAGAAATGTTAAATATATTTGTTAATTTAAAATAACAGTAACAAACCCATTACTTGTTGGCCTAAATAGCATTTTCATGAAAAAAGAACTATATTTTCCAAACCAAAAAAAAAAATTAGTGCAAAGAATGGCATTCACTTACAGTTTTACAAATTGTATAGTGTCTGACTTAATAAAAGACCACTGGATTCCCATATGTGCCCACACATTCCATTAGCCGTCAGAGTGATGAAGCCATCACACATCTTGTAGCTTCTGTGGACCTGCATTATGCACACTTGAGAGTGTGAGTGGGAAAGCAAATGACTTGTCTTAGCATTGCTGTGAAAACAAGATAGTTTTTACCATTTGAAAGAGTCTGGGAACTGCTGCCCTAGGCAGTAAATCTTAGCTTTTACCTATATTTTTGTTGTACCTAATGATGAAAGGAAGAGAGAGAATGAGAAATGAACCACAGTGAAAAGGATACGTTTAGTTAATATGGTACCTGAATCATGTAAAGCAAAATGTATTGGTTGATTTAACATCACAAGTGGCAGATAGAGGAGTATATGAGTTTAACATATATGGCTGATATTGGTGAGGGCATTGTTTATATCATCTTAAACCAGAGATATTTTCAAGGCATAAACATTTCAAGATGTCGTGATGATGTCTTTGGGGCATACTGTGGTAGATTGAAAAGAGCGTGGGGTCTTTTGGCAGAAGACTTGGATTCAGATCCCATCTTTCAAGAAGTGTGTAATTTTGGTCTAGTCACTTATGAGGATTCTGTTTTCTCATCTGGAAAATGGAGGTAATGATAACAGATCAACCTCACAGGGCTGTTGGGAGAATCAAAGAAGGTGATGTGCATGGGAACACTTGATAAACTGTAAGTTGTTATACAAATGTTAGTCAAGATGATCTTTTCAGTATGTTTTTATTTATTGTTTATACTTTTTTAAAAATTCCTATTTCCCCTTTTCCTCTGTTAGAATGAAGTCCAAACTGCCAAGGAGTTTATTAAAATCATAGAGCATGCAGAAAATGAATATCAGGTAAGAAGATTTGGAACTAATTTCTCTAGATCTCTAGAACATTATTATTTTGCCGTTAACACATTTTGTTAGAACTTTTCTTTGTCCTTTCAACATAAATATATGTGTTGTTCAGTGTAACTAAGTGTGGAAGCTGCAGACCTTGCAACTTGGCATTGTGCTTACTGTCACGGTTTTGACACTGGAAGGGATTATAGCTCTAGTTTTAGAAATAATATAAGTGGGCTTCTTAACTTACTTCAGAGATGGGAGAGGAGCTTACTAGGAATATTATTATATCCTGTTGTCCTTCTTAGAAGACTCAAACATGTCCTTTGACTACAGAGTTACTTTCCTAATCACAACTATCCATTTCTGTTCAAGCAACTTATCTTCAATTATCTGTTGCAGACAGCAATTAGTGAAAACTATCAAACAATGTCAGACACCACATTCAAGGCCTTGCGCCGGCAGCTTCCGGTTACCCGCACCAAAATCGACTGGAACAAGATACTCAGCTACAAGATTGGCAAAGAAATGCAAAATGCTTAAAGGCTGAATGTAGGATTCTTCAGTATGTGGAAAGAAAGGATTCAACATGCGGTCATATGATAAATAAGTGATTTATAAACAAGAGTGATATTTTGCTAGGGCTTTCAAAGTTAACAGGTTTTCTAGCCTCATGGAATACTGTTGAACCTATAGCATCATCTTGATTCTTTTGTGTTCTCTGCCTTGTAATTTTCTGTTTTCACTATCTCTACTTGTAAATTTTTTTTTTTTTTTTTAATTCTGCCACATTTAATGATGGAGAGAGATCTATCCTGGAGTCATTTTACTGTTTAGAAAATTTTCCTAGCCATGAAGCCCTGTTATTGATACAGACAGGTAATATGCCCAGTACTTTTCTACCCCCTATCCTTCAACGCACTTCTGGTACTTTAGTGGTTTTTACTGATCCACCAACAGGTAAAGAGGCTATGCTACAAACTAGCTGAATGGAAGACACATTCATCCTTCTCCCTCTGACTGCTTTGATTATCATTTATAACATCTCATAACTGTAGTGTTCAAAAGTTTGGATTGGGCTTTTCAGGTCCTTTTGTGGGGGCAAAGGAAGTTTTCTGGAAATTCCATTATAGCCAGCTTCTCTGGGGAAGTTGTTTTTAAATCCAAAGACTTGAACCACATTCCCTGCACATGAACGTGTTTGCTTTTTTTCTCTTCCCTCATTGTCTCCTTCCCATCTAGTACCGTTATAGTTATAGACATCTGCATTTTTAGAAGAGTTTTACCCATTTATTATTATTTTTTATTATTCAAGAACTGCTGACGTACTAGGGATGTAGTAGAGTATAAAACTTGAAAAATGCAGATGTTGAAGGAATAATAGTATCTTGTGCTTTAATACTTTGTGGCAGGATTATACTATAAGCAGATGATTCAAACAACTATGTAAATCACAAACACAAACAAAAATGAACCAAAGTGAAAAGGATACGTTCCAAGCAGTATCTTTCTATTGTAACCTGTTATTTAAGGGAATACTAGTGATTTGTTCTAAATAGGATGTAAAACTTGTTCCAAATTACTTTTCCTCAGTCCTGCCTGCCAAGAACTTAAATGTAACTGTGATTCAGCAACCCTTTCCAGGTATATTGGCAGGTATATGTATGATCTCAGAATACACAGGTGACATAGATATGATATGACAGCTGGTAATGGTGGATTCATTTACATTGTTTACACTTCTATGACCAGGCCTTAAGGGAAGGTCAGTTTTTAAAAAACCAAGTAGTGTCTTCCTACCTATCCAAATACATGTCAAAAAAGAAGGGTGTTTGTGCTTCAGCTTTGTTTTTGCTCAGTAATACAGTCAAGCAAGTTTGTTTCCAAGTGACCAGTTGAACTGTGTAAGCATTTTTGTTTATTTCAAATAAAATATATTTGTATTATGTGTCATTCATACTATCCATTCATACCACACTATCCTCTGTATCAGGTAGTCCAATAGAAATATACCTGTTTTGTTCTTAAATTGTCTGAGTCTTTCCTTTTCGATCCATGTCTTCAGTTTTTGTTCTCAAGTAAGAGAACTGTGCTTGGTCTTAATTGATGAGGATGTTCAGGGTTTCTGAACTATTACAGATTCAGTGATTATCCAAAAACTTGGAAAGAACAGCGCCTTTTTTTTTTTTCTTTTTTTTTTTAGTTTGAGCAATGTCCCTGTGGATAACATTGCTCCTCACTCAGAGGCTGAGGGTGGTTCAAAGATTTTGCTTTGGTTTTCCATTTCTAGTTATCTTCTCTGTCTGACATTGAGAAAGCAAGGCCCAAGTATGGTTCTAGTCACTAGACAAGAAGTAGAAATGAAAGAATCCCTGTACCTTGAACTTGGGTGGTATTTCACATTGACTTAACTCTAAATGCAGCTTTACTTCCTTGCAAATTGGACTTAGCTACAGACATGAGGGAAAGGCTTTTATCCTGGTTCCTAAGAACCAGAGGAGTTTCAGTGGTTCACACTCCATCTAAGGCCAGTTAAAGTCCCACCTTTTGAGGGAATATTTGTTGTACTATACTCTGTACTTGTAGCACAAACAGATTCCAACATTCTTGCCTTTGCCTTTAACTTGTTAACTGTCAGCCTGCCCCTAGCCTATCCCATCCACTTCCCTAGCCCATATAGACTTTTGTAAAAACTTACTAATCTTTTGGCTATCTAAAGCCCTTGGTTAGTTGTATAATCGGGAGGAAGTCAGCCCTCCTTGCCAAGTCCTGCAGAGACCTTACTTCCTTAACCTCCTTCAGGATATTTGCTTGAATTGTGTCTTATTTTGTCACATGCTGCTGAAATCTGCCTGTGGTATCCTAGGGTAAAGGTTTCTCAGCCAGATGGAAAGGAGTTTTCTGGGAGGCCTCACTCCTATATTTGGATTTGAAATTACACTGCTGAAAACTATTGGTTTCATTTGAGCCTGGGTAGGTGTGCTGCTGTTAGCTGCCTTGTTCCAGTGCCTGTTCTCTTCTGTAATGTAGAACTTTGATGCTGGACTCATCTGTGTCCATGAGATACTTGGCAAACCTTGGCACATTTTCTCCAGACTCACAAAAGACTGATACATTACTGAATGTCAATTTATAAATGTATAATCTCATATAGAATGAAGCTACCTACTGCTTGGGAAATCAAAGAAAGAAAAGAGGGTTGGTAAATACAGAACAAAACTGGATGGTCCTATAAGTTAAGCTAACAAAAATTTTCCCTTGAACAGAGAATGTATAAAAAGACACGGTAGATCTTAGCCCACCGAGAGCAGTAACCAATATCATACCCTGTCAAATCCAATACATTGAAAAGCACTGTTACACATATGAATATACTGTTGATTCTCATTATTCACAGTAGTTCATTGCCAGCAAACACTGAGTTGGCAAATAGGAAATACTGCTTCTCAGGGAATACAGGGTTAGGTGCTTGGGAACTAATGGCCACATTTTTGTCAACAGGTCAATACATGATCTTATTTTATACGTTTGTTTCTATTTAAATCACCTCATTTAACATACTGTTTATTCATTAACCTTGAACTCCCAGCCAACAGCACTATAACTCCTGTTTATCTAATAGGAATATTCTCTATAAAGCACATCACAGCATTGTGCTTAGGAACACCAGATAGAACTTCAGCACTACACAGGTGTGGGGGCCATTTTAAGCAGTGAAGTCACCACCAACAACAAAAAATGTGACCATAATATGAACCACGAAAAGGATGCTTGTTTATAATATGAGCTGAAACAAGAAGGCAGAACATGACCTTGCTCGTTGCAGCTGGGAACATACACATTGGGCAACTCGGTTTTTTTTTTTTTTTGCTGCTCTGCACAGTTCGATGAATGACTACAAAGGTACCGCAAGTATTGATTTGGGGGTTAGAAGTAAATTTAAGGGAGTAGGTGAATTTGCAAATACACAATCTGCAAATAATGAGGATCAGCTGTACCTGCCACAGCCTCTGACCAATTTCAGCATTCAGTTTAAGGGCTATTTCTAGTTGTATTCAGGACTATGGTCTACATGAACTTAGCATTCAGATGCTTAATTGTGAAGCCCAAGTAACTATGGAGTAATGAGAAGTAATGAAGAAAATACAGAGCTTTTAATATGCTTCTCCAAAGTTACCTTGGGAGGCTATAGGTTTATTCTAGTAACGTCATTGGCCAAAGTTAACTTTCAGATTGCCTTCAGTGATATTTGGACCCGAACTAAAATCAGCCACTTTAAAGTCAGATTCTTTACAAGTGCAGATGGTTTTAGAGAAAGTTTCAAGGAAGTGAGACCGGGAAGGAAGACCATTCTAGACATCTAGACAGCTATATGTGGTAACAATTACAACTCCATGTGAAATGTATTTTTCTAGATGAAACTGGTTTAGAGAGGTTCCATTGTAACCAAGGCCACATAACATATTTTTACTCAGGTTGGTACTATACTACAGCTGTTTGCATGTTTTGATAACATCTAGGAGATTGGCCTAAGGTTTGGGGGGTGGTGTGTGGGGAGGGGCGGTGGTGTTAGAAATCCAGGAATAATGGGGACTTAGATTTACTCATCAGCATGGAACCAAACATCAGTGTGGGTGTGGTGGATGGGAGGTTTTTGAAATGGTAAGTTAACATGGTGATTTTAAGAGGTTCACTCTTGGCTACCGTCAGACCTCACCAGGTAATTGTGGAGGAAAAAGGTGGAGAAATCAGCAATTTTACTAGCGTTTCCCTCTACTTTGCACAATTTCTAAGACATAAATTCTTAAGCAATTTCCCCTGCCCAGTTTTTCCTCTTCCTCTTGGCTTTGGTTCCCACCAACTTTGCATTTCCTGTTGCTAAAATCTGTTATTCCTGGCGATAGTTGGTTATTGGCCTGGGGGCAGGTACAAGAGTAGCCCAGCTGGAGCATGACCTGGGTTCTGGACTTTCCTCACACTAGGTTATGTTGAATGCGTGGCCTCCTACAGGGAATTACTTTGCAGAACAACACTACCTTTAATATTTTTGTAACTGGTATATTTTTTTAAAGAATTTTTTTACATAACTTTTTATGTTCTTTGCCCCATTCTAGTTGGTGTGTTTTTGTTATTAGGGAGCACAAATAGATGCAGAGGCTTGTTTTATGTTTGTTGTGGGAGCCCACCCCCTTTAGTTTGTCTTAATTGTCTTCTGAAGCACGCTAGTCTATTACTTCTCTTCCTGGTACTGATGCTGTAGCTATTAACCATTTATTGCGCAAGAAACCAGTCTCTTGCTCTCAGGCTGATATTTTGATGAGTGGGGCAACCCTTGCTTATATACGAGTAACAATTAAAGAGCAATACAGACTGGAATGCAATTAAGTGCCCAAATATGTGTGGCTCAAGGGCAGGGATCACCAGCCTTTCCCCTAAAACGAAACCTGTGTGGCTGAGAAAAGTAATGACTGTTCCGTGCTGGCGGAGCCCCTTGTCCCTCCCTCCCACACGTACACACCTTTATCTCAGAGACACTTGGTTCTTCCCCACCACCCCCCACCCCCCCGAACTTCTTTGGCTCTTATGCCTTCCTCCCTGCGTCTGAAAGCTCGAGGAGGGAGAATGGGGGAGGGGGGCGTGCCGCTCGCTTCCGTACTGATTTCTGTCCCTAGCAGTCTGGGGGAGGTGCTGGATGAGCTGCCCCAGTCCAGCTGCAGCCAACCCAGGTCCCAGTCCCTGCCCTTTGCTCTCCTGCTTTTCAATAAGTCCCGAGGCTCTGGGGGGGAGGGTGGGCGTGGGAGTAGCCCTAGCTGAGGCTCGGAAGTCTCCCTGGGCTGCTCAGGGGGCCCCAGGCGGTAGCCACGTTCAGATTCTGGCTCGAAGCCAGGGGAGGGAGCTTGGGGTAAGGGGAGGGCCCTGAGGGAGGGGTCAGACTCCTTAGGAAAGAGTTAATGGGAGGAGGGGGAGGGGATTGGACGGAGAGACCGAAGGGAAGACTCAGGTAGGAAAAGAACCGAGGAGGGAAGCCTGGTGGGAAGAAGGGAGCCTGCAAGATCAGAGGGTCAGAGTTAGGGGGCTTCCCCCTGCTGCACCCTCATCCTAGGGCCGCCAACTTACATCCGCGGCGGCGACTTTCAGTTTCATTTCCACGGACCCTCCTGCCTGGGCCGCAGCCGCAGCCGCCGCCGCGATGCCCAGTAAGTTCAGCTGCCGGCAGCTCCGGGAGACGGGCCAGTGCTTCGAGAGTTTCCTGGTCGTTCGGGGACTGGACATGGAGACAGATCGCGAGCGGCTGCGGACCGTTTATAACTGGGATTTCAAGATCAGGTACGGGCCGGCCCAGTCCCCGGCCCAGATTCGCGGGCCCAGCTCGCCGCCACGACCCCTCGCCGCGGGGCCACCCTTCCCGCCCCGGGGCGCGGAGGGACGCAGCTCCCCCAGTGGCGCAAGCCGGTCCCGGGGCGGCGCAGACCTCCCCTCCCGCGCCGTGCCCACGCCCCGCCAGCGCCGCCCGGAGCCCGCCCGCTCTGCCCGGCCGGGCCCCTGCGCCCAGTCCCGGCGCAGAACCGCCCGCGCAGCCCGCGCCCCCCGCGGCCCGGGCCCTGGCGGGGAGCGGGGTCCCGCGCCCACGCGCCGCCCGCGGGGGCGGGGGAGGGGGGGCGCTCAGCCTGGGGGAGGGGAGCGCGAGAGGGGGCCCAGGCATCGCGGGACCGCGGGAGGGAGCTGCTTGCGGCCGGCGGCCGGCCCTGGCGCGGGCTCTGCGGGGACCCCCGCCCCGCCGCCGAGGGGCTGCTTGCCGAGGGGGTCCGCTATCCCGGGGAGCCGAGGAGACCCAGTGTGGGAGGGAGAATCTCCGGCAGCTCGGCAAAGAAGAAAAGGGCTCAAACTATATACGCACCAAACCTCCATTAGCACCTGTGGCTTCTCCATGGAGACCCAGGGCCAGCCTCCTGGAGGCCTTTCTCACCCTGTGGCTGCAGGCTGTTTGGGCCCCCCTGTTGCTATCGAAGTGAAAACCAGACGCTTCGTTCTGGCAGACCACAGAATTGTGCTTCAGAAACACCTATCAACAGGCTGCAGCCTTGGGCCGGAACACAGTTTAACAGGGATAAATGTGAAGACTTACACAAATACATGCGGGGTGGTGGGGATTTCGGCTTCCTAACACACCTCCTGAAAAAGGCTGTGGGTTTCAACAGACCAAAAGGCCGGTATGGCTCCCAAAAGAGTCCAAGAAGTGTTAGACTGTGTTAAGAGAAGTGTGGTTTGGGGGGGGGGGGGACGAAATGGTGACTCCCCAGATCACATCTGGGTTGTTTGTTTAAATCAATAATGAAATGTCCCATTTTAAGAGGGACATGAACAGGCTCCAGCAACATCTGAGGAAGGGTCAGCGGTTAGGACCTGTTTTATGCCCTCACCCCGTGCTGGGCTTTGGGGAATGGAAAGATGAACAGTACAAGATGCCAGGGAAGAGAGGCTTTGATAGGCATGCAGTATGCATCATACAGAATACTAGCATAGATGGTAAAATAACGCGCGGAGTATAATAGAACTAGGAAACATGTCAAAGAGAAGTAAGCAAAGATCAGGTACTATTGAGAGGCATTATCAACAAGCCACATCCTGCTTTCACCTGTGTTCCCCAACACAAGTACAGGTGCCTCTGAACACAAGCCAGCTACTTTGGGCTCTGAAGGAATGTATTTGGATGCTTGTTAGACCGGTAGGAAAGACTTTATGGAAGAACTATTGCAGTAGAGTTACTGTAGTAGGGGAGAGAGTGCTCTGCTCCCAACACGGCAAAGACAGCTGGGAATTGGTAGTTGTCAGCCGAGTGAGGGGGTCAGTGGATGGAAAACTACTAAAGACATATTAAGAGGTGGGGGGCAAGGTAGAGGCCTAATTGAGAATAGGGTTCAGAGGAGCCCCACTGAAGTTTGGTCAAGGAGAGGGTCTCTGTCAGCTCTCAACGAAAGCTACACAGTATGTTCCAGTACTGGGGAAGATGTTCTGTCAGACTGCATACAGAAAACCACATATAAAGCACATTATGGGTGAATTTAAGGGATTTCAAAAGTAATTTTTACTATGTGCACTTGTTTTTTTATGCAAATAAGATACCGTTCCTCTGGAATTATTAGGGAATTTGGTGTTTTCTTATGCAAATAAGAACACTCCTGTAGTTAGTAGGGAATTCAATGGAGAAGGACACTGACCTTGGCCTTGAAGGATTGACAGTGAGGAGGGGGAGGGAAACAGCTTATGTGCTGATTCGTATTCTATCACGAAACTCAGTCAAAGACTGAGGGGGTCCTGGCTGGCTCATTCAGCGGAGGATGGCGCTCTTGATCTCAGGGTCGTGAGTTCGAGCCCCACATTGGGGGTAGAGATTACTTAAAAAAAAAAGACAAAAACAAAAAACCTGAGAAATGTTTGCCTTGAAAAGAGAAACATTGGAGAGAACAAGGCAGTAATCCTTGAATATTTTGAAGTCTGTCGTGGTGGAGAGGATTATGCTTCCCTGTCACTTCAGAAGGCTGGGCTAGCTTCATTCAACATGTTCCCCTCACCCTCTCCATACCAGGTGGAGATTTCTATTACAATTATAGAGAACTTTCTTACACATCCTTTAAACCCAGACAGGAATGCTGTGACATCAGCCCTCATCTTCCCAGTGGGAATTCATGGCTTCTTCCTCTGGGCTCTCAGAGCTCATTGTTCACAGCCAGGTTATAGCCCCATTGCACTGCCTTGCGTTGGAGCTAGTGTGCGACCAGCTTCCCTGATCTGAAGGCGGGGATAGGCTTTTCCTCACGTTTGCACCTTCCTCAGTCCCCAGCATAGAGCCAGGGATGTAACAGATGCTCTGTAAGTGGTGGTGGAATGGAATTGAATTAGTAAGTACAGTTGATCTACAAGAGAATGGGCCACCAGAGAGCTATTGCAAGTCACACACACGCACGCGCACACACACACACAGACACACAGAGACACACACACACACACACACACACACACGGAATTCTAGGGAGCCTTCCTACACTGGGAGGGGTGCATCCCTTCCTGCTAGGGTATTTCAGGATGTTGCATCCTCTACTGCTAACTTTGGCCTTTTTCCATCATTCGTTATTTTTTTTTAGAGTTTTTTTTTTTTTCAACGTTTATTTATTTTTGGGACAGACAGAGACAGAGCATGAACGGGCAAGGGGCAGAGAGAGAGGGAGACACAGAATCCGAAGCAGGCTCCAGGCTCTGAGCCATCAGCCCAGAGCCCGACGCGGGGCTCGAACTCACGGACCGCGAGATCGTGACCTGGCTGAAGTCGGATGCTTAACCGACTGCGCCACCCAGGCGCCCCTCCCATCATTCGTTATTTAGCAAAACATACTTAACGAGGCTCTGCTTGTGCCTGTGCCTCAGTTCCTGCCTGTAATCACAGTCTAGTGGGGGTGGCAGATGTGTAGACAAACATGTAATACAGTACCTTAGGGGCTGGGAGAGTGTTTGGATAGCTGGAATTCAAATCCTGGTTGGCCATTCACGAGTTTGCATTTTTTTTTTAATGTTTATTTTTGAGAGAGAGAGACACAGAGTGTGAGTGGGAGAGGGGCAGAGAGAGAGAGAGAGAGAGAGAGAGGGAGAAACAGGGCTCCATACTCTGAACTCTCAGCACAGAGCCTGACGCGGGGCTCGAACCCACAGACAGTGAGATCACGGGCTGAGCTGATGTCAGACGCTTAACTGACTGAGCCACCCAGGCACCCGGAGTTGCATTGAATTTTGAGCAACTATCTAAATTTTCCTGTAACGCATGTAAAAGAATGCCTTTCTCTCAGGGCTGTGTGTGAGGCCAGAATGAGCTATCACAGGTAAAGCCCTTACCATGTGTAGCATGTTGCATGGGCTTTGGAAGTGGTAGCTGTCATTAGTACAGTGATGGTTAGAAGGAACGACTGATGTCAGGAAAAGTTTCAAGAGAAGACTGCTCTTGCCTTAGGCAGGAGACTCATTCTTTTCTTCAACAAATTTTGGCCGAATGCCTCCTGTGAGCAAAGCAAAACAGTGTGAGTCGCTGTGGATGCAGAAGGAGCCTAAGGAAGGAGGTGGCAATGAAACATAATTATTTAATTACTTTTGTGATAAGTGCTTAGAACAAAAGGTCCGGTACTCTGAGAGTATGTAACTTGGACACCCAACCTCGGAATCAGAGGTTTCTGGGAGAAAGTCATGTTTAAACAGAATCTTGAAAGATAAACGGGAGTTCACAGATGTTAAGGGGCAAGGGGACAGCATTCCAGACTCAGAGGGAGTAGCACCCTAAGGGCTTAGGGTGAACTCAGTGGCCCTGACGGGAGGCCAGAGGGAGGCAGGGACTAGATGGGGCAGGACCTTGCCAGCTGCAGAGAGTCTTTTGTTTGTTTGTTTACTTTTTAATCTTAACAGAAATAGGAAAGCACAGATCGTTTCCAAGTAGGAGACTGATGGATTAGGGGTTTTGGAAAGATGGTTCTGTCTCTGGCATGGAGAAAGGCTGTGTGTTTAGACTTCTATCCGCAGTAAAGAATACATTTTAGTTGGGAGCCTGGGACACAGCTTTCATGGAACAATGCATACCCTAGAAACCGTATATAGCCTCACTCCCTGCCCTCTGATGTTTTTATTCTGTTCCACTCCAATTTTCTAAAAATCCTGGTCTTGACCCACTAATGAGAGTTGCAACCCACAGTTTGTAAAACACAGAACTAGATGTCCCTTTAAGATGGCTGCCAAATTTGATAGTATGTTCTGAAATACCATTCTTCTAGCCATGAGACTTTCCTGCACTGCATCTAAAAAGATTAGTTATTGTTCACTGAACAAATAGCAGGGGCCAAGGTCAGGGCGTTACAGACCAAAGATGTCCACAGTGGCAGGAAAGTCTAGAGAGGAGTGACAGTGATACAGTGGGAAGGAGGGACGTACACTTAAGGAGGGATTGACGTCAGAACCTGTGCCTCAGTTTCTTCTCTAAAATGGGATGATGATAGTTGCTACGTTGTTGTGAGGATTAAATGAGATAATGCTTACGGGTACTTCAAACAGCACACAGGAAGTGCTCAGTAAACTTTTCCTGTTGTTGATGGTGTTAATTAACTGTGTTTGCATTATCCCAGTTATACAGAAGATCCGTGTGTGCCTTGTTAAAAGGTTAGACTTCATCTTGTAGACTGTGGAGTCATAAAGGGGGGCCGTGATCCGACTTGTGTTTGGTAATAACTCCTGCTGGTTTAGGGGAAGAAACACAAATGACTAATAAACAGAAGGAAAGATCCTTGACTGTGTTAGTGATGAGGGGAATGCTATTTAAGCAAGATATCATTTTTTGGTTTATCAGATTGTCAGTAATCGAAAAGATTGAAGATTTCTGATGTCAGGGTCTGGAAAAAGGGTATTCTCAAATTTTTAGTGATTAACATTAAGTTTGTACAACCTGTGTAGAGGACAATTTGGGGCACCTGGGTGGCTCAGTCGGTTAAGCATCGGGCTTTTGATTTCGGCTCAGGTCACGATCTCATCGTTGTGAGATCAAGCCCCGCATTGGACTTTGCACTGACAGCTGCTTGGGATTCTCTCTCTCCCTCTCTCTCTGCCCCTCCACCTGCCCTCTCGCTCCCGCCCCTGCCACTCGCGTGTGCGCGCACTTTCTCTCTCTCTCAAAACAAATAAATAAACTTAAAAAAAAAACAGAGGACAATTTGGCAGAACTTGCCAAAGTTGTGAAGAGTCATTCTGTTTGACCCAGAAGTTTATTTGAAGGCATTTGTCCCATAAGTCACCGACTAGTACAAGAATTTTTCTGCGTGGGTGGTTATTGTATGTAACCTTTGAAAAAGCCAAGCATTATAGGCACCGAACTATCGCTGGACAAACAGTTAAACACGCCCCCTGCATTCCTACTATGCTATCCTTTGCAGCCATCCAAAAGAGGGAGGTGACTTGGTAAAATGTCCAGGAAGGAAGTCCATGGTGGTGAAGAGGTCTGTTGCAGGAGAGTATGTGCAGCAAACAAAACACTTGAGTGCTTAAAAAGTTTTCGTATGTATAGAAAAAAGTCGGGAAAAATACACATCAAGCAGTTAAGCTGATAGGAGGGAGTGAGGGCCCTTAATGTTCTATGTTGGATATTTGTGTTTGAAAGTTTTTTTATGCTTTGGATGACCACCCTTTCACTTATCTCTGTATGCACCCATACTTCCATCCCACCTATGTCAGTTGGCCCCCATGGGATCGTTACACTATATCCTTGTTTATTGTGGGTCCCTCTCCATATCAGCATCCCAACTCCGTTCCACATTCTGCCCCACACTCAGGACACTCAGCTATCAACTGGGGTGTTTTTTGGGTTGTTTTATTTTAAAAGGATCATGTTATATGCGTTTTCAACATCCTGCTTTCTTACTCAACAAAACATCACGGAAGTCATTCCCGATCATGGCGTTCCCAACATTTTATTATGACAGACTTCAAACACAAAAGTTGAAATAATTGTACAGTGAATACCCATATACCCTCACCTAGATTTTTTTTTTTTTTAGAGAGAGAGTGTGAGCAGGGGAGAGGGACAGAGGGGGTGAGAGAGAATCTTAAGCAGGCTCTGTGCTCAGCGCATAGCCAGACACAGGGCTCAATCCCATAACCCTAGGATCATGACTTGAGCCGAAATGAAGAGTCAGAGTCTCAACTGACTGAGCCACCCAGGCACCCCCTAGATTTCTTAGTTAGTATTTTGTACATCTGCCCATTGGTCCATCTTAGTGTTTTCGATGCATTTCGAAGTAAGTTACAGACTTCAGTGCAACTTACACCAAACACGTCTACATGATTATTACTAACTGTAGGTGTTCAAAAATTAAGTGTAACTTCTAGATAGAAGTGGACACATTGGGGGCACCTGAGTGGGTCAGTTGGTTAAGCGTCTGACTTTGGCTCAGGTCATGACCTCATGACTCGTGAGTTCTCTGACAGCTCAGAGCCTGGATCCTGCTTCAGATTCTGTGTCTCCCTCTCTCTCTGCCCCTGCTCTGTGCTCTCTCTCTCTCTCTCTCTCTCTCTCTCTCTCTCTCTCTCAAAAATAAATAACCATTAAAAAAATTTTTTTTAAGTAGACACATTTTAACTCTACCTTTCCATGCACTGTGTGTAGTCCCTATCGAGACACAGAACATGACATCACCCCCAAATTTCCTCCATCTTTCCTAGTTCGTCCTCACCCTTACCCCACCCAGAGGTACCCACCACTCTGATGTTTTTTGAGACTGTGCCTGTCTGGAACTTCATTTAAGGGAATCAGGAGGTATGCACTCTTCTGAACGCCATGTTTCACTCAGCATGTTTTGTTTAAGTAAACTGTACCCGAAATGTGGCACACGAACTCACAACCCCGAGATAGTCTACTGCTCTACCAACTGAGCCAGCCAGACGCCCTTCAGCATAATGTTTTTGAGATTCATCCATGTCTTGTGTATGGCAGCTTTTTATCACTGAGTGATATTTTTTTTTTTTTACATTTATTTATTTTTGAGAGACCGAGCACAAGTGGGGGAGAGGCAGGGAGAGAATGAGACACAGAATCCAAAGCAGGCTCCGGGCTCCGAGCTGTCAGCACAGAGCCCAACGCGGGGCTCAAACCCACAAACCGTGAGATCGTAACCCAAGCTGAAGTCGGATGCCTAACCGACTGAGCCACCCAGGCGCCCCTGAGTAGTATTCTTCATCTGAATACAAATCAGTTTGTTTATCCATTCTCCTGTTCGTGGTTGTTGTTTTCAGTTTGGGGCTATTTCTTTTTTTTTTAATTTTGTATTTAAGTAACCTCTGCCCCCAACACAGGGCACAAACTCACGACCCCGAGATCAAGAAGAGTCACATGCTCTTTCAACCGAGCCAGCCAGGCGCCCCTGTTTGGGGCTATTTTGAATAAAATCATTGGGAACATCCTTGTACCTTTGGCTTGGGGATATACCTAGAAGGAGCATTGCTGGGTCACAGGGTAAATATACGTTTATTGTTATTTTTAAATCTTAGGCAAGTTGCTTAACTTCCTTTTTTGGTGGTTGGCAGCAAAGTCTTCTGGACTGGTCCTCTGTTGTGACCTTGTCTGGGGTTAGGCTGCTCCGCCTTCCCTAGTTCCTGTCTGTTTCCTGAGCCCGTTTCTCACCTTTCCAGCAATTTATTGGTAACTAGCTTTTATCACTTAAATCAGCCATAATTTATTCTTTTTGCTTACAACTAACAACTCCAAATATACACAGCCATCTGACTTCAGCTTAGATCATGATCTCACAGTTCGTGGGGCCACGCTGAAGGTGCGGAGCCTGCTTGAGGTTCTCTCCCTCTCTCTCTCTCTCTCTCTCTTCCTTCCTCTGCCCCTCTCCCACTCTTGTGCTCTCAAAAGTAAACAAACACTAGTGAATGAATGGATGATTAAATGAATAAATAAAAGTGGTGTGACCAGGTCTTCATGCATTTTACTTCCTTGCCACTATCTACCTTCCTTTATATATGTTTATTTCTATGTGTATTTATTACATGTATATATATGTATATTTATATATTATTACATGTGTCTCCAAGTTTGGACAGTATGTATAAAATATGTAAACGTTTATATAAATTATATATATATTAGACCTATAATAATATATATCATTGTATAATTATACATGTCCACGTGTGGACCGTGTATGCAACCTGACATGTAACCTTACAGGCCCCTGCACAGCAGTGCTGTGTGCCAGCCAGCGGTTTAGTGCAATGTCCCCTCCTTCATTTTTTAATAAAAGAATAGTCTGGAATTATTTGATATTTCTTTCACTCATTCTCCCAGCAAGTATTTTTTAATAAATACCAGTGCTAGGTCTATACTAGATATTATATAGTTCCTTTTTTTTTTTTTTTTAAGTTTATTTATTTATTTTGAGAGAGCCAGAGACAGCGTGAGCAGGGGAGGGGCAGAGAGAGAAGCCCAAGCAGCGCACAGCCCGATGTTGGGCTCAAACTCATGAAACTGCAAGACTGTGACCTGAGCTGAAACTGAGAGTCAGATGCTTAACCGACCCAGCCACCCAGGCGCCCCTATACTTGCATTTTTTTTTTAATTTTTTTTTTCAACGTTTATTTATTTTTGGGACAGAGAGAGACAGAGCATGAACGGGGGAGGGGCAGAGAGAGAGGGAGACACAGAATCGGAAACAGCCTCCAGGCTCTGAGCCATCAGCCCAGAGCCCGACGCGGGGCTCGAACCCACAGACCGCGAGATCGTGACCTGGCTGAAGTCGGACGCTTAACCGACTGCGCCACCCAGGCGCCCCTATACTTGCATTTTTAAATTAAGTTTAATCTTTTTAAATGTTTGTTTATTTTGAGAGAGCAAGCAAGCGAGTGTGCGAGTGGAGGGAGTGGCACAGAGAAACGAGAGAAAATCGCAAGCAGGCTTCCCACTGTCAGCACAGAGCCCGATGCAGGGCTTGAACTCAAACCTTGAGATCATGACCTGAGCCAAAATCAAGAGTCGCGTGCTTAACCACCTGAGCCAGCCAGGTGCCCCTATAGTTGCATTTTTTTTTAGTGCATTTTTTTTGCACACATAATATTCTTTCCATTTGAAATCAGAATATTGCAGCATATGTTTAGTTTTTTGCAAAACAGACCTTTTTCTGAAGTGATCGTACCAGTTCATACTTCAGCTGACAATGCATGAGTGTTCTGGTCTGTCCTTATCCTTGTCAACACCTGGTGTTGTCAGCCTTTTAAATTGTAGCCGTCTATGTGGGTGTGGTGCGTTCTTTTTCATTGCTGCCTAGTATTTTCCATGCTGTGGGTGTTGACAATGTGTTAACGTCTCCCTATTGATGGGCATGTTTTTGTTTCCAGCTCTCGGCCCCTGTGAATATCTCTGCAGTAAGCATCCTTGCACATGTCTTTAAACACAGGTACTTTCCTTTCCATGGGATACATTCCCAGAACTGCAGTTGCTGAGTTAAATACCTGTGTTTCAGAGATGTTAGGAGTTTTCACCAGATTGTTTTTCCAAAAGGTGGTCATATGTCACCTTTCCAGGAGCACTGTGTGAGAGTCCCCTTCTCCACATACACACAACAGCGATCCATGTTATGGCTGTTTTCCACTGTTGCCAGTCTGATCAAAATAAAACAGTCCTTCGTTTGACTTTAATCTGCAATTTCTCTGCTTTTAGAACATCTTTTCATCTGGTCATTTCGATGTGTTCTGTAAGGTGACTATTCAGGTTTTCTACTGAAGTCTTGATCTTTTTTCCTAGAAATCTAGGTGACTTAGACGCATAATATAAGAACTAGGACTTTTTTCCAACAGCTACGTACTAAGTCTCTGATTGGAAAAAAATTGTTTTCATTATGGCTGTCACCTTAGACCAGGGAGAGGTGAGTTTGGGTAGTGGTAATAGTCACGGGGCATAATGTGAGAAAACACTTAGGTGGTAGTACCCGTGGCAGAAGTTGCAAAACTTGCAGAGTTGAGTTCCTTCTGCCAATGTGCCCAGGCAGAAGTTTCCAAAACTAGATTTCACGTGAAAATTTTGATCTGGCCTTCTTTTAAAGGTCAGACGCTGGCCATCTTGGGCCTCTGTCCCCTGCTGGCCACATCTGTCTGGAGATGGAGATTAGCAGTTACCCCCTCTGGACAGGGCATGCATTCTTGGGTTTGTTCGGCTCTCTTAGAGCCCTGTTTCCTCCCCAGCACTACCCTGAGAGCCGGCTGCATTTCAAGGCATCTCCACTGTTGTCTTCCTTTTTTTTTTTTTTTTTAATTTTTTTTTAATTAAAAAAAAATTTTTTTTTTAATTTTTTTTTTTTTCAATTTTTAAGAGAGAGAGAGAGTGAGCAGGGGAGGGACAGAGAGAGAGAGAGAGGGACACACGGAATCTGAAGCAGGCTTCAGGCCCTGAGCTGTCAGCACAGAGCCCGACGAGGGGCTCGAACTCATCTTGACCTGAGCCAGAGTCGGACGCTTTAACGACTGAGCCACCCAGGTGCCCCTCCACTGTTGTCTTCTTAAGTGGAGTTATGAGGGACGTGGGTCCTTAACACTGATGGCTCAAAAATGGTACTATACAGGTGCTCGGGTATCAAAGATGGCGGGGGAGCCTGGCTTCTGTTGGCATTTGAGTCTGTGCTCGATCTGTGGAACCTACGGAGCAAGGGGCCCTGGTGGATGACAGTAGTGACTCCTCCTGATTTCGGTCCCTTTATGACTGGACCTCCTGGCAGTGTTTGAGCCTGATGCCTGGTTTTGAGATTTCCTTCTGATTCTCCTCCCTCTCTCGGGGCTTCCTTCTCTGTTTTGTCTTCCTCCCTGGGTTGTCCTGGTCTCAGCTCTTCTCAGACTAGTCACACTCCCTAGGGAGATTCCAGACACTTCCATGGTTATAACTACCACCTGAGGACTCCAGAATATCAGGCTAGACTCAGGCTTGACTTTGGCCTGAGTTCTCAGTTTCCAACTCATGGAGCCAGCTGCCTCTGGACCACAGGAATCTCGAACTGAACATACCAAATACAAATGTCATGATCCTCCCTCCAGCCTCCTCCTCCTCCTCCTCCTCCTGCCTTTACCTCCTATCTCAGAAATGGTTCTGGAAGCCAAGCCTTTGATCTGAGTTTTGTCCTGGACTCCTCCCTCTTCCCAGCTTCCATTCCCCCTCCTGTCCGCCACCAGATTCTGCTAATTTTACATCCTAAGTATTATCAGATCTGGCCCCCTCTTCCGTCCTTTCCACCACCTCATTCAGGCCCTTGTCATCTTTTCATTGGACTGTTACAATGGCCTTTTTCTAACTGGTGTCCCTGCCTACAGTCTTGCCTCCAGCAAATCCATCCTCCAATCCTGATGCCAGAGTCATCTGAAATGCAAATATGATCTTGCCACTCCCCTGCTTAAAACCCACCAGCCTCGGGGCTTCTGTAACCACAGTGTAGCCTCTGCTGTGGGCTGAAAGTAAGTTGTTACTACTCCTACTACCACTGCTACTGTTAGTCCTACTATTACTACTAATACGAATACTAATAATAGTAGGTGGCATTTACTGAGCATTTTCGGTTATGTTCTCAAATGATTTATTACCTTTTTAAAACAAATCAGAGCTGATTCACAGTCTTCTGAATAGTATCACTCGCATTTGCTTGGGGTGAGGAGGGCGAGGGGCAGAGTGACAGGCAGGGGGCACCAGGGAATTGTCCAGACCATAAATGATCTCGTTACACGCCAGTGAGTGACCGTGCTGATCCAGCCTTAATAGTTAAATAGGGATTACCATGGTTCTTATGAGCTAGGATTTGCTTTCATTCCCTACGACGCATCGAGGGAGGGTGGTCAGCCGTCCAGATCTGGAGTATGTCACGTGTGGGGGTGTCCCCGGCTCCTGGGTGCCAGTAGAGGAAGACCGCTAGCCTTCAGGGTCAAGTCTGGGCTTCCTGGCCTGGCATGCAACACTGCGTGACCTGGTGCCTGTCCATCTCTGCTGCCTCCCATCACCCCTGTCCCACACTTCACTGTAGCACAACCAGACTGTGTGTGATACTAATCATAGCACACCTTACGGAGATCTCCTTATGTGCCAAGCACTGGGCTAAGTGGACACTGCAGTGCCCGTCTCCATGTAACCCTCATAACAACCCCCCCCCCCCACCGAGGTAAGTTTTCATTGCCCCCGTTTTGTAGGGGAGGAAAGTGAGGCTCCGAGAAGTGGAGACCCAGCTGGTGGCCGAGTGGGAGGTTGCCCTGCACCCCCAGCTCTTGTCCTTGCACGCCCCTCCACCTTGGCTTACCCTTTGGCTCCCTGTTGTGCCTGGTAGACACCGTTCACTCTCCAGGACTCCGTTCTGACAGCTGTCCTGGGACAGCCTGGCTCGGTGCCCCTCCTTGGCCCCAGGCTGCCCTGGAAACCTCCTTGGCCGCACCTCCGGCAGGACGCCAGGATTGACGCGTTCAGTCTGTGCCGGGCTCTTACCTCAGTGAACCCCCAGCTTCTAGCGCAGTGTGTGGCACATAACAGGTCTCTGTAAGTGTTGAGTTGACTAAACTGAATTCCAGGCACTGGACTTTGAGGTTATTGACCTTCTGACCAGTTTTCCCTGTCTTCACCTTCTCTAGGCACAAAACCAAGCTATTTGATCTCTGGAGAAGGATCCTTTCCCTTCCTGCTTGGGTTCCATCCACCTGCACCCTTTGACTTCGGGTGGAAACTGCTGTCTGATCAGCCACCTTGCCCACACACCCTGGACACCTGTGCTCTCTCTGACCCCTCTCTCCTTCCTCACCATCAGGCAGGACCCCAGATCCACCCCCTCTGAATCAACTTATTTGGCTTCCCCTTAACCTTAGCTCTTTCTGCCACGTCATTTGTATCTCTTTTTCTGTCCCAAATAGTTTCCCCCCCAAAAAAATCTTCGTTTCTTTCTCTCTTTTCCCTTAGTCCTCCAAATCACTAGCCCATGACTGGGCTGTTCTCCTCCGAAACACACAGTCCACAACTTGCTGTTTAAAACAGTCGTATTTTGTCTTGGGAAGTCCTATTGAATTCCCTTAAAACATTAACAATTCCTGTGACCCCACCCACCCACCCACCCACCCAGCCTGAGTCTCTGTCCCTGGGTCCTGTCCTGTTGCGCAGCAGGGCTGGTGTGTCCCACATAGAGCGACCCACAGACACCCTGCCCTCCTGCCTTCCCCGTTGAGCTGCCCTGCCTTCCCTCACTTCCCAGTCTCCTCTGCTTCCGGCAGCTTTGGGACCCCTGCCCCTGGCTTCTCCTCCATGCTGTATGGAATGAAGATTGCAAATCTGGCCTACGTCACCAAGACTCGGGTCAGGTTCTTCAGACTCGACCGCTGGGCCGACGTGTGGTTCCCAGAAAAAAGGAGAGTGAAGGTGGGGTCAGACATCAGCAAACACCACAAGTCACTGCTAGCCAAGATCTTTTACGACAGGTGTGTGTCTGTATGTGTGCATGCACGTGCATGTGAAAGAGGGTGCAAGGACACAGGGGTCAGGGTGTCGGGGAAGCCATCTGGCTGAGAGAAGAGGGGGTTGCCTCTGGTTGGGGTAAGGCCCCCTCCTTCAAGGAGTGGGGGAAGGGGTAGGGAAGGAGCTAGTTGGTCTGGGGAGAGGCGGTGGGGTTCCTGAGCTCCGCTGGCACTTCGCCAGCCTCCCCTGTCTAGGCCCTTCCTGTCCCAGCCCCCCCTTGACTCCCACTCTCCCCAGGGCTGAGTATCTTCACGGGAAACATGGGGTGGACGTGGAAGTCCAGGGGCCCCATGAAGCCCGAGACGGGCAGCTCCTTATCCGCCTGGATTTGAACCGCAAGGAGGTGCTGACCCTGAGGCTTCGGAATGGAGGAACCCAGCCTGTCACCCTCACTCATCTCTTCCCACTCTGCCGGACCCCCCAGTTTGCCTTCTACAATGGAGACCAGGAGCTGCCCTGCCCACTGGGCCCTGGTGAGCGGGTTTCCACGGGAAAGAGCCTTTAGTGGACGGGGGCTTGCCCTGGTAAGGGTTGCTGTGTCAGGGCTCCTGCCCCGGGGTGTGGCTGCTGGGGAAGTGTGCAGGCAGGGTGCTGGTGGGAAGGTCCCTCCCTGTCCTCTCTCACTCATCCGTCCTCCTGCAGGCGAGTGCTACGAGCTCCAGGTCCACTGCAAGACCAGCTTTGTGGGCTACTTCCCGGCCACGGTGCTCTGGGAGCTGCTGGGACCTGGGGAGCCAGGTTCGGAAGGAGCTGGCACTTTCTACATTGCCCGCTTCTTGGCTGCTGTTGCCCACAGTCCCCTGGCTGCACAGCTGAAGCCCACGACTCCCTTCAAGCGGACCCGGATCACTGGGAACCCTGTAGTGACCAGCCGGATAGAGGAAGGAGAGAGACCTGACCGGTAACTCCTTTCCTCTCCAACCCGGTCCAGTTTGGGGTGCCCCGCATGAGGGTGGGAGCCTTGGGGAAGAGCACAGAGCCAGAACCAGGGCCCCCTTTCCTAACTGAGTTCGTTACTCCTCTGGGCCTCAGAGATTTTTTTTCTGTTCGGGAAGGAAGTTGCAGGTGAGCCTGAAAAAATGTTAAACATTTTTGATTGTATGATAGATTGTCAGGCAGCCTGTGTAGACCTCTCTCTCTGTCTTTTTTACAGCTTTTTTTGAGATAATTCACATACCGTACTATTCAGGTTCTCAGTATATTCACAGATATGGGCAACCACCACCACGATCTGGTTAGAACACTTCATTACCCAAAAAGGAGCCCATACCCTTTTGCTCCTCATTCCCTCCCAGCCTTTTTTTTTTTAATGTTTGTTTGTATTTGAGGGACAGAGAGAGGGAGAGTGAATGCGTGAGCAGGGGAGGAGCAGAGAGACAGAGACAGAATCTGAAACAGGCTCCAGGCTCTGAGCTGTCAGCACAGAGCCGGACACAGAGCTCAAACTCACAGGCAGTGAGTTCATGACCTGGGCCAAAGTTGGACACTCAACCGACTGAGCCACCCAGGTGCCCCCTAGCCTTTTTTTTTTTTTTTTTAAAGTTTATTTATTTTGAAAGAGAGAATAAGAGTGTGTGCAAGCAGAGGAGGGGCAGAGAGAAAGGGAGAGAGAAAATCCCAAGCAGGCTCCATGCTGTCAGCACAAAGCCCAACTCGGGGCCCCATCTCACAAACCGTGAGATCGTGACCTGAGCCGAAATCAAGTCGGATGCTTAACCTACTGAGCCACCTGGACATCCCTCCCTCCCAGCCTTAAGCACCACTCTGCTTTCTGTCTCTATAGATTTCCCTATTCAGATATTTCATATGAAGAGAATTTTTTTAATGTTTATTTATTTTTGAGAGAGAGGGTGCGAGCAGGGGAGGGGCAGAGAGAGGACAGAGGATCCAAAGCAGGCTTTGCACTGATAGCAGAGAGCCTGATGTGGGACTCGATCCCACGAACTGTGAGATCATGACCTGAGCCGAAGTCCGACACTTAACCGACTGAGCCACCCAGGCGCCCCTCATATGAATAGAATCTTATATTCTGTGTGGCATGGCTAGGTGTTTATGAAATACTGAGCTAGAAAAGCGAATGATAGGCAATTGTGCTCTTTTTGTTAAAACTGTATGTATGTAATACAAATTGACAGAAACATGGAAGTTTAGCTATCAAAAAGTTATTGGTTATCCCCGGATGGGGAGAATGTTATGTATTTACCCACTTATTTTTCTCTAATGAGCATGTATTTTTTTATATCCATATTATTTACACATATGGGTGTTACATATGTGACTTTTGGAAGTTTCCATGAACAGTACTTTCCAGAAATGAGAATGGTCCAGCCTTGAGGTGAGCATCCTCATGGGGTAGTGAGTTCTGCCTCCTTGTACAAAATCTGCCGACCCCCTTCAGCAATAGTTTGTGGAAGGGCTTCGGGCATCTCCCAGGGAGGAGCCTTCTCCACCTCTCTGAAGGGGAGGGATCTCTGAGTTTGTGACCACTCTTCTTCCCTGGCTCCTGCAGCGCTAAGGGCTATGACCTGGAGCTGAGCATGGCGTTGGGGACATACTACCCACCCCCTCGCCTCCGGCAGCTGCTCCCCATCCTTCTTCAGGGGACAAGTATCTTCACTGCCCCAAAGGAGATTGCTGAGATCAAGTAAGAGACACCCTTCTGCCCCACCTCATGCTGCTTTCTGTGTCTCTCCACCCCCCTCCCCCGCCCCATCCCTCTGTCCTCAGCCTGCCATGCCCCCTCCCTTCGTTCCCGTACAGAGAACGCACCTCGTGCTGCGCACCGTTCAAGGTGAATTCTTCACATGAGGGCCTTGCTCATTGCAGTAGGGAGAAATGAGCATTTATCTTATAGTTTCATGTAGTGACGAGTGCTGTGAAGAACTCTACCAAAGCTAAACTTTCGGGGAAGGGGAAGGGGAAGGGTTGTGCTGTCTTGCAGAGGGCAGTTAGTGCTGCCCTCTTTGAGAAGGTGACGTTTGAGCAGACAATGACACATGAATGAGGTGAGGGTGTAAGCATAGGAGTTATCTTAGGGGGGAGAACGTTCCAGGCCCCAGAATCCATGGTATAAATGCCACGTCAGATCTGAGGTGGGGGCAGGGGCGTCGGAAGGAGGGAGAGCCAGGATTCCATTCTCTGAGGCCTCTGACCCCCCACCCACTTCTCTGCCCTTCTGGTCCTCACTGATTCCTGGTGCTTTCATAGTCCCAGAGCCGCGGATGGGAGAGGGTGGATGCTCCTGGGTGCGGGGGTTGCCTGACCCGTCCTGTCCCTGTCCCCTCCTGCCTGCCCAACCATCACTGCCAGGGCCCAGCTCGAGACAGCCCTGCAGTGGAGAAATTACGAGGTGAAGCTCCGGCTGCTGCTGCACCTGGAGGAGCTGCAGATGGAGCGTGACATCCGGCACTACGACTTGGAGTCGGTGCCCATGACCTGGGACCCCGTAGACCAGAACCCCAGACTGCTCACGCTGGAGGTCAGGGCTCGGATCCTGCATGGGGAGGGTGGGCTCGAGTCAGCCAGCCTGAGAGTAGAATGCTGTTCCTGCCCCCAGGGGGCTCAGTAGGAGCAGAGAGCCCAAAACAGGTGTCAGAGCAGGCTGATGGGGAGGACCTGGGTTTTAGTCTAGACGTTGCTACCACTAGTTGTGTGGCCTTGGGCAAGGCCCTGGCTCTCTCTGGGCCTTTGTTGCTTTATCTGAAAAGCACAGAGCTGGCCTAGATCCCTTTCCAGATGTCAGATGCTGAGTGTTGTACCCACAAGCCCAGAGTTCCTGCACGCAAGTGCTGAGGAGGGCAGCTGGTGAGAGAGAAAGGGGTGGGGGGCAATCAAGGAACGATTCCTGCAGGAACTGAGTTTTGAACAAGGATTCAAGGGCAGAGCGGGAACTGAGCTGGCCAAGAGGGCATACGGATGGGCTGAGAATTGTGTCCTGGAGAGTTTCCAGGACTGCTGGGCTCAGCTATCTCTGTGCAGCTCGGGCAGACTGTCTCCTTGCTCATCCCAACTTTTGCCCTGTCAGGCGGGAGAGGAAAGAAGCAAAGCTCCCTGGGTCTTGGGATAGAAGGACAATGTTCAATCCTTGTCCCTCACAGGTGGTCTGGAGACCTGGGGGTCCTCCAGTAGCCATCCCTGGGGACAGAAGCTTACTTGTGTCCACCCCCCGTAGGTTCCCGGAGTGACTGAGAGCCGCCCCTCAGTGCTACGGGGTGACCACCTGTTTGCACTTTTGTCCTCTGAGACACATCAGGAGGACCCCGTCACCTACAAGGGCTTTGTACACAAGGTGGAATTGGACCGTGTCAAGCTGAGCTTTTCCATGAGGTGGGTGTTGGGGGAACCATGAGCTGCTAGAAGGGTCTACAAATGTTTCTTAGGCCAGAGGAGCTGATTTGTTTCTCCCTGAGACCAGTGGGACCCCAGGGATTGAGCAGGAAGCTTTTCTTCAGGGGGACCCTGAGATGCCTCAGTAGCTTCTCCTGGAGGGATTGCATGGCTGTCTTGAAAAGAGAGTGGAGCCAGAGTAGATGCCCTCTTACTGGAGCTTTTCCTTCCTCCTCCCTTCCTAAAGCCTCCTGAGCCGCTTTGTGGATGGGCTGACCTTCAAGGTGAACTTCACCTTCAACCGCCAGCCCCTGCGGGTGCAACACCGTGCCCTGGAGCTGACAGGGCGCTGGCTGCTGTGGCCCATGCTCTTTCCTGTGGCCTCCCGTGGGGTCCCGCTACTGCCCTCAGATGTGAAGCTCAAGTGAGACTGGGCATAGGTGTAAGGGGGGCCACTTGGGGTGTGGGGTGTGGGCGCTGGAGTCAGGGAGGCCTCCGGGACACCGGGTGACGTCATGTTTCTGGTTCGTCTGCCAGGCTGTATGACCGCAGTCTGGAGTCAAACCCTGAGCAGCTGCAGGCCATGAAGAACATCGTTATGGGCACCACCCGTCCAGCCCCCTACATTATCTTTGGGCCTCCAGGCACTGGCAAGACTGTCACCCTGGTGGAAGCCATTAAGCAGGTGGGGCCTGAGCATAGACCTGGGGCCGGTGCTGACTCCCCCAGGGACCAAGCAGTGCCCAGATTCTGGGTGCCTCCAGCTTCCTGATCGTCCCTGGGCTGGCGTCAATGGTCTGTGTGGCATTCGAACATCGTTGTGCAGGGTGGGGTCCCGCGTGACTCTTGGAGTCACCAATCATGTTTCAGCCACCGTAGACTCTGAATGTTTACTGTGCCAGTTTTCCAGCAGTGAAGTGCTTACTTGGACTAGCAGAGGGTTGGGGGTGTCAAAAGTCGCCTTTTGTGTCCCTGCTTCCCTCAGGTCCGGGAGACAAATGCCACCCTGTGCCAACCTGAGTCACAACCGAGTCTCTCCCCCATCCCTCCCCCTGGAGCCAGAGAAGCTGCTTCCCACACTGTGCTTGTCCCCACCCCAGGTGGTGAAGCACTTGCCCAAAGCCCACATCCTGGCCTGCGCTCCGTCCAACTCAGGAGCTGACCTTCTCTGCCAGCGGCTCCGGGTCCACCTGCCCAGCTCCATCTACCGCCTCCTGGCCCCCAGCAGGGACATTCGCATGGTGCCCGAGGACATCAAGGTACCTGGAGAAGTGTGGAGAGCCAGGGGAGGGCAGGTGCTGGGCTGCTCGGGGTAGATGCTCAGGGCCAGGAAACTAGACCTGGATTCGGATACTCGCTGCGTGAGCTTGGATGGGTCAGAACCCCTGTTTGGTCGTCTGTTTGCCTGTGTGGGAAGTGAGAGAGGGAAAGAAAACTGCCTGGGGGGCCCAGAGCCAGAGTGAGGGTGAGGATGGACAGAGCCAGCTGATTTCCTCCTCTCTCTTCACACCCCACAGCCCTGCTGCAACTGGGATGCGAAGAAAGGGGATTATGTGTTTCCCGCCAAGAAGAAGCTGCAGGAGTATCGTGTCTTAATTACCACCCTCATCACGGCCAGCAGGTGGGAAGTGTGTGTCTCTTAATCATGTGTATAAGTAAGGAAGTAGCGGGCTGGAGAGATGGGGAAGAGTGGTGCCTGGCAGTGGGGTGAGGGGCCAGTGTGGGCTTTCAGGTTTGCTAGTTGGGTGCCCAGATATGACCCCTGCTTGGCCTGACGCCTCCCAGGTTGGTCTCAGCTCAGTTTCCCATCGATCACTTCACACACATCTTCATCGATGAGGCCGGCCACTCCATGGAGCCCGAGAGTCTGGTGGCCATAGCAGGTGAGGGGTTCAGGGTGGGCTGCGTGCGTGCCACCCTGCATGGGGTTGGGGGGTCCCACCGCTCACCTTTCTCCCACGGCACCCTGCCTCTCAGGGCTGATGGAAGTCAAGGAAACAGACAATCCAGGAGGGCAGCTGGTGCTGGCAGGAGACCCTAGGCAGCTGGGGCCCGTGCTGCGCTCCCCGCTGACCCAGAAGCATGGCCTGGGGTACTCCCTGCTGGAGCGGCTGCTGACCTACAATGCCCTGTACAAGAAGGGCTCCAATGGCTATAACCCCCAGTTCATAACCAAGCTGCTGCGCAACTACAGGTACTCCCGCACCTTCACCTCGCCTGCAATCTGTGCCTTCACCCACTCTGTGCAGCCCCCGCTGGAGGCTCCATCCTGCAGTCCTGTTGCTCAGAGGCTGTGTGATGCAGGAAGACTATGATCTGGAAGGTCGGTGATCTCCATTCCAGCCCCATCACCGCTACTCATTGGCTCTGACTTTGCAACTGACTTCGCTCTTGAGCATTTTGCTTATCTGTGTATCGGGGGATTGTCCATGGTTCCCAGACACTGGGATGTGTCTGGTGTGGGTCCCAGATGAAGGGTCGAGGCAGTCCAAGGAGAAATGAGAAAAATAGAGACGATACAGTTTTTCAAAAAGCTAATTGTTACTCAAACCAAAAAGTATACTTGCTTTACTCAATGAATTCATGTACCTAATGATGAATTCCTAAGTTCTTAGGAGTTCCTTAGATAAGTCCACTGGGAGTTCAATCTATTATTACTTCTGTTTTTAGATTTAACACATTATCTCATCAAATAATGGCAGTAGTAGGTGATGGTTTTTGTACCATCCTTCCTTGGCAAAATTGAAACTTGAGAACCTCCCCATTTCTTGCGTATTTGTTTTTGTGTTTTTTTTTTTCCTTTTAAATCTGCCTGGCCTACGGACCACATGCGCTCAGGAAGCACATTTGGTGCAGTGAACAGTGCCTAGCAGCACGCTGCAGATCAAGGAGTCCACCGTCCACTTGGGCGGGTGGCAAGAGGATGTGTGGACCCAGAGCAGGTGGATCGCGGGACCCCAAGGGCAGGGCAGAAGTAACCTGGCCCCTGGTCTTGCTCTTCCTTCCTCCTCTTGCCTCCCAGGTCTCACCCCACCATACTGGACATTCCCAACCGACTCTATTATGATGGGGAATTGCAGGCCTGTGCCGACGTCGTGGACCGAGAGCGCTTCTGCCGATGGGAGGGTCTGCCTCGACAGGTGAGGCTGAACCCGGCAGGGTCAGGCTGCCACCCCTGTACCCCACCTTCCCTCCTACCGAAGGTGCAAGGTAGTAGGAGCCTCTGAGTGGAAGCCACGGGCTTTCACCTTGGCCTGGGATCCCGCATTCCCTGGGTGGGTTTGGGGTGGGAGGGAAGGGAGGCCTGGCTGAAGGTTTCCCCCGACCCCGTATCCAGGGCTTTCCCATCATCTTTCACGGCGTAATGGGCAAGGACGAGCGTGAGGGTAACAGCCCATCATTCTTCAACCCTGAAGAGGCTGCCACAGTGACCTCCTACCTGAAGCTGCTCCTGGCCCCCTCCTCGAAGAAGGGCAAAGCCCGCCTGAGCCCCCGAAGCGTGGGCGTCATCTCTCCCTACCGGAAGCAGGTCAGGCCCTCAGTTCCTCTCGAGGGTGGGACACCCCCCCCACCACCACCGAAGGTACCCCCTTCATAGCCAGACCATTAGGTGGAGGTTCTAGAAGCTCAGGTCTCTGCTAGCCCTGTCAGACGAGCTCAGAGGTCAGCTGTCCCTCCCTCTCTGCCCCCCAGCTCCCCGGTCTCCTGCCTGGCTCCCTCTTACACTGGGGTGATGGCATGAGAGAAAGGCACCTGTCCTCATCTTCCAGGTGGAAAAAATCCGTTATTGCATCACCAAACTTGACAAGGAGCTTCGGGGACTGGATGACATCAAAGACTTAAAGGTGACACCACCGTTTCACATTTGCTCCCTGCCTTCGGTGCCCCTGCACTTCCCCTGCTTCCAGAGAGCTCCTCAGGCACTCCAGCCTGTGTTACTGCCCCGCCCTGCCTTCGCTGCCTAAGACCCAGTGGGGCTCCCCCCAGGCCTCACTCCTGCAGATCCTGGCTTGTCTATCTGGGGCGGGACCAGGAAACACCACACCGGATTCTTGATGGTTTTGATCAGGCTGGTTTGAGGCCTGTGCCCTACGGATAAAGTCCAAACTCCCTGCCTGCCTGACCTGTCATGTGATAGTGTCACAGCTCACCATTCCCACCCTCTGAGTCAGTCAGTGCTTTGACTCAGGTGGTGGTTCTCAACACTGGCTGCAGATAAGAATCACCTGGAAAGCTTCTAGCACCACCGGTGCCAGAGCCCCACCCGGCCAGTGAACACAGCTATCTGGGGGCAGAGCCAGGGCATCGGTATTTTTTATGGCTCCTCAGGTGATCTAACGTGCAGCCGCGGTTGAAAACCAGTGCTCTAAGATTTAAAGGCTTCTCCCTTGGAGATTCCAATTTAGGAAGTCTGGGTTGTATATCTTTAACAAGTGTTTAGTGACTGTCTTTAGGGAAGTTTGAGAACCACTGCTCGGAGTTCCTGTGTCCTTGCAAGCGCGTTTTCTTTGCTTAGAAGAATTTTAGCCCGCACCCCTTTAACTGGATCCACCCTTAAGCTTCCAGGGCATCCTCCCGTTCTCTCCTATCAGGACGCTCACTCCCTCCCCTGTGACAAATGCCCGGTGCTGGCATCGGCCTTGCCTTGGAGCTCGTTGGATCGGGAGCTCCATAAGGCAGGGTGTGTGTCTGCTTCCCGAGCCCCCGCTGCAGGCCCTGTGTCTTGCCCTCCAGGTGGGCTCCGTAGAAGAGTTCCAAGGCCAAGAGCGCAGCGTCATTCTCATCTCCACCGTGCGGAGCAGCCAGAGCTTTGTGCAGCTGGATCTGGACTTCAACCTGGGTTTCCTTAAGAACCCCAAGGTTTGAGACCTGGCGGGTGAAAGGAATGCTTCCTTCCTTAAGGCCCTTCCCTCCCGTGACCCTACCACTCCTTCCTTTCAGAGGTTCAACGTGGCTGTGACCCGGGCCAAGGCTTTGCTCATCGTGGTGGGCAACCCGCTGCTCCTGGGCCATGACCCTGACTGGAAAGTGTGAGCATTCCTACCCCATGATCCCTCTTGGTGGCCACAACCCCCATCCTGGGGCAGGTGTAGCTCTATTGAGCACCTTCTTGTGGCTCAATTAATTCACAGGTCTGTTCTTCCTCACAATTCCCCACTTAAATTACCCGACAGAGGATAAGCAACTCGCCCAAAGGCACAGGCCCATATGGTAGGACCAAGGCTTAGCCTCGAGCCTCTGCTGGCACTCCTCAGCCAGGCCTGTGCAGCTGTGTGTGTGTGTGTGAATGTCCCTGTACCCTACAGATTCCTGGAGTTCTGTAAAGAAAACGGGGGGTATACCGGGTGCCCCTTCCCTGCCAAACTGGATCTGCAGCAGGGACAGAACTTACTCCAAGGTCTGAGCAAGCTCAGGCCCTCTACCTCAGGTATGGCTGGGCCAGGCAGGGGACAGCGCTAGGGGATGAGGTAAGGAAGACAGGCTCACCTCTTTTCTTTCTAGGGCCCCAAAGTCACGACTACCTCCCCCAGGAACGGGAGGGAGAAGACGGCCTGTCCCTGCAGGTAGAGCCAGAGTGGAGGAATGAGCTCTGAAGACACAGCAGACAGCCTTCGCACACCAGCCAAGCCTTAACCGCCCACCTGACCCTGAACCAGAACCCAGCTTGAACCAGAGCCCAGCTGAGCTGCCCCTCCAGAAGGACAGGAAGGCTGGGGGAGAGAGTTTACAACCCAAGCCATTCACCCCCTCCCCTGCTGGGGAGAATGACACATCAAGCTGCTAACAATTGGGGGAAGGGGGAGGAAGAAAAACTGAAAACAAAATATTGTTCTATGCAAAAGCCTCCTTGTCTCCTCAGCCTGGCCCCTTCTGGCCTTGCCGCCTTCCCAAGCTCTCCAAAGCGACCCCAGAGGGGTGGGTGGGACCATCACACCCTGCCCAGGGCCCTACTCCTCCCAGCCAAAGAGGAACGCAGCCCCCCAGGTCCAGGGGAGGAAACCCAGTGGGAGGCCACAAGGAAGCCACCCACAGGCTTCTAAGTTTAGCCCCTGCTCCAGACCACTCCCCTCACCCGCCTCCGAGGCCCAGAGCCAGGCATGACCTCATCCTTTGCTCCAAGACTCCGCCCTGCCTGCCCGGGAGTCCTGCCTTTGCAGACCAGGGGCCAGCCTGGCAAGCAACTTGGGAGAGATGGGACTCTCGGCTCACAGCCAAGGCAGGGACCAGGAGAGAAAGACAGGAAGCCGCCACACACATGTTGGAGCCTGTGGCCTTTATTCGTGTCCCCCCACCAAGAAGAGCCAGAGTCTAGGCCCCAGTCCAAAGCAGAACCGTCAGGGGCCCGGGGCTCTGGGTTACACCCTCCAAGTCCCCTACCCCAGACACTCCCGTGAGCCAGAAGTATATAAAGTGCTGGTGTGTGATGATCTTATGGGGAAGGCTGAAGGGATCAAGAGCCCCACCCCTAGACCAAGGCAGCAGGAGGAGAAACTCTGCTCTTGGAAGGGCAGGGAATTGCCCTAGGTTCCAGAGTATAGGGAAGGAGGGCCAGGCCACCACCACCACCACCACCACCACGGGGTTGCTGGAGGGGGGCTGGCAAAATTCAGATGCAGTCCTGGGCTGGAAGGAACTGAAAAGGGAGCCTTCAGCAAGGAGCCCTAAGAAGATGGGGCCAGGAGGTGGGCAGCTCTGCAACCCTATGAAGGGAAGGGGGGGAACAGGGGAGGCCTTATGGGTCTCAGAGAATGGGACAACCCCTCCGGCGCTTATTCTTGCGAACCTGGAGGCCAGCCCGAGTGGCCATCTCAAATACCTCCCTCACCCCCTCCTTGGTCTTGGCTGAGCACTCGAGATAGCCAAAGGCACTGATCCGGTTTGCCATGTCCCGGCCCTCTTCAGATCGCACAGGCTCCTGGGAAGACAGAAGTCGAGAGGTTAAAGGAAGCTGGTGGCTAAGTGCACCTCTCCCCACTTTAGCCATGAGTGTAGTGACTAGGACAAATGCATCTTCCAGCCCTGGGCAGTTTCTGGGCCAGGACCCAAGACTCTTAATGTTTACATCAGATGTCTCCATCAGCCCTATATCCCATGGCACACCCGTCTCTGGCCTGAGCATCCAGCACCTCCTAACCAGTCTCCCGCCCGTTCTTGCTTTTTTCCAATAAGTGCCCTACGGCTGCCAAAATTTTTCTAACGCACAGACGTGACCATATCTGCCCCCCGGTTGAAAGTTTTGCCATAACTATCCTTGTAAGAGAGTCCATATTCTTTATCCTGGCCTCTGGCTAGCTAGAGAGCCACCTACCAGGTAAGCCAGCTCCCTCACTCTGGGCCTTCCGGCCATGCGGGCCCACCGGCATTGGAGTCAGCCCACACCTCAAGCAAAAGATCTATTGTAAGAAGCTGCCTCTGAAGACAGGCATGTTCCTCTTCTTAATAGCCCCAACCCCCAAAGAATGGAAGCAAATAAAACGCCAAGTGACCCTGGACAAGTCACTGCATTCTCTGACAATTTCATCAGGTATGGTAGCGGAGAGCAAGAGCCCTTCTGGTTCTTCCTCGCCAGGGAGTAGGAGGTGGGCCTCCACTGCCTCACTGGGAAGTCCACTGGAGAGAAGACCCTAAGGAGGTCGTCTGTCCCGGGGGCTCCAGGCCTGGCAGCCCCACCCACCTGCTTCATCTTGGCCAGCTCTCTCCTTGTATGCTCATCTTGCCTCAGGTCCTTCTTGTTCCCCACTAGGATGATGGGCACGTTGGGGCAGAAGTGCTTCACCTCCGGGGTCCACTTCTCAGGAATGTTTTCTGCACAGACATGTCCCGACAGGTGTTGGTGCCTCCACTTAGGCTAGAAAGCTCCCCCCAGGGTCCCCTTCTTTCCCCCCAGCAGTGTTAGAGGCTCTTCAGCACAACAGTCCCTTTCACAGCTCAAAGCCCCTCTGCCCCCACAGTACACCCTTGGAGCCCTCCCCAGGGCCAGAGTCACCACAGTGCAGGAGGCTGACAGGGCCCTGTCCCAAGCCCCCCCGGCCTCGGCCTCTGAAGGTGGCTGACAGGAGCTGAGGCGAGAGCTACCTCTGGTTGGCTGACTCCAAGGGGTTCTCAGTGCCTTTTCTCCGACGCCCTCACCCCCACCTCACCCAGGCTGTCGGGGCTGTCGATGGAGAAGCACATGAGGATGACGTCAGTGTCCGGGTAGGAGAGAGGCCGCAGGCGATCGTAGTCTTCCTGCCCGGCCGTGTCCCACAGAGCCAGCTCCACCTGATGCATAGGCCCAGTGAGTAGCTGGCCTGAGGGCCCCAGTTACACCCCTCCCCTGCCACCCAGAGGTCCTCTTCTGAAACCACTGGTCCTTGTGGCTCACTCAACATTTATTGAGCACTTGCTACATGCCAGGGACAGCGCTAATCACCATCACACAATGTAAATAAGGTGAGGTCTTAGGAATCCTGAGACATGGGTGCTTGATCTCTGTAGTTTATGAGCTCCCTCGTGAGCACCGCTATCTGATTTAAGTGACAAAAACCTTTGAAGGAGGCCTGACCACTATCCCCACTTTGCCGTCAAAGGAGCTTAAGCTCAGAGGCAAAAGGACTGGGCCTGGGTTATAGAGCCAGGGTGTAGAGAAGAAGGAGGTGTATCTAGATTTCCTAAAACTAAAGTTTCACTTAAACTTGTACTGGCTCCAGCAGGGAGAGTGGAGCAGGGACATGGGTGGTGAGGCAGGACATCCAAGGTCCAAAGGGAGGGGGCGGGGTTCCCAGGGGGAGACGGGGAAGGTTCTTGGCCTTCACCTGCTTGCCGTCCACCTCTATGTCTGCGATGTAGTTCTCAAAGACAGTGGGGACGTAGACCTCTGGGAACTGGTCCTTGCTGAAGACGATGAGGAGGCAGGTCTTCCCACAGGCCCCATCTCCGACAATCACCAGCTTCTTTCTGATTGCAGCCATGGCTGGGGCTGGCAGGGAAGAGGCAGTGAGAATGTAGGGAAAAGCCAATATATCCAAAAACACTTCTCTGGGGCCCCCCAAGACCTGGAAACCAAGGCTTCCAGCAGAGAGGGAAGGGAGGGATAGGGGCTTGCCCAGGCACGTTCTTGCCAAGAACCAATCGTTCAGTCAACTGAGCTTGAAATTCCTAATCTGAGGGTCAGGGACAGGTCTCCCTAGACGGATTAGAATACAGAAGTGGGAGGTGGAAGAATCAGGGAGCCAGAAAACAGGAGTTCTGATCTAATCCACCAACTGTAGGACCCTAGACACTTAAGAGGGGGGATCAGGGACGTGTCTGGAAGGGCCAGCTTTTATCTGCTATACATATCAGGGCTTCAAGTCAGACTTTGTTACCAGGATTCTGATACTTCTAAAGTTTAATAATCGCTAGGGTCCAATCAAGAACACATTGTCCCTCACTCAGGACAAGTCCTGCCTGCCCAGTCACAAATGAGGCATCCTCTCCAAGACCACAGGCTAGTAGAACCAGCTACGAGGTGGCAGGTGGATAAGGGAAACTATGCTGAGCATTTCCACAAAAATCATCTCCTTCAGTTCCCAGAAGCCTGCAAGATCGATGGTGTGCTTCCCATTTTGCCAAACTAGGAAACAGGCTCTGTGAGGTTATAATGTGTGTTCAGAGCTGTGGCAGGGATGGCACTCAAAGCAGGGCTGTGTGACTCGAGACTCTTAGAGCCTTTTCTACGTATCACTCCAGAGATGGGAAAGAGAGCAGAGAGAAGGAAACCCAGAGGGCAGTGGCAGCGGCCAACCGGCTTCCCTGGCCCACCCCATCCCAGTCCCTAAAGCCAGCCCCGAGTCACACAAAGAAGGCTCAGTCCCGGCAGTGCCCACAGCCCACATTCGGGCAGTCTGCCTTCCTCCCCCCTTCCTTCTGGGCCTGGCAGCCAACACTGGGTCACTCAGCCCCAGGCAGGGGACAATGACCACACTGTAGGGAGCCACACATCCACCACAGCAGAGTGACTGAGAATAATCCACTAGGGAATCACCTCCACCCACCCCGCGGACCAGCCCCTTCCTCTCCTCTGTCCAGCTCACCCCAAGGCCCTGCCCACCCCTCCCTGTGACTCAGGGCGAGGAGTCAGCTTCCCGAGGTTTCCATATGTCCCCGGCCCCTAACACACAAGAGCAAGCATCTGCACAGTTCATCACACCTACCCAGCCTCCCTGCCCCTGAGCTGAGCCTCACTTCCTCCCTCCCTGGGGAGAGGAGCTGACCTCCAGCCGGCTGAGGTTCCCAGGCCTCCAGCCTCGGAGGAAGAGGGGGCGGGCTCTGAGAGCTGAGAGGCGGTCGAGGCTGTAGGGAAGGGGGAGGGGGCTAGAGCCTGAGCTGGGAGGAGCTCCCAAAAAAAGAGCTGAACAAGGACCAGTCCCAGCACCAGCCAGGCAAGGAGTAGTTAAGAGAGAAGGGGATGGTAACCTGATCTCTGCCCCAGACCTGGCTTTTTCTCTCAGTCCCACATCCTGTCAAACTGGGCTGAACTCTTGTACTCCCCACATACCACCACCTCACAGCCTGGCTTTGGTCTGCCTTTTAGGAAAGCGAATTCTCCAAGCCCAAAGCTAGTTCTCTTCAACAGTAGGATCCTGGGTGGCCTCCCGCTCCTACACACACACACACACACACACACACACACACACACGTACAAAACTGGGATGAGAGGAAGTGGATATGAGTCAGAGAGAATTTATAGGAGTTCAGAGGATACAGCCACACACTCCCCACCACAAAAGGGGCTCTCTCTCTGATACCCCAAGACAGGCAAGAAGGCATTCACCCTGCCAGCCGATCTCCTCCAAAACTGGAAACCACCTTCAAAAAGGGGGTTCCCCGGAAATTCTGCCCAGGTGATCAACTCCCCCCACCCACTCCCACTGGTTCCATTGGTCCAGCTGGGTGAAAAACAAAAAAACAAAAAACAGGCTGGGGTAGCCCCGCCTGGGATGGGCAGTGTTGATGAAAGACAGTCACCACCAGGGTGAGTACCAGTTGTTTAGGTGTGAGGATGCCACTACCTGCCTGCAGCAGGACAGTTTAGATGACACCCCGTGGTGGGAGCCACAGGCCAGAACTCAGGGGCAAGGGCATGCATTAAGTACTCTGAAGCCCCCAGCTCAATTGGAAGACTTTCCCTTCAGGCTCTCAGTTGGGCAAGAAGGGCAGCTGGCCTAGGCCAAGCCAGGACACCAGGCCCAAGGCCAGCATGGCAAGGACAACAGCTCCCTATTAGAGGCAGCCCCAGAAGAACTGCCCCACTGACCCTAAGATGGGCAACCAAACACCACACAGAGGCTGGAATGGAGCCTGAAGCTCCTGGAGCCTTCCCTGAGACCAGACATCCCGCCCTCTCCTCAATCATTCTCTAGACTTCCAGATGAACCAGAGGTAGGCTGTACAAAGCGGATCAGCCCTAAGGTCTAGGAAAGGAATCAGATACCACCTCAACTTTAAAACCAGAAGTGAGAACAGGACGCAGCCTTGCATCCTCCCAGCCCAAAGCCCCAGGATAATCCTGGGTTGGGGAGTGTAAGGGAGGGGTCTGGAAGGGAGGAGATTCTTACTTACACAAAAAGGACCTGGATGCTTCCCAATCTCCCCTACCTCCCGCCCCAGGCACACTCCAGGAAGCTTCTGGGGAGGTGTCCAGACCTCTCCGAGCAGTGGCAGCCCCCACTGGCCACACCACGCCCCTATTCCCGCCATTCCACCGGCCTGGCCTGGGGGAATTCCCACCTCCACCCGGATTTGTGCCCGGACCCACACCCCACCCCAGGTCCACATCGGGCCGCCCAGCTTGGGAGCTACAGCGTCTGGAATTGGGCTCCCTCGCGGAGACCCAAGTTGCCTCCTGGCTTCTCGCCCGGCGGGGCAGGTTCCGGGAAGCCGGGAGGGGAAAGGCAGGGACCCAGGCTCGGACACAGGAGCCGAGAGGCCCTGCGGGGCAGTTCCCGGAGCAGGGGGGGTGGGGAGGAGCCCTCGCTGCAGCCCAGGGAGGGGCCGAGAGGGCCCGACCCCCGCACAGCCCAGACGCCGCGTCCCGAGGGAAGGAGGGCGGCCCGCGCTCTGTCCAAAGCCCCCTCCCCGGCCGGCGCCCGGAGCTCCGGCCCAGAGGAGGAGAGCGAAAGTGCTCTCCCGGGGTCGAGTTCCTGGGACGCCCCGCCACCCTAGCCCCCGGCCCGGGTACCTTCCGCTCCGCTGCCTCCAGCTGCGCGGCCAATGCGGGAGGCTGAGACTGACCCGGGGGGCCCCGCCCCGCCCTCCTTCAGCGCAGCGGCGGGGAGGGGCGGACCCGGCTGGAGGAGGGACCGGCCGGGGGCGGCCCTTGGCTCCGCCCGCCCACCGCCCAGCCGGGGGCCACAGCTGCTGGCCCCCGCCGCTGGCCGGGGGTCGAGGGTTGGGATGCCGGGCGGGTTGGGGAGTGGGCGGCGGGTGGGCCCCCTCGAGGACTCAGTCTCTGCTCCGCCTTCCAGCTCCCAGGGGTGGACCGGCGTCGGGAAAGTTGCGAGGCACTCGGGGTGGGGTCGGAAAGGGCCGCTGCTGCCCTCCCGTGGCCAACCGGCCACCGGCGCCTACACGCCCCGGGACCTCGCGGGAGGGGGGCTGCGGAAGACGCCCGCCCTCCTCTCGTAAAATCCTGCGGAGTAAGTACCGCTCAACATCACGCCCCAACCTTGAGGACCTTTCACATCCTTTGAGACCCAGGTCACCTTTCCACTTCACAATGCCCGTCCTTCCCCCAGCCTGGAGTTTCCATGAGTCCAATTACTGTGGACCCCTCAAAGGGCGCTCCTTGAAACCTTTTCTGATCCCCAGCTGGGAAGTCAGCTTCCATCCCCATTGGATTATTTCGGTGCCGCTAGGGACACTGCCCCGGTCCATTATGTCGCCTTGGGTATTTACCTGCACGGGTATCTCTTTTCCTGTTGAAGTGGCTGAGAAGGTTGGAAGGTGAGGAAGCCTACCAATATTTCATTAGCTTGTGACCTATACGCTATATAGCTCGGCCCTTTTAATACTCATCATGGATCTTTGGGTTAAGTATACCCATCTCCGTTTGCCTGTAAGGATATTGAGGCTCAGAGAAGTGGCTTGTCCAAATTTTTGCTATTAGTATGTACCTGAGAATTCAGACAGGCCTGTGTGGCTCCAGAGTTGGTGCTCTCTCCCTGCTGTCCTTTATGCTCTCCCCACCCCCCATCCCTCACCACTGCCTAGCACACTGCCTGGCACACAACAGGTTTTCAAGACATAATCGCTGAATGAATGAATGTCAGCAGTCACGCAGATTTTAAAGATCTGAAGTGCAACCCACACATTTGATAAATGAGTAAACTGAGGTCCAGAGAAGTTTGGTCCCCAGACCTCTTAACTGGCTCAGTAAACATGCTGCGTGTGAGTGGAGACCTATGTGCTCAGTTCAAATTGATTTCTGTCTTCAAAGAACTTATAGTCTAAATTTGGAATACAAACAACTTAAAGATAGCAAGTTATTGAGCCCTTATTACATGCACCTGGGTCTACATACACACGTGGACTACTTTAGTCTTACAACAATTCTAGAAGGTAGCACTGCTATCTCTGTTTTGCTGAGAAGCAAACTGAGGCTCAGAGAGGTTGCAGAGCTCGTGGTAGGTCTGGCACCAGAACCCAAACAGCTGGACTCTAGAGCCTCTGCCCTTAACTGCTACTCCATACCCACTACTTTTTTTTTTTTTTGATGTATATTTATTTATTTTGAGAGAGAGAAAGAGTGGGGAAGGAGCAGAGAGAGAGAGAGAGAAAGAGAATCCCAAGCAGGGTCCTCACTGTCAGCACAGAGCCCCACGTGGGGCTCGATCTCATGAACCATGAGATCATGACCTGAGCCAAAATCAAGAGTAGGTCGCTTAACCAACTGAGCCACCCAGGCACCCCATACCCACTCCTAGTGTAGACAGTTACATTACAGCCGGCAGTGGCTGTAGTGGGGGCATGCATGGGCTGTGGGATACCTAGCCCCAAAGGACAGGTGAAGTGTTCCAGATAAGGTGATGTGTAGACGTTAAATGAGTTGGAGCCACAACAGGCCCAAAGAATTATGGAACCCCCAAGAGGGTGGGGGCGGGGCTGAAAGATGGTGCTGGAGAAGGAAGCAGTGGCTAGGTTATGAATGTCCTTGTATGCCATACTCAAGAGTTGAGTGTTGATTTTGGTCTAGGTGCACTAGGAAGCCACCGAAATGTTCTCTCAAGGGAATAGCCAATCAGATTCACACTGTGGAAAGGTCACATTGGGGCATACAGGGGCGTGGAGTTAGGAGGCTAATGTAGTAGTAACAGTAGGGGTGGGGACAAATACGAAATATATTTTGTAACATATAATCAACAGTATGTAGTGATTGATTCACTTGCTGAGTAAAGACAGACGCCAAAGGTGACCAACTCCAAGATTTCTAACTTGAGCCGATGAGCTGGTGCCCACTGGCATGGTGAACCAGAAGGCACGCGTTTGTAGGGAAATGGTGGATTCTGACATACGTTGAGTTGAAGTGCCTGTGGGATGTCGAGGAGATGTTCAGGAGACAAGCTATGTGAACATCAAGTTCAGGAAAGACCTGGGCTGGAAATACTGACTTGGAAAATGCCAGCAGGTGGATGAAGCCGTGGACATGGATGAGAGCATGTGGAGTGGGAAGAGCAGAGGGTGGAAGAAGGAGCCTGGGAGCACTACATATTTAGGACGGCTTTGGGGGTTCTTTCCACCACCTGAAAGGGCCTTTCAGTTTCTAATCAAAGTAAATAAAGACACACGTTTTATCCATGTGGTTTATTTGCCATTAGCTATAATTCTGGATCTAACTGACACCCCTTCTTCAGTTAAGTTGGCACTAAAGAAGGTCAGGGAGACAACTTCTGATTTGGGTTGGCAGAGGGTAAGCATGGAGAGGCTAGGATGGTGGGGGCAGGGTCAGGGCTGAGCCCCTCAGGAGTAACTGCCTGGCCCTCCCAGGGGGATGACGAAGACCGAGATGTCATCCCCGGAACCCAGCTTGTTGTTGGGGAGACGCCAGCCACGGTCCCGGGGGGTGCCCCGGGCCCCCAGGACCAGAGCTTGGGCCAGAGCCGTGTACCTGCCAGGAGCACACGTGCACATTCATGTACCAACATGTAAATGGGAAGATCGATACACAGGCCCTCATGTGGGTCCCCAAGCATTGCTTCCCTTTGCCCCTACCTTCCCCACTGTCATCCCCCCACTGCCCTACAACTCCTACCTGCTGGGGTCATTGGGCTCATAGGCCGACAGCACCCTGTCCACAGTGGCAGCTACCTCACAGTCACTGGTGACATCCCACAGCCCATCTGTTCCCAGGACTAGCACATCATCCGGGCAGTGTTCATACTGTGTCAGGTCATACACTCGTACCTGGTGGGAGAAGAGAGTGAAGAAGGAGCTTGGGGACAAAAGGACCCTGGTAAGAAGCCAGCCTGAGGCCCCCAGAGGAGGGAAGGAATGGTTGAGGTAGCCCCCATTCGGCTCACCTCAGGGAAGCAGGAGAGGAAGGGCTTGATGGGCAGAGTGGAGCTGCAGACCTTGAGGTTGTGGTCTCCCAAGCCCCGGGTCACCCCAATGGTGGCCATCACTCGAGCCTAAAGGGAATGAGTGTGGGTGCTGCCACAGCACTCTCCCAGGCTCCAAAGCTGTGGGCCCTCCCACCCCTACCCTCAGGTAGAACCTCCACCTCCCTAGGCAAGTTGTGGTGGGTCCTCCTGCCCTCTCCCACCTCTACCGTGGAGTTTACCTTTTTGCCCTCCCCACAGACCAGAGGAAACCTGAGATCCTCCAGCTCGATCTTTTTGTAGGCCCTGGGGAGGGGGGAGTACAGGAGGCATCACCCAGGCATCAAAGCCCCCCCTCCCCTAGGAGCCATGCCCCTCACACAAACCCCTAAGAAGGACCACATCCCCCCAACCCCCAGCCTGGCCCAGCCTCCAGCTTCCACCTTGCTGCTGGTGAGGGACTGGTTGTGTTGCCATGGGAACGTGCCCCAGCTCTGAGGGAAGTGTTACCAGCCGGTCATGTTCTGGTCCCGGTACAGCATCCTCTGCCCCAGCTCCTTGGGCTGAATTCTGCGGGGGAACTCAAGGTGGGTGAATTCACCACCTAGCAGCTCTGGTTTCAGGAAGCCCTGAGGTTGGGAGTGGCCGGACAAGAGCAGAGGCCAGGGAGCATTAGGCTTACAGCACACCCTGGTGTATAGATGTTAATTACAGTAGGGCCTTAAATGGAGTTTACCATGTACCACGCGCTGTTCTAATACTAATGTATAGGAGCATATTTTAACCCTCACAACAACCCTTAAGGCAGGAACTAGTGTTGCAAGGGAACCGTCTGATGATCAGTTAGCAAAGTACTCGAACTGGGATTCAAACCCAGGCAGTCCAGCTCCAGAGTTAGGACTTTAAAGCACTAAGCCACACTGCCTCTCATGGGCCTTTGCTATTTCCTTTCCCCACTTCTGACTCCACTTCCTTCCTCAGCTGGGGCCACAGTGGGAGCACTGGAGTAACCCACGTTCCTTCCTCCTACATGTTCCACCAGGTCAGCCGTAGTCTGCAGAATAGCCTTCCCAGTGAGCAGGTGAGGAGCTGTCTGTGCAGTAGGGATGGGGACATAGGCTACAGAGAGCCACAGAGTCCACAAAGAATGGGAGTAGAGCGTTTAGTTCCTACTTACAAGCAGCTGAAGACGCTGGCGCTCAGTCTCCGGGGTGAACTCCCGGGACATTGGAATGATTTCACCATTCCGGACAATGATGGCTCTGCCCAGAGAAAGAAAAGGTTTGGGCTTGGCTCTCCTCAGCCCCCTTGTGGAGAATTCCAGAAAGACCAGGCTTTCCCCATAATGACCCTTAGGGTTCCTCACCCAGACCCCCATCTTTCCTCCCCTTGTGGCTATTTCCGGTCCTTCCTTATGTCTGTAACTGCTCCTGACCCCATCCCTCCCTCCAGTTTTTGATTTTTAAAACCCACCACCTCACTGTCTTCTATGCCCCCATCCCAGAGAGTGGGACCCCCTGTAGGCATTTTCAACCCCCCCACCATACCTGCTGTCACCTGCATTGGCCACATACACCTTGCCTAGCAAGTAGACTACAACCAGTGCACAGCAGCCCCCCTCCACTTGGTGGCCGTGCCGCTCCCGGGCCATCTGCTCATCCTGCCACGTGAAGGAGGGTCAAAGGGGTGAATGAAGAAGAGGTTCCAGGCACACAACCACCGCCCCATCTGCAGAAATAAACTGGCCCAGCCAAGCCACACTGGAGGGGAGGAGGGAAGACATGGGTATAGCTAACTACTCCTTCCCTCCCTACTGAACCAAGCTCTGCTCAGGCCCTCAAAGGTGTTGTGGGTTCTCAGGGTCACCCACTTAGGCCACTTGATCCCCATCCAGAGTTGACCAGAGTGACTGCCTAGCAGGATCTTGCCAGGACCACCCACTCACCATAAACTGGAAGGCATTCTCAATCGCCCCCACTACCAGGCTCTCATGGGTCACTTCCTTCTGCGAAGACCAGCAGGACTGAGGACCAACCAAGTGAGAAGGATCAGAGGAACCTGCGGCCCCTGGGGTAGACGGGAGGCAGAGGGGAGGTGGCGAGGGGTCCTGGAGTATCTCTACCAGGTCTTTTAGCTGCTCCCGGATGTGGCAATGAAGGAGCCTGGAGGCCATTTCGGCAGCTCCGCCCCCTGCATGCCCATCAAACAGGCCCCAGTAGTAGAAGCACAGTCCCTGGTGGAGGAAAAGTTGGAGGTGAGGGAGAGGGAGAGGGAGAGGGAGAGAGAGAGAGAGAGAGAGAGTGTGTGTGTGTGTGTGGTATGTGTGTGTGTGTGTGTGTGTGTGTGTGGCTTGTATTATGTAAGACTCTGGGGCATCCATATAAACATCCGAGAGGAGGTCAGAGTTTGGCATTAAAGGCAAATTAAATTTGTTCACTCATTTACCAAGGGCCTATTATGTGTCAGAAAGAAAAGCATCAAAAAAGCCAAACTCCAAGGATAAAATATGCAAAAATAAATATTGGTAATTAATTAATTACCATCCATAAATACAGTAGTACCTATATTCTAAGTGGAAAACTGAACATTTATACTGACATTCTAACTGTTCAAATGCCACATAAAGGTTCTGTGTCAGAGGTAGAAAGCTAGTGAGTTAGGAGTTAGGTCTTCCACATGTCTCGGATTTAAAACCAGATGCCTAGAATCCCCCGGAAGAGATGTGACCAGGTTTCTGGAGTCTAGGGGCTAGGGTGGGGGCTTACCTGGCCTCGGCTAGGCTCCCTAGGTACCCCTGAAACACTCCTCCGACCTTCCACATACACCACTTCACAGCAAGCCTGGTCCTCATTGTGCCGGCTTTTGCCAGCATTGATGACCCTGCCAGGCCAGAGTGACCACATCAGGTTGGACACCAGACCAGGTCCTGGAATAACCCCCACCTTAGACACACACACCCTCTCTAGCCTGCTGGCCAAACTGAGAAAGGTCACAGCCACCTGGGATCCAGGCCAGAAAGAGGAGGGGAAGGGAGGCAGGGCAAGGCACGAGGAGTACTGTCTGGGTGTCAGGCCCCACCACCTCACAGAAAAGCCAGCAGCAGCACCTGCCTGCCTCAGTTCCCCCATCCCCTGCAAAGGGGGCACCCCTGTGGGCTGCTGGGGAAAGGGTTGGACAGGGGCGGCAGGAGGTCTTACTATCCTGCTTGCCAAGACCCTACATCCCGCCCTGAAGCCTAGTCAACTTTTCTAGTGCCTGGTCCACAGCACCCACCCTCATGGGCACACCCACCTTTATCTTAAAATCTTCCAGTGAAAGTTTCTGCTGCTTTGGCAGTGAGGCAGTGCTCCAGCCCAGATAGGGAAAGAGGAATTGAAATAGGGTAGGGGTGGAAGCCCACCTGGACTGCGCAGAAGCCACATAAGCCACCAACTCTTCTCAGATAGAAAGCTAAAGGAGCTGGCGGTGGGGCCACGGGTCTACCAGCCACCACCCTCAGCGACCTCAGCGCCCCCGTCTCCCTCAAAGCTCTGCTTTCCCAGTAGATGCATTAAAAATACACCCGGCCTGGGAGCAAGCCGGCTGCTCCCGCCACTCCGACCGGGGGTCCGCGACTTTGTCTGGCCAGCGCAATGCCCCCCCGCCAAGGGGCGTTCAAAGGGGACCCTCCTGCTTCCCGGGCGGCCCCCTCCCCCGCCCCTGGGGAAGCCGGAGGCCGCCTGGTGTCGCGGGCTATTTCTGGGTGTGGAGGGGGAGGGGAACGGTAAGAGGGACAGGGAACTGGGGCGCCGGGGTCGGGAAGCCCGGGAGCGAATCTTTCTGGCTGCCATCTCCTCTATGAAAAGCGCCCCCAGCCTCCTTGAAGCCCCGCCTCTCCTAGCCATTAAACTGCCGGGCCCCAACAGAGAACTGGCCAACTCATCCTTCACGGGGCCCTCCGCTCTCCGGGCTCTGGAAGGGAACAAGGTCCTGAGGCGGCGCGGGTGAGGGAAGTCAACGAGCTGGAAGATCCTGAGGAAGACTGCACCGACTTGAGAAGCGGCTGGGAGGGGGTGCAGCCCGAAGCCCAGAGGATAGCAAAGGTCCTGGGCGAAGGGAGCTCCCAGCGCCGAGCGCCGTCAGGGGCACGCATCCCAGCGCCGGGGATGCCCAGCTGGGGAAGGGTCTAAGTAAGGGCTGGGGGTCCCATCCTGGCTAGGGTGTTCCCGGGGACGCTCACTCGGCGTAGCCCGTGCTCCAGGGCAGGCGACGGCCGGTGTCCGGGGGGCTTTGCACAGCCCGGCCAGCGTGGTCGTCAGCGCGTCGCAGCCCCCCTGGGCTCAGCTGCAGAAAGGTCGGTCGGGAGAAGCTCGCTCGAGCCTCTACTGTCTTCGCGGGCGCCGAGCTCCCGCTCCCAGCCCTCGCCGGAGGGCTCCTGGGCGCTTCTGGAGGGACGGCAGGCTGCGCGGAGGGCGCGTTGGACAGGTCTGGGGACTTGGGGCGCGGAGGCGGGGCGCCCCCGGAGCTCACCAGGTGCGCCACGGCCGAGCGCACCCGGTTTAGCATGCTGCCTCCCTGCCCCGCCCTCGGCGTGGCCCCGCCCCGAGTCAGGCCCCGCCCCCCTAGGGCGCGCGGTGGGCGGTGCTCGCTCCTGCGGGCTCTCCACGGCCATTGGCTCCGCGAGGGCAGGGCGGGTCCCGGGAAAACTTCCTCCTGCTCTGGGCCGCCCCCGCACCTCCCAGCTGGTTCGCGGCTTCTTCCCGCCTAGTTCCGGCTACGCTCCGCCTCAGTTCCTTTGGGGAAGAAGGGTCTGCTGTTGTGGGAAGGGGACGGAAGGAAGGACACCCTCCAGATTAGACATCAGCTAGAACTTCCCCATTGTGACGGGGTGGGTGGTGTCTCCTCGCCTTCCGTTCCTAGCAGCTAGCCCGGAGGATAATGGAGCTGATGACCTCAGAGCGAAACCAACAGCTTCGGCGACCGCTGGGTGTGAGGCACCTGGTGTGACAACACCTCTGGCTGAGGCTGCTGGAGTGAGAGTGAAGGCGAGCCAGCTGGTGCGGGGTGTGCTGTGGGGGTGTGAACGAGGCGGGCTGGAGTCGACCATCCTGAATTAGGGAGCTGGGAGTAACTTCCTGGGCTCCTGAGAGGGCCCTGCTCCCCATGACCTCTAGATCTGGGAGAGCGGTTACCACTCCGACTTCACTTTCTTTCTCAGGATCCAATTCCCTGTTCCCCCCCTTCCCCCAGCCCCATTTAGACCTCCCCTGATCACATCAGGGCTAGAGGAATATTTAGTGAGGATAACGACAGTAACTGCTATTTATGGCGGACTTTCTATATAGTAGGCCCGCTACAAAGCACTTTCTATATAGTAGGCCATCTATACTGCACAGTAACACTTCAAGGTAGATTTTATTACGTTCTTTTTACCGATGACGCACCTGTCATTTTACAGAACTTGCCTCAAGAGGTCACACAGTCAGTGAGAGACTCACACCCGTGCCAGTCCCCAGACGCCCAAACTCGATTCCGTCTGATGAACCAAGCTAATTTGTCGGGATGGTGGAGGAAGGGTTGAGGAGGTGAATGGCAAAGAGTGGGGCTTCTTCCTCTTCCACCTTCAACTCAAGACAGAGGCCGAACCTGCAGGCCGAACAAGTTCTGTACGTACCGCCAGGGGGAGACAGAGGCCAGGCTAAGCACCTATCTGAAAGGAAAAGGTGGCACTAACTTGATGTTCAAAGAGCCCTGTTCCCAAACCTGGTTTCAGGGAATTAATCAGTAGACCTCCAGAGAACCTCCTACCCCATGCACTGTCCAAATGAGGACAAGGCCCTTGTGGCCCTAATGCAAGACAGAAGTAGCCCTCAGGAATCACTGGCACCAAGTCTGTGGTTGGGATGCCATCTCTGTGCTCTGTGGGTGGAATGCTTCCTGAACGTAAGTCTCTCTTTTCCTGAGCTGAAGTGTGCCCCCAGAAGGGGTGGCTTTCCTGGCAGCTTCCAAATAAAAATCTCATAATGATCATTCAGGTCTTTATATTTGCTGTAATTATACCTGCACTCTGGGCAGAGAGCCAGAAAAATAGAAGTCACAAAGAAAAGAAAAATCAGACCCAAAGGCACATAGAGTGGCAAACGCAAAGGGGGGGGGGGGTAAACAGCATGGTGCTGCTATGGGTATTTCCCTCCTGTTTGAGAAAAACAGGAACCAGCTGTCAGATAAATGGCATAAACAACAGCACAAGCAAAGACTGATGGAAAAATATAACATCCTGTCTATTTTTATTATTCAGTGTTTCTGGGGCAGTTTGCTTACCACTTCTCTGTGTCACCCTGCTCCCTAATCCCTGCTCTTCACAGCACCCGTCATGGTGTGGCTGCAAATAGGCCACAGAGCCAGGACAGAGAGACCCCTAGCTCTAGCACCAGATGGTCATCAGGGATGTCAGCAGCACTCTTGGGCTCCAGAGCAGCACCCCCACCCCCCGACTAAATCCTAAGGCTCTCCTGTCTCTGAACATCTTACCTCTGATCCCTGGCATCATCACACCTCCTCCCTCCTCAGACTGCCCCAGAACCTGGTAAGAAGGTCATCACTTCTACTCATCCCTGAGGCAGCAGAAAGTGAGTGGGAAAAGTGGGTGGGGTAGGAAGGCAGACTTGGGAGATATTTTTCTCTGCTGAGAGCTGAGACTGCTCAGTGCCTGGCCCTGCCAGGAATGTGTGTGGCCCTAGCCAGTGAGGGCAACTGGGCATCCTCAAGACAGGCCCCTTTTATCCTAGGCCATGTGCAGTGGCTCAGAGTTCAGAACTAGGCTTTTCCCCTCTTACCTCTCCCCACCCCATTACTCCAATCCCAAAGCTCTCTTAAAGTAGAAGAGTGTTCCTCCTGTTAAGAAAAAAATTCACAGACCACTTCCTTCTTCCATTTGTCTAAGGCTTTCACATCCAAAATCTTACCCTGTAAAGAATTAGAAATTGCATTTATATTGTAGCTTATATAATGAACATACCGGCTCAAGTTTGGCTCTCAAGTTGGGGTTCACAGCCATCAACCATAGAGACCAATTATCAGCCCTCCTGCCTGCTCAGCCTCTACCTCATACCTCAGCTAGTCCTTCCTGCCCCTGACCACACCATTCCTCCTGCTCTGGGCTGCCCACCCCACCCCAGGTACCGCCCCGCTGGCTTGCGGCCTCTTCCCACCTGGTTCCAGCTCCACTCTGCCTCAGTTTCTTTGGGGAAGAAGGGTCTGCTGTTGTGGGAAGGGGACAGAGGGAAGGACACCCTCTAGATTAGACATCAGCTAGAACTTTCCCATTGTGACGGGGTGGGTGGAGCAAAGATCATTTGCTCTTCCCACCTGGATTTTAACATTTTCATAGTGGAGGGCTAACATACTAATCTAGAACTGCATTGTCTAATAGAATTTGGTGCAATGCTGGGGATGTTCTGTATCTTTTCAGTACAGTAGTCCGTAGTTTCATGTAGCTGTTGAGCACTTGAAATGTGGTGAGTGCAAATAAAGTGTTTAGGGGCACCTGGGTAGCTCAGTCTGTTAAGCCTCTGATTCTTTTAATTTTTTTTTTTTAACGTTTATTTATTTTTGAGACAGAGAGAGACAGAGCATGAACGGGGGAGGGTCAGAGAGAGAGGGAGACACAGAATCTGAAACAGGCTCCAGGCTCTGAGCAGTCAGCACAGAGCCCGACGCGGGGCTCGAACTCACATACTGCAAGATCGTGACCTGAACCGAAGTCAGACGCTTAACCGACTGAGCCACCCAGGCGCCCCTCTGATTCTTGATTTCTGCTCAGGTCAAGATCTCATGGTTTGTAAGTTCTAACCTGCACAGAGCGCTGGGCTTACAGTGCAGGGTCCACTTGGGATTCTCTCTCCCTCTCTCTCTGCCCCTCCCCCACTAATGCGCAGGTACCCATTCACACGCACTCTCTCTCTCTCTCTCTCTCTCTCAAAATAAATAAATTTTAAAAAAGAAACAATATTTAGATTTTATTTAGTTTATATGTAAATTTAAATTAAAATTTTTTTGATGTTTATTTTTGAGAGAGAGACAGAGTGAGAGTGGGGGAGGAGCAGAGAGAGAGGGAGACACAGGATGGAGGCAGGCTCCGGCTCTGAACTGTCAGCACAGAGCCCCATGCAGGCTGGAACTCACAAACGGTAAGGTCATGACCTGAGCGGAAGTCCCATGCTTAACCACCTGAGCCACCCAAGTGCCCCAACTTATATGTAAATTTATTTTTCTTTAGTTTTTCAAGTTTATTTATTTTGAGAGAGAGAGAGAGAGTGAGAGAGAGAGAGAGAGAGCATGAGCAGGGAAAGGGCAGACAGAACCAGAGGGGGAGAATCCCAAGCAGTCTTCAGGCTGTCAGCACAGAGCCAGATGCAGGGCTTGAACTCAGCTGTGAGATCGTGACCTAAGCGGAAATCAAGAGTTGGAGGCTTAACCGACTGAGCCACCCAGGCACTCCCATATGTAAATTTCAGTAACCACTTGTGGTTAGTGGCCATCATTCTGGATAGTGCACTTCTAGAATCTTCAAGACTCAACCCCCCTGGAGATCTTGGCAATCCCTCCTTATACTCAGCCCCCACCCCCACCCCAGAAGCCACAAGACGGAGAGTTTTCGGGGACCTCTCTGGCTTACCCGGCCTGCACCGGGGAGATGATCACCCGGACTGCTGCGGCGGGGGCCGGCCGGGCCCTCCTCGCTCTTCTTCCGTCGGCCGCCAGGGGCCGCTGCGCCCGCCTGTGCCCGCCCGCTAGCCCGCCGGGAGCTGTCCGAGAGGAGGCGGTGGCGCCCGCAGAGGGGCTGGCGGAGCGGGGGTGGCCCCCGGTGACCGGGAGGCGGCGGCAGCTGCGCGCGCCCTGGGCTGCAGGCGGGAGCCTCGGAAGGACCCCGCCTGAGCCTTGCGGAGCGGCGCCGGGCACGACCGTGATGCCAGTTTGGCCGGAGCCCCGTCGCCTGCCGGACGCCGCAACTTGGTGAGGGACACAGGGCTCCAGACTCGACACGCACACAAGCCGGCTGCTCCGGCGCGAAGTCCGCCTTTTGGAGTCTTGGTGCCGGACTCAGAGGCAAGTGGGCACCGCCGTGGGGCAGATAGATCCGGAGGGTGGGGGCTCAGAATTTGGAGCAGTGGGCGAGCGCTGGAGGAGGCCGGGAGAAGGCAGTGCAAGCTTAAAGGCTCTTGTCCACATCCTCGACTCCACGCTGGTATGCGGGCTGCTAACTCAGCCTCCCCATAGCCTGCATCTTGGGTTTGGGAAAAACAGCCTGGCAAACTGAGGCAGGAGAGTGGAAGCCCATGAAAATCTCAGAAGCTTCCCTTCCCCGCCCCCTCCACCGTATCTCTGAAGGAGGGAATAGAATTCCAGAGAGCTCAGCCCAAATGCACGCTGCCCATCTTTTGGGTCTTGGGGCTCATGGGAGAGTTGGCTTGGAGGGTGTGGCAGCTCAGAGAGAAAAGGGATGAGAACTGCCTGAGAGAAGACAAAGCTGGATTTGTAATGATGGGAATGAAGGTTCCTGAGGGCGACGGGGAGAGGAGATACCTACTCAGAAAAGAGATAAACCTTCTGGGAAGCTCTTGCCCGCGGAGCACACTCCTGGGGTATTGGCACCACTTCCTCCATCCATCCCCATAGTCCTTTCTGGGCCCCACCTTCCCACCTGCCTCCGCTCCACCTCCCCTCAGAGGCTGAGGGATGAGAGGCCATAGGGAGAAATGGAGAAGCTGTTGAGCTGGGGCCCCTGAGGCTAGAGACTGAGAGGAACCCCATTCTAGCCCTCTGGAAGGGAAATGGGGGTGAGGGTGACAGAGCTGAGCCAGCTCTGTGTGAGTCCAGGACAGGGGTGCAGTGAGGGTCGGGGGTAGAGACAAAAGGATTCAAGACCTTGGGGTCTTTTCCAGGTGTCTCTTGGAGCAGAATTCTGTCAGAGCCTGCTCAGGAATCCTTCACTGGCCTTCAGCTCCCCCCACCCCCCACCCCAAGGCCAGAGCAGAGATAACTTTGATTCCTAGACCCGTCCCTACCATCCACCCCACTTTACCCTACCCCCATCCCCCCGCCATGGGGCAGAGGAACCCTTAGGCTGCTCAGGCTAGCTGCCCTACCTGTTCCCACAGTCTGCAAGGATCCCTGCGAATTCCTAAGGCAGAGGAGAGACTCTGTGTCCTGCCCTGCACCTTGGGGAAGCATCAGAATTGGCCTCTACTTCAGTGCCACCCCTTGTCCTTACCCGGGCCCTCCCTCACCCCCTACAGGACCATGGGCTCCTTCTAACCCTTGCAGGCCCCAAAGAGTCTTTCTTACTTGTCCAGGTAGAGTGAGTCTGAGGCCAGTGGATGAACAGACAGAAGCTGAAAGATCCCCAAAAAGGTGAGTGAGGAGACAGTTGACATGGGAGAGAGTTGAAGTGGGGATGGGGGTCGGGGGAGGGGGATGGTACAGAAATCAAGCACTCTGTCCAAAGTTCTGGCATTTGGCTTGGCCTCTGGTGTTCCCAGGATGGTGCTGACACCTGAGGGACCCCAATAATGTCCCAAGGGGCCAGCAGTGCAGCAGAGAGGATGGTCCAGGCTCCTTCTATGCCTGGGCAGCTCCCTGCTGCTCTATGCCTCTGCTTCCTTGGGATCCCCTCCATTTCCGGTTCCTCCTCTGGGATAGATGGGAGGCAGGACCCATCAAGGATGGGGGAAGAGGAGAATCAAAGTGGTGCAGGAGGAATAGGGCAGGCTTCTGCGCTCTGGGCCTCTGCCTCCCAACATGCTGCCTGGCCTTGGACAGTCATTTGACTTCTATTAACTATTAGCCCTAGTTTCATTTCATTTCATTTCTTTTTTTTTTTAATTTGAATCTGTTTAAATTGAATTGCTACCACATTCCCACAGTTCAAAACCCGAAAAAATAAAAAAGCAATAGATAGGTCTCCCTTCTACCTCCATTTCTCAGCCAACCAGTTCCCCTTTTTGGTGCCAATCAATGTTACTATGTTTCGTTGGTACATTTTTCAGGGCTAGCTTATGCATATTTAAGCAACATATATAATCTTTCCCTTTTATGCATTTAATACACACCATCCTGCACTTTGCTTTTTTCCCCTTAATGGTGGATTATCGTTAGAGATCATTGCATGGCTCAGTACCTAAAGCATTTCCTCAGTCTATTTTATAGCTGCCTGGATGTAACTGCATTTGTACAGATGCTCCACAATGTATTTAGCCCATGCTTTATTGATGGCTGTTAAGGTTGCGTCCAGCCTTTCGAGTATCAGTTTGCTCATCTGTCAAATAGGTACAAATAATCCTACTTTGTAGGACAGTTGTGAAGGCTGCAAAAGCATGTATGTGAAGTTCTTGGGTCAAGGGCTCAAAAACTGGGAGTCAGCAGTATGGTTCCTTCTGTGTCACAGCCCTCCAAGGGACCACATCTGGCTCATCCTTCAACACCCTCTTAAATGTTATCTCCCCCACAAAGCTGTCCGTGCTTTTCCCAGCAGGACAGTCTCCCTGCTCCCTTTCCCTACTGTAGAGCTCACCACTTTGTATGGTTTGTGCCAGGCCGGGAGTTGCCTGGGGACAAGGTGTGCATGTCCTGCCCACCTCTGTGCTTCCCAGAGCGCGTGGCATGGAGGTGCTGGGGCTGGACTGCGGGGAGCTCCTGCCCAGAGTTGAGCAGGGTGTGTGCTTCGCTCCACAGGATGCGTGAGAGGACCTCTCAGAACTGGAGCACGGGCCCCTGGCTGCTGGCACTTTACCTGGCCTGGCTGTGGACCCTCCTCGCCTCAGCTTCCTTGCAGCCGCCAACTCCCACAGGTCTGGGGTCGGTGGCAGAGCCTGGGACAGGGTTTCTCAGGATGCCTGGAGAGCTGGACACCACCCCACCCTATTCCACACAGGCAGATCTCCGAGGCTGAGGGTGCAGATTCTAGGGGCTCTGACTCCTTCTCTGGTTTTTGCCCAGGAATATCCACCCCCCCCCCTCTGCTATCCCAGCCCAGAGAAGGTGTGGGCAAACCCCTTGCTCACCTTTCCTTCCAGGCCAGAAGGTGTTCTGCAGGGAGAGAGGCCCTGGGGTGGAGGCTTAAGTCTTGCCTCCTGGCCTAATTCTGTGGTTTTCCTTCTGGGATGGCTAAAGCCTGTGTAAGCGGATGATCCTCTCCACGATCCTCTCCACGCATTGTAAGCCCCCGGGGCCCTTGCCCTCAACCGGACAAAACCAGAGGAAGTGGGGGCTGGTGGGGAATCCTACCTCTCTTCCACCCAAGGGCCAGGCTCCGCCAAAGAGGGCTGAGTGTGGCCTGACTGGGGAAGAAGGAAGGATAGGAACACTGAAGCAGCAGGAGGATTTCCTGTGTTTCCTCCTCCCCTGCAGTTGGAAATCTCTTGAACACCCCTCCCCTCGGCGGGGAGGAGGGCCTGGAGGATGTGCAGGGCAGGTGGGAGGGGAGCAGGGTTGCAGGCCTGGGCTGGGCGCCTCATCTTGTCTGGCCACTTCAGTCCTTGTGAAGCAGGGCACCTGTGAGGTGATTGCCGCTCATCGCTGCTGCAACCGGAACCGCATCGAGGAGCGCTCCCAGACTGTCAAATGCTCTTGCTTTCCCGGCCAGGTGGCCGGCACCACTCGGGCAAAGCCCTCCTGCGTGGACGGTGAGTGAGAGGCCGGGACCCCGAGGGGAGGGCCCGATCACAGAGATAAGGAGGTCTGTCTAGGCCACACCATCTGCTCGGGATATGGTTTCATACCATCCCAGGGCTTTGGCAATCAGTCTCAAATGCTGGGTACCTCTGAGGGGAGGAGGGCAGACGGAACATCCCCACTTCATCCCTCCCTCTCATCCACATTCGCTGCCAGGCGCTACGCAGACGCATTCTGTCACACGAATCTTCTCACATATCCTGCCAGACTCACACTTAACTCCCCCAGACCTTGACCTCTCCTCCTGCGCCTCCGAGGTCTCTTACACACACACACACACACACACACACACACACACACACCCCTGCCCATTCTCCTGTGGCCCTGACCTTCCCCTCACATGGACACAGATGTTTCACTCACCCTTCCCCCCCATGACTGCACCCATGCTTGTAGGCTCACACTCACGTGACCATGTTGTAAACGTGCCCACTTGTGCTCACATGCACGCCTGCTTTGCACTCCTGGTCTGTGGAGCCCTTTCACACTTGCTCACATACACCAAGTGGGTATGTTGAAGACCGTGCCTCTCTGCTAATGCCATGGTGACTCAACTGAAGGGTACCTTGGAGAACTTCCCCTGCCTTCACCCCGTGCTGTCTTGGCGACACGTAGGGGTCAGTGGGATTGACTTTGATACGGTTGTGTGCCCCAGCCTCAGCCTGAGTACTGCCTTTCTGAGCAGCCCGGAGTAGGGGAAAGACAGGGGAAGGCAGGGCTCACAGCCAGCGATGTGCAAACTTGCACTTCATTCCGCACAGACTCCCCACCCTTGACTGCACGCTGTACTCCAGGGCAGCTTAGAGCTGCCCTCACTGCCTCCTGCTCCCACAGCCTCCATCGTCCTGCAGAAGTGGTGGTGTCAGATGGAGCCCTGCCTGCCGGGGGAGGAGTGTAAAGTGCTCCCGGACCTGTCGGGATGGAGCTGCAGCAGCGGACACAAAGTCAAAACCACCAAGGTATCCAGCGATGGCCACTTCACCCCACCCTACACTTCCCCTTTCACGTGGGCTGGAACCGGGGGCACGGGAGCCTGGGAGTCTAGGCTGTCGGCATCCCAAGGGGAGATCCGTGAAACATATGGGCACATCCCTGGTCAGTCCCCTGGACTATCTCGACTCCAGGGACTGGAGTTAGGGCCTCTGGATTTGAAATCTTATGTGTCCTGGGCAAATCCCTAATGCTCCATATGCCTTCGTTTCTTCTTCTTCCCAGGGTGAGTCTGACTCCCAGAAAATGTCAGGTCCTTAAGAGTGAAGTAGAGAATTAGGAAATTGTTCAGATAATTCTGAGGGGAATCTCTGCCCACCCACCCCTGCTGCAGACCCACCCCACCCCCGGGATTAACTCCCTGCAGCTCACACCTGTCCTCCTCTCATCTTACTGCAACAGCACCCAAGAGGATTATTACTTTCATGGTTTGCTGCCTGCCCCGCAGAACAAGGGGTAATTAAAATTTTATCAAACTCATTAGCAATTCCATGTATGTCATAACTAATCAGTTGCATGGCTCTGTCATCAGCATTTGTGCAGATCAGTGACACTTGGGGCAAGCCAGAAGCCTGCCTTCTGCCTTCCCTTCCCACCACCACACACAGCAGACAAGCAGACATGTAAACAGAGAGGAGAAGGTGGCCTTCAGGGTTCTGAAGAGAGCAACATATTCGTAGGACACAGAACAGGAGGAGTTACGGCAAGAAAAAGTGTCACTAGATGTAAAGCAGAGCATCCTGTCTGCAAGCAGGCAAGGGAGACGCCATCCTGAGTAGTCAAGACCGGAAGACGGCGAGACCCGCCAGAGAGCTCGTGACATTTGTCACTGTTTTATAGGTTTGGGTTTATAGCCTATAGATTGCGGTGTTTGCAGTTTGGTTAGCTACTCCGAAGCAAGCAGTGGTGAGGGGTGCTTGATTTATGTTTGTGTGGGCCACGCCAGCCATGCTCTCCCAGCCTGCACTGCTTTAGGGAGAAGGGATCAACAGCAACGACCTTTATATGACCTACATCTCCTGGGGAGTCTTGGGCATTCCCTTCTCTAACCTTCCCCCATCACCTGCTCTCTAGGTCACAAGATAGCTCCTGGGGTCACGGCCTGGACAAGACAGCTTGACTGAGCCCTGGACTGAAGAGTGGTATCGTTATCAGCCAGCAAAAATGGAGATTCACTTACCTGGACACACGCCCTGTGCCAAGTGCAAGATCACTTTTTCCAGGGACATTTCAACTGAGTTGCTCAGCCGATAAGGACGGATCTCCGGCCACATACCTAGTGTTGTGCTGGGTTCTCCTGGGGGACCCAGAAGAAGGTCAAGATACCGTCCCTGCCCTTGAGGGATGTCCAGTCAAATTGGAGAGTTGTTGAAAGACAATTGAGCTAATTCAGGTTAAAACACTGTGTGCGGCTTCAGGGTCACATGCTGTGGGCCTGTTGGGGGTGCGAGGGTGAGACTCCCACGGCCCTTCAGCCACCTCCTCGCCACAAGGCATGAAGACAAGAGGTCACATCCACCCCCCTCCACTTCCCTCCCTCACATGGGTCTGAACACCCAGCAAGCTGCCAACATGCCGAGGGGAAACCCCCTCCCCTTGATGAGAGACCAGCTGTGTCTCATTTGCATGGGACCGGGTTGACTTGGGGAAGGAAAGCTGAGATGAAGCCAGTCAACTTTCCAGCAAAGCTTCTGCAGAGGTGTGGCCTGGTTTGGGCTATTCATTGGGTATGGGATGGACAGGACCTTAAAATTACCACCATCCAAGCACCTCAGGTTTTTGTTTGTTTGCTTATTTCAACAGATGAGGAAGCTGAGTCCCTGAGACTAAGATGAGTTGGTCAAGATCTCCCAGTTTGGGCTCCCAAATCTCTCAGACCTTTCACTTAGCCCGGATGTGGGATTCCAACCTGGGCCTTCCATGTTTGCAGGAACAGGAGGCTGCAAAGGACTGGCAGGAGAGCAGCACCATTTTTCTTGGGAGATGCCAGAACAGGTCCTTGTTATTTGAAGTAATCCAGAATACCTAGATGCTAGGTGGGACCACCGGATCTCCACTCTGCCTTCAGCCTCCAAAATTACTAACAGCCCCCATGACAGCTCAGGGGTCACTTGGCCCAGTTACACCTGAGACACTCTGAGCTGGCAGCCCTATTGTCTAGGCTGACGCATCCCTCCCCGAATGCTTAGGCTTGTATGTAACTCCCAGAGGCTCTGGCTTCAGGAGAGACTCTGGGTGGAGTCCAGAGATGGTCACAGTCCTCTCCCTTCAAAGGCCCTGCTGGGCAGTAGAGGAGCCCTTGCAGGGCTGGATGGAGCCTCTGTCCAGGATTGAGGTTTGTCAGAGTCAGAATGACACGCAGGCTTCAGAGACTCAGAGATACGGGCTAGTTGGATATCTCATCAGTAAAAGAATTACAGGCTCAGTGACTGTGAAGATGAGCTGGGATCAGCTGGGATCACCAGGATCACAGGGCGTGTGTGGAAGGGAGTGGAGCTCGAGGGGAGGGGTGTCAGCAGAGACCAGTGTTGAATTCTCCCCCCCAGAGGATGGGTTGAGGCTGAATCTCAGCCTCTCCCTGCTTCTTTCCCTTCTTCCCCAAGCAGCCAAACCAAGACTGTTCACCCTACTCGAGGGTTTATCTTCCTGTTTGTATTTAGTTCTGCTTTTGGTAATGGAGTGGGAAATGATGCCAGCTTCTCACTAGATTGTAAATATCAGAAGTCTGCCAACTTTGAATCTCTGCACCTAGTGGTGTCAGGGAGTGGGGTAAGTGAAGGAATAGGTCAGAGGTTGTCATCACTTCCTTCAAGACCAGGGAATGGATTAAGGGACTGGCAAGTCTTCTGGAAAGGGCCAGATAGCAATTATTTTAGGCTTTGCAGGCCACTGGAAGTCTCTGACAAATTTTTCTTTGCTGCTGTTTTTTTGTTTTGTTTTGTCTTTTTAAAAAGCCTTTAAAAAATGTAAAAACCATTCTTAGCTCAAAAAGCTGTCCAAAACCAGACCCCAGGCCATTTTTGGAAGGTTGCCTGTCCGATGAACCTTTGAAGGCAGGCCATCTCTGCAGCTTGGGATTGCCTGCCAGCCTCCTGGCCGGACTTGCCTGCAGTGGGAACCTGAGCATGAGGGCTGGGTTGGGTTTTGTTTTTCTTCTAATGTTCCTTGAGAGATTGGTGAGTGAATTATTTAGGCTACAAATGAGGCAGCTTTAGCAGAGTCAGACAATAAGAGCCTGCTCTCCTGGAGGCCAGGAGGGCTTCTCCACTCCCTCCCCATCCCTTGAGACTGTGTCCAGGAGGCAGAGGGAGGGCACCAGCCCCCTGCCCATCTGCTGCATCCACAAACGACTGGACTATGAGCCAAGAGAATGGGGGTGATTTTGTGCTAAATTCCCCCACTGCTCCCACCTCAACTGCCAACTTCCACCTGCTCCCGCCTCACCCAAGGTCCTGGTTCCCTGACCCTCCCTGATGTCCCTCATCTCTGCTTACAGAAAAAGCCTCTTTCCTTTGGCATATGCTGGAATTTGCCTCCATTTCCTCAAGACCTGTTCATATATTTATTTGGTGGGCTTTGAGGGGTGTCCCTTACACAGCCAGGAGAGCTCCACACAACACAAGAGGGTCTGGTGGAGAAAAGAAAGCCTCCCACCTCCAACAGTAGCTCCCTAGGGTCATGTTTCCAACTAAGTCAATATTAGTGCACGTTTTGTAGCAACTTCAAAGGCAGTTTAGGAATGCAAACTAATTTTCCTGGAGCATAGGGGTCCTGGAGTCATTTGTCGGCGGGCTGGACTCTCCAGATTCTCTCACATTATCTGGTATCCTCACCTCCTCAGCTGTGAGGCCTTAGGAAGGTTGCCGACTACCAGAGATCATGTGGCTAATTTCTGTGACCCCCTGGCAGTCTCATTAAGGTCTGAGAGTGACATCATAATTAATGGTCCCAGACAGTTGCCTCAGGTTGAGGCTGAAGCTTCCTAAAATCATACGCTTAGAGCTAGAAGGAATTTTAGAGATCAATTAGGCAACTTTTCCCTTTGACAGATTTGGAAAGGGAGGCTCAGAGAGGTTAGGTGATTGGCTCAAAGTCACACAGTATGTCCTACCCAGTGATCCCGACAAGTGTTCTTTACATGCCTCTGTACTCCAGTACAGATGAGGAACCTGAAAAGAAGCCAGGATTGTAGCAAGGATGGATGTGAAGGGGTCTTATTCTAAAGTCTCCAAACCCTGTGAGTGCAAGGGGACAGAATGAAGAATGGGAAGCCTTTAGAGAAATATACACAGAAAGAGAGAAGTAAAGACAAAAAGGAGGGACTGGGATAACTCATTCAGATGAACATCAAAATATCAAGGCACAGCACGTAATAGAAGAAAACTGATGCCACACCCAAAATAGTTGATTTTTGTCCTTTTTGGAGGACATAGTGTGAAGGCCTTATCAACCTTTGGAATACCTGTGAAGCCAGTCTTGATGGCTTCTGGCTTCTTTAGATTCTAGAGTGGGAGACTGCAAACTAAGGCCCGTGGGCTGAATTTGGCCCACTGACTCCTTTTGCAAATAAAATTTCATTGGAACATCACTGCTCTCACTTGTTTGTTTTGTCTATGACTACTTTCCTGCTAGGACAGCAGAACTGAGACACTGCAAAGAGACCATATGTCCCAGAAGGCCTAAAATATTTACTGTCGGACCCTTTATAGAAAACTTTTGCCAATCCCAGCCCTAGTGTTTTAATTGAATCTTTCTCAGTACGTGCCTGCAATCTGGAAAATGACAACTCTGGGTTGTGTATTTCTGGGTTTGGGATTTTTTGGAGGCTGTGCTTGTGTCTCCTTTAACCCTTTCTGGTGCCACTTGTGAGACCTAACAATGGAAGAAATGAAGTCACAAAGGCTAACAGGCCAAGAGAAAGACTTTGAAATAGAAGAATGCTTCCTTAGCATGTTATCACACCCCAGGTCAGTCAGCTCAGTTTATATTTTCCAAATTCATGTAGCTTCTGCTTTTAAACTTAAGGAAAGTAACTGCATGTGCTGTGTATATACATATGCTGCTGGTGTTTCTGTGCATTTGTGGATTGGAGTATCTCCATGCCCACAAACAAGGCTGCTACTCAAAAATATATAAAAACTAGATTAGCACAGAGACTGACTAATGAAGACAGATGCCAGCCTGCATGTCAGACCAGGGCATGCTGGCTACACATGGCTCAGCACACGACTGTATGTTCCCACTCCACCTTCTGTGGCTGAGATGTGACTTCAGAACAGGAGAAAGCTCATTTCTCTCTTCCCCCAGTGTGAGCAGCTAAGCTGGTTCCTGACTTCCTTGGGCTTGCGATTCGTCCCTGAGTGTGGGTTGTGGATCTGGGTGTGTGCACGGGTACAGGAGCTAATGGACTCAGGTGGCTCTAGACATTGTATTTGTAATAGACACGTAGACTGGGCATAAGGAGGACCAGGCAACTACCTCTTAAGCCTTACGTGAGGCTACAAACTCCTTTTTAGACTGGTTTAGGGGGAGAGGATTCCAGCCATTTAGAAGTCTGGATCGATCCACGTGTTTGGCAATCCATCATCGCCTCTATTAGTGAATGTCTACCATGTGTTAAGCATCATTCTAGGCTCTTTATGTAGGTAACAGTATGTTAAATGGGACTTTCCCCATCTCAAAATGTGGACAGAGGCTCCAAAGTTCGGAAAAGAAAGCTAGGTATCAACTATTCTTAACTACCCCCACATTCTAAATCAAGATGGTAGAGTATTTCTACAGATTTGTAAAAGGGGTGATCAATAGTCCATTACCCACCTCCAGAATATATAAGAGAGGGCTAAGAGTTCAAGTAGAGAGGCAGGTGGTAGTGATGATCTATCTGGAGAGGATTGCCACTTCCTCCCTTCCCCAGCCAAGGGGAAGATTTAGCTGTTGATCCTTACTATACCCTACTTAGAGGGATTGCAGAAAAGAACTCAAAAGAGCTTTACTTAAATCAATTGGACAGCGGGGGACAGAGGGACTCAGGCCTGAAAATGATCTAAAGGTCAGTGGCTATGGTCGGCTTGCAGTCCTAGACAGTAAGCCCAGAGAACTCTCTTGGGAGCAAGCTGCACACCCAGAGCTCAGCAGACCACAGATGTTTGTATGTTTTCCGAGGGCCTATGCGGACTGCCCAAGAGGGCTGCCTGGAAGGGCGAGGTAACCCCAGCTAGGGAAAGGCCGCCACAAATCCTAGGGCTGAGAGGGAGTCATAGGTGGCCAGTGAGAGGAGGTAGTGCCCCTGTCAAGAGGCCTGTAAGTGGGACATACGCAGCAACAGGGCATATTCCAGAAAACCCGAGACAATGTTCCAGAAGACAATGTCCAAATCCTGAGATGGAAAAGAGACTTAGAGAAACTCACAGACATGAAACAACTTGCTCAACATCAGGCAGCTAACACATGGCATGTGGCGGTTTTGTACTGTGGTGGTTTGGGTAGGTTGAAACAATATTTCCCAGAATTCTCTTCCCTGCATAGTTCCAGATTAGAGTTGCTGAAGTTGGAAGGCAGAGAAGTGCAGCAATAGCAATCACTCTCTGAAGGCTGTCATGATTACAGGTGCCAGCAGGTTCCAGGCTGTACTCATTTTCCCTCATTCCACATCAAGCTTTTCTCAGCAAATCTAGCCCTTCTGACCCACAGCAACCCCGAGCCAACCCCCAGATGGAGAAGAAACAGTGTCCCACATAAACTTCTCCACCAGCTCTTTAGATCCTGCTCTAACAGTTGGATACGCCTGATTTGAGAAGGTTGATTAGTGACTTTTCTCTGATCTTCCAACTTTTCCATTCATATGCTTATTTCCCTAGTTTCTCCAAAAATGTTTAAAGCTTTGTTCCTCTACTAAATCTCTTATTACACAATTACTGTTACTATTTCTCCCTTCCTGACGGAGCTCTGACTAACACCATTAGTATCATTATCAAATTGATAGCAAATGCCTTATAGGTAGTAGAAATAGTTCCAGAGAATAGAACCTTAAGGATGGGAATCTTGAGTTATTATGATTAGATTTAAAGGCATTAATGACCCTATTGCTCATGGTAAAGGAGACACCGGTAGACCATGGCAGGTGGTGGCAAGACAGGTACATTAGTTACCACCTGAACTCAGCTAGAACCAGATACCTACAGTAGGCAGGGCTCTGGGTGACCAAGTAGTTGCTACCACTGAACAATGTAATGGAAATAAAGAGTACAATAAGGTTAGTTGGTTGCTTCTGAGTGCACTCAAGAACTTGGAGAAAGGAAACTATAAGCAAAGGGCTATAAGTTCCCAACTCAAGACATACGTAAGGGAGCAGGATTGTTCTGTGATTGCCGTAAAATAAACCTTTATTTCCTGTAGCTGCAGGATTGAGATTTCTGAAAACCAAACTCAAAGTAGCCAGGTGGCAGTCTCTACATAGCCAGGTGGCATATGTTAGTCCCTATGTTAATAGGATCATTTTTTGTCTCCCCTGGGGGAGACATCTTTCTCTTGGAAACTAATACCTCTAAATCAGCAGTGCCCTAAGTTTTAGGAATGAGAAGTAGCATTTTGCTAGTGAATCGTTAGGGATAAGAATGAGAAGAACCACTTCTATTTCCACTCCATATTGGTTCACTAACACATACAATGAGGCTATTATGGTGGGAAATGTCAAGCAGAAGCTTCTAGAATGGCCTGTACCTACCAAAATGGTAAGTGGTATCATTCCCGGAGAGACTGCAGACATGAGTGTCACCAGCAGGACTTGAAGGATGTGGTAGTGGCGATTATCCTCTCTCAGCTTGCCTGTTTACTCTGTGTAGAATACAAATAAATGGGTTTTGGAGAATAACAGTGCATGATCATAAACTTAATCAGGCTGACTCAAGTGTCATCTTCTGTTCCAGACATGGTTTCTCTACTGGAGCAAAGACATCCCTTGCATCTGTTATTCAGGTATTGATCTGGAAAATGTCTTTTCTTTGCACCTGTTCATAAAGATCACCAGAAACAGTTTACTTTCAATTGGCAAGGCCAGCAATACACTTTCATCTCTTTCCTCAGGGCTCTGTCAACCACACGGATACCATGATGTTGGATGGACCTGTTGAGTAGGAAGGAGTAAGTGCTCTAGACGCTTTGGTAAGACACATGCATGCCAGATGGTGTAAAATAAATCCTACAGAGATTAGGGAGCTTGCCACTCTGGTAAATTTTCAAGGATCCTGGCGATTGGAGGCCTATCAAAGTATTCTTGCCTATCAAAATATTCTTGTGGTAAAAGACAAGCCACTGCCCCTGGTATCTCCTCCCAGGAAGGAAGAGGTACAATGCTTCATAGACCTCTTTTGGATTTTGAAAATAACATATTCTTCATTTGGGTATGCTGCTCTGACTAATTTGTCAGAAAAGTCAAAAGTCTGCCAGTTTTGAGTAGGATCCAGAACAAGGGAAGGCTCTGCAAAAACTACATGCTGCTGTGCAAACTTATCTGCCCCTTGGGCAATACTAACTGTCACATCCAATGGTGCTTAAAATGTCTGGCACTGTATGGAGCCACAGACACTGTAGAGAGCCTTTGGCAGCCTCTGAAGACGAGTCAGAGTAAACTCTTAGGATAATGGATCAAACTATGCCATTCTCTTCAGATAACTATTTTCCTTTTGAAGGATAGCTTCCAGCATTTATTGGACCCTACTAGAGATTAAAGGTTTGTGAATCACCATGTTACCTATGACCTGAGCCGCCCATCATAAACAGGGTGTTTTGGCCACAAAGCCATAAAAATGGGCATTCACAGCAGTATTCCATTATCAGTGGGAGTGGTATGTATACACGATTGGACTTGAGCAAGTTCTAAAGGCAAAAAAGGAAGTTGCGTGAACATGTGCCTCAGATTCCCATGGCTCCGATTCCTACTAATCCACCTCCTTGGGTGCCTGTGTCGCTCAGTGGGTTGAGCATCTGACTTCGGTTCGCGTTTTGTGAGTTCAAGCCCTGCATCAGGCTCACTGCTGACAGCACAGAGCCTGCTTCAGATCCTCTGTCCCCCTCTCTGTCTCTCCCCTGCTCACACACTCTCTCTCTCAAAAATGAATACATATTTTACAAAAATAAACCGCCTCCTCTTTCTCACCCCATACCTACGGTCTCACAAGAAGTTCTCTATGACCAGTTAACTGAGAAACAAAAAAAAAGTCTGACCCGCTTCACTGATGGTTCCTCATGCTATGAGTTGCTTCTGCATGATTGGAATGATTCCAGGTACTACCTGAAGGCAGAAAGCTGCAGCATTACTACCCCACTCAGAGGGGACACTAAAGTCTTCCCAGTGTGCAGAACTTACAGCAGTACGCATAGGTGCTCATTTTGCCTGAAAAGAGAGATGGTCAGAGGTACAGATAGATGCTAAAGAAAGGGGATGTGTGTGCTGGGGGCTAAAGGTTTGGCTTTTAGGTTCAGAGTATTGGAGGGAATGTATTTGGGAAATTGGTGATAAGGATAAGGGGGAAGAGGTATGTGCTTGAACTATTCTAAACTGATATAAATCAGTTTATATGATTTGTATATACGATTTATATGATATGGGCTCCTATGCATCAAGTCTGATATGGTTACTGAGCGCTCAACCTGCCAACAGCAGAGACCAGCACTGAACCCTCGATGTTGGCACCATTTTCCAGGGTGAGGAGCCAGCCACTTGGTGCTAGGTTGATTATCTTGGAACACTTCCATAATGGAAGGAGTAGTGCTTCTTCTCACAAGTAGATACCTACTCTGGACATGGATTTTTCTTCCCTGTTCACATGCTTCTGCCAAAAGCACCATCTACAGTCTTATAGAATATTTTATTTATTGTCCTGGTGTTCCACTAAGTAGAGCTTCTGACCAAGGAGCTCATTTAACAGCAGATGAAGTATGGTATGGGCTCATGATCATAGAATTCACGGGTCTTACCATGTGCATGATCACCTTAAAGTAAACGGCCTGAAGGAATGGTAGAACAATCTTTTGGACCCTCTATGTCAACACAAGTTGAGTGCCAACACTGGGCAGGGCAATGTTCTCCAGAATGCTGTATATGCCCCCAGTCAATGACCAATATATAGTGCAGGTTTCTCCCTTCAGTAACTGTCTCACTGGCTGAGAGTTCAGGACCAGGAAAAAGTGCATGCTAAAGTGAGAATTGATGTACAGACATTTTTGATGTGCACTGTCATCTCATCCTCGCCACAGTTCCATAAGGTCAGGTATATTCTGATTTTACAGACAAGAAATCTAAAACTCAGAGAGGTTGAATAATTTGCCAAAGATCACACAGGAAAAAATAAAGCAGAATAGGATTTGAACCCAGGTCTGCTTAGCTCTAAAGGTCATATTCTTGCAGCACACATGGACTCTGTTCTGGGCATCTCCTCCAGGACTGAGCTACCCAGAGCCCAAATGCTTTACAATTAATGCTTAGAAAAGATGAGAGAGGCTGAGGGATGAACTGGGTAATAAATGTCATGATAGAGGTGTGTCCTCTGTGCTACAGTAGAAACTGTTTAGAAAAGAAACTAAATCCAGCATGGGGAAGGCATCCTGGGAACCCCATCTTTACAGGTGAGTGGGAATCAGCCAGGTAAAAGTGTGTGTGTGTGTGTGTGTGTGTGTGTGTGTGTGTGTGTGTGTAAAGGAAAGGGAGAACACAGGCCAAGGGGAAAGCATTTGCAAAGGAGGAAGTCTTGAGACAAGTTCAAGTAAGTAGCTAGCTGTGACTGGAATACAAGGAGTAAGGGGCGATGGTGAGAGACAAGGCTGAGAATTGATCGAGGCTGGGCTGAGAAAGAAGCTGGATGCTGTACAGTCTGAATTCTACCTCAAGACAATGAAGAAACTTGCAAGGGCCTGCGGGCCAGCGCAGAGGCAGGTTGCCACATTAGAGACAGGGCTGTCAGGCTAGATGACGGGGTGACTATACAGACAGGGAAACCAGTTAGCAGCTTTGGTAATACTCCATAAAAGAAGTAATGAGGACTTGAGCCAAAAGCAGGGGTTGCCTGGGGGTGCAGAGAGAGGAGGGAGGGAGATGGGGCATATTTTCAAACTGTGATTATCTCTCCATTCCCTAATGGATGCTTGCCTTGGTCTCTCCCACAGTCAGAGGTGTGAGTGCCTGCACCCACCCCATGCACAAGACCGGTGACTTGCCTCTGCACTGCTTGAAAAACCTGAAAGCCCAACACAGTGCCCTCCCCAGGGCCTGTAACCCCTCCACTGGAGTCCCTTTCTGGGCAGTACTCATACAAAAGCAAATATTTACTAAGCGTGCATCGGTACTTTTGGTTACTCATGTTTTAAGGGGCCACCATTCAAAAGTTGGCTAATTGCAAGGAAAGGCTAGAAGAGGAGTTTGGAGATGAACTGTGGAGATTGCAGGGAACCAGATACCTGGGAATTGTGGGCAAAGAGGAGAGGCCACACTGTCTAGGAGGGACAGGCTAGGGTGGGCCCTTTGGCTTGCCACAGGTTTGGAACGTTGACTTCCCTTTCACTCTGGCACACGGTTATGTTTCTCTGTAATTTCTATGCACATGGACTCCCAGACCCAGCATGGTCTGTTCCAGCCAGGGTCTGAGTTGAGCCCCGGAAGGCATGTGATGGAGCATGTGCTCTGATATATTTTGACGAGGGTTGGGAGGTGGACACACAGAGGTGCTGGTAGCTGATTAAGTGAGGGCTGTTGGGGCCCCTCAGAGCTCCTCGTGATGGAGCTATGTGGGTGGCCCGTGGGGATGGGAGCGCTGAATTTTCCTCCTTGTGTTACAGGAGAGTGGGAGAGATGCTGGTCCTCATCTCACAGAATTGAAGAATGAATCTCACGGACAACAGAGAGTGAGCAAAGCGATAGAGTTTATTGAGGGAAAGTATAAAGCTCTCTAGGGGGAGAGGAGTCCCGACTGGGTAGCCACTGAGGAATTTTGTCTCTGACTGTTTTGGGACCTTATCAGAAAGTTTGTGAGACTCCATGCATGGCCCTAAACCCAGGCAGGTCTGGAATATGTTTATCCTTTTTTTCCCTTCCAAACCTCACTGCTTCTTCAGCCTCCCACTTGCAGGTGCATTCTGCCTCCCCGAGGGTCCCTTATCTCTCCCTGCCTAATGTTAACCCTCTCCCTACTCACTTGGGAGTGATACCTGGCACAATCTTCAAGGCCTTGCCTCCTTCCCAGTGAGAGCTGGGAAGCCAGCCACCAGCCGACGAGATGTGCAAACGCTGTTTGCTTTCAACTGTTGATTTTTAAACATTAAGCTGCTAGTAAGCCTACTGAACATCAACAATCTTTACAGGAAAATCTTTGAAGGGGTGCCTGGGTGGCTCAGTGGTTAAGCTTCTGCCTTCAGCTCAGGTCATGATCTCACGGTTTGGGAGTTCAGAGTCCAGAGTGAAGCTCTGTGCTGACAGCTCAGAGCCTGGAGTCTGCTTTGGATTCTGTGTCTCCCTCTCCCTCTCCCTCTATCCCTCCCCTGCGTGTGCTCTCTCACTCTTGAAAATAAATAAACATTAAAAAATTAAATTAAAAAAAAAGAAAATCTTTTACGTTTACATGGAAACGGTTGCAATTGTAGACATTAGTCAATTAGAAGATATCTGAGAGGGAGAAGGAGCGGGAGGTGAAGTGGGGGGGTCGTGGTGTAGGTGTGTGTGTGTGTGTGTGTGTGTGTGTGTGTGTGTGTTGGGTTGGGCCCAGGAGAACGAGGATGTGTGCTGGGTTGGGGGAGGGAGGCTGGTCTGGTCGATGAGCGGTGCGGGCCGGGAGTAGGGATGGGGGTGGTGACAGGAGGGTCTAGGCGGTCGCGGGAGCCCATGAGCGCGCAGATTTGGGCTGTGTCCCTAAGACGCACCTCAGTGGGCGATGAGTGGGGCGCAGTGTGCCTGAAAGCTCCTGGCGATTCCGAGCCGGCGGGGTTGCGTCCCGAGGGAGTCCTGATTAGCGGGCCTCCAACGAGCCAGAGGGAGGCACCTCCTCGGTGTGGTGCTCCCAGGAGGGAGGCTTGTCCTTTCCAGCTCCGCCCTTTTTAGGCGGCTCTCCTGCCTGCCTCAGGGCCAGGGGCCTGCAGTGGACGGCATCCTCGCGCCCGCCCCGCCGAATCGGGTTCACCCAGGTCTCAGGACGCCACGGTGCCATTCCGTGGCCTCTGGGACGCGAGGGCGGGGTCCTTGACCAGGAGGGGACAGGCGCTCCGAGTCCCGCTTCGCCCATCCGGCCTCCCCGCGGTGGCCTGAGCAAGTGGGCGGAGGCGCGCTTCGCTGAGGTCAGGCCTTGCTGGGTTTGCACGCACGACACCCCCTGGCGGTTGGCTTGATCCGACACCCACACTGAGCGAGGAGGCGACACGAAAGGTCCCCACCCACCGCCTCCTTCAGCTGGCCTTTGTGACCGAACTTGTGTCGCCTCCCCCCGCTTGGAGGCCCAGGGGTCCACCAGAGCTGCTGGCGGGTTAACTCTTGGATTGTTCTCGAGGGCGGGCCCTGTGGCACTCGGAAAAAGTCTCCAGGCAGATGGGGCGACTGGGTGGCTCATTCGCTAAAGCATCCGACTTGGACTCAGGTCATGACCTGACTGTTTGTGAGTTCGAGCCCCGTGTCTGGCTCTGTGCTGAGAGCTCAGAGCCTGGAGCCTGCTTCCGATCCTGTGTCTCCCTCTCTCTCTGCCCCTCCCCCACTCTCACTTTGTCTCACTCTCTCAAAAATAAATAAATGTAAAAAAAAATTAAACATAAAAATAAAAAAGAAATTAAAAAAGAAAAAGCCTCCAGGCAGAATAGTCCAGGGCAAATGGAGGAGTACAAAAGGTGCAGGCTGTTCAAACTGAAGCCCAATGAATGTCGTGCTTTCTTATTTTTAAAAATCTAAGTTATCGAGGGATAGTTTATATGCAATAAAATGCACCCATTTCAAACGGACATTTCAGTGAGGTTTGACACATTTGTACACCACCACCGCGATCAAGATACAAAACATTTCCTTTTTTTAATAATATAATTCATTGTCAAATTGGCTAACATACAATGTGTACAGTGTGCTCTTGGTTTGGGGGATAGATTCCCATGATTCATTGCTTACATACAACACCCAGTGCTCCTCCCAACAAGTGCCCTCCTCAATGCCCCTATCACCCATTTTCCCTTCTCATCAACCCATCAACCCTCAGTTTGTTCTCTGTATTTAAGAGTCTCTTATGGTTTGCCTCTCACTCTGTTTGAAACTATTTTTTCCTCTTCCTTCTCCCATGGTCTTCTGTTAAGTTTCTCAAGTTCCACATATGAGTGAAAACATATGGTATCTGTCCTTCTCTGACGGACTTTATTTCACTCAGCATAATATCCTCCAGTTCCATCCACGTTGCTGCAAATGGCAAGATTTCATTCTTTCTCACTACCAAGTAGTATTCCATTGGATGTATAAACCACATCTTCTTTATCCATTCATCAGTTGATGGACACTTGGGCTCTTTCCAGAATTTGGCTATTGTTGAAAGTGCTGCTATAAACATTGGGGTACTTGTGCCCTTTGAATCAGCACCCCTGTATCCTTTGGATAAATTCCTAACAGTGTTATTGCTGGGTCGTAGGGTAGTTCTGTTTTTAATTTATTGAGGAATCTCCACACAGTTTTCCAGAGCAGATGCACCAGTTTGCATTCCCACCAACAGTGCAAGAGGGTTCCCATTTCTCCACATCCTCACCAACATCTGTTGTTTCCTGAGTTGTTAATTTTAGCCACTCTAACTGGTGTGAGGTGGTATTTCAGTGTGGTTTTGATTTGTATATCCCTGATGATGAGTGATGTTGAGCATCTTTTCATGTGTCTGTTGGCCATCTGGATGTCTTCTTTGGAAAAGTGTCTATTCATGTCTTCTGCCCATTTCTTCACTGGCTTATTTGTTTTTTGGGTGTGGAGTTTGGTGAGTGTTTTCTAGATTTTGGATTCTAGCCCTTTGTCCAATATGTCATTTGCAAATATCTTTTCCCATTCTGTTGATTGCCTTTTAGTTTTGTTGATTGTCTCCTTTGCAGTGCAGAAGCATTTTATGTTGATGAGATCCCAATAGTTCATTTTTGCTTTTAATTCCCTTGCCTTTGGAGACGTGTCGAGCAAGAAATTACTGCAGCTGAGGTCAAAGAGGTTGTTGCTTGTTTCCTCCTCTAGGGTTTTGATGGTTTCCTGTCTCACATTTAGGTCTTTCATCCATTTTGAGTTTATTGTTTTTTGTATAAGGTAAGAAAGTGGTCCAGTGTCATTCTTCTGCATGTTGCTGTCCAGTTCTCCCAGCACCATTTGCTAAAGACACTGTCTTTTTCCATTGGATACTCTTTCCTGCTTTGTCAAAGATTAGTTGGCCTTACATTTGTGGGTCCAATACTAAGTTCTCTATTGTATTCCATTGGTTTATGTGTCTGTTTTTGTGCCAATAATATACTGTCTTGATGATTACAGCCTTGTAGTAGAGGCTAAAGTCTGGGATTGATGATGTAAGTCTATGGAGAGCAACTGACATAAAATAAGTATTTATTGTTCTTGTCTTCTGGGATGGGAGAAGGTAGGCTTGGGGATGTGGGCTGAAGGAAAGTTGTCCCAACAAAGAATAAACACCACATTTAGCTTCCTGTTCTGCAATATTTCCTCCTGTCCCTGGATCAGGGAAAACTAAATGGCTCTGAAATAAATACACAGATGAAGGGCCTAAGAATGGGTTTCCTTTGAGGAGAAATTAGTCTCTGGCAAATATTTCATTGTATGTCAATCTGATTCCACATCAGCGTCCTCCCCCTTCCCCCAGCCCTCTTGCATTCCAGAGTGGCTCCTCTGAGACAAACCCCCTCTTTCTCCTACCCCCCACCCCCACCATCAGGCCAGTGTCCATGGTTGGTGCTGCCCTCCCTCATACACTGGCCCAATATCTACCACACATGCTCCTGTGTAGCCTCTGGGTCATTATATATGTGCTTGGAGGTGGGGACTTGTCCCCTGGCAGACCATGAGGACTCTGGGAGGAAGAACAGCTTCTTCTTCCCTCTCCAAGCTCACTTATGCAGATGGGAGCACTCTTGGGAGCACTATAATCATCTCCATTATTTCCCAGCTCATCAGTCCACTCCCTGTTCTGGGCTTCTCTGTGCTGGTCCTTCCTGCGGTTGTGGAGTGTGTGTGTGTGTGTGTGTGTGTGTGTGTGTGTGTGTGTGTGAGAGAGAGAGAGAGAGAGAGAGAGAGAGAGAGAGAGAGATGGACAGACAGACAAGGGAGGGAGAACCATTATGGCAATCTGACCCAGGCAGAGGAGAGGGGAGAATAGGACAGGAGAGAAAGTGAGACCCAGTAGGAACATGTAGAAACCATCAAAACTGAAGCAGGTAAACAGGAGGGCTCAGCCTCCAAAATATCACTGTGTCACCATAGGTAACAGAGGACCCACAAGGCTCTAGGGCCCCTGCTCACTCCCAGGCTGCACCCAACCCTGGGCTCAGAGGAGGGCACTTGATGCAAGCAACCTCTCAAGCTAATGAGAAGCCCTACCCCAGGCTTTCTGCTCTCCACCCACATGGGCTTCACCAATGTGGGGTGGGGACCAGAGGTGGGAGTGGGGGTGGGAGAGTAGGTTTGGACGCCACTGATGACATTTGCCAGATACTTGAATTCAATGAACATTGTACTTTGCTGATTAAAAATTTAATCCTTGTCTTAAGATCAGAAAACATCAGAGAATGTCAAACAGTGGGTGCAGAAAATTTGACAGAAATTGGGGGTGGGGGTAGTGAAGCAAGCCAGCTGCTTTAGTTGAGAGGGGAAGGTATGTCAGACTGCTGGGTGTGGGGTCAGCAGAGGGTAGAGGTAAGTGGGGAGGGCACCCTGCCTGGGTGGGTTGCTCTTCCCAGGTGTGGGGAGCTAGAAAGAGCTTGGACTTCAGAGTGAGGCTGACCCAGGCTAGCCTCTGGTGGTGTGACCCTGGGAACAAGGAACCTACCTAATACAGTATGATTACAACACAGCTAACAGTTCTTTCTACAAAAGTGCAGGGCTGGAATGGATCTAGGCCCTTTTCTAGAAGTCTGACCCAAAAGAAAGGAGAGGAGTGAAAAGAGGGGAGGGAAGGGAAGGGAAGGGAAAGGGAGGGGAGGGGAGGGAAGAGGGGAGGGGAGGGGAGGGGAGGGGAGGGGAGAGAGAAATCTCCACTTCTCTTTTTTGTCCCCTTCTTTTATTACCTCCTCCTCCCCCTTTCTGACCCCATCTCCCAGGCCTGATTCCTGATTCAGAAGGAGGGTGAAGACAAGTCGAAGTGGAGGGGGCAGGACACCAAAGCAGAGAGGAAAAGAGGAAAGATAGATTTGGCAGATGGGATGGGAGGGAGGTTAGTGAATGCTATGGCCACAACCACCTCTCTCCTGTCTCTTATTTTCATCCCTCCCAGCAGATTCCTTGGCTCTTAGAGTCAAGTGGTATCCACCATGGCCTGTGGGGAAGAATAGAATAAACCAAATAATAACAATGGCAACACTTAAAGAGTGACTGGTCAGGCACTGTCCTGAGCAGTTACAGTAACTAATCCACCACCCTAACCCTGAGAGGTACGACTATTATCCCCACTGCCCAGGAGAGGGCACTGTGGCACAGAGAGGTTCAGGGACTTGACCAAGGACATCTGAGGAGAAGCAGAGGTTTGGGACCAGGCTGACTCCAATTCTTGTCAAAGCAGCCCTCAAAATTTCAGGGAGGGAAAGCTGTGGTTTGATGGATGGGGAAGGGATGGGGAAGAGGATGGGGGAGAGGAAGTTCAGGTGGAAAGAATTCTGGGAGATCACCTCGTTGAACAGCTGGATATTCTGGCCAGAAGCAGCAGGGGAGGAAGAGGGAATTGGCCAATCTTTATTGGTCTGAGGGTCTGCTCCCTGTGTGTGTGTGTGTGTGTGTGTGTGCGCGTGATGTGAACACTGTGAATCCATCCCATGTCATTCTCCCTTCTCTCATGTCAATCTGCTAGGCAAAGTATGTAGACCTCCTCGCCTGCTTATGATGGCCCAGTGTTATTCTCGAGTTATTTGTGAAATTCATAACTTCTCAACTCAAGTGCAGGCTGTAGCTGTGCCCTCGTGCACTTGGCCTCTCAGAGCTGTGAGAAAGCCAACATATCATCTAATTCACCCCTGTTTTGAAGCCCAGAGACCACAACTAGCGGGAGATAGCAGTAAGTCTCAGAACAGGCCACGGCTTGCCCGTTTCAATGTTTTTCTCTCCAAGACCACTCACATTCTACCCTCCAGGAATGTTTTATGCCAAGACCACAGTGTCCTGATGGCCTGAACTTTAGAGTAAGTATTGAAATCAGAGTTACTTTCTCAATTTAGTGCTTCTTTTTAAAGTTGTTTTGACAATTCCAGGTCCTTTAGCTTTCCACATGAATTTTGTAGCTCAGCTTGTCAATTTCTACCCCCCAAAAAGCCTGCTGGGATTTTGACTGGGACAGTTTTTGATCTATAGATTAATTTGGGCACAAAGGGCGGAAGGTAGGAATGAGAACCTGACTAGTTGCTCTTGTAGCACTTATCACAGGGTGTGGAAGTTGTCTGTTGACTTGTTTTTCTCTCCCAACAGGCTGTGAATCTGATAAGACCAGGGGCTGGGCTTCATTTATCATTTATTGTTCGCTGTTGCAGCCCCAACACCAAACACTGTGCCTGGCATGTAACAATTGATCAGTACGTATTTGTTACAGGAACAATTATTTCTTTGATCATTTATTTGTTTTTTTCCACAACAAAAAAAGAATTTTTGTTTGCTTTTATTCTACATTATCTTCCTTATAAACAGTCTAGTCCTCTAAGTGCTTGTTGAATCACTAAGACATTTTGAGGCATATGCCCAAGGTTCTGTCTTTTTGACTCCTCTGTGTGTAACATTGATGGAGGCCTTTCCATTTTTTCCATCCTGGGATTTATAGAGAGGCAGCTGTGTTAATAACATGTCCAGGTGTTAATAATATGTTGGATGTGCTTCTCCTTTCTCTATCTTCCAGTTATAAACTTCATTTTAGTAGAAAATGAATCAAATATCATGTCTGCAGGGCACCTTGGTGGCTCAGTAGGTTAAGCGTCCAACTTTGGCTCAGGTCATGATCTCACAGCTCATGAGTTCAATCCCCGCTTCAGGCTCTGTGCTGACAGTTCGGAGTCTGGAGCCTGCTTCAGATTCTGTGTCTCGCTCTCTCTCTGCCCCTCCCCCACTCACACTCTGTCTCTCTCTCTTAACTAAAAATAAATAAACATTTTAAAAATCTCATTAAAAAATATATAATAATTATAATTACTATATATTATATCTAATAATTGTAATTATTATAGTAATTGCAATTATATATTATATACTAATAATTATGATATAAAATATTATATTATTATAATATGGTATATTATATATTGTATATTATATGATATATTATATAATACATTCTAAAACATATTATATTACAATTACATATTAACACATTAGTATAATATATAATTATATAAAATATATTAATTATTTTATATATATATATATATATAATGTCTGCTTCTTAACCTCTCAAACATGAATTTCTCTAAGCATGGAGTTGGAAGAAACAACCTTTATTTAGACAAATTTATTTATTTACTTATTTACTATTTTTTAAATTTTTATTTATTTTTGAGAGAGAGACAGAGCATGAGCGAGAGAGGGGCAGAGAGAGAGGGAGAGGGAGACAAAGAATCGGAAGCAGGCTCCAGGCTCTGAGCTGTCAGTACAGAGCCCAACGTGGGGCTCGAACTCACCACCGTGAGTTCATGACCTGAGCTGAAGTCAGATGCTTAACCAACGGAGCCAGGCAGGCACCCCTAGTTAGACAAATTTAATGTAGTTGCTGCTAACTGGTGGAAGCCACGCCTCCTCTGTGGTCTTGACGGTCCCTGCTCTGGGGATGCTGTAGGAAATGCCCCTGGGCTGGACAAGGAGCTGAAGCAGGTGGCTCAGCTCTGCGTTTCTCTTTGGATGTTTCCTCTGCCCTTTGGCTGAAACCAATTTCTGGTGATGAATGAAGTGAATGGTTTACGTTTATTTTTTGATCAACACTCCATTCCGGCCAAAGTAAAGGGAGGAAGGAGAGGGAAGAAAAACACTGATGAAGCACACTTAAGTACCAAGCTCCCTTTCCGCCTAAAGTCACGCTGCCGAACAGAAGAAAACAGTTTCTTCCCTTGGAGACCCATCAGGTTGGGTGTTCTATACTCTAGTGGCAGCGGGGCCTAGCTTCAGGCAGGGAGGCAGCATGGCACCAGGGGACCACCAGCCTGATTTGGGACCAGAATCTGGTTCTACCGTTTACCCGCTCTGTGGCTTCAGGAAGGTGCCTTCACATTTCTGAGCCAGTTCCCTCCTCCATGAAAAGGTAGTTAATAACTCCTACTGTATAGAATCAGTGTAGCGATTAGAGAAAAATCTCTGTAAAGTCTTCCTGCGCGGTAGAAAGAGCCACTGCTGTCACGCGCCTCCGCGTTGCGGGCTGAGAGTGCCCACGGCGCCTGTGCCAGCAGATGGAGCGGACACGTGACGTGCGTGAGCACGGGTGAGGGCGCCGCACAGAGGGCGGTGAGTGTGTGGGATGCGCTTGCGTGTCAGGGGAGCCCTGGCAGCCGTGTGGCTGAGATCTCTCTGTAGCGGAAGAAGTCGGAGCTGCCCTACTTTCTGTAGAGGTCTGTAGGCCAGCGTGGGAGGAAACTGCTAGGGGACTCGTCTGGGGTCGTCTGGGGGTTTGGGGAGTGCAGCACCCCTTTCCTTGCAGAAGAGGAAGGTCCTGTCTCAGTATTCTGGGAATCACTTCCATGCCTTCATCAGTCCCTGGTGTCTTGTTAAGACACTTCAAAGGAGGAACTTCACACCAGAAACTCACTTGCCATTCACATGTGTTAACATTGAAGATGTAACCGTAAAGAACACATCTGTGAATGCTGATTAGCTGAGAGAGAGAGCAGAAGAGACAGACAGACCCAGAACTGTAGAAGGCCAGAAAAATGCTGCAGGTACAGCAGGGGGAAGGGAGTTACTGCTCAGTTCTAGAAAACAACCTCAAGGGTACTTACTTATGGCTCACGGAGATGAAAGAGATTCCGTATTAACAGCAGAAGGATCTGATCCCAAGGAGGAGTCAGGAGGATGAGAAATGGAGCTTGTGTGGGAATCTCCCTTTTCAAAGAGGCAGATGGAGTGGGCCCCGCTGCCCCTTGCACAAGTGGGACAGAGACCACCCAGAAAGGAGTGCGTTTGACACTGGGATGTGGGGTGTGACCTGAGGGCCCCTGTCCAGGGTCTCATACCAGGCTCTCTTCCCTGCACCCACTAGCTCCCAGCCACTTACATCTGAACCCCCACTTTAATAGGAAGTACATTAAAAATGGATATTTAGCACCAGGTACATTTTTAAACATGATCTTATTTAATTCTAACAATATCCATATGAAGCAGATACTCAGGAAATATTATCTCCACTTGATAGATAAGGAAATTGAACATCACAAGGTCACGTCTGTCCCTTGACAGTAGAACAGGCTGTTTCTATCCTTTGAGTTTGTTGCTATCAAATTGTTTCAATCTTCACTCTCCCCTCTCATTACCATGAAAATGCTTATTAAAAGGCATTTTAAAAAATACTAGAGGGGTGCCTGGTGGCTCAGTCGGTTAAGTGGCCGACTTCGGCTCAGGTCATGATCTCGCAGTCCGTGAATTCGAGCCCCACGTCAGGCTCTGTGCTGATAGCTTAGAGCCTGGAGCCTGTTTCAGATTCTGTGTCTCCCTCTCTCTGACCCTCCCCCATTCATGCTCTGTCTCTCTCTGTCTCAAAAATAAATAAACATTTAAAAAAATTAAAAAAAAAATACTAGAGGGGTTCCTGGGGTGGCGTAGTCAGTTAAGAGTCTGCCTCTTGATCTCGTCAGAGTTAGAGCCCTGCATCAGGCTTTGCACTGATGATATGGACCCTGCTTGGGATTCTGTCTCTCCTTCTTTCTGCCCCTCCCCTGCTTGTTCTCTCTCTCACCCTCTCTTTCTCTCTCAAAATAAATAAATAAACTTAAAAAAAATTCTTTTTAAATACTAGAAGTTACAAAGAAGAAAGAGGAATGTAAAAATAATTTGTAACTTGTAGTGATCTCTATTTCTTTATGGCTTTGATGATTATTCTAGCTCATGAAATGCTTTGTTAGGAATACTTTCAACTGCAAGAAACAGACAACTTGACTACCAACACAAAGATAAGCTGTGTTTTAAAAAAACAAAGATTAATTATTTTTGTATATCACAAAGTCTGGAGGTAGACAGTTGCCACTGTTAATTTAGTTGTTCAGCCAGTGCATCAACATCCTCAAAATGCCCTTAGTCTTTACCTCATGCTTACAAAATGGCTGCTGCAGCTCCGAAACTCACAGCCAAGTTTGAAGCAGTAAGAAGAGAAGGGAAGGCGCTAGCATCAACTGTTCCTTTATTAGAAAAGGAAAAAGCTTTCCCAGAGGCTCCTGGCAGACTTCTGTTTACAACTTATGGGCCAGGCCTGGTTCACACGCCCACCTCTGTGCACCACAGACTGTGCTTTCCCACAACCACGGAAACGGGAACAGGTAGAAGAAAAGTGGGTGCTATAAACATACAGGAAAATGGATGCTAGGGAGGCAAGAATGAGAAATGTCCATTACATTTTGTATCAGTTAACTTTTCTTGCATAACAAATCACCCCCAAACTTAGTGGCTGAAAACAAGCATCTGTGATTCCTTGCAGTTCTGTGGATCATTTCAGCAGTCTGTTCTGGATCTATTTAGACAACTTCTTAGGCCCCTTTCAACTCTCAAAAGTGAAGCAATAATACTTCTATTGACCAGGTGCCTACTATTTCTTAGTGACATTAGCCTACGTACATATTTCCTCACACTTTCCTCCTTTCCCTGCTATCTGTTAGCAGACTTTAAATGATCTGTATCCTGGGGCGCCTGGGTGGTTCCATCCGTTAAGTGTCAGACTCTTGGTTTTGGCTCAGGTCATGATCTCACGGATTGGGAGTTCGAGCCCCGCCTCAGGCTCTGCACTGACAGTGCTCAGCCTGCTTGGGATTCTCTCTCTCTCTCTCTCTCTCTCTCTCTCTCTCTCTCTCTCTCTCTCAAAATAAATAAATAAATTTAAAAACTCTTAAAAAATGATTTGTATCCAATTGAGGTATATTCTATTCAGATGTAAGTAGTAATTTTTGAGTTTCAGTGCTGGGTGCTCCACATACATGGTTTTGTAAAATCCTCACCACAACCCTGTTAGATATTATATCCATTTACCGGTGAGTAAACTGAGGCTCTGAGAGGTCAAGTGACTTGTTCCAGGTCTCTCAGCTAGTAATTCTGAACTGAAGGCCTCCTTATTCTGAGTATAGCTCTCCTCTTGCTGAACCACATCTGTCTACTAGCTTCCTCAGAACAAACTGTACCCAACCCCATAAAGTCAGATCCCTGCAGAAGTTACTGGATACTTTCCTTTCACCCCTAGAAAAGCAAATGAAGTAACAGCTACTTTTGGACTAAAAGCCCCAAATCCCCTCAAGGAACAACCCTCTGTCTCCACTGTGGTTATTCAGGAAGACTCACATGCTTCTGGGGCTTTTTTTTTTTTTTTTTTTTCCAGCGAGATTCTCTAACAGACCTTAGCCAACCTACTTTACTGAAGCAAACAAGTCTGTCAGGTGGCTGGGACACAGGCTGCTCAGGTTTTTGACAACCCTTGGCGGGGGTGACCCCCTTATCTTGGCAGGCTTCCTGGACTTCCTGCCATCCACAGCCCCAACAACTGAGTAGGATGTAGGCTGCTAGGAAGGGATTAGAAAGACCCATGGGACTTGGAGGTTTAAACACCCCCATCCTCCTTCTGGTGCCCAGGTGAGGGATGTCTAGGAATGGGAGTAAGGGCAACATTTTCCCAACTTCCCTTTGGCGGAAAGACAGATCTCCAAATAAAGCTTTTCTTCCCGTTGCTGTGCAAGTTCAATTAGAACTTCTTTTAAGTATGATTGGCTAGGAAGGTGGCAACTCTGTGGTTTAAAAAAAATCTACACCTGCCTGTGTCTATTCACAACTGTGCTGGATGATATACCAGAATAACTGCCCAGTAAAATGCAAGATGAGGCGCAGGTGTTTGGAGCACACTTTTTTTCTCATGGTGTAATTGTTGCATGTACAGTAAGTTAACACCTGACACATTATGATGATATTATCTTTCTAGACAGCATTTATTGTCAGAGTGGGTTACCTTGTGTTTAACTTCAATATCAAAATAAAGAATTTGAGGGGCGCCTGGGTGGCGCAGTCAGTTGGACGTCTAACTCTTGATTTCACGCTCAGGTCACAATCTCATGGTTCATGGGTTCGAGCCCCACGTCAGGCTCCACGCTGGGAACGTGGGGACTGCTTGGGATTCTCTCTCTCTCTTCTCTCTCTGCCCCTCCCCTGCTTGTGCTCTCTCTCTTTCAAAATAAATAAACTTTATAAAATCATTATATAAAGAAAAGAAACATTTTGATTCTGTTTGAGGGGAAATCCCCACTATTCTTTGAAGCTTCTGGAATTAAGAGAGTTAAAGAGGATCCTAAGATTACAAGGTTTAAAAACTGCTAAAGGGGCATCTGGGTGGCAGTGTTGGTTGAGTGTTTGACTCTTAATTTCAGCTCAGGTCCTGATCCCAGAGCGGGCTCTGCACTGAGCATGGAAACTGCTTAGGATACTCTCTCTCTCCCTCTGCCCCTCTCCCCTGCTCTCTCTCTCTCTAAAATAAATTAAAAAAAATTTTTTTGATGTTTATTTATTTTTGAGAGAGAGAGACAGAGAGACAGAGTGCCAGTGGGGGAAGGGCAGACAGAGAGGGAGACAGAATCCGAAGCAGGCTCCGGGCTCTGAGCTGTCAGCAGAAGGCTCCTGATGTGGGGCTCGAACTCAAAAATGGGGAGATCATGACTTGAGCCCAAGTCAGATGTTCAACTGACTGAGCCACCCAGGCTCCCCTCTAAAATAAATTTTTTAAAGGGGCGCCTGGGTGGCGCAGTCGGTTAAGCGTCCGACTTCAGCCAGGTCACGATCTCGCGGTCCGTGAGTTCGAGCCCCGCGTCGGGCTCTGGGCTGATGGCTCAGAGCCTGGAGCCTGTTTCCGATTCTGTGTCTCCCTCTCTCTCTGCCCCTCCCCCGTTCATGCTCTGTCTCTCTCTGTCCCAAAAATAAATAAACGTTGAAAAAAAAATTTAAAATAAATTTTTTAAAAACACCGCTAAAATTTACAACTACTTATTTGTGTGAATGATTCTTGTTCTGTGTAACGAAAATAAAGTTGAGAAATAAACAGGTTACATGAGATTTCAACCGTTATCCAATATCTCAGTTTCAAAGCAACCTCTTACTACAGCATTGCCTTTAATAAGTTAATACCGTAAATCTTACCTTATAAAATTCATTTCTTCATAGAAAATGCCATTTAATCTGTTTTGTATTGGGGCTCTGCATGAAATTGAATTTTGAAAAGAGTTCCTCTGCTCTCCCATTATCTTGCTTCATCTCAGAACAGCCCCTGGGTAGTCAAGTTTTATTATTATTCTCATTTTATAAATAAAGAAGCAGAGGCTCAGAGAGGTTAACTGACTTTCCCAAGGGAAATAAACAAATGAACAAATAAGCAAGTTTTAGGCAGAGCTAGGACTTGAAACCAGTTCCACAAACTGCAAATTCAGACTTCTTTCCATTGTACCCCCACTGTACCACACTGCTCTCTCTACTGTTTCCTAAGCTCCTGGGAATGTGTATATCAAGGCTAGTGCTCACCAGAGGGCACTCAAGTCCAGGACAGACCGAAAATGATCAGTTTTGGGTGGAAAGTGGGAGGAAGCAGGAGCCCTGTGAATTCTCCCCAAGGGCCCAGCAGGCTGTTTAGGGAGAATTAGCTAGTTTTGTCCCCTGAACCCCGCAACCCCCGTGCTCCATCCAGGAGTCAATGGAGTGATCACCTAGGGATTTCCACCTGCCCAGAGCTCAGGCAAGCTCTGAGGGAAGGAGAGGAGCCTGATCACTCTAGAGCCATTCTGTATCTGTAGATGCTGCTCATTCCCACTTTGGCTAAGTGTATTTAGGCAGCTGGAGAAGTGCAGAAACATGAGCTTCTTTTCCAGGCTGAGGCATTAAAGCTTCCTTTGGTTTCAGAGGCTTGTACTGAGGCAGGAATATATATATAACTTTGGCCCTATAAGCTCTTTGAAATTTGCACACCGCTCATCTTCTAGAATGAGGCATTAGAAGAAGCATGGTGAGCCACGCTTATTCACACTGTCCAACTGTCACGGGCAGGGCCTCATTTATGGGGGTTCGCAACACCTGATGCTTCCTGTTCCAGACCTGAGGGTCCCCTGTGGCAGTTAGAGTGAAAGACATACCAGCAACCGCTCCCCCATGGCTCCCATTGGTGTTGTCCCAGGGCCACTCAGAGCTCTTGGGGCTTTGCCTCACTCTCCTCTTATACTGCATTCAAGTGAGCTTAATGCTACCTCTTTCCCAGGCGTGAAATGCACCTAGGAAGTCACACCTTCTCTCCAAATGTTTTGTCTGTGCAGGACTCTACTTCCTTCCCTTGGGATTATCATGGCTGAGCACTGCTTCCCCTCCGCGCCCCGGCTACATGTTTTGGAGGAGAGCTGCTGTGTTCTTAGAGAACCACACCCCCCAGCTAGGTCGGACTGTGCAGGGGCTGGCACTCCCCACGCGTCATATGTGGGACTTGGCTCTTGGTGGGTGAATAAGAAGATCATATTTACTGAGCACTGATATTAACTCACTTCATCTCTACCCTGAGCTTTCGAATCAGGCACTGTTATGGGGCGCCTGGGCAGCTCGGTCTGTTAAACGAATTAGGCACTGTCATTAGCCTAATTTGCAGATGAAGAAACAGGCAGAATTTAAGTCACTCGTTCAAGTTTACTCAGCTAGAAAAAGGATCAGAGTTAGGATTCAAACTCAGGTTGTCTGGCATCCTCTCCTCTCCCCTCCTTCTCACCTCCTCTTTCCCCTTCTCCTATCAAGTTTGAAACACGCAGGAAAGTAGGCAGAATAGTATAATAAAGTCCCAGACACCCATCATCTATCTGGATTTAACAGCTGTTAACATTTTGCCATATTTGCTTTGTTTATTTTTTTGAAAATCTCTGGTAAGGACTTAAAAAAAATAACATTGCCATAATACTATAATGACACTCAACTAAATAAACAGTAATTTCTTCATATTCTCTAATACTTGGTCCATGTTCACTTTTTTTTCTCACTATATCAGAAGCATCTTTTTACAGTTCTTTTTTTTAACATTTTTTTTGGTGAGAACATTTATTTATTCATTTATTTTTAATATAATTTATTGTCAAATTGGTTTCCATGCAGTTCTTTTATATAAATGAGAACCAAATTTACATATTGCTTTTGGTTGATACATCTCCTAAGTCTCTATTAATCTCGCCCCATCTTTTTCTAAAGCCATTCATTTGTGAAAGAAACACGGGTCATTTCTCACGTAGTATTTTTCACATTCTGGATTTGGCTGATTCTATTCTCCGTGTACAGTTGAATGTGTTACTACTCTACTATAATACATTTTTAAAAAAATGTTTATGTGGTTTTGAGGAAGCGATAGTGACCAAGCATGAGTAGGGGAGGGCAGAGAGAGAGGGAACACAGAATCTGAAGCAGGCTCCAGGCTCTGAGCTGTCAGCACAGAGCCCGATGCGGGGCTTGAACCCATGAACCGTGAGATCACCTGAGCTGAGGTCGGACGCTTAACCGAATGAGCCACCCACGCGCCCCTGTACCCTTCCTATTGATTGCATCACACCTCAGGGAACATGATGTTCGGTTGTCCCACTTTTATTGAAGTGAAGACTGATCAGTGGGTTCAAGTAATGTCAGCCTGATCCATTTGTGATAAATTTCCCAAGAAAATTCAGCTGGAACGAACCATTTCTCCAGATATCCCGTTCTTTTTGGTGGGAAATGGTATTTGGGAACACAAAAGGAACAGTAGGGATGTGGTTTTGGGGTGGTGGGGGTTCAGAGCTGACAGCCAAGAAAGAATTCTTGAGATATTTTTGGTGCAAAAAGGTGGTTTTATTAAAGCACAGGGACAGGACCCGTGGGCGGAAAGAGCTGTGCTGGGGCTGTGAAGATATTGACTGGTTTTACACTATGGAGTTGGAGGAGGTGAAGGCACAAGGGAAGCCTCCAGAAGGACTTTCATAAGCTAAAGGGGACTCCTAAGATACCTGAACCTTGCTACTGTCAAGCTAAGGTTGTTTTCCCTCTAGCCAGGCATTAACATTAGGACGGTAGGGGGTTCCTGCAGAAAAGTTCTACTCTGTGTTTGCCTCAAGTATTTACCAATGGGCTGCAGGTTACAAGGAAATTGAATGTTACCTGCCAATTCCTTCTTGCCTTCATTCCTCACATCACTATGGAGGGGAGGGTGATGTTGGTGCTCCAGGAAACTGAGTCCATAAGTTTCTGGCGATTGGGCTGGTGATAAGATTGCCTTTTTCTTGTAATTTACTAAGACATTTGTAAACTGATGGAGACCCATGTCCTATCAGTTAACCATGATCTCTATCAGTTAACCATGTTTTTTTTTCCCTTTCCTTTGTTCTTGGGCAGCCAGAAGTGCCTGAGGAATATCACACATATACCACCTGGGGTTAGCTTGTCCTTGGCCCCTCAGCTTGCCTTATGCTCCCTCATCACTAGGCAGTGCCCATTGCTACCAACTTGTCACTATTTCTAGGTCTTTCTGGTGAACAGAGCTGAGAAATACATATTTCTTAGAAACAAATATATAATTTTCCTTAAATATTACATCTAAAAATATTTAAACATATACATTTTTTCTTTTTCTAATAAAATATGTATCCTGAGCTCATACTATTATTTCCAATTCAAAACACATATGACAGAATTCGCACTTCTTGGTTTTTTGTTTTTTAATCTCATTCGGTTTGTATCTCTTGGCTCTTATTCTGACAATTTTTTACTTTAAAAGCATAATATATGACTCATTTGCTTTATCCCACTACACACACACACACACACACACACACACACACACACACACACAATTGTGTGGTAGACTGATTGCATTATTAATGGCTCAAATCTGCATCCATACTCTTTGCCATGTGTCTTTTTCAGTCTCTCTCTAAAGAAGCGGAGTCTGTTTTTCCCCTCCCGCCCACCCATGAATCTGGGCTGAACTTGGGTCTCTCTTTGGCCAATAGAATGAAGCAGAAGTGACCTGTGTTTGTTCCAAGTCCAGGCATTAAGGCTCCTTGGCTATTCTGTTTACTCACTGTGCCTTTACAAAGGCCCAGAACAGGCCCAGACAAGCCTGCCAGGGACGTGTGGTACAGAGCTGAGCCCCTGCCCCCTGCAGTTGTTTCAGCCAGGCTAACCTAGATCAGCCAACAGCTAGTCAATCTTTCATTATTTAGTTTTGAAAATGTAAGCAATTATATAAGTATATATGTATTCATATCCCCCTCTGTATTATTTTCCTAAGATTGCTGTAACAAATGGTACCACCGACTGGTGGCTTGAAACAACAGAAATGTATTCTTTCACAATTCCGGAGACCAGAAATCTGAAATCTAGGGCCATGCTCCCTCTGAGCGTTCTAGGGAAAAGAATCCTTCCTTGATTCTCTTTTACTTCTGGTGGCTGGCAGGGATCCTGGTGCTCCTTGGTTTGCAGCTGTATCACTCCAACCCCTGCCTCTGTCATCACATGGTCTTTGTCTGTGTCTCTGTGTATAAATTCCCCTCTTCTTAAAAAAAAATCTTTTAATGTTCATTTTTCAGAGAGAGAGAGAGAGAGAGAGAGAGAGAGAGAGAGAGAGAGAGACAGAGCATGAGCAGGAGAGGGGAGGGGCAGAAAGAGGGAGACACAGAATCCGAAGCAGGCTCCAGGCTCTGAGCTGTCAGCACAGAGCCTGTCAACACAGCCCCTGACGCAGGGCTCAAACTCGCGAACCATGAGATCATGACCTGAACTGAACTGGATGCTCAACCAACTGAGCCACCCAGGCATTCCTAAATTCCTTTCTTCTTATTAGGACACTAGTCGTTGGATTAGGGCCCACCCTTATCCAGTAGGACCTTCTCTTAAGTTGATTAGATCTGCAAAGACCTATTTCCAAACAAGGTCATATTCACAGGTGCCAGGGGTTATGACTTGATCAGATCTTTTTGGGGGGACACATTTCAACCCAGAATACAAAACTGCTCTTTGAACACAAAATCGTAGTATACTATTCACACTCTTCAGTACCTTGAAGATCCACATGAATCTGGCCTCCAGGGTCACCTTTGCAGCAGTTTAGAGGGAGCAAGGCAAGGAGGCCCACTAGAAGTAAACTGTAGGGGCACCTACGCAGCTCAGTCGGTTAAGCGTCCAACTCCGGCTCAGGTTATGATCTCACAGTTCGTGGGTTCAAGCCCCATGCCAGGCTCTGTGCTGACAGCTCAGAGCCTGGAGTCTGCTTCCGATTCTGTGTCTCCTTCTCTCTCTGCCCCTCCCCACTCACATTCTGTCTCTCTCTCAAAAACAAATAAACATTAAAAAAAATTAGGAGTAAATTGCAGTGGCTTATGTGAGAGATACAGACTGTCCGACATAAGTGAGTCCAACATTCACATAGACAACTTCGCCAACACTTGAAAGCCTCAATCATCCTCAGCTACCCAGTCTCTACCATGACCATTCCCAGGGCTCTTATCTTAGCGAACGCTACCCCTCTCCTCTGTTTGAAACAAAGCTCATGATCTCCCCGTCTCAGAGGTGCTGTATTCCTCCCATGTCCTCCATCTTGGTGAGTGGCACCACCATCTGTCAGTCAGTCAAGGCAGAAGCCTGATGTCGCCCTCCATGTTCACACATCCAGTAACTGTTGGAGATATTGATGTTATTAATGTTGGCATACCCGCCTCCCTCTTTGCCTTGCAAACCTCACTCACCTTTCAAGACTCATACTCCCACCATAAAATCTTCTCAGACATCCCCAAGGAGAATTGGCCATTACCTCTGTGTGTCCCTCTGTGCAGAGATTTATAACATTCCATTCACTTCTTAGTGAACCTGTCTCCCCTCCTAAACTAGAAGTCCCTTGATTACCAAGACTGTGTCTCATTGACCTTGTTTCCTAGCACTGAGTATACTGCCTAGTTCCTGGTCGGTGTGAGGTTAACTATTTGGCCAATGGATGAATGAATGAATAGGCTACTGAGCTTCTCTAGCCAAGGGCTTCGGCTCTCTGGACAAAGGGTACCTAAAGTCACTCTCCTGATCCTGATCCTGATCCTGGCCTGGAATCTTCCCCCTGCACCTGGGAACTTGCAGCTCTCACTTCTGAAAGAGAGGTTGCTAATCTCCTGCCATCCCTGCTCCCCTGTGCACCCCCCTCCACCGCCCCAACATCTGGTTCTGCCTGATGAGACGCTGGATTATCAATGACTCTCATTTAGCGTGTTCAATTTAAAGCCACCTCCACAGCTGTTTGTATTTTATCAGAGGGTTTGGCAACCTTTCTCCACAGCCCCCAGAGCCATGTGTGGAGGGGAGATGTCAATATGGGACATTCAGATCAGCAGCAACCTATCTGCAGGCTTGTTTTTATCCCCTTCTGTCTCTTATTTCCAGCAGGAAGGAAGCTGATGGGAGCCATGGAGGAAGCCAGGATGACAAAAGGCCTCTAAGGATGCATTGTTTCCTCTCAGACCAAATTGAGTGTGAGGTAGCATGAGTCAAGCTTTACTGGAGGGGCTGCAGGCAGTGGAAGGGATTTAATGGGAAAAACAAAGTCCCTCCTGGATTTAGGACTGGAGACTTCCAACCTGACTTGTCTACTCTTGCCGCCACTGCTGCACCATCAGGGACCACCCCTCTCATCCACCTCACGTCATCTCGGGCCTAGTAGGTCTTCTCTATTCCCTAATTCTGGTCAGCGCTGGGATGGCATAACGTTTGTCTGCAGAAAGGGGATGGCTTAGAATTGGGGAGGGACCTCAGCGTGGCTGCTGGCACCACCGTGATTTGGTTGTGACTTTGGACACCTCATCGCTGGCTTCTGGGCCCGTTTCCCAATTTATAAATTGGGAAGCGGAAGCTCAGCTGTTGTGGGGGTGAGGTGCCACTGTGGAAACTGCCTGTTTCCTTGTCTGAGCCTCCCACTCTGGGCTCCTCAGGGTGAAAGCATGTCTCCCCTGTTCTTCATTGTGTTCCCACGCCCTGGAAAAGTCTCTGTCCTGGGAGCTCAAAAAAAAAAAAAAAAATGCAGAATAAATCGTTGTAACAGTGTCTCCTGAGCTGTCAAAAGCCATTACACGGGATTATGTTTACTGCCCCTCAGTCTGAGTCATGGCCCCTCCCACCACGCTGCCTGCTTCAGACAAGAGGGGGGAAGGGACATAGGACCCTGTGCATGCCCTCTCCCACCACCATCTCCTTTCCCAGCAACAGGGGTGGGGTAAGTGCTGCCAGGCTCATTCTCCCATCTTTCAGATCTCTAAAGAACTTTATACTTTCACATTCATTACTGTATGCAACCTTATACCAAATATCAAAGGAAGCAGGGCAAGTGAGCAAGCCGACACCCAACACGATGAAGTGACCTGTTCAAGAATATACCAGGTAAGAGCAGCTTTGGGCCCCCTGCCTCCTTCCAGCTTCTCTGCCCTCTATATCTGTCCCTTACTGTCGTCCCCCCCCCCCCCACCGCTTTGTGGATGCTGTTCCCTTTGTTAACTGCTACCTGAAGACTAAACTCAGGTGGCAGCTCCTCCAGGGACCCTTCCCTGGCTTCCTAAACCTGAGCGAGAAGCCTCTCCATGCACTCCCCATACATCTTAAGTTTACTTCTCCCAGAGCACATGTCCAGGGGAGGTCTGTCCCTCTAGACTGGGGACTCCAGAGGGCAGCCTCATCTCTACATTTGTGAGCTTTAGAAATGTCTGCTGAATGAATGGATGGATGAACAACGCACAGAGTGGGTAAGTGGTTTGTCTGAGGTCACCTAGCTAGGATTACAAACTGAAAATATTTTTATTTAAAAAATTTTTTTAACTTTATTTATTTATTTTAAGAGAGAGACAGAGCACATGAGTGCATAATAGTGGGGGAGGAGCAGAGAGAAAGGGAGAAAGAGAGAATCCCAAGCAGACTCCACCCTGACAGTGCGGGGCTTGAACTCATGAACCGTGAGATTATGACCTGAGCAGAAATCAAGAGTCAGAAGCTTAACCGACTGAGCCACCCAAATGCCTCGAAAATGCAAATGTTTTTAAAAAGTTGAATAAATGCACAATGAACTCAGGTTTTTGCTAAGTATTTTCCAGTGTCTCGGGCCAAGTTGCCCCGACTTCCAGTGACATACTCTTTTCATTGCCTTCCCATGAGCGCCCATCACCCATCTCACGAAGTCCAGTAGTGGGATTTGCACCTCGTGGTGAGAGCAGGCCATTCTACCTGGAACCCATCTTGTAGACCCACCTGTGCCCCACTGGGGGCTCCAGAGAAGCCTGCCAACCACTGTTGTTACTGCTGCCACTGCAGGGCCAGAAGTTAGGGCACCATAAATTGAAGTGACTTGCCTTGATTTGGGTTCTTCTGAAACAAGACCTGGGGACATGCATGTGAGCACAAAAAGTATTTTGGGAGGTGATCCCATGAAACACTTGTAGGGGTGGGAAAGCAAGATAGGGAAAGGAAGGATGCCTATAAAGGGATGTTATTAAAGCCAGTCACCAGTGTGGGCCGCTGGAGCCCCCCCCCCCCCCACCCCGCCGAGGACCTTTAGGGGGTGCTATGGGACATGCTGTAGAGTCATCTCAGCTGAGGGCGAGGAAGCCAGATGCTCACGCCCTACCCTGTTACTGGCTGAGGGCTGCCCCTGGGGCCTTCAAATGTCTGGTAGTTCTGGTTTGCTGGGCACATAGATGTTCTAAGTGGTAACCTCAGATGTGTGGAGGTGAATGCCAAGGGCATGTGGCCGCGCAAGGGCAGAGACCGGCTATGAAAGAAAGGAAAAACCCACCTCTACAGCTGGGCTGTGGTGAGGTTAGAGGAGATAAAATTAGGTGACACCACTTGGTAAGGTGGAGAGGATGATGCCTGAGTCATGGCTAATGACAAGTCCCGCTCTCCTGACAAATTAAAGAGAGATTAAGACATTGAATGCCAAGGAGAAAGCTGGGACTCCAAGGGGAATGGCTTTAGATTTAGATCTTCATTACATTTCTGAGTTATGTAATAATGGAGCAAGACGTCCCCAGGCTGCACCCAACTATTGGTCCGTTCACACCCAATCCAAATCCGGGATGAAAATCATTTTCATCTTAGCTCCAACCCTTGGTTGGGTTATTACTCCCCAGCAGGCAGGAACTGCAAGGGAAGAGAGACAAAAGTGCTGAAATAATGAAGGGCTGTTTACCTGCCAGCAGGTGGGAGGGACAGGGCAGGATGTGGTTGGGGACAGATGAAATTCATCATTGAATGAATGGCATGTGTGATTTATAAGCTCTCACCCCTGAAGATCTAGAAATTTCAGAGGTAGGGTGGGGAAAGAATGAAGGAACAGACTAAGAAAGGGAGAGTTCTCTTTTTTCTGCATTTTCTCCAACACTGGCCAAGGCTGCTGGCAGTAAATTCAGCAAATGTATCTGATGCTAATCTTGTTGGAAGAATTTACTGTAATTTGGTTCACTGGGGACATAATCAGATTTATGCAAACTTTCACAATAGTCTGCACAGGCTCCATATATCTTGACAGATACAGTCTTTAAAATGCCTATACCAGATCCGATCTTAGGAGAGGAAAGGCAAGACCTGGGGCTAATGGAGACCTTGGTTTTAGGGCCCAGAGAGGTGCACAGGTATGCTTTCCTCCCTGGACCCCACTTGCAGGCCTTCCCTCCACCCCCTCCATGTGGCCTGGCTCCAACGCTGATGGGGTCCCTCTGGTGGATGGGACTGATAATGGCCCGGGGTTGGGAGGTCGGGATATCTTAACGATGACAGGGTGGTTATACCCCACTTCCCAAATCTAATTGCCCAATAATTCCTGATTCAATCAGCCAAAGGCATTGCCTTTTAAATTCTTTGTTTTGTTGTCCCAGTAGCAGCAAACTCGATTCTTACCAGTATTTTTCATAATTTTCAATTACTAATAGGATTATTTCTATTTATAGTTTAAAGCCATGGTAACACTTATTGTAGGCAGTTTTTTGTGCCTAGAAAACTCGCCATGAATTACAACTATAATGAGTGCAGTAAGCCTAATAAACATATGTTATTGTTCTCAGAAACAGGTATTTTTGTTTGTTTGTTTGTTTATAACAATGGGAACTGGATTGTTGGAGCAAATGGTGACAGACTGACAGCTGCCATCTGGGAGGCACATGCTCCTCATAGCATGAGACGTTCTGGAGGGCATCAATCCATATCGATTTCTGATGACACGAAACTACCAATCTCCTTTCCTCAACAAAACACAGACCCCAACTTCATTCAAACCCAAGGCCTAAACGAACCTGTTATTTTATCATAAAATGCAATTCCATGTGGCCCATCTTCAGGCTCTATGACTTCGGGAACGTGTGAGGTTAAGGATCCAAGAAGCCAAAGGGAGAAGTAGCCTCGGGGAATGATGCCGAGACTGGAAGTTGTACTGATCATCAGCCCAGGTGGGAAGAGCTGAGGCCAAAGTGGTTTCAGAGAAGTGGGAAGATGGAGATCTAAGAGTTGCCTCAAAGAGGAGAAGCGATCAAACTTGGGATCAGATTAGGTATGGGCTGGGGTGGGCGGGGCTAGGGGGTGGTTGGGGAGTGATGTGTACAAGATAGTAGAGTTGTGAGCCTGGGGACTGGAAAATGGAGGCATATGAGGAGAAATGGAGCTGTTGGGAAGAAGGGACTTTTAGACGGAGGAGATGATTAACTCAGTGTTGGGCGTGTTAAACAGAAGTGGCCTTGGGGCAGCTAACTGAAATGTCCTGCATTAATGCTAAAAAGCATAGGAATGAGCAATTAGGGCAGAAATGGAGACTTGAGAATTATTCATACAAGAAGCATTTATTGGTGCCCTGCTGCATGCTAGTTCAGGCAAGTGCCAGGCATAGAGGTGCCTGGGAGCAGAGTAGGAAAGGGCTCAGACCCTAGATCACACAGACCTGCATTCTGATTCCCACTCCACCACTTATGAGCCATGGGATGTTGGGCAAGTCGCTTCATGTCTTTAAGCCACAATTTTTCCATCTTAAGAAAGAAAGTGTTTGGCACACAATTATCAATCATAAAGGCAACTGTGGTGAGAATTGGCCAAGCTAATGCATACAAAGTGCATAGCATTGTGTCTGGGATACAGCAAATGCTAAAAACAAGTTACCGGTTATTCTCAGGAAAAACGTAGTTTTGACTTTTAGGACCTCCTAGTCTAATAGAAATGATGACAGCAAGAGAAGGTGTTAAGAGCTCAGCTGAGCTGGAGGGGAGAGAGAGATGAGCTGTCAGGTGTTGAGTAGTGGATGAAAGTAACCAGCCAGAAATGAGTTAAGCTTCTCACTGCTTAGTGTAATGGTATAAACCAGAGGCTCAAACCGAGGAAGCACCAACTCTCTTTGTTCCATTTTCCCCACAAGCTGAAGGTCAAATGGATCAACACAGATGAGGGGTGGTCTCACTCAACAAACAATTCAAGAGGCTTTGGCAGTTTTATGGACACAGGTTGGAGAGGGGAGTGAAAAGGAAGTGTTGGGGTGGAAAACTTTTGAGCACTGAGTCAGAGTAGGGAAAAGTGTCTTCCAGATTCCCCTCCCACCTTCTGGGCAGAAACCCGGCTCAGGGCCTCAGGTAAAGCGACGTAGGAATGAAGGCGCTGGGGGAGGAATGTGAATATGGGGGAGAACATGATGTCCAGGGCCCCTCCTCCCCCAAACCATGCCCTTGACTGCAGTTCCCCTTAGGGACTCAAATGCACTGACTGTAGCCAGGTCTGGCGTGGGGAGGACAGTTTCTCTGGGGAGCTGCTAGGTAAAGCCTTTGTGATTGCCTCAGGTCAGGCCTGAAAAGACACACAAGGTTTTTAACCAGGAGTCAGACTGCTCAGAAGGTACATGACAAAAGAATGGCAGACCAGCAACGTTTCTGTGGCCTACAAGGCGGGGCCCATGAATCTAAGGTTAGGAACAGAAGTGCTGGGCTGTGAATGAGTTAGCCTGGGCTCCTACATTGTAGGAGTTCAAATCAGCTTTGCCGAGGACAGTTTGGTAGTTCACCTACACCCTTCACTGACTGCCCCTGGTCCCTCTTCTTTTGGGGTCCCGGTTGGGGTTACAGAGAGGAAAATAAAACTGAAACAAGGTGACTGTGTTTTCCTTTGGACTCTTAGACCTGTCCCCCAGGCTGGTAGCAATCTGAGGGCCGTAGGCTGTGAAGGTAACATGTTCACTTTAGTGTGAACTCTGGGACTTCACTCTGGGGAGAAGACAACCCCCCTCTCCGGGAGTGGCAGAGGTTTCTCTGCTTCAGAAGAGAGTTGGCAAATAAATGAGTTTTCAAGTAATTTTCTCCCCTTTGCCCTTTAACCCCAGGAGATTAGGGAGATGGTGACTAACAGTACTTGTAAAAATTTGCATTTCAAAGTAATGTATGCAAAAAGAATACATTTTGGCACACACTTCATTAGCATTAAAACAAATTGGCTTTGGGTCCTTGCCATTTATATCTTTTTCCTCCTAACTCCAATGCCCCCAATGCATTTAAGGAAAAAGGAGAGAAGCACCTGGAGGGAGGTGTGGAAGTGAGAAGAGTGGAGCTGGGAGCTTTTGAGACAGGGTGTGTGTGTGTGTGTGTGTGTGTGTTGTATGTGGGTGAAAGAGAGAGAGAAAGAGAGAGAGAGTTTGTGTGTTGGGTACTGAAGGATTCACAGAGGGGCTAAGAGGAAAATCGCTCTCCGGGGATGGAAGTTGGGTGAGTGGACCTGTCACCAGCTGGACTCCCAAGACCTGACCTTCACTACCCACCTGCTTGTAGCCACCAACCTTTGTCCCACATTCTCCCTTAAGCTCCTCTTTCCAGCTCATCTCTGAACTCAGGCAAAAGACCCACGGGCATCACATTCCACGATGCAAACCGAAACTGCCCCTTGAGTATTATCGACTGCCCGGACAAAGAGCTACAGTGGCCCAGACCACCCAGACCAGTTTCAGCTTAACCCCCAACTCACGCCTGCGTGGATGGACTGCGGAGAGACCCAAGGAGTGACTAACAGTCACCTTTACCTCATTGTCTTAATAAAATTTCCATCCCAGGAGGAGCACAAGTCTCATTTACAGAACATACAATGTATGTCTAGGCATGTTTCCTTAAGGCGCCCACGTGACCTCGAGCTCCCCTCTACATTCAATAACAAGGCCCCCTTTCTTTAAAAAAATTTTTTTTAACGTTTATTCATTTTGGAGAGACAGAGAGACACAGAGCATGAGCAGGGGAGGGGCAGAAAGAAAGGGAGACACAGAATCCAAAGCAGGCTCTGAGCCATCAGCACAGAGCCCGATGTGGGGCTCGAACTCACAAACCGTGAGATCATGACCTCAGCCAGTCGGACACCCAACCTACTGAGCCACCCAGGTTCACCCACACACACACAATTTTAAATACAACTAAAATTTTTTACATTGATTTAGTATCTAAATATATTTCCTTTACAGTTTCTTAATTTCTTTAGCAGTAAATTAACATCAGTTTGACCAAAAAATAAGGGAAAGATAAGGGGAGGCTGGTCATTCTGCTGGGTGAAATTCCGTGATCTACCCCTAGAGGCTCAGCCTAGAGCCCACCCCTCCGGCCCTTCCAACAAGTTTAAAAGTGCCTAATTCTCTGGATTAAATTTTTTGTGTTTAAAATAGTTAGAATGATTTGTTTCTTGGGCAGACTCTGACTGGTGAGTTTGAGGGCATGGGCTAAGGGTAGCAGTGTCAGAGACTCAACGTGATAGAAACAGAAGTCCAGCAGCAGAACACAGAACTGCTCTTTGCTGTGAGTTCCTCTCTCATACCAACCAAATCCCTCTCTAATCAATTAAGCCCATTTACTTCCTTATTATCCTCTGTAGAAAACCAGAAGAACCAGACATTGGGCTCCACGTCAGACGCTGGGGAATTAATATCTGCTGGAGAAAGCTGTGGCACAGCCCCGCCTGGTTTTGGTCCAGGATATGATAGCAGGACTCTTACTCACATGGCGGTTTAAAGCTTTTCTGATGAGCCTTTCAGAAGTTATGACAGAAGCCTGAGTAGGGTTGGAAAGCACCCCTAGGCCACACCTTCTACTCATGCAAGATTTATGTCCCTAGGCAAAAGTACCTAAAAGACCAAAAGCCTCCTACCTTGCTCCTTAAAGTGAATTTTTCCTTGGCTGACACTCTGAAGCAAATGTATTAATACCCATGATGAGTGATGAGCCTTCAATAAATAATGCTGGTTGTTCTAATGTACCTGGCATGAAATATTCAGAGCTATTAATGCGTTTCAGTTTAAATAGTCACCGGGGCTTTCTTCCAAAACAGTGGCGAGCCTAGGTTCTATCGGGTTTGTTTTTGCACAAATCAGATGGAAAGTGCAGGCCGAAAGTTCCAGGAAAGGCATCAAGTATCCAGAAGGTAGGGAGCTATATGGTGCAAGATGTGATGGCGTAGTGGCCAGAGTCCTTGCTTGGGGGCCAGAACTCCTGTCCTTAGCCTGGCACTGGCTGTGCTGAAGGACTTGAGACTCACATGGTCATGGGAAGCCAGATGGGAGCATGTTAGGATGTCTTCTCTGGTCCTTCATTTTATTTTATTTATTTTTTTTTTTAATTTTTTTTAATGTTTTTATTTATTTTTGAGACAGAGAGAGACAGAGCATGAACGGGGGAGGGGCAGAGAGAGAGGGAGACACAGAATCGGAAACAGGCTCCAGGCTCCGAGCCATCAGCCCAGAGCCTGACGCGAGGCTCGAACTCAGGGACCGCGAGATCGTGACCTGGCTGAAGTCGGACGCTTAACCGACTGCGCCACCCAGGCGCCCCTCTGGTCCTTCATTTTAAATCAGGCATTAAAAAAATTTTTTTTACATTCATTTATTTTTTGAGAAACAGAGTGAGACAAAGCGGGAGTGGGAGAGGGGCAGATAGAGAAGGAGACACAGAATCTGAAGCAGGCTCCAGGTTCTGAGCAAGCAGTCAGCACAGAGCCTGATGCGGGGCTCGAACCCACAAACTGTGAGATCATGACCTGAGCCGAAGTCAGACGCTCAACCAACTGAGCCACCCAGGTGTCCGTCCCTAAATCAGGCATTTTAAATGCTTTCAGTCTTGGGACACCTGGCTGGCTCAGTCAGTAGAGCATGCAAGTCTTGATATTGGGGTCCTGAGTTCAAGTCCCATACTGGGTGTAGCACTTAACTAAAAATTAAATTAAATTAAATTAAATTAGAAAAAAAAATGCTTTCAGTCTTTTGAGGCCATACAGGGAAAATGGGAGAGTGGAGGAGTCTACATGACCATACAGACTGGGAGTGGGATTCAAATTACCAAGCACTAGGACCTCCTCAGGAAACCTTGAGTGGCAAGAGATCTGAGAAGGCTAACCTCAGAGAGCCTGTCCGTATGGAGACGGTTGATAGTCTAAATCCCTGGCACTGTGGTCCTGACTGGCAGATGGTGAGCACAGGAAGAATCTGAAGGATGAGCTGACGGAAGTGAGTCAGTCTGCACCTAGTAGGACAGCAAAACTTCCCACTCTCTTGTTAGGTTTCAGGACATTAAATTACGTTAAAGACTCGTTGGCATTGGGGGAGCCCTCCAGACAGACAACTGAATTGCCTAGGCTCCCCACCCCTTCTCAGATCTCGGAAGTCTCCCACCCGGTCCCAACCCAGGTGAAGTCCATTAAGAACCTACTCGGAAGGGATCTGGAAGGAAGGAGCAAGTCTTCCCCGCCCTTCTCTGCCCTGACCAGAGATGGATGTGGGGGTGGGGGGGAGGCTTCAGAGATGTCATTAACTCTCTGAGTCACGGCTGAAAGCCCAAATAGTTTCTCATCCTTACTCCTAGGGAAGGCTGACCTCCCTTACTCTACCCTCTCCTCCCGTCCTCCGCCAGCTTAGCTCCTTCGAGTGCTTTTTCTGTGGGTTTCTTACACTGCCAGTTCCTAGGCGTTCCATTCTCAGTGCTAATAGACCAATCTACTTCCCCCAATATGACGGCTCTCAGCTGCCGCCTGCTTCCGCTAATCTTTGCTGTACTCAGCTACCTCTTACCTCTCAGAGGCCACAGGGTAGGTCTGGGAGGAAGCCCTGTGCAGACTGGCCTTAGGCGACAGGCAAGGGCCCTAATGTGTGCCCTGGTTACTTAGGTCTTGTCTCTCACCCGCAAACCTCTTGCTGAGACAAGAACTTTGAAAAACACATTTCTGACGGGCTATTTAGCACCCTGCTAGATTCTGCCAACAGAGGACACTAGGAGTAGACTGGAAGGTGGAGGAAGGTGGGTATACTTTTCCTCTTTACTTCCTGTTCCTGTCAGCACCACCTGCCTGCCTCACACCGGCAAAGGCAGTTCGTTCCAGCTTCAGAAGTTGATTCCAATTTGCAATTTTTCCTCTTCTGCTCAGCTTTTTTCTTTTTTTAAGTAGGCTTCACCTCCAGTGTGAAAGCTCAGTGTGGGGCTTGAACTCACAACCCTGAGATCAGGACCTGAGCTGAGGTGGAGAGTCGGACCGCCTGAGCCACCCAGGTGCCCCTCTGCTCAGCTTCTAAATGTTGGATGCAGGGTCCAGTCCTGAAGGCCCATCACTTCTCTGTGTACACATTCGCCCTAAAGATTTCAGCCAGTTCATGGATTTATGTGTATTCGGTGACTCTCAAATCTCTATCTCTAGTACTGACCTTCCCCTAGATCCCAAATTTGAGATGTCTGTAATAGGGATCCTCAATTTAACATGGCCAAACATCATTTCTTATTTCCCCTCTTCAGACCAAGCTTTTCTTTGGGTCTTCTTCATCTCAGTAAATGCTACCACCGTCTGTCCAGCTGCTCAGCCCTAACACCCCCCTGTCATCTTAGATCCTTCTCCCCCCAACATACACTTCCTTCTTCCCTCCAAGCCATCTGCAAACCTAACCTGACCACTGTGCTCCCTCTTTGTGGCTTCGCCCTCGTTTCAGCAACCATCAGCTCAGAGGGAGCTTGGGGGAAAATTAGGAAAGTTTCTTCAGTAAGGCTTCTGGAGTCTTGGGTTACAGACTCTCAGAGCACAGTGACTTTTCTCCCTAAATGAAGGGACACTCGGGATAACAAATCTGTTGAGGGTGAACCCAGAACTACGAAATGAAGGAGGAGTGTGGGGACCCTCATAAGAAGTGGGATGGAAACAAAGTAAAAATGGGAAGTGGCCCATTTGATGACCTCAGCCTCTCTGCCTTGCAAGGACCACATGCTCCCCCTCATTACCAAGTGGGACTGTGCTGTGCTAGGCCACAGCCCATAATTGCCCGTAATGACTTCATGGGGCTCAGCCCAGGTAGGAGCCCAGACATATCAAGATAATGGCTTTTCTTCCCTTTTTGTTCTGACTGTGTTAGCTCCCGGCGTGGACTGAAAGGTGCTCATTAACACAAGTGCCTTTGATAATTGGGTTGGTCCTGGCTTCATTAAGCACTGATAAGCTTCCTGCTTCTGGGTCCAGATGAGAAAATGAGCCAAAAACTGGATTCTCCTTTAAATACTCTCTGGGATGCAGACAGGGAAGAGGGTGTGCTACCCTCTTGCTCTCCTGGGTTGAGCTAAGGGTAGGAGAGGCAGGAGGCAGGTCCCCACAGGGCAACAGGAAGGTGCCTTCCTCCCAAGCATGCCACCCACAAACTCAGCCTCGATTTTCTTACCTGTTATGTGGGGCTTAGAACAGAGAATGTGAGGGCTAGAAGTGACCTCAGGTATGTCAATGCCTATACCTTTATCCTACAGAGAAGATACAGCTATGGGGGCCCAGAGAGATGATGGAACTTACCTGAGGTCACACAGCTTAGCTGTGCCAAAGCCATGCTCAGAATCCAGGTCTCTTTTGGTTGCTCCAGCCTTGGTGATCCCTGATGTAGCTGCAGGATTGTCGCAAGTACTGGAAAGTAGAAGACAGAAAAGAGAATGGTGTGAAAAGTGAGACCCACCAGACATCCTGTCTGGGAGTGGGGGTTGGGGAGAGGGAGAACAGGTTTCTGATGTCGTGGGTCCCAGCCTCGTGCCCCTGTGAGCCTTCCTGAGTCTTCTACAGGCCCTGGGGAAGAGGGAGTGAGGCGAGAGAGCCTTTCAAAACTACCTTGAGAAACAAAGCCCCTCCAGCTGCACATCAGTGGCTTTGCCCTGCCTATTCCTCTGTCACCCCAGCATCACTGCTCCGGAGGCAAGGGCACTGCTGAGTCCAGCCAGGCACCAGCCTCAGTCTGCATCTGTAGGGCCCTCACTTCAATTGCCAACAATTAGATCCCAGAGAAACCAGCTCATTTTCATTCCCACCATGCAGAGGCCCTCATTAAAATTTAAACGCATGTTTCCTTTTTTGTTTTTAAAGTTTCCATGATAGGTAATTAACTTTTCCTTTCTGTGGGTAAGCAATTAATTAATGCTGTTAATGATCACGGAATTCAGAGCAATGTGATTTGCCTGGGAGTTTGTTTCTTTCATTTACTTCCATGTTCTAAATGCATGTTTGGGGGGGGGGAGGCAAGGGGAAGAAAGGAAAGATGCTGTAGTGAGTGTCCACTTTGTTAGGACTTTCATGAAATCCTTAGAGCATGAAACCCTTACAACAAGGAGGGCATAAATGGTTTTCCCTGGGTCAACAGAAGCAGCTGAGGGAGACTTCCTTAGGAGGGGCCAGAGAAATGCCACGTGTGTGTGTGTGTGTGTGTGTGTGTGTGCGCGCGCGCGCGTACGCGTGAGCGCACATGAGCACACACAGGTTTCCCCACACGGACAAGCAATTTCCGACTCCAGCTGGGCGTCTACAATTTGACTCACTTCTGTCACTATCTACCCAGAGATAGCATCAGATTCCACAGCGTAAGGGCTCAGTCTATTAAAAAGAAACAACAGGGGCGCCTGGGTGGCGCAGTCGGTTAAGCGTCCGACTTCAGCCAGGTCACGATCTCGCGGTCCGTGAGTTCGAGCAACAGGTCCAAAAATGGAGTCACTTTTGCTAAGCCCCACAAGCCTTAATGCCTAACCTAATTGCAGTTTCAGCCTCCCCCAGGAGTGGAATTTTAAGCCAATCAGTCTGGAATTTCCTGGTTAGTACTGGGGAGGTCATCTGTTCATAAGACCCCCTGCCTTCCCCAAAGGCCAAGTAACATTCCCCGAAGTAACCCACTTTGAACTTCCTTGGTATCCCCTCCTTCTGCCTAGAAAAGCCCTCCATTTTTGTACAGCTCTTCAGAGGTCCCTTCTACCTGTTAATGGGATGCTTCCCAATTCGTGAAGGGTTGAATAAAGCCAATTTGATCTTCAGATTTATTCAATTGATTGTTTTTTAACAAGTCCTACAAGACCTCCCCCTGCCCTTCAGGTACCAGTTGAAAGTCCAGGCTGTCACCTGTATTTCTGGCTGACTGGCTGTAAATCAGAGGTTGCTGCAACCTCCTCCTCATACTCCATTAATTTACTAGAGGGGCTCATAGAGCTCAGAGAAACCTCTTACTTACTAGATCACCAGTTTAGTGTCAAAGGCTAGAACTCAGGAACTGCCAGGTGGAGGGGCTGCGTGGGGTAAGCTAGGCGGAAAGGGGGTGGTGCTTCCATGCCCTCCCCAGGCATTGCACTCTGCTGGAATTTTCACCTGCTCCCCAACCCTGAAGCTCTCAGAACCCTGTTCCTTTGGATTTTTATGGAGGCCTCATTGCCTAGCCAGGACTGATTAAATTATCCCGTTGGCGATTGCCACCCCCCCCCCCCCCCGTGGCTTGGGGTAGACTCAAACTTTCAGTTCTGAATCACCTGCTGGCTCCTCGGCAAACAGCTCCCAGCCTTAGGTGGAGGCCAAAAGTCACCTCATTAACATAACCAAAGACCCTTTTGTTGTCCTTGCTTAGAAAATTCCAAGGCTTTTTAGGAGCTCTGTGCCAGAAACGGGAATAAAGAGCAATGTATGTTTGTTATGAAGAAACACAATGTTACAGGGCTGTAGCTTCTCTGGCTGAGTTGGGCTGGGGTCTGTGGGCTTCCGGGTTCCCCCATTGCCAGCCTCTGTGCCCCTTGGCCTCCCTCCAATCCCAGCCCCTGAGTCCGTCTTTCCACCACACACACCTCAGCACCAACAGAGCCGGTGTAGAAGTTGCAGGGCACAGGGTGAATTGTTACAATTGATGAGGTTTTGGAGTGGTGGGAGGGTTCGGAGCTGACCACCAAAAAAGAATTCTTGAAGACGTCTTTGGTGCAAAAAGGTGATTTGATTAAAGGAGGAGGACAGGACCAATGGGCAAAAAGAGCTGCCCTGGGGCTGTGAAGAATGACTAGATATACACTATGCAGTTGGGGAAGGTAAAGGCATAAGGGAGGCCTCAAGGATTTTCATATACTAAAGAGGATTCCTAAGATACCCAAGGCCTTGCTCTTGTCAAGCTAAGGTTGTTTTCCCTCTAGCCAGGCATTAACATTAGGACGGTAGGGGGTCCCTGGAGAAATGTTCTACTCTGTATTTGCCTTAAGTATTTGCCAATGGGCTGCAGGTTACAAGGAAATTGAATTTTACCTGCCATTTCCTTCTTGCCTTTGTTTCCCACATCACTATGGAGGGGAGGGTGATGTTAGGGGCTCTAGGAAACCGAGTCCATAGTTTTCTGGAGATTAGGCTATTGATAAGATTGCCTTTTTCTTGTAATTTACTAAGCACATTTGTAAACTGGTGGAGACCCATGTCCTGCAGCACTGTGATCTCTATCAGTTAACCATCTGTTTTCTCTCCTTTGTTCTTGGGCAGCCAGGAGAGCCTGAGGAATATCACATATATCCCACCTGGGGTGGTGTTGCTAGCTTGTGCGTGCCTTGCCTTGTGGCCCCTCATCACAATCACTTTGGAAAACAGTTTGACCTTATCTTGTGAAATGGAGGGTTTGCATATAGTGGGACCCAGTGCCCCTATGCTTAGGTATGCGTGTGCAAAACTTGTGCATGTGTACCAGGAGACCTGTTCCAAAGGGACTTAGCCTCACAGTCAAATGGCGAAGGAGTGGAAACAACCCAAATGTCCATCACAGGGGAATGGGTAAATAAAGAACATGGAGGTAACCCGGAATAAAAAGACAGGGAGCAGCTACCCTCTCCCGAGTGGGGGAACAGAGGGGGAAAAGAAGAGTGTCATAGAAGCTTGGAGCTTGGAGGAAGGAGGTGACCACCTACAGCCAATCATTTCTATAAAGATCAAAAAGGCAAAATAAAACAAACATATTGCTTAGACATATGTACCTTCGTGACAAACTTTTTCAAACGCAAAGAAGGATAAACACAACATTTAAGATGATTGCCTCTTACAACAGACAGGCAGGAGAGTAGATGAAAGGGAATGTGATGATGCCCTGGTTCTTCTGTGAGTGGTGGGGTTGACTATATGTTGTTTTACAACTAACATTTAAAAATTATGTTTTGTGGGCGCCTGGGTGGCTCAGTTGGTTCAGCGTCCAACTTTTGATTTTAGCTCAGATCATGATCTCACAGTTTGTGGGATCGAGCCCCACGTTGAGCTCCACATTGAGCCCCATGTAGGGTTCTGCCCTGTGAGTACAGAGCCTGCTTGGGATTCTCTCTCTCCTTTCTCTGCCTCTCCCCCTGCTCATGCATGTTATCTCTCTCTCTCTCTCTCTCTCTCTCTCTCTCAAAATGAATAAACATTTAAAAAAAAATTGGGGTGCCTGGGTGTCTCAGTCAGTTCAGCGTCCAACTTTGGCTCAGGTCATGATCTCACAGTGTGTGAGTTCGAGCCCTGCATCAGGCTCTGTGCTGACACCTTGGATCCTGGAGCCTGCTTCGGATCCTGTGTGTGTCTCTCGCTCTGCCCCTTCCCTGCTCACACTCTGTACGTCTCTCTCTCTCAAAAATAAATAAAAATTTTTAAAAAATTTGTTGAAAAAGTTTTTAATAAAAAATATATTTAGCTGGCCTCTAAAAAATACCCCAGTGATCACTGCCTCCTGGAATTCATATTTCCTTTCACATTGTCCCAGGATTGGCCTGTGAGATCAATAGAATATGGCAGACTTGCTGGTATGTCACTGCCAGGATTAGGTTCTAATGGACACTCTGTCTTCTATTTTGGTTTCTCTTGCTCTCTCTCTCTGGGAGCATTTGCCCTGTGGGAAACCACTAAATATGTTCCTAGCAGCCTTATAGGGAGGCCCCAGTGGCAAGAAAGGAAGGGCTCCTGAGCAGGAGAGACAGCTGACAGACAGCCACACCAAATGAGCTTGGAAGTAGGTCCACCCAGCTTTCAGATGACTGCAGTCATAGCCAACATCTCCATGACAATTGCGTGAGAGCCCCAGGCCAGAGCCACCCAGGTAAACTACTCCTGGATTCCTTCCCCTCAGTAAGGGGATCTGAGTGTTTGGGATTTTATTTACTTGTTTATGTTTATGATGTTTGAGAGAGAGAGAGAGAGCTAGTGGGGGAGGGCAAGAGAGAGGGGGACAGAGGATCCCAAGTGGGCTCGAGTGCTGACAGCAAAAAGCCGGATGTGGGGCTCGAACTCAGGAATCCTGAGTTCATGACCTAAGCCTAAGTGGGACCCTTAATGGACTGAGCCCCCCAGGCCCCGTGAGTGTTTGGCATTTTAAACTGCTACATTTTAGAGGTAATTGGTTATACGGGGTTAGATAACGAATACACACTATTTGATATGCATGAATCTTGAATTTCAAAATAGGAAAAGGTAAGAGACAGACAGACGGTCGCTTGGGCGCAGGCCCACGGGGGCAGTGAGCAAGCCCCCCCCCCCCACCCCCGCCCCGGGCACAGGACTCTGGGGGGGGGGGGGCGGGCGCGGCGCAGGAGCCGGAGGCCGCGGAGGAGCTGCAGCACCGCGCCTGCCCACAGGAGGGCGCCCCGCGCTGCCACATCCAGCTTGGGGTTCTGGACTGGAGGAAAGCCGGGTTCTGGGGGGAGAGGGGGATAAGTAGAGAGGGAAGGACCTGCTTGCCCCCCGACCGCCCCCCTCTCCGGGTTCTTCGTGTGGTCACCCTCGAAGAAGGTCAGTGTGAGGTCCCCCCTGGCAACTGGACTTACGGCCTGCCTTCAGGCCTGAGGAGGAAATTCCTGTGCATTTGTATCCGGGCTGCCAGCACGGAGGGAGGTTTGTGCTGTGAGTGACTGAGTGACTGAGTGACTGAGTGAGTGAGTGAGTGAGTGAGTGAGTGAGTGAGTGAGTGGCCAGTGCAGGGCTAAGCTGTTGGGGAGTCTCAGAACTGCACGCTGCGGAGGAGTGAGGGCCAGGGTGCCATTTAAATTGTCAGCAGTTTTTCCCATCTTCCTCTGCCCACTCACCTTCTGCCCCAGCTGTAGACCTTCAAAGGTCATCAGGAAAACATCTCTCCCATTGGTGTGACTGGGAGAAGTCTCCTTGGTTTCTCGTACACTGTAAATGCTTATTGTTAGGATGTCCTTGGAACCACAGTAGAGGGAAGGCCATCTTGCCCGCGCAACCCAATGAAAAGCCCCTAGCGGCACACCAGAAGGAACTGGAGGTCAACCAATCACCGAGCGACAGCACGACCTCACGCGAAAAAGGCCCACCCGGACCTAAACCCGGAACAGCTGCAGCTTAAAAACCCCACCCACCACACCTGGGGGCGACTTCCCTGACTCCTCTTTCTCTCCCTGAGTCACGGAACATCGGAACATCGCCTGAGACCTTAGTTCCCAAATAAAGCCTTTGACTGCTAAATTTTTTTAGCCTCTGACTCCTATCTTTACCCTGCCTTACGCCTGACCCTAACACTTATAAATACTGGAGACTTGAATTACATGCCGGCCTTAAGCTGATGGGAGGCAAAGGGCTTTCTATGAACTCTGTTTCTGTTCTGTGAACACCACCCCAGGCTGGGTTCCCAGACTTACAAGTGTCCCTGCTCCACCCGGTGCACCGCCTCACCCCCAGACTGGCCCAGGTGGGCCCCCTGTGCTCTCAGCTCCCTGTGACCCCAGGCTTTTCACACACACGGTTACACCGATCACTTTCCTTGATGATTCCAGTCTCTGCTGCCCCTGGAAGGCCATCGCATCTTCAGGGTCAGGCCCTGTCTTGTTTGCGGGTGTATCTCCTGGGGCCTAGCCCTGAGCTGCCACCTGGCAGCCACCCAGCAGCCATGTAGCCGTCACCACAGGAGCCTCACCAGAGCCGCCTCCAGCCAGCAAGTGCTGTGTGCCTGGAGTGGTGAGCGCTCTCCAGGCTTAAAGGTGCTTGACCCTCATGGGGCTGAGGGACCGGGTCCCACCTATTTCCTGTCCTTTGCAGGTAGAAAGCTAAATAAAGCTCCATTTCCCAGACTGCCTCCTTCCAGAGTGGTGGGTGCCTATCGTGAGCCAGCGCTGAGACCCTCACGTGGGACTTGAAGGTGGAAGGAGCCAGAGGCCGCCTTCCTGTGCCTTGGCCGCTCCCTTCTGACAGGCAGGCTCGTGCAGACGCGCATCCTTTCCTGCACTGGTGTCCAGGGTGCGGTCACCCCTGGTGGGGGAGGCCCTGCCTGCTCCCCGGATCACAGCCATGCCGGCGTGTCCCCTAACGCGGAGTGCCCGAGGCAAGCTCCGGACGCCCACCTGCCTTTGCTGCTCAGGCCAGGGGAGCAGATCCTCTCAAGCCTCAGCCTCCCCTCCTCTCCTCCCCCATCCAGCCACTCCAACCATCCCATGAGCACCCAACCCCCTGTATTAGTCACTTTCTGCTCAAAATACCTCAAGGGTTCCAATTTCCTGCCTGAAGTCTAGCTGATACAGCCATTCTTATTACCCTTGTTTTACAGATGAGGGAACTGAAGCACAGAGGTGTGAAGTGACCTTCCCAGAGCCCCACAGCCAGAGAGTGAGAGCCAGGGTCTGAAGCCAGGTGTCTCTGAGCCCAGGGCCACCACACCCCCTTGCCTGGGTGGAAATGCATTGAGGTGTGCCTGGAGGTGGCTGGGCAGGGTTGTAGGCCGGAGGGGGTTGGGCTCACTGCCTTGGAAGGTTCTGAGCAGGTCCTGAGAAGGCAGCATAAGTGGGGCCAGTTCCAGGGGACCCTCCCAGAGGTTGGGGCTGACTCATCTAGGATGTGTGGGGCAGGGAGGCTGCTGAGAGAGCCAGGCTGTGTGGGTACCACATCGGTCACCTCCCGTGGTTGGGGCAGATCAGCAGTGTTTGGAGAAACACTTCAGTGATGGGTGCAACATCAAAAGAGGCAGATGGTACAGTGGAGGTGCCACCGGGCCCGTGGGTAGGGGGCTAACGTGGGTGGCACCACCTTGGTGAACTTACAGTGGTTCGGTCTTGTCGGTATCCCAGGGTTGAATGGAGCCTAAAGCCTGACGGACGCTGATCATTTATACACCAGGTCTCCTAGAGGTGAATTCTTGCAGGAGAGTATCAACCATCTGGGCTGGAATGTCCTCACATACTGGGCATTCTCTCTTTCTTGTCTGAGAGAACTATGGGTGGGGGAGGTAAAGCAAGTGCTGTGGGATGGGGAGAAAAGTAAATCAAAGTTGTTGATTGATGCTTGCAATGCTTAAATGACTCTTCTTTGGCTGACTACATCTGAGCACCACCCGCCCCCAGGAGGTCCATCTCTTGAGTCTCCACTCATTTATATTCAACATATATTTATATTTATATATACTATGTATTTATATTCAACATATATTGGTGAGTACTATCAGATACCTCACCCTTTGACTGCATATGAGAGATAGAATCTTCAGATACTCAAAATCCCTGCCTCATGGAATTCACATTCCAGTGTAGAACACATTTTCCTGGATTTTCTTTGTTGACTAGTCCCCCTTTGAACCCATTTCTTTAGGTATGTAATATTATTTTCTTCTCAGTCACTTTAGATGTGCTACTTCAGCCTCTGTTTACCTTTTCTCTAATCAGGGCCTTAATTCCTGGGGAGTTGGGCTCAGGACATTTCCTCCACGCTCATTACTAACCCACATGCACCCTAAAGAGAGGGAAGGAGGGAATGGGGGAGTGGGGAGTTGGCCAGTGGAGTGGAACACAGATGCTTTGTTCACTTCTCCAAGGCAGCCCATAAACCCACAGGGATGTCCTCGGTTTTCTGCTCTCAGCAGACCTGAGCTTGTAAATACTCTGTCCTTGATTGCCTTTCAAGTTCCTGATGTTTGGCTCCTGGACTTTTAGGGTCCTCATATCCTGTGTTGTAAGCATTGATTTCCTTTTATTGCCCCCAATATATAGAAAGCCTATTCAACATTCTAGTCTCCTAGCCTAACCCAGGGCCTGATACACAGTCTGTTTATGCATGCTTTCTCCGATAAGATAATCTGTACAATTTCAGAAACGCCTGGGTGGTTAAGCCTCTGACTCTTGATTTCTGCTCAGGTCATGATCTCATCATTCATGAGATCCTGCTCAAAGCTCCGCGTGTAGGGCTCTCTGCTGACGATATGGAGCCTGCTTGGTATTCTTTCTCTCCCTCTCTCTCTGCCCCTCCCCTGCTTGCACTCTAAATAAATAAATAAATAAAACTTAAAAATAAAGATAATCTGTACAATTTCAAAGGCTGGTTGGTTCTATCAATGGTCTCTATATATCCCATCTTTGTTTTTCATTTTCTGGAAGCAATGCCATTTTTCTCTTTAAAAAAAAAATTTTTTTTTTTTTTTAACGTTTATTTATTTTTGAGACAGAGAGAGACAGAGCGTGAACAGGGGAGGGGGAGAGAGAGAGGGAGACACAGAATCTGAAACAGGCTCCAGGCTCTGAGCTGTCAGCACAGAGCCCGACGCGGGGCTCGAACTCACAGACCGTCAGGTCATGACCTGAGCCGAAGTCGGAGGCTTAACCAACCGAGCCACCCAGGCGCCCCCATTTTTCTCTTTATCTACCCATCCCAATCCAGCAATTCAGAGCCTCACTGTAATGTCACCTCTTCCAGGGAGCCTCTCCCAACTCCTCTAGGCATAAAGGATGTCTCACTTCAAAGTTCTGAAACAATGTTCATTGTCTCAGAAAGTTCACAATCTGGTATGTGTGATAACGGTGGTTCAGAAAAGCAAGTCGATATGATAAGTGCCATTTATGATAGAAGTGATGATAATGGTGAATATTTATTGAGTACTTACACTAGGTCAGGGACTGTGCTAAGGATTTTACTGCCATTAACCTTATTGAATCCCCACAGCAACCTTCTTAAATTTTTTTAAATGTTTATTTATTTTTGAAAGAGAGACAGAATGCGAGTGGGGGAGGGGCAGAGAGAGTGGGAGACACAGAATCCAAAACAGGCTCCAGGCTCTGAGCTGTGAGCACAGAGCCCAACGTGGGGCTCGACCTCAAGAGCTGTGAGATCATGACCTGATCTGTAGTCAGATGCTTAACCTACTGAGCCACCCAGGCACCCCTCCACAGCAACCTTCTAAGGGAGTTCTGTTGTTCCCATTTTACAGAGGTAGAAATTGAGGCTTACAGAAACTAAACAACTTGTCTAGAGACACAAAGCTGGGAAGAGCCTGAGCTGGAACTTAACATTAAGGTTCAATCTCTTTATAACTGTTGCACTCCAGCCCACGAGGAGACAGAAGAACCCAAAGGGGCTGTTGAAAAATGGTGGGGAGTGTATCAGTCAGGGTTGTGCAAAGAACAGAATCTCTAAGAATGATACGAAATAAGCAATGATATGAAATACGAATCAGACCTTATGTAATGGTGGGAATGGTGAAGAATTTTGTGGAAGGTGGTTGTCTGCACGGTGTGGGTCTGACTTGCGGCAGACCTGCAGGGGCAGGAGTTGGGAAGAAAAAGTGGAGATGTGGGGAAGAACCACCACCCACCCCACGGGACAAAGGAGAACCCATGTCTATCCCTTACAGCCTCCATTCTTGATGGGCCAGATGGCCAGCAGGGGAAGCTGGCGCCCTTTGGCATGGAGCTGCAAATGTAGCTGGCCCAGGACTTGTAGGAGATACGGTGGGAGCTGGTGACTGTGAGTCGCCATGCCTACAAGATCAGCCCCCAGTTATGCGGCAGTGTTGCAATAGGACCTCATTTTGGCAGTGTTACACAAAATTATCTAAAACTTAGACATAGGGCAAGGGATGATTATGTGTCCTTTCAAAGTCCTACTGGATGGAGCCTTGTCTAATGGACCCACCCACAGATTATTTAATTCTCTAGGTTCTAGAATCCAGGAGAATAAACCTTTGCTGTCTTTTTACTATTGTTTAGACCCCAGGCTCTGGCATGTGATGTGTCCACACGTGCATTTTGGCCTTGCAGAGATGCAAATGATCTCTTGGCCAGTAAAAAATGTAACTCTGTTGGGAGCTCAGCTGAGCTAGAAGACAGTAGAGCTGTCAGGTGTTAGAGTAGCCGATTAAAGCAACTAGCCATCAATTTAAGAGGTAAGCCTTTAACCACTGACTGCAATCAAGAGGCTAAACCCGAGGGACCGCCCACTCTCCCTGTTCCATTCTCCGGAGGGGTCAGTAAATCAGTGCAGACGTGAGGGGCCCCGTCACTGTTGAGGGAGTCCCAAACAAAAGGCTCCAGCAGTTTGGTGGGCTTTGGGGTTTGGGAAGGTTGAGAAGGAAGGGCTAGTTGTGGAAAGACCTGGGGACTGAGGAGTGGGGAAAAGTGTCTTCATGGTTCCCCCTCCTCCCCTCTAGGAATGCCTGGGCAGATGTGCCCAAGAGGAGGACCTCTGCCCAAGGCCTCAGATAAAGACCCAGGAATGAAGGCCCTGGGTGAGGAACCTAAATGTGTGGAAAAGCAACAGTTTTATTGTACCTAGAAGTTTTAACCTTATTCCAGCATTCTGGTTTTTAGTGAATGTATTTAGTTTCTTGAATTTTCCTTTGAACTCAATTTACCATTCTTCTAGTTTCTTCACGAATGAGTTCTCAGTCTGTATTTATATGACTGTCATGTTTTGACCCTTCAGTGGTTATTCTTTGACAGTGGCGGTGTTGAGGTTGGGGTGGAAGTGACAAGTGAGATCCAAGGCTGGGCATCCGTAGAAGGCTCAGAAAACTCCCCTCCCCCTTCTGTTCCCTATCCCCAACCCGCAGGCCCACATCTTCCTTGCTTATGCTTATCCTTAGCATCTGAGAAAGCAGATAACACTTGGAATTTATCCAGTTCTAGGATGGAGCAACAGGTATTACTAAATGTTTCTACAGCTGCAAATGTGAAAAGCATTCAGAATTACAGTCAGTAATCTTTTTTCTTAAAAAAAAAAGGAGGAAGGAAGGAAGGATAGAAGGAAGGAAGGATAGAAGGAAGGAAGGAAGGAAGGAAGGAAGGAAGGAAGGAAGGAAGGAAGAAGGAAGGGTGGGAGGGCACAGAGAACAAAACACAGCAACAAGAGAAACACCCCAGGGTGAACTCTCCTAATTATACACCCACAGATTGTTAGCACACTGAGTGGGGTAATCCCAGCCCACTTCCCCTCCTGGCTTCTTAATGGCTGCTGCCACTTCCTCCCGGGACACAGCTGGAGTTAAGCTCAGCAAATGCAAGCTCTTTTAATTCTTGAAACAGCAAAGAATATTAGCAAAAGAAATCTGCAAGTGAAGAAATCACATTATGAATTCCAATGCCAAGGAAAAGGATTATAAATCAGATTGTGAATTCTTTGGGGACCAGGAATTTTCTTATTCTTTTTGGTGCAGGACCCAAATGATTGGTTTGGCCATCATGCACCCTTCAGGACTACCCAAGGCTCAGCCCCTTCCATTCTTGCTTGTTTTCAGAGCTTCCATCCAGCACCGCCTTCGGCTCTAGCCTCTGAGCTGTAATGCTCTTGCTTTGCCCTCTTCTGATAGTAGATGAACTGCTAGGATGAAGGCTAGGGAGTCAGTGTTGTGATCTTTTTTTTTTTTCTACTTTTTATTTTGGAATTTTAGATTTACAGAAAAATTAGTACAGGATTCCTAGATACTCTTCACACAGCTTCCTCTGATGTTAACCTCTTTCATTATCTTAGTGTACTTGTCAAAACTTAGAAGTTAACATTGGACAGTCCTATTAACTAAACCAAAGACCCGCTTTTTCCATTAATGCCCTTTTTTAGTTCCAGGACCCAATCCAGGATATCAAGGTGTGCTTAGAGGGGTCATTGTTTCTTTTTTTTCTTAATGTTTATTTATTTTTGAGAGACAGAGAGACAGAGCACTAGCAGGGGAGGGGCAGAGAGAGAGGGAGACACAGAATCTGAAGCAGGCTCCAGGCTCTGAGGTGTCGTCACAGAACCTGACACGGGCTCAAACTCATGAACCTCAAGACCATGGTCTGAGCCAAAGTCCAACACTTGACTGACTGAGGAACCCAGGCACCCCGAGGGGTCACTGTTTCTAATTTACCTACTTCCCTGGGGTTTGGCATGGACTGGATGATAAACTGTATGAAAAGGGCTTTGTAGGAACAGAATAGAGAGCCCAGAAATAAACCCATGATCATATGGTCAATTAATCTTTGACAAAGGAGGCAAGAATATACAATGGGAAAAAGACCATCTCTTCAACAAATGGTGTTAGGAGAACTGGATAGCTCCATGCCAAAGAATGAAACTGTACTTTCTTATACCATACACAAGCGTAAACTCAAAATGGATTAAAGACCTAAATACAAGACCTGAAATCATAAAAATCCTAGAAGAAAGCACAGGCAGTAATTTCTCTGACATCTAGATATGTCTCCTGACGCAAGAGAAACAAAAACAAAAATAAACTATTGGGACTACATCAAAATAAAAAGCTGCACAGCAAAAGAAAGAGTCAACAAAACAAAAAGACAAACTTATCGAATGGGAGAAGATATTCGCAAATGATATTTATGATAATGGACTAGTATCCAAAATATATAAAAAACTTACACCACTCAACACCAAAAAAAAAAAAAGCCCAAATAATCCAATTTAAAAAGCAGAAGATATGAACAGATATTTCTCTGAAGAAGACATACAGGTGGCCAAAAGACACATAAAAAGATGTTCAACAACTGTAATCATCAGGCAAATGCCAATCAAAACCACAATGAGATGTCACCTCACATCTATCAGAATGGCTGTAATCGAAAACACAAGAAAGAAGTGTTAGCGAAGATTTGGAGAAAAGGGAACACTTGTGCACTGTTGGTGAGAATGCAAACTGGTTTAGCCACTATGGAAAACAGTATGGAGTTTCTTCACAAAATTAAAAATAGAATTACTGTATGAACCAATAATTCCACCACTGGGTATTTACTTAAAGAATATGAAAACACTAATTCAAAAAGATATATTCCAGACCCCTGCGTTTATTGTAGTATTATCTACAAAAGCCAAATTTGGAAGCAACCCAAGTGTCCATTGATAGATAAATGGATAAAGAACACAATGGAATATTACTTAGCCATAAAAAGAATGAAATCTTGCCATTTGCAATGACACATGGATCTAGAGAGTATAATGCTACGTGAGATAAGTCAGAGAAAGACTTCATTCATATTTGGAATTTAAGAAACAAAATCAATGAACGGGGGCACCTGGCTGGCTCAGTTGGTGGAGCATGTGACTCTTGATCTCAGTATTGTGAGCTCAAGCCCCATGTAGGGTGTAGAGATTACTAAAAATATAAATAAATAAACCTTAAATATATACATACACTTTTAGACTTTCTAGGTCCTCCCAAGATGGAGATAGCTGCCTTTCTTTTTCTTTTTTTTTTAAATTTTATTTATTTATTTTGAGAGAGAGAGAGAGAGAGAGAGAGAGAGAGAGAGAGAGAGAGGGAGAGAGAGCAAGCACAAGCTGGGGAGGGTCAGAGACAGAGGGAGAGAGGGAATCCCAAGCAGGCTCCATACCATCGGCACAGAGCCCCATGTGGGACTTGAACTCATGAACTGTGAGATCATGACCGGAGTCGAGATCAAGAGTCAGACACTTAACCGACTGAGCCACCCAGGCGCCCCAATAGCTGCCTTTCTATATCTGCTCCATCACAGCACTCCCTACACAGTCCTCCACACTATATGAGAAGTTATGGGTGCCAGAAACCAAATTTTGTTCACTGTTCTATCTCCTCTGCTCAGCAAAAAGCACATAGAAGAAACTCCAAAAAATGCTGGTTTTTAAGTTTTTATTATTTTAAAGTAGTTCCCATACCCAACATGGGACTTGAACTCACAACCCTGAGATCAAGAGTTATATGCTCAAATGACTGAGCCAGCCAGGAACCCCTCCAAAAAATGCTATTTTGATGAATGAGCTAATGAAGGCTGATCTTATATCAGTTGTTCTATTCTTTAAACTGCTGTTTTCCTCATGACTTAACTTTTCACTGTCTGTCTCCCCTACTAGAAAGGAAGAACTGTGAAAGAGAGTTATGCTTTACTCCCTAAAGAATCTTCAATGCTTACAACAGTGCTTAGAACCGGCCCAGGGTAAGTGTAAATAATACCTGTTGAATGAATGTATGTAAAGGTCGATGGTCAACTTCCTCCTTTGACCAATATTACCCTTTTTGTAACACTGTGTTTTTTCTGATGCTGATCTCAGTAAAATGATGTTCTAGAACAACTGTGACCCTGTGACATGTTAAGTGCTGATTGCTCAGGCTTCCTGAGATGAACATTCACTTGAAGATGAATGATGATCAGAAGGGAAACTACAGGAATACTGTCCCAAAGAGCACTATCTCCAGGAAGGCACTGACTTTCTACATGCCATAGCTTCTGTCCTGTACCAGCAAAATAGCCTCATGACTTGAGGCTATTTGTGTTTTGTGTTTTTAAGTTCAATGTCACATTTACCTCCCTTTCGCCAGAATCCAACCCTTAAGGAAGCAAAAAGCAATCAATCAATTAATCAACCAACCAATCAATATCTTATAGTAATCATTAGATTTATTTTTGTAGAAAATTCCTGTTATTAGTGAAAGGGTAACTATCACATTCACATGAAGGAAAATGAATATAGGAAAAGTCACCATCCTAATTCAAGTGTGGTTGGAATTTTGTGTGTATTCCTTTCCCCCTCTTTCCCGTAAAAGTACATTATATATACTGGTCTAACCAGTTTGTGTTGTGCTTTTTACATTTAACATTGTATCATGCTTACAACATAAGGATCTTTCCATCCTATTAGACTTCATAACCGTCTATTTAAATACATTACCACACATTTAAGGATTTTCAAATATAGTGCTCATTTCACTGTCAGATGTGTCAGGAAAAGTTTTCTGAAGAGTTTGAAAGACAAAAATTCAAGGCACTAAATTTTTTTTGACGTTTCAATTTTTTACTTAAATTCTAGTTAGTTAACATGTAGTGTAATATTAGTTTCAGGAGTAGAATTTAGTGATTCATCATTGACATATAACACCCAGTGCACATCACAACAAGTAAGGCACTTAAATAAGTGCCTTAAGATTCTGTTAAATGTCAGGATTAAAAAACAAGGCTTTGCTAAAAATATACAGATGACCGAGCACATGAATATATGGTCAATAATGGGGTGCCTGGGTGGCTCAGTTAGTTAAGTGTCTGGCTTCGGCTCAGGTCATGATCTCATGGTTCGTGGGTTTGAGCCCCACGTCAGGCTCTGTGCTGATGGCTTGGAGCCTGGAGCCTGCTTCGGATTCTGTGTCTCCTTTCTTTCTGCCCCTCCCCTGCTCGTGCTCTGTCTCTCTCTCAAAAATAAATAAACATTAAAAATATTAAAAAAAAGAAGAAGAAGAAAATATGGTCAACATCATCAGTTGTAGGAGAAATTAAAAGCAAAAAGCCTGACAATGCCAGGTGCTGACAAGGATGCAGAATAACTAGATCTCTCAAACTTTGCTAGTTGGATTACAAAATGGTTTGGCCAATTCAACAATAGTTTGAGTTTCTTAAAAGTTAAACATGAACTTGCTACATGACCCAGCAACCCCAATGCTGGGCATTTTCTCAAGAGAAATGAAAGCATATGTCTACACAGACCTCTGTGTGAATGCTTATAGAAACTTTAGTTATAATAGCCAAAAAGTGGAAAAAACTGAAGTCCATCAACTGGTGAACAGATATCCAAATTGTGGTACATTCACACCAAGAAATGTTACTCAGCAATAAAAAGCAGCAAACTATGTATAAATGCAATGAAATGGATGAGTCATAAAACGTTATGTTAGGTAAAGAAGCCAGACATAGAAGGTTACTCTGTTACAACACTTCTGACCTTCAATTTTTTCCACAATGACCATTTTTCCAACAACTCTCCAGACTAACCTAGGTCCTACAGTTTGATTCAATGCTGACACTAAGTACCTAGAGTTAGTGTCCAATTCCACAGGTTTAAAGGCTCAGTCCCACAAGGCTGTCCTTATTTCAGATTCCAGCCACAAGTCCCAGGTTGTTTACCTGTACCTCTGACCCACTAGCTGTAAGTTGGGAGTTCCCACAACTCTTTTCTCAGGTTTGGTAATTTGCTAGCATGGATCACAGAACTCAGGGAAACACTTTGCTTACGTTTATTGATATATTATAAAGGAGACGACTCAGGAACAGCCAAATGAAAGAGATGCATAGGACGCAATGGATGAGGTATGGTGGGGAGGCGTGGCGTGGAGCTTCCGTGTCTTGTCCGAGCATCCTACCCTCCGAACACCAGCCCGTCAATGTATTCACCAACCAGGGAGCTCTCTAAGCCTTGCAGTTTAGGAGTTTTTATGGAGGTTTCACTGTGTAGGCATGGTTGATTAAATCACTGGCTGTTAGTAATTGAACTTAACTTCCAGCCCCTCCCCTTTCCCCAGAGGTCGTGGGAGAGGGGCTGAAAGTCCCAACCCTCTGATCAAAGCCTTGGTCTTTTTGGAGACCAGTCCCTATCTTGAAGCTATCTAGGGGGTTCTAGACACCAGTTATCTAACTAGAATGCAGAAAACACTCATCACCCAGAAATCCAAGGGTTTTAGGAGCTCTGTACCAGAAACTAGGGACAAAGATGAAATATATATTTCTTATTATGCTCGCTACATACTATGTGATTTCATTTATTACCTTCTGGAAAAGGCAAAACTATAGGGGACAGAAATAAGACCAGTGGTTGCCAGGGGATGTAGGGAAGGGAAAGAATGGATGGCAGAGGGGCAAGAGGGAATTACTTTGGCTGTCTGAAATGTTCTATATTGGAGTGGTAGTTATTTATATAGGTGGAAGTTATTTATATAGATACCTTGTCAAAATTCATCAAACTTGAGTCTTATAAAAGAGATTAATTATTGTATGTAAAGTATATCTTAACAAAGATGACTTCAAATAAAAGCATTTTCATCTGTTATCTTCTGTAAATCCCCTGGCCCCAAAGGATGTGACATATACATTATGACTGCTGTGAGGGAATGAAACAAAAATTCCATCAGTGGGTACCTGGTATGACTTCCACACAAATGTCCACTGGCTGTGGTGAGCAGTGTCAATAGAACAAGATTCAGTAGAATTTTTCAGGTGTTTTTAGTCCAAAGCTTCTCTGGTTATCCATGGTTCAGACTGGATGTTTCTCCTCTTTGGGGCCTTATGTGCCTCTCTATCCTCTAGAGTCTGCTGCTTTAATAACTTCTTTTGGCTTCTCTTTACCTTCCTTTTTCTGCTGCTTCTCTGCTTTCTGTTCTTTCGCCACAAGCCGATAATTGATGCCCATGCCAATGAAGAGATAGATGCCTGCGATAATTAGGATCACACCACACGCCCAGTATGTGTATTTGTAGTCTCCATAGATGTCATTCAGACGACCTGAAGATATCCAAAACACAGTTATGTGGCAAAAGTGAACGAGTATGCCTTTCCCAAATGAAGCTGAAGGATCTACTCAGAAAGATGTCAACCAATCCTCAAAGAGCCCATAAATGACAAATTAGTCTAAAAAAAGAACTGCTAAAAATTATCTCATCTTTTATGATGTCACACTTGGGTTTTAGATGGCCTTGCATATTTTGTTATTTTTAGCAACTTGAAAATAACGAAATCTTTCCAAATTTGAGCCAGGAAAGACCTACAGATCATCTAGAATCAATTCTCTGGATTCAGAGTGGAAAAATTTGTTGCTCAGGAGAGGTTTAGGAGTCTTGCCCCAGGCCACAGAGCTAACTGCAGTCTCCTGGCCAATGCTCTTTCGCTGACATCAGCATTTCCCAAAGAGCGGTCCCTGTGAACACTTGGCCTGTGCTATACAATTAACAGCAACACCTTTCCACCATTCGAAGTGTTTAATCCTCACAACAGGCAGATTCTGTCATCATTCGCGCTGTATGATGTACAAACTGAAGTACAGAGAACTTAAGTAACTCGCCCAAGATCACAGAGCTCATAAGTGAAATAACATGGCTTTTAATCCAGGAAGTCTGACACTGAAGCTGCACCTGTAACCTCCTGAGTGTTCCCAAAGTCAAACTTAGGGAATGGCATAACATATTCTTTTCTGGTAAAGATCCACCATGTGCATATTAAGTAGGCTTTGCAAGGTCCTCTGGTAATCTATCAAACTTGGGGTTTCCAAAAATTTTTTGGCCATGAAATCCTTGTTATAGTAAAATTTATTAGCATCTCACCCAATTGGTTAATTAAGGAATAAACACCCAAGAAGACTTAATACAACCAATTCAAATATGATTCCATATGCTTTTCTAACTCAGGACATTGTTCATTCAGCAACATTTATCGGGCTGACACATACACTTGGCACCGGGCTGCTGGCCCTGAGGATAAGGGAGAGCAGAGGAGAGAACATCCACAGTTCAGTGGAGAAGAGAAATGTTAATCAAATAATTATACAAGCCGTGACAAGGAGTGTTTGAAAGCAGAAAATAGGGGGTTGGGAGCAGCAAGCAGGGTCAGGAAAGCTTCTCTTACAGTGTAAATGAAGCAGGGACCTAGAGGAGGATGGGACCCATCTAGGAGGAGGGGATGGGAGAAGGATGAGGCCAGAGCACAGCAAGTGCAAAGGCAGGTGGTAGGAAGCTGGGGTGTGAGAGGGGAAGGAGGAAGGGCGGGGCTGTTGGAGCAGAGAGAACAAAAGGTGAGTGACAGGAAATGAGGCTGGAGAGATTGGAAGCCAGGCTGGGGGGCGCCTTGTAGGCCACAAGGGAATTTGCTCTCCACCCCAAGAACAATGGGAAGCAACTAGAAAGATCTCATCAGCTGGAATATTGAGTTTGTATTTGCCTGCAGAGTAGAAAACAGATTGTAGGCTGGCTAGAGTGGATATGGGTAGACCAGTCTGGAGGCTGCTGGAGCAACCCAGATAGGGGACAGGAACTGTGGATGGGTTGGTGTTGTGACAGAAAAAGTGGGCCAACTAGAGAGAGATTTAGGAGCTTACAGATTTAGAAATTTATAGGACTTGGACTCTCATTGGATATAGGGAGGAATGAGGACTGGGAGTCTAGAAAAATCAGTAGTGGATTTTCTTTTATGAATCCTTCCTTACTTATAATGCATAATCTAAAAAGCATGAGTCATATTCAGAGGAAGTCCCAATTACTATTGCATTTTACATTAATAGTAATTTTAGGGGCGCCTGGGTGGCTCAGTTGGTTAAGCATCCAACTTCAGCTCAGGTCATGATCTCGCAGTTTGTGGGTTTGAGCCCCATGTTGGACTCTGTGTTGACAGCTCAGAGCCTGGAGCCTGCTTCGGATTCTGTGTCCCCTGGCCCACCCCCACATCTCCCCCCACTCACGTGCTGGCACGTGCGCTCTCTCGCTCTCTCTCTCTCTCTCTCAAAAATGAATAAACGTTAAAAAAAATTGTTTTAAATGGTAATTTTAAATTGTAAACAATTTGGTACTCTCAGAGAATAATCCATCAAGTTTTATGGTCACTTACTTGTTGTGTGAACTTGGGCAAGTTATTTCACTTTTAAAAGCCTCTGTTTCTTCGTTGATAAAGAGGGGACATTAACAGTCTTACCTTATAGACTTGTGAGCTATGACAGGGTATATGAAATTATCTAGACAGTCCCTGGTACACTGTGAGCTCTCACCTGGTAACTCTTATTATTATTTTAAATATTACTACTATGATAAATACCACAATTAAAATGAAATTACCAAAGTATTTTAAAGGTAGAGTGTATATTATATGTTTTTCTATAATACACATTAGTTTTATAATCAGAAAAGTTTATCTTTTTTAAAATTTTTTTTTTTCAACATTTATTTATTTTTGGGACAGAGAGAGACAGAGCATGAACGGGGGAGGGGCAGAGAGAGAGGGAGACACAGAATCAGAAACAGGCTCCAGGCTCCGAGACATCAGCCCAGAGCCTGACGCGGGGCTCGAACTCACGGACCGCGAGATCGTGACCTGGCTGAAGTCGGACGCTTAACCAACTGCGCCACCCAGGCGCCCCAGAAAAGTTTATCTTAATGAATGTTTAAGTTTGTAATTGTTTTCACTCTCCTTTCAGCTTGATGGTTCAATGTAATTCGATTCTGTAAGTATCTGAGGAATTATGCTGTTCCAAGCATTGTGCCAACACTGAGGCCACAGAGATGAGAAATATTGGGGCGCCTGGGTGGCTCAGTTGGTTAAGTGTCTGACTCTTGATCTCAGCTCAGGTATTGTTCTCAGGGTCGTGAGTTCAAGACCTTCCTTGGGCTGCACACTGGGCATGGAGCGTACTCATAAAAAAAGAAAAAGGAAAAAAAAAAGAGACATGCTTGCTCTCTGCCACCCAGAGGCTCACTAATCTTTGCTTTTTATCACCTTCCCAATTTTCGATGCCTGTTTTATGTTAAGAGGACCAAAGAGGTAATAAGGCATACTATACCTAAAAGTGGCGGCCCCAGGAGGACAGGACAGCATTCCACAATGGTCACCAATCCCACAGCGCTGGAGAACCTCTGGGGTCCAACAAGGTCCATCAGTGTTTCGAATAATACTGAGCTAAACCACCCAAATGCAAATCCAAGGAATCCCGCATAGACACAGAACCCAATGTAGCTGGAGGATAAAGGTGCTAGCAGATGACACACTCCATTTGCAATAATAGAAGCAGCAAAAAAGTACTGAATTCGAGGTCTTATCCACTTTGTGTTGGCTACAAGTCCCATAGAAGGTCTGGCTACAATATCGACAAAAGACAGAATGGAAAGAAGGAAGGCAGCCTTCTCACTAGAGTAATGTTTACTCTTGCCATAATTACTAAGAAAGACTAAAGGAGTAGCCAGCCCAAAAGCCATCACCACATTCCCAGAGAGGTATAGTAGAAAGCCTCTGTGGGTAAACAGGGATAAGTCTATAACTTTGTTAACTCTTTGAAAAACTGATTGTTTCTTGTCTTTGGGGTTTCTGCCATTAAAATCTGTACTTGCATTATTTGTCCCCTTTTCTACATCAGATCTTCCAGCATCCTGAAGGGATTCTTTAGACCTGTCTTTCCCTGCATTCGTTGGCGGGGGCCCTATTGGTCGCATCAGGGCACCAGCTACACAGCAGTTTAGTAGGAGGCCCCCAAGAATTAGGAAGCTTCCTCTCCAGCCAAAGATACCGAAGAAAGCCTGATTGAGGGGGGCCAGGGTAGAGAGGAACACAGGGCTGCCTGCCATGGCCAGTCCATTTGCCAATGGTCGCCTCTTGTAGAAATACTTGCCAATCATCGTCAGAGACGGATTCAAGTTGAAGGCAAGCCCAAGACCTGTGGAGGGGAGGAAAAGAATTACATACCAGAATAAATGTCAGAAACATATTTGTTATTGGTCAACTAGACAAAATGAATGGCAGGAGGTCAAAATCATCATTGTAAGAGAGGTGATTATAACTAGTAAGTAGATGATTAAGTGGGTTGCTATTGAATAAATACAGACATAAAGTCTCTTTATGCAGCAAATACTAGATTTATAATATAACATTAAAATAATTCTTCGATGTTAGCAACAATAAGAATAATATATGTAGACTCCTTAGTTTAATTTCATAATTTAGGGAATTGAAAACAAAAAGGAGAGAGGATAAATCTCATAAATTCAGGAAGTAAGACATAAGTGGAGGGGCTGAGGTCAGAAAAAGAAGAAAGAGGGAGGGATGGAAAGAGAGAGAAAACATTTTGGGACAGTAAAACACAACACTGTGAAGATGCTAATACACCTTAGTAAATCCATTAATGTAATGTAATTTCTATGAGAATGCTAATGTATTCAATTTTTCAGAAGAGGTAGAATGACTCTAAAATATACCCGGAGAACAAATGCATTAGAAGTATTCAAAAAGGGTAAATAATTGGTGGGACCAACACTAACAGATATATAAATATTTGCTACAGTTATAGCTACAGTAATTAGAACAGTGTGCACTTAGTCAAAAGGAAAAACTGATCAATGAAATTGGGCAAAAAGTCCAGAAACAGAACCAAAAGATACATTTAAATAAATAGGAAAGAGTAGGTTTTTCAACCAATGGAGCTGAGACAAGTATCCCAATAACCTACTAAGTGTTCTCCCATTCTTGCTTCCTTCCCAGGGAAACCAGACTAGAATGCCACCCATTCAGTTTCTCCACTGACTGCCATCCACAGCTCTTCACCCTGGATTAGGAAGCACCATGATTTGGCCCTTCCCTACCTCCCTACCCACATCTCAGTATATTCTCAGACATGCTGAGGGCATCTGTTCCTCTAGATTTTCACAAAATCTAGAGGAAGAACTCCTACTTATCGTTCACATCTCAACCCAAGATAACCCGTTGAGAGGCCTTCCCTTTAGGGGTCATTCAATCCTTCACCAAAATTCTCTGTTTTAAGTTTTTGCAAAGCACTTCTCACTAGCTAATATGTATTTATCTATTCATTTATTTGTTGGTCTGTTTATTGTCTGCTTCCCTCCACTACAAAGGAAGAACCTTGTCTGTCATGGTGACTCTATCCCCACAGAGCTTGGAAACAGTCCCTGACATATCAATAGGGATTCAATAAATATTTATTGAATGAATTAATAAATGAAGTAATGAACAGGCTGAATAGCCAAGTGAGAACAATTAAGTTCTGTTCGTTCCTTATGTTATTCACATGCTCTAGATGGATTAAAATATTTAAATGTTTAAAATGTTCATGAATGTAGTCAAAGTACAGATCCAAAAAGATGATACCTGTTATTGGCATTATCTCACATCCTGCAGGTCGGACTGTACATTATTATAACCTTTCTAAAACAATATCAAAAACCACATCAAAAACCTTTTCCCTGAGTAATTCTACTTCTAAAATTTGTCCTATGGAAATTATCATGTTCACAAAGATGTATAGAGAAGTACTATCATATAAATATGGTTTATTAATAGTGAAAAATATAAACAACCTAAAGGTCTTTCTATTCCAGAATGGTGAAATAAACTATGGTATATCCATCCAATGGAAAATAGTAGCTGCTACAGTATATTTACTGAAATGGGGGACTATATACATCATGCACTATTACGTAAAACCACCCGGTTACAAACATTATATATAATTTTATCCCCTTTATTTTCTAAGAAAAGTACATGTGTATGCATAAAAAATACGAGCATCAAAATATTAATGGTTTTCTCTGAATTGTAGAGTAATGGGTGATCTATATTCTTTATCCTTAGTAGTTTCATTTTCCAAATGTAGCTATTAAGAAAGGGGGAAGGGAGGTTTTCTCATGTGTGTCCTTAAGCCCTTGAAAATGTATATGGATTCTCAACCAGAAAATTCTTGCTTTGTATCTGACACTTTCTCTTACTCTAAATTGAGCCAACTTCTTCTTGGGTGGAAGGATAATGAGCAGGAATAGACGATAACCCCCATTTCAGCAACTTGTCACACCCTATCACCACTGTTTCTTAAGCTTGAAAAAAAAAGGAAGAAAAAAACTTTCAGTAAAATACAACCACCCAATGGCTCACTCAGTTAATCGTTTGACTCTTGATATAGGCTTAGGTCATGATCTCACAGTTGTGAGTTTGAGCCCCACAATGGGCTCTGCACTGATAGCAGATAGCTGATAGAGAAGACCCCACTTGGGATTCTCTCTCTCTCTCTCTCTCTCTCTCTGTCTCTCTCTCTGTCTCTGCTTCACACTCTGCTTATACTCTCTCTGTTTTAGCAGAGATAAAATAAATAATAAATAAAATAAATAAATCAACTTAAAAAAAAATAACCACCCAAAGTGCCAGAACTTTCTTCCTTTTAAAAAAAAAAATTTTTTTTTAATTTTTTTTCAACGTTTATTTATTTTTGGGACAGAGAGAGACAGAACATGAACGGGGGAGGGTCAGAGAGAGGGAGACACAGAATCCAAAACAGGCTTCAGGCTCTGAGCTGTCAGCACAGAGCCCGATGCGGGGCTCGAACCCATGGACCGCGAGATCATGACCTGAGCAGAAGTCGGACATCCAACCAACTGGCGCCCCCAGAACTTTCTTTAAAGACATGTTTTTCTGGTACTATGAAATTAACATATCTATAGCTCTTAAAAATGGTAACCCAATCATTTTTCTAAGAACTTTCATTTCTCAAAAGAATTGGCAGATGAATGCTACAAATAATCTGCATAAAAATTACTGCTTCAAAATACATCAGTAGCAACTCACCTCCAAAGAATCCAATGTACAAGTAAAGTTCCTGTACAGTGTTGGAGAAAGAAGCTGCAATCAAGCCACAGCCTGACAAGCAGCCACCAACAATCATGGTTGGACGACTGCCGTATTTATTCACCAGGATACTGCTGATAGGACCTGGGAGAGAGCGAGTAACTCAGTAACATAGAGGAGAAGCCCCCCACTCCCATCCACACCTGCACAAGGCACTACTGACACGAAAGGATGCCAAGACATAAGTACCCCACCCCACAAAATAAACAGATGAAACAGAAGACACTGGTAAGAAATAGTGCTTTCTATTTTATATCAGAGTTACAGGTTTGTGTAATGGGAAAAATCTAGCATTGATTGTACATCTATACACTTACAACATATTGGATGGATTTTAACTAAAGTATGGAAGACCTAACCTATCTCCTTTAAGGCAAAATAGGCTGCAAATAAGTATTTGTAGGATTCTTCATGTATCTAGGATATTACTGACATATATATATATGTAGCAAGTTTGCTCTGTTTTTAATTTTTTAGATGATCATCTGGAGCAAATGCACATGAACATGATGAGATGTATGAGCCTGATCAAACTTCTGACTTTAGAGCATATTTTCAAGTTAGCTAAAAGGTACTTTGTTTCTCAGAGAAAACAACAAAACCAAAACAGAACTACAAAACAAGAATGCCTACCATCACCACTTTTCTTCAACATTATACTGGAGGTCCGAGCCAGCGCAGTAAGAGAGGGGGGAAAAAGGTGTAAGGAAAGGAAGAAACCAAACTATCAGTATTTGCAAAAGATATGTTAGTCTATCTTAAAATTTTGAAAAAAAAAAAAAACACCTACCAATAAACTATTGGAAGTATTAAGAGTTTAGCAAGGATATATGATTAAAACATAAAACATCAGTTGACATTCCATACACCAGCAACCACACATAATCATTTTTAGTGAAAGTTATCCTTCATAATGATATCTGCTTTGCAATATAACTGAGCTAACAGCTCACAGTTGTATGTAGCCTTTATTGTTAAAGGGAATGAAAAATATGACTCAAATCGCATAGCCTCAAAAACTAACATTTCAAGTATCTTACACAGAAAGGCATCAAGAACAAAAAGTATTCAATATGGGGTTTTTGTCCGCCTTTTGAAAGCTGAAAGAACAGGCCTTCTGGGTACTTACCTCCAGCATACATGACAGCGAACATAATAGAAGAGATCCATGACACTTCGCTGGTGCTGGCATTAAATATTTCTTCAATTTCTTTGTAAAATACAGAAATAGATTTGCCAAATGCACAAGAGAAGCCAATGGAAATAAAAGCTCCAGTAACCACTGCCCAACCCCAGCCTCCATCTGGGGGGCTGGGTCGAACTGGACCTCCATTTGATGGTGACATTGTAAGTGAAGATGAATTCCAAAATGCAGTGCAAATCCAAATATCTAAAGGATATGAAATTAAAATAGTACATAACAAGTAGGTCAATAAAAATCACTTCCATAAAACCCCTTAAACTTATGTTATAAAATAAGTGAAAAGCTTTTCAATAGTACTTGTACTCTGTGAACACAGTAGAAAAAGTCCAAGAATTAGAGTATTGCCCCCAATTTTTATAGGCTTGAAGTTAAAAACTCATCACCACTTGAACTGTATGCCCAAGCCCTTTCAATCCTTTTCAATAAATGTTTTGCTTTTTCAAATTTATAAACATACCTGTTTTAATAATAGATTAGTAATTTTCCACATTACCAGAGATAACTAAATAACTCATCTGACTTATCTGCATGCAAAACTCACAAATACACACACTATAAAAGTTTCACAATGTAGTATTTCCTTTATAATTTCTCTCCTTTCTCAAAATATATTCTCCAACACTCACCTGGTTTTTATGTTCCTAGAATTTATAGGCTAACTTAAAAGTGTCAGGAAGGGGGCACCTGGGTGGCTCAGTCAGTTGAGCATCCGGCTTCGGGTCAGGTCATTTTCTCAAAGTTTGTGAGTTCGAGCTCCACATCGGATTCACTGCTGTTAGCCTGTCAGCACAGAGCCCACTTCAGATCCTCTGTCCCCCTCTCCCTGCCCTTCCCCTACTTGTGCTCTCCCCAAAATAAATAAATATTTAAAAAAATTTCAGGAAGGACATACTAGTATCCCATAAAACTCACTATATATGGCAACTTCCTTCCTTCCTTCCTCTCCCTCTCTTTCTTTCTTTTCTTTCTTTCTTTCCTTCCTTCTTTCTTTCCTTCCTTCCTTCTTTCTTTCTTTCTTTCTTTCTTTCTTTCTTTCTTTCTTTTTCTTTCTTTCTTTCTTTCTTTCTTTCTTTCTTTCTTTCTTTCTTTCTTTCTTTCTTTCTTTCTTCTTAGATTATGCAACATGCAAGCAGGTGAGAGGGGCAGAGGGGGAAAAAGAGAGGGAGAGAGAGAATCTGAAGCAGGATTCACTCTCAGTGTGGAGCTTGTTGTGGGGCTCGATCCCACAAACCTGGGATCATGACCTAAACCAAAACTGAGAGTCGGCCACTCAACTGACTGAGCCTCCCAGGCACCCCAGACATACAGCAATTCTTTAAAAAGTTCTTTCCACTTTGGGGCTATTATGAATAACGCTGCTATGAAATTTTGTGCACAGTCTTTTGTGTGGACAGGTTTTCAATTCTTTCAATTCATTTTTACTTAGTAAAAATGCTAGGTCATATGGTAATTCTGTTTAATATTTTGAGAAACTGCCAAATTCTTTTTTTTTTTTTTTTGCAAAATGGCTACACCATTTTACAATTCCACCAGCAATGTATGAAAGTTCCAATTTTTCTACATCATCACTAACATTGTTTATGTCTATGATTTCTAACTATCCTAATGTGTGTGAAGTGGTAACTCATCGTTATTTTGATTTTCATTTCTCTAGTAACTACTGATGCTGAGCATCTTTCATGTGCTTATTGGCCATCTGTATAACTTCTTTGGATATATGTCTTTGGAGAAGTGTCTTCTTTGGAGAAATGTCTATTCAAATTCTTTGACTAAGATCGTGATCTTAGCCGAAGTTGGATGCTTAACCAACTGAGCCACTCAGGTGCCCCCTGATTACTGTAGCTTTATACTAAGTTTTATTTATTTTAATTTTATTTTTTAAAGTTTATTTATTTACTTTGAGGGGGTGGGGCAGAGAGAGAGAGAGAGAAATAATCCCAAGCAGTTTCTGGGCTGTCAGTGCAGAGCCAGATGTGGGGCTTGATCCCAAGAAATCTGAGATCCTGACTTGAGTTGAAATCAAGAGTCAGACGCTCAACTGACTGAGCCACCCAGGTGCCTCACTAAGTTTTAAAATGAAGAAGCATAAGTCCTCCACTTTTGTTCTGTTCCAAGGTAGTTTTGATGACTCTGAGTTCTTGCATTTTTATATAAATTTTAGGATCAGTTGTCAATTTCTGCCAAAGGGGGTGGGGGGAAAGGCTGAGATGTTGAGAAGGACAATGTTGAATGTAGATTTGGGGAGTAATGCCATCTTAATAATATTAAGCCTTCTGGTCTTCTGATCTAGAACACAGGAAGTTTTTCCATTTATTTAAGACTTCTTTCAGCAATGTTTTGAAGATTTCCGTGTACATGTCTTGAACCTCCTTGTTTAAATTTATTCCTGAATATTTTACTATTTTTGATGGTATTGTAAATTGTTGATTGTTTTCTTACTTTTGCTTTTGGATTTTTCATTGGTGGTGTATTGTCATATAATTAGTTTTTGAATATGAATCTTGCATCTTACAAACTTAACTCATTCATTACTTCTAATAGATTTATGTGTTGATGTGCGTGGATTCTTTAAGATTTTCTGTATATAAGATCATGCCATCTCTGATAATTTTACATCTTCCTTTACAATGTGAATGCTTTGTTTTTTTCATTGCATCATTAGCCTGGATAAAACCTCCAGTAAATGTGAAATAGAAGTCATGCGAGTGGACATCCTTGTCTTATTTTTGACCTTAGAGGAAAAGATTTTATTAGCTCACCATGAAGTATGATGTTACCTATGTTTTTGGTTTTTTGTTTTGTTTTGTTTTGGTTTTTTTGTAGATTACCTTTATTAACCTTGGGAGTTTCATTCTATTTCTAATCGTTGAGTGTTTTTATCATGAAGGTGCATTGGATTATGTCAAATGCATTGTTTAAGTCCATTAAGAGGATCATGTGGTTTTGGTATTTATTTCATTAATATGGTTTGGCATATTGACTGATTTTTATATGTTGATCTGCATATGAATTCCCATGTTCATGAGCTAAATTCTGTTTGTCATGATATATAACCCATTTTATATGCTGTTGAATTCAGTTTAATCCTATTTGGTTGAGAATTTTTACTATATTAGTGAAGGATAGTGGTTTGTAGTTTTCTTTCCTTGTGGTATCTTTGGTTTTGGTATCAGGGTAATTCTGGCTTCAAAGAACAAGCTGGGAAATGTTCCCTTCTTTACTATTTTCTGGAAGAGCTTGTAAAGGATTGGTGTTAGTTCTTCTTTAAATGTTTCACAGAATTTACTGGTGAGGCCATCTGGGTTTCCAGTTTTCCTTGTGGGACTTTTTGATGACTACCTCAATCTCTTTAATTACAATAGGTCTATCCAGATTTACTTGAGTCACTTTGGTAGTTTTTTTTTTTTTTAACATTTATTTATTTTTGAAACAGAGAGAGTATGAATGGGGGAGGGTCAGAGAGCAAGGGAGACACAGAATCTGAAACAGGCTCCAGGCTCTGAGCTGTCAGCGCAGAGCCCGACGCAGGGCTCAAACTCACGGACGGTGAGATCATGACCTGAGCTGAAGTTGGACACTCAACCAACTGAGCCACCTAGGCACCCCTGGTAGTTTTTTTTCAAATATAAATTTGTTAATTTCATTTAGGTTTTATAATTTTTTTAGCATGTTTATAGTATTCCTTTACAATCCTTTTTTTATTTCTGTAATGATATACAAAGAGTTGAGTCAACCAGGAACAGTCCTCACAAGACTGCCCACACTTTTAACAGCAATTGTAAATTTGGTAGGGAAAACCGTGAAGTGTTTCCAAAAACTCTCTCAGGTTTGGTAATTTAATGGAAGCTCTCACAGAACTCACTAAAAACTATTATGTTTATAATTTCTTGCAGGGAAAGGACACAGGATAAAATTAATCATAGGAAAAGATGCACAGGGCAGAGTCTGGGAGAAGTCCAAATGCAGGTTTTTTGTTTGTTTGGTTTTTTTTTTATTTTACTTTTATTTATTTATTTTTCAATATATGAAATTTATTGTCAAATTGGTTTCCATACAACACCCAGTGCTCATCCCAAAAGGTGTCCTCCTCAATACCCATCGCCCACCCTCTCCTCCCTCCCTCCCCCCATTAACCCTCAGTTTGTTCTCAGTTTTTTGTTTTTTTTTTTAAAATTTTTTTTTCAACGTTTATTTATTTTTGGGACAGAGAGAGACAGAGCATGAACGGGGGAGGGGCAGAGAGAGAGGGAGACACAGAATCGGAAAAAGGCTCCAGGCTCTGAGCCATCAGCCCAAAGCCTGACGCGGGGCTCGAACTCACGGACCGCGAGATCGTGACCTGGCTGAAGTCGGATGCTCAACCGACTGCGCCACCCAGGCGCCCCTGTTCTCAGTTTTTAAGAGTCTCTTATGCTTTGGCTCTCTCCCACTCTAACCTCTTTTTTTTTTTTTTTTCCCTTCCCCTCCCCCATGGGTTTCTGTTAAGTTTCTCAGGATCCACATAAGAGTGAAAACATATGGTATCTGTCTTTCTCTGTATGGCTTATTTCACTTAGCATCACACTCTCCAGTTCCAACCACGTTGCTACAAAGGGCCATATTTCATTCTTCCTCATTGCCACGTAGTACTCCATCGTGTATATAAACCACAATTTCTTTATCCATTCGTCAGTTGATGGACATTTAGGCTCTTTCCATAATTTGGCTATTGTTGAGACTGCTGCTATAAACATTGGGGTACAAGTGCCCCTATGTATCAGTACTCCTGTATCCCTTGGGTAAATTCCTAGCAGTGCTACTGCTGGGTCATAGGGTAGGTCTATTTTTAAGTTTTTGAGGAACCTCCACACTGTTTTCCAGAGTGGCTGCATCAGTTTGCATTCCCACCAACAGTGCAAGAGGGTTCCCATTTCTCCACATCCTCTCCAGCATCTATAGTCTCCTGATTTGTTCATTTTGGCCACTCTGACTGGCGTGAGGTGATATCTGAGTGTGGTTTTGATTTGTATTTCCCTGATGAGGAGCGACGTTGAGCATCTTTTTATGTGCCTGTTGGCCATCTGGATGTCTTCTTTAGAGAAGTGTCTATTCATGTTTTCTGCCCATTTCTTCACTGGCTTATTTGTTTTTTGGGTGTGGAGTTTGGTGAGCTCTTTATAGATTTTGGATACTAGCCCTTTGTCCGATATGTCATTTGCAAATATCTTTTCCCATTCCGTTGGTTGCCTTTTAGTTTTGTTGATTGTTTCCTTTGCTGTGCAGAAGTTTTTTATCTTCATGAGGTCCCAGTAGTTCATTTTTGCTTTTAATTCCCTTGCTTTTGGGGATGTGTCAAGTAAAAAATTGCTACAGCTGAGGTCAGAGAGGTTTTTTCCTGCTTTGTCCTCTAGGGTTTTGATGGTTTCCTGTCTCACATTCAGGTCCTTTATCCATTTTGAGTTTATTTTTGTGAATGGTGTGAGAAAGTGGTCTAGTTTCAACCTTCTGCATGTTGCTGTCCAGTTCTCCCAGCACCATTTGTTAAAGAGACTGTCTTTTTTCCATTGGATATTCTTTCCTGCTTTGTCAAAGATTAGTTGGCCATACGTTTGTGGGTCTAGTTCTGGGGTTTCTATTCTATTCCATTGGTCTATGTGTCTGTTTTTGTGCCAATACCATGCTGTCTTGATGATTACAGCTTTGTAGTAGAGGCTAAAGTCTGGGATTGTGATGCCTCCAAATGCAGGGTTTTTGATCATCCTCTTCCCATGGTCATGGATAGCATTATGTCTTCTCAGACACAGTGTGTGACAATGCAGAGTATTACCAACCATGGAAGCTCACCTGAATTTTTAGTGTCCAGAATTTTCGATTGGGCTTGATCACATATTACTCACATGGATAACCCTTAGTCTCCAGCTTTTCCCATAGGGTAAGCTAATATCTTTAGTTTCCATTTCTTTTGAAGGTTGGAAATGATACAATATGGCCAAATGTTCCAGACAAAGAAAGACACTCCTATTAGGCAGGAAGTTTCAGAGGTCTAGAGATAATATCACAGTAGCCAAGGGCAAAGGCCAGATCTCTCTATGGGTGAGGTTAATTCTTCATTACATGGTGTACCCTCTTTCATTTTTGGTTGAGGCTTCTCTTTTTTTTCTTGGTTAGTTTAGCTAAAAGTTTGTCAATTTTCTTGATCTTTTGAAAGAACCATCTTTTGTTTTCATTGATTTTCTCCTGCTGTAATTTCTAGTTCATTTATTTATTTTCTAATCTTTATTATTTCCTTTATTCTGGTTGCTTTGCATTTAGTTTGTTTCTCAAGTATCTTAAGATAAAAGGTTGTTATTAGTTTGAGATATTTTTTCATTTTAAACATGGACATATTCAGCTGTTTTTCTCTAAGCACTATTTTAGCTATATCCCAGAAGTTTGGGTACTTTTGTTTGTATTTTTGTTTTCATTCATCTCAATGTGTTCCATAATTTCCTTTTATGATTTCTTCTTCATTAGTTATTTAGGAATGTGTGGATTTCCACATATTTGTCCATGTTCCCCAATTTTTTTTTCTATTGTTGAGTGTTCTAATTTCATTACATTGTGGTCAGAGAATACATTTGAGTTCTTTTACATTTATTGAGACATGACTGTGGCCTAATATATGCTCTGTCCTTGAAAAGGTTCCATGAATACTTGAGTGTATGTTCAGCTGTTGCTGTGTGAAGTGTTCTATGAATGTTTTTTGGTTTACTTGGTTTACGGTGTTGCTCAAGTCTTCAGTATGTTCCTTGACTTTCTATGTAGTTGTTCTATTGAAGCTCTATTGAATCTCCAACTATTATTCTCGAATTGTTTATTTTTCCCTTTAATTCCATCAATTTTTGCATCATGTATTTTGGAGGCTCTGTTGTTAGGTTTATATACATTTATAATTGTTAGGTCTTCCTGATGGATTGACCCTTTTATCATCATAAGATATCCTTCATTTTGTGTAGTAACAATTTTTGTCTTTTTTTTTTTTAATTTTTTTTTCAACGTTTATTTATTTTTGGGACAGAGAGAGACAGAGCATGAACGGGCGAGAGGCAGAGAGAGAGGGAAACACAGAATCGGAAACAGGCTCCAGGCTCTGAGCCATCAGCCCAGAGCCTGACGCGGGGCTCGAACTCACGGACCGCGAGATCGTGACCTGGCTGAAGTCGGACGCTTAACCGACTGCGCCACCCAGGCGCCCCAACAATTTTTGTCTTAAAGTCTATTTTGCCTGATTTTTAAAAATGTTTACTTATTTATTTTTGAGAAAGAGCAACAGTGGGGGAGGGACAGAGAGGGGGGGGGGTGGGAGGGAGAGAATCCCAAGCAGCCTCCACACTGTCAGCACAGATCCTGACATGGGGATCAAACTCACGAACTGTCAGATCACGACATGAGCCAAAATCAAGAGTCAGATGTTCAACTGGCTGAGTCACCCAGGTGCCCTGATTTTGCCTGATATTCTTATAGCCATTCCTGTTTTCCTTTGGTTACTGTTTCATGACATGTCATTTTTTTCATCTGTTTACTTTAAATCTGCCTGTGTCTTTGAATCTAAAGTGTGTCTCTTCTAGATAGCACATAGTTGGATCATTTAAAAAATCAATTGTGCCCATTTACAATTGCACCAAAAATAATGAAATATCTAGGAATAAACTGAACCATGCAGGTGAAAGACCTGCATTCTGAAAACTATAAAACTTTGATGAAAGAAATTAAAGATGACACAAACAAATGAGAAGATATTCCATGCTCATGGATTGGGAGAACAAATATTGTTAAAATGTCTGTATTATCCAAAGCAGTGTACAGATTCAATGCAATCCCCATCAAATACCAATAGCATTTTCAACAGAACTAGAACAAATAATCCTAAAATTTGTATGGAACCACAAAAGACCCCAAAATAGCCCAAGTAATCTTGAAAAAGAAGAACAAAACTGGGGGTATCATAATCCCAGATTTCAAGTTATATTACAAAGCTATAATAATCAAAACAGTATAGTAATGGCACAAAAATAGATGCATAGATCAACAGAAAGGAATAGAAAGCCCAGAAATAAGTCCATGATTATATGGTCAATTAATCTTTGACAACGGAGGCAAGAATATGCAATGGGAAAAGGACAGTCTCTTCAACAAATGATGTTGGGAAAACTGGACAGCTACCTGCAAAAGAATGAAACTGTACCAATTTCTTATATCATACACAAACATAAACTCAAAATGGATTAAAGACCTAAATGTGAGACCTGAAAACATAAAAGTCCTAGAAGACAGCACAGGCAGTAATTTCTCTGACATCAGCCAACAATTTTCTAGCTATGTCTCCTGAGGCAAAAGAAACAAAAACAAAAATAAACTATTGGGACTACATCAAATTAAAAACCTTCTGCACCGTGAAAGAAATAATCAACAAAGCAAAAAGACAACCTACTGAATGGGAGAAGATATTTGCAAATGACATACCTGATAAAAGGTTAGTATCCAAAATATATAAAGAACTTATACAACTCAACATCAAAAAAACAAATAATCCAACTGAAAAATGGGCAGAAGACATGAACAAACATTTCTCCTAAGAAAACAGATGGCCAACAAACATATGAAAAGATAACCAACATCACTAATCATCAGGGAAATGCAAATCAAAACCACAATGAGATATCACCTCATATCTGTCAGAATGTCTATAATCAAAAACACAAGAAACAACAAGTGTTGATGAGGATGTGGATAAAAAGGAATCCTCATGCACTGTTGGTCAGAATGCAAACTGGTGCTGCCACTGTGGAAAACAGTATGGGGTTTCCTCAAAAAATTAAAAATAGAATCACCATATGATCCAGTAATTCCACTATTGGGTATTTACCCAAAGACTATGAAAACACTAATTTAAAAAGATATATGCCCCACCCTATGTTTATTGCAGCATTATTTACAATAGAAAAATTATGGAAGAAACCCAGTTGTACATCAGTAGATGAATGGCTAAAGATGTGGTGTGTGTGTGTGTGTGTGTGTGTGTGTGTGTATGTATATATATACATACATATATATGGACTATGGACTGTAAGCCATAAAAAAATGAAATCCTGCCATTTACAACAATATGAATGGATCTACAGGGTATAATGCTAATTCAAATAAGGGGCACCTGGGTGGCTCAGTCAGTTAAGTGTCCAATTTCGGCTCAGGTCATGATCTCAGTTTGTGTTCGAGCCCCGCATCGGGCTCTGTGCTGTCAGCGTAGAGCCCACTTTGGATCCTCTTTCTCCCTCTTTCTCTGCCCCTCACCCCTTCCCCAGCCATGCACACATGTGCACATGCTCTCTCTCAAAAATAAATAAACATTTAAAAAAAAGGATGAAATCCTGCCATTTGCAACAATATGGATACATCTATAGGGTATGATGCTAAGTGAAATAAGTCAGTCAGAGAAAGGCAAATATCATATGATCTCACCCATATGTGGAAGTTAACAAATGAACAAACAAAAAAGGGACAAACAAAAAGACTCTTAAATATAGAGAACAAACTGGTGGTTACAAAAGGAAGGTGGTGAAGGGACAGGTGATACAGGAGATTAAGAATACACTTATTGTGATGAGCACTGAGTAATGTATAGAATTACTGAATCACCATATTGTACACCTGAAATAATAAAACACTATATCATACTGAAAAATTTTTAAATGTTTATTTATTTTTGAGAAGGGGGTGGGGCACAGAGAGAGGGAGACACAGAATCCAAAGTAGGCTCCAGGCCCTGAGCTGTCAGCACAGAGCCCAATGCAGGGCTTGAACCCACAAGCTGCAAGATCATTACCTGGGTCAAAACCATGTTGGACAGTTAACCGACTGAGTCACCCAGTCACCCTGAACATAATGAATCTTTTTTTTTTTTTTTAATTTTTTTTTTCAACGTTTTATTTATTTTTGGGACAGAGAGAGACAGAGCATGAACGGGGGAGGGGCAGAGAGAGAGGGACACACAGAATCGGAAACAGGCTCCAGGCTCTGAGCCATCAGCCCAGAGCCTGACGTGGGGCTCAAACTCCCGGACCGCGAGATCGTGACCTGGCTGAAGTCAGACGCTTAACCGACTGCGCCACCCAGGCGCCCCAATGAATCTTTTTAAAAAATGGGGTACACAGTCAAAACATATAGGAAAAAATGTGTTATAAATTTGCTATTCAGTTAGTTAATAAAAATACGATGTTGGTTTTCTTCACTTTGGGGGCAAAATCAATTCTCCCAATCACTGCTTTTTGATTGGAGTTTTTTTATTTATTCATATTTAATGTAATTACTGATAAGCTAGGATTTATGTTTTCCATTTCCCTATTTGTTTTCTCTATGTCTCACGTTGATTTTGTTCCTCTATTTTTCCATCACTGCTTTCTTTTGTGTTAGATATTTTAAGTGTGCCCCTTTATTTATTTATTTTTTATTAAAAAAAAAAGTGTTTATTTATTTGTGAGAGAGAGCAAGCAGGGGAGGGGCAGAAAGAGACACACACACACACACACACACACGCACACACACACACACAGAATCCAAAGCAGGCTCCAGGCTCTGAGCTGTCAGCACAGAGCCCGACGCAGGGCTCAAACTCACAGACTGCAAGATCATGACCTGAGCCAAAGTCTGACACTTAACCAACTGAGCCACCCAGGCGCCCTAAGTGTGCCCCTTTATTTATTTATTTATTAAAAAAAATTTTTTTTTCAACGTTTATTTATTTTTGGGACAGAGAAAGACAGAGCATGAACGGGGGAGGGGCAGAGAGAGAGGGAGACACAGAATCAGAAACAGGCTCCAGGCTCCGAGCCATCAGCCCAGAGCCTGACGCGGGGCTCGAACTTACGGAGCACGAGATCGTGACCTGGCTGAAGTCAGATGCTTAACCGACTGAGCCACCCAGGCGCCCCTAAGTGTGCCCCTTTAATTACCTTGTTTATTTCATGCTATTCTCTTAGTGGTGTATGGATTGCAATTAGTATCTTAATTTAAAACAATCTTGTATGGATTACTACCAACTTAATTGCAATAGTGTACAAAAACTATTCTCCTGTATACCCCCCATTTTTATAGTATTATTGCCATACAAATTACATCTTTATACATCATAAGCCCATAAACAGTTTTATGATCATTGCTTTATATAGCTGTCTTTCAAATCAGGTAAAAGAAAAATGTTACAGACATGTATATTGCCTTTTCTTTTGTAAATTTATTTATTGTTTAATTTACATCCAAGTTAGTTAGCATATGGTGCAACAATGATTTCAGGAGTAGATTCCTTAATGCCCCTTCCCTGTTTAGACCATCCCCCCTCCCAGAACCCCTCCAGCAACCCTCTCTTTGTTCTCTACATTTAAGAGTCTTTTATGTTTTGTCCCCTCCCCGTTTTTATATTATTTTTGCTTCCCTTCCCTTATGTTCATCTGTTTAGTATCTTAACTTCCTCATATAAGTGAAGTCATATGATATTTGTCTTTCTCTAATTTTGTGTAGTGTAATACCCTCTAGTTCCATCCACATAGTTGCAAATGGCAAGATTTCATTCTTTTTGATTGCCGATTAATACTCCATTGTATATATATACACCACATCTTCTTTATGCATTCATCCATCGATGGACATTTGGGCTCTTTCCATACTTTGGCTCTTGTTGATAGTGGTGCTATCAACATGGGGGGTGTTTGTGTCCCTTTGAAACAGCAGACATTTATCCCTTGGATAAATGCCTAGTAGTGCAATTGCTGGGTCATAGGGTAGTTCTATTTTTAGTTTTTTGAGGAACCTCCATACTGTTTTCCAGAGTGGCTGCACCAGTTTGCATTCCTACCAGCAATGCAAAAGAGATCCTCTTTCTCCACATCCTTGCCAACATCGGTTGTTGCCTGAGTTGTTAATGGTAGCCATTCTGACAGGTATAAGGTGGTATCACATTGTGGTTTTGATTTGTATTTCCCTGATGATAAGTAATGTTGAGTATTTATTGTATGTGTTGGGTTGGCCATCTGGATGTCTTCTTTGGAGAAGTGTGTATTCATGTCTTTTGCCCATTTCTTCACTGGATTATTTGTTTTATGGGTGTTGAGTTTGATAAGTTCTGTATAGATTTTGGATACTAACCCTTCATCTGATATGACATTTGCAAATATCTTCTCCCATTCTGTCAGTTGCCTTTTAGTTTTGCTGATTGTTTCCTTCATTGTGCAGAAGCTTTTTATTTTGATGAGGTCCCAATAGTTCATTTTTGCTTTTGTTTCCCTTGCCTCTGGAGACGTGTTGAGAAAGAAGTTGCTGAGGCCGAGGTCAAAGAGGTTTTCGCCTGCTTTCTCCTGGAGGATTTTGATGGCTTCCTGTCTTACATTTAGGTCTTTCATCCATTTTGAGTTTATTTTTGTGTGTGGTGTAAGAAAGTGGTCCAGGTTCATTCTTCTGCATGGCGCTGTCCAGTTTTCCCAGCACCACTTGCTGAAGAGATTGTCTTTATTCCATTGGCTATTCTTTCCTGCTTTGTCAAAGATTAGTTGGCCATATGTTTGTGGGTCTGTTTCTGGGTTCTCTATTCTGTTCCACTGATCTGAGTGTCTGTTTTTGTGCCAGTACCATATAGTCTTGATGATTACAGCTTTGTAATACATATTGAAGTCCAGGAGTGTGATACCTCCAGCTTTGGTTTCTTTTTCAAGATGGCTTTGGCAATGAATTCTCTGAGTTTTTATCTGGGAATGTTTTACTCTTTCCTTCATTTTGAAGGATAGTTTTACTGGATATAGAATTATTGGTAGACAGTCTTTCTTTCAGCACTTTGGATATTCCATCCCACTGCCTTCTGTCTTCCATGGTTTCTAACAAAAACTAGCTGTTAATCTTACTAAGAATCATTTGTGATGAGCTGCTTCTCTCTTGCGACTTTTAAGATTCTTTGTCTTTGACTTTCAGAAGATTAGAATGGGTGTCTTTGTGGGTCTCTGGGTTTATCCTGTTGAAGAGTTTGTGGAACTTTTTAGATGTGTGATGGCTTTCATCAAATTTACAGAATTTTTGCCCATTATTTCTTCAAATATTTTTCTGCCCCTTCTCTCCTCTTCTGAGGTTCCTATTATGCATATGTTTGCACAGTTGATGTTTCATAGGTCTCTGAGGCTCTATTCATTTTCTTCATTCTTTTTTCTTTCTTTTTGTTTGGTTGATAACTTCAATTGACCTATATTCAAGTTTCCTGAATCTTTCTTCTGCCAGCTTAAGTTTGTTTTTGGGGTCCTCTCATAAATATTGCATTCAGTTACTATACTTTTCAGTTCCAAAACTTCTGGTTTTTTTTCTTAAAGAATTATCTCTTTATTGGTTGATAGTCTCTATTTGGTAAGACATTGTTCTCAATGTCTTTAGTCATGGTTTTCTGTAATTATTTGAACATCTTTATAATAGTTAAAGATTTTGTCTAGTAAGTCCAACATCTGGGCTTCCTCAGGAATAGTTTCTACTGAATGACTTTTCTTCCTGTGTATAGACCATACTTTCTGTTTCTTTGTGTGTCACATATTTTTGTTGTTGTTTTTGATAACAAGACATCTTACATATGTCACAGTTATGGGAATCAGATTCCCTCCCTCCCCACGGGTTAGTTGGTATTGCTCTTTGTGGCTTGTGTTGACACTGCTATTGCCTTTTTTTTTAATAACTTCCTGAACAAAGTATGTTAACTTTATTGTTGTTGTTGTTTTGTTTTGCCATATGTGGCCACTGAAATCTCTGCTCAATTAGCTTAGTGTTAAATCAATAACTGGACAAAGACTTCCCTAAATACCTTGAATCAGGATATCTCCTAGGCATTGCAAAAGAGCATTATGTGTGTGGTGTGGCATATTTTCAACTCTCTAGCAGGCAGCTTACATGTCTACCTTAGTCTTCAGTTCCTGCTCATACAGAGCTTCATGGTCAGATAGAGGTAGTAAATTCAGGCCTTCTCAGGTCCTTCCTGAGCATGGGACCAGTCTTGTACATGTGCATGATCTTCTGGAGTCCCAGGATTATATCAGAGCTTTTCAAAAATTCCCTACGGACATCTTATTCCCAAGATTTTCCTTTTAATTGTTTGGTCAGCTTTTTGTTTGTCCCAATTGTTTTTCCAACTCAGGCAGCTGAGATGTTAAATAATCGCCTCTGGTTGTTTTCGGCAAATGTCCTGGAGAAAAGGTTGTTCACACTAAGCAAGCTCTGAATTAGATCAAATAAAGATAAGCCCTGGGAGAGACCTGGACATGTTAAATAATGACAATTCTCTGAGAATAGGGCCTTTTAGAGGGTTCCAAACCCATTCTGCCCACCAGGAGCAGCACTAGATTGCTGATGTCCACAACTACTGTTATCGTGAGGTTATTTGTTTTTAATCATTTTTATAGACTTGGGGAGAGAAGGATGGGAATGGGTCATGTTTAAACACCACAAATCTTGCTGTTCTTCGATTTTACTATTTTCTGGTATACAGTTTCATTGAGTTATTATAAGCCTTTGGTTAATTGAGTTCTGAAAAGTTGATTTTAGTAATTTTTGCCAGTTTTCTCATTGCTTTTATGAAGGAGATTTTCAGAGAACTTACTCCATAAGTACCACCACAATTGATTTTTGAATACTGTTCTTTGATTTGAAAAATTTGCAAACATTTTATTATTTTTTAATAATTAATTGGTATATTCTTTAAGGTTTTCTACACTGACAATCATGTTATGTGAGATTATTATAGCTTGGTTTCCTCCTTTTTAGGTCTGACACTTTTTCCCCCTATCTTTTTGTGCTGGGCTCACTATCTAGTACAATGTTAGATAAAAATATTGGTGTATCAGTTTGCTCAGTCTGCCATAACAAAATACCATAGACTAAGTGGCTTAAACAACAGAAATTTATTTTCTTACAGCTCTGGAGGGTAGACGTCCAAGATCAAGATGTCGTCAGCAGGTTTGGTTTCTTCGGAGGCCTCTGTTCTTGGGTTTGTAGATGGCTGCCCTATTACTGTGTATTCACATTATCTCTCTGTGTGTGCAAGATCTGGTGTCTCTCCTTTTTTTTATAAGGATACCAGTAATACTGGATTAGGGCCTACTCATGTAGCATCATTTTACCTTAATTAACAATTTAAAGGCTCTATCTTCAAATATAGTCATATTTTGAGGTACTGGGGGTTAGGACTTCAACACATGAATTTTGAGGTGACATAATTCAGCCCTTAATAGTTGTCATTCTTGTTTGTAATTTTAAAGGTAATGTATACAATGTTTCATCATCAAGAAAAATATTTACTCCAGAGTTTGGTAGATGCACTATCATGTATAAGAAGTTTTACTCCTAGTTCATTAAGAATTCATCTTAGGGTACCTGGGTGGCCCAATCATTAAGCATATGACTCCAGCTCAGGTCATGATCTCACAGTTCATAAGTTCAAATCAGTGCCACATTGGGTGAGTACGAGCCCCGCTTCAGGTAAAACACAAGTTCCGGGTGAGCCCCACTTCTTTCTCTCTCTCTGCCCCTTGTGAGATTTTCTCTCTCTCTCTCTCTCTCTGTGCCCCTCGCTCACTTGTAGCCTCTCTAAAAAAATAAATAAAAGGAATTTTAAATTCAGTGACCACTTTTTTTTAAAAAATGCCTTCACATGACATTTTTCTTTCATCTGTAAAAGTAGTTAATAACACTATTATAAAGTTTATTTTGAGAGAGAAAGAGAGAGCACATGAGCAAGGGGAGGGGCAGAGAGAGAAGAGAGAGAGAGAATCCTAAGCAAGCTCCATGCTATTAGTACATAGCCCAATGTAGGGCTTGATCTCATGAACCGTGAGATCACAACCTGAGCAGAAATCAAGAATTGGACACTTAACCAACTGAGCCACCCAAGTGCCCCAGTACTTTTCTTTGAAAACGATGGTCATCCACAATATCCAGAAAATGTTTTATTCAGATTGTCAATTAAAAATACAAGATATGAAAAATTTTCCTACAGAACTAGTTATTCTCCATAATACGTATATGTGTACACAGATATCTAAGAAATGTTACCTTATTTGTAATCTCATTTATACACACACACCAATGCACATATAAGGCTGATGTTACCACAAAAAACGAGAGCTTGGGCAACCTTTTCACATTGCTTCTGTTCCTTCAGGATTTGAGACTTCTTCCACAGTGTTCCTTGAAAGGCTCTGGACTTGCCCCAGGCTTTCCCAGGGCCTCCTGGCCAGAGAAATAGAACTGCGATATGACCAGGGCCTGGAAGTTCCACCAATCAGATTGCTTTAAGTCCTCTAAAGTGATTTGGGACAAATGGCCCACATGTCTCCTCCTAACATTTAGAATTTTCCAAGTAGCTGCTAGAGCTCAGAAATTAATGGAATTAAATCCGAACAGGAGGCTACCATTGCTCTAGGGCTTGATAACAATTACAGAGTCATCTCCTTCAGAGATTTCCTCCAATTATTTTGACTATTCATCAGAATGTGTAAGAGTATGCCACGAAATTATTACAAATACAATTTTCCACACATTTCCATTCACTGATGCAGCAAACAAAGATAAGCAAAAGTCCTTGAAAGAATACAGAACATAGTGTCCATTTCCCTACAAAAGAAATATGGTTAGTGTAGGAGCCATTTCAAAATTTCCCCAACACCACTGGGCCTTGATTTCCCAAAGCACAATTCATCCTTGATAAAGGAATTGGCTGGTTCTGATTCAGGAACTTGGTCCCTAGCTAGGTTTCTGTTTTTACTCTGGATAATAGTGTTGTATCCCATAATATCCTTTGCCTCAGGTCTTTCTGGACAGAGCTACTGAATTTTCTTTCACAACTATAATCCTTTATAAGATTCATATTTGGTGTGAAGCAGAAAAACAAGCAAAATACTGAATGATATAAAGACTTAATTTGTACCACTTTATGTTCTCTTAACCTAACATCCTAAATTTACTTTGAAGGGAAGTAGGTGTATATACAAGTGACTCCCAAGTCTGTGATCTTCAACTGTTTTGTCGCAAAAAGAACTTTGGAAAATATGTACCCCTTACACCTTGACTACTAAAATGGTAAGTTTAATGGTTGCACATAATGTAGTTTCTGGCATATTGTACATGTGTTATATGTGCCTTAGATATATCATTGTCAAAACCTTGGCACTTGGTTCAATATGTTTATGAAAAACAGCCACTCTATAACCTAACTGGCCAGTCCTCATCATCAGAAAAGATCTGACCTCATTTGAATTCAAAACAGTGAGTTGATAAACACTCCTATTACAAGCTACTCTCTTTCAAGTTCTAAGATTCACAGAAGACAATCAGCAAAGGCAGAGTCTGTGTCTGGGTGAAATATGGTCCTGCCTCCTTCAACATTTCTCTCTCTAGGGTTATGCATTCTGGATTTTTCCCTTTGTTTGGATTGTTCCCCAAAGATTTTTATAGCCTGGGGCAGTACACCAGAGTAAGAACTGGGACGACTGAGATAGCCTTCCTTTCGTAAAGGAGAGGAAATCTGTGTAAGAAGAATTGGTAAAGAAGTCCTCAGGCACCCATTCTCATCTCAGTAGAGATCATTTTAAATGCAGAGTACATGTGAAACAATTTGCAAAATAATTCCATAAAACTGCTGCACCATTTGAAAGTAAAGAGTACCTCTCCTAAAAGCATTTCACCTACCTATGCTGAAAGTAGGATTATAAAAATATTTGTAAAAAGGTTTCTAAAATTTTGAGTTATAGAAACCATAACATCTCAGTTCAAAAGAAACAATCCAGGTTTTAAGACTACATTAAATAGAAATGCTCCAGGGCATGAATTTTATAAGTTTTTTCTCTGAATTAAGATTCAAAAAACAAGGTTAATTCATCTCAGATTATTTATACTTAAATTTTTAATTCTTTTTTAAAGATTTTATTTTCAAGCAATCTCTACACCCAACTTGGGGCATTGACCTTACAACCCTGAGGTCAAGAGTCACATGCTGTACCCACTGAGCCAGCCAGATGCCTCATGAATATTTATGTTTAAATTTACATAGACAGTCACAATAGAGCTGTTTGATACAAGAAGTTTCACTTGGAACAGCTAATATAATACATTCTGGATTTGATTAAATGTTGAGTTTAGTTGCCAGTTATGATTTCTCACCATTTGTTTTTAAAAAGTCACAGTTTTTGGTCACTAAGACTGACTCATCACAGTTTTAATAGTAACATTGTCTTGTATTAAAAACTTTATTCCAGGGTCATAATTATACTTAAAACTGCAAGTGTCTTAGACTCAGAAAGAAAAAGAAAGCGAATAAACTTGAGGATCCAAAAGAAAAATTATGGATTAAAAAATTCACAACTCAGACATGAACTCAACACAATTCTACCAGATTAACAAATTCCTGTCTTTCCGGTTTGAAATTTATTTTGGCATGATTTCTAAATACAGACCCATTTTCCCCCCACATTTTAAAAAGGACATTAGACTCTGAATAGTGGAAAAAGGGAGGATTGAGGCTGTGTCCTTCAGTTTTTTACACTATACAGGAGACTTTTGCTTAGAATTCCAGATTACAATTTAGAATACAAACTACAAACGCTATTTTCTACAGCAATCCAAAGTAGGCTCTCCAAGTCAAAACCTAAATATATTATTTTAATTAATATATGATGAATTTTACCCCAGAATTTGAAGCAGAAATGTACTGGCTCTTTTAAAATAACAAATAAGTAATTAGGGTTATGGTCATCTACATTACTCCTTTTGAATAGAAATGCTACTATAAACCACTGCTAGCATCCACTTCACACAGTTTTGAGGCCAAGCTGGGAAAAAGCATCACAAAGAGGAAGACAGCAGAGAAAGTTATTCCTTTCCTTTGGGGGGGGGAAAAAAAAGTTGAACTACTTACAGAAAGATGTAACACTATCATTAGCTTCATAGTTTTTTTTTTTTTTCAATTTTTTTTTTCAACGTTTATTTATTTTTGGGACAGAGAGAGACAGAGCATGAACGGGGGAGGGGCAGAGAGAGAGGGAGACACAGAATCGGAAACAGGCTCCAGGCTCTGAGCCATCAGCCCAGAGCCTGACGTGGGGCTCGAACTCACGGACCGAGAGATCGTGACCTGGCTGAAGTCGGACGCTTAACCGACTGCGCCACCCAGGCGCCCCTAGCTTCATAGTTTTTAAAAACAGTTTTATAGTTTATAGTTCTACGAAAAAATAAATCATAGGCTTTGGTAACTAAAGACCACAGACTAAAATTTTATTTCACAATTTTATTCATTACTCTGAAAGTTCTCATCCCAAATTTGAGCCCCTTAAATTCGTCTCCTTCTAGTTCACTCTTGTATACATACTTGTCTAATATTCCATGAATGAATCTGAAGATCATTATCACTGCTGCATTGGAGCAGGTTACTTCAAAGAAGGAATAAAGTTATTTTGTTTCTGTAGAGGGCCTAATAATCCACAAAACACTGAGTATTGTTTGTCTAGCTAAACATTACTTACACTACATACTGATAAACGCTTATTTGCAAAGTTGTTTTAAAAAGCATTTTTGGACACTAAAGAAATATCAATAAGGAAATTGTGTTACCTGAAAATACAATTACAGGTTAAACTTGAGTTTTAAAATGCTGACAATATAAGCCTGAGAATATACTTATTAAAAATCACTTCCTTTAATATACACTTACAATAATTTCAAAAACCTATTCCACTTTCCTAAAAAAACCAAGAGTAAATTGTTGATCTGCTCCCCTGCCATATTGTTTTCTACATAACAAACTGAAAACATCAACGTGTTGCAACCACAGCAAAGGGATGTAAACATGTGCATTTAAAAAAAATTTCTTTTAACGTTTATTTTTGAGAGACAGAGAGACAGACTGCAAGCGGCGGAGGGGCAGAGAGAGAGAGAGAGGCATACACAGAAGCTGAAGCAGGCTCCAGGTACTGAGCCGTCAGCCTTCAGCACCAAGTGGAGCTTGAACCCCAGATCTCTGAAAAGGATAAGTTGGATGCTTAACCAACTGAGTCACCCAGGCGCCCCAAGCATGTGCATTTCCAATTTGCAGGTACGGTAATCCCAAATTTAACGGTCAAAGGACTCCCAAGAAGTTACTGCAATTGGTATGACAAAGGCTTGCATGAACTCCAGATAAGATTTGGGGCTAATTTAACTAATGTAACTGATGTGACTGGACCCATAAGAAAAGAGTACTACATGGGTCATAGTAATTACCCAAAAGTTGCTCTTACCGTTCAACTATGTGCTATGGGAACTACAAAGATAGTCACTACCGTAACGAAACTCAAAACGAAGGAGAGAAAGTAAGCAAAACTTAGTACAACCATAATAAAGGTTCCCATAATACAAAAAATGACAATGGAGAACAGGACAGGCAGGATTTGAGAAGAAAGGGGAATTTCTGTGGGCAGGGCAGTCACAGAGAATCAAGAACAGGAGGAAGTGAGTTTGTCAGGATAAATTTAAAAAGGACCAAATATGGGCGCCTGGCTGGTTCTGTCGGAGAGCAAGCGACGCTTAGCTAAGAGTAGAGGAGTTCGAGCCCCACCTTGGGTGTGGAGATCACATAAACAAACAAACAAACAAACAAACCCCACAAAGACTTTAAAGATTAGAAAGTTAAAGATGGCATGCCACACCGCCAAAAACGAAAAACCTCCCGCCCGAATCACCTGCCGCAGAGCCACAATCTGACCAACAGAGCCCGGAGGCATGAGGTTAGTCAACCCTATTTGATTTTACAGCCCAGGTCATGTTTCTTCCAGAACAAAAGCATTCCCGGTGGAGACGAAGCGATTTCCCCCAGGTCACCACGACCTCATCCTCTCCCCGGTCGGTGCCCTGCACACCTGCCCGAACCTCCGCCACTGGTCCGAATCTCCCGCTCCCGGGTCCGAGACCTCCCAGCCCACCGCCTCCCTCCCTCGAGACCCAGGTCTGCGCAACTCCCCCCACCCCCACCGCCCCAGGCTCCCTCCCACCCGCCAGGGCAACTGGGGCACCGCAGGCTCCGCGCCGAGCGCCGCCGCCGCCGACCGTTACCCAACTAACCGTTATGCGCGGCTCGTGGCGCCGAGCGTGTGCGTGACGCGGCGGCGCGGGGCGGAGCTCCTCTGGGCCGCACGCGGCTCCCAGTCCCACGCAGCGGGAGCGCTCCACGCGGAGTGTGGCGGGTGGGCGCCGCTCCCTTTTACGCTGCCCCTGCGGGAGCTTGCGCTCGGGGGCGGAGCTGGCTCTTCTGGCCACCGCCCCCTGCCCCCCAGCGCGCCGACACCTGTCCGGCCCCCGCGCGGCCGCGAGCGCGGAACCCCCGTCCGGCCACAGTCCCCCGCATCCTCGCGGTGACTTACACGCGTGCGGGACGCCGGCGCCGGCCTACCCCTCAGTCTCTGGCAGAGAAAAGGGAAAAGCCGCGAAGGACGGATGGGGCGTACCCCCGGGGGCCTGACTCAGGTGTGGGGGGCGACGGGCGCGCGCGCGGGGGAGCCGGGAAGCTGCTGGAAGAGGAGGGGCTGGGCGGGGTGTGAATGGATGCGGGTGCACCTCGGGCCCGGGAAGAGGCCGAGGGGCGGGCGGTGCGAGCGCGGGCTGTGGCCTCCGCAGAGTTGGGTGAACTCGGGGAAAGTCACTCAAACGGTCAGAGCGCTTTAAATGAGTTTTGTGAGGGAAATTAGGGAACTTGCGTGTGGCATTTGGTGGACGGTGGCGGTTAAACGCAGAAGTCGGGAAAGAGGAGCGGGTCAGAGGGTGGCGGCTCCCGTCTCTAGGGGGAAGGTGTGTATGCCGGAAACGGGGAGACCAGCGAATCTGGGAGGCCAAATTTGTTTGGACACCGCATGTTCGAGACAGGATATAATTAGAGCTAGCAGTTTTGAGGGACCGATTCTGTGCTAGGCACGTCACTTGAATTCTCATGACCCTGTGATGTGGCTACTACATTTTGCAAGGAAAGAACCCGAGGCTCGGAGAGATTAAGCATTTTACACAGGTCACAGAGCTAGCAGTAGCCAGCCTTTGAAGTCAGACTCCAGAGCCTGATTGTGTCCTAAGAGCCATTGGAGGTTCTTGAGCAAGTCCAGAGACCAGAGTGTGTCAAAGTGATTACATCACGTTGACTTAAGAAATACCAAAAAAGTATAGATCAAGGCCTCTGCCTTCCAAGAAATTAGTTTCTTTGAGGAGGCTGAGGTTCGAAAGAGCCAACATTTGTTGAGCATTTGCTGCATTCTGGGATCTTGTCCAACCACTCCACCCCCATCCCCTACCACACACATTTAAATCCCTAACAACCCTAGGAGTAGGCCACTGGTGCTTTAGGGGCTGTTAGGGTGGTGGCAGCATTCAGGGTTGATTGTAGACAGTTAAGTTGGGGAGAGAGTGGGAGACTCTGGTTCAGAAGTGAATTTATAAAATGGCAGTGGGAAGAGATGGGATAGGGTGATTCCCAGGAAACTTCTCAGAAAAGTCTTGTAAAGGAGCAGTGTAGTGGGTTCAGAATATGGACTCAGGAGCCAGACTGCTGAGTTTCAAAAACCAAAGGACCTAATTAGGGTTGTTACGGGATTAAAACTAGTGTTTGTGAAGCATTGGGATAGAGCCTAGCATAGAGCAAGTGCTGAATAAGCATTTGTTAAAAACAGAGAAAAAGAAATTAAGAGAACAATTCCATTTACAATGGCATCCAAAAGATTAAAATACCTAGGGCTGTATTTAACTAAAGCGTTTGCAAAGCATTTAGGCAACAGTACAATATGAAGAAACAGCACCCCCAAACTGCCCTTATTTTAGACACCAGCTGTAAGTTCAAGGGTCCCCAGGGCCACCCTCAGTTCAAACGATCTGGCCACAAATTGGGGAGTTCCCACAACCACCCTCAGGGTCACTGATTTGCTAGCAAGACTCAGAACTCACTAGAAATTATTATACTCAAGGTTATGTTTTTTACAAGTAAAGGATAAATTGGAATCAGCAAGGGAAGAGTAGCATAGGGAGAATCTGGGACTTGATATTCTAGTCCTCTCTCCCAGCTATGACGTGTGACAATGTTCAAACAGTTTTGCCAGCCAGAGAAAGTCACTCAAGACCTGGTATTGAGCATTTTATTGAGGCTTCATTACTTGACATGAATCGTCACGTAGATGATTGAACTCAAATCTCCAGCCCCCACTTCCCCCAACCACAGAGGTTGGGCTGTTATCATGTGACACAAAGCCCTACTTCTCCAAATCACATGGTTGTTCTTTCTGGCTTGCCAGCCCCCACCCTGAGTTGTTTCATTAGCATAAACCATTGGGGTTGATCTGTGGGACATACCCTGAATTACAAAGACACTCCTCTAAACTTGGGAAGTTGCAAGGGTTAAAGAAGTCACCTCTCAGGAGCTTGGACAAAGGTCAGACCTCTTTTTAGATGAGGCCAAATTCCTTACTACATAAAGTTGATAGACCAATACATTGAAAACACAAAATGCTGCTGATTTAAATAAATGGAGAGACATCCATGTTCCTGAATAGAAAGACCTAATATTGTTAAGATGGCAATACTACTCAGCATGATGTATAGATTAAATGCAATCCGTATTAAACTTCCACAGCCCCTTTTGCAAAAGTGGAAAAGATCTCAAAATTCATATGCAATTTCAATTCCATATGAAATTGCACGCACCCCAAATAGTCATAAAAATATTGGAAAAGAACAAAGTTGGAGGACTCACACTTCCTTCTTATAAAATTTATTACAAAGCTGCAGTGATCAACAGAGTGATACTGTCATAAGGACAAATATAGAGACAATGGAATTGAGAGTCCAGAAATTGCCTCATAAATATATAACCAATTGATTTTTTTTATGGCTAGATACATATTTGAAAATATGTTTTAGGCTTACTAACTTAGACAAAGTCCCAAATATTAGGTACTATTTCTTTTCGTTTTTAGAAATCTAGTTTTTTATTTTTTCTAATATAATTTATTGTCAAGTTAGCTAACATACAGTGTATACAGTGTGCTCCTGGCTTCGGGAGTAGATTCCCATGATTCATCGCTTACATCACCTAGTGCTCATCCCAGCAAGTGCCTCCTCAATGCCCATCACCCATTTTCCCCTCTCCCCCACTCCCCCTAAATCAACCCTTAGTTTGTTCTCCGTATTTAAGAGTCTCTTATGGTTTGCCCATTTTTCCCCCTTCCTTTCCCCCATGGCTTTCTGTTAAGTTTCTCAAATTCCACATATAAGTGAAGACATATCTGTCTTTCTCTGAGTTATTTCATTTAGCATAATACCCTCCAGTTCCACCAACATTGTTGCAAATGGCAAGATTTCATTCTTTCTCATTGCCAAGTTGTATTCTGTATATAAACTACATCTTCTTTATCCATTCATTAGTTGATGGACATTTGGATTCTTTCCATAATTTGGCTATTGTTGATAGCACTGTTATAAACATTGGGGTACATGTGCCCCTATGAATCAGCATTCCTGTATCCTTAGGACAAATTCCTAGTAGTACTATTGCTGGGTCATAGGGTAGTTCTATTTTTAGTTTTTTGAGGAACCTCCATACTGTTTTCCAGAGTGGCTGCACCAGCTTGCATTCCCACCAACAATGCAAAAGAGATCCTCTTTCTCCACATGCTTGCCAACATCTGTTATTGCCTGAGTTGTTAATGGTAGCCATTCTGACAGGTGTAAGGTGGTATCTCATTGTGGTTTTGATTTGTATTTCCCTGATGATGAGTGATGTTGAGCATTTTTTCATGTGTCGGTTGGCCATCTGGATGTCTTTTTTGGAGAAGTGTCTGTTCATGTCTTTTGCCCATTTCTTCACTGGATTATTTGTTTTTTGGGTGTGAGTTTGATAAGTTCTTTATAGATTTTGGATACTAACCCTTTATCTGATATGACATTTGCAAATATCTTCTCCCATTCTGTTGGTTGCCTTTTAGTTTTGCTGATTGTTTTCCTTTGCTGTGCAGAAGCTTTTTATCTTGATGAGGTCCCAACAGTTAATTTTTGCTTTTAATTCCCTTGCCTTTGGAGATGTGTCAAGCAAGAAATTACTGCGGCTGAGGTCAAGGAGATTGTTGCTTGTTTCATCCTCTAGGGTTTTGATGGTTTCCTATCTCACATTTAGGTCTTTCATCCATTTTGAGTTTATTATTTTTTGTATAAAGTAAGAAAGTGGTCCAGGTTCATTTTTCTGCTTGGCACTGTCCAGTTATCCCAGCACCATTTGCTAAAGATAGTCCTGGATCTTCCAACGTTTATTTATTTTTGGGACAGAGAGAGACAGAGCATGAGCAGGGGAGGGGCAGAGAGAGAGGGAGACACAGAATCGGAAACAGGCTCCAGGCTCTGAGCCATCAGCCCAGAGCCTGACGCGGGGCTCGAACTCACGGACCGCGAGATCGTGACCTGGCTGAAGTCGGACGCCCAACCGACTGCGCCACCCAGGCGCCCCAGTCCTGGATCTTCCATTGGATACTCTTTCCTGCTTTGTCAAAGACTATTTGGCCTTACATTTGTGGGTCCAGTTCTGAGTTCTCTATTCTATTCCATTGGTCTATGTGTCTGTTTTTTGTGCCAATAATATACTGTCCTGATGATTACAGCTTTGTTCTAGAGGCTAAAGTCTGGGATTGTGATGCTTGCTGCTTTGGTTTTCTTTTTCAACATTACTTTGCCTCTTCAGGGTCTTTTGTGGTTCCATACAGATTTTAGGATTGTTTCTTCTAACTTTGAGAAGAATGCCAGTGCAGTTTGGATTGGGATTGCATTGAATGTGTAGATTGCTTTGGGTAGTATTGACATTTTAACAATATTTGTTCTTCCAGCCATGAGCATGGAATGTTTTTCCATTTCTTTGTATCTTCTTCAATTTCCTTCATAAGCTTTCTATAGTTCTCAGCATACAGATCTTTTACATCTTTGGTTAGGTTTATTCCTAAGTATTTTATGGTTCTTGTTACAATTGTAAATGGGATCAATTTCTTGATTTCTCTTTCTGCTGCTTCATTATTGGTGTATAGGAATCAATTTCTGTACATTGATTTTGTATCTTACGATTTTGTTGAATTCATGTATCAGTTCTAGCAGCTTTTTGGTGGAGTCTTTTGGGTTTTCCATGTAGAGTATCATGTCATGTGTGAAAAGTGAAAATTTGACTTCTTTGCCAATTTGGATACCTTTGATTTCATTTTGTTGTCTGATTGCTGAGATTAGGACTTCCAACACTATGTTAAACAACAGTGGTGAGAGTGGATATCCCTATCATGTTCCTGGGAAAGCTCTCGGTTTTTCCCCATTGAGGATGATGTTAGCTGTGAGCCTTTCATATATGGCTTTTATCATGTTAAGGTATGTCCCTCCTATCCCGACTTAATTGAGGGTTTTTATTAAGAAAGGATGCTGTCTTTTGTCAAATGCTTTTTCTGCATCCATTGACAGGATCAGATGGTTCTTATAGTTTCTTCTATCAGTGTGATGTATCACATTTATTAATTTGCAAATATTGAACCAGCCCTGTAGCCCAGGAATGAATCCCACTTGATCATGGTGAATAATTCTTTTAATATACTGTTGAATTTGGTTTGCTGGTATCTTGTTGAGAATTTTTACATCCATGTTCATCAGGATATTAGCCTGTAATTCTCCTTTTTAGTGGGGTCTTTGTCTGGTTTGGGAATCAAAGTAATGCTGGCTGATAGAATGAGTCCAGAAGTTTTCCTTCCATTTCTATTTTTTGGAACAGCTTGAGAAGGATAGGTATTAGCTCTGCTTTAAATGTCTGCTAGAATTCTCCTGGGAAGCCATCTGGCCCAGGACTCTTATTTGTTGGGAGATTTTTGATAACTGATTCAATTTCTTTGTTGGTTATGGTTCTGTTCAAATTTTCTGTCTTCCTGTTTGAATTTTGGTAGTGTGTGGGTGTCTAGGAATTTGTCCATTTCTTCCAGGTTGTCCAGTTTGTTGACACATAATTTTTCATAGTATTCTCTAATCGTTATTTGTATTTCTGTGGTGTTGGTTGTGATCTCTTTCATCCATGATTTTATCTATTTGGGTTTTCTCTCTTTTCTTTTTCAGAAGTCTGGATAGAGGTTTATCAATTTTGTTTATGCTTTCAAAACCCAGCTCTTAGATTCATTGATCTGTTCTTTTTTTTTTTTTTTGATTCTATATTGTTTATTTCTACTCTAATCTTTATTATTTCTCTTCTGCTGGCTTTGGGGTTTCCTTGCTGCTCTGGTTTTAGTTCCTTTAGGTGTGAGGTTAGGTTTTTTTTGGGGGATTTTTCTTATTTCTTGAGATAGGCGTGGATTACAGTGTATTTTCCTCTTAAGACTGCATTTGCTGCATCCCAAAGGGTTGGACTGTTGTGTTTTCATTTTCATTTGCTTCCATATGTTTTTTAATTTCCTCTCTAATTGACTTGTTGACCCATTCATTCTTTAGTAGGATGTTCTTTAACCTTCATGCACTTGGAGGCTTTTCAAATATTTTCTTGTGGTTGATTTCAAGTTTTATAGTGTTGTGATCTGAAAATATGCATGGTATGATCTCAATTTTTTTGTATTTATTGAGGGCTGTTTTGTGACCCAGTATGTGATATGTCTTTGAGAATGTTCCATGTGCACTCGAGAAGACTGAGTGTTCTGATGCTTTTGGATGAAAAGCTCTGAATATATCTGTCAAATTCATCTGGTCCAGTGTATCATTTAGGGCCATTGTTCATTTATTGGTTTTCTGCCTAGATGATCTGTCCATTGTTGTAAGTGGAGTATTAAAGTCACTTGCAATTACCATATTCTTATCAATAAGATTGCTTATGTTGATCATTAATTGATTTATATAATTGGGTGCCATCAAGTTGGGGGCATAAACATTTACAATTGTTAGCTCTTCTTGATGGATAGACCCGTAATTATGATATAATGCCCTTCTTCATCTCTTGTCACAGTCTTTAGTTAAAAATCTAGTTTATCTGATACAAGTATGACTACTCCAGCTTTCTTTTGACTTTCAGTAGCATGATAGATGGTTTTCCATCCCCTCACTTTCAATCTGAAAGTGCCCTCAGGTCTAAAATGAGTCTCATGCAGACAGTATATAGATGGATCTTGTTTTTTTTTTTTAATACATTCTGATACCGTATGTCTTTTGATTGGGGCATTTAGTCCATTTACATTCAGAGTTATTATTGGAAGATATCAATCTAATTAGCGTCATTGTGTTATCTGTAGGTTTCATGCTTATTATAACCAGTTGATTTTTGAAAAAGGTGCCAAGACCATTCAATGGGAAAAGAAAAGTCTCTTCAACAAGTCATGCTGGGACAACTGGATATCCGTATGTAAAAGAATGAAGTTGCACCCCTACTTCACACCGTATACAAAAATCAACTCAATGTGGATTATCCAACAGCCTGAAAGTAAGGACTAAACTATAAAATTCTTAACAAGAAAACAGGGATAAATCTTAATGACTTTGGATTTGGCAATGGATTCTTAGATACAACACCAAGAGAAAAGCAACGAAAGAAAAATATATAGATTGGATTTCATCAAAATTAAGAGCTTTTGTGCATCAAAGGATAATTATCAAGAAAATGAGGGATGCCTGGGTGGCTCAGTCGGTTAAGCATCTGATTTCAGCTCAGGTCATGATCTCGTGGTTCATGAGTTTGAGCCCCACATCAGACTTCACATTATCAGCACAGAGCCTGCTTCCCCCTGTTCTCTCTTTCCCCTCTCTGTCCCCCTCTCTCTCTGCCCACCCCCCCCCCCCACTCTTCTCTCTCTCTCTCTCAAAAATTAATAAATAAACTTTTTTTCCTGTCTAAAAAAGAAAGTGAAAGGGGTACTGTCTGGCTCAGTGGGTGGAGCAGGTGATTCTTAATCTCCAGGTTGTGAGTTTGAGCCCCATGTTGGGTGTAGAGATTACTTAAAAATAATAAAATCTTTGTTTTAAAACATTGTGAACAAGTTTTTAAATGTTTATTTATTTTTGAGGGGGGTGGAGGATCAGAGAGAGGGAGACAGAGAATCCCAAGCAGGCCCCCACACTGTTAGCACATAGTCTGATGTAGAGCTTGAATGCATGAATGGTGAGATCATGACTTCGGTAGAAATCAAGAGTCAGATGTTGAACTGAGTGAGCCACCTAGGTGCTCCCAAAATAATAAAGTCTTTTTAAAAAAGTGAAAAAACCTACAGAATGGAAGAAAATATTTGTAAATTAGGGTATAATATCCAGAATACATAAAGAACTCTTACAACTCAATAGCAAAAACACTTCTTTTCCAAAGAAGACATGTAAATGGCCAACAAATACATGACAAGATACTCAACATTGTTAGTGAATAAAGAAATGCAAATCAAAATATAAGATGCCATTTCACATCCACTAGGATGGCTGAAATAATAATTTTTTTAAAAGAAAACAAGTAGTAGCAAGAATGCAGAGAAATTTGAAAGCTTGTACATTGCTGGTGGGGGTATAAAATGATATTAGCCACTAGGGAATACAATTCGATGATTCTTCAAAAAGTTAGAGAATTACCATATGACGCCCTCCCCCTGCCAATTCTACTTCTAAGTATATATCCAAAGAATTAAAAACAAGTATTCAAACAAATACTTGTACAGGAATGTTCATAGCAGCATTATTCATAATAATGAAAGGTTGGAAACAATGAATTGCCCATCATTGAATACCATCACTGAATAAATGTGGTATAGCCATACATGCGGACTACTATTCAGTCATAAAAAAGAATTGGGTACTGATATATGGATCAGCCTTAAACATATTATAAGTGAAAGTAGCCAGGGACAAAAGGTCACAGGTTATATGATTCTATTTTTTTTTTTTAATTTTTTTTTTCAACGTTTATTTATTTTTGGGACAGAGAGAGACAGAGCATGAATGGGGGAGGAGCAGAGAGAGAGAGGGAGACACAGAATCAGAAACAGGCTCCAGGCTCTGAGCCATCAGCCCAGAGCCCGACGCGGGGCTCGAACTCCTGGACCGCGAGATCGTGACCTGGCTGAAGTCGGACGCTTAACCGACTGCGCCACCCAGGCGCCCCTATATGATTCTATTTTATGAAATATCCAGAATAGGTAAATCTGTAGAGACAAAAAGAGATTTTGTGACTGCCAGGGGCTGAGGGGTAGGGGGAAAGTGAATGAATGCTTAATGGGTATGGAGTTTTCTTTGGAGGAATGAAAATTATTTAGAACTGAATAGAGGTGCTGTTTGTGCAACATTGTGAATGTATTAAATACCATTGAAATGTGTACTTTAAAATGTTTAACTTTATGTTATATGAATTTACCTCAATAAATAAACCAAATAAGGAGAAACAGATTTTCCATGAATTTAATAAAGTTTAGCATATGTGTTCATAGGATCATATCTAATTTTATGATTGTAACTTTATTTTTTTTCTTCTTAAAGAAGGACTGTGTGGTAATCACAATAAGCACCCCCTTCAAGATGTTCATGTCCTAATCCATGGAACCTGTGAATACTTTACAGTTCATGATAAAAGGGAATTAGAGTTGCAGATGGAATTAAATTTGCTGGTCAACTGACCTTAAAATGGAGATTATCCTGGATTGTCTGGGGCCAATATAATCAAAAGCATTCTTAAAAGTGGAAGAGGGAGGCAGAGAGGTCAGAATGATGCAATGTGAGAAGGATTTGACTTGCTATTGCTAGCTTTGAAGTTAGAGGAAAGGGTATATCAGCCAAAGAATGCAGGTGGCCTCTGGAAGCTGGAAAATACAAGAAAACAGATTCCCGCCTAGAATATCCAGAAGGGAACAAGACCCCCGACACCTTGATTTTACCCCAGCGAGGCCTATGTTGGACTTCTGGCCTACAGAACTGTAAGACAAAAAATTTATGTTGTTTTAAGCCACTGTGTTGTGGCAATTTGTTACAGGAAGGTCGAAAACTAATACTGCTAGCATAAATGTGGAACTTCACACCTCACAAAGGTTGTTCCCACTAACAGGGAATTTTGTCATGAAGAGCACAGGCTTTGGAGTTGGAAGGGCAGGTCCTATAACTGATTAGTTATGTTACTGTGGGCAATTCACTGAAATTTTCCAGACCTCTGTTTCCTCACCAGGTACACCAGAGATAACACAAGCCCTATTTGTTTTGAGAATCAAAACAGAAAACTTGGCAAGTGCTCTGAGAGTGCTTATGTATCATATAAGTTGTCAGTGAATGGAGCTTAAGAGGGAAAGGTCAAAAGCGCCTCTAAGCTGATTAACTGGAAAAACAAATAGGGAAGGTGGAAAGAGGGACCAGTTTGAGCGAGCTGGAGAAAGTGGTAAAATAAAGCGGGTACAATGCTTACTGTTTTGCTAGATTTTATTCTGGCTTTAAGGCAGTACAAAATAGGAATTTTAGAGTTGACAGTGATGAGGGAGCATGGGACAAGTTGAGGGCAAAATACAGGCTGGCACCCCACCCCCCACAGGTGGGATATGTGTGATATTCCTCAGACACTACTGGCTACCCAAGAACAAAGGAAAGGGGTTTAAGTGCTTGCCATGGTAATGTGGGAAACTAAGGCAAATGAAAAATTAAAGTCCCTTACTGCCTCCAGCCCACTGACAAGTCCTGGAAACCAGCAGAGTGATGTCCCTCTAGGAGCTCAGCTGTGTTGATGATGACAGGTCGCTACGGGCAAAAGAGAACCTTAGCTTGACATTGTCCCAACCTCGAGGACCCCGTATGTCTACTTTCCTTATCTCAACTGCCCCAAGACATATGCTGGCAATCATACTCCAAGGTGATGCCCCCCCCCCCCAGTATACATCTGAAGTGTCTCATGATTGAGGTTTTATTAAACTGTAATAAGTGGCATCTCCCTAGCAACTGCTAGCCCTTCAAGGTCCTGGAAACCTTGCTTCCAAAATACCTTAGCAACTTACTCTTACCCCGACCCACTCCCAACCTGAGGGTATGTAAGGAGTTACCTGTCATAACTGAACCCCAGTGCAGCTCTTTCTGCCCGTGGGTCCTGTCCCCACGATTTAATAAAATCACCTTTTTGCACCAAAGATGTCTTCAAGAATTCTTTCTTGGCTGTTGACTCCAGACCACCCCACCATCACCCCACAACTTCATCAACAGGAACTTGGAAACCATGTAGCCAAACCCACACGTTTGTAGGTGTAGAAGGTGAAACCCAGAGAAGCCAAAGACTTTCCTAAGGCCACCCAGCTTATGAAGGGTTTGACGGGGTAAATAAACAGCTCTGGGCTTCACCGTGAGAAGCATAATCTTTAAGATAAAAAAAGTATTGTTTCATAGAAATCCTCACTGCAAACCAGACAGGATATAGTGCCCTCTAGTGGCTTTTCATTTTATCTTACAAATCTCCATTACTGCACTTTTCTTTTTTATACTTTAATTGGAGATGGTGCAAGGTACTCTGCCTTAAATAAGTATTTGCAAACTCAGGACGATTTCAAGAAAGTTTCAACTGCAGAAATTAAGGACAAGGATGAGAAACACCACTAAAGAAAAGGGGAGGAGCAGATCTTATAAATGCAAAGTTGGAAATTCATTGCTTTTGCTGAATATATTCCTCAAATATTTTATCTGGAAAATAGGAAAACTAAGTTTCTGTTGTGTTTTCACTGGTAAGTTCAGCTGCCTCACTTCCATTCCCTCCCATATTGTTTCAACACCTCTCTTAGGTAAGAAACAGGTATGTGCTCTTAACCCTATCACCAATAATAACACATAAAAAAGTTTTTGTTTTATTGAACTATAATCCTCAGATAAATTCGTATATGAACATTACAAAATTCCATATTCTATAAAATACCAAAAAAATCATTTTACAGTGTACATTTAAGTGGGTTTTAGTATGTTCACCCTGTTGAACAGCAATCACCACTAATTGCAGAATGTTTCCATCTCCCCCAAAAGAACCCCTGTGCTGTTAGCAGTTAGTCTCAATTTTGCCCTCACTTCTCCCATCCCTTGGCATCAACTAATGTACTTTCTGTCTCCATGGATTTTCCTATTCTGTATATTTCATATAAATGGAATAATACAATTATGTGAACCTACGTGGCTTCCTTCTGTAACGTGGTATTTTTCAAAGTTCAGCCACGTTATAGCATGCAGTACTTATTCCTTTTTATGGCTGAATAACTTTCCATTGTAAGGATATATCATATTTTACTTATCTGCCCGTCAGATGGTGGACCTTTGGGTGGTTTCCACTTTTTGGCTATTATGAATAATGCTGCTAATTCTGTGCTTAATTTTTTGAGAAACTGCCAAACTGTTTTCCACAGCAGCTGCTCCATTTTACATTCCCACCAACAGAAGATTCTAATTTTTCCACATATCCTCCAACACTTGTTATTTTGCATTTATTATTATTATTACCATCCTAATGGATATATAGTGGTAACTTATGTGGCTTGTTTGTTTTTAGTTTTGGAATCGTTTTTTTTTTTTCTCTTACTTTAAATTTTGACTCATACTTGTGGTAAAATATAGAAAACAAAATTTACCTTCTCAACCATTTTTAACTGTACAGTTTATTAGTGTTAAGTATATTCATATTGTTGTGCAACCAATTTCCAAAACTCTTTCCACCTTGCAAAGCTGAAACTCTGTATTAAACAACTCCCCATTTTCCCCTCCCCCAGTCCCTGGCAATCACCATTCTACCTTCTGTCTCTATGAATTTGATGACTCTAGTTAATCTCATATAAATGGAATCTTTATTGATTTATCTTTTTGTGACTGGCTTATTTCACTCCACATAATGTCCTCAAAGTTAATCCATGTTGTAGCTATGTGTCAGAATTTCCTTCCTTTTTAAGGCTGGATAATATTCCATTATATATGAGTACACCACATTTTATTTATCCATTAAACCTGTTAATGAACCCTTGAGTTGTTTTGTGAGTAACGCTGCTATGAACATGGATGCACAAGAATTGCTTCAAGACTCTGCCTTTAAAATTTTTAATTTTTTTTTTTTGAGAGAAAGAGAGAGAGTCAGGCAGAGATAAAGGGAGACAGAATCTGAAGCAGGCTCCAGGCTCTGAGCTGTCAGCACAGAGCCTGACGTGGGGCTCAAACCCACGGACTGCAAGAACATGACCTGAGCAAAAGTCAGATGCTTAACTGACTGAACCACCCAGGCACCCTGAGACTCTGCTTTTCATTCTTTTGGTGTATGCCTGAAAGTGGAGTAGCTGGATTATATGTAAATGTATTTTTAATTTGTTAAAAACTGCAATACTGTTTTCCATTGCAGCTGTACCATTTTACATTCCCAAAACGGTGCACAAGAGTTCCAGGTTTTCCACATCATCACCAACACTTGTTATTTTCTGATGGTGTGCGTGTTTTTTAAATAATAGCCATCCTAATTGGTGTAAGGTGGTATCTCATTGTGGTTTTGACTTGTATTTCCCTAATGACTAATGATGTTGAACATTTTTTCATGTGGTTTTTGGCTATTTGTATATCTTGGGAGAAATGTATTTCAAATCCTTTGCCCATTTTAAAAAATTAGATTATTTGTCTCTATATTATTGAGTTCTATGAGTTCTTTATATATTTTGGATACAAATCCCTTATCAGATCTGTGATTTGCAAAAAGATTTATTTTTAAACTGTACTCTACTGAGGTATAATTTACATAGAATAACAGATCTTAATTAATTTACATAGAATAACAGATCTTAATTGCACAGCTTAATGAATTTTGATAAATTTATACAACCCCGTGACTTTCATCCAGATCAAGTTAAAGAACATTTTCATCACCTCAGAAAATCCCCTTGGGACCTTTTCAAACTATCTCTTAATCCTCTTTGCCCAAAGCAATGACTATTTTTTTTTTCTGTCAACATAAATTAGTTTTCTATGTTCTTGAAATTCATAAAAACAAAGTCATATAATATGTACAACTCATGTCTGACTTGTTTTGCTGAACATTATATTTGTGAAATTCACCTGTGTTACTGCATGCATTCAGTTGGTTCTTTTTTGTTGCTGAGTTTCAAATTTTTATGAACTCCAATTTATTCACTGCTGGGTTTTTGTTTGTTTTTATGGTTAGTGCTTTTTGTGTCCTGTCTAAAAAATGTGTTCCAACCTCTCATTCCTCCACTCCCAAATTACAAAGATATTTTCCTATGTTTTCTTATAAAAGCTTTAGAATTTTAACTTTCACATTTAGGGTTATGATGCATTTCAGATTAATTTTTGTATAATATGCAATGAAGTTGGGGTGGGGGATAGTCTGTATTCTTTTTTTTTTTTTCTCCTACAGATATCCTGTAGTTGTTGCAGCACTGTCTATTAGAAAACTTTCTTCCTTCATTGAATTGCCTTGGCTCTTTTGTCAAAATCAAGTGACGGTAGGCATGTGTGGACCTATTTTTGGACTTTTAATTCTGTATCATTGATTTATTCGTCCATCCTTATGCCAATACTACTTTGCCTTTTGTTATTATAGTTTTTCATTGTAGTAAGTCTTGAAATTAAGTGGAATATGCCCTTGAGCTTTTCTGTTCTTCAAGATTGTTTTAACTATTTTGAGTCCTACTTAGAATAAGCTTGTAAATTTCAATGAAAAAGCCCTATTGAAGTTTTTATTGGAATTTTATAGAAGAGTTGGTAACAATTGTCATCTTAACCATATTTAGTCTTCTAATCCATGAACATGGTATATTTCTTTATCTATTTAGGTCTTCTTTAGTCTCTCAGCAATATCTTATTGTTTTAATGTATAGGTTTTGCACAATTTTATTAAATTATTCCAAAAATTATTATAATTTAATATATAAAATACATATTAATATATTACAAATGTATAAATTATAAATATATTATAATAATTATAAAATCATTCCAAAAATAAAATTTTATTTTTTGTTATTTTAAATAGTTTTATTTTAATTTCATTTTCAAATTGTTTATTACTAGTAGATATACAATTTATTTTGCATATTGAATTTGTGTCTTGCAATCTTGTCAAATTCACTTATTGTTTCTAGTAATTTGTTTATAGTTTCCCATGGATTTTCTACATATACAGTCATGTCATCTGCAGAAAAGGAAGTTTTACTTTTTCTTTATAATCTTTACTCCTTTTTCTTTGTCTTGCCTTGCTGCACTGGCTAAAACTACCAATATAATGTTGAATAGTAGTGGTGAGAATCTACATCTTTGCTTTGCTTCAACTTAGAGGACAGTATTCAATATTTCACCATCAAGTCTGATGTCAACCCCAGATTTTATAGACAACCTTATCAGATTAATTGATTTCCTTTCAATTTTCAGTTTGCTGAGAGTTTTTATCATCAACAGGTGTTAACTTTTATGCATTTTGTATATCTACTGAGGTAATCATGTTTTTTTCTCTTTACTTCTGTTAATGGAGTAAATTACATTCTTTGATTTCTTTAAAAATTTTTTTTAATGTTTTATTTATTTTTGAGAGAAAGAGAGCATGAGCAGGGGAGGGAGAGATAGAGAGGGGAACAGAAGATCCAAAGTGGACTCCGCGCTGACAGCAGCAAGCCTTATGCGGGGCTCGAACTCACAAACCACCAGACCATGACCTGAGCCAAAGTTGGAAGCTCAACCAACTGAGCCACGTAGGTGTCCTTCTTTGATTTCTTTTTAAAAAATATCTTTTTATTATGGAAATTTTCAAATGCATACAAAGTAAACAGAATAGTATTATAAACTCCCAGGTACCCATCATCTACCTTCTTATATCATTTGTACCTTTATGTAATCCCTACACTTAAAAGCTCCTTTCAGGTTTTCTACTTTGGATCTTCTGTGTTTGTCACTTTCTCATTCTTCTCATTCACCATTTCCTCCCTTTTCCTCCTTCCATATCTCCTACCTTCTTCTCCTCCCTCTGAATCTCCCCTTCCTATTTCCTCCCCCTCCTCTCTATCTTCCTCTTCCTTCCTCTTTCTCCTTCTCCTTTGCCTCCCCCATCATCTCCTCATCTTGTGCTTCTTCTGACAAAGTTGACAAAGTCCTTATTGTTACTTAATAAGGTAAATGAACTCACATAAAATCTTTTTCTTGCCTCCCCTTTTATATACTTAAAATTAGCAAAGTTTTCTCTGTATTTTAACTCATTAGAATTCTAGAATTTTGTCAAGCACTGAAATGTTACATGTTAATCACAATTATAAATTCCATCAGTGTAGTCCAAACCACATGAGTATATTATTAACTAAAATTTAGTTAATTGCAGAACCTTCTTTCCAAAGACATGATAAGAAAACACTGTATCATTTTGCTGTTTTGAGTAAATAATCTGAAAAATGAACTGCCTATGGCTATTCTTAACAAGTTGTGATTTATTGCAAAAAAAAAAAAATAGGAATGACACAGGGCCAAAAATATCACATTTAAATATTTTATGTTCTTTAGAATTCAGGCCTGGGCAAGTTAAATAAAAAATTTAGGGGCACCTGGGTGGCTCAGTTGATTGAGGATCCAACTCTTGATTTTGGCTCAAGTCATGATCTCACAGTCATGAGACCAAGCCCCATGTTGGGCTTTGTGATGGGGGTGGAGCCTGCTTGAGATTCTCTGGGGTGCCTAGGCAGCTCAGTTCATTGAGCATCACACTCTTGATTTTAGCTCAGGTCATGCATGATCCCGGGGTAATTGGATCGAGTCCTGCATTGGGCTCTGTGCTGAGAGTGGAGCCTGCTCAACATTCTCTCTCTCTCTCTCTCTCTCTCTCTCTCTCTCTCTCTCTCCCTCTCCCTCCCTCCCTCTCTCTCCCACTCTTTCCCTCTCCCCCGCTGGTGTGCACTCCCTCTCTCAAAAAAATTAATTAATTAAATTTTATATGGTTGTTTTTGTTGTTATTGTTGCAAGTTCTATCTGAAAAGGATAGAATGAAAAGAGAGATGAGAAATCAGCTTGCTATGAAGTTTGTGAGCCAAAAAAAGCAAAAGAATAAGGCAATTTCAATATTAGAGAATACCTTCAAACCTGTTTATTTTGGTAAAAATATGTTTTTTTATTTTTTTGAGTTTTTTTAATTGAAGCATAATTAATATACAGTGCTATATTAGTTTCAGGTATGCAATATAATGATTCAACATTTCTATACATTACTCACTGCTCATCACTATAAGTACACTCTTAACCCCCTTCACCTGTTTCACCCATCCTCTCACTCATCTCTGGCAACCACCAGTTTATTCTCTGTATTTAAGATTCAGTTTTTTGTTTGTATCTTTTTTTTTTTAATTTTTAAATGTTTATTTTTAACTTGTTTTATTTTTTATTTTTTTATTTTACATCCAAATTAGTTAGCATATAGTGCAACAATGATTTCAGGAGTAGACTCCTGAGTGTCCCTTACCCATTTAGCCCACCCCCCTCCCACAACCTCTCCAGCAACCCTCAGTTTGTTCTCCATATTTATGAGTCTCTTCTGTTTTGTTCCCCTCCCTGTTTTTATATTATTTTTGTTTCCCTTCCCTTATGTTCATCTGTTCTGTGTCTTTTTTTTTTTTTTTAATTTTTTTTTTCAACATTTATTTATTTTTGGGACAGAGAGAGACAGAGCATGAATGGGGGAGGGGCAGAGAGAGAGGGAGACACAGAATCGGAAGCAGGCTCCAGGCTCTGAGCCATCAGCCCAGAGCCTGACGCGGGGCTCGAACTCACGGACCGCGAGATCGTGACCTGGCTGAAGTCGGACGCTTAACCGACTGCGCCACCCAGGCGCCCCTGTTCTGTGTCTTAAAGTCCTCATATGAGTGAAGTCATATGATTTTTGTCTTTCTCTGACTAATTTCACTTAGCATAATACCCTCCAGTTCCATCCATGTAGTTGCAAATGGCAAGATTTCATTCTTTTTGATTGCCAAGTAATACTCCATTGTATATATATACACCATATCTTCTTTATCCATTCATTCATCGATGGACATTTGGGCTCTTTCCATACTTTGGCTCTTGTTGATAGTACTGCTATAAACCTGGGGGGTGTATGTGTCCCTTCAAAACAGCACACCTGTATCCCTTGGATAAATGCCTAGTAGTGCAATTGCTGGGTCATAGGGTAGTTCTATTTTTAGTTTTTTGAGGAACCTCCATACTGTTTTCCAGAGTGGCTGCACCAGCTTGCATTCCCACCAACATGCAAAAGAGATCCTCTTTCACCACATCCTTGCCAACATCTGTTGTTCCTGAGTTGTTAATGGTAGCCATTCTGACAGGTGTAAGGTGGTATCTCATTGTGGTTTTGATTTGTATTTCCCTGATGATGAGTGATGTTGAGCATTTTTTCACGTGTCGGTTGGCCATCTGGATGTCTTCTTTAGACATCTGTGTCTGTTCATGTCTTTTGCCCATTTCTTCACTGGATTATTTGTTTTTTGGGTGTGAGTTTGATAAGTTCTTCATAGATTTTGGATACTAACCCTTTATCTGATATGACATTTGCAAATATCTTCTCCCATTCTGTCCATTGCCTTTTAGTTTTGCTGATTGTTTCCTTCGCTGGGCAGAAGCTTTTTATTTTGATGAGGTCCCAATAATTCATTTTTGCTTTTGCTTCCCTTGCCTCTGGAGACGTGTTGAGTAAGAAGTTGCTGCGGCCAAGATCAAAGAGGTTTTTGCCTGCTTTCTCCTCGAGGATTTTTTTTTTTTTAATTTTTTTTCAACGTTTATTTATTTTGGGGACAGAGAGAGACAGAGCATGAACAGGGGAGGGGCAGAGAGAGAGGGAGACACAGAATCGGAAGCAGGCTCCAGGCTCCGAGCCATCAGCCCAGAGCCTGACGCGGGGCTCGAACTCACGGACCGCGAGATCGTGACCTGGCTGAAGTCGGACGCTTAACCGACTGCGCCACCCAGGCGCCCCACTCTTCGAGGATTTTAATGGCTTCCTGTCTTACATTTAGGTCTTTCATCCATTTTGAGTTTATTTTTGTGTGTGGTGTAAGAAAGTGGTCCAGGTTCATTTTTCTGCATGGCACTGTCCAGTTTTCCCAGCACCACTTGCTGAAGAGATTGTCTTTATTCCATTGGCTATTCTTTCCTGCTTTGTCAAAGATTAGTTGGCCATATGTTTGTGGATCCATTTCTGGGTTCTCTATTCTGTTCCATTGATCTGAGTGTCTATTCTTGTGCCAGTACCATACTGTCTTGATGATTACAGCTTTGTAGTATAGCTTGAAGTCTGGGATTGTGATGCCTCCTGCTTTGGCTCTCTTTCAAGATTGCTTTGGCTATTCGGGTCTTTTCTGGTTCCATACAAATTTTAGGATTATTTGTTCTAGCTCTGTGAAGAATGCTGGTGTTATTTTGATAATGTTTGCATTGAACATGTAGATTGCTTTGGGTAGTATTGACATTTTAACAATATTTGTTCTTCCTATCCAGGAGCATGGAATCTTTTTCCATTTTTTTGTGTCTTCAATTTCTTTCATAAGCTTTCTATCGTTTTCAGCGTACAGATTTTTCACCTCTTTGGTTAGATTTATTCTTAGGTATTTTACGTGTTTTGGTGCAACTGTAAATGGGATCAATTCCTTGATTTCTCTTTCTGTTGCTTCATTGTTGATGTATTGGAATGCAACCAATTTCTGTGCATTGATTTTATATCCTGCCACTTTGCTGAATTCATGAATCAATTCTAGCAGTTTTTTGGTGGAATCTCTTGGATTTTCCATATAGAGTATCATGTCATCTGTGAAGAGTGAAAGTTTGCCCTGTTTGTCTTTTTTTTAATTTGTTTGTTCATTTGTTTTGTTTCTTAAATTCCACATATGAGTGAAATCATATGGTATTTGTCTTTCTCTGACTTATTTCACTTGGCATTATACCCTCTAGACCCATTTATGTTGTTGCAGGTGGCAAGATTTCATTCTTTTTTTATGGCTGAATAAGATTCTATAGTGTGTATAGACACATACCGCATCTTTATCCATTCATCTATCAGCAGACACTTGGGTTGCTTCCATAATTTGGCTATTGTAAATAATGTTGCAATAAACATAAGCGTGCATATATGGTTTTGAATGAGCGTTTTCATATTCTTTGGGTAAATACCCAGTAGTGGAATTAGTGCATCATATGATAATTCTATTTTTTAATTTTTTGATGAAACTCCATACTGTTTTCCACAGTGGCTTCGCCAGTTTGCATTCTTACCAACAGTGCATGAGATGTCCTTTTTCTTCACATCCTCACCAACACTTGTTTCTTGTGTTTTTGATTATAACTGTTCTGACACATGTGAGGTGATGATATCTCATTGTGGTTTTGATTTGCATTTCCCTGATGAAATGCTGTTGAGCATCTTTTCATTTATCTCTTGGCCATCTGTATATCTTTGGAGAAATGTCTGTTCATGTCTTCTGTCCATTTTTCAGTTGGATTATTTGTTTTGTTTTGTTTGTTTTGGTGTTGAATTGTATAAGTTCTGTATATATTTTGGATACTAATCCTTTATCAGATATGTCATTTCCAAATATCTTCTCCCATTCAGTAGGTTGTCTTTTGTTTTGTTGATTGTTTCCATTACTATGCAAAAGCTTTTTATTTTGATGTAGTCCCAACAGTGTATTTTTGCTTTTGCTTCTCTTGCCTCAGGAGTCATATCTAGAAAAACGCTGTTGCAGCCAATGTCAGAGAAATTACTGCCTGTGCTCTCTCCTAGGATTTTTATGGTTTCAGGTCTCACATTTTGTTCCTTAATCCATTTTGAGTTTATGTTTGTATACAGTGTAAGAAAGTGGTCCAGTTTCATTCTTTTGTGTGTAGCTGTCCAGTGGGGAAAAAAAGTGAGACTTTTTCCCATTGCATATTCTTGCCTCCTTTGTCAAAGATTAATTGACCATATACTCATGGGCTTATTTCTGGGCTTTCTATTCTGTTCCATTGATTTATGTGTCTATTTATGTGCCGGGACCATACTGTTTTGATTACTATAGCTTTGTAGTATATCTTGAAATCTGGATTGTGATACCTCAAGTTTTGTTCTTCTTTTTTCAAGATTGCTTTGGCTATTCAGGGTCTTTTGTGGTTATGTATAAATCTTAGGATTATTCTAGTTCTGTGAAAAATTCTCTTGGAATTTTGATAGGGATTGCATTAAATCTGTAGATTGCAAAAGCTTTTTATTTTGCTGTAGTGCCAATAGTCTAATTTTGCTTTTGTTTCCCTTGCATGAGGAGATATAACCAGAAAAATATTTCTATAGCTGATGTCAACAAAATTACTGCCTATGTTTTCTTCTAGGAATTTAATGATTTCAGGTCTTACATTTAGGTCTCTAATCCATTGAGAGAGAGAGAGAGAGTTTGTGTGTGTGTGTGTGTGTGTGTGTGTGTGTGTGTGTGTCTGGTGTAGAAAAGTGGTCCAGCTTCATTCTTTTGCATGTAGCTATCTAGTTTTCCCAACACCATTTGTTGAAGAGACTGTCTTTTCCCCCATTGTATATTCTAGCCTCCTTTGTTGTAGATTAATTGACCATATAAGCATGGGTTTATTTCTGGGCTCTCTATTCTGTTCCATTGATCTGTGTGTCTGTTTTTGTGCCACTATCACACCGTTTTGACTACTCCGCTTTGTACTTTGTAGTATTGGTTCATTACCTGCATGCTCTAAGAGGTAGTGATTATTTCATCAGAAGATTTGCAGGTATTGTCATATAAGAAATTGCTTTAAAAATCTCATGTATTGAGTAGCTGCATTTTTCTTTTTCTTTTTTTTTTTTAATTTTTTTTTCAACGTTTATTTATTTTTGGGACAGAGAGAGACAGAGCATGAACGGGGGAGGGGCAGAGAGAGAGGGAGACACAGAATCGGAAACAGGCTCCAGGCTCTGAGCCATTAGCCCAGAGCCTGACGCGGGGCTTGAACTCACGGACCGCGAGATCGTGACCTGGCTGAAGTCGGACGCTTAACCGACTGCGCCACCCAGGCGCCCCATAGCTGCATTTTTCATATTACAGGTCTAAGGATAGTTTTGAACATACCTATGCTACACCAACTCTGAAAATTGCTTGGAAAAAATTTTAGAGCAACTAAAATTAGTTCCACAGCAATCATTGGTCATATAAACATGTACTGTCGTAGTTTCCACACCCAATAAAAACGCATGGATTTTCTCTCCTTTTCCCTCTACCCCTAAGTTAAAAAACAAACAAACAACAAACTAGGCAGCAGTTGCAGCTACTAAAGAGAAGGTGGAAGTGGGGCTGAGGGCAAGAGCTGCTGGGGCACAATAGTCCCATCTGTTTCCTCCTCCTCCTTTCTTTCCCCTCACTGCTCCATTTCAAATTGTGATTTTTTTTTTCAAACTGTGATATTAAACATAAAATTACATGTATAGATCTTAAGTCATCAGCTCAGTGAGTTTTGACAATTGTATATACCTCTCTAACCACCACCTAAAACAAGATGATATTCTGTCACTTCAGGAAGTTTCTTCATGCCCTTTCCAGTCTGTTCCCCTTCTTCCTAAGGAACCACAGTTCTTTTTTTCTTTTCTTAAAAGAGTTTATTTTTAAGTAATCTCTACACCCAGTGTAGGGCTCAAACTCACAACCCTGAGGTCAAGAGTCTCATGCTCCGCCAACTGAGCCAGCCAGGCGCCCCACAGTTCTGACTTTTGTCTCCATAGATTAGCCTGGGCTTGGACTTCTGTTTACTTTTTTGTGTGTGGCATTTTTCCCTCCGCATTAAGATTTATCCATGTTGTTGCTAGTTTTAGTAGTTTGTTTCTTTCTGTTGCTGAGTAGTATTTCATTACATGAATATACCACAATTTTTTCCAAGACTTCATTTTTTTTAGAACAGTTTTAGATTTACAATAAAACTGATAGGAAAGTACAGAGATTTCCCATATATCCCTGACCCCCCCCCCCCACATGCATATCATCACTCACCAGAGTAGTACATTTGTTACCAAGGATGAACCTGCATTGACGCATCATAATCCCCCAAAGTCCATAGTTTACCTAAGGGTTCACAGCTTTGGACAAATGGATAATGACATGTGTCCATCTTTATAGTATCATACAGAGTATTTTCACTGTCTGCTGTGCTCCGCCTATTTGTTTTCTCTCCCACCCCCAGAAATTCCTGGCAACCATTGATCTTTTTACTCTCTCCATAGATTTGCCTTTTCCAGGATGTGGTATAATTGGAATTACACATAGTATGCAGCCTTTTCAGATTGGCTTCTATCACTTAGTAATATGCATTTAAGTTTCCTTCATGTCTTTTCATGGCTCGATAGCTCATTTCATTTTAGTGCTGAATAATATTCTATTGTCTATATGTGCCACAGTGTATTTATCTACACACCTACTGAAGGACATCTTGATTGCTTCCAGGCTTTGGCAATTATGGATAAAGCTGCTATAAACATTCATGTGCAGGTTTTTGTGTAGATATAAGTTTTTAACTCCTTTGGGTAAGTACCAAGGAGTGTGGTTGGTGGATCACATGGTAAGAGTATGCCAAACTGTTTTCCAAAGTGGCTGTACCACTTTACATTCCCATTAGCAATGAATGAGGATTCCTGTCGCTCTACATCCTTGCCAGCATTTGGTGCTGTTAGTTGTCCAGATTTTGGCCATTCTAATTAGTGGTATCTGTTTCAGTTTGCATTTCCCTGATGACTTGTGATGTGGAACATCTTTTCATGTGCTTACTTGCCATCTGTGTATCTTCTTTGGTGACTTGTCTCTTCAGGTCTTTGGCCCATTTTTTAATTATGTTGTTATTGTTGAGTTTTCAGTGTTCTTTTATTTTTTCAAAAATTGTTTATGTTTATGTATTATTCTGAGAGACAGAGACAGAGCATGAGCAGGGGAGGGGCAGAAAGAGGGAGACACAGAATCCAAAGCAGGCTCCAGGGTCTGAGCTGTTAACACAGAGCCTGATGCGGGGCTCAAACTCATGAACCATGAGATCATGACCTGAGCCAAAGTCAGATGCTTATCCGACTGAGCCACCCAGGTGTCACAGGTGTTTAGAGTTCTTTGTATCTTTTGGGTAACAGTATGTCCTTTGTCAGGATGTGTCTTTTGAAAATATTTTCTTCTAGTCTGTAGTTTGTCTTCCAATTTTCTTGATATTGTCTTTCTCAGAGCATAGAATTTGAATTTTAATAAAGTACAGCTTATTAATTATTTCTTTCATGGATTTTATCACATTTTTTAACCCACTCTTCTATTGATGTACTTTTTAGGCTGTTTACAATTTGAGGCTCTTGTAATTCACACAGCTATGACTATTTATGTGCCAATCTTTGTGTAGACACATGGTTTTAGTTCTCTTTGGTAGGTACCTAAAAGTGGAATTGTTAGGTCATAGGGTATAGGCATGTTTAAGTTCATTACAAACTACTAAGTTCTTGGGGTGCCTGGGTGGCTGGGTCAGTTGAGACTCCAACTTCAGCTCAGGTCATGATCTCACAGTTTGTGAGTTCAAGCCCCACACGGGGCTCGCTGCTGTCAGTTCAGAGCCCACTTTGGATATTCTGTTCCCCCTAGGTCTCTGCCCCTTCCCCTGCTCATGCTTTTGCTCTCAAAAATAAACATTAGGGGCGCCTGGGTGGCGCAGTCGGTTAAGCGTTCGACTTCAGCCAGGTCACGATCTCGCGGTCCCTGAGTTCGAGCCCCGCGTCGGGCTCTGGGCTGATGGCTCAGAGCCTGGAGCCTGTTTCCGATTCTGTGTCTCCCTCTCTCTCTGCCCCTCCCCCGTTCATGCTCTGTCTCTCTCTGTCCCAAAAATAAATAAACGTTGAAAAAAAAAATTAAAAAAAAAATAAATAAATAAACATTAAAAAAGAAAAGAAAAGAGGAGAAAAGAAACCACTAAGTTCTCCAAAGAAAATGTACTATTTTACTGGCAGTCTATGAGAGTTCCAGTTATTTTGTATTCTTGCTAACACTTAACATTGTTAGGCTATTTTACTTTGGCCTTTCAGATGGATAGGAAATTGTCTCTAATTGTTGTTTTCATGTAAATGTTCTTGATGACCAATGATGTTTACTACCTTTTTATGTATTTATTTAACATTCATATATATTCTTTTATGAAATGTCTTTTATCCACTTTTTAAAATATAAATCCAAGTTAGTTAACATATGGTATAAAAGTGATTTCAGGCATAGAATTTATCGATTCATCACTTACTTATAACACCAGTGCTCATACCAACAAGTATCCTCCTTAATGCCCCTTGCCCATTTAGCCCATCCCCCCACCCACAACCCCTCCAGCAATGCTCAGTTTGTTCTCTGTATTTAAGTCTCTTATGATTTGTCTTCCTGTCTGTTGTCTTTTACCCATTGAAAAAAAAAGATTATTCATCTTTTTATTGTTGATTTGTAGTTATTTATTTTTGCATTTATGTCCTTTTCCAGATACATTTGTTAAGAATACCTTTCCCAGTCTGTATTGTGTACTACTTTTTGTAATGGTGTCTTTTTAAATTATTGTTATGAAATTATTATGTTTTTAATGTTTATTATACTTTTTGAGAGAGAGAGACACACACATAGAGTGTGAGCAGGGGAGGGGCAGAGAGAGAGGGAGACACAGAATCTGAAGCAGTCTTCGGGCTCTGAGCTGTCAGCACAGAGCCCAACATGGGGTTTGAACCCATGCACCATGAGATCATGACCTGAGCTGACACTGGGCTCAAACTCATGAACCATGAGATTATGACCTGAGCCACAGTTGGACACTCAACCAACTGACCCATGCAGGCACCCTGAAAACTTTTTAACATACATCAAAGTTGAAAGAGTTTTACTTTGAACACCTGTATACCCACCACCTAGATTCTACCATGAAATTGTACCATGCTTGCTTCATCACCCATCTATTAATACATCTTATTTTATTGATGAATTTCAGAGGAAATTGCAAACATTCATATACTTCCCTCTAAATACTTCAGCATAGGTATCAACTAGAGTTCCATATTTGTTGATAGTATTTTTTCTTTACAGGAAAATTTAAATAAATATATTTTATAGGTTGTAACTCATAACATTACCTTATTAATATTAAGGTCAGTGACTTTACCAGAACAAACTTTTGATCATTGTAAATAGAAAATTGTAAAATTGTCATGTATAATAATTCATTTCTACATTTTATTTTGTTTGCATGGTATTGAAATGATTGCTGGTTGAGGATCAAAATAAGTAGTCACAAATTGTAGCCCATTTTATTTATTTATTTACTTAGTTTTAAAGTTTATTTATTTTGAGAGAGAAACTGAGAGATGAGCATGCGCATGAGCAGGGGAGGGGTAGAGGGAGAGGGAGAGAGAGAGAATCCTAAGCAGGCTCTGCACTGTCAGCTCAGAGCCTGATGTGGGGTTTGAACTCATGAACCATGAGATCATAACCTGAGCCAAAATCAGGAGTTGGATGCTTAACTGACTGAGCCACCCAGGTGCCCTGTTAGCCCATTTTAAAGTAGCTAACATTATAATTTAGGTCACTCTTCAATTACATTAATTCCAAAGCTTGAAGGAAGTGTAGTAGAGATTTTTCTGTCTATATTGGTATAAAACTAGTATCTATTAAGAGTTCAGATTCCTGGGGCGCCTGGGTGGCTCAGTCGGTTAAGCGTCCGACTTCGGCTCAGGTCGTGATCTCGCGGTCCGTGAGTTCGAGCCCCGCGTTGGGCTCTGTGCTGACGCTCAGAGCCTGGAGCCTGTTTCAGATTCTGTGTCTCCCTCTGTCTCTGCCCCTCGCCTGTTCATGCTCTGTCTCTCTCTGTCTCAAAAATAAGTAAACATTAAAAAAAAAATTTAAAAAGAGTTCAGATTCCTTTTCATATATGTAATAGACATGACTTACCCCAACAAACAATAAATGCTAGAAGAGTCTATAAGTGTTCACTGGTTATTGCACAAATGATCAATGCAATGTAAAGAAAATTTGTTCCAAATAGGTAAACCTTGTGCGTTTTATAGAGTGCTTTACTGAATGTGCCATTGTTACCTCCTCACCTGTACAGTTTTGTAATCTGGATTTTTAAAAAAGAGTTAACACCTTCCTGGTCACCTTCACACTAAAAAGTTCATAGTGAGTGCACAGCAAGGGCAGGAGAAGCTGCATTCAGAGATCTGTTTCTGCCAAGGGAGGAGTTGGAAAACTGCACTCAGATGACCTACAACTCCACACAGGAACGTGGAGGAAGCCCCTGGCAGCTAGGCCCGACAGGCTTGACAGATTAGCCTTTCTAATTCCTCCTTAGGAACACCCTGCTCAGTTGCTATCTGTGGTGGTGGCGGAAAGCCAACTCCCCAGCTCTGCACATAGCAGAGGGCACCACTGCCCTGAGGACTGTCAGCGGCCTGGGGAGCCATTGCCCCAGTCACCAGGCAGACTTATAGCCCTCAGAGCACAAGGCCAGCTGGAACCCCTTGGAGCCTCCAGATGAAAAAAGTCACAAAACCCATGCATGGTATTTTAAATAACCGTGCTTAATTAAGGCAGAGGGCCTTGAAGAAGCTCGGGGCCTTCAGTCCAAGAGTGATTGCCATTTCATTCACTTTTACAAGGAGGAAAGGAAAGTTTCTGGAATACTCAGAAACTGACTTGATGTCACTTGAATGGGCCCAGTCTGTTCTGAAGAAGCATGCTATGGTTGTGCTATGGCAAGAAGAATACTATTTTCTGAGTAAGGAGACTTAGAGCTTGGAACATACTATAAAGTGACCTTGAACAAGTCACCTAACCACAATATCCTCATCCCACATCGGTAAATGGATTGCTGTGGAGAGAACTTCATAAAATAATCCATGCGTAAGCACCTAACACTAATTCTTGGTATATATTACTTAACCTGGAAACAATCACTAAATAAAACAAGTATTCTTTAACGCACCAGCAGATGCTCTCAAGTGATGGAGGAATGAAAGAGGCAGGAAGTTTTTGAGCCTCAAATAAATTGGAGGTGTTTGTGTAATTGTAGCTATTATCATTTCACCTTTTAGAGTTGAAAGGGACTTGAAACATCACCTAAGACAATGTATATCTAGTGATACTGTGACCTCCTGGGGAGGCCAGATCACAAGTGACCTCAAACACATGTAATAATGGATAGCTTTTACTGTTGTCTGACTAGCACTTACTACCCCTTTTATATTTATAGCATCCAATTTTCCTCTATCATACTCAGGTCACGGGTCCTGGGGGAGAAGAGTGCACCCTAACTTTAGAGGTGGGCATAAAAATGAGGCCTAGCCAATCAATGGAGTCTGCCACAGAGGCAGTACTCTGATTCACCATTACAATTCCTACCCCCCCACCCCCTTCTTCCCAGCCTAACTCCACTCGAGTCTGGAAGAGCAAAATACTTGGCTGCCCAGCCTCCCTTGAAGGTAGAGATAGCATTTGTGGCCAATGAGTTGTGAGCAGAAGTCTGCTGGGTGCTTTTGGGAAAGCTTTTGCTTTCCTCAAAGAGGGTCATTTGCTATTCCTAACATCTTTTTCCCGGATGTGATCTATTTCTTTGGAACTGCACTAGCCTTCTTACAATAGTGAAGGCCAAAGAACTATCAAAGATGTTAGTCCATAGAATCATCAGCAATAGCTATGCATTCCCCATGGCTTTTTAAATAAGGGACATGAACTTCACTTTCTTTTATCAAGTTCTCTGTTGCTGGTAGTCGAAGGCATTTCTAACTGATAAAATATCTCCTGGGCTGCAGTGATTGGTTCTAGGATGAGCATGCAACTCAAGTTAGACCAATCAAAGCCGATGAGACTCAATTTTCAGACTTTCACTGGACTGTTAGGATAAGAAGTTCTGGATTTCTAGATTTGAAAGTAAAAAGATATTAACCCGGAACTGTTGGCAGTCAACTTGCCCCTATACGGAGTCAGCCAGAGTGAGAATGAAGCCAGTACAGAGGAAATCAGAGATGAGATGTGGAGGGAGAGTGAGTTAGGATGACACATGCTTTGAGACCCTGATACTTATTTGCCTGAAGTTAGGAGGCCTTTGGGCTTTTTGAGTATATGGGTCAATAAATCCCTCTTTGGCTCAAGCTTATCTGAGAGGAGTTTTCTGTCATGTATTGTAACTTAGCAACATACTGCTCATGCTGCTTGTCATCCATGCTTTCCCCTGTCTGCATGGCCTCAAGTGATATTTAGGTACCTAAAAGCAGGGCTTAATATGTATCCATTTTTAGTGAGCCCCCACCTCCTCCACCTTCTCTCTTGAGACTTTTGTGGGTTCACCACCCCCCCCTTCTGCCATCTATAAGGACAGTCTGTGTAAGAAGAGATGAGGGGCACTTGGGTGGCTCAGTCGGTTAAGTGTCCAACTCCGGCTCAGGTCATGATCTTGTGGTTCATGGGTTTGAGCCCTTCATTGGGTTCTGTGTGAACAGCTCAGAGCCTGGAGCCTGCTTCAGATTCTGTGTCTCCCTCGCTCTCTGCCCCTCCCCTGCTTGCGCTCTGTCTCAATCTGCCTCTCAAATATAAACATAATACAATACAATACAATACAATAAGAAGAGATGAAAGTTCCCACACATCTTAGAGGCAAGACTTCCCAGCACAGGGAAGCAAAGTGCACACAATTCAATTCCTCTCTGGTTGAAATTCCTTAAGAGTCTGTTCTGGGAGGGAGTTGCCAGGATGAAGGACAGTTTGGCTTATTACTATCAAATTGTTTTACGTTTTCCCCCTGATTATCAAAGTCATAGAGAAAATATAAAAAGAAAATAGAGATCACTGTATTTTGCAAATGATTTTTCTCAATAGCCTTCTGTATTCCCTTCTGTCTTCTGGTAAACATGTATGTCTTTGATAATCAGAAGAAAATGATGATGGTTGAATCAATTTGATAACAACAACCCAAGTTTTCAAGGCTGAGGGATAGCGGTAGTCTGGTCCATTGTCAGGAGACAGAGTGTCAACCCTGACCCCAGTACCTACAGCTAGCTGTGTGATCTCTGATTCTCCATTTCCTCCTCTATAAAATAGAGATAGTATTACCTAACTGCCTACCTACCTACCCCCCTACCTCATGTGGATATTGTGAGAATGGAATGGGATAGTATTCATTAATATTTCTAGTAATATATATTTGGTTTTTGGGCATCCTGTTAGAAGAGGGAGTGTAGAGATGAGTGACTGGGGTGGAGACCACAGGAAAGAAAGACGGGGTGAGAGCCTGTCCAAGTTGCCCTCCAGTAGCATCCCATTATCACAGTGCCTGTTACATCGCCCACCTCCACTGATGGCGCTCTCCTTACTCATGTAAGTCAGGTCAACAGGACTGAGAACTTTTGTCCATTGCAAGGAAAAGGCTTATTATTCTATTTCCTGGCTAGCTACTGTAAAGGAAAAACCCCAACCCAATTTGATCTTAAAAGGAAAAGCCATTTCCCTCTGTCAAGCAATTTGATTTTCTGCAGAGAAGAAACTTAGTGTTTAAATGGGTTTGGTCACTATGTTCTTTTCCTCCCTCTCCTGGTTCCCTTTACTATTTGCTGGAAATAAATGAGTTTTACATTTTACCAGCTATTGGGCATCTTTTAACCCAGTCAAGCTGACTCATAAAATTAAGCATCACAAACACAAATTTCCATCATGCGAATGTATAAACAAATTGTGATATAACCGTACTGGAATGCCATTCAGGAATAAAAAGCAATGAACTACTAGGGAAGATGGAGGGGTGGGGGGGGGGGGGCGGGGGGCGGGGGAAACAGATAAAGGAGATTAAGATTACACATTGTGATGAGCACTGAGTAATGTAGAGAGAATTGTTGAATTGTTATATTCCACACCTGAAACTGATATAATATGGTATGTTAATTATACTTCAACTTTTTAAAAAAGCAATAAACTACTGATATACACAACAACATGTATGAATCTCAAAATAATTACCCTGAGTGAAAGAAGACAGACAAAAACATACATTTTGTATGATTCGGCTTATATGAAATTCTAGAAAATGTAAACTACAGTGACAGAAAGTAGATTAATCAGTAGGTGCCTGGGGAAAGAGAAATGCAGTGGTGAGCAGCAGAAGGGATTAGGAAAAGGCACAAGGAAACTTTTGGGCATGATGGATACTTTCACTATTTTGAAAGTGGTGATGGTTCTGTTGGAGTATACATATGTCAAAACTTATACACTTTATTTTTTAAAAATGTTTAAAAATGTTTTTATTTATTTTTGAGAGAGGGAGACGGAGTGCAAGCAGGGAACAAGCATAGAGAGAGGGAGACACAGAATCTGAAGCAGGCTCCAGGCTCCAAGCTGTCAGCACAGAGCCTGACGTGGGGCTTGAACCCACGAACCGTGAGATCATGGCCTGAGCCAAAGTCAGATGCTTAACCGACTGAGCCACCCAGGTACCCCTGTATTTTAAATATGTGCAGTTTATGGTCTGTTGTATCTCAATAAAACTGTTTTGAAAGTGAAAACCGCCACCGACCAGTAAACACAAAGGCCTACATGGATCGGAAGATCGGAAGTATGGGCTATAAAGCTATGCTTGATCTGCCCCCGCCCCAGTAGCTCTCTGACTTCATTTCTGGCTATTCTCTTCTTTGCTTTCTGATTCCAAACACATTCGTGTATTTTCTGTTCTCAGAATACTCCTTGAGTGCTTCTAACCCCGGGCTTTACACCAGGGTTTCTTCTACCTAGAGTACTTCCCCCTCCCCCGCCAAATACTTGCATGCCTAGCTCATTCACCTCCCATCGTGGTCAGTTTTATGTGTCAGCTTGGTTAGAATATAGGCTCCAGTTATTTAATCAAGCATTAACTAGGGGTTTCTCTGGTTGAATCTTGACTAATACACTTCCTCAGATCTTTTCTCTCGTGGTCCTTGGCAACCCCAGTTACAATGGCAACCCCTGACCATTTAGATCTCTTTTCCTGCTTTATTTGTCTTTGGTGAACTTATCACTAAGATACTATAATTATCTTATCACGAGCCTTTCCTTCACTAGAGTTATAGCTCCCTGAGGATAGAAATATTTTTCCTTTTTCATCCATTGTTGTAACCCCCCAGTGCTGATAGCAATACCTAGTATACGGTAAGGATGTATATTTTAGCAAGAGATATTAAGAAAACAGAGAAAGTACACTTAATACAATCCACTCTAGAGGAATCAGGGAAGATTTTCCAGAGGAGACAATACAGTTAGGTAAAGACATTTAGGGTAGGAGGTAACATCTAGGATAAGGGAATTTGATCTAAGCAAGGATAACAGCAAGTTTGAAGGCCTAAAGGCAATAATGGTAAAAACTAACATGTATTGTGTATTTACTATAGACCAGGGACTGTGCCTATGTATTCTCCACGAATTCTCACAATTATATGAGGTAGGTATTAATATTGTACCAATTTTATAAATATGGAAATTGAGGCACAGATAGATTTGGTAACCTGCCCAAGATCACACAGCTAGGAAGAGGCAAAGCTGGGATTGACCTTAGGCAGTCTGGCTCCAGAATCTATATGTTCCACCGAGAGAGCTGACATGGTGCGTATGTGGAACTGCCTACGATTCAGTGAGCTTGGAGGGTGGAATATGAGAGGACATGGAGAGAAAAGGGGAGAAAGAGACAAGTGGACCCCACGTTGTGGGACTAGGTCTTGTTTCTATGTCCAACTAGCTGTGGGTCTCTGAACCTCAGAGAGGAAGGGTGATTAGATGATACCTAGGACTCCTTCTAGTTCGGAGAGGCTGTGTCTCTGGGGATCACCTATCCCAGAACTGTGTTAAGTGCTGTTGGAACAAGGTGGGTAGGGAGCAGGCAAAGCACAGATCATAGCCACAGTCTCCATGCCAGCTGAAAAATCATGAGAGTTGCAAACAGAACTACTTGATGATAACACAGAGCAGTCACAACTAGGGAAAGGTATCTGAAGACTTCACTTTAGAGTTTAGAGAAGGCAAAAGTGAGTGGGAGTTTTCTCCTACAGAATGAGAAAAGATACTTGCAAATCATATATTTGGAAAGGAATCACTATCCAGAATATATAAGGAACTCCTACAACTTAACAAAAAAAAAAAATCCAATTCAAAAATGAGCAAAGGACTTGACATTTCTTCAAGCAAGATATACAAATGGCCAATAAGCTCATGAAAAGATGCTCAATATGGCTAGCCATTAGAGAAATGCAAATCAAAACCACAATGAAATACCACTTCACATGACCTATACCATTAGGATGTCCATTATCAAAAAACCCCAAAAACACAAAACACAAAAAACAAAAAGGAGGGGCGCCTGGGTGGCTCAGTTGTTTAAGTGTCCAACTCGTGATTTCAGCTCAGGTCATGATCTCATAGTTTGTGAGATCTAGCCCTGAGTCGGGCTCTGTGCTGACTGCACAGAGCCTACTTGAGATTCTCTCTCTCTCTCCCTCTCTCTCTTCCCCTCCCCACACCCCACCCCCTGGACACACACATACACGCTCTCTCTCTCAAAAATAATAAATAAATAAACCTTTAAAAAAAAAAAGGAAAATCACAAATACTAGCAAGCATGTGGAAAAATTAGAAGCCTCATACATTGCTGATGGGAATGCAAAATGGAAAACAGTTTGGCACTTCCTCACAAAGTTCAACAGAATGACCACATGATCTAGCAATCTCACTGCGGGTATATATCCAAAATAACTGAAAGCAGGGACTCAGATTTTTGCACATGTTCATAGCAGCATTATTCACAATAGCCAAAAGGTGGGAACAACCCAAATGTCCATCGACAGATGAACAGATAAAGAAACTTTGGTGTGTACATACAAGGGAATATTATTCAGCCTCAAAAAGGAGTGAAATTCTTTCTTTCTTTCTTTTTTTGAAGTAAGCTCTACCCCAAACATGGGACTTGAACTCATGACCCTGAGATCAAGGGTCACATGCTCTACTGACTGAGCCAGCCAGGCACCCTAGAATGAAATTCTGATACATGCTACAACATGGGTGATTATGCTAAGTGAAATAAGCCAGTCACAAAAGGATTTCACCTATCTGAGGTACCTAGGGTAGTCAACTTTATATATAGAGAAAGTAGTATAGCGGTTGCCAGTGGCTGGGGGGAGGAGGGAGTGGGAAGTGCTTAATTGGTATAGAGTCTCATTTTTGCAAGACAAAGTTTTGGAGATTGGTTGTACAACACTGTAAATGTACTCAACACGACTGAGTGTACACTTAAAAATGATTAAGAGGGTAAATTTAATGTTATGTGCGTTTTACCATAATTAAAAACTTTTTTTAATGTTTATTTGTTTTTGAGAGAGAGACAGAGCACAAGCAGGGGAGGGGCAGAGAGAGAGGGAGACACAGAATCCGAAGCAGCTTCCAGGCTCTGAGCCATCAGCACAGAGCCCGACGCGGGACTTGAACTCACGAACGGTGAGATCATAACCTGAGCCAAAGTAGGACGCTTAACCAACTGAGCCACACAGGCACCCCTGTAACTTTTTTTTAATTAGAAAAAAAAGAAGCAGTGGAGTTAGGATTCAAATTCAGATCATCTAAAGACAGTGCCTACTCTTAACACTAGGCTACTGTAGTCGTGCATAACATTACCCGTGCACCTTGGATAGCAGTCTGTCTGTCACCTACTCTTGCCAGAGCACGTCCCTTTGGCTTCCATTTATATAAGGTTCCCAGAATAGGCAACTTCATAGAGAGAGAAAGGAGAGTAGAGTTTACCAGGGGCTGGGAGAAGGAAAGAATGAAGGATTATCATTTCATGAGTACAGAGTTTCTGTTTGGGATCATGAAAAAGTTCTGGAAACAGATAGCAGTAATAGTTACACAACATTGTGAGTGTACTAAATGCCATTGAATTAAAAGTGGTCAAAATGGGGGCGCCTGGGTGGCGCAGTCGGTTAAGCGTCCGACTTCAGCCAGGTCACGATCTCACGGTCCATGAGTTCGAGCCCCGCGTCAGGCTCTGGGCTGATGGCTCAGAGCCTGGAGCCTGTTTCCGATTCTGTGTCTCCCTCTCTCTCTGACCCTCCCCCATTCATGCTCTGTCTCTCTCTGTCCCAAAAATAAATAAACATTGGAAAAAAAAAATGGTCAAAATGGTAAATTTTATGTTATGTATATTCTACCACGATTTTTAATTTTTTTATGTTTATTTATTTTTGAGAGAGAGGAAGAGACAGAGCATGAGCAGGGGAGGGGCAGAGAGAGAGGGAGACACAGAGTCTGAAGCAGGCTCCGGGCTCTGAGCTGTCAGCACAGAGCCTGATGCGGGGCTTGAACTCACGAACTGAGAGATCATGACCTGAGCTGAAGTCGGATGCTCAGCTAACTGAGCCACCCAGGCGCCCCTTTACCACAATTTTTAAAAGGTAGTTTTTAAAAAGTAAGAGGGATGGTTTCTAAGGTTCATGGCCCTACATAGTGTTTACCTCACATTGTCACATTCATCTAGACACACAGTGAAAGCCACAAACACCAACCAGGGGTGAGAGGCAGGCAAACGTTTAATTAGACTAAAAAAGGGGTGCCTGGGTGGCTCGTTTGGTTGAGTGTCCAACTTCGGCTCCGGTCATAATTTCACAGTTTGTGATTTCGAGCCCCACGTCAGGCTTTGTGCTGATAGTTCAGAGCCTGAAGCCTGGTTCAGATTCTCTGTCTCCCTCTCTCTCTGTCCCTCCCCCGCTCATGCTACCTCTCTCTCTCTCTCAAAAATAAATAAACATTAAAAAAAATAATTAGACTAAAAAAAAAAAATCGGTGAACCTGACTGGCTATGAGACAAATTCCATCCTCCCTATCTGTTGCCTTCAGTCAAAACTTCTTATGTACCAACAAGTTCAGCCATAGCCTGTCCACTTGACAGGCTGCCCCTCTCCTCTTCCCCTTCTGCTGCTCCCGTCTTCCCAACCTTCTGTCTTAGCAGTTTTGCTGCTTATGGAAACAAATGGAGTCAGTTTTGTTCTAAACTTCCACTTCCCGTTGTGTGACCCCAGGGAAATCACTATCTGTGCTTTAGTGTCCTTTTCTGGGCAATATTATTATTAGTTTATTATTATTAACATATATATAATATGTTATTAAATATGTTAGTTTAATTATCATTACTATTATTAGTAACTAACTTAGAGGGTTGTGGTGAATAGTAAATGACTTTATCTAAAGAACCTGGAATAGTGCATGGCACAGAGTAAGCACTCGGTCAGTTTTGCTGCTATTACTGTCTTTGTTATTGATGATTCTCCCAGACTAGGCAAGAAGAGTCTTTACAGGGAAGGAAAACCAACAAGTGGGAGTCATATAGTAAACAGGAAAGTCAGTATGTTAATAGTGCCTAAAGACCTCTCTAGTCCAAGTTTATGTTTGACTCTTTCTGGGTTAGTTTCTTCAAAATGATGGACTCTGAGATGGAGATTTGTATGCAAGGAGTTTGCTGGGGAGTATAGTCTCAGGAACAGTGCCTGTGGGGAGCAAAAAGGGCTGTACTGGGCAGAGGGGAAGTTGAACTGCAGTGCACTTACAGCAAAGGCCTCGGGCAATCCCTTGGTGAAAACCTTAGAGCCGGACTGTCAGAAATGTCCCAGACTGAGGCTGGGAAGGGGGTTTATACTATTTCAGTGGTGGTGCAGGCTGCCACCGAGAGGGACATGTTGTCAGGTGAGGTAGACTTCTTCAGCTGAGGGCAATTCCCAGAGAAGGACTTACTTGAAATCTGTCAGCCTTTAACCCTTGGCAGCTGGGCAAAGGAGCACATCAGTTCTGGAGGAGGAGGACTCATCTCTTCATCCACCCTTTCTACCTCTTACATCCACTTGCTGCATAAAAGCTTTGGGAGCAACTCTACCAGGATTCTGTTTGGCCCCTTTTCCTGGCGAATCTTACAAAATGAAAGTTAAGAGACGAATTACAAACACAACTGTGAATCATCGCCAAGGACTTTCCAAAGCCTAGAGAAAATAAACAGAAATTTAGCAACAAATTTAGAATAGTTCCAGGAACATATAATCCAAGATGCCAGATCTATATCAATTGGTTCATACGTTAGTAGGCACTCCACATGCAAAACTATTGGATGGGAAAGTCAGAGTGAGTAGACTCTAAGAGACCAGAACTTGTATAGGAAACCAGAAGGGTTTGAAAAAAACTGGAGATATTGCACAAGATTTTTTGGAAGCCATCCCCAAAGTTTTTCCTATGAGAACAGACTGAAGTCTAATTCAATACTGCAAGCAAAGGAAGGGTGAGTCCAAAGAAGATGGTAGGAATAGGCTCCTTAATACCTTTAGAGAGCACTCTGGAACAAAGTTGGAGGCAGATATGACTCTAGCTCTCTCCTCACCTTCTGTTAATGGCTTTAGGCTAGAAATGGAGGATTTAGGATACAAGAAAAACTTGGAATGGGAAAAGCCTTATTGTCAGAACTCCAACTTCTCACTAAACATTTAAAAAAAATCAATATATAATTTACATACTATAAAAATCATCTTTATAAAGTATGTGGTTCAGTGATTTTTAGAATATTCACAAGGTTATATATACAATCATCACCACCCCTCTCTAATCCCAGAATGTCTTCATTGTCCCCCAAAAGAAACTCTGTACCTATTATAGCCACTCCTAGTCTTGCTGTCCCCAGCCCCTGGAAACCACTAATCTACTATCTGTCTCCATGCATGTGCCTTTTCAGGATATTTTACAGAAGTGGAATCATACATCATGTGCCTTTTCTGTCTGACTTCTTTCAATCAGTATAATTCTTTTGAGATTCACCCATATGGTATATATTCATTGTTCATTCCTTTTTATTGTTGAGTAATATTTCATTGTATTGGTATACCACATTTTGTTTATCCATTATCAGTTGATGAACATCAGTTGGGTTGTTTATGCTTTTTGGCTATTATGATAGTATTGTTATGAACACTCATGAGCAAGGTTTTGGGTAAACATATTTTTAGTGTTCTAAGGTACATACTTGGGAACGAACTTGCTGGGTCATATGGTAACACTATATTTAATTTTTTGATGAGATGCCAAAATGTTTTCCAAAGCAGATGCACTATTTTACAATCCCACTAGCAGTGGATAAGGGTTCCAATTTCTGTACATTCTCTTCAAAACTTATTATTTTTTATTATGGCCATGTCTATTATAGCCATCTTAGTGAGTGTGCTACTGAATATTTTTTCAAAAAGCCTTAGAAAAAAATCAGATTAAGACCCAGCATAAACTGATGCTCTTACAAATAAAACTAAATACTTTCACCCTAATCATTAAAAACTAAAGGAGTGAAACTTTTGATAAAGATACTTGTAAATATTATAAGCCAAGGGGACACTAAGAAAAACAATTATACTGTGCTAACTAAGAAATTGAAGGAAAGAAATAAGGCAGATGAGCAATGAAGATGCTCTGAGGGAGGAACCAAGCACCCAATTTCCTTAAACTAAAAGAGAACTAAAATATTAAAGAAAAACTTTGCAAATTTTTTATTGACGCAGGAGGTACACTATCAGCCTTAAGCTGGAACACCTTTATACAACCTCTCCCCTGGAGTTAATGAACTCAGGTGAGGGATGTCTCTAATGACCTTCAGACATTTCCCATATCTCTCCATAATTGTTATTGTCAGACTTCACACCATGGAATATTCTTTCTCTTTTGTGACATACCCACTAACTGAATAGTGCAGATGGCATCAGAATAAATACTCTTCTGATCACCTTTACCTTGAAATTCATAAGGATTCTTCAATTCATAATGAAGTTACAGTTCATTCAGACCCAGACTTATTCATATCCTTGTGTCTAACGAAAGCCCAAACTGAAGATCTCCATGAGGTATCAGGATCCTGGTTGGTCAAAAAGTCTACTGAAAGTGTTAAAATCATTGAGACTGCACCTTTCAAGGTTAGGTTGACCCATCCAAAACTCCGTCTAAGCTTGCATACTACCCTCTAGAAGTAGAAACTAAAAAGCCAACACTTGAAATTTTAATCAAGATTTATCATACCTTATGCTACTCCTTGTACTGTTCCCATCCTGCCAGTTCAGAAATGTAATAGGAGAGGATATACACTTGTTCAGGATGTTCAAACCATAAATAAAATAGTCATTACAGGTTTCCTTGCAGTACCACACTCAAAGGCTATTTTATCTTCAGTGCCACTTGAAGCTACATGTTTTACATCTATAAATCTGTTTTCTTTAGTTTGGGTTAGTCAATGTTTATTTGCCTTTTTCAGAAGGCTAATAATATATGGGGCAAGTTATGCCTCAGGGGTTTACTGAAGTACCCTCCTACTCTTCACAAATTCTTACTAGGACTTTAAAGACCTAAAATTACTTTGTTGTTTTATGTTTATCCAGTACAAAACTAACATCTTGTTGTGTCCTAAAGATGAAATGAGCTTTAGGGCAGATATCAGTTTATTTAAGTTTTAGCTCAGAAGTTTCAAAAGAAAAGTTATAAGTTTGTCAAAAACCAAAGTGCAATCCCTAGGGCATGATTTATACCAAGGAAGTAAAGTCCTCACTTACAGATTATCTGCAAGCATTCATTCCCCATGCTCACTGTCAATCAATAGGATTTTTGGCTAGGACTCCCAATTATTGCCAGCAATGGATTCCCAACTTTTCTAAAATTGCTATTTAATGAAGTCCTCAGTAACTCAACCTCTTCTTTGAAAACCTAAACATGAGCAGGCATTGTGTGATATAAATTTAGCTCTTCAACAACTCCTTCAATCTGGAACTACCTAATTAATATAAACCTTTTTTTTTTTTGTTTGTACATGAGCAGTCTGGATAGGTCCTTGTTGTCCAGACTCAATTTCATAGAAATCATTAGAGACCTATTGCTTACTGCAGCCTCTTCTAATCATAGGTTTATAATAACTTTTTCTGATGTTGATTTAAAAATTGAATGCCATTCAAACTCTGGTAAATTGCAAAATGCCCCCCTTTCCCCACCCCATTGCCCTGGCCTGGGCCTCTACTCACCGGGGGCCTGTTTTAGTTCTTTCAAGTTGCTATAACAAAATACCACAGACTGGATAGCTTATAAACAGCATAAACTTATTTCTCACAGCTTTGGAGGCTAGAGGTCTGAGATCAGGATGCCAGCATGGTCAGGTGAAGACTCTCTTCTAGGTTATAGAAGCATTCTTATTGCATCCTTACATGATGAAAGTACTAGGGATTTCTCTGGAGCCTCTGATATCATTCATGAGGGTCCCTGCCACGTAACTTAAGCACTTCCCAAAGATGCCACCTACTAATACCATCACCTTTGGGGTTAGGATTTCAACTTTGTGAATTTTGGGGATTCATAAACACTCAGACTATAAAAAAGCCTGTTCTCACTAGTTATCAACCAATTTGTCTCTTTAATGAGTCAGCCAGGTAGACATACCTGGGCTGATTTACCTGGACTTCTCACCTCTTCCAGTGGTTTTATTGTTGCATCTAATAATACTTTGAAAAATCACCAAAGGCTTTGCAAACCAGACTGGGAATTCCAGATTCCATGCAAAGCCTTCTCTGTAAAAAGTAAGGTAGTAACTACCATAGCAGTGTCAGAGGAGATCTGCTAAAATAGAAAATTTAAATAAAACCCAAAGTCTTATAATACCCCAAATGTTGATGCTTTGATCAAAAATCACTCATACAAAGAACTAGGAAAATCTCTCAACATGAATGAGAAGAGACAATAATCAGATACATCTAAATGACACAGATATTAGAATCATCTTACAATGTTTTTAAGCAGCCATCATAATGTTTCCATGAGCAATTACGAGCACACTTGAAACCAATTCAAACACAGAAAGTCTCAGTAAATAAATTGAAGACAAGTAAGAGCCAAATGGAAATTTTAGAACTTAAAAATATAATAACCAAAATAGAAACTTAATGGATGAGCTCAACAGCAGAACTGAGGGGACAGAGGAAGGAATCCATTAACTTGAAGATAGCACAATACAAACTGCCCAATCTCAGCAAAAGAGAGAAAATAGGGGGGAAAAAATGAACATAGAATCAGGGACTTGTGGAACTATAACAAAAGATCTAATAATTGTGTTACCAGAGTCTTGGAAAAAGCAAGAAAGAAGGCAAAGATGAAAAAGTATTCAAAGAAATAATGGCTGAAACTTTTCCTAAATTATCCTGAAAATTGTCCAAAAGACATAAGCTTACAAGTTCAAGAAACTGAGTGAATCCCCAATAGTAAAAACTGTCTTCAAAGACATTCATGCCAAGACACATCATAGTCAAACTTCTGAAAACTAAAAACGAAAAAGAATCTTAAAAGCAGAAAAACAGAAAAAACACCTCATCCATAGGGGATAAATAATCTGAATGACAGCAGGTTTTCTCATCAAAAACCATGGAGGCCAGAAGGAGGTGGTACAGTATTTTTTTAAGTGCTGGAAAAAAAGAATTGTCAACCCAGTGTTCAATATCCAGCATATATATCCTTCAGGAATGAAGGAGAAATGAAGACATTCCCAGAGGAAGGAAAATTAAGCGAATTTGTCCAGCAGACCTACCCTAAAAGAATGGCTAAAGGGAATTCTCTAAACAGAAAGAACATGATGAAAGAAGGAATCTTACACATCAGGAAGGAAGAAGGAACAAGAGTAAGATGGAAAGTGTGGTAGGAACATATTGAGATAAAGAATCCTTTGAATCACTGGATGGAGAAGAGCCCCCACTAACCCACACCAAGGAATTTAAATTTTGTTTTTTTTAAGTCATTAAAATGTTGTTGTATACTTTCTTCTGCAACATAGCCCATTTATGCTGATTAAATATAATAGAATGTTTTAATTTAAGCTTGTAAATTTCCTTTTTTCTATTATATTTATATTCACTATAAATCTTTTAAAAACATTTAATATAATTTAAAAACATTAATATAAAAAATCAAATTGCCTTAAAAATCAATGTAACTTACCACATAAACAGAATATAGGGGAGAAATCATATGACTGGCTCCAATGCAGAAAAAAATATTGACAAAAAAAGTAATTAAAGCAGCATTAGACAGAGTTTCCTGGGTGAGTTGAAGTTTTCAGAAACTGTTTCTTATTTTGTAAAATGAATTGTTTAGAAGATTTAAGGAGATGTTGTATATCAACAACCTGTTGTCTAGCACAGATTAAGGGTTCAGTTGATAACTGTTATTATTAACATGTTATTTATATAGGATATATGGATTATATATATGCTATTTATATATATATGGGCTTGGAGTCCTGTACTAGTGGAAGACATAAAAAAAGACAGACCCTATTTGAGAAAACATAGGAAATAATTCTTGTATCATTAAGAGGTCCCAAAGGGTTAAAATCTGTACTAAATAAATACCTTATTTAAAGTTGTGATTGGGGCGCCTGGGTGGCTCAGTCAGTCAGGCATTGGACTCTTGATCTCAGCTCAGATCTTGATCTCAGGGTTGTGATTTCAAGCCCCAACGTTGGGCTCCACACTGGACATGGAGCTTACTTAAAAAAATAAATAAAGTTATGATTAAAATAGGCTTTTGGGGTGCTTGGCTGACTCAATCAGTAGACCATGTGACTCTTCATCTCAGGGTCATGAGTTCAAGCCCTGCGTGGGGCATGGAGCCTACTTAAAAATAAATAAATAAATAAATAAATAGGCCCTCAATAAATAGGCAGTGAATAGGAAGGCACAACTCACAAATAGAAAATGAGAAAGTAGACTAACCACACACAGATGGAAGCAAAAATGATAATCTTCAAGAATTTTTTTCAAGGGGTGTCTGGGTGGCTCAGTCAGTTAAGTGTCCAACTCTTGATTTCAGCTCAGGTCATGATCCCAGGGTTGTGAGATTGAGCCCTGCATGGGGCTCCGTGCTGAGCACAGAGCCTGCTTGGGATTCTCTCTTTCTGTCTCTCTCTTTCTCTCTCTCTCTCTGCCCCTCTCTCCCCCGCTCACCTTCCCTCTCTAAAATAAAAAATAATAATAATTAAAATTAAATTTTAAAAAAGAATTTTATTTCAAGTGTGATGGCATTTTTTAAAAGTTTATTTATTTTGAGAGATATAGAGCAAGCAGGGGAGGGGCAGAGAAGAGGGGGACAGAGGAGCCGAAGCAGGCTCCATGCTGAGAGCAGAGAGGCTGATTCGGGGCTCAAATTCACAAACTGTGAGATCATGACCTGAGCCGAAGTCAGATGCTTAACCAACTGAGCCATCCAGGCGCCCCATAAAATAAAATGTCTCTTAATTATAAAAACCTTAGAGAAAAATGTTTACTGTAAGTGCCCAAATGCTTATTAAGTTGGGGTGAGATAGGTATACTCATCTAAGGCTGCAGTAGCTCAAGTTGATACAAAATAGGCCTGAAAAGCCAGAAATTAATGAAAACAATAATGCAAAATGGAATAGGTTTTGTATTATATTACTCTCAGGATATATGTTCAATCGTTTCTTAATTTCTGTAGCAGTAGCTTAATATTGTACATGACAACGAAGTCTGAAAGGGTCAAGTTTGGTTTAATGGACTTGAAGGTGGCCAGTTCTGTGGAGCCCAGGGAATTATCCCACTGCTCTAACCCTTCCAGCAATCTTGAGTGCCCTGGATCAAATTCCTTTCTACTTAGAATACCTGGGACACCTAGAGGGGTCTGGACTTTTTGCACAGAACCCTAACTACCGGTTGGGTTTGACAGAATCGGCCACAGGAGCAGTGTCAGAGACCGGGCAGTATGGAAACAGCATTCCAGCAAAAGAGACCAGCTTGCTGGTTATTGTGAGTTTCTCTCCTGGCAACCTAAATCCCTCCTAAGACAAGTAAAACTATTTACTTCTTTTCAATCCCCACTTGAACAGCTACACATGTTGAGCTCCAATTTAGACATCAACATTAACATCTCTGCTAGAGAAAGTTGTGTCTTAGCCCAGCCTGGCTGAGCCTGGAGCATGACTGTGGCCCTCCCTTCCTCACCAAATGGTGGTTGAAAGGCTGTCGTGATGAATCCCTGGGACAAGTTTTTTCAAAAGTCAAAGTGCGGTTGGGTAATACCACTTGGCCACGTTAGACTTCTCCTGTGAAGCTAATATCCTTCTGGATGACAGATATATTAATACCTATGATGGGTAACCAACCATTAATAAATCATGCCAGTTCTACTCTGATCACCTGTCATGAAATATTCAGAGCTAAAAATGCATTTCAGTTTAAATGGTCGCCAGGGCTTTCATCCAATTCAGTGGTGGGCTCAAGTTTCATCATATTTTTGCACAGCCTAGATGTGGAGCACAGACCGAGAGTTCTGAGAGAAGCGCCAAGTGGAGGTGCCACCCCATCCTGGAGGTGGGGGATCTATGTGGTACGGGAAGATGTCACAGGAGAAAATGGTCAGAACCCTCCATTCAGATCTAAGACTTCTGGGTTCTGTCCCTAGCCCGACATTGTCTCTGCTGAGAGACTCACATGCTCATGGGAAGCCAGATCAAGGCATTTTAGGATGTCTTCCCCAGTCCTTGATTGCAAGCATTTAAGCATTGCCAGTCTTTTGAAGCCACAAAAGGACACATGAGAGTAGAGGAATCCATAGGAACATAGTTGGGAGAGGGGCTCAAATTACCAAGCATTCAGTCCTGCCCAGGAAACTCTGGACAACTGGAGGTTTGGGAAGGCTCAACTCAGATACCCTGTCAATACAGAGATGGCTGACATGTCTATAAATCATGTCTGAGGATCTGTAGTCCTGACTGACAGGGGGTGAGCATGGGAAGTCTGAAGTATGAGTTGGCAGGACTGAGTGAATCTGAGCCTTTCTGCTTGGAATGCAGAGAGGTTTGTTTCTTGGGCGGACCCCAACAGATGGATGGGTTTGAGAGCACAGGCCAAAAGGAGCAGTGTCAGAGACTCAGCACGATGAAAGCAGCAGTCCAGCACTGCAGTCCAGTCTATCTTCTTTTGTTCATTTTTAGGACATGATTAGAGTCAAAAGAGAGTTGGTGTAGGCATGGATCAGGATCAGGAATAGGAATGCAAGTGAGCCACCCAGGGCACAAAATGTTAGGAGCCACTCACCCATAGGGACCAACTCTACATGTGTATGACCTTGAGTGAGCATCTCCTTAAATTTCGTGCCTCCTTGCCCCAAGATAGTACTGGCCCTGGTTGGGAGCTCTCCAGACAACTGAATTGTCCAGGTTTCCCCATCCCTTGTGTCCCCAAATCCTCTTCTCCTGTTTCCCAGATCTCTGGAGTTTCCCTCACTGCCCACCCCAGACACGGTACATCGAAAATCTAACGCTAGATTAGATTTGAAAGGGGGTGCCTGGGTGGCTCAGTCAATTAGGCGTCATGATCTCAAGGCCCTGCATTGGGCTCCGTGCTGACAGCTCAGAGCCTGGAGCCTGCTTCAGATTCTGTGTCTCCCTCTCTGCCCCTCCCCCACTCATGTTCTGTCTCTCTCTCTCTCTCTCTCTCTCTCTGTCAAAAATAAATAAGACATTAAAAAAAAAAGATTTGAAAGGAAGGTCAGTGTTAGTTCCATCAAGGCCTCCCTGTATTCTCCCCTGCCTGGACCAAAGATGGATATGGGGAGAGTGATTTCTTTTTCTTTCTTTCTTTTTTTTAAATGTTTATTTATTTTTGGGAGAGTGAGAGAGACAGAGCACGAGCAGGGGAAGGGCAGAGAGAGTGGGAGACACAGAATCCAAAGCAGGCTCCAGACTCTGAGCTGTCAGCACAGAGCCCAATGCAGGGCTTGAACTCACAGACTGTGAGATCATGACCTGAGCCAAAGTTGGACGCTTAACTGACTGAGCCACCCAGGTGCTCAGGGAGAGTGATTTCTAAGATGACACATCTCCTTTATCTCCACCCCCTGAATCCAAGCCTAGCTGAACACCTAAGTGATTTCTCATCCTCATTCTTAGTGAATGTGGTGTGGACTTCCCCTGCCTCTTCCTCCTCCATCAGCTCAGGCTACTCAAGTGCTTTCACTGTGGGTTCCCTTCACTGCCAGCTCCCGGCTGCTCCACTCTGATCCCAGAGCTAAGAGGTGGACCCACTTTCTCCAGTATGGCAGTTCTCTCAGCTGCTGCCTTCTTTCTTTAATCTTTGCTTTACCCAGCCACCTCTCAGCTCTAAGTCAGCTGCCAGGAGCCAGCACCCAGGGGGAGGGAGAAAGCCTTACCACTCAGAGTGATCTTAGGCAGCTGGCAAACCACCAAGTGTGGGATTTCAAGAAATCTTCCTGTTTCCCACCAAATAATTCCTGCTTTACTTACATGTATGTGTCTTGATAAGAATGCAGATACCCCTGGTAAAGTGAGTACTTCAATCTGTCATCAAGCACGCCTTGTGTGAATAAAAGGGATGGAGATAGATTTTGGTAGACAGTTTGAGGCCTTGGATACCCTGTGTCAAGAAGCTTCTAAAGGTCAACTTCGATGTTCCTAATATGACGGTTACAGTTTTGCACAGAGCCTTCCTCACAGTTTCCCGCTCTCCCTCCTATACTTTCCACCCTCCTCCCTTAGCTTCTCACTTCCTCTTCAGGCAAGTCAGTGCTGGGTGCTGACAGGAAAGCCCAGCCCCTTGCTGTGAAGACCTGTGAAGAGGGCTGTGCCTGAATTGAGTGTCCTCATGACATGGCAGCTGCCTTCTCCCAGAGTGAGGGATCCCAGAGAGAGAGCGCAAAGGAAGCCCCGATGCTTTTTCTGTCCTAAAGCTACACACTATCGCTTCTTCCACATTCTACTGGACAGAAGTGAGTTGTGACATTCAGCCCACAACATAAAGGGAGGAGAATTAGGCTTCACTTTTTGAAGTATCAGAAAATTTGTAGACATATTTTGTTCTAGTCCTATTTCATTCCATCAGCCGGTCCTATTTCCCTAGGTTCAAAATATATCTCAAACCTGACCGTATTTTCCCATTTTATTTATTAAGGCATAATTTATACACACACACAAAATTTACCCTTTTTGACAAATATGTACATGCAGCTATGTGACCAACACCACAGTCAAGATAGAGAACAGTCCTCCTAAATCCAAAGTCATCCTCCATGTTCCTTTCAGTCACCCCATCCCTCATCTTAGTTCCGGACAACCACTGATCTGTTTTCTGTCCCTACACTTTTGCTTTTGCAAGGATATCATATAAATTGAATAATAAAGTATATATAAAGCCTTTTTAGTTTGGCTACTTAGCATAATGTATTTGAGATTCAACCATGTTATTGCAAATTACAGTAATTTGTTCTTTTTATTGCTGAGTAGTATTGCATTGAATGGATATACCACAATTTGTTTATCCATTTCCCAGCTGAGGGACATTTGGGTTGTTTCCAGTTTGGGAAAATACAAATAAGGTCCTTATAAATATTCATGTAAAAAGTTTTGTGTGGACATAGGTTTTCATTTTGCTTCTGACCACTTTTCATGATTTTCAATGCTTCCACACTAGTCTAAGCCACCATCATCTCTCGGTGGCCTCTACAATTCTCCTTGCTTGCCTCTTGCTTCCCCACAACCCATTCTCCACAGAGCAGCCAGAGTCAAATTTGGAAAATTTCACTCAATTGTATCTCACTTCAATTATATGCTCTTCAATGCATTCCAATTACACTTAGAATAAAATTCAAACTCTTTAAGCTTCGTTGCTCACCAAGTACTTGACCGGGTCCCATCATTCTTCTCTGTACACATCCTCTATGAGCTCTATCCTCCTCTATGCTCCAGCCCAGGGCAGACCAAGGTTTGAGGGGTCCAGAAGCTTATATAAGCTGTGGGCAATGGGGAAGTAGATTAGAAAAATGAGATAAAATGACAAATCAATACAGAACTTTGGAGGCCTCTATGAGGGTCCCAGGAAGCTTACGCTTTTCTAAAAAATTTTTTTTATATTTCTTTATTGAGAGAAAGAGAGAGCCAGGGAGGGGCAGAGAAAGAGAGAGAGAGAGAAATCCCAAGCAGGCTCCCCTCTATCAGCGCACAGTCTGATGTGGGGCTCAAACTTATGAGCTGTGAGATCACGACCTGAGCTGAGATCAAGAGTCAGATGCTTAACTGACTGAGCCACCCAGGTGCCTCTGGAAGCTTACACTTTATTACACTTCATTAACTTTAGGATCAACTCCCTCTTCTTCCAGATTCCTCTTCTTCTTTTCTTCTTTTTTTTTAATTGGAACATATTTGAAATGTAACATTGTATAAGTTTAAGGTATTAGATTCCCCCTTACTTCTTTTGTCCCTGTGCTGTAGGTGTTCACTTTGCTTGAAATGCTTTTACTCCAAACATGCATCTGGGCACTTCTTTGACTTTTGGATGTCAGTTTAAATGTCACCTCCTCAGAAATGCCTTTTCTAAGCACCCAATTTAAGAATCTATCGAGGCACCTGGGTGGCTCAGTCAGTTAAGCATCTGACTTTTGATTTCTGCTCAGGTCATGATCTCAAGGTTCATTAGATGGAATCCCATGACTGACTCTGCACTGACAGCTTGGAGCTTGCTTGGGATTCTCTTTCTCCCTCTCTGCCCCTCCCGCACTCATGTGCACATGTGCATGCTCTCTCTCTCTCTCTCTCTCTCTCTCTCAATAAATAAACATTAAAAAAAGGTCGGGGGAGTTATTAGGGCTTCAGTGGGAAATTTGGAAGTTTCTGTTGGGCTAATGGAAATGGTTAATCTGTCTCCAAGGCAGCTGAACTCACAGGAAACTCCCTTGGAGGAGGAGCTAATGGTGTTTTCAAGAAGTTAAGTCAGATAAGGGAAATTAAGATAAGATTTCTTTCTGTATCTTCTATTACTGAAAACTTTCACCTTACCAACTCTGGGGAATCCCAATGGGTTCCCCCCCCCCCCCCCCCCCCGCCTCTCACCCTCCAGAAGGCTAGATTTGGCTTCATAAGGACAATTGTTTTCAATTCCTCAAGGAATTGGGTTGTAATTTAAGTGACATCATAGTTTGATCTACCCATAAATCCTTTTACAAGAGCTTTTCCCTCTGGGTACATTTAGCTTAAGGGAGGAGATCTAAGAAAATTCCTATCAGGCTCTGAATATCAGCTTCCAATTGGCCAAATTTCTGAACACAGAGTTATTAAATCCTTTCAATTATCTTGTCAGGTCTCAAACAGGACAAACATAAATATATATGGCATTATTGGACAAAAACAAAGGCTGTATCAAACATATTTCTAAAAAGCTCAAAAATAACCAAATCTATATAAATATATAATTTAGGCATATTTAGTTATTTGATGAAAGAAATAATTTTATAAAAAAACAACAACAAGGGAAGATAAGTCTAGGAAGAAGATGAGTAGGAATGGTAGGAAGATGACTGGGAATCCCATTTGGACTACATTGCATTGGTAGAGTCCATCTGATATTAACCTGGCTGAAACGCTGAAGGTTACCCAAGGCTTGCTATAAGTTGTGGTTCGTGTTGGCCAACTAGCTATTATCACAGTAACAGCTACCCATCTCCCACCCCCAGCCACATGGCAGGCAGCTGTGCATGTGTTCCTGGAACAGCTTGCACACAGATTATGGGAACCAGGGTGGACAATAACAACCCTGTCCTCCAAATATCTGGGGCCTGTGCTCTGCTTGCTGATTACTACTTCTAATCACAGAGGTGCAGACAGAGATGGGCACTCGGCTGTTGCAGCCCCCACCTCATGTCGCAAGCCCCTACCTCTCTGGCTAAGGTAACTTCCAGGGGATTTAAAATGCCAGAACTCCTTTCCTCCTAATTTTTCTCCATTTCCCCTTTTGGGAGCCAGACATTCAAGACTAGGTAGGACATTCAGAAACAGCTGCATATATGGGGGAAAATTAGAAAGTGACTGTGTATGTCCAGAAAAGGCCTCTGAGAAGCCCTTAAATTTATACCTCACGTTAATCCTTGGCACAAGACAGCCTACAACAATCCAAATACTGGGGTGCCTGGGTGGCTCAGTCAGTTAAGCATCTGACTCTTGATTTTAGCTTAGGTCATGATCTCACAGTTAATGAATTCAAGCCCCACTGTCAGTGCAGAACCTACTTGAGATCCTCTCTTTCCCTCTCTCTCTGCCTCTCCCCTGCTCATACTCTCTCTCCTTTCTCTCACTCTCTCTCTCTCAAAATAAATAAATGAAATTTTTAAAAATCCACATCCTAATACTACTAATAATAAATAACAACCCTAAGGAAAGGGAAGAACCTGATTTCCAGAGTTACTACATTATTATATTAAAATACCCATTTTTCAACAAAAAATCACAAGACATACAAAGAAACAAGAAAGTATGGCTCACTCAAAGGAAAAAAAAAATGACAGAAACTGTCCCTGAAAAAGATCTGATGGCAGATATGCTAGACGATGACTTTAAAACAACTGTCTCAAAGAACTAAATAAAGATGTGGAGAAAGTCAAGACAGTGGTGTCTTAGCAAAATGGAAATACCAGTAAAGAATTAGAGGCCCTAAAAAGAAACCAAAAAGAAACTCTGGAGCTTAAAAGTACAACTGAAATGGGGTGCCTGGCTGGCTCAGTCAGTGGAATGTGCAACTCTTGATCTCAGAGTTGTGAGTTTGAGCCCCACGTTGGGTATGGAGATTACTTAAAAATAAAATCTTTGGGGCGCCTGGGTGGCGCAGTCGGTTAAGCGTCCGGCTTCAGCCAGGTCACGATCTCGCGGTCCGTGAGTTCGAGCCCCACGTCAGGCTCTGGGCTGATGGCTCGGAGCCTGGAGCCTGTTTCCGATTCTGTGTCTCCCTCTCTCTCTGCCCCTCCCGCGTTCATGCTCTGTCTCTCTCTGTCCCAAAAATAAATAAACGTTGAAAAAAAAATTAAAAAAAAAATTAAAAAAATAAAATCTTTAAAAAAAAATAGTATAACTGAAATGAAAAATTCACTAGAGAGATTCAAAGACAGATTTTAGCAGGAAGAAGAAAGAATTATGAACTTGAAGATGGGATCATGGAAATTATGGAATCTGAGGAGCAGAAAGAAAAAATATTGAAGAAAAGTGAACAGAACTTAAGAAACCTGTGGAACACATCAAGTGGATCCACATATGCACAGTGGGAGTTCCAAAAGGAGAACAGAAAATGGCTGAGGGACTATTTGAAGAAATAATGGCAGAAGACTTCCCAAATTTAATGAAGGACATGAATACATGAATACAGGTTCAGTGAACTCCAAGCAAGATGAACTCAGAGACCCACACTGAGACATATTCTAATCAAACTTTCAAAGACAAAGACAAAAAAGGCATCTTGAAAGCAGCAAGAGAGAAGCAAATTATCACATACAGGAGATCCTTAATACAGCAGATTTCTATCAGAAACTTTGGAGGCCAGATGGCAGTGGGCCAATATATAAAAAGAGTTAAAAGAAAAAAAACAAAAAATCTGTCAACCAGGAAGTCTATATCTGGCAAAACTGTCCTTCAAAAGTGAGGGAGAAATTAAGACATTCCCAAATAAACAAAAGCTGAAGAAGTTCATCACCACTAAACTTGCCCTTCCAGGAATGCTCGAGAAATGCCGTAAGGTAAAATGAAAGGATACTAGGCAGTAACTTGAAGCCACATGGAGAAGTAAAGATTTCAATAAAGGTAAATACATGGACAATTACAAAAACAAGTTTTATTGTAACAATGGTTATGACTGCACTTTTTGTTTCTTTATGATTTAAGAGACTATATAAAGAAAACAAATAATTATTAGTATAAAAGTTGGTATTGTTGTAACTGGTTTGTAACTCCAAATATTGTTTTCTACATCATTTAACAGACTAATGCATTGAAAAATATAGTTTAGGTTTTGGGGCACACAATGTACAAAGATGTAATTTGGGGACATCAACAACTAAAAGGAGTAGAAATGTAGCTATTATAAAGAAGCAGAGGGGCGTGTACATGGTTCAGTTGGTTAAGCATCCAATTCTTTTTTTTTAAATTAGTTTTTAATCTTAATTAACATACAGTGTTACATTAGTTTCAGGTACACAATTAGTGATTCAACAATTCTAGACATCATTATTCAGTGCTCATCATTTTTCACCCATCCTCTCACCTATTTCCCCTCTAATATGCTTTTTTTTTAAACGAATACCCTCCATTGAAGCATATTTCAGATGACTTTATATATTACAAATATATATATTATAAATATTAAATATATTATATATATTTAAATATATAATATATGTATGTATTACTTGAGAGAGAGAGAGAGAGAGAGAGAGAGAGAGAGTGCATGGGCAGGGAAGAGGGGCAGAGGGAGAAAGGTAGAGAATCTTAAGCAGGCTCCACACTCAGCATGGAGCCTGCCTCCAATTCTTAATTTTGGCTTAGGTCATGATCTCACGGTTTGTAGGTTTGAGCCCCATGTCAGACTCTGTGCTGACAGTGCAGAGTCTGCTTGGGATTCTCTCTCTCTGCCCCTACCCTGTGTGCACACACACACGCTCTCTCAAAATAAATAAATAAACTTAAAAAAAAAAAAGAAAAAAAAGAAGGTGGGGCACCTGGATGGCTCAGTTGGCTAAGTGGCTGACTTCAGTTTGGGTCATGATCTTCCAGTCTGTGGTTCGAGCCCCTCATTAGGCTCTGTGTTGACAGCTCAGAACCTGGAGCCTGCTTCGGATTCTGTGTCTCATTCTCTCTCTGCCCATCCCCCACTCAGGCTTTATCTCTCACCATCTCTCAAAAATGAATAAACATTAAAAAAAATTAAAAAAAAAAAGAAGCAGATTTTTTAGGTTACTGAAGTTAAGCTGGTAATAATTCAAATTAGAGTGTTATAACTTTAGGGCATTAAATGTAATCCCTGTGGTAACCACAAAGAAAATAACTATAGAATATACACAAAAGGATATGAGAAAGAAATTTAAACATTCACTAGAAAAAAATCAACTAAACACAAAAGAAGACAGTAATGCAGGAAAGGAGGGACAAAAAAAATGATATAAGGCATATGGAAAACAAATAGCACAATGATAAGGCATATGGAAAACAAATAGCACAAGAAGTTCCTTCTTATCAGTAATTACTTTAAATGTAAATAGAATAAATTCTCCAATCAAAGACCTAGATTGGCAGAATGGAGAAAAACACATATCTATATGCTACCAAGAGATTCACCTTAGAGCCAAAGACACAAATAGAGTGAAAGAATGAAGAAAGATAGTCCATGAAAATAGTAACCAAAGAGATCAGGAGTGGCCATAGAATATCATACAAAATAGACTTTAAATTTTAAAAGTTCATAAGAGACAAAGAATGCCATTATATATTTATAAAAGTTTCAATATGGCAAGAAGATATAACAATTATAAACCTTCACATATTTAATAACAGGCCAAGAAAATATGTGAAACAAAAATGGATGGATTGAAAGGAGAACTAGAAGGTTCTGCAATTATAGTTGGAGACTTCAGTACCTAACTCTCAATAATGGATACAGTACCCAGAGAGAAGATAAGTAAGGAAGTAAAGGACTTGAACAACACAACAGAACAACTAGGTCTAACAGACATGTAGAGAACTCTCTATCAAACAACAAGACACACATCTTTCTCATGTGGACACTGGACATTTTCTAGAACAGACCATATGTTAGGTTATAAATTAAGTCTCCATAGATTTTAAAAGGTAGATCTATGAAACAATCTTCTCCAACCACAGTGGGATGAAGTTAGAAATCAATAACAGAAGAAAAACTGGAAAATTCACAGAACTGTGGAAATTAAAGAACACACTTTTAAACAACCAATGGCTCAAAGAAGAAATCACAAGGGCAATTAGAAAAGATTTAGAGATTAATGAAAATGAAAATACAACATAACAAACTTTATGGGATTCAGTGAGAGCTGTGCTAAGGCGGAAATTTATTGCTATAAACACCTACATTAAAAAACAAGAACAATCTTACATCAGCGACTTACCTTTATACCTTAAGGAAGTAGAGAAAGGAGAACAAAGTAAACCCAAAGCTAGTGGAAGCAGGAAATAATAAAGATTAGAACAGAGATAGATGAAATAGAGAATAAAAAAAAGATCCTCTGTCCCCTCCTCTATGACCCTCCCCTGCTTGCACTCTCCCCAAAATAAATAAATATTGGGAAAAAAAACCCTACAAAACTACAAAAATCATAACAGTAGTATTGTCATAAAGACAGACATATTGGCCAATGGAGTAGAATAGAGACCCCCGATAAAAACACTAGCCAATGTAGTATAACAATTTTTAACAAGGCTGTCAAGACCATTCAGTGGGGGAAAGCACAGTCTTTTCAGTGAATGGTGCTAGGAAAATTGGATGTCCACATGCAAAAGAATGTAGTTGGACTTTACCTAACACCATATACAAAAATTAACTCAAAACGGATCAAAGACCTAAACATAAGAATTAAAAAGATGAAACTCTTAGAAGAAGACATAGGACAAAACTTCATGACATTGGATTTGGCAATGTTTCTTGAATATGACACCAAAGGCACAGGTAACAAAAGAAAAAAGGACAAATTTGACTTCGTGAAGATTTTCAAATTTTGTGTATCAAAAGATACTATCAACAGAGTAAAAAGGCAACCTATATAATGGGAGAAAATGTTTACAACTTATATAACTGAAAAAGGACTGTTACTCAGAATATATAGAGAATTTCTAAAACTCCACCACAAATAACCTGATTCAAAAATGGGCTAAGGTCTTGAATAGATGTTTCTCTAAAGAAGATATACAAATGGCCAATAGGCGCATGAAGAGATGCTCAGCATCGCTAATCATGAGGGAAATGTAAGTCAAAACTGCAATGAGATACCACCTCACACCCATTAGGATGATTATTATAAAAAACAAAAACAACCAGCGTTGGTAAGGATGTGGAAAAATTACAACCCTGGTTGTGAGTTCAAGCCCCATGTTGTGCATAGAGCTTAGTTAAAAAAAGAAAAAAAAAAGAAAAAGAAAAAGAACCCTTGTGCAATGTTGGTGGCTATGCAAAATGGTGCAACCACTATGGAAAACAATATGGTGATTCCTCAAAAAGTTAAAAATAGAATTACCATGTGACCCAGCAATTCTGCTTCTTAGTATGTACCCAGAAGAATTGAAAGCATGGTCTCAAAGAAACATTTGTACACATGTATTTATAGAAGTATTATTCACAGTAACTAAATCATGGAAGCAACCCAAGTATCCATGAATGGATGAATGGATAAGTAAAATGTATAACGCCATGTATACACAATGTAATATTTTTCAGCCTTAAAAAGGAAGGAAATTGACACATGCTACAACATGGATAATTTTTTTTTTTAACTGTGTATTTATTTTTGAGAGAGGGAGAGAGAGCAGGGGAGGGGCAGAGAGTGAGGGAGGCACAGAATCTGAAGCAGGCTCCAGGCTCTGAGCTGTCAGCACAGAGCCCGACAAGGGGCTTCGGCCCATGGACGGTGAGATCATGACCTGAGCCAAAGTCGAACGCTTAACCAACTGAGCTACCCAGGTGCTCCAACATGGATGAATTTTAAGCACCTTATGCTAAGTGATATATGGACAGTCACAAAGACAAAAACTGCATACTTCCATTTATATAAGATACTTAGATTAGTGAAAGTCATAGAGACAGAAAACAGAATGGTGGTTGCCAGGCTAAGGGAGCAGAGAGTGGGTATTATTTAATGGGCATAGAGTTTCAGTTTGATAAGACGAAAAGAGTTATGGAGATGGATGGTGCTGGTAGTTGTACAGCATTCTTAATGTATTTAATACTACAGAACTGTACATTTTAGTTTACATATATTTTACCACAATAAACATAAGTGAAACAAAAAGCAAGAGAAAACATGAAATTAGGGACGGTGAAGAGGAACACAAAGGAAGAGGAACACAAAGGAAGATGTAACTTACAAAGTGATGATTCAGCTCTCTTGTCAGGGGGCAGGCTCATGGATATTAACTATATTATGTATTATAACTACCGTTTTGTTAAATTGTCTTTTCGTATGCATGAATATCGAATTAGAAAATAGAGGGAGTAAATATTAAAAGGTAAGAGACGGACAGACGGTCGCTTGGGCGCAGGCCCACGGGGGCAGTGAGCAAGGCCCCCAGGCACAGGACTCTGCTTGGGGGGGTGGGCGCGGCGCAGGAGCGGGAGGCCGCGGAGGAGCTGCAGCACCGCGCCTGCCCACACGAGGGCGCCCCGCGCTGCCACATCCAGCCTGGGGTTCTGGACTGGAGGAAAGCCGGGGAGGGAGCCTTCTGGGGGGTTGGGGGCGAGTAGGGAGAGGAGGTCCTGTCTGCTCCCCGACCGCCCCCCTCTCCGTGTTCTTCGTGCGGTCACCCTCGAAGAAAGGTCAGTGTGAAGTCCCCCTGGCAACTGGACGCACAGCCTGTCTTGAGGCCTGAGGAATTCGTACGCATGTGTCGCGGCTGCCTAGTGGGGGAGGGGAATGTTTGTTTATTGGGGTGTGTGCCGTAGGTAGGGGTGTGGGTGTGGAGGTTTCCCCGGGGATGTAGTGGCGAGTGGGAGGGGGCGTGGGGGGGGGGGAGCGGTTCCTGCCTGCCGAGGGCTGTAACAAGGAGGGGAACCTGAAGCAAGAACTAGCCCAAGTGGTAGGCTCGGCGCTCCCTCCCCGCCGGAGTCCCGGGTCTGACCGCGGGAGAGATCAGCCTTTGCTTTCAGCACCCGGGCTGGTTGGAGGTGGAGGGCGCCCTCCTCAGCCCGGCCCAGCGGTATGTACAGAGAGCTTCTCGGTGGGCTTGCAACTACCCAAGCGTTCTAATCACCCATCAAAGGCTATGATGTCCCCCGACTGCCAGGCACCGAAGCCCACCCAGTCCTGCTGCTCCGGGACCTGGTGTGACCAAGATGTGTCCAGGGGCACAGTCCATCAGAGGTCTTGTGACCTAAGAAGCCACTGGTTCTCACTCTGACCAGAACATTGTTTTCTCTCGAAAGCTGCCTGGGGCCATGGCAGGGAGCCCGGGTTTGGAAGGGGTGGTTGGGGGGGAGGCCGAGCGGGGGGGGGGGGGGGGGGGGGGGGGGGGGGGGGGGGGGGGGGGGGGGGGGGCGGAGTGTAAGGGTAGCAGAATATGCCACCCCAAAATATGCCTCTTGTCCTATGGATTTTTTTGAGCTGATTATTTTGACGAAGAACAGACACCGGAGAAACTCCAGAAACCGTGGAACTTACTCTTTTGAACGGGAAATTTAGAGGAAATCTCTAAGTGTGTCTCCGTCTCCGCACTGGGAAGAGAAGATAACTCTTAAGTCTCCAGAGAAGCTTAACCAATGGAGGGAGCAGTGATTTAAATCTGCCTAACAAGCTTTATCCTTGTTTACCCTGCTTTCCCTGCTAATCTCCCATACAGACCTCCCCCCCTCTCACCTTTTTGTTCTTTTGTCTTTAGCTGAAGATGGTGTTTAAGCTTCTGGTTTAGGCCACCTGCGAGGGTTAACTTGTTTTTCTCTTGTCCCAAATATACACATGAGGTATACATGTGAATAAACTTGTTTTTCTCTGGCTAAACTGCCTTTTATTACAGGGGTCTCAGTCACGAACTCAGAAGTGTAGAGGAAAAATACTTTTTCCTCCCCTGCCTGGGAGACAGCTACCAGGGGCCTTAGAAGCTTCTCTGTCTACCCCCCCCCCCCCCCCCCCCCCGCCCATCCCCTTGGTCACTGGGCAGCTACCGCACATGAATAAGCTCTGCAGGCTGTACCCTGGCCTGGCGTCTCAGCCGGGGATTGGAGAGCATTAGGGTTGCTGGAATTAAACCCAGGGTGGGAGCCCCAGGCTAGTAGGCTGAGGCCCTGGACAGTGTCCCAGAGCAGGATGAGGAAGTCCTGAGGTTTCTCAGCGCCAGAGTAGGAGAAGGACTGTTCCTAGGGTCCTGAAACAGGTTGGGGACAAAAGCAGGATGTTGCAGGGCCTAGGAGACCCCCTGCGGGGGAGGGGTGAATAAGGACAGAGCCTCCCAGGGCTCCCATCTTCAATCCCTGCTGTCCTGGTTCAGGCTTCTTCCCAGCAGACCTTCCCTTCCTTGGTTCTGTACACTTCATCTCTTCCAGGAGCTTCCATTCCCAGGCCAAGCCAAACAACCATGAGAAAGATTTGAGAGAATAACCTCCTTCTGGGATATGACTACTCTAGGGAGCAGCAGGACCTAGCAGCGCACAGGGGGTCCAGGGAGCAAGGCTTAATTACCATGTAGTCATTTAGAAAAAGGCATTGGCATCAGGTTTGGGTTGGTTAAAATTCTAGTTCACCGACCTAGCTAGCCATGTGACCCTAAATGAGCAAATTTCAGAACCTAACTGAAACTTAGTTTCATCATCTGCAAAATGGGAACAATAATCACCTTACAGAATTATGGAGATTGAGAAACTAGAAACGTAGTGTGTTTGTTCATTCCATCAATAGTAAACGCTGTTCCTATCATGGTTTTCCAGTGCCCGGACCCCCAGAGGGTGACTCCAGGCCTCTCACCTTTCTAAAAAGCAGGCCTCCCTTCTGGGCTCAGACAAAAGCAATCCTATAATTTGCCTGCACTACTGTGCTACTGCATTGGTAAGGAGTTAATATATTACCCAGGCAATAATGGGCTATCTTCCTGTTAACAGCCTCTGGGAAAATGCCTTGGTTCCAAGGAGTGAATCTATTGAATGGCAGACAGCAAGTCCTATCCGTGAATGTGCAGATGGATCTCTCCTTCCATCTGGGCCTCATGGCAAATGGAACACAGAACTCTGTGAGGAGAAAGAGACCAGGGGTGGCTGCCTGTTCCAGTAGAGGTTGAGACCCAAGGGCTTTGTCTAAGGCTCTGCTGATTCCCCTTGTATCCTTCTATCATAGGGGGTGAGAGGTCATGGGTCAAGACACCTCCTACACAAGGAGAGGAGGGAAGGCCTGAATGTGGGCTATGTATCCACAGTTTCTCCCTGCCCACATTCAACCTCTCATCCCTACTCCCGAGTCTCTGAGTCATCCAGTTTAAACCCCCTTAGGTGAGACAGGGAGAAGCCTCCCTGCTTCCTGGCACATAATAGCTGCTTAATAAATGTTGGTGGCATTGAATTGCATGTAGGCCATAAGGTTCACAGGAGGGAAGAGGCTTTCTGTGAACTCAGCTCAGTTCAGAGGCAGGGAGCCTGTAGGTGGGCACCACCCCAGGATCAAGTGCCAGGAGTTGGTGGGGGCCCACCCTTCTGGGTGTAGCTGGTGTTGAAACCTGGCAGCCACCCCAGGTTTCTCTCTGCTCCCACTCCCACCCCCTCCCGGTTGCTCCGCCTCCCTAAACTCCTAACAACCTGCCTTGTCTTTTCCCTAGTCCTCCTCTCGGCAGCCATGATCTTCAGCCCAGACAGCTGCAATATCATCGTTGAGATCTTTGCCCACAGTCCTGCCCTCTCCAGCCTGCAGCACAAACTGCACTGAAGTGATATTTCAGAAACCAGAATGGTGATTCCCTGCTTAAATGCCTGCTATGGCTCCCCATTGCCCACAGGATAAACTCAAATTCTTCAAAATGATGTGGAAGCCCTTGAGGTCTCCAGTTCCCTGCTTTCCTCTCCAATTTTGTTTCTTACCCACTGCCCTCACTCATCACTCTGTGCACTGGTCAGACTGAACTGTCCACTGGTGGAAAATGCCAAGCACCCCCCATCTTCCAGGGGTTTGTAGATATACATATGCTTCCTTAAGACTGAAATAGCATTGTGTCTCTCTCTCACACACACACGCCCTTTGTTCCCTCCTACTTAATTTGGATTTGGTTAATTTGTAGTTTTCCCTTTAAGCTTTGCATTAGACTCTGCTACTACTGGAAAGCTGGCTTTTACCATTCCGCTTCCCAACCCCAGACTGGCCCAGGTGGGCCCCCTGTGCTCTCAGCTCCCTGTGACCCCAGGCTTTTCGCACACACGGTTACACTGATCACTTTCCTTGATGATTCCAGTCTCTGCTGCCCCTGGAGGGCCATCGCATCTTCAGGGTCAGACCCTGTCTTGTTTGCGGGTGTATCTCCTGGGGCCTAGCCCTGAGCTGCCACCTGGCAGCCACCCAGCAGCCATGTAGCCGTCACCACAGGAGCCTCACCAGAGCCGCCTCCAGCCAGCAAGTGCTGTGTGCCTGGAGTGGTGAGCGCTCTCCAGGCTTAAAGGTGCTTGACCCTCATGGGGCTGAGGGACCGGGTCCCACCTATTTCCTGTCCTTTGCAGGTAGAAAGCTAAATAAAGCTCCATTTCCCAGACTGCCTCCTTCCAGAGTGGTGGGTGCCTATCGTGAGCCAGCGCTGAGACCCTCACGTGGGACTTGAAGGTGGAAGGAGCCAGAGGCCGCCTTCCTGTGCCTTGGCCGCTCCCTTCTGACAGGCAGGCTCGTGCAGACGCGCATCCTTTCCTGCACTGGTGTCCAGGGTGCGGTCACCCCTGGTGGGGGAGGCCCTGCCTGCTCCCCGGATCACAGCCATGCCGGCGTGTCCCCTAACGCGGAGTGCCCGAGGCAAGCTCCGGACGCCCACCTGCCTTTGCTGCTCAGGCCAGGGGAGCAGATCCTCTCAAGCCTCAGCCTCCCCTCCTCTCCTCCCCCATCCAGCCACTCCAACCATCCCATGAGCACCCAACCCCCTGTATTAGTCACTTTCTGCTCAAAATACCCATGGCCAGAGGGTGGTAGAGCCAGGCTCTGAACCCAGGTGTCTCTGAGTCCGGGGCCACCACACCCCCCTGCCTCAGTGGAAATGCTTTGAGGTGTGCCAGGTGCCCGACGTGATCAACGTGGTGCCCACACAGTTTGGCTCTCTCAGCAGCCTCCCTGCCCCACACATCCCATCTGAGTCAGCCCCAACCTCTGGGACGGTCCCCAGGAACTGGCCCCACTTGTGCTGCCTTCTCAGGACCCGCCATGGCAGTGAGCCCAGCCCATGCCTGTAAGCCGCCCAGCCACTTCCCGTGGTTAACAGATCAGCAGTGTTCGGAGAAACACTTCAGTGATGGGTGCAACATCAAAAGAGGCAGATGGTACAGTGGAGGTGCCACCAGGCCTGTGGGTCAGGAGTCTAACGTGGGTGGCACCGCCTTGGTGAACTTACAGTGCTTTGGTCTTGTCGGTATCCCAGGGTTGAATGGAGCCCGGAGCCTGACGGACGGTATATACCAGAATTCACAGGGAGAGTATGGCAGGCACTCAGATTGAATGTTCCTGCCGACGTGCTGAGTTTATCATCTCCTATCAGGTAACTAAACATATAGAGGAAGCCAAGCGAGGAGAAAAGTAAATCAAAGGAGTTGGTTGGTGCTTCGAGTATGTCAATGCTGCCGGTCTTTAGCTGACTACCTCTGAGGGCAGAGCGGGGCAGCCAGTCATCCAGTTTCCTCTCCCTGGACAAATCCTCTGGAGTCCCCATTCATTCATTCTTTCTTTTTATATATTCAACAAATGAGTCCTATCAGATAATAAGCAAATTCAGATACTCCCTGCCTCACAGACCTTAAATTCCAGAAGAGAACACATTGTCCTGAGTTTCCTTGTTGATTAGCCCCCTTTCAACATACTGCCTTTCAGCTGGCAAGGACTATTTTCTATGCAATGGCTTTGTGCGCTAGTTCCCAAAGTAAGACTTTGGAAATGCTTCCGGGTTGCCCCTGCCCATCGTGAGGACTTCCATCCCCAGAGATTTGAGGGAACTCACCCTACTTCTACCTTGCCACCCATCTGGCCAGAAAAGTCTGATGAAGAGCAAGAGCAGGCCTGACAATGAGCATAGAACAGATATTTTTTCACTGATTTCTCGGAGGCTCTCCAGAGGCTCCCAGCAATCTCCTGTCTTTGGTCCTTCATCAAACCTGGGCCCAGCAATTTACTTGAGTTTCTAAAGTTTGGCTTGTGGGTTTTAGGGCCCTCCTCATACTGTGTTGTAAGCCTTGATCTCTTTTTATTGCCTGCAATGGAGTGCTTCTTGAAAACAGAGATCAGGCTTCATTCATCTGTCTTTCTAGCCTAGCCCAGGGCCTGGCATATGGTCTATGTTTAACACCTGCTTGCCAGTCATTTCTGCCATGGCCCCACACAGTGGACACTGTTCTCCAGGAGATACGTAGCCTTCCTGTCCTCTACCCAGCTCAAATGTCATCTCCTGCAGAAGCTTCTCCAGTCCCTAAGATCAAAAGGGATCAAGGAGTTTGCATGTTGCTCCCTCTCATCTTAAGCAACTCATAGCTGGTGGGGTTTGGGTGCTTAGAAAGGCAAAAAATAGTGCAACTATTGCGGTAGGGAAAATTGTGACGTTTTACAAATGGGCAAAGGATTCCTGGGTGTTCTCTTGATGGAATGCTGGGTGTTGTCTAGGGTTCCAGGCCACCTGGTTCTATAGGGACGTCTGCATCTGTCTTCTGCTGGGCTACATTTCAGCTCTGCAGAGATGGAAGCTAACCTGTGGAGGGCTGACAGTGGTGCAGGTGCTCCCTGTCTGATGTATGACGCAAATTGTTCCTGGTTCATGGCAATGCAAATGCATTTTGTCCAGTAGAGAATAAATCTCCATAAATCCAATTCTCAGTTGAAACAGTTAAGACCTTACTGGTTCCCTCCTTAATGAGTTATATAAACATGTGCATTTTATAACTATATGAGAGTTATTTTACCATTTTGAAAATTCTTCTTTGGCAGTAGGAAGATCTAGGACAGAGGTGGCAATAATTCTTACTGAGCATTTATTCTGTCAGGTGCTATGCTAAGGGTCTTACAGACATTGCCATATTTAATCCTCATGGCAACCCTATAAGGTAAGTTCTTTCAGCCCTTAGTCTATTAGTGCATATTTATGGATGTATAAAGTGTGGCCTAGAGGTTAAGTAACTTGCTTAAGGACTCAGAATTAGTAAGTGGCCTACCTGGAATTTGTACCCAGAGACCTGGGACTTGACACAGAATCATTCTCGGTGCTGTAGACCTAAGGGCAATTGAAAACAAATTGGGGAACCAGCATGGCCTCCTTTAAAAGACATGAACCAAACTGCAGAGTTGGTGCAGAGAGAGGAGGGAGGGGTTTCCAGGCACAAGTCAGCATGTAGGAAGGCAGGGAGGTGTGGAACTAGAGCCAGCATTACTAAGAAATTCAGCTGGCTCAAGAGCAGGGTGCGGCTGAGGACTGGCAGGAGATAAGACTGAAGCAGTCCACAGGTGCTGATAGCTGACAGAGAAGGGCTCTGGGCAGGGGTCAAACGGAGATTGGACTTTAACCTCAAACTACAGAATATTAGGCAGAGGAGTGACATGATTAGATGAGTTTTATTATTTTTATCTTTATTGCTTTTATGTGAAGTTATAAAAGTGGCTGAGAGACTGCCAAAAAATCATTTTGGCATCAGTGTTGAGGTTAGATGGGGGGTGGTGAGAACAGAGGTAGGGAGGCTGTTAAAAGACAAACCTATGGCAGGGGAGAAAGAGGAGGGGATGAAAGGAGAAACGGGAAAGCTGTTCAGTCTACCCATTTGGGCAGCTGAGGAAGCATGTGGGGGTAGGAATGGGGAAGGGGAGGGAGGGGCTAGGGCACAGGCAGAAGTTTAGGAACCCTCTCCAAGTGCCTAGCTCACTTGACCCCCTACTGCTGGCCTGATCTTGCTCATTCTCAGCATTTGAGAAACAAGATGGTACCTGGAATTTAAAAGAAGGGTTGTTAATCAAAAGTAAAGCTCCCCTTTTGAGAAGGGTATATAAATAAACAGGGCCTGACATAAAAGCACCCAGGCCTATTTTTTTGGTCTTAAAAGGGATAAAAAATAAAGCAGTGAGAAAGGAAAGAAAGCTGAATCACAACGACAAGAACCATTAGAAGCCTTCTCTTGATAATTATTGATGTACAGATTGTTAGCACACCAGGTGATTTGTAATCCCAGCCCAGTTCTCCTCCTGGCTTCTTAATGGCTGCTGGCCACTTCCTCTTGGGACCTGGCCAGGGTAAGCTCAGGAAGTGCAAACTTTTAATTCTGTAATTAGTAAAGCATATTAGGAAAGGAAATCCACAAGTGAAGAAATCACATTATGAATTTCAAAGCCAAGGAAAAGGACTCTAAATTATATTGTGAATACATTGGGGACAGGACCATTTTACTCCTTTTGGTGTAGGACCCAAGTGATTGGTTTGGTCACTGTTCCAAGATTACCCAGGATTCGGCCTCTTCCATTAGGTACCTTTAGCTCTAGCCACTGAGCTGTCTGCAGTCTTGCTTTGCACTCTTCTGACAGCAGGGGAGATGCCCTGCTGGGATGAAGACCCAACTAAAGGGTATTTTCCATTACATCCACCTCCCCAGGATTTTGTGTGACTCAGATGATAGAATATACTTGAAAGGCCTTTGAAAACTCTGATGAGCCATACATATGTTAGCAGCTGTTTATTCCTTCTTGTTCTGGTTGGTGACTTGCCACTTGCCAATTTTTAACACTATGAGCTCAATGTAACGCTACTATATACCCAGCAGCACGCCAAGTACTTCCATACTTAATCCTCACAATTTTACTATGTTTATTTTACCAAAGAGGTTCAGAGAAGTTAACTTGCAAAGAAATATACTTTTTGTCCTTTTGAGGGCCCTCTTGAGGTTGGGTTAAAGAATTCCCCATGTTCTGCCCTACAACACTGACTACACAGTCCTCCCCACTACACTAGAAGCTGTGAGTGCCAGGAATCAAATTTTGCTCACTGTTATTATCTCCTCTATCCAGCAAATAGGCACAAGATGGTTAAAAAAAAAAAGAAAAATACTGCTACTTTCCTTAGAACTTACTGTTCACGGTCCTTCTTCTGCCACTAGAATGTAAACGCATGGGAAGACCTATCGTGTTTTGTTCATGGTTGGATTCTCAAAGCCTAGAACAGTGCCTGTGACATAGTAAGAGTCCAATAAATACTCGCTGGTAAATAAATGATAGCTGTGCAGACAAGCAAATTCTCCTTTGTGTGACATCAATGAATTTTTTTTCGATGCTGATTTCAGTAAGATAATGCTTAAGACTGCAACATTGTGATGTGGGTAAGTGCCGAATGCTCTAGCTTTCTGAGTTAAACATTCACTTGCAGCTAAATGATGATCAGAGGGGGAACTACAGGAATGCTGTCCCCAAGAGCACTGTCTCCAGGAAGACAGCACTGGAGGCTGGCACAGGCAGCCCGTGGACTCTATGCTCCACAGCTCTGGTCCAGCAGCAGCAAGATCATTCCTTGAGAGCACTGTGCTCTTGAGGTCCAGGTCTTACTCCCCTCCCTTTCACCAGATGCAACTATCGAAGAAACAGGAAAAAATAACCTGCTTGTAATAATCATCAGCTTCATTTTCTTAGGAGTCATGTGTTTCTTGTCAGAACACTTCTAGATCAAATGTACTATTTTTTTCCCCTCTGTAAACCAGTAGTATCTCCTACATTAAATATTTTCTTTTAGTATAAAAGTTATCATCACATTAAGAAAATTTAGGATATGGAAAAAATATAGAAAAAGTCATCTCTAATTATGGTCACAAAGTGATTAGCCTATTTGTGTATGTTCTTTCCCCCAATGTGAGTGTGTTATAGGCATTATGCATATATATGTGTGTGTGTGTATATATATATATGTAGTATATATAGATGTATGTATATATGTATGTATATATATGTATGTATGTGTGTGTGTATATATATATATATATACACACACACACATAGACAGACATGTATCATAGTAGTTTGTGTTCTGCTTGTTTAACATTGTGCCATGTTTATACCACAAGGACATCATAACCATCCATTTAGTTACTGATATACACCTTAGGACTTTCCAAAGAAATTGACAATTTCAAAGACAGACATGTTTTTCTTACATAAATTCCATTATCTGGAATGTGATGTGAACTCATGGCACTTGACACACATCATGAAATATGTCTCATATACTCTGTCAATATGTTACACCAATTTATTCAGCCACCAACTGATAATTTATAACTTAAATCATGTTATGTATATAGTAGGTAAAAACTAAAACCTCACCAATTTTTCAATTTGCATTTAAGAACATTGGTAGGGACAGACAATTTTAATCACGACTAGTTATGGCTTAGTTATATTTCTTCTTTTAGAATCATCACAAATATCGAGAGGAAAGCTTTATGTGCTGTTAGTCAGGCATCTCTTCCTTGGAGACAGTGTATTGTCAGAATATCAGGAGTGCAAGGGCTTTGAGATTTACAACCCTTTTGCTCACAGAGCTAGACATGTATGTACCAACCTTGTAAATTGTTCATTTCACCCATTCATTTACCAAAGAAAAGACCATTACATTTACAAGAATAAAAGGGGGATCTAATCAGAAAGGAGAATCTGATAATTTAGCTAATATTCTTATCTTTAAGAGTCTCTTCCAAACTATCCTCTCCAAGTAAGGATCCATTTTGGGAATTAGAAGAGCTCAATTTTTTCCCCAAGACTTTTTTTTAATAGGTATTTACACTTATTAAGCCCTTACTTAACACCAGCTGTCAAGTATCAACTAACCTTCCGGACAACTCTGCGGGGCGGGGGGGGGGGGGGGGGGTTGCGCTACCAATTATTCTTAACCCCTTTACAGAAGAGAAAACCTGACCCTTATGGAGGCTAAGTAATTTGTTTGAAGTCACATAGCCTCAATTTGAACCCAGGTGGCCTATACTGTTAAGCAACCAGCAGGCTACAATTCCGTTGCTAGCTATCCCAGTCTCCTCTAGGCAAGTCAGGGTAAAACTCAGCAAAATGCAGTAGATCAATGCTGTTCAGTTGAGGAGAAAAATAATCTACACATACACATAGTACTTTTTCCAACTACTCTCATTTGAAAGCTTTAGTCACTATGGCCCAGACTGAATGGGGAAAAAGGGGAGACAGAATCTAAAACGCTAAAGCTAGAACACATTTCGGAAATGATGTACCTGAAATCCCCTTAGATGCTTCTGAACTCTGAAGCAACCTGGCTTCATTGCTCACATCTGGGAAGCCAGGCAAGCTTGGGCTGTCGCTTCCTGTCAAGAACTGAAAGAATTTTCATATTGACACAAGTCTGTCATTAACCTCTTTCTTCATGTCTTCCAGGCAAATGCCTGATCTGATTATTAAAACAAGTCATGTTGCAAAGGTGGAAATCTGCTGTTCACCTTTCCTTGTCTTTCCAAGCAAAATGGTGGAGGGGCACATGGCTACCTGATTATTAAGTTTATTATACTATGAACCATTTGCTAAGGAAGGTAAAACCCAGACATTTAGGTTTTTCACACAAACCAATACCCAACTTATCAGTCTGAAATTCAACACAGTAAAACACTGGCTCATACAAAAATATTAAGTGGTTTTTGACAAAACTTTTTCCTTTTTAAAAATACAGGATTAATATTGACATACGTATCTATAATACACACATAAACTAAATTCAGAAACCCAAGAATTCAGGACTAGTCATCAGTGTGATTAAATCAGGGATAAAACACCTCTGAATTTCCCATAATTTGTTTTACCATCATGTTTTCCTGAATACTTTTTATAGAAATTATTCACTTATCATGACTAGTTCAGATAATTTAAATTCTCAACAAACTTGTGTAGAGCATGAGAATATGGTCTTGTCACCATGATAATCTGCAATTGTCCAACCTATCAGCTTCTTAAGTAATTTCCCAGCTTTGGCCTGGGAGCCTGTTTCAGAGTATACTCTTGAACAGAGCCAAGCACTACGACTACCTAAGAGCTGTATACGTCCTGTGACTTACAGAGGGTGTGGCACAGAGAAAAAGCAAATACAGGCAGGTACTTTTTGCATACATCTATTTTCCCAAAGCAGCCACTGAAACCATGTGAATTGGAATAAAACTTAGTCCTCACACGGAATAAAGGACAACAGACAGGATCAGAAAGCTCGGCTGCTTCCCAGTGTTGAACATAACCTACAACACAGAGAAAATTCACGGGGACTGTTAGCAAGGAAGACGGCACAGAATAGGCTGTATCAGGTTTTAATGTTGGCTGTTACCAAAATTGATGTTGAATAAATAGCTTAAATCCTCCCTCTTCAGGGGGAGAAAGTCAGGGTTGGACTGGCAATAAAAAGTTTAATTCCAGCTTGGAGGTGGTTTTCAACCCTTTTTGCTAATGAGTAGTGGTCAGTCTGCACCACAAACCCCTCACCTCACTAAAAAGATTCAGCTATTGAACAAAGACTAAGCAGGCTCTTAGGTACGGATGTAGCTCAACTGTGATGGGAGTGATGGGGTCCAGGACAGGGCTGCCCCAAATGTGCCACTTTAGCATGTGGATTATTTGAGCTGAAGCCCACCAATGCCTAACAGACTCAAGGAGAACTTTTTACCTCCCCTGGTACTGCCTGAAAGAATTTAGACAGGGAGTCTGTACCAAGGAAGAGAACTATTACCAAAGTTAACTTTTTTATTTTTTAACATAAGAGTTCTCCACATGGCATAGTTTACCAAACATTTATTCTTCCCATCTTTCTATAAATTGTTTTTATTCCTTTTGAAGCTGAAGACCCCTATCCCCCTTCTCCTTAGCTCAAGATGGCTTGTAAGCCTTGGTTGCCTAATTATTTATGATATTGTCATGTCTATGTGAAGTTCCCACATGTATGAAATTAAATTTTTCTCCTGTTAATCTGTCTTAGGTCAATATAATTATTAGGCCAGCCAAAGAACCTAGGAAGGAAGAAGGGAAAAGTTTTCCTCCCCTACTGGGGAAAATAATCCTGCACTCCTCCTCCTCCACCCTACCTCCCCTTCCCATTTCCTTTACTTATATTACCTCACTGACAGTGATCCTCGTTTTTATGGAAGGGGAAAGAAGCACATAGAGGTTATGGACTTGGGGCCATGGAAAATAGCAGAGTCCCAACTGGAGCCGAGCCTGCCAACAATCACAGCAGGCTTCTCCCCTAAAATGCCTCCTCCATCTGCCATGACACTCAGGCACTGAAAGGGAGTTTTCATTGTGTCCTTAAGTCTAACTGCTTTGGATGCTTTCAGAGAGGTGATTTCAAAATTCCCCTCTTCTTTGCCTTAAAGAAAAGATGAAAGAAAAAAATATAAATAAAATTAGCAATATACACAATTCCCACAGCACATAAGCTAAATGATTTAATATTAGCAAGGGCCAAAATGGATCTTGATACTGAAAATAGACACACTAATACTTTCTCAAAAAAATAAACATTTGGAGGGAGAAACATTTCTTAAAAAAAAGAAAAAAAAAGTTTATTTGGAAAAGCCAGCCTCTTACACAGAAGGTTTTGTACCTATACTTTCTTTCACTGTGTCAATTACAATGATATTTTTAAATTCACGGAATATAATTTATCGAGTGTCTATCATTATCTTCTTGCGCATTTTAGAAGATATTAGGTTAAAAAATATTTACAGTTTTCATTCTGGTCCATCCTCCCTATCCTTATATTAAACCCATTTTTCTACTTCTCAAGTAAGTAAAAAGGGTCACAATATCTTTAGGTTTGTGTGGAAAGTAAGAATGTATCCAATAATTGTAAGCAAAACATAATTTTCTGTCAGGCCTGAGAAAAAGAAAAGGAGCAACTTTCCTCCAAATCTTATCCTTATTTGTTTGCCTGGGGCCAAATTGCTCTGGTGTTCTTTAATTAGCAAACATTAAAGAAAAAAACCCAAATATACAAAGATTGAATATCTCACACGCAGCTCTAAGACAGACACAGATATAAATGGAACCACTATGAATCAATGGGGAGAAATTCCAGGAAAATCATTAACAAAAAAAAATTCCAAGTCTCACAGTTTAACTGAGGTTTTGGTAAAACTGAAGCTGAATTCAGCTGCTGTTTGAAATATCTGTCTGCATTTAATTAGATGTGTTGTATTTACTAATAAGGAGGCACAAATACATAGTTTTGCATATTTTAAAATTAACTTTTACATTGAAAAATACTAAGTGACCTCAAAGGGGGCAATGGCCTATAACCACTCAAAATGCATCTTTGAAAAGGGAAAACAGTAATGTAATGAAATCAATTCTCAAACACTAATAATATTAGCATCCCAAGAAAAGATTCCAGAGAGGTGCTGATGAGTACAATGTGTCTAGAATGGCCAAGGTGTTTCCAAAGCTTTATGCCTTAAATTTCCTAAATATATAGCTAGCAGGCACTATGCCAGGCAACTATAGATGCTAGGAAAATATTTTAGTCAGGATTTTATAAAATCCCAACTTGCAACGAATATTTCTACTTATAAATCTTCCAGTGATGATGTATGACACTATATTACAAGTAACAATGAAACAAAGATTAATTTTAAATTTTAGATTGGTCTCAAACAAGTTAGTTGTTACTCTTCCTTACAACGTAACACTTAAAATAGATGAATTCAGCAGAATGGTTTAAAAAGTTAAGGCTCCCTAAAGAGTTCTAAAGACTAAAACTTAAGGCACATATTATAATCTTCTGGACACTGGTAAAAGCTAAGATTTAAACAAACAAACAAACAAACAAACAAAAAAAACCCCATACTACTTCCTTCTGTCATTCTTTGCCAACCACTCCGTTCCCAAAGGTATGGCATTTTAAATTCAGGCTACTGGTAAGGAGTGAAGCAAAAATTCCATCACTGAACACCTGGTATGATTTCCCACACAAATGTCCACTATTTGCATTGAGCACCACTGCTGGATTACAGGCCAGTAGAACATTTTCAGGTATCTTGGGTCACAAGCTGCTCCATTGACCCTTGGGCCCCACACGTTTAGACTGGACTCTCCTCCTCTTTGGGACTTCCTTCTGTGTCTTTCTGCTCTTCAGATTCTGCTGTGTATTCTTTTGGCTTCTCAGCAGCATCTACACTGGTCTCCTCCTCTTTATTTTCCTTTTTCTGCTGCTTCTCTGCTTTCTGTTCTTTCGCCACAAGCCGATAATTGATGCCCATGCCAATGAAGAGATAGATGCCTGCGATAATTAGGATCACACCACACGCCCAGTATGTGTATTTGTAGTCTCCATAGATGTCATTCAGACGACCTGAAGATATCCAAAACACAGTTATGTGGGCAAAAGTGAACAAGTATGCCTTTCCCAAATGAAGCTGAAGGATCTACTCAGAAAGATGTCAACCAATCCTCAAAGAGCCCATAAATGACAAATTAGTCTAAAAAAAGAACTGCTAAAAATTATCTCATCTTTTATGATGTCACACTTGGGTTTTAGATGGCCTTGCATATTTTGTTATTTTTAGCAACTTGAAAATAATGAAATCTTTCCAAATTTGAGCCAGGAAAGACCTACAGATCATCTAGAATCAATTCTCTGGATTCACAGTGGAAAAATTTGTTGCTCAAAAGAGGTTTAGGAGTCTTGCCCCAGGCCACAGAGCTAACTGCAGTCTCCTGGCCAATGCTCTTTCGCTGACATCAGCATTTCCCAAAGAGCGGTCCCTGTGAACACTTGGCCTGTGCTATACAATTAACAGCAACACTTTTCCACCATTCGAAGTGCTTAATCCTCACAACAGGGAGATTCTGTCATCATTCGCGCTGTATGATGTACAAACTGAAGTACAGAGACCTTAAGTAACTCGCCCAAGGTCACAGAGCTCATAAGTGAAATAACATGGCTTTTAATCCAGGAAGTTTGACACTGAAGCTGCACCTGTAACCTCCTGAGTGTTCCCAAAGTCAAACTTAGGGAATGGCATAACATATTCTTTTCTGGTAAAGATTCACCATGTGCATATTAAATAGGCTTTGCAAGGTCCTCTGGCAATCTATCAAACTTGGGGTTTCCAAAAATTTTTTGGCCATGAAATCCTTGTTATAGTAAAATTTATTAGCATCTCACCCAATTGGTTAGTTAAGGAATAAACACCCAAGAAGACTTAATACAACCAATTCAAATATGATGCCATATGCTTTTCTAACTCAGGACATCGTTCATTCAGCAATATTTATCGGGCTGATGCATACACTCAGCACCGGGCTGCTGGCCCTGAGGATAAGGGAGAGCAGAGGAGAGAACATCCACAGTTCAGTGGAGAAGAGAAATGTTAATCAAATAATTATACAAGCCGTGACAAGGAGTGTTTGAAAGCAGAAAATAGGGGGTTGGGAGCAGCAAGCAGGGTCAGGAAAGCTTCTCTTACAGTGTAAATGAAGCAGGGACCTAGAGGAGGATGGGACCCATCTAGGAGGAGGGGATGGGAGAAGGATGAGGCCAGAGCACAGCAAGTGCAAAGGCAGGTGGTAGGAAGCTGGGGTGTGAGAGGGGAAGGAGGAAGGGCGGGGCTGTTGGAGCAGAGAGAACAAAAGGTGAGTGACAGGAAATGAGGCTGGAGAGATTGGAAGCCAGGCTGGGGGGCGCCTTGTAGGCCACAAGGGAATTTGCTCTCCACCCCAAGAACAATGGGAAGCAACTGGAAAGATCTCATCAGCTGGAATATCGAGTTTGTATTTGCCTGCAGAGGAGAAAACAGATTGTAGGCTGGCTAGAGTGGATATGGGTAGACCAGTCTGGAGGCTGCTGGAGCAACCCAGATAGGGGACAGGAACTGTGGATGGGGTGGTGTTGTGACAGAAAAAAGTGGGCCGACTAGAATCACTGGATATGGGGAGGAAGAGAGCAGTATCAGAAGGAGGGCTATAGGTCTTCTTTATGTATCCTTATTCCCCAAATCATACTTCTAAAAAGTATACATCTTCACTAATTTGTTATCTAGTGAGCTATTAACTGAAAAGATAACCTTAAGAAACAGTTCCCAAATTATATACTCACTTACTAGCCATGTGATGTAAGGCAAACTATTTAACCTTTCAAAGCTTCTATTTCTTATGAAGTAGGAACTATGACAGTCCTATTTCATAGGCTTATGAGCTGTAAGAGGATACAGAAAATGTTTAGGACAGTCCCTGGTAAACCAGGAGCTCACATGGTAGCTATTATCAGAGGTGTTGTATTTTACATGTTTTCTACAATAAGCACCTAAGTTTTATGAAGATAAAACACTTCAAAAAAGAATGCCATTTGTAAAAATATTGGACTCCCCTTTCAACTTGATGGTTCAATGCAATTTGATTCTGTAAGGATCTGAGCAATTATGCTGTGCCAAGCATTGTGTCAGCACTGAGGCTACAGAGATGAAAAATGCTCTCTGCCACCCAGAGGCTCACTAATCTCTGCTTTTTATCACCTTCCCAATTTTCTATGCCTGTTTTATGTTAAGAGGACCAAAGAGGTAGTAAGGCATACTATACCTAAAAGTGGCGGCCCCAGGAGGACAGGACAGCATTCCACAATGGTCACCAATCCCACAGCGCTGGAGAACCTCTGGGGTCCAACAAGGTCCATCAGTGTTTCGAATAATACGGAGCTGAGCCACCCAAATGCAAATCCAAAGAATCCCGCATAGACACAGAACCCAATGTAGCTGGAGGATAAAGGTGCTAGCAGATGACACACTCCATTTGCAATAATAGAAGCAGCAAAAAAGTACTGAACTCGAGGTCTTATCCACTTTGTGTTGGCTACAAGTCCCATAGAAGGTCTGGCTACCATATCGACGAAAGCCAGAATGGAAAGAAGGAAGGCAGCCTTCTCACTAGAGTAATGTTTACTCTTGCCATAATTACTGAGAAAGACCAAAGGAGTAAATAGTCCAAAAAACATGAGCACATTTCCGGAGAGGTATAGCAAAAAGCCTCTGTGTGTGAACAGAGATAAGTCCAGGAATTTATTAATTGTTTGGAAGACTGATCGTTTCTCTTGTTTGGGGTTTCCTCCAATAAGATCTGTATTTGCATCACCTACTCCCTTTTTTCCTTCAGATTTTCCAGCATCCTGAAGGGATTCTTTAGACCTATCTTTCCCTGTGTTGGTTGGCAGGGGCCCTATCGGTCGCATCAGGGCACCAGCTACACAGCAATTTAGTAGGAGGCCCCCAAGAATTAGGAAGCTTCCTCTCCAGCCAAAGATACCGAAGAAAGCCTGATTGAGGGGGGCCAGAGTAGAGAGAAACACAGGGCTGCCTGCCATGGCCAGTCCATTTGCCAATGGTCGCCTCTTGTAGAAATACTTGCCAATCATGGTCAGAGCCGGATTCAAGTTGAAGGCAAGCCCAAGACCTGGGGAGGAGGGTTAAAAAGAATCACATACTATAATAAATGTCAGCAACGTATTTGGAATTACTTAACAAAACAAAGAAAATTAAAATAAGAGTTATAAATAATGCAAATGAGACAAAAATCCTCACCATTACAGGATATACTCTATAATGGTTTAAAGTGTGGTATCTAAAAAAATAAAAAATAAAAAAAATAAAGTGTGGTATCTAAAAGCAGACATATGTGGGTTCAAATCTCAGCATCGCGACTTGCTGGTAATGTCGGACATGTGAGTGTCTCCTAATACGTAAAACAGGTGCACAGTGCTGTTGGTTAAAACAGTGCCTGGCACTGCAGTCTGCACTCAATAAATGTTAGTTATTTTTATTATTTTTATAGTAGTTGAAGGTGAATAACTATTTGTCTAATCTCACAAAACCACCTGAGGAATCATTGTAATGACAGAAAAATCATTAAGTGGATAATTATCAACTAGAGACAAGTTTTACAACAGAAAGTGCAACACAAAATTATTCCTTTTATAATAGCACCAAAGGGGCATCTGGGTGGCTCAGGTGGACAAACGTCCAACTTGAGCTCAGGTCATGATCTCATAGTTCATGAGTTGAAGCCCCACATCAGGTTCCTGTTGTCAGTACAGAGGCTGCTCCCTCTCTGCACCTCGCCTGCCCATGTTCTCAATCCCTTTCAAAAATAAAGAAACATTTTAAAAAATGACTTTACAATAGCACCAAAAGTAAAAAATGTGCAATTTTAATCACTGCAACTGTGTAACTTTCCTAAAGGGTCAGAGAATGAAAACACACACACAAGCGCACACACAGTTTTTGGACAATAAAACACAACATCATCAAGACGTCAATACTCCCCAAATGAATGTATTAATTTAATGTGATTCCAATGGAAATGTCAGTGCATTTCATTTTGGAATAGGGTAAAATGACTCTAAAACATACTTAAGAGAATGCATGGGAGTCAATCAGGAAGTCCTCCTGTGGTACAGGAGGAGTGGGACAAACAGTAACAGATATTTAAATGGACTTCCAGAAGCTACAGTCATTACAACAGTGTGGCTCTGACTCAGGCATAAACACTGATCCGTGAAAGTGGACAGAGTCCATGAACATTTAATGTAAAAAAATATATTATTATATATATATATAAAATAAATATTATGTATATATATAACATATATTTTAATGTAAACATTATATATACATACACTTAATGTAAAAGTGAAGTTTTTAATTCCTGTAGAAAGAATTGTTCAATAAACAGTGCTAGTAAAAGTGAATATTCAAATAACTTCTAGATGCTTTCCCTGGTCCCTGCTTGTTCCCTACCATTTATGTTTAAGCCATTCACAGAGCATTAAACCAATACACCAGAGCAGATCACTCCACTGTTTCAAGCCTGATAGTGGCTTCCCAACCATAACCTTCCCTTACGTTAACTCCCTTCCTCATCTCATACCAGACCATTCTCACCTGTGCCAAGAAGTACACTGTTGACCTGGGGCTTAGGTTCCCCTAGATTTTCACAAAGCTAGTTCCCTGTTTACTCAGATTACTTGGTTAAGGACATGTCTCCAGAGCACCCTACCTTCATAGACCACCTAGTCTTTCTCTGTCAGAACACTTTGTTTTGAGGCTTTGTATAGCATTATTACTAGCTGATATTTTCCCTATTTATTCATATATTTGTGAGTGGTATTGTCTGCCCCCTCCCATTAAAGAGTATGATTTAGCCCAATTTTGTTGTTCTATTCCCAACAATATCTAGAACAGTGCTTGATACACACATGGTTGTTAATAAATATTTGAGGAATGAATAAAAGAGAATAAGCTGAGTAACCATGTGGGAGCAAACAGACTTTTATATTTCTTCTCATTTTATGTAAAATGTTTTCTTCTATTCAGAAGTTTTAAATGTAAAACATGGCAGGGGGAGGGGAGGGTACCAGATGTTTAAAAATAGGCAAATAGGGGTGCCTGGGGTGGCTCAGTTGGTTAGGCATCTGATTCTTGATTTTGGCTCAGGTCATGACCTCACGTGTTCGTGAGTTCGAGCCCTGTGCATATTAGGCTCCACCCTGGCAGTGGGGAGCCTGCTTAGGATTTTCTCTCTCTGCTGCTCCCCATTTGTCGGTGCATACAGGCTCACATGCACGCTCTCCCTCTCCCCCTCACTAAATAAATACATAAATCTTATAAAAATAAAAAAACCTTAAAAATGTTAAACGTTTACTTATTTTTGAGAGACAGACTGTGAGTCAGGGAGGATCAGAGAGAGACGGAGACACAGAATCCGAAGCAGGCTCCAGGCTCTGAGCTGTCAGCACAGAGCCCGACATGGGGCTTGAACTCATGGACCACGAGATCATGACCTAAGCAAAGTCGCATGCTTAACAACTGAGCCACCTAGGCGCCACCCCTCTTTCTGGTTTTTTAATGTTTATTTTTGAGAGAGACAGAGTGTGACTGGGGGAGGGGCACATAGGGAGGGAGACACAGTATCCAAAACAGGCTCCAAGCTCTGAACTGTCAGCGCAGAGCCCGATGCAGAGCTTGAACTCATGAACCATGAGATCATGACCTAAGCTGAAGTTGGACTCTCAACTGACTAAGCCACCCAGGCACTGCCCCCCACCCCAAATTTTTCTTCCAAAGAAAAGTCAACAGAAAAAAATTGGCAACAGATATTTGGAGGGATGGGGACTGGGAAGTTATTGTTTAATGGGGTCAGAGTTTCAGTTCTGCAAGATGAAAACAGTTCTGAAAATGGATGGTAGAAATGGTTGCAAAACAATGTGAATATAGTTAATACCACTAAACTGAACACTTAAAAGATGGTTAGGAAAGTAATTTTATGTTATGTGTATTTTCACAAGTGTAAAAAAAAATTTGGAAAAATAACTGTGTCTTATGCAAAGGGACAATAATTTAACATGTAAAGTTACCACACATTATTCTTAAACAAGTACACAAAAGCCATTAATAAGAATTTTGTACAAAGACAAAAAAACCCCAAATACACAGCCACAGACAAATTAAAAATATTTACTTTCCCAATAATCAAAGAGATTTAAATTAAAACGAGGAGAAGACACCATTCACCCGATGAAATGATTTTTTAAAAAGATAATATCCTATTTTTGCCAAGGCTGTATCCCCTCTCACATGATGGTAGAGCTCTTAGTGAGCATGATCTTTCTGGAGGGCAATTTAGCTTATATGTATTTTTCAAAAACATAGCAGTTCCACTTTTACAAAGTTATCCTAAGAAAATATTCATGTTCATAAAGGACTATTAATGTAATACTGTTTACTAACAGTAAGAAAATGCAAAAAAAAACCCCACCAAAACCAAAAATTAAACCCTAAATATTGAACAATTAACTAAGAGACTGGTCAAATAAAATTATGGTATATATTAGGGAGCCTGTTTGGCTCAGTCAGTAGAGCATATGACTCTTGATCTCAGGGTCATGAGATCTTGGCATACAGCTTAATAAAAAAATTTTTAGTATATATCTATTCAATGGAATATGGTTATCAGAATATTTAATGACACGGAAAGATGTTCATGGTATCTTGGTAAGTGAAAAAAAAAAGGTTACAAAACATAATCTTATCATTTTTTGTATTAAAATGTTATATGTTTGTACACAGAAAAAAGTATGGAAAGACATACATTAAAATGTTAACAGTCACATCCTCTGGATTGTGAAGTTATAAGTAATCTTTATTATACTCATCAGCAGTTCATTATTTTAATCTGGCTATCAAAAAAGGAAGAAGGGAGTTATTAAGTGGATCTTTTATCCCTCAGAAATGTATCTGGACATTCTGTCAGATAATTCCAGCTTTATGTTTTATGCTCTCCTGCTCCAATAGAAGGCTATTCCCTGTGTGAGGAAGAGGTAATGAGAAAGAGTAATAACCAATGATCAACCTTGCAAGAAGTTGCCTGACACATTTTATCTACCACCATTGACTATTCTTAGGACAAGAGATGCTATCATCTCTTTGATTCATTCATTCAACAATGAACACGTACTGTATGATAGCAATTTCTTTAAAAGTTTGACTTTCTAGTACCCTTAAAAGTATTTATATAGCTCTTCAAAATGATAATCAAGTAATTTCCATAAGGAAGGAATTTCACTCAAAAGATCTGAAAGATGAAATGTAAGTGAAAAGCAAATAGCCAGTAATAAACTAATGCTTGAAAATGAACCAACAGCAACTCACCTCCAATGACTCCAACACACAAGTAAAGTTCCTGAACGGTATTACAGAAAGAAGCTGCAATCAAACCACAGCCTGACAAACAGCCACCAGCAATCATAATTGGACGACTGCCATATTTATTCACCAGGATACTGCTGATAGGACCTGGGAGAGAACCAGAAATTTAGTAGCACAGAAGAAAGGAACCAACTCCTGCACATCTATAGAAGGCATTAATGACACTAAATGACAAGTTCTCCAAAATAAACAGAAAACAACAAAAGACGATGGTAAGAATATTGCTTTCTATAATTATTTCATAGTCAAAGTGTATTAGAAATAAAGATGTTAAAAAACATCACTGTGTGCCTTCTACATCTATAAATGTTGGACAGAATTTTGCTAAAATATAAAAGGCTCTGGTCTCTCCTCGGTCTTCTTCTTATAAGGCAGAAGTGGCTGAAAACACCTTGGTAATGGATGTTTGTAGGCTTGTTGTCATATCTAGGATATGATCAACGTATTTAATAAGTTTGCTCCGTTTTCATTTTTTGGACAGGCACTCTGACATGATGAGATGATTTTAGAGTATTACTTATACATTATCATAAATGCAGTTTGTGTCATATTTTTAAAAAAGAAAAAAATGAAAATGACCAATATTTTTTCCAAGTTTAAGTAATTTTGCAATTGGGAAATCTAACTTTAAAACAAAAAAAACTGTTCCCAGTTTTACCTACATGTCTCAGGTACTGAATTGAGTCTTTCTTTCAGAGTTAACTTGGCTCCGTGCCTATATTACTGTTTCATGGTAACAATACTGTGGGGAAAAAAGCTTGTGGGAGATTAAGTCAAATAATGGTCAAAATATCTTGGGTCTAACAACTCAAGAAGATAGAAAATAGAGTGTTATTCTGAGAAAATCAGATTAAAAACAAAAGAAAATCTGATTAAATTTCCTCTGCTAAACAGATGAATACCAAAATATCAGCTTTTCTTGAACATGAGAGAAGGAACCAAATAAAATTTGAAGTATCATAAGGATCAGGAAGAAAAAGATTTGTTGTATTTATCAGTTTTCAAATATGAATATCAAATGGCCTCTCCTTACTTGCTACAAATAGGTATAATCTGTAAGTCCTTTTACCAAACTTTTAAATGTTAATTATAAGAAAGTCTTATCCAAACCAATGTTTTAAAAGCTGTAACACAATTCTTAAGTAGACTAACAGTATTTCTAATTACACTGAATGACATTCATTGAATTTCATTTATGTATAAGAATACTTATGTCTCTACTTCATGGATATGGACTTGTGGGAACGACACCTTTGTTTACCTGACATTGTACCTCGTCTGCCTGGAAAAGGTAGATGACTGCAAACAGAAAGGATCACTGCAATGCATCAGTAGGGAAGGGGACACAAGGAAATGATCTGCTGTTTGAACACTGCAAAGTCACAAAGCTACTGAAAACCAAGTTTAAAATCCAGCCCGTTTCTCCCCATTACATGCACTCTATGTGTGTGGAACTAAACTATAAAGCAGAAGTCATACAAATCATGTTTTTCTTCTATTAGCACAGTAAATTCTGACCTTCTTCTGTTCATTCTATAATTAGTTCCCTAGAAGATAGTCTACTTTTTAAAACAAATATACAGTGTATGTATTCAGAATATACTACTGGTTATATGTTGACATATTCTATTTCCATAAACACCATGGAAAATTCTGCAGTTACTTATATTGTAGTACTACACTCAAAGTTGCAGGATGATACAATTAAAAGGTCAGGCTCTGACCCCTGGGAATCCAAATTCAAATTATGGTATGTATGCAAGAAGGAATCAAACCTTTTGACATCCTAGTGTTTCAGAGTACTCACTAAGTCTATCTCAGGGGCTGGTTCCAGAAATGGCTGCTAGGAGAGACTTCAGGCTCAGCTTGAATTTGTATAAAAATTTCTCCTTGACCTTCTAAGTCACTTCATGAAAATATCAGACCATGGCTGGTTTGGAAATAATTTGAATTTATAGCTTATGTAAGATGAAATAATTAAAGGGGCGCCTGGGTGACTCAGTCAGTTAAATGTCCGACTCCTGATTTTGGCTCAGGTCATGGTCTCACAGTTCACGAAACTGAACCCTGCATCGGGCTATGCACTGACAGTGCGGAGCCTTCCTTGGATTCTCTCTCCCTCTCTCTGCCCCTCCCTGGCTTGCGCTCTCTTGCTGTCAAAAAATAAACATAAAAAAAGATAAAATAATTAAATACTGGAAGAATATTCATGAAATATTTCCATATAAATTCCATATAAATTTCCATATACATTCTGTATAGTCAGAATTACAAAGGTCAAAATAACTGCCACATCGTGGATTCTGTGAATTAGAAGTTAATACTGTAAAGCCCACAATATTAAAGTAGGAATGTCAAAATGACGTAAGTGTGAAACTGAAAATATGCAAATTTACACTTTCATGTTTAAAAAAAAAAAACTCAAGTAAATAAATCAAGAGTAGGCAACTAAGATTTCCTCCCTTAAAAATACACTTATGCTCTAACAAGCATCAGTATGTATCTCTGAACCAAAGCATTAAAAAAGCCCACTAAACCACTCATAGGTCAAAACATATTAGCGTTGAGGGTGTGGCCCAAATACAGAAGTTACAGAATTATGGCAGTTTAAAAACTGATGATAATTCTTAGGGGATATACCACTTAGGAGCCAATCAAAACAAAATAACCCATTTAGGAAAAATTCCACCATAGGCTCTCAATAGGCAATTTGTCTTTCAGAGTTATTTCAGGAAGGATGGCCCCAATTAGCTATCATTAAAAATAGAGAGGGGTACAGTTCATAGGCCTATTATAACACGAATTCAGAGAAAATGTGCTAGTTATCTCTGGGTGAGGACAAAGAAGGAACTGTTTTCCCAGAAGAAAGTGTCATGTGCAATTAGCACAACTGACATCACTTACTTTTGATGCAAAATACAAGTGGCTCTCAAGCTCTGTGACAGCTCCAAATTGCAACATGTGAACCTCTGGTTCAACCTCAGCTCAACACACATTGAACACACACCTGGAGTACTTCTGGATAATACTTATGCCAAAAATTTCTTCAAGCCATCATAGTCAAAACCTGATTTGAAAATCCAGGCACATGGAGTTCAAAGCCTCTAAAACTACTGGCTCTTACAATCTAAATAATGTCCAAAGTCCCTTTTGGTTTCTCTGAATTTATAAAAAGAAAATAACTACTACAATATAGCACTTAGGTTCTCTTAAAAGTACTTAAACAAAACAGGCATACCTTCAAAATTCAAAAGGCATAAAAAGATACGCAGTGAAAAAAGAAGCCTTCCTACTCCTGTTCCAAGTCACCCAATTCACCCCTCTGTAAGGCCACTAGGTTACCTGTTTTTTCTGTGCAATGAAATTATATACTTAATTCAATTGGGACTTCAACTATTTACTGTTTCAGAAGTTTATGTTATTGTCTCAGTTGGATTATGAACTCCCCAAAGGCAGGGATCAGGATCAAGTGTTCTCTGTCACTCACAAGACCTAGCCTAGGGGAGGTGGGGTGGAGAGAAAAAAACAAACAAACAAGACCCAGCCTAGGGTGAAATATGTGCCTAGTGCTTAATATTGGCTCAATATGCCACCAGGTTAGAAGCCCAAGGCTAAAGTTTTACAGTTGAAGTACAGAATCTTTATATTGGCTGGCTATTAAGGAGCTACATGTGAAAATAAGCTAAGGTACTAAACTGCCACCAAAAAGTAGTATTAACAGAGGTGAAAGCTTGGCTAAATAAGCACCATGAGACACTGTCAATCTCAGTAAATAAATACACTTGGCTTTAGAATCTCTCACTAAGCAACTATACATTTTAAGTATTATGGAAGGTTTTGACTTCTACACGTTACATTGTGATTTGATGTTCCAAGGTGAAACAAACTATTTTAAATGATTTTAAGTAAGCAACTTACTCTCCGTATCTCCTTTACAACATGTCAAGGAAAACAGAAAGGAAAAAGTGATGAAACTTAAGCTAAAACTTAAGTTTAAGGCGAAGCTGAAATGCTTTTTAAAAAAATTTTTTAATGTTTATTTATTTTTGAGAGAGAGAGAGACAGAGTGCGAGCAGGAAGGTGGCAGAGAGAGAGGGAGACACAGAATCTGAAGCAGGCTCCAGGCTCTGAGCTGTCAGCACAGAGCCTGATGCGGGGCTCGAACCCACAAACTGTGAGATCACGACCTGAGCCAAAGTCGGATGCTTAACCGACTGAGCCACTCAGGTGCCCCTGAAATGCTTTTAGGACAAATAACATCACAAGGAACAAGGGGAAGATTTTATTCAGTTCTTTAATGCTAATGCCATGAAAAGATTTTATCTGAGACTTTGAACCATGCTACTATTCAGGTGAGCCTGATTTATTTCAATTCTCCCAACATCAATTTAAGAAAACCTTCATGTTTACATCTCAAGAATCTAGCAGAGAGCAAGAAGAAAAACCAGTTGTGTACATGTCATTTTTCTGAGCGCTTTTTAAAGCTCAATGATTAGGAGTTAGACCAAATCACAGCTCCTCACAGTTTCTCATTTCTGTTTCAGAATACTACAGGGGAACAAACAGAGCAAGAGTTGTCATGGTTAACAAGAATGAAAAATATGAATAAAACAGCAGGCCTTGGGGGTTCTTACCTCCACCATACATGACAGCCAACATGATTGAGGATATCCAGGACACTTCACTGGTGGTGGCATTGAAGATACCTTCAATTTCTTTGAAGAACACAGTAATAGATTTGGGAAACGCATAAGAGAAGCCGATGGAAATGAAGGCTCCAACTACTACCGCCCACCCCCAGCCTCCATCTGGGGGAGTATATCCAACTGGACCTCCAATTGCTGGTGGCATTTTATGTGTAGATGAATTCCAAAATGCAGTTCAAATCCAAATAACTGAAAAATATAAAATTAAAATACCATGTCAACAATAAAGCACTCCCACCAGCAAGGCACTTGCACACTTTATGGCCAGCTCTCAAGTAACTGAATTGTTTTTCAATATTACTTTTCCAATAGAGATTATCTTCTAAGGGCATTATCAGAAAAAGAGTCTTAGAGCCATGGTATTGCCCATAGTTTTTAGTAGGAAAACAGCTCCTTACCATTTAAGGAACCATAACAGAAATAAATCCTGTTCAATAAATATAGCCTTTGTATTTCAAGTAAGCCTACTTGTTTTAGAAGTTAATATAATTCCTCAAATTATTGTGAATAACTAAATGCCTCATTTGATTTATCTGTATGCAAAATCCACGTAACACATGCCACACACAAGTTTCAAGTTTTAAAACAGACTTTTATAAGTTTTCCCCTTTCCCAAAATGTATTCTTCAATACTATTTTCTTTTTACTTTCTCTTATATGCTGAAAGAATATTAGGAAGTGGGTACCCAAGTCACCAGATACATAGCAATTTGCAAAATAGATCATTCTGAACACACAAGAATTTCATTTAATGGGCTGGAAAATTATCTCAGAAAAGTTTCTTTTTATTTATGTAATTGCTTTGACTCAAGATATTTTTTTCCATTATATGACAAGAAAAGCCCCTAAACAATAGCTCAGTCAAGTATCATTAAATCCACAAATTGAACTATGATGTCAAAAGATGATACTTCAAATTAAAAATTGTCCCCTTTTCTTGAAGTGACCTAGTACTAATGAATAGTATGGTTAGAAAATGCAACTTTCAGGGTGCCTGGGTGGCTCAGTTGGTTAAGCGTCTGACTTTTGGTTTCAGCTTAGATCATGATCTCATGGTTTGTGGGATCAAGCCCTGCACTGGGCTCCATGCTGACAGCGTGGAGCCTGCTTGGGATTTCTCTCTCTCTCTCTCTCTCTCTCTCTCTCTCTCTCTCTCTCTCTTCTCCCTCTCTCCCCCCCCCCCACTCCATCTGCCCCTCCCTTGCCCACATGCTCTCTCTCAAAATAAATAAACTTAAAAAAAAAAAAGAAAATGCAACTTTCTGTTAAATTATGAATAAGAAGATACGAATGAAAGGAAACAATCAACGAAACTAAAAGGCAGCCTACGGAATGGGAGAAGACATTTGCAAATGACTTATCTGACTAAGGGTTAGTATCCAAAATCTATAAATAACTTATCAAATTCAACACTCCCCCAAAAAAACTCAGTTAAGAAATGAAAAGACATGAATAAACACTTATCCAAAGAAGTCATCCAGATGGCTAACAGACACATGAAAAGATGCTCAATATCACTCATCATCAGGGAGATACAAATCAAAACCATGATGAGATATCACCTCACACCAGTCAGAATGGCTAAAATTAACAACACAAGAAACAACAGGTGTTGGCGAGGATGTAGAGAAAAGGGAACCCTCTTGCACTGTAGGTGGGAATGCAAACTGGTGCAGCCACTGTGGAAAACAGTATGGACGTTCCTCAAAAAACCGTTTCTTCCAATCCATCTGAACACTTCAAATAGGATTTAAGAAATGAATGTTGCAGGATAGGAAAAAAGTAGCCCATAGTGGAAGCTTCCCTAAAAGCAAGGACATAGGTTGTCTTTATTCACAAAGGACATAATTGTCCATATAGGCAATGCTAAAGAATATTAAGAAAAAGGTACTAGAACTAAAAATAAATTTAGGTTTCAGGATATAAGATTAATAAACAGAAACCATCTTTTTATAAACCAGCAATCAGAATTTTCAAGTAAAAAAAATAACATTTACAACAGCATCAGAAAACTACTGAATAGGGATACATCTAATAATGTACAAGATGTATACACCGAAAACTATGAGATATTACTAAGAATTCAAAAAACAACAAAAAAAATTAAAAATATAAAAGATAACCCATCCTCATGGTTTGAAAGACTCAATATTTAAATTAGGCAAATATTTCTAAAAGCATGTAACACATTTATTAAAAAGTATCCAAATTGGATTTCAAGCTACAGGTTGGGAGAAAATATATATAAAATATATCCAACAAAAGACATGTCCAAATCTTTTATAAAAAGATCTTTTATGGCTCAGTAGTAAAAGAAACTCAAATAAAAATGGACAAAAGATTTGGGTAATTTATCAAGATACATGAATAACCAAGAAGTACATGAAAAAATGATCAAAATTATTAGTCACTTGTGAAATGCAAATTATAATAAAGAGATACTGATATAGGGGCACCTGGGTGGCTCAGTCGGTTAAGCATCCGACTTTGGCTCAGGTCATGATCTTGCAGTTAGTTCACAAGTTCAAGCTCCACATTGGGCTCTGTGCTGACAGCTAAGAGCCTGGAGCCTGCTTCAGATTCTGTCTCCCTCTCTCTGCCCCTCCCCTGCTCGTGCTCTATCTCCATCTCTCTCTCTCTCAAAAATAAACATTAAAAAAAAAGAGAGATACTAATATATATCTACTAGAATGACTAAAATTAAGACTGATAATACCAAGAGGTGGTGAGGATATGAAGCAAATGGAACCCTCTGTTGCGGGTGGTAAAGCAAAATGGTACAGCCAGGTTGGAAAACATTTTGGCAATTCCTTAAAAAGTTACACAAACATATGATCCAGCCATTACATCCCTAGGCATTATCCAAGAAATGAAAACATACATCTTCATAAAGACTTTTATGAGAATTCTCTAATAGCTTTATTCATAATAGCTCAAAACTGAAAACAATCCAAATATCCATCAACAAGTGAATGGAAAAACAAATCATGAGATAGCCATAAAGTGGAATACTACTCTGCAATAAACAGAACTACTGATGCAAACAAGAACATGGGTGAATTGTAAAAATGTTCTGCTAAGTAAAAAAGGACTAGACCTAAAACTATATTCTATATGGTCACATTTATATCAAGTTCTAGAAAGGCCAAATTCTAATAATAGAAAACTTATCAGGGAGTGAAGAGAAGAGACTGACTACAAAGGGGCATGAAAGAACTTTTCAGGGATATGGAAATACTCTTATGATTTGGCAGTAGTTACTCATCAAATTGTATATTTAAAACTGGCTAATTTTATTGTATGTACATAAAATTGATTTAAAAAAATAGTTCAAAGGCAGTGTCAAGGCAGATAAAATCTGTTTAGTGGCACATGGAGACAATACAAAAGCAAAAGATGATGGCAAGCAAATTTTCTCTCTTGGCCATCTGGTGGTTAAAAATAAGAGGAGGGGCGCCTGAGTGGCTCAGTCAGTTAAGTGTCCGACTTCAGCTCAGGTCATGATCTCATGGTTCATGGGTTTGAGCCCCGCATCCAGCTTTGTGTTGACAGCTCAGAGCCTGGAGCCTGTTTCAGATTCTGTGTCTCCCTCTCTCTCTGCCCCTTCCCTGCTCATGCTCTGTCTCTGAAAAATGAATAAACCTTAAAAAAAATTTTTTTTTAACAAGTAAGAAGAGGAAAAGGAAGAAGACAAGGAAGAGGAGATAGTGCTCTCTTCTGAGAATTCACAACTACAGGCCTGGGTGAGCTTATGGTTGGCAGGGCAATGTCTGTGGGAAATTTCTGTTGTTCTTCCAGAGATATGTTTGACTTTGCCAGTAAGATTTCCCACAGACAAAGCCCTGCCAAACATAAGCTGATGATCTAAAATTTCAAAACACTCAAGAACCAATTAACCATGAGTGAAGTAAAGCCAACTCAATATAGCTGGATTAGACACAAGAACTAAAGACAATGGTATATTTGAAATGATTAAAAGCATGAAATAAATTAAGAACACTAAATAAAAGCAACACATTAAAGACTATTAAAAGAGTAGTTGACTTGAAACAGAACTTCTAGAAATAAAAAGTGTACACAATGAAATTCATAACAGCAGACTGAACATAGCTAGAGAGACCATGAACCTGACGACAGGTTTGAAGAAAAGTCAATTAGGGGAGAGCTTTCTTCTTGATCTGTGAAAAATTTAGAAAAATAGACTTTAGAATGGGAGGATGTGCATACATCTAATGGAGCTTTGGAAGACAATGGAAAGAATGGGGAAGAAGCAATTTTCAAGAGTTAATGCCTATACCTATTCCAGCTTCGATGAATATGAACCTACAGTTTGAGGAAACTCAACCAGATAAAGAAAAAACAAAACAAAACAAAAAACCACCAAGAAAATATAGATTACATAATCTGGAGATAATCACACTGACAAAACAGAATTCTCACTGATTTTGAAAAACTCTCAGCCACCATGTCTTCAAATATTTGTTCTTCCCTTTTCCCCTCCTTCCACTCCCTGAGACTCCAATTGGATGTGGACTGAACCTTCTCAACGTATCTACTCTCTTTTTCTTCTGTGTTTTCCATCCTTAGTACAGTTCCATACGTACTGAGAATTTGAGGCTTGGATATTATCTTACTCCAGAGATGATTCTCATTTACCTAAGGCTATATAAACCCAGAATCTCTTTAAGAATGTTTCAAGGACCAAGATGTTTTGTTCATCCAGATGACCTGAAATCACGTTGCAGTTCCTTTGAGGACTGATTTATCTCAAATGCACCCTTACTCCTATGGCACAGCCCTTTAGGATCCCAACCAAAAAGAACAGGATTTACCAGAGCTCTTACTCTTGGTGAGCCCTAGACTCCAAAATTTGTTCCTTTGGATATCTGAAGCTTTCCAAAGCACTACTCAGGCTCCCAAGAGAGTTGCTCCTCCTTCTATAACCAGAAAGCTGCTGACCCCATAATCATATCACTTTTGCCATAATTAGGAAGCCAGCGAAATAAGAAGCTGCCAAAAATCACGTTATCATCAAAATCAGGAAGTCGGCACAAAGGCTGTTAATAGCTGTAGTTAGCTCGAGAACAATATGTACCTCCTATGACATCATCAAGATGGATCTCATGTGCTCTGCTTCTCAAAATCTCAAAGCCAATGAGTAGACATAGACACCTCTGTTCTAATTTTGCCTTACAAATGTCAGATGATCTATCTGACTGGCAGAATTTAAATCAAATTCAGAAATATAGTTGCAAGGGAACCTGAGAAATGTAGTTTAGCTTTAAAGCCTATGCAATATATTAATGTACACTAGAAAAGAGGATGTAATGGATGCTAAACACCATTTCCAAAATATACCTTAGACATATGCAGTATGATTTATGTAAAATCTAAATTATGTAAAACTATATATGTATACACACACATATCTCCATACCAGTGTCTTTATAAAAAGTGTACATTGATACTATTATATACAGACATACACGAAATGGGTATATAAAAAAATGAAAAACAACTGTTATAAAAATTTCTAAATGCTTACGTACTGTCAGTATTTGTATTTATCTCATCATGGACTAGCAATATACAACAGACCAGCACTGATCTGTGGGCCATACTTAGTAGTGCTCCTTCAAAATTATCTGGGAGAAGTGATTCAAGAATGCTAGGCAAGGGCATCTCCTCCATATCCTCCTGGCATTGGAACTAGCCAAGATTGAGAGGATCAGATATAGACGGGAGGCCACCACAATTATAAATTTGTTCTTATCAGGAGTTTCCCTTGATTAATTCATCAGGATGGGTGAAATTATACCACAATATAATTCCCAACCTATTCTTGTTCACTGGTGAAACAAACAGGGCTAATGAAAAGGTGAAGTGCCCAGGGAAATAAAGAACATACTGTCCCATTTCCCTTATAGAAGAGGTTTAGACGGTATGAGAGGACATCTCCAACAGTTATTCACAACCTCACTGGAGTTGCAGATAGGTCCTAATCTGATGCATAATTCTCCCTTCTCTAAGAATATTGTTTGCACAGCAAGAATTGCTGGCTTCTCTGGATTTCAGGTACTTGGCCTATCCGAGGATCCATAGCTTGTTCTCTATGTGAGAACAGGGTCAACATTTTAAAGTAATATTCTTTTCCTTGGAACTGTAGTCTTTAGTTTTACTCAGTGTACACATCATTATATGACACATCATTACTTGACTCTATAGTTTGCCTTAAGGTTCACTCTTGGTGTTGTACATTCTATGTCTGGACAAATTTATAATGATATGTATCCATCATTATAGTACATAATAAGTACTTTCATGGCTCTAAAAATCTCTTGTGCTCCCTCTATTCATCCCTCTCTCCTCTTTAACCCCTGGCAACCACTGATCTTTTTATTGTCTCCATAGTTCTGTCTTTTCCAGAATTCCATAGAGTTGGAATCATACAGTATGCAGACTTTTCAGACTGGCTTCTTTCACTTAGTAATAAACATTTAAGTTTCCTCTAGGTCTTTTCATAGCACATTTCTTTTTAGTGCTCTTTAATAATATTCCATTGTCGGCATGTACCAGTTTGTTCACCTACTGACAGAATCTTGGTTCCAAGTTTTGGCAGTTGTGAATAAAGCTGTGTAACATCTATATGCAGGGTTTTGTGCATATAGAAAATAACCTACTGCCTTGTATATTAATTTTACATCTAAAGTTTATTATTAAGCTTAGGTTACATAGAATATAATTTCTGGCATATTATATGTTGTATTCTATGCACTTCAAATAGATTTCAAAATTTTGGCACTAAATATTTAGCCCAATTTATAGGAAATACCAGGGGCGCCTGGGTGGCACAGTCGGTTAAGCGTCTGACTTCAGCCAGGTCACGATCTCGCAGTCCGTGAGTTCAAGCCCCGCGTCAGGCTCTGGGCTGATGGCTCAGAGCCTGGAGCCTGTTTCCGATTCTGTGTCTCCCTCTCTCTCTGCCCCTCCCTCGTTCATGCTCTGTCTCTCTCTGTCCCAAATATAAATAAATGTTGAAAAAAAAATTAAAAAAAAAAAAGGAAATACCATATAATCTAACTGGCCAGTCCATTTTTAAACCAGTCAAGCAAAACAGATTTTTGTCAAAGTCATACCTCATTTTAATTGAAATAAATGTATTGACCCACATCCTGTGGTAACTATTTCATTTTTAAAATCTAACTTAAAAAACAGAGAGGAAAGGAGTTTGTCGTCCAGAAGGAATAAAGTCCTGCCTCCTCCAATATTTCTCACCTAACCCCTCTTTGGATTTCTGTCATAAGACTCTCTCTGGGACAATGCATTCTGCAATTTTCTCTTGTTTGGGGATTCCAGAGACTTTGATAGTCTGGGGCAATGAGCCACAGTAAGAATTAGCATAAGTCAAAGATATACTTTTCTTTCATAGTGGGGTTAAGGGCTTTTAGATAAAACAAACTGAAAAAGGAAAGGAGAAAACTTCAGGCATCCATTTTCAGGAGACATGATTTTTAGTTTAGAGTACATCTGAATCTGAAAATCTGAAGAATAATTCCCTTAAAAATATAACCCAGTTTAAAGATTAAAGATCTTTGTCCTAGGGCATTTACCTATGATTCAGGTGGGATAAAAATATTTACAAATTGAAGCTTCCTAAAATTTCTATTGGAATAAATATAATAAAAAGTTATTTAACAGCTCAGTTCTGCTAAAGGAAACAGTCTTGATTCTAAAATTATATTAAACAGAACTGCTCCAAACGTTAGTTTCATGAGTTCTTCCCTCACTTAAGTATGAAAAAAGAGAAAAGCACATGAAATTTTTCAAAGAACCACTAAAAAGATTAGTTCACCCCAGATTGTTTACACACATAGACATCCATGCAGACGGCAAAGCTATTTAATGCATCAAGCTCTGACTCGAAAAGCTAATACGTGCTGGACGTGATTAAACTTTGAGCTTAGCTGCCAGCTATGATTTGTCCCGGTTAGTTAAAGCAGTTACAATTTTTAGTCACAAAGACTTGCCTCATCAAGTTAAAAATACCTTATTCCATAGTGTCAAAAATTTAAAACTTCAAGAAGCTTAAAAAAAAAAAAAGATTCAGAAGTTAACAAGAAGTCTAAAAAATTAGAGTATACAAACTGTGAAAACACTTCAAAAAACCAGATATAGATTCAACATAATTCTGCTACTATCTAACAAATGGCTCTCCTTATTAACTTAACAATTCTGATGGCACCTAGTAAAAAATTGTGTAATATCATTATCTAAATATAGTACTTCCTTTAAAAATAAAAAAAATTAAATATATTAGTTCCTTTTAAACTGACCATATCTCAGCTATAAACATAAGGGTTCATACAAAAAGTAAATTATGAGAACAGGGTCCCTTGCACAGTATTCAGAGCCCTGCTGAGAAAGAGTGCCCAAGTCTAGAGGCTAAAAGGGATTAAAGTTTAAGATTTTAATCCTTACAGTGTGCACAGTAGCCTTCCTATCAGCTAGCTATTATTTTATGACTCTCTAGCAGTTCCCTGAAAATGATGGAGAGATTTAAAAAAAGTGATATGGTGACGAGAAAGTTCTTCATCCCTTTGCCTTGTAAAGGACAATAAGAAACAACCTTAACTTCTTGGCAAAGATTGTAGTGCAACAATTGCCTAATTTCTCTTCTAATTGTCTTCTGATTTATTTCCTTTTTTCATGACTCTCAGGAATTGTGCAAGTAAACTCATCTGGAAAGCTGAAAATTTTCTCCATACCCCCTGTGCTCTGCCCCCACTCCACAAGAGTTACAAAAGCCCTTGCAAATAGTACTACTCATTATGTTTCCTACACTTTTGAGATCAACGTTGAAAACAAAGCCATTTTTCTAAAATGACAATGGCCAGTTTGTGAACTTAAAAGAGGAAGAAAGTATCTAAAATCAATAATTTTAAAATAAATTGTTACTAAGTGTAGACTAGTTTAAGGTTTCGAATTTACATAGAAACATTCACATGGAAAATCCAGAAGGCTGATTTACTAAAGCTATTACTGCTAAAGTAGCTAAGTTACTACTCATTACTACTGGCACTAGTCCAGTTTCATAGCTTACAGAACCACCCACCCCAAGGTAAATCCCAAGATTCAAGGTCTAGGAAGCCTCATCTTTTTACCCTCTTTTCCACTTGAAACTGAACAGAAAGAAAACAAATGATTGTGAAGAAAGCAAAAACAGTAAAAAAACAAACATAAAGCACCAGTGAAAGCAGAACCATAACTATAGTATTGTTGGCTAGCCAAATACTCAATAGTTATGAAATGCATGATTTTGATCAAACGGAATATAAAGAACCTAGAAAAATATAAACCTGGCTCTGCAAACTTCCAACTTATCACTTGAGGGTAAATCCAACTCGCAGTGTAAGAAGTTAAATACACCACCTTTTTTTCCCCCCTTAAGTTTATTTATTTATTTTATGAGAGGGATAGAAAGAACCCTGAGGAGGTTCAACAGTGTCCACACAGAGCCCGACGCAGCTCAGGATTTCACCAGTGTAAGATCATGACCTGAGCCAAGACAAGAGTCAAGACACTCAACCAACTGAGCCACTCAGGCACTGCTAAATACACTATTCTTGAAGAGAAATTAACAGTTGCTTAAAGATTTTGGGTCTGTCCTTTTTTTTTTTTAATTTTTTTTTCAACGTTTATTTATTTTTGGGACAGAGAGAGATAGAGCATGAACGGGGGAGGGGCAGAGAGAGAGGGAGACACAGAATCGGAAACAGGCTCCAGGCTCTGAGCCATCAGCCCAGAGCCTGACGCGGGGCTCGAACTCACGGACCGCGAGATCGTGACCTGGCTGAAGTCGGACGCTTAACCAACTGCGCCACCCAGGCGCCCCTGTCCTTCTTAATATATGAAAATTAACTCTAAATTATGCTTTTATTTAGCTCATATTAATAATCTCTAAAAATATCAATATTTTAATTACTAATAACTTCCAGATTTTTTATTATTTACATGCTCAGACTATCCTACCAATAAATATAAGATATATTTCTTTTTTATTTTTAAAAAAAATGTTTTTTTCAACGTTTATTTTTTAAATTTATTTTTGGGACGGAAAGAGACAGAGCATGAACGGGGGAGGGGCAGAGAGAGAGGGAGACACAGAATCAGAAACAGGCTCCAGGCTCTGAGACATCAGCCCAGAGCCCGATGCGGGGCTCGAACTCACGGACCGCGAGATCGTGACCTGGCTGAAGTTGGACGCTTAACTGACTGTGCCACCCAGGCGCCCCAATATATATATTTCTTTTTTAATACAACAGATCTCATAAGTTTTTGGTCTAAAGCCACCTTAAGCAGATACGTAGTTGGACAAGGGAGTATTTTAGCAGCCTATTCAGATAATTGTGGATATTCTACATTGATCCTACACCAAAACTTGATAAATTATCATTTATCATTTCTTAGTGATTAGTTACAATGTGCAAACTAAGGACTCCAACCTTGAGTCTTGAGGGGGCCCTTGGAGGGGCCCATAAACCACACTTTGAGAGAATGGTAGGAGATGGTACAGAATGTACTATTTTTCTATTTTTCATTGTAAGTTGTAAATCTATTTAAATTATATACATGTATTTTATAATTTGATAAAATTAAAAGTATGTATATAACCTCTCGCTTAATAAGTAATTGGGAGCATGCCTGGGTGGCTCAGTCGGTTAAGCATCCAACTCTTGATTTTGGCTCAGGTCATGATCTTGCAGTTCATGAGATCAAGCCCCACGCTGGGCTCTGCACTGACAGCTCAGAGCCTGCCTGGGATTCTCTCTCTCTCCCTCTCTCTCTCTGCCCCTGCCTTTAGAGCACTCTCACTCCCTCTCTCACTAAACAAACAAACAAATAATTTTAAAATAACTTTGAGTAAGTATGTCAAATCTTTGCTATTTTTTAGTCAGTCAAAAGAAAAAAATGTAATGCTTCCTTTAAGAGTTCTTTGTCTTATTAGGTATTCCATGTCAATCCCTTAAAATATTTAGTCTCAAATACCATATGTAGTCTTGGAGAGTATTTTCTACCCAAACTGGGGAATTTTTTCTAAGTTCTTCCCAACAGAAAGCTCACACAATACATACTTGTCAGGAGGCTGAGCACCATGAAACAGATGAAACCTAACATTTGTAACTGTCCTCATTTCTACTGTGATCTAGAAAAGGGCTGCTGTTTTAAGTAAATGTATCATGTGCCAAAGGACATGTGATGAAATGGAGAGTGTATGTAGGATCTAAGGGCCCTTTCACCATCTAAATAAGACTGAAAGGGGCGGGGGGGTCAGAAGTCAAGGGGCAAGACTTTCTCCAACATAAACAACCAATACCCTTAATTTCCAGCTTTTCTGCCACCTCTTTGTTCACTGTGGTCTTATGTACAGATTGTTCAAGCATAACACTTTTCTATCTTTCCAGGAAGGATCTTCTTTAAACACTAGTCAACTACCATATGCTCAGCTGAGCAAAGCCACAAGGCTAAAATTTTTTGAAAAGGCAGAAATAAATACTTGTCAATAACATAGACATGGGGACATAAAGACTCACCACTGAGAAAGGTTTCCAGAGAATGGAATTCAGTGCCACCACTGAATGACTGGCATCGTAAATATTCCTAGCTTGTTTTGTGAAATGGGTTTAAGTTTTCCTACAGGGCTTCCTGGCACGCAATATATCACCTTTTATATCAATATATCTATATAGCAACAGTTGGAACTACTTTTGCTGTACCATGAACAAAGCCAGGTAAGCAACTCAATGAATGACAAACATGGTATATTTTGGCTATTTCCAACTTCAACTAAATTCCATAAGAAACTGCAAAATGCCCAAGACTTTAATATTAATAGTGAGTGAAAATCAATTTTTGCTTATATCTGCTTGAATGGGCCTACACTGATGCACTTCAAATTAATTTATCTTGACTTTGTTTAATGCTCTACAATAGCCCTATGAAGTTGCTATAGCAACCCAAATTTTTAAATGTCAATCCTAATTTCTTGTAGCTGTTTTAAAAGAGAGGATTAAAGTTTTGTAAGTACCACAGAGAACGGGTGAAACTGATCATATCTGCAAATGAACAAATATGCAAACTTAAAGGTAGTGAATATACATATATGAACATCTGTGTGTATACGTGGGTATGTATACATATTTACTTATTTAATCTGCTTTTGTTAATCTCAGTTAATGTCATATGCAATCTGAATTATACCACTCTCAATTCTCCTTGTAAGAAAATGATTTCTGGCATCTATTCACCCAAATAAGCATAATTTTATGCAAGTGGATGGGGGAGGAAGTATGGTCCCTATAATGTGTAGAAACTCTGAATCTGGGTTCTGGTTTCCCTGTTGAGGGTTAATTTTAGTATTTTATTTCTCTCTTCTCTCCATACCAGTGCAATTTCTTTCAAAAGTAATCTACTTGTAGACCCACAGAATAGATGGGTTTATTTATTTTGAGAGAGACTAACAGACTGTGAGACGGGGAAGGGCAGAAAGAGAGGAAGAATCTCAAGCAGGTTCCTTACTGTCAGAACAGAGCCTAACACTGGGCTCAGACTCACAAAACTGTGAGATCATGACCTGAGCTGAAATCAAGAGTCAGACACTCAACTGACTGAGCCACCCAGATGCCCCAATTAATATGCAGTTTATACTGAAAACAAGAGTTTTCAAAATAAAAAAGAGAAACCTCCACTTACTTTTAAAGTCTCATTTGCCAACTATTAGCATAATTAAACTAATGCCAATAAAAATATTTCTCCCTTTAATAATTAAAAAAAAATTATTTTGTGAGAGACAGAGAGAGAAAGTGTGCACACGCACAAGTGGGGGAGGGGCAGAGAGCAGGAGAGACAGAATCCCATGCAAGCTCCATGCCATCAGTGAGAGCCTGATGTGGGGCTCGAACTCACCAACTGTGAGTTAATGACTTGAACCAAGATCAAGAGTCGATGCTTCGCTGACAAGCGCCACCCAGGCGCCTTTCTCCCTTTAATAATTTAATGTGAAACTCAAAACTTCCATGAAAAATTGTGAAAATTTTTAAATGTTTATTATAAAAAGGTATCAAGAAACTAGCAACTATTTCCACTCCAGCTGACAAATAGCAAAACATGACAACAGAATAAAACAGTAAGACCCAACTTAGCATCTTGTACTACTAGGGTTATGGCTCCCAATTCTAAAACTAAGGTGACTTCATCTAAGGGGCCACAGCATGAAAAACATAAATCTCCAGTTTAACATTGCTCCTAGTGAATTAGTATTTCAAAAAGAAAAAAAAAGTGAAGCCCATTAGCTATTAAATACTATCTGGGATGAAAAGTAATAGTCTTACAACCGAAAGAAATGGAAAGATGGGTGCTGTCAGTGAGCAGCCTGCTTGGGATTCTCTCTCTCCCCCTCTTTCTCTGCTCCTCCTCCTACACGCATACGTGCACGCTCTCTCTCTCTCTCAAACTAAACTTAAAAAAAAAAAGAAACGGAAAGATATTCATGGATTGAAAGAACAAATATTGTTAAAAAGTCTATACTACCCAAAGCAACCTATATTTAATGCAATCCCTATCAAAATACCAATAGCATTTTTCACAGAAGTAGAACAATCTGAAAATTTGTATGAAACCACAAATAGCCAAAGCAATTTTGAAAAAGAAAAGCAAAGCTGAAGGCATCAGAATTCCAGATTTAAAGTTATATCACAAAGCTGCAGTAATCAAAACAGTATGGTATTGGCACAAATATAGACACGTAACATCAATGAAAGAGAATGAAAACCCAGAAACAAACCCATAATTACATGGTCAAATAATCTTCAACAAAGCAGGAAAGAATATCCAATGGCAAAAACATAGTCTCTCCAACAAATGGTGTTGGGAAAACTGGACAGCTACATGCAGAAGAATGAAACTGGACCACTTTCTTACATTATACACAAAAATAAATTCAAAATGGATTAAAGACCTAAATGTGAGACCTGAAACCATAAAACCTAGAAAATAGGCAATAACTTCTTTGACATTAGTTAGCCATAACAACTTCTTTCTAGATAGGTCTCTGATGTAAGGGAAACAAAGCCAAAATAAATTACTGCTACTATCAAAAAAAAGTTTCTGCATAATGAAAGAAACCATCAACAAAACTAAAAGGCAATCTACAGAATGGGAGAAGACATTAAAAAATGATATAACCAATAAAGGGTTAGTATCCAAAATATACAAAAAACTTATAAACTTATGAACTCAAAAACTTACAAAACTCAAAACACCCAAAAAACAATCCAATTAAAAATGGGCAGAAGACATGAACAGACATTTCTCCAAAGAAGATATCCAGACACATGCAAAGATGTTCAACATCACTCATCATCAGGAAAATGCTCATACCTGTCAGAATGGCTAAAATCAGCAACACTAGAAACAACAGGTGTTGGTGAGAATGTGGAGAAAAAAGAACCCTCTGGCACTGTTGGCAGGAATGGAAACTGGTGCAGCCACTGTGGAAAACAGTATGGAGGTCCCTTAAAAAGTTAAAAATAGAACTATCTTTTGATCCAGCAATTACACTACTGGGTATTTACCTAAAAAATATAAGAACACTAATTCAAAGGGATACATACACCCCTTCGTTCACTATGGCATTACTTACAACAGCTAAGACACGGAACCAAGTGTCCCGTCAGTCAATGAACAGATTAAGAAGAGGTGGCATATATATACAATGGAATATTATTCAGCCATAAAAAAGAATGAAAATTTCCCATTTGCAATGACATGTATGGAGCTAGAGAGTATAACGCTTAGTGAAAGAAGTCAGAGAAAAACAAATAGCATATGATTTCACTCATAGGTTTCTTTAACAAACAAAACAAACAAGGGTTAAAAAGTAAGAGAGAGAGACAAAGAAACAGAGAACAAACTGATGGTTACCAGAGGGGAGATGGGTGGGAGAATGGGTTAAATAGGTGATGGGGACCGAGGAATGCACTTGTGGTGATGAGCATAGAGTGATGTATGAAAGTGTTGGAATTTCTATACTGCACACTTAAAACTCATATAACACTGTATGTTAACAACTAGAATTAAAATAGGGGCTCCTGGGTGGCTCAGCTGGTTAAGCATCCAACTGTTTATTTCGGCTCTAGTCATGATCTCACAGTTTGAGTTCAAGCCCTGCTTCCAGCTCTGCGCTGACAGTGAGGAGCTTGTCTGGGATTCTCTCTCTCTCCCTCTCTGTCTCCCTCTCTCTCTCTCGCCCACCCCTACTCACACGCTCTCTCTCTCAAAAATGAATAAACTTAAAAAAAAAAACTTAAAAAAATTAAGTCTTATAGTAGCATATTCTTTTATTCTTCTATATAACAACTTCCTAAGTGACACACTGCATTTCTTGGCCATTTCACCTTTCCTTTCTACTACCCAAACACAAACTGTGGTGTAATTTCTTTATGAACACTATGATCCCAAAAACAAGTGTTAGTTTTCATTAGTGCAATAAAGAAAGGGGCATACCTTGTTAATAATAAAGGCAGGATGTTCATACAAAGGCAGGATTTTACAGTCATGAGACCCAAAGACGATCAGCTATCAATGTCCTAAATTTCATGAATGTTTTTGTAACTCAGATTTTTAAAAAAATTTTTAAGTTTACTTATTGTGAAAGAGGGGGAGAGAGAGAAAGAGTGCGTAGGGGAGGAACAGAGAGAGAGGAAGAGAGAGAGAATCTCAAGCAGGCTCCACACTGTCAGCGCAGAGCCTGAAGCCAGGCTCAATTCCATCAACTGTGAGATCATGACCTGAGCCAAAATCAAGAGTCATATGCTCAACCAACTGAGCCATGCAGGTGCCCCTGCAATTCAGATTTTTAAAGCTACACATAATAGAACTGTATAATCATTTTAAAATTGTATCAGGATATACATCAAACTTTATTGCCATTCATTTAATAAAATTTGAGTGCTTTCAGCAAAAGCTGTAAACTAAACAGACATGGTCCCTGCCTCATGGAGTTTAGATTACAGGGAAGAAAGGGGGGAAAAAGGTAAATTAAGTGAATTCAACAAATATGTTCTAATAAATGCATCTGAAACTTTATACTGGTTGGAGGTTGTGAGGAGTAGATAATAATCCTCCTATGATAACTGTGTTGTTTGACTTGTTCCAATGAACATATATTACTTTATAATAAAAAACACAAAGTAGCAAAGTTTTAAAAGATGACAAGTTATACATATTCATTATAGAAAAATTAGAGGATATACACACGTACAGTTTTTAATGTTTATTTTTCAGAGACAGAGCATGAGTGGGGGAGGGGCAGAGAGAGAGGAAGACACAGAACCCGAAGCAGGCTCCAGGCTCTGGGTTGTTAGCACAGAGCCTGATGTGGGGCTTGAACTCAAGAGCCGTGAGATCATGACCTGAGCTGAAGTGGGACGCTTAACCAAATGAGCCACCCTGGCGCCCCTAGGATATACATATATAAATTGAAAATAAAATATCTCTGCCATTCTATCATCCTTGTATCAGTTATTCTACATTTTGATGAGAATTTTCTTTAATTTCTTTCTAGGATAGCATGCATAAGCATATATGTGATATAAACATGGGATTGTGTTTTATGCTGCTTTATATGCTTTTTCCATTCAATATCAGAAACATCTCTGAATATGTATCCAGATCAATGGTATTATTTCTTCTACTTTATGGTAAGGTTTATTTTAAGACAATAACCAACATCTTCATTTTTTTCTGTATTTAAAGTTCATGGATTGTTTAACATCAGATGAATTAAAAATAGGTAACTCTTCAATATAACAGGCCTGGGGTGGTTACTTAGGGCTCAGCATTAAGGTTCCTGAACAAAAGTTGGGGACACCTAGTCAAACAAAGTGGCAAACTCATTTTTACTTTTCACTGCAAATCCCTAACTTTAGAGAACTTTCCCACTTCGCTGTGGTTAGCCACCTAGGCTACCCCTCAAAGTCATATCATAGAGAAAGTCACATTCAGAGAAGCTGAAGTTATGTAGGTCTGTAATACAGATTAGAAAACAACAGTATAATTAACGTAAGACAAAACCCATGAGATCAAGTTAGTTTAGTTCTCTTTAATACTGGGACTCACTTGTGGGGATAAGGAAGCAGATAAGGTGTCCAGAAATTAGTAATAACTTCTATGGATATTTCAAAGCTTTAAGAGAAGTTAGTAGAACCAATTCTTTATCAGTCATGATTAAAATGTATACTTACAAGTTTCCCTTTTCCTTGATACTGTTATATCATTAGCACTTCTCACACTTATTAACAAAGATTGAGGCTTTTCTGTCTCATAAACCAGAGAGGAAAGAAGGAAAGGGAAAAGGAAGAGATATTCTGGTAATGCTACTGTGTAAGAGTTGGAAGTAGAGGAAGGAAAAGTGAGGGACTCTGAAAGTATGTATTTATAATTCATGATGAAATCATGCTTCAGGCAATCTCAGTTGTGGAAGAGCAAAGAAGGAAAGAGAATGTGAGCTGGGGGCACCTGGGTGGCTCTGTTGGATGAGCGTCCAACTTGAGCTCAGGTCATGATCTCACAGTTCGGTTCATGAGTTCAAGCCTCACATCAGGCTTGCTGCTGTCAGCCTGTCAGCGCAGAGCCTGTTTCAGATCCTCTGTCCCTCTCTCTCTCTCTCTCTCTGCCCCTCCCCCATTTGCAATCTCTCAAAAATAAACAAACATTAAAAAAAAGAAAGAAAATCAACCGTATGACTCCCCAGGGAGAAAAGGACAACAGGCCATCAAGAGGCACCATGGTTTTAGGACACCTTAGTCTTAAAGGCCAAATCAGAAACAAAGGCAAAAAGATAGTACCATTTTGTTCCATATTCACATATTGAGGTGATAAAAGCATTTAGTAACTTGTAAAAATGAAATTAATGTTCACTGACAATTTCCATAATTCTAATTTCATCTAATACTAAAAATCTACTCTAGCCCACCAATATCCTTACTGCTTTTCTGAATATACCATGTCACATGAAGTGAATTTCCTCCATGATATCTTAGTGCTTCTTGGGTAGCATTCTGAAAACTCTAAGATACTAAACTATATGTCTCTTTCTTTCTTTGTAAGTAATTATTTCCCTAATTAGTTTAGGTGTGTGCTTTTAGATCATGAATTAAGGACAGAGGCTATTCTTCCCACTTTTAAAAATTTAACCTCCTCCTGCCCCCAAAAGTTAGCATTAGGTGAACTTCAAAGACTCTGATTTCCCCAGTTTTTGAGAAGCAGAGAAAAATATGAAACAAGGAAAAACTCCTCAGTAATGTGATGTTATGCTTTCTGGACCTAGTGTCCTCTACAAAGAGGCAGAAAAGGTTTTTTGTTTGTTTTTACATAAAGAAAAAAAATCACTGAATACAACTCTTGGCACATAGAACTTACCCGATCAGGGGTGCTAAGGGGCTCAGTTGGTTAAGCGTCTGACTCTTGATTTCAGCCCAGGTCATGATCTCACAGTTTGTGGGTTCAAGCCCCATGTCGGGCTCCACACTGACCAGTGCACGGCCTGCTTGGGATTCTCTTTCCCTCTCTCTAACCCTCCCCTATCCATGCTCTCTCTTTCAAAATAAATAAATAAACTTAATAACACCAACAACAAAAAGATCTAATCAGTCTCACTTTCTGAGTTATTACTACACCAGCAGATCTTGGCCTTTTTAATGCTTCATTTTTGCCTGTTTCTCAGACTGAAAAATTGGCTATATTCTATGCTGAGGCCAAGTCCTGTTCCCTTTCACATGCTAATTTGTTTCTTGCTTGGGCAAGAGTTTCCAAATACAGACCCATTTCACATTATATAAAACAAAGAGTGTGAATAGTAGCAAAGAAGGGGAAGTTGGAGACTATATCCTTCAACAGCATGTTCTCTTTGGCAGAATTCCAGATTATACTCTGGAATACCTGAATATGTTGTTTTTCTTCAGCAATCCAAAAATATATTCACCCAATCAGTATCTAAGTGAGCCATTTCAATTTATTAGTGTAAGACCTACCTTGTTTCAGAATTTGAAAAAAAATGTACTAGCTAGACTAAAATTACAAATAGATATGTTGTCGGTGTTGTGTCATTTATATTACTTTGAATATAAATGAGTATTTGAACACAATAGGTGATATTTCTGCTAGAATCTATTTCACTCCCAGTATTCTGAAGCCTAATGGGGAGTATAAGTGGATTACAATTCATTAAAAGATAAACAAAGAAACCTTTTCCTTTTCTTGCAAAAAGCAGATCTGAACTATTCACTGGCAGAAATAATTAACACTATACTTATTTTCACATAAAAATATCTTAAGTTTCGAGGACTAGAAACAACAGAGTAACATACTAACATTTCATTTCAAAGCTTTATTTTCATTCTGAATGTTCTCAAACCACATTTTATTTTTTTAAAGTTTATCCATTTATTTTTGAGAGAGCATGAGTGGAGGAGGGGCAGAGAGAGAGGGAGAGAGAGGATCCCAAGCAGTTTCTGAGCCAACAGCACGGATTCCAGAGGGGGCCTGAACTCACGAAACTGTGAGATCATGACGTGGGCTGAAATGAAGAGTCGGATGCTCAACTGACTGAGCCACAGTTTGAGGTACTCCTCAAAGCACACTTTAAACTATATATTCTTTCATCCCTTTCTAGTAATTTCTTGTACACATAGTCACTATTTAATAAATATGCCCTGAATGAGTTTGAACTTCATTAAGTTCAAACTTTGACCCTCGTTATCTCAAAAAACTAAGTTGTTTTGTTTGTTTCATCAATAACAAACCACACAAGAGTATTAAATTTGAGTATTGTTTGTTTGGAATTAAATCATTACCCACCATTCTCAAATGTGCATTTGCAAAGCTTTTTTAGAAGATATTCATAGACAGTAAAGATGTAGGAAACAATCAGCAGACTACAATTAAACTGAAATAGTCTTTTTAATTGCTGACATTATAAATCTTAGATTATATTGTCTTTAAGATAATTATCAGTTCCGGGGCACCTCAGTGGCTCAGTCAGATTGGGCGTCTGACTCCTGATTTTGGCTCAGGTTGTGATCTCACAGTTAGTGAGATCAAGCCCAGTGTCAAGATCTGTGCTGAGAGTGCAGAGCCTGCTTGGGAATTTCTCTCCCTCTCTCTATGCCCCTCCCCCGTCTGTGCTCTCGCTCTCTCTCTCTTTCTCAAAATAAATTAAAAAAAGATAATTATTAAGTTCCTTTACTAAAAATATACAACTTTCAAATTAATGTTTTATTTTCCTAGAAACCACAGTAATTGTTAAACCATTCTTTTTCCCTCTACTAACCCCATCAGGTAGTTTTCCAAGTAACAGAGTAAATACATACAACATCATTACACAATCACAACAGACTGAAGTAAGGACGTGTATTTCTAATCTACAGAGCAGGTATTTCAAACCTGACTTCCACTGACCTCTTTAGGGGTTCACTTAGTTGAGCAAAATAAAAAACCCTACATCTAATAGAGCGAGCTTGTGAAGTTAAGATCTGAAGCAATTTGAAGCACCTTTGCTGATATATCCAAAAGAGGGCAAGAAAACTCCAAGTCAATGAAGACACCCCCTGTTCCATTTACATTATGGTGTATTTTTTAAGTAAGCTCCAAGCCCAATGCAGAGCCCATTGCAGGCTGATAACAAGACCTGAGCTTAGATCAAGAGTCAGGACACTTAACCAACTGAGCCACCCAGGTGCCCCTAACTACGGCATTTAGAACAGAATTTTGGGTGTACCTGCCTGGCTCAGTCCATGGAGTGTGTGATTCTTGGTCTCAGGGTCATGAGTTCAAGCCCCATATTGGGCCTAGAGTTTACTTAAAAACTTTTTTTTTTAATTTAAAAACAAATTAAAAAAAAACATTTCGGATATATTAATTTTAAGTTATATAAACATATACTTCCTCAATACAAAGGAAAATTATTCTGCCCATATTTGTGGAAATCATCTTACTAGCCCTTAGCAAACACAAGTATTTTGTTCCCTACCATTTATGAGGTCAAAATTTATGATGATTTAGTACACAGAAGTCAATGGCCAAATAATTTACATAAACCTGTGACATCATGATTTGTATTGTATATTCCATCACAGGTTCTGGCTAACTAGTCTTCTATCAGAATACACATACAAGAATATAAACAGGAGTCCTTAGGCTCTTTGGTGCCTTTGACAGATTCCTTTGACAGTTTGGTAAAAACTGTCATTATTCTTGTTAGAGTGAGGTTTTTAAATGCATAAAATACAAACGTATAATTGTCAAATGTATAATTGTCAAAATATTTTTAATTGATATATACTTTTTAATTGATATGTCCTTTCAAAATTAACAAATTAGATAAAATCTAGTAGGTCTAAGAACCACAGTAATTTTGAAGTAATGACAAGTTTAAATAACTTTAAGATGGCTACAATCACATTATGATATGAAAATATGTGATTTCTATTGGTGACAGTCACCAGGTACTACTAAAACTACTATAGCTTAGTTGTAGCTATAGTTGCCTACACTCATAGTTGAAATAAATCTAAATTTTACTTAGAAGTTAATGAAAAGGTGTAATTTTTTTCTTTAGCCAAGTTCACAGACTCTCTGAATTCCATCCATCAGGGAGGACCAATCTGCAGATTCTAGGGTACAAACCCTTGATACGGGAACAGAAGAGAAAGTCAATACAGTAACAGTTTTGAGTCTCAAAACTATTCGAGGCAACTTAAAAAGCCCTGTTACAAGTATGCTTATCATGATGAGCACTGAGTAACGTATAGAATTGTTGAATCACCATTTTGTACGCCTGAAACTAACATAGCACTGTATATTAACTATATTGGAATTTAAAAATTTAATAAAAAAGAAGTTCCATTACTATCCAAAACAGTAACACACTAGAGCAGTATTATCAGACTTTCATTTACTCAATAGTCTTTGGTGATTTACATAGGAAGAGAAAATTAAAGAGAAAAAGGTATTTTTCTTTTCTTTAAAAAAATTTTTTTGTCTTTTATTTTTGAGAGAGAGGGAGGGGCAGAGAGAGGGAGACACAGAATCCAAAGCAGGTTCCAGGGTCCTCACTGTTAGCATAGAGCCCGATGTAGGGCTTGAACTTATTAACTGCGAGATCAGGACCTGAGTCAAAGTCAGACGCTTAACCAACTGAACCACCCAGATGCCCTTTTCTTTTCTTTTTAAGTGTTTATTCAGAGAAAGAGCACAGGGGAGGGGCAGAGAAAGAGAGAATCCCAAGCAGGTTCTGCGCTGTCAGCATAGAGCCCAACACAGGGCTCAATCGCACAACCTGTGAGATCATGACCTGAACTGAAATCAAGAATTGGATGTCTAACCAACTGACCCACTTAGGAGCCCCAAGAAAAAATACTTTTCAACCAATGATCAAATATGCAGCTTACAATGCTTGTATGTTTTGAGGAATTTCTCCTTCACAGGAGGACTAAGTCATTGTAATCAAATCAGATTAGATTCAACAACATTATGAGATGTGATTAGCAACAGAGTAGTGTGGACAAACAACACAGCTGGATCCCACTACTTCTGCATAAATGGTCAGTGGTACTCCTAAACTGCTCAGCCCTTTTGCAGCCAGTCTCGCTGTTGGTAGATGTGAACTCATGCTGTCATTGTGTGTGCTGTGACCTCAGAAGAGAAATCACCATTTCCTTAAGATTGTTATTGCTGTTTCATCACTTCTTTATAGAACACAAGGGTTCAAATATGTCACCTATACTAGTCTTGGCATAAAGATCCATTATAAAATGGATCCCATGACCAGGAAAAGAGAAAACAAAATTACAGGGGGAAAAAGCATGGAGAAAAATTTCAGTTTGTCAGTGCAAGTTAAAGGAAGAATAGCATACAACTTAGAAGGATAATTTGGAGTTATATATTGTAGAAGAGTTAAATCTATACAGGCAAATACTAAATTTGGTAGGCACTAGAAAGCTATGAGAAGGTTTTAATTAGAGAGATGACATGATCAGAACTGGCAGCACACTATAGAGCGGATTAGAGAAGGGGGATGGCAATGAGAGAAGGTATAAGGCCACGCCACAAATCATGGCAGCAGCCTAAACTAGGGAGTAGTAATAAAAATGAAAAGTAGAGTGGGGGAAGCAAATGGATACAACAAAGGAAAGGTTTGGCACTTAATTGCACTTGGTAGGGCAGGGGACCTACTAGAGAAGTATTAAGATGACTCAGAGGTTTTTAACCCTGACTACCTGAAAGAATGGTAATCAGAAGAAAAGAGTAGGTTGGGGGTGGGGGGTGTGAGGAATGAAGGGAAGTTGGGAACAGGCAGAGATAATGAACTTTAAGCAACATTTTAATTTTGAAATTCCCAAGAATTAGAAAAGCAGATCATTGATAAGAGTAATCAATCTCTATCCTCAAGGAATTTAAAATCTATAATGTGGTTACAGCTAGAAATTTAGATTTGGTAGTGATTCTACCAGAAACTCCCCAAAAGCTATGGGAACAGATAAGTTCTTCAAAGAAATAGCAGAGAAGACCAAAAGAAACCCTATCAATTTAAGAACAGAAATTCTAAATATCCCAAATAGTAAAAACCATTTGAAATATTAACATCAGGTGCTAAAAACATTTTAACAAAATACTGGCTTTTAAAGAAAATGAACCTTGATACACTTAAATACACCTCTCCAAAAAGACAGTGTCTCAATCACATAGGATATTGTATTAAAACACAAACTTTAACTTACCCTTACATTCAAAAACCACTTGGGGAAGGTGGTCAAAAGGTACAAACTTCCAATTATAAGAATAAGGGATAGGAGGTACAACATGGCAACTATAATTAACACTAATATGATACATATGAATGTTAAGAGACTAAATCCTGAACTCTATTTGGGACAAAAAAAAATTTTTTTTGCTTTCTTTTTATTGTATCTAATGAGCTGATGGATGCTAACTGAACTTACTGTGGTAATCACTTCACAATATATGTTACTCAAGCCATCATACTGTACACCTTAAACTTATACAATGATGTATGTCAATTATATCCCACGAAAACTGGGGGTGGGGGGAAAAGCCCTACTTCTCTTTATAGAGGTATTCCAGTTGATCAACTGAGAAGGAATGTTAGAATTAGAGGGCATTTGCAAACCACTAATGAAAAAATGGAACCATGGCATTAATATAGCAGAGTCAGTAGCAACCAAACATAGGCCTCCTGATGGAAATATACATCATCATCTACGGATTATATTTGCCCTCTCCCCCACACTGTCCCTACCCTCAGAAATCAAACCTAAACAGATCTAAGTATGCTCAAATCTTAAATCTAGCCACCAATTTACAGGAAATACAGGGAATCAAGAGACATGTTGAACTAGAACATATTAAAACTATTCCAGAGGGACAGATTCAACTAAATGCAGAATGAGGGAAACTTTAAGAAAAATAACCTGGTTCCTTCAGCAAATAAATTACGAGGAAAATGAGAAGGCGGGGGGGGGGGGGGGGGGGGAACTGCAGGTTAAAATACATACCAACCAAATGTAATGTGTGATTGTGTTTGGATCCCAAACCAAGCAACCTAGTTATTTCAAACAATTTAGGGGGACACCTGGCTGGCTCAGTCCATAGAGCATGGGACTCTTGATCTCGAGGTTATGAGTTCAAGCCCCATGTTGGGTATAGAGCTTACTTTAAAAAAGGGGAAAAAATGGGGCGCCTGGGTGGCGCAGTCGGTCAAGCGTCCGACTTCAGCCAGGTCACGATCTCGCGGTCTGGGAGTTCGAGCCCCGTGTCAGGCTCTGGGCTGATGGCTCAGAGCCTGGAGCCTGTTTCCGATTCTGTGTCTCCCTCTCTCTCTGCCCCTCCCCCGTTCATGCTCTGTCTCTCTCTGTCCCAAAAATAAATAAACGTTGAAAAAAAAAAATTTAAAAAGGGGGGAAAAAAAAAAAACTTAGGAAAATTTGAATTTTCTGCTTATTTGATGATGTTCATTTTTACAGGTAAGATAATGGTATGTGGTTATGATATTTTGGAGTCATGTCTTTTAGAGACATACTGAAATATTTACAAATGAAATAATTGCATATCTAGGATTTGCTTCACAGTAACCCAGTAGCAGCTGTAGGGGAGCGGGAAAGGGTATAGATGAAACAGTACTGGCTCTCAATTGTGTATGAAATTTTCAATAATAAATTGTTTAGAAGGGAATAAGTAAGTGGGGCGCCTGGGTGGCTCAGATGGTTGGGCGTCCGACTTCGGCTCAGGTCATGATCTCGCGGTTTGTGAGTTCGAGCCTCGCATCGGGCTCTGTGCTGACGGCTTGGAGCCTGGAGCCTGTTTCGGATTGTGTGTCTCCCTCTCTCTCTCTGCCCCTCCCTGGCTCGCACTGTCTCTCTCTCAAAAATAAATTTTAAAAAATACTAAAAAAAAAAAAAAAATTTAAAAGGGATTAAGAAAAAAAATCACTATCAATAACCCCAACGGAACTAAAAAGACAGGAATGGATTTGTTTTGTTTCCAACACTCAAACCTGAGCAGCCCTGGGCTAGTCACATGTCTTAAATGTCCCCATTGATTAAAGGGAGATAAATACCATCTAATAAATCTGTAAAATCATATTTGGTCAAGCTAGAAACCTATGAGATATTGTTAACTCTTCTGGATGTCCCAGTCTCTCCCATCTGGTCTGCCACAGAATCCTGTGTGTTCCCTCTCTCTTCCATCCTCCCACTACTGCCTATCACTGTGGTCTCACACATTCCAACAGCCTCCCCATCAGCCTATTCCCCACATTGTATACAGAATGATGCTTGTATACAGAATGATGCTCCTAAAACAAAAAATGTGATCAGGTCATTCCCAGTCCCACTTAAAACCCTTAAACTGCTTTAGACTGCCTTCAAGGCAAGAGTGCTTCCTTAAATTTTTGACGTAGTCCCTTCCCAAATTCCTTAAAATAACTTATAAGGCCATTATCTGAGATTATCTACCTCTCCAACTTTCATCTCTCCTTAATCTCCCTTCTCCCTCTATGCTTTAGCTTTGATTAAATTCTTGCAGTTTTTCCAATGTACCCTGTACTCTGACTGCAGTTTCAGTATTCACGTCTGGAATGCTCTTTCCACCATCACTTCCTGGCTCAGTTAGCTCCTAACCTTCAAGTCTAAAAAGCTAAGTACCATTTCTTCAGAGAGGCCTACCCAGATCGCTTCTATACTAAGTTGGGTGTCTTCTCGTATCTCCAGAATACACTATTTGGTTCTTTGGGAACTGCACTTCCTCTACCAGGACACTCAATACTTGTGGTAATCCACCTTTACCTATCTATCTGCCCTTTAGTTAAACTACAAACTCCAGAAGGGATAGGGCTGGAACTTGTTCACTGCTGAATCCTAAGTCTTTCCTAGTGCCTAGTAGCTAGTACCAAATTGCTGAATACATAAATATTTATAACTTTCTGGTTTATTTTTCTTATAACTAAGTTCCATCTTCCAAGTCTTCATCTGCAATAAAAAAAGACTGGCCATGTAGGCATTTACAGGACCTAAATCCTACAAAGGAATGTACTATAAAGTAGACTGAAAACACAATGGGAATGAAGAACATAAATTGGGAAAAATTACTCAAAATAATTTCAGTATAATTTATAACCACATTAACAATTTTACAGAAAGCTCAAGAGTGCCAATCTGATTAAATGAGAGTCAAAAGACACATTAATTCCCACCCAAGTATTAACAAGTTTTCAGACCTAGAATGTTAAGTCACTTAACTTCTCCAACCTCAGTTTCCTGATGTGTAAAATAAGAGAATCTCACTAGGTAGTGATTAAGATCTTTTCCAGGGCTAATATTATATGCATTAATATTTAAAAGATGAAAACACATGTAAACTATTGAAACATTATCAACTGGTTTCATCCTATGACCTTTTACCCCTTTTTTTTTTATCTGCTTAGGGATGTTATAGCCTGTTATGTTACCTTTAAACCTACTCGGCTATAAAAATCTCACAAAACGCTCTCCACACCATTAACTTAAATATTTAACAAGAGTCACTGTGGTATGATTAAAGAACAGCATTTATCTAAACCCTGAATTACTCAAGTATGTTAAACTTTTAAATAATACTTACCCATTACTTATATTAAACGCTAGATGTCTTGAATTCCTGATATTTTCCATGGCAGTTTGAAGGCAAAGTTGTACTTCAGGGCATAAGACTTGGATTTATGGGCACAATTTAATGCCAAACTAAAAAGCTGAAGATTCATAGTTTAATTCACTCATAGGTCTGGTAACTGACATTGAAGTTGTTTATTAATGCCTAATTCCTGGTCATACTCTTCCAAACTCTCACACAATTCAGAGTTCACCCTATCACGACATTCCAGTAGTTACTAAATCCACATTTGTTTCATTAGGGCACTGACGTGTACACATTTTATTTCGAAACCGGAATAACTTTTGAAAAAAAAAAACTAGCTATGGTAAGCTCTGTAAACATTCTACTGTTATCAGTAGACGCCTAGGTTGTAAGCAAACGATGGAAACTCCAGTCAAGTAGAAATCCGTTTGTTTCTTGGTTGAAAATCATTTCAAAGTAGTTTTGGCAACTGCGTGTCACACCAAATAAGTCATGGCAAGGAAATGAAATGTTAAAATGCACGTGGGGAAAAAAGGATGTACTTGGAACAAACCGAGTGCATCTGACCAAGTGTAACGCTATCCTTCAGACTGCTCTCAACAGGGCCACCTTCAAGCCCAGGAGCGCGAGGGCGCTACAGCTGACGTTCCGCAGCCACAGGTTGAATGACAAAGAGCCTCCGTCAGCACCAGTCCCGGGGCCGGCCAGCTGCACTGTTCCCTCCGCAAAGTCCACGCGAACCCTGCAGTCACGCCTTAGCTGCAGGGACTGCGGCTCCCCCAACCACCCTCGCAAGTCACCAGGTGGGGCAAGGATTGGCTGGCCCAGAAGGTTGGGGCGGGCATGCCACGAGTCCAAAATAACTCCCGCCCCGAGTCCCTTCCCTCGGATCAGAACGCGGCCAGGAGAGCCGGGAGGCACCACGTGAATCAGCCCCACGTCGTCCCTTTTCCAAATCAAAAGCATCTCTTGAGAAGACTCCTGAAGGCTGGGGAAAAGCGACTTTCCCAAGGTCACCGGCACCAAGACCCAACTCCTCGGCCAGGCCGGTAGCCGGCACCTGACCACGGGGGCCGCAGCTCAGCGGGGCGAGGCGCTGTCCCCACCGCCTCAAGGTCTCCTTCACCAACGCCGCGCTCCGGGGCCACGCGGCGGCCCGCGGCCACGATGCCCCTGCCGGGCCGCCTCCCTCCCCCGAGACTCAAGTCTACATGCCCCCCACCCCCTGGCTCCCGAGGCTCCCTCCCACCCGCGAGGGCAGTAGGGGCACCGCGGGGTCCGCGCCGAGCGCCGCCGCCGGCCGTTACTCAACTAACCGTTATGCGCGGCTCGCGGCGCCGAGCGTGTGCGTGACGCGGCTGGAGTTCCGCAGGGCCCAGGGTCCAGGTCGCGTCCTTCACCAGCTGCCTCGTTCGCTCGTTCGGGAACCCACGCGGCCGGTTGGTCACGTCGCAGCTCGCCAGCACTTTGTGGGGCCGGGCCCGTGGCGGGGCTGCCTTATAACCCGCCGGGACCGGAGCATGCGCACAGGGGGCGGAGTCGGCCCTCCCGGCCGCCGCCCCCTCCCCCCTATACATACGCCCGAACCGCGACTCGCGCCTCCACACGCTCGCAGGCGCGCGCGCCCGCCCGCCCGCGCGCGCCGGCGCCCCCTCCCCGCCACGTGACCAGCGGCTCAGCACGACCCGCGATTTGCACCCCCGCTACGCGGCACGGATGGAGCCGCAGCGCTCCTCTGCGGAGCTCGCCCCTCAGGTCCTCAGTCCAAGGAGCTCGCGGTGACTTACACGCGTGCGGGACGCCGGCGCCGGCCTACCCCTCAGTCTCTGGCAGAGAAAAGGGAAAAGCCGCGAAGGACGGATGGGGCGTACCCCCGGGGGCCTGACTCAGGTGTGGGGGGCGACGGGCGCGCGCGCGGGGGAGCCGGGAAGCTGCTGGAAGAGGAGGGGCTGGGCGGGGTGTGAATGGATGCGGGTGCACCTCGGGCCCGGGAAGAGGCCGAGGGGCGGGCGGTGCGCGCGCGGGCTGTGGCCTCCGCAGAGTTGGGTGAACTCGGGGAAGTCACCCAAACCCTCAGGGCCTGTTTCCTGTTCTCTAAAATGGCAACAGTAGTAGATCCGACCTCATAGGCGCTTTTGGTGGTTTTGACGAATTTATGGAACTTTCTTAATACAGAGCCTGCCCTGTGGTATTTGGTGGATGGTGGTGGTTAAACACAGGAACCGGGAAGGAAGAGCGGCTCAGAGGGTGGAGACCCCCGTCTCTAGGGGGAAGGTGTGTATGCCAGAAACGGGGAGACAAGGGAATGCAAAAGCCAAATTTCTATGGACACCAAATGTTCGGGACAGGACATAATCAGAGCTAGCAGTTTTGAGGGACCGATTATATACTTAGCAGTTCACCTGAATTATCCTCATAATCTTATGAGGTCGGTAACTATTATTAACATTTTACAAATAAGGGACCTAAGGCTTAAGAGAGGTTAAGTAACCTTCCAGAGGTCACAGAGTAAGTGGCCAACACCTACAGTCAGACTCCAGAGCCAGATTTTGTCCTAAGAGCCATTGTAGTTTCTTGAGCAAGTCCTGACAGGGGAAGTGGTTCTGTTTAAGTGATCAGATTGAATAATTGTGAGGTGTCTCTGAAGTTGGCCTTCAGGAAATACCAAAAATGTATGAAGGCCCCTGCCTTCAGAGAGTTTACAAATTTTAGGGGACATCTCCCATTCAGGCAGAAGAAATCAGCCAGCATTTGATGACCATTTGCTCTTTCCCCCAACCGAGTCCTTCCTTCCTCCTCCCGCCCTTGATTCTCACAAAAACCCTGTGAGATTGGCTCTAAGGTTTTGTTTTACAAGTGAAGAACTGAGATAGAAGAGTGGGGATTGAAGGGTCCGGTTCTGAGAGGTGATTGTGCTTTCCCCTTACCCACTCTGCTTTTGTTTCACACAACGAAAAGTTTTCAGTAATAGTTCAACACCTTAGAAGATGGTATGGAATCTATGGCCAAGTACTGCATGTGAGCAGTAATTAATTGCTTCTCACCTTTGATAAATGCTGAGAAGGAAGGCACTTTAGGCCATGGGGGTGTCTAGGACTTAGAACAGTAGTGCTTTAGGATTGTTAGGGTGGTAGCAGCATTCATGGTAGGAGAATTGAGTTAAGAAGACAGCATGGGACTGGTTTGGACATGAGCTTATCAGGGCCCGAACTATAGAATGGAGTGGGAAGCAGTAGATTAAGATGATTCTAGGAAACCCGAAAAGAAGACTTATATAGGGTGGGATGGGTTTATATTATCAACCCAGGAGCCAGATCTCCACAGTTTCAATTTTGATACTTGGCACTTATAAGCTCTATATCCTTAGGCAAATTATTTTACTCTCTAAGCCTCATTGTCTGCTTTGTAAACCAAGCATAGTACCTACCTCCTAGGGTTGTTATAATAAAAATACTATTTACTTAAGTGTTTGGCAGAAAGTAAGCACTAAATAATTGTATAACCGTGGAAACCCATGAAACCGAGCCCTAAAGATTAATCCTAAAGGCACTTCACTTGAATAGACCCCTTCCAGGACCTGACAGGGGCCCTAATAATGTGTTCACAGGATTATATTAGTGTTCTATTGTAATTTTGTATTCCTTTTCTTGAAAATGTCCACCAAAATTGTGTATGCTGCGTGTTCCACAAAATCTGGATCTGTCCCTAGTAGAAACTGTAGTGTTGTGAAGAGTACATACTTTGGGATCAGAAGGTTTGTTCCCATAATTTGCTATTGGTGTTACTCTGGACAGTTAATTCATTGAACCATTGAACTCTTCTGGGCCAGGTAAATTGGAAATAATATCTATCAGCCCAAGCTATTGTGATAATCAAGTAAGAGTATATGCAGAAGGGGTTGGTAAAACTTGGAAAGCACTCCACAAGTGTTTATGATTAACATTATAATTTGTTCATAAAGTGCATAAGAGGGAAAGATCAAAAGCAAGGAAAAGGTTCTTAGCTGAAAAAGTAGAAACAGGGTGGGTGAGCTGGCAAAACTGATGAAATAATACAGGTAAAATGTTTTTCTGCCAAGTTTCTTCCTGATTAATCCATGAGACATCGAAGAAATAAAATTGTAGTAGTTGCAGGATCAGAAATTTAGAGCCGAGAGGAGGTTGAAGATCATCTGACACAACCCACCACATTTTACGGAAATGGAAATTAAGGTCCAGAGAGCGAAAAGATTTTTCTAAGATCACTCATCTAATAAATGGCATGTACCAAGTAATCTTTAAGATAAAAAGCATTTCATGGTGGGGTCTTTCAGAATCATTACATCAAAACCAGAGAAGGCATGATATTCTCTAGTAGCTTTTGGTTTTATCATGAAATTCTTCAGATTCACCTTCCTGTTTTAGAGGCTGATAGACTGGATGATGCATGGGTAATCTGCTGTTGGCAAGCTTGTTAAGTGAGCAAAACTTCTGAAGATTTTAAGGTAAGAGTTATAACCAGAAATTTGTACTGGGATGAGAAAAGCAAAAAATTTGAAAATGTGTAACAGTTACTATTTAAGCTGAGTAAGTTATCCAGTTGCTTTATCTAAAAAGGAAAATAATAAAATTATAATTTATTTTTTCTGGAATTAAAATACTACACTTACATTCCCCTTAATTATTCCATCATTTGTCTGTGTTAGGAAATAGGAAGATGCTGTTATTCACATTTCACTAGCACCAAACAAAGCAGGAAAGGGTTTTTTATTATAAACACAACAATACTTAATTGATTAATAAAAATTCCCCATTTATAATTTATGATAACTCAAAACAGAATATAGGAAATGAAATCTGAAATTTGCTTTCAACCAAATTGCCTGAGGCTCTGTTTGTATGTGGCAGTCCAGTTCCTATACCCTTACTCCATTCGTGGTTTGATACAGCTTGTCTCCTGCTGCTTCTCTCTGCCAGCACAGAGACAGTTTTGGTCTATGGTCTTTCTAATCTATATCATTGTTTAGGATCTTTCCTGGTAAGCATTCCTTCTAGGCATGGCCCCCCGTATTTGCCAGACCTGTCTACCTCCTTGATCCTGGCTAACCCTGGGCTTCTTCCTTCCTTTTACCTTTTCTCCCTCCTTCCTTCCTTACCTTTCTTCCTATCTTTAGTATTCTAGGCAGATGGGGTAGGGATTGGAAATATAATAATAATAATAATAATAATAATAATAATAATAATAAATTGGTGTTATAATTAGGGAGTGCTTACTATATGCCAGGCATTGATCTTAGCACTTCATATAGTAATTCATTTACTATTCATAAAAATACTATGAACTAGGTACTGTTATAATCCCCATTTTACAGACAGATACAGATACAAGAAGTTAACTTGCTTAAGGGCATATAATATTTTCTGGAATCATCAGGAAGTATTCATTTAGTTTTCACCAAAAATAGAGGAGCAGAAATGGTTATAAATAACTATTAATACCATAGGAAACTAATCCCTAGAGTTTGAAGACCTCTTGATTTAGGAAGATCCTGTTCTAGTTTCCTTCTACCCATCACAGGGCTAAACAATCCTTATAAAAGCTGTTGGCCACAAAATCTGCCTTTGAAACCAGAAAGTGCACTGCAGGAAACTACTCCCTGATTATCTGAATTTGGGATAGTTGTGAGCCTCTAGGCAGTAAGTTGGGGGTGGAGACATTGGGACATATTTTTTAAAGCTTAATTTTAAGATTACTTGTATTCCAGGAAGTTCTGGGTGTCCTGGCGCCTATATTCCATGCTGTAAGATCTTTCATTGTGAGAACTTGGATCTTATGGGTCTTTCCCAACAGCAGCAGCAGGCAGTTGGAAATTCTGAACAGCTGCACCTCAAGCTTGATGTGAGTTAGAAGAGGGGTGCATGCAATGAAGGAGACCTCTTAGATCATAATGATTAGCTTTATGTATCCACCTGCCTGGGTAGCCAGACCTGGGTGTTCTAAGTGGACCTTGATGCTGCTGCACTGGTGAATGAGATGAGGCTTAAATAAAGCATGAACTTAATCTGTGGTGACCTCTGAGAACTGTGAATCTGCCACAGTGCCCCGTGCCACACAATATCTATGACACCTGTGCCCAAGTGAGGTCCAGGAGCTACCAACCTCACTTCTGAGCTGTGTATTAATAGAGTGAAGCCTCCTCCCTCCCCCCACCACCTTACATTTTGCACAAACCATGAGTTCAGATGTTATGCCTGCTGTGCTTTGGTAGGATTATTTTTACGGCCATAGAGTGAAGTTATACCTCTTTGGTAGGTATATCTACCTTTGGGTAGGGTGCAGAGTTTCCTTAAATAAGACATTCTTATTATCAGTCATTCAAAGAAGAAGAAGGTCCTCATACAGGAAAAACTTGGAACATAGAACAGATAGAAGGTGGCACTGGTGGATTTACCTTTTCAGGGTTTGAACTTAGAGGAGTTAGAAAATGTTGAGGGCCCTCCCCACTTACATAAGGGAAATGGCCTGTGCCACAGAGCTGCCTAGTAGGAGCCAGGCTGACAGGCTTCTGTGGATACCCAAAAGGGAAGGTAAGTACTCATGTTTTGTAAGTCTGTTGATTGATACATCACTCTACCTTATCCCTGAATTTTAGCCAAGTTTAATCTAAATCATCGATTGAAAATTGAAAAGCCTTCAAGGACTAGGAAAAGGTAACCAAGCCCAGTATAAGGAGTGGTGAGCAGCATGGTGAAAGTGACCATACCCATCTAGGCCTCAAAGTTCAGATGTTTCAAATGTGCTTCATGAAGCCCTTCCCTAAATAATACTAATCACAGTACAAGTTTACTGGACATTTTTACATCATACATTGTTCAATAATGCAGAAGAAAATAGAGTTTTTTAAACTCCTAATACTTTATTTTTAATCAGTATGAAGGGGAAAACAATAGTGATAGGAAATTGTGTGGAGGGTTGAAAATGAGGAATGGGCAGGCAGTAGGGAGGAAGCCAAACACATATTACAGCAGCTAGTCTGTTCCAGCTTGAGCTCTGCTGAGCTATTTAAGAAGCAGGTAAGGAGTGCCTGGGTGGTTCACTCGGTTTAGCACTTGACTTCAGCTTGGGTCATGATCCTAGGAGTTGTGGGATTGAGGCTCAGCATGGAGCCTGCTTGGGATTCTCTCTCTGTGTCCCCCCTGCCCCTCTCCCTGCTCACACTCTATGTCTTAAGAAAGAAAGAAAGAAAGAAAGAAAGAAAGAAAGAAAGAAAGAAAGAAAGAAAGAAAGAAAGAAAGAAAATGGAATGCTCCCAACCCCCAGTCTTCCTCGTGGTGTCAGTGATAATTTATGAAAGTTTCCCCAAGGAAAAGTTTAAGTCAGAACAAGAGTCTTAGTAACAAGATTTGGCAGTCTCCTCCCTATGTGGAGATTCTCCTTTTGTTGTCACCTTTGGCAGATCAAGATTCAAGTTTAAGAGACCCAGTGGATTTCCTGACAACTTCTTCCACAATTTTCTCTCATCTCAGGCCATGGTTCCATTTTGGTCATGGCTACAGTGACTGAAATGGCCCACTATACTCTTGGCGGTGGACAGCCTTCAGCCTCAGATGTCAAGCTAACTGCTTATAGACAATTCTCTCTAGTGTCTTCAAACTCATAGTCTCACACTGAGGGCTTTAATTTTATCCTGTTTTGGTAGAGCCCTCTTTAAGTCTTCTAGGTGTGCATATATACCTCTGACTATCACCTCTAATCTAGTAGCAAGAAAGTAACTGGAAAATCTTGTAGTAGAGGAATACCCTTTGTACTGTGCTACCAACTTCGAGGACTGCTGACCTGCTCAGTACCTCAGAGCCAGAAGTATAGTAACTCTCATCAAGCTCAGAATACACCATTCTGGGGCCACCTGGGTGGCTCAGTCAGTTAAGCATCTTGACTTTCGGCTCAGGTCATGATCTCACAGTTCGTGGGCCCAAGCCCTGTGTCGGGCTCTATGCTGACAGCTCAGAGCCTGAAGCCTGCTTTGGATTCTGTGTCTCCCTCTCTCTTTGCCCCTCCCCTGCTCATGCTTTCTCTCTCTGTCTCTCTGAAAAATAAATAAACATTGAAAAAAAAAAAAAGAATACACCATTTCTGCTTCAGCCATTGTTTTCACCAGTCTCTTGTCCCCACCATGCACACGCACCTTATTGTTTGTATACTCACCATAGCTACATCAGTGGGAACAAGAATCTAGAAAAGTTAAATGCTGCAGGAAGTTAACAAGAGGCACAAAGACATAAATTGCAACAGGTAAGACTCATCAGGTGTAGACATCTAAGTAGAAGACTGCATACGGCCTTCGTCTCATATTCCATTAGGCCCATACAGACTGGTAATAGAGTTTTGCTTCTGTTTGCAATGAAAAGATGAAGTTAATCTGGGAGCCCCCTAACTCCCATCTTGTATATATCCTATGGTTCACTAGTCATTCTTTTGACCAATGCAGGTGTGACCACATCATGCATGAAACAGCCCAGACGTGCTTCAACCATAACATGGGAGTACATGATTCAGACTATGTCGGCAACATAGCTCACTTACGGAATCCAGTGGAATGAGAGACAGATGGACTCCAAGAGTCATTGGGGAGAACTCTTCATCACTGCAGCCATGCACCTAAACCTAAACAGGTTTTTCTGCCAAGAATCTAGGGAAATCCCATCCCATCTCCCCAAATTTATAGATAACATCACTAAGGTTTTTTTTTACCTGACAAGTACTATAAAGCTGAGATTGTGCTTACTTGGGTAGCACATATACTAAAGAAAAGCTGAGGTTTTTTTTTTTTTTTAACGTTTATTTATTTTGAGAGAGAGAGTGGGGAAGGTCCAGAGAAAGAGAGAGAATCCCAAGCAGGCTCTGCCATCAGTGCAGAGCCTGACATGGGTCTCAGTCCCATGAACCGTGAAGTCATGACCTGAGCCTGAAAACAAGAGTTGGACACTTAACCAACTGAGCCACCTAGGCGCCCCTATTAGCTGAGATTTAAACCTAGGTCCATTTAACTTAGCCTGTGTTAAATACTAGGCTATTTTCATTTTATTTTGTTCAAAATCCTGAGGTCATAGAGAAGAATAGAAGGGTAGTGATGAGGTGGATAATAGGAGGCAGAAAACGCAGGGTTGTTTTAAAGTCTTAACCCTGAGCCTTCTATCTTTTGTACACTGTTTCTTCATAGAAGACACTTTCTCCTACCTAGTAAGTTGTGTACAGGACAACATGGAAATAAAGGAGAGGCAGATAGACCAACAAGGGAGTAATTTTAGTAATTCTATTATATAATTCAAACCTCCTTGTAATGCAATTTAGCTTCCCCACTGATTGTGAATTAATCAGGTTTCATAATTATATTTATAATCAGGTTCTTTCTACGTAATTATTGTTTGTACTTGAGCAAATTGCTTAGGAAGGCCACCTCCAAATCCAAATTAAATGTTTCATTTCCTATTTCCTTTATGGGGGCACATGATTATTTTGGGAAAAGCATTGGCTTGACAATTAAATTCCATGTCTTGCTGTATCTCCTAGGGAAGACCTAGATCTCTTTTAATTATTTTTTAACATTACATATTCACAAGTCTTACCAACCCATGGGTGGGAAGGAAGGGCTCTTAGTGGATCCCTGAAGTATTACAGACCTCAGGCAAACTTGTATGCAGTCTTTGTATTTTAAAAATTCAGGTATTCCAGGAAGCCTGGGTGGCTTAGTTGAGCATCAGACTCTTGATTTTGGCTCAGGTCTTGATCCCAGGATCGTGGGAGCAAGCCCCACATCAGGCTCCATGCTGAATGTAGAGCCTGCTTGGGATTCTCTGTCTCCCTCTGCCCCTACCCTGCTCATGTTCTCTCTTCTCTCTCTCTCTCTCTCTCTCTTTTTCTCTCTCTCTCTCTCTAAAATAAAGAATAAATAAAAAGGGAGTAAAATTCATGTATTCTAAATCCCTAATGAGTTGTCCACTATTAAGACTGCAAAAGCTTCAGAATTCAGAAATTACCTTAACAATATCAGATAGCCATATAAACATGTTGTAATCTAAATTAAACATTTTCCATGTAGAAAACTTTTCTTCGAGTTAGCAAAGCAAATAAAATTTCTCCTTAATTTTCACCTGAAGAGGGAAAGCTAGGGTGAGTGAAGAACAGGGTGTATTTTAAGCTAGGTACGAAAGGCCTAATAGAAAAATCAAGGATAGATTTTTCTCTTGTATGTTGAAGAGAAATTTAAATTATGTGTTAGTGTTTGGTATGCTTTCCTGTCAGTTTGGAAAGTTAACCTTTCCAGGACAATCTCTACTAGAAATTAAGGCGCTTTCCCCCCCCCCTAAAGTTTATTTATTTATTTTGAGAGAGAGAGAGAGAGCATACCTGTGGGAGGGGCAAAGGGTGAGGGAGAGAGAGAATCCCAAGGCGGCTCCTTGCTGTCATTGCAGAGCCTGACACGGGACTCAGTCTCACAAATCAGGTGAAATCTTGACCTGAGCCGAAATCGGGAGTTGGACACTTGGGGCTCTGTGCTGACAGTGTGGATCCTGCTTGGGATTCTGTCTCCCTCCTTCTCTCTCTGCCCCTCCCCCACCTCAAAATAAATAAACTTAAAAAAAAAAAGAGTAGGATGTTTAACTGACTGAGCCACTGAGCCACCCCAAGCTTTCTTTTCAAAAAGATTTTTGCCTACTCCTTTTCAGAGAGATAGCAAGACATGTTTGACTGAAGAACATTTGCCACCTTTTGGTTATCCAGTGTAGTGTAGTACAGTTCCTTTTATCCCACTTCCCTTTCTTTTCATAGACTGGAAGATATCCAAAAATAAACGTGTTCAGAAATGGAGGTATACATACATGAAAGCTAAGGACAGTCCGTGTATCTAGGTCTCTAGGCAATCTTTTCCTGGTCTTTTCGTCTTGGTATTCTACCCTTATCAGAAAAAAAAAAAAAGAAAAAGAAAAAAAGAAAAAGAAAAAGAAAAAAAGGACTGTGCTGTAGACTTACTATATGAAAGTGCCTCACTTTCCTGAGAATTTTGATTCTTGTATTCAAGATTCATGTGGAGTTTGGTTCAGTTAGATTTATGACACCAGAATTGTTGAAAAGCAATAAATCACTACTATAATTTCTGTTTTATTTTAAATAATAATGATCTCTGTTTTTAACTTGTTTGGGAAAGAACAAGCTATGAACTTTTCTCAGCCTTTGATGCAGGACTCCAGCTAAACTAGCAAAAGACACTGCCTCAAAGAAACTAAATATTTTTTTTCTTGAACAATTTAACTTTCTATCTTTTCTCCTTCAAGATGTATCATTATAAACTTCTTACAAACAAGGACTGTTTCTTCTCATGGTATCCTGCAGATGGCCTTATACAGACCTACATATGGCTAATAAAAACTTGAGTATTTTAAAATGGTGAGTCTCAATGTAATGATGATGATGGTAAATGGCAACTAACATTTATATAAAAAGTCTGTGCTAGACGCCGTTGTAAACGTTTCACACAGAATTGCTCAATGTAAAACCACTTTTATCCAGTCATCCTTAATTTTTTGGCAAACCTCTTTCAGAATCTGTGTTACAGTGAATTCCACAATTCAGCCTTCATCTGCCCAACAAGAATAGCTAGAATTCCACTCTCATCCTTTATTATTTTGACTCCAGGAAACTGTCACTTTTTCCATTCATGCTTGTCCCTAAGGCTTGACCTGAATACACAGAGCGGGTTGCTGCTTTGCTTATCTTAGGACATAAAGAAGTAAACAAAGCCTAAAGTAATTTTGCAGTTGGTGTAAATCCTTGCTCACCTTCACTGAAGTGAGAGATACAATAAACATGTTGTTTTGGAGTCTGTCTGCCCTACCTTTTACTATTTTTCAGAAAAATATTAGGACCAGCTTCCTCAGCAATTGTAGGGAGATAACAGATCTTCCTGGATATTATGATGGAGTTATGTCCTAATAAATCCATTGTAAATTGAAAATATCCTAAGTTGAAAATGCATTTTTTAACATACCTAACCTGAACATCATAGCTTAGCCTAACCTACCTTAAATCTACTCAGAATACTTATGTTAGCCTACAGTTGGGCAACATCATCTAACACAAGACTATTTTATACTAAAGTGTTGCATATCTCATGTAATTTATTGAATACTGAAAGTGAGAAGCAGAACGGATGTGTGGGTACAAAGTGGCTGTAAGCACAGGGTTGTTTACCCTCACAATCACAGGGCTGACAGAGCTGCAGCTCACTGCCCCTGCCCTGCTTCATGGGAGAGGATCATACTGCATGCATATCACTAGCCAGGAAAAAGATCACAATTTGGAAGTATGGTTTCTACTGAATGTATCACTTTCACACCATGGGTAAGTCAAAAAAATCGTTAAGTCCAATCATCCTAAGTCAGGGACCATCTACATTATGAAACTTCTTTGTAATATAATAAAGAGTAATGGGTTGTTTCCATTTAGAAATCTAACAAAGTGATAATAGTTTTTCTCCCCATTCGGTCTTGATTTCTGTTTTAAAAAGCCATTCAGTCTCATGCAATTAGGAAATTGCACTGCTTAGCAGTGAGATGAAGGTTGATAAAACTGCCATTAGACAAGCTTGGGACCTGACTCTTTAATAATGGAGTTAATACACTTTCTTCCAGACCACAAGAGGTGTTTCTGCCAGAGTGGTGGTTCACAGACCTGGGGGGTGGAGAATAATCTGGCTTTGTTTACTGAGGAATTTTTTTTTTTTTCAACGTTTATTTATTTTTTTGGGACAGAGAGAGACAGAGCATGAACGGGGGAGGGGCAGAGAGAGAGGGAGACACAGAATCGGAAACAGGCTCCAGGCTCTGAGCCATCAGCCCAGAGCCTGACGTGGGGCTCGAACTCACGGACCGCGAGATCGTGACCTGGCTGAAGTCGGACGCTTAACCAACTGCGCCACCCAGGCGCCCCTACTGAGGAATTTTTAAGGCACTAGCCTAGAACACACTTACAAAAATGCTGTTCTGCCAACCAAAGCTCCTTTCTTGGTGATACCACAGTTCTGCCATTTCTGAAGATTTACAGATACTGACCATTTACAGCCTTAAGACTTTGCTGTGGTTTTGGCACATAACGCCACTGCTATACATTATGGATTACACAAGGCTTTTGTGCAAGTTTTAAGTGCAAGAGCAAGTGTAAGGCACTGATTCATTTTACTTAATTCATCCATTTATTCATTTAGTCTTTCACTCTGTGTTTACTGAGTGCCTACTATGTGTAATAAAATTTTTATTAAATTCTATTTTTAAATTGTTAATTCCTGTACATGGAATAAAAATTTTAAGGTACAAGAAGTATACAGTGAAAAGGAAACCCTGCACCCCTGATACCCAGCCATTCATCTCACCTGGTAGAAAACCAATATTAATACTAACATTTTGGTACTTTGTATCCTCCTGTGTATATTCTATGTATATAAATACACATTTTTTATGTTATAGTGGCATACTGCATATAATATTCTGTCCCTCTTTTTTTTTTTAAGTTTATTTTGAGAGAGAAAGAGAGAAAACCAGCAGGGGAGGGGCAAAGAGAGAGGGGACAGAGGATCTGAAGCAGGCTCTGTGCTGAAAGCAATTAGCCCTATGCGGGGCTTGAACTCACGAACCATGAGATCATGACCTGAGCCAAAGTCAGACATTTAACCAACTGAGCCACCCAGGCACCCCATGTTTCTCTCTGTTTTTCACTTAACTGGTTCTAAGATTTATTGCTCTTTTGGTACATTGGATTAATTTCAACATCACAACCAACACATTTCAATATTAAAGTGTTAGTTAAATGAAAAAACAGGATGTCCCAGAAAAGACCTTGAAGTGATTTCCTTAATGTCAGTAAGGACAGTGTTTGTTACAGAATCAAAAAGTAACACAAACTTTTGTCTTTTCTAAAAAACAAATTCTAAAAATAGTTATACGCATGAAACAACCCAAAACACAAGAGAAATTAAAAGATATATTCCAAAAAAGAATAGACACAGGCTCAGAGAAAGGTAAAGGGAAAGTAAGTTATGTGAAGATGTGCTTTGTTATTCCGTACATGGCCAGTGAGTTACAACTTGTTCTTTTGAATGATCAACAATCAACAATAACCTGCTGAGCCAGTAAGTCAGAGTCCAGCAAGGGGGGTTCTGTGGGTTTCCAGTGCTTCTAGCTTAATATCCTAAAGGCTCTAAAGAGCACCACATTTGTTAGGCCACAGAAGACTTATTTATTTATTATTATTTTATTTATTTATTTATTTTTAAGTTCTGGTGAAGGTAGCCACTTAAAGGTGCTTGTCTATTTATTTACCTAGCTAGTCCACACACACAATGTGCTGAATCAAATTGTAGGTACATACCTGAATGTAAATCTTTTCTTTTGCTGCCATAATTTTGATACATACACTATAATAAGTTGTACATTTAAAATTGAATACCCACAATGTGCTAATGTCCTGCCAATTTATCTAGTATTGGCCTACCAATGTTTAAGATTTATTAATGTTTCAATGCACAAAATTAATGAAGTTCTTAGTATTTTAATTCAAGATACTTCATTTTTAAAATGTTGCTGGGAATGGTGCTCCAGAAAAGAGTTCTCAAATGATTTATTGGTAAGTTAGTGATTTACATTGCAAAACAAAACAGGGATGCCTGGGTGGCTCAGTTGGTTAAGTGCCCAACTTCAGCTCAGGTCATGATTTCATGGTCTGTGAGTTTGAGCCCCGCATCAGGCTCTGTGCTGACAGCTCAGAGCCTGGAGACTGCTTTGGATTCTGTGTCTCCCTCTCTGACCCTCTCCCACTCCTGCTCTCTCTCTCTCTCTCTCTCTCTCTCTCTCAAAAATGAATAAACGTTAAAATAAAATTAAAAAATAAATAAAATGCAAAACAAAATCATAAAATGGTTCATGGATAGTCCAGAGGAAAACTAAAAAAAAAGGGGGGGGGGACATTAGTTGAAGTTTGGTCTGGGACCATAATTATGATGATTATGATCTCCAAAAACAATTTTGAATCTCCCTGAATCTGCAGGGCACCTTATAAAATTTATCCCATCAAAAATAATGAGGCATTTTGAGGTGTCTCAGAAGGAAAGTGGTGAGCAAGTGGAGAAATGAACAAAGTAATGGAGTAGACACTTAACCAAAAAAAGAAGTGCAAATGACCAAAACCAAATAGAAAAATATTCAGTAATAATCAGATATGTATATTGACAAGGGCTCCTCTAAATTACAAAGCCTAGAACCTCAGGGTTTTTTTCACATGGCATATTAGCAAGGATTTTTTTTTAAATTTTTTTTTTCAACGTTTATTTTATTTTTGGGACAGAGAGAGACAGAGCATGAACGGGGGAGGGGCAGAGAGAGAGGGAGACACAGAATTGGAAACAGGCTTCAGGCTCTGAGCCATCAGCCCAGAGCCTGACGCAGGGCTCGAACTCACGGAGCGCGAGATCGTGACCTGGCTGAAGTCGGACGCTTAACCGACTGCGCCACCCAGGCGCCCCAAGGATTTCTTTAAATTATAAAACCTGTTTCATGGGGCAGCTGAGTGGCTGAGTCAGTTGAGCGTCTGGCTCTTGATTTTGACTCAGGTCATACCAGAGTTGTGGGATCAAGCCCCACATCCGACTCTGCATTGAGCGTGGAGTCTGCCTAGGATTCTCTCCCTCTACCCCTCTCCCTCGCTCTCCCTCTAGCTCTAAAATAAAAACAAATACAGAAAAGAAATATAAATAAAAACTATAAAACCTGTTTTATAACCCCCAGGGTGTCTGGAAACCAGCACTCAAAAATTGCTAGTGGGAGTAACTCTAGTTATGAAATTTATTCTTAGGAACTAATCATTTATTCTTGTACAAATTTGTTCACTACACTGTTATTTATAACACATTATAAATAACCTAGATGTCTAACAATACTAGATGAGTTAAATTGTAGTATTTAATAGTGGATTACAAATACAGCATGAGAGGGGCGCCCAGGTGACTTAGTTAAGCATCCGACTCTTGATCTCAGATCAGGTCATGATTTAACAGTTTGTAAGTTCAAGCCCTGTGTCAGGTTCTTCACTGACAGCATGGAGCCTGCTTGGAATACTCTCTCTTCCCCTCTCTCTGCCCCTCCCCTGCTCACACATGTGCACATGCTCTCTCTCTCTTAAAGCAACAACAACAAAATGTAGGTTTCAAATGAGTACAAAGTGATCACAATTTTATTTTTTAAACAAATACGCATAAAAAACTAAAGTAATATTAGAAGATTGTAACTCAGTGAGATTATACAGTGGTATTTTCTTTTTTATTTGGATATATTTTATAATTTCAAGTAGTGCCGTGATTACCTGGGGTAAAAAAAAAAAAGGCCATACATTCTATATAGAGAAAGCTATTTTATTCTAAGCATCTGTGGTGATTAAAAAATAAGTTGGAAAAAATTGAGGATTCCACAAACGACAAGAATGACAAAGCGGAGAGTTTGCTTGTCAGATGAAGTCACAGAAAATTCAAACTGGAGGACAGGTTAGAAATAACCCAACTCCCTCTATTTTACGGATGAAAAAATTAAGTCCAAACTTAACCAAGGCCACAGAGTGTTTAGAATTCAAACAATACTTGGATTGATCTTTATCTCATCTTTCTTCCTTTCTACTTACCTGTTATAATGCCATAGTTGGCAACTGTGTTTTTTAAGTCTGAAAAATGGAAATGGAAAAAGTTTAGGATAAAGAGGAAAAGGTTTAAGATACAGGATATCTCAAATAAACGTAGTAACATAACTGTTCTTCCTATTTTTGAATCTGCATTTGCCAAGAAAAAAAAATACATACATACTTTGTACTTATCTTCAGGATAGCCCATTGGAAATAAAACCTTGAAATACAACTTCAGGATGGTGAGTTAAATATCCCTTTTTCTTATACTCTCTCTTTTCCCCCAGCTAGTGCTATTAGCCTTCCTCAAGGCCCCAGACTGATTACAAGAAGTAAAAATGAAAATCAACTATTTCCATGGACCCTACTAAAATCTGAGTTATTGATGGATGATGTTGAAATGTTTATGAGATTTTAATCAACAATGTGGTTGTCAAAGAATGTAATACACACATATTAAAAAAGTAGCATCGTATACATATCTGTTCATACATATACACATTCAACCAATATTTACTGAGCACCTACCATGAGACAGACACTGCTATACTTTGATATAAAGTGGTAATTGCAACAGACCCAAAACCTGACCTTGGAGTTTACAGTCTAGTGTATAAATAGCTTCCACTAAATTGCATATTAAAAGGCAGGATTATGTCTTATTCAGTACAATGAATATAGTAGATTTTCTTTAAATATCTGTAGACTAAATGAATGAATTTACCAGGAGTTACTTTGCCCTAAACTGAGAAGTTGTTATTACTACTTCAGACATGGACTTGTGGCAGTTGAGGAATAATGTGGACTAAGAAACCGTGATAAAACCTCACTACTGACTTTAGCATACTTCTTCCAAAGCCAACCCGTCTTTCAAATCATCTAAAATTGGGTCTAATGTCTGGTTATGAAAAGATTTCTGACAAAAAAAAACAACCCTATATAAATGTGGCCACCCAGTGATAAAACAAGCAGCCTTGATGCTCAGAGATTGTAGTCATTTGGATTAGAACAAATTATTGTTATTATTGTAATTTTGCTCTTTAAAAAGAAAACTCTCTGACATTTATTTTACAGTGGTTTTTTTTAAAGATTTTTAAAAAAATGTTTTATTTATTTTTGAGATAGAAAGAGACAGAGCATGAGCAGGGGAGGGGCAGAGAGAAAGGGAGACACAGAATCTGAAACAGGCTCCAGGCTCTGAGCTGTCAGCACAGAGCCCAACGCGGGGCTCGAACTCACGGACTGTGAGATCATGACCTGAGCTGAAGTCGGACGCTTAACCGACTGAGCCACCCAGTACATTACATTTACAGTAGTTTTTATAGTTGCATGACATATTTGGAAAAGTAATATGAGATTATATGACCCAGCATTTTTAGAACAAGTAACAGATTTCAACCACCAAAACTTAACAGAAATCTCTAAAGTAATACATTTTCAAATGATCAGAACATCATGAACACTTTTAAGTTTTGGTGTGCAAACATACCATTTACTGACATCTCAGTCACTTCAGGTTCTGTGCTCTTGAATCAAAGAAGAAAGGCCTATAAGGGCTTTCCTGCTATCTCCCCTGAAAATAATAGATTTTTCTACCTTAATTTACCTGGGGAGGTAAACACAATACAAAAAGGCAAAGACTTAGCTTTCCTTAGGTCTAGTCTACCTAACAGATAAAGTGGCACTTACCTGGGACCTCCAGGAGTTTGCCTCTACTGTGTCCTCCAAGGGAAAGAGAATGGATTGTCCTCCAGGCTGATATAAACGGGGGAAGACAGCAGCTGTATGTGACCTTGTGTTCTGATACGGTCCTGGCATCTGGACAGAATCTTTTTGGTGGCCTGTGCTTTGTCACTTTCTAGCAAGTACAGAGGCTGGGCGTGTCGGCCTGCCTCAACCAAGACTCCAGACCTCCTTAAGGGTAGGAGAAAGGGACCCCAATATTCTCAGCATTTGGTTATCACTCTCAGATGAGCTTTTTAGTCCAGTTAATGAGCAGGCACCATGCCAGGAAGAGATACATGAGCTTGGACCTCGAAGGGTATGTACTCTGAAGCTGAAATCATAAACCAGAACATCTGATGTGTGTCTCATACACAATGAGGGAGGGAGTGCTGTTGATGGAAATGTCACACGCAGCTGCTTTTAGCGCTTGGCTCTCACCAATGAAGCTTCCCCCTCTGCCACCACACCCCTCCCTTCCTGCATGAAAGCCTTTAGGGCTCTTTAGTTCTCATCCTGCACACTGTGAAACAGGCTGAAAATTTGTATCTGTTACATCAGTCTGGTTCATGGCTGACATGTACCTGATGGACTGTAGGAGTGACTGTCTTAGCTACGTTTGAGTCAGGAAAGAGCCTACCTTCTACAATTGTGTGCCCTGCTCTGTAAAGTAACGAATATGGCTTATGGTCCTAATTAAGCTACTTATTAAACAGCATCCTTTGAACAAGTCATTTCTGCCATCTCTCCAGCTATATGATTGAGCATGTAATCCTGTTGAGATTTCACAGTGGGGTTGAGAAGACAAGCTATTCCCTCCATCTGGAATTCTCTTTCCCTGACTTTTCATGCCAAATCCTCCCTATCTTCTGGATTTAAACTGAAACACCTGTTCTTGAGATCTTCCCTGACTGACCCTACTTTCTTATTGCTGAAGACCAATAGTTTCCCAGTTCACTCAATAGCACCTGTTACTTCCCCTTTTGCAACCTATGTCATGCTTATTATAATAGTTGTTCACTGTCTCTCTTCTCTATTAGATCATAAGTTCCATTGGGGTAGGACTCATATCTGTCTTTTGCACTGGAATCTCCTGTACCAAGCATTCTGCATGCACATATTTGGTGCTTAATAAACATTAGTTGAATAAATGATGAGTTACATTTTTTCTAAAATGTTTCTTTTTGAGAGAGCATGAATCCCAATTATTTTTGAGAGAGAGAATCCCAAGCAGGCTCCTTGCTCTCAGTGCAAAGCCTGACGTGGGGCTTGAACCCACAAACCATGAGATCATGACCTGAACTAAAGTCAGACACTCAGCCGACTGAACCACCCAGGTGCTCTGAATAAATGATGAATTACATCTTACAATCGTTTTGAGATTCCTTTGTGAAAACCAAATATTGAACCTTCTGTGCCTTCCTAATCATGTGGCTAATGTTAAGAACAGGTGTTGAATTAGAGCCAAAAGGACAGCTACTTATTGTGCCTTCCCCATGCCTGACTGCTGCTTGCCTTCTCGTATCACCACAATCTAAATTCTTATCCTGGCAAATTGTTCCCAACTCCCTAAGCAATCATTTTTGGGAAGATTGCAGTCTGTGTTCATTTGTTAAATGAAACCAACAACCCAAACTGGCTTTTAGAGTTGCGTATTGTATTTCCTCATATTTATGTCAATTTAAAGAATCATTAAGCTCCCATAGAAAAGATTTCATGTAATTTGTAATTACATTTAAGAAGGAGTGTGCCAACTTCAAATAACTTCTTATCAAACTGGCTTCTTCTTTTTAACACTAGGTGTTTCTGAAATATTAACCTGAACTTGAATATCTAATTCTACCTGGAAACTGCAGATTCGTAGTTAAAATGAGGAAAAGCAGCTTCAGATGCCATTTATTAATTCATTCATTTATTCATTTAATAATTGCTAGTGAACACTGTAGGCCAGACACAATTCTAGATATTTGGGAATACCAGTAAATAAAAGATCCTTGCCCTCAAGAAATAGGACTACTGTGGTATAGATAGTACTCACCAAATATTCTATTGCTGCTTTGCTTTTCTCAGCTCCCTTCAGGTAGGTTAGGGTCCTGTGATCACTTCTGCCTAATGGTCTGTGAAAGAAGTGATTTGTATCCCTTTCGGGCGTCACTTTCAGACCAGACAAGTTATAAGCCCATGTGCCTTTCCTAATTTTACCCCGTCACAGCAATCTTGGAGGTTACACGTTCCACTTGGTGCAGCTAGAAGATGGTAGAATGTGAGTCATGTTGGCTACTGCGTAAAGGTGTGGAATAGAGTGACACACAGCTTTCACTGCCTGCCAACTTGTGCTAGATCTGTGACCTGCACGAGACAAAGTTTTGTTGGTTAAGCCACAGAAGATTCAGCATTAGCTGAATTAAGTTTTGTTGATTAAGCCAGCACTAGCTATCCTGAGTAATGCAACATGTATTATTTATTTAACATCTTTTATGTGCTAGGCAGAGTAGTAGGCTGTTTGTAATAGTGATTTATTATTGTTAAAACTCTGACAATTCACTTTCCTTGCCAAAAGGGAGGCACATTCAATGTTTTTCCTGAATTACTATGTTCATTTTCATCAGAGCTGCCTTTTTATATATATATATATAGTAGTAAGATTGATATCAGCCTTGTAATTTTAGAGGGAAAAAAGGATTTTAGGCTTATTCTAGAGGACTAAATAAGGATGAGTCCTTATCCTGGCTGTTTGAATAGGTTATTTAATCTGCCTTATTTTTCCATGGATAGAATTGGGGCTAATAGTTTGCTGCTAATATTACAAGGTTATTATGATGACCAAAATGAGTTAATATATAAACCATGAAACACACAAATGTAATATGACTATTCTCATTGAATCTGAGACACCACAGATTGTAGAGCACACCATTATTTTATAGTCCACTAAGAAACTAATGATACAAGTTAATCTGTTACACAATACTTTCTTATCACTCAGTCCTTATTAAAGGGCTTATCTAGGTGTATGTAAAATTGATTTTTGTTATATTTAAAAGCTGTGCATTAAACGGAACAATTCAGTTAAGGTAACCCAAAATGTCTTTATATCTAACGAATAACTTTTCAACTCTGAATAATTCATATACTGAATTTTTCTTTTTTTAAAATGTTTTATTTATTTTTGAGAGAGAGAGAGACAGCATGAGCAGGGGAAGGGCAGAGAGAGACACACACACACAGCCTGAAACAGGTTCCAGTCTCCAGTTGTCAGCGCAGAGCCCAAAACAGGGCCCGAACCCATGAACACACAACCTGAGCCAAAGTCAGACACTTAACTGACTGAGCCACCCAGGTGCCCCAATATACTGTATTTTCAATACAGTGCTACCTTCTGTGCCATCAAAAGCAGTGGCAATGCAGCAGTCCTTAAACAGGGCTCCATTTGGGGGTAAGATTTTCTTCAAACCTTCTGGCATCAATTCCGCAAATTTTGATGTTGATGCGCTCTTGTGCCTGATAAGCTATATACAAAAAGGTGTCAATGGAAGTTTTTCAGACAACAACTAGGATCATATTTCTTGTGCAAATGTTGCTTAAGTGGTTGGCTGACTGAAATGTCCCTGGGTTTTAGTTGTCCAGTCATTCAACCAGGAGTAACAACCAAATTTGCAGATAAGCAGACAATAGCAGTGATATCGAAAGTGCATAGTGGTGGAAACAGCTGAAAAACACCAATTGTCTCAATTTCAGAGATGTTAAAAGGTGACAGTATATGTATCTTGGAATAGGTAAAATAAAGTATTGGGTTTTTTGTTGTGTTTTACAAATAAAGGTGTATAATAATAAGGCCTCAGAAAGAGCACTGGGGGTTATATGTACGTGATGAATTGCTAAATTCTACTCCTGAAACCATTATTACACTGTTATCTAACTTGGATTTAAATAAAATTAAGATATTAAAAAAAAAAAACAACAATAATAAGTCCCCAGGAAGCTCAGCTATGCGGGAGCTTCAAGATCATTCTTTGATTCCATCTCATTGTAGCACTCTGATCCAGGCCTACACAATCTTCAGTCTAACACAGCACAGTAAGAAGAGTCTTGGGTGCCGGGCAGAGAACTGGCTTTGGGGTCTGAGTCTGACTCTCAACCCTGCCATTTTTCAGAAGTACTGTTTTTGGGGTCAAGTTACTTCTCTGAGGGAAATTACTAAGGTTTGGGGTAGGGGGCTAATATGTATGAAAGCATGCTGTAAACAGTAAAATCCACATGCAAAGGGAAGAGAACTAACATTTTCATTGAGTGCCAGGAACTGTGCTGGGTACTTTGCATTATCTCATTTGTTCTGAGGCATATAGTGTCTTGATGGTCACCTTGACATCTGATACATTTTATGCTATGTTAATTTTTTTCCAAAATACCCCTTTCATTGTCTCACACTTTTTTTTAAATTAATTAATGAATTAATTAATTTATTTTAAAATTTACATCCAAGTTAGCATATAGTGCAATAATGATTTCAGGAGTAGAACCCAGTGATTCATCCCTTATGTATAACACCCAGTGCTCATCCCAACAAGTGTCTTCCTCAATGCCCCTTACTATTTAACCCATCCCCTCACCCACAATCCCTCCAGCAACCCTCAGTTTGTTCTGTATATTTAAGAGTCTCTTGTGTTTTGTCCTCCTCCCTGTTTTTATATTATTTTTGCTTCCCTTCCCTTGTGTTCATCTGTTTTGTATCTTAAATTCCACATAAGAGTGAAGTCATGATATTTTTCTTTCCTTGGCTAATTTCACTTAGCATAACACCCTCTAGTTCCATCCACGTTGTTGCAAATGGCAAGATTTCATTCTTTTTGACTGCCGGGTAATACTCCGTTGTGTGTGTGTGTGTGTGTGTGTGTGTGTGTGTGTGTGTGTGTACACCACATCTTCTTTAACCGTTCATCTGTTGATGGACATCTGGGCTCTTTCCATACTTTGGCTATTGTCGATAGCGCTGCTATAAACATCGGGATGCACGTGCCCCTTCAAAACAGCACACCTGTATCCTTTGGATAAATACCTAGTACTGCAATTGCTGGGTCGTAGGGTAGTTCTATTTTTAACTTTTTGAGAAATCTCCAGACTGTTTTCCAGAGTGGCTGCACCAGTTTGCATTCCCACCAGCAGTGCAGAAAAGATCCTCTCTGTCTACATTGTCTCACACTTTAAAGCACAAATCATCTAAGGCAATTCTTTGGATCATAAAACAAGCTGATAACCATGATCCCATCACAGAACTGCAGCCTCTCACTTGTTTTTGCTTCATAGCCCAGAAACATTTGAAATAAGAGAACCTTGGGCGACCAGTGTACCACCTTCTCTGTGACTCTGGCACCAAAACTAGCCCCTGGAGACCATGCAGAAAGTTTCTAATCTATGGTAAAAAGTCCTAAATGAATGTGAGATCCAGGGTGTGGATCTAAAAGGGCATTAGGCAATTTACACAGATTCAGGCGCACAGAAAGTTGGTATCCAAAAAACCTGACCATAGAAACCAGAGGCCTCAATGGGGGCTGCAATTCTATTTTGGGAAGGAGAAGTTACCAGCAAGAGAAGTACTGGGGAATAGAAATATAAGGCAGGAACCGCCCCAAAGCCTGATTGTCTTTGAGATTGACTCTTTGAACTAATGACCCATTCTCCTCATGTCCTTCTACCGGGAAGAATTGGGGTCCTTGGGTTGGAGCAAAGCTTAATCTGTAAGTTAAGGTTACAGATTCAAGCTCAAAGGCTAGAGAGATAGGAGTTTAAGAACTAAGCATGCTATTACATCAGCTATATATGAAATGGTGTCTTGAAATACTAATAGGTGGGGATAAGGTGGATGGGGGGGGGGTTAAAGCAATAAAATGTCTTATGTTTCAAATGTCCACAGGATAGAGAACTTTGTGAAGGCTCAAAAGAACAAAGACCTGCAAAAATTAGGGGACTCCCAAGATCCATCTCCAAGAGCAATGGTATAATGTTTAATTTGTAACTCAATGTAACACTCATTGCCTTGTTCTCTAACTAGTTTGTGTATGTACACATTGAATTCCCACTAAGATTTTTCTTTAAAGTTTATTTATTTTGAGAGAGACAGAGACAGCACAAGTCAGGGAGGGGGAGAGACAGAGACAGAGAATCCCAAGCAGGCTCACAGAGCCCAGTGTGCGGCTCAAACTCATGAAACTGTGAGATTATGACCTGAGCCAAAATGAAGAGTCGGACGCTTAACCAACTGAGCCACTGAGATGCCTCTGAATTCCCATTGAGATTTTAAGCTTGAGGTCAATAGTAACAATTAAAAAAAATATTCTGCATGTATGGCATAATGCTGTGTAGTGCTAAGAAAACTTATTAATGTCACTCCTTTCTATTTGAATCTAGCAGAGATTATATCTTGCTACAATGATTACTGTAAAGGTGAAAACCCAAATTCCTTTTTGCCATTCAGCACATGTTTTTCCACGAACCCAGCCACTCCAGAAAATCTATCTTATTTGCAGAACTATTGCAAAATCCGACACTGCTCTTCACTTCACTGGAATGCCCTTGTAATTGCCAAATGTTGCCTTGCCTCATGGAAATTCTTGGCCAGAAACCTATGGATTGCCAGCCCTTGCAGCTGTTGACCCTAATTCTCCTATAACATCAAATCAACATTTTTTAATGACCTACTGAGAACAGGCACTGGCTAGTTGTCATTGAAGGTATAGAGATATGATCACTGCCCTCAAGTAGTTTATGGTGTATATGAAAACAAACATATGAATATTTAAATACCAGGTAAAGACTTACTTAACAGTAATCAGTCGTAGAAAGGTTAGTAAAGGCAATGGTGCAAAAAAAAAAAAAAAATGGCTAAGGATTCACAGGAAGATGAGGCATCATTTCTACCCCCTTCTATCTAGAAAGCCAAGAGCCCAGTGTAGGAGCCTCTCATGTCCTTTCTTTTGTGTCACTATTTTGAAGTATACTAATGGAAAAAATATGGTGTCCTTTTCCCCTATAAATCTTTTGTGTATTGTGGGTCACCTCCTGGGTCTTAGGTTCTTACCTCTTGACCTGAGGTCACTCAGTGGCACCCATTGAGATTCCTGCCTTGGGAAAAGTTCACCTCCTCTCTACTACTAATTCTATACTCTATATATTAGAGTATATATATATATTTTTCTAAGTAAATTTTTCACCCAACATGGGGCTTGAACTCACAACCCTGAGGTCAAGAGTCACATGCTGTACTGACTGAGCCAACCAGTTGCCCATACTCTCATTGGCTTGTTTTTAAGTTTTGTAGACCTGGGGATGTTGGACTGGTAGCAAGCCACAAAGACCTATTTATTCCTGTTGCCACAAGACTGACTCTCTTCTAAGATGGTGGGCCAGAATATATAGGATTTCTACTCATCCTCATCCTTCTGCCTAGAATATGATCTTCCTGGAACAATCTTTTCTTCTCAGATTAAGAGGCTTTATCAAAAGTAGTGTAATAGCCCCTTTCCCTATTCCTTCACCTCATTTTCCCTGTTCCCTCCCTACCCTCTCTTCTTTGGCGACTTCATCTGTTTCTCTACGCGAATGAATGTTATCCCATTCCAAGTCTTCAATCAATGTGTTCTAAAAGGAGAGAAAGCCTAAGAGTATGAGTCAACTTTATTCCTGGTACGGAACGATGTTTGTTCTCTTATTAGTTGCCCTGAGGAACAGGGAAAGGAAGTGCAACTTCTATTTTTCTTGCTATGAAAAGGAAGTAAATGGCAGTCAACCTACTTCATTAACTTAAAAGATTCATTTATTTTTTTTTTTAAGTTTACCTATTTTGAGGAGAGAGACAAAGCACATGAGTGGGAAGGGGCAGAGGGAGAGGGAGAGAGAGAAATCCAAGCAGGTTCCACACTGCCAGCGCAGAACCCGATGCAGGGCTCAAACCCACAAACTGTGAGATTATGACCTGAGCCCGAGTCAAAAGTGGGATGCTTAACTGACTGAGCCACTCCCCTAAAAGAAATCCATTTATTTTTTATTTTATTCTAATTTTTTTTTAACGTTTATTCATTTTTGAGAGACAGAGTGTGAGGGGGGAGGGGCAGAGAGGGAGAGACAGACAGACAGACAGAATCTGAAGCAGGCTCCAGGCTCTGAGCTATCAGCACAGAGCCCAATGTGGGGCTCGGACCCATGAATTGTGAGACCATGACCTAAGCCAAAGTGGGATGCTTAACCAACTGAGCCACCCAGGTACCCCTAAAAGAGATCCATTTAAAGGAAAGTGTTACACTGAGCTACTGTTACATGCACATAGAGCATTACAAAATATTTACTTTATGGTGCATAACATGTTGGCATTGGCATTGACCTTGGCTTGGCATTGGCTTCTGAGGCAAAAACAATCAGACTACCCCAGCTGATCAACAGGCCTAGGCTTAGTGGCCTCGCAGACTCACCTTTAACTTTTCCAGGTTATAACTGTGACCTATCCTTACATGCTTACCTTGTATGACAGTGATTTCTGTGTGCATCTATGTCTCCATTACAATGTAGCCTTTTTAAGGAGGGATCTGTTTTCTTATCTCTGTTTCCCCTCCACATCATCAGGTTGTACATTGCATGTGCCAGTGCTCAATAGATGTTTTTGAATCAATCAGTTGAGCAAGCCTTGCTAAAGTGGCAACCTGTTTCCTAGTTTTGTGGAAGTCTTTCAACTTTGTGTTCCAGCCTTCTAAGTATTAAAAATAATGGGTAGCTCAGTCAGTTAGGTGCCCAGCTCTTGATTTCAGCCTGGATCATGATCTCACGGTTTGTGGGATTGGTCCCTGCGTGGGGCTCTGTGCTGACAGCTACTTGTGACTCTCTATTTCTCTCTGCCTCTCTCCTGCTCTCTCTCTCTCTCTCAAAATATATATATATGTATATATATATATATATATATACATATATATATAAATAAGTAAATATATTTTTGAAAAGAAACAGGAAAATAACAACAACAATTATAATAGGAGTTACCTGTGGCAATCATGAACAGCAATTCCCCTGACAGCTGGTGAGAACAAGAAAGAGGGTAAGGAGTCGTGCTGGGAATCATCCAGAACCTAGCTCACACAGAACCAGGGAGCAGCTCTGAGGAATTACATCCAGAACAGGGCTGCTGGAAAACACCCACATTCAACAACAGCATCTCTCTCAGCACTCCGCAAACAGCCTCTGAGAGACCTTGCTCCATGTGTTACACAGTGTGTGAGGAAGGGGAGACTCTCTATGGCCCCAGCCTGTAAACTTGAGAGGTTCTCTGACATGAGGACTGCTGAGAGACTGAGCAGATGCGATAGGAATGCCTGTGCTCTTCCCTGACTGCCTATTTTGGCCATCTCCCTGCTTTTAGACTCTGCAGTGGAGAGGTCAGAGGCTTAGCCAACTGAAAGATACAGGAGAAAGATGTGGAATCTACCTCAGTGGGTAGGACCAATTAAGACAAGAAGGGAGTACACAGAGGGGAATATTCAGAAAACAAACGTCTTGCAAGAATCTGGAGCCATAAAGGGGCCAAGTCTTCCTACTCAGTTAACCCCTAAACACTGGTGGGAGCTTCCTTTTAATGTGTGAATGTTGGGGAGACATGGGATATGGTGAGAAATCATGATATCTTGAGTGAGTGGACTTGATAGTCTAGTCCCCTGGTTGGCCTTTGGTGAAGAGAATTAATAACTGTATTTTGACTTCCCGATCAGCCCGACTCCTCTTTCCCAGCATCATCGAAGTATCTTTTCAGGGAGAGAGAGGCTGTGGGTATCATGGACTCTGTCCAGTGTCCTGTCTAGGCACTAGGAGCTCTGGATCTTCTGAGATACTTTTTTTTTTTTAAGGATGTCTTTTTTTTTTTTTTTTAAGTTTTATTTATTTGTTTTGAGAGAGAGAGAGAGCATGAGCAGGGGACGGGCAGAGAGAGAGGGAGAGAGAGAATCCCAAGCAGGCTGCATGCTGTCAATGTGGAGCCCAGCCGTGGGTCTCCAACTCACAGACTATGAGATCATGACCTGAGCCAAAATCAAGAGCTGGACACCTAACTAACTGAGCCACCCAGGTGCCCCTGAGATTCTTTTTATCCTGTAGAAGGGAAATGGGAATGGTAGGCCCCAAAAGCCAAAGGCTTCAGTTCTTGTGCCTTCCCAGTAATGCTGGAAAAATTCTCCTCTCCCAGGGTGCTCTGCCTTTTCTTTATACCCGAAGATATGTAAATGCCGCACCTGCAGGAGAGGACAGGAATTTGTCCACACTACTTTTTTTTTCGTATGATCTGCTGTGCATGGCTATTGTGTGGCATGTGTACACACTGGAGCATCCATTCCTTGCCTTTAGGTTCTCTTTTTTTTTTTTTAAAGTATTTTTCACACCCAGTACAGGGCCCAACATGGGGCCTGAACTCACAACCCTGAGATCAAGAGTCGGATGCCCAACCAACTGAGCCACCCAGGCACCCCTTGCCTTTAAGTTCTGAAGTTACCCTGAGCCCAGAGGTTCTGGGGTAACTGCCCTGCTTTAAGTCTTGGCTGCTGTAGGTGGTGGGGCTTCCAACCTCTTTGACTAGTTCCAGGCATTCCATATTGTTATCAGCAGGAGACTCCCAGGCATTCTGGAAGCTTTGCATGAGGGTAGGAACCACTGCTGTTGCTGTTGCTGTAGCTGCCTGGACCTACAGCAAAGAGCCAAGAAAAAAAAAAATCATTTCACACTCTGTACACCAAATTCCCCCAGTGCTGGCAGAGCCAGGAAGTCTTCAGAGCCATGTAAATCTCCCTTCAAGCAGTCTGTCTCTTCAGTAGCTCCAGAAATGGTGTTTGTTACCTTTTAGATTTTACTAGATGGGTGAAAACTGCTGGCAACAGTCCCTGTTTCTCAAGCTGGAGAGCCAACCAGCAGGAGTTTCATAGAGAAGGCAGCTTCCACCAGAGGGGTCTGTCTCTTATTGCTGCTAGTAGTACTTTGGGCCTCAGTGAGAAGATTTCCCACCAAGAACCTGGAATTCAAGTTGCCATTTTATTTTATTTAATCATTTTATTTTATTTTAATTTCAAGTTGCGCGTTTAGATTTAAACCTTCAAATCAATGCAGAATACATCAAAGTATAGTTGTTCAAAATCTCAGTGGAAAAGAATTATGCTGTAACCTGGAAAAAAAAAACTAACCTAAATTCAAGAAAGAACATGGTGTCAGGGAAGGTTAGCCCTGAAAACTTAGGAATAAAGAGGATCTATGAGGCAAATCCTGGTGGTATTTATCCAAGTAGTTTTAGGTGAGAGGTTACATTGGTTTGTTCAGTTTGGAGGCAGGTAAATTGTTGCTTTGGAGTTGGATGGCTTTTTTGTCAAACGTTCACACATAAAACAGACACCCTTATTTTTAGTTCCATGCTCTGTAAGCAACCTACTCTTACAATCTGATTCCCCAATGTTGGTCACAGGACATGAATGTTTTTATTCATCTATTTATTTTTTTAAGTAATCTCTACACCCAATGTGGGACTCGAACTCACAACCCTGATAAGCAAGAGTCACAACCTCTGCCAACTGAGCCAGCCAGGTGCCCCAGGACATGAATGTTTTAGCTCGTGGCTATTATATCTTTTTCTGTTTATATTCATAATGTTCATTATGGACAAACTTGTGGTTTTGAACACCAGGCTCTGGGAGCATGAGTCTGCTTTGGGAGATGAATTTATAGTCTGTGTGTTAGCATATTGGATTTCTAAGCCTATACGGCTGAGGACCAGAACCTCACTCTGATGAAAGATAAGACCATACCAGTGGAGGACCTTTGGGAGTTCCTAGAAACTCTCTAACTGGCCAGTGGTCAATATCCTTACTACTCAAACTGCTGATGTTATTAGGCCTAGTGGGAGTTTTGTCTATATTCAGGGACTGGCAGGATAGAATTATATTTGGGATCCTGGTCTGGAGTCAGATAGACTTGGTATAAATCCTATCTTTCATGTTTAACTTAAGCAAATTGTGTAATCTTTCTGTGCCTCAATTTTCTCATCTGTAATTTGGGCATAACAGGAGTGTCTACTTCATGGAATTGTTAGGAGACAATAAGACAGCGTGTTAAGCACTTTATGTGTACTAGGCCTTATGTAACACCTAACATAAAATGTTGCTTAATAAACAGTAGCTACTCATATTTTTAGAGCTCTTACTAGATGCTAGACACTGTGGTAAGCATGAATATATTTGTCCATAGTCAAACAGTTGGCAAGTGCTAGAACTGAGAGTTGACCCAGGCCAAAGCCAATGTATTTGACTACTAGCTTAAACCGTCTCTGATGGTTTAACAAACACAGCAAACCTTGCGCTTCCAGAAAGTATTGCCTCCTTTAAAGGAATAAATTTGGAAGTCTGTATATTTATTCCTCAGCCTATTCAGGACTCCTGTTTTGAACTGAAAAATCTGTGATTTATTTTTTTTAACATTCTTAAGAAGGGCAAATCGTTGTTCTTTGAGAAAAGATTTGATCTTCCTTAATAAACAAAACTTACTCAACGCCAAGCCCAGTAAGTAAAGTGGAGAATTACATTGGGACATGCCATCTGTGGCTGAGAGCATGGGGCTAAGAAAGCAATCCCACAGTTTTGACAGAAGTAGCAAATACTTCTTTGTCACAAAGCATTTTCTTTAAAAAAATTTTTTTTTAATGTTTATTTATTTTTGAGAGAGAGAGAGAGAGACAGAGTGTGAGTGGGGGAGAAGCAGAGACAGAGAGGGAAGCACAGAATCTGAAACAGGCTCCAGGCTCTTAGCTGTCAGCACAGAACCGGACGCAGAGCTTGAACTCGGGACTGGCAAGATCATGACCTGAGCCAAAGTCGGACGCTTAACCAGCTGAGCTACCCAGGCACCCCGTCACAAAGCATTTTCCATTGTGGCTGACTTCACTTTCCTATCCCACTCCTTTTTTATGGGATTAAATAAGAAAATATGTGTTGTTATTTGTAAATTAGGTTAGCTACAAATGGGTTAAATTATGGTAACTAAAGTTAGCAGATGAATACAAACATAAAGAAAGATTGCCAACAAAGGCCATGTCTTTTTAACAACTCTATCATTGACACAAAAATATGCTCATCAAAATAATTTGAGAATGGGTGATTTTTAAAAAAGGATGAGGGATTGAAAGTTAAGTTTAGCAGAGTTAAATGTAAGATCCTGTACTTCAAGCTGGGAAAAAATAACTGCATATACAGAATATAAACAATATAGCCTAAAAGTATATAAGAAAATTGCTTGGAAGTTTTAGTAGATAAGAACTTAATCTAAGTTAATGACTGCCAAGAAAAATACTAAGGTGTCACGCTGAATTAAAGGAAGCCTAGACTCTAGATGAAGGAGGTGACCTATCCACTCTACTCTGCTGATTAGATTTCTGGAAGCTACAATTTCAGAGGCTACAATTTGAATATGGCCATACTGCATTCAGAAGAGAGTAATCATGGTAAAAGAGCATGAGAAATGTTGAATGGTTTGGAGATGTGTTGTTTGAAGGTGAAAATATTGGGGCCATGATAGATTTCTTTAAATATTTCATGTGCAATCACATGGGGGAAAGGATTTGGTTCATTTCATATGGTAGCAAGGGGTGGAATAAGAAAAGTGGGTGGAAGCTTCAGTGAGATAAGAGTTTTAGTTCAGAATGCAGAAGAAGTGTATAAAATTGACAAACTAAAAATGAAATGAGGTTTCAGGGAGGAGTTTCTCCACCACTTGAGGTGTTCCCACAGAAACAGAAACTGAACTACTTCTTTCTCCCTAAGAAAGGTCTTAAGCCTATCAGATCCTATTTGTAATCACCACTATCATCCAAAAGCAACTTTATTTATTTATTTTTTTTAAGTTTATTTTCAAAGTGAGAGAGAGCAAGCAGGAGAGGAGCAGAGAGAGAGGGAGAGAGAGAATCCTAAGCAGGTTCTGTGATATAAGCACAGAGCCTGACTAGGGACTTAATCCATGAACCACAAGATCATGACCTGAACCGAAATCAAGAGTTTGACGCTCAACCGACTGAGCCATCCAGGCGCCCCCATCCAAAAGCCCCTTTAAAGCACCCCTTATGTGTTGTGAAGCTAGAGCCACCAACTGTCCTGATTTTCCCAAGAAGCGTGGGAGTTAGTTTGCTGAAACTATGAAAGGTCCCATGTGAACCGCAGCAAGTTTATCACCCCAGAGTGGAAGGAGTTTTGGATAAAGAAGGTCCTTTAAGGGGCACCTGGGTGGCTTTGTCGGTTAAGCATCTGACTTCAGCTCAGGTCATGATCTTGCAGCTTATGAGTAGGAGCCCCACTTTGGGCTCGCTGCTGTCAGCCTGTCCTCACAGAGCCTGCTTTGGATCCTCTGTCCCCCTCTCTCTACCCCTCCCTGACTTGTGCTCTCCTAAAAATAAATAAATATTAAAAAAAAGAATGTCCTTTAAGTCGTGGTTGAGACAAACATAGAAGATATGCAATCAAACCTTCTCCGAAGGTTTGATTTATAAACCTTCATGAATTAATAAAGGAGTTGTCTCATCTTCCATATAAATGAAATTTCCAGATATTCGAAACTTACTGTTTAAATACCAACAAATTTATATGTATTAGATTAGATTTTTAAAATAATTTTAAAGATTACTTATTTTGAGAGAAGGAGAGAGAGCATGAGCAGGGGAGAGGCAGAGAGAGAGGGAGAGAGAGAGAATCCCAAGCAGGCTCCACACTGTCAGCACAGAGCCTGATTAGAGGTTCAAACTCACAGACCATGAGATCATAACCTGAGCCAAAACCAAGAGTCACATGCTTAACTGGTTGAGCCACCCAAGTGCCCCTGTATTAGATTTAAAATGTCTTAAAACATATTACATAGTTCCCTGTGCTGTTTATCAGATAATATGGCATATAGATGTCTTCTTTTGAAAATATGTTAGGAAAGAATTAGGATTGGAATATAGGACAATAAAACAAAATAGGTAAGACTTAAGTTTTGAAGTTTGACGGAGGTGGGTTTGAACTGGCCTCTATCCATTATAGCATGTCAAGTTATTTAATCTGTGTCTCAGTTTTCTCAACTGTAAATTGGGGGTAATATGTACCTACTGCATAGAGTAGTGCCCGGTAGACCATGAAGAGCACTGAGTAAATAGTGGCTGTTTTATCATCATTATGAAAACCCCTAGAGTTATTGTCTGGACTAAACAGCTGCAGCTGGTTACACCATCTTCTAGATCATCTGAATGGACTCTGCTGCTGCCATCGTAATCTCTGGTCTGTGTGCTTGATCTTTATTTTATGCATAATTGAATGACTGTGTGAGAACACTTAGACTTCCTAAAGAACAAAATGCATGTGCTTTTTGATGTCTGTTTACTCATTGATTTCTAGTCCCTGGACTATATTCCAAATACTGGAGTGTTTGGGAAACATTACCTACTTATAAGTGTGGCATTACAGAAATCAGTTGATTAATCTGCCTATTTAACCAGCAGTTCAAAGTTTAAGTGATTGTTTTCTTTTTAAAGGCATTAAATGTTTTTATTTATTTATTTTTGAGAGAGAGAGAGAGAGAGAGAGAGAGAACACAAGTGGGGGAGGGGCAGGGAGAGAGGGAGCACAGAATCCAAAGTAGGCTCCAGGCTCTGAGCTGTCAGTGCAGAGCCTGACACAGGGCTCGAACCCATGAACCGTGAGATCTTGATCTGAGCCGAAGTTGGACGCTTAACTGACTGAATCACCCAGGTGCCCCTAAATGATTTTTTTCAAATAGAATTTTACAAAGGCTCTTCTCTTTGTTCTACCACCCATTTGGTCCAAAAAAAAAAAAAAAAAAAAAATCCTTATTCTTTTCTTATGGTTCCTAAAATACCAAAGTACTTGGACAAAGTATGCATCTGAACTTTATTAGTTTTCTTTGGGAAGCCCAAGAGGATAACATTCTTAAAGCACAAGTCCGTAATTGCTTTTCCCTTATAACTTTACCCCTTGGTCCTATGCAAAAAAGCAGTAGATAAACATGTCTGCGAGATTCATAAGAAAGGTTGAAAAAAAGCACATGAAGGCACATTTAACATGGCTGTGCTGACTTTCCCTATCCTTCCTTCTCTTCTTTCTACCTGCAAGACCTAACCATGCCAACCCAAATCTGTGGGTCATCATGTAATCAGCTGCACTTTTCATTACAAGACTGGACAAAGATTACCCATTAAACTCGTTCTCTTAACTCCATACTACTCCCTTTAGGTGTTCCCTGGGAGGGAGGAAACTCTTCAGAAGAGCAGATAAAGTCAAGCATACTGGCATCGCTCACACATCTGTCAGAAAATTGCGGAGTTTTAAAAAATCACTTCAGTCCAAAGTTAACCTATTTGAAACTGACCACTGGGAGTTGGCCTCCTGTCTAAAGGTTTAGCTGTAAGTAAACAAACAACCAAAAAAATTAAAGACCTTGTTTTTGATCAGACTGTTCAAAGAAAGATTTTTGTGGGTGAAAGTTCACCAGGCTGAAACAATAGAAACACTTGAGAGTGGAATATGGCCTTCACCCTTAAAGCAGAGGTCTTCGTTCACCTTGGCTGGCCTCCTTCAAGAGCACAGACATGACTTGTTTTGCCTCTCAGAATATTTTGCACGTTCATCTTTGATAGGGGAGTCAGAAGACACTATGTTCAGCAGTTGGGCGTTTAGGTCTAGAAGTTGGCAACGACTTTCAGCAGGGTTGGTCTTTACTTGGCAATAACCTGGTGAATAGTTTTTAATGATTAGAAAGCAAGAGGAAAAAGTAGCAGAAACTTTCTCACTCCCATGGCTCTGTATCAGTCCCAGTGTAGATTCTTGAGCTGCCTAATAAAAACCACCCAGAACTGAAAAAGTAGCCAGTCTGACCCTTCCCCTGATTTAAACTAATTTTTTAACCTTTAAGGGAATCTTTAAGAGAAAAATGAACTCAATCCTTAATTAATGAAGCTCTAAGTGAGAAAAGGCCAAAAGTAATTACTACTTAAAGAGTATGAAGGTATTTACTTGTCCATGCGTCTGCCAGTGTGCTCCAGTTATGGCAACTATATGTGCTAAATTATCAGGGAAAGTCCAGATTTTATATATCTTCTCTCAGAAATCCTTTACTCCTCAGATTATGAAGTTCAGAAATTTTTCAGTTTGTAAAATATGATAATTTTTATTATTTTAGCTCATAAGCTCTGTTAAAAATAATGGTGTGGAGGGGCACCTGGGTAGCTTAGTTGGTTAAGCATGTGACTTTGGCTCAGGTCATGATCTCAGTTAGCGGGTTCAAGCCCCACATTGGGCTTTGTGCTGACAGCTCAGAGCCTGGAGCCTGCTTCAGATTCTGTGTCTCCCTCTCTCTCTGTCCCTCCCCACTTGCATTCTGTCTGTCTGTCTGTCTGTCTGTCTGTCTGTCTGTCTCTCTCTCTGTCTCAAAAATAAATAAACATGAGGGGCGCCTGGGTGGCTCAGTCGGTTAAGTGGCCGACTTTGGCTCAGGTCATGATCTCGCAGTCCGTCAGTTTGAGTCCCGCGTCGGGCTTTGTGCTGACAGCTCAGAGCCTGGAACCTGTTTCAGATTCTGTGTCTCCCTCTCTCTGACCCTCCCCTGTTCATGCTCTGTCTCTCCCTGTCTCAAAAATAAATAAAACGTTAAAAAAATAAAAAATAAATAAACATGAAAAAAATTAAAAAAAAAAAGATGTGGAAAGCTGTTTGTTAACCTTAAAAATAAAATTGTCAGTTATTTTACCAGCAAAATGGGTTTATTCAGGAATAATGGAGAATTGCAGTTCGGGGCATGCGACATATGAAAAGCCATAGGCAACTCCAACAAAGACGAACCTCATGTTATGGAGGAAAAGGAGGTTGGGGGTCGGGGTTATTTTGAATGAAAGTCCATTGAAGGAAAGAAAGAGTTCAGGGTGATGATGCTTTCTCATTGGTTGGGTTGCTGGGGCACTCGATTTCTTGCATGCGATGCAATGCGTATAATTGATGATTCTTTCCTTTGATTCTTCTTTTGGGGTCTGTAATTGACAGTTCTTCTTGTAATTAATGTAGGGCACCCCCTTCCAGGCTCCCATTCTAGACTCCCAAGTCCACTTCAGTGAGGTGCCTTTTTTATTAATTTTCACATGTTTTAAACTGAGGGAAAGCTATTGAAATACAAATAGTTACCATCCACCATCTATGAAATCTTACCAATGTAATTAACAAGTCATATCCCTGTATGATTTTAATGCACACGAAAAGAACAGAGCATAACACAATTACCGCTTAAATTATCCTGACCTCTGTCCTCTAGTGTAAGTGGAGAAAGGAGAGGGGTATTGGTTTATGTCCCTTCTGAGCATCCTTTTCCTAATTTGGAAATTACATGCTCTTCACCAGGCATTTGCTCCATCATGGGCCACCATTCACTTAACTACAGATCAATGCCTCAAACTCCTGGACACAGTTCTCTTGTAGGATGTTGTTTTCTGTGATGGGTGCAACATAAGATTAAATGTGAGGCAGGGCATGCTTCTCTTTACAGTTTCATCCCTTTATCCTCCACACCTCCACCACACAAGGTAGTGTACATCTATTAGACTTAGTGAATGGTTGGATTAACTTAAGGAAATCACAGGGTAGGAAGGGGAAAAAATGTAAACTGAATGTGAAACCTGCTATAATCACCCAACTCACAGCGCATTTGATAGGTAGGAACTCTACTTAAACTACCTTCCTGGAAATCACATCAAGCCTTCCACTTAATACATTAATAAGAAACTTAGACTCCTGGCCACATAAACCTGCTGCTTCAAGAGTGAAGTCCACATTCTACTCTTGAATTTTTCATGTCACTCTGGTTTCAGCCTAGTGACCCACAAAAGACTGCAGGAGGGAGGCCAGCAAAATTAAGTGCCCTGACCTCTCCCCCGCCATAAGGGAAAGTCAGAGGTTGAAGAACAAAATGAGAATAGTGATACTAATTGATCAAGTTACATATTTTTTGTACATCCTACTTTCAGTGTATCAATGGTAATTCAGCTAAATAACCTTTCCCATCATCCCAGGAAAGTGAATAAGACATTACACCTTTGCCGGGAGATTGCTTGCCTTCTAGATAACCGAATTTATAATCTTTCTGCCCTACCCTCAAGTTTGAGAGCCCTGCCATTTCCTAACCTCTGCTATTTGGCTGTCTGCCTATCTTTGACAAACTCTAGTCATCACCCATGGAGTTGGTCTCATTCCAGGAACTATTCCAGTAGTTCATTCTTCAAGTCTGAGTTATTCAGTTAAAACAGCCCAAATGCTTTAGACAACTCCCACAGACCAGTCACGGTTCTTTGGTGCTAGAGCCCTACAGAACAGTCCAGGTGGGCACGTAAGACCTCCAAGTGTGATCCCTGTTTGTCTCCTCACTGCTGTGAGTAGCAAATATGCCTCTTTGTTCTTTTTTTTTTTTTTTCAACGTTTATTTATTTTTGGGACAGAGAGAGACAGAGCATGAACAGGGGAGGGGGAGAGAGAGAGGGAGACACAGAATCGGAAACAGCCTCCAGGCTCTGAGCCCATCAGCCCAGAGCCTGACGCGGGGCTCGAACTCCCGGACCGCGAGATCGTGACCTGGCTGAAGTTGGACGCTTAACCGACTGCGCCACCCAGGCACCCCGCCTCTTTGTTCTTAAAATTGTCTAGCTAGTGACTGTTAGAACACAGATGGACACACACACACACACACACACACACACAAAACACCTTTCAAGGGCAAATGTTAATCATGGAGACAATATACAACCAAAAGCCCTCAGACTGCCTACATAGTGAATTCTTCCTACAGACATATCTGATCTCCCTGTTGTTGTTGTTGTTGTTGTTGTTGTTGTTGTTATGGTCTTCAAATGATTTGTAATGTCTTTAGAAGGGACATGCAATTGTTGTTTCCCCCCAGTCTCTGCTCTTTCTCCTTATTCACATCCAGCTGCATCACTCATTTATATACTGGCCTGATCTTGAAAAACGTTTGAGTTTGAGATCCCTGCATCTAAACCCATAATGAGGGCTGCTTGGGTGGCTCAGTCCATTAAGCATCCAACTCTTGATTTCGGCTCAGGTCATGATCTCATGGTTTGTGGGTTCAAGCATAATATCAGGCTCTGCTCTGACAGCATGGAGCCTGCTTGGGATTCCCTCTCTTTCTCTGCCCCTCCCTCGCTCACATGTACATGCACTCTCTCTCTCTCTTAAAATAAATAAACATTTAAACCCATAAGGAGGAAGATATACATTTTCCTAATTACTTTTAATATATGAATATATCTCCTTTCTCCCCCTTCTGCTTTTAAACTTTGCCCCTTGGGTCTTCAAGTTATACCAGGCCACTCCCTTAGCTAATCCCAAACCACATACAGTTTTTACTATTTTTAATTTTTAAAAATTTTTTGTAATGTTTATTTATTTTGAGAGGGAGCAAGAGAGCACATGTGCATGCACATGCAAGTAGGGGAGGGGCAGAGAGAGAGAGGGAAACAGAGAATCTCAAGCAGGCTCCATGCTTTCAGCACAGAACCCATCACAGGGCTCGATCCCTCAAACTACGAGATCGTGACCTAAGCCAAAATCAAGAATTGGATGCTTAACCAACTGAGCCACCCAGGCACGCCCCCCCAAACCACATAAAGTTTTTAAATGTTCCCTTAAGGATCTAGGTAAGTTTTTAGCAAGACTTCTCCTCTCTCCCAGCCTTTGAACTACCGGAGATGGAGGGGAGGTTTGATTCTTTAGGCCACATTAATAGTAGCCAAGTTCTTCCTTAGCATTCTCACGGATATTGTTTGGAATAGTTATAACTGGGCAATAATTCCTTCAGGATTTAGTTTTAATACTTTTTCATTTCGTATTGTGCTGCCACTTTCATGTGTTCATATATGTATTGAGCTCCTACTACAAATCAGGCATACTTATACTGGGAATAGAGCAATGAACAAAGCAAAGCTCCCTGCCCTCATGAAACTTGCATTCTAGTGAAGGAAACAAGACTTCCAGGAAGATGGCAGAGTAGGAGGATGCTAGGCCCACCTGTCCCATGGACGCGCCTAGATAACAGCCACATCCTAAACCCACAAAACAGCAAGAAGACTGGCAGAACAGACTTTTCACAGTTCATCATAGAGAGGGGGCCACATCTAGTAAAAGAAACAATTTCAGTAACCATGATAGAGTTCCTATTGTTAATGTCTGTAACGCTGCAGATTTAGTATCCTCTCGCTTTAATTCAGAATTATCTCATTCATGTAATCAGGAGATTTTATCTCAATTCAAGTAAAGTAATTGTGTGTTGTTAAATACCAATTTAGTAATAAAATGGCCAAATGTAACCTGTCTGTGACTAGTTAGCTCAATAGATTGAGAAAGGTATGATGACATCAAGGTCATTAACTCTTGGGCTTATTCTACACACAAACTAGTTAATATTAGTTAATATCTTTCAGTCTCATTGCCACAGACTACTTTGCTAACCTGGCCAGTCCTCCAGAGGCATCCAGTTGAAAACAAGAGAAATAAGGGGATGATAGACTAGGTGTCTGTTAGCACTGTTAGAAAAACAACTTAACACCCGTATCCTGATGATGGTGTTCTACGAGGCATGCCAGACAATAGTGTCATTGTGATCAAATATGGTGCAGGGCCATCTTCAAACTGAAAGTTCTCCGGGCTTCTGTCTCTGCCAGCCAGGAGAATCATGAAGGAGTTCTTTTCCTTGAATAAGATCCTTGGGATGAGATTGCAGTCCATTTATTTCTGCGCTGCTTCCATGGTATAGTCCTCAGTCTTCAAGAGAGCTTCTCAATTAAACTATTAATGCCAGTAATTTTAAGAGCGTAATGAACGTGACGGGGTGTTTTGAGAACTTAGGCTGACACATTCTCACATTCAGACGTACCTGGAGGACCTGTCTGCCAAGGTTCCATATATGTGAGAGATTAAGAACAATTTCATTCTAATAGAAGAGAGTACCACAGGACAATGTTGATCATAAGAAAGGAATGATTCTGGGCACAGACCAGATTCATGTTTGAATCCTAGGGAAAGGGAGCTAAAATAAAGGGCATGTAAATTTCAAAAGAGTAATTTCCATTAAATATCTGAGTCATCAGGACCTTAACGCAGCCCTTCCAGATTAGCTGTTTCACTGTGTGGAGAAAATTTGGAGTGAAGAATGCTTTTTCCTGGTGGAATTTCTATCGCAAGCATTAACAGGCTGAAAACCAGAGAAATCAGTCAACATTAGGGCCCCCCAAAGAAGCAGAAGAGACATTACCCTTCAGTTGAGCATTGGGAATGTAGCGAAATTATCAGTGCTTCAGGTGCTTTCGGCCCCAGTATCAGTGTGTGTATACAGTTTGGCTTAAGGATAACAAGAGATTGCACTGAAGTGAAGTGGGAAGGTAAGAGTGCATGTAGGAGTGGTTAAGTGTAGAAATTAAGACTGTGGTTCTGCAGATTTCTCACTGTCATAGAAGGGGATTATAAGTGTATGGAAAGGGAGAAGGCTCGAACGAACCCCGTGGTGCTGGACTGGAATTGGAAATATCAGTATGAAACCATTGTTTTTAAGTGTGTGTGTGTGTGTGTGTGTGTGTGTGTGTGTGTGTGTGTGTTGGGGAGTGGGGAGGTTGTTCTCTGAGAGGACCTACAGGCAATGACACACTAGTGCAAATTAACACACATAGAACCCAAGTCTTTCTAAACGCTATTCTCCACCAAAGGTGGAGTGCTTCTTAGAAAAGTGGCTGATTTCAAGGCTGGTGCTAGGAAAACACTAGAAAAACCTGGACTATCTTCTTGTGTCATAAAGTTAGGAAGCTCAAAGAATTTTAGGGACATGTCAAAAGGACAGTTTGAAGGGACTCCCACTAGCTGTATCAGGGACAATTTGAGTATCCTAATAAATAGTGTCAGTAACAGATTATAACCCATGGAATAAAATAGGAATCTATGAGTCTCTACAGGTATAAATAAACACCCAAGCAAATCATGGAGAAAAGTACATTTTTCCTTACAGTAGAACACCAACTAAAAAATAGAAAAAGAATGAAAGAATTATGAAATCACCATTTGGCAATCATCGTGGTAATAATTGACTCAGGTAAGAACCATCATGCATGCTGAAACTAGTGGATAAAGTTTGATGAAGGATAGGATAGTTACATAGTGTCAAAGTATCTCCCCACAAGATACTTGTTAATGATGAAGAGAAAAACAGTAATTTTAAAGTGGAAAAACCTTAACCAAGTCATTAAAGGGAACTTCAACTGTAATGGAACAAATCAACTAATATTATATGCTGAGAAGATCACAACAACACTTCTGAGGTATTTCTGCTAAGAATGCATAACCTGAATCTAATCATGAGGAAAAATCAGACAACCCAAGTTGAAAAACACTCTACAAACAACTTGCCTATAACTCTTCAAATATGTCACGGTCATGAAAAACAAAGTATGGAAAATCTAGTCTAGATTAAAGGAGGCTAAAGATACTTGACAACTGAATGTTGATCTTGACAACAGTGTATGGGTATGGAATTTTATTTAATGGACATTACCAAGACAATTGAGCAAAGTTGGAATGAGGTCTATAGATTGGATAGTATTACTGAATCAATATTGACTTCTTACTTTGCATAATTACACTGGGGTTGTGAAAGAGAACGTCCTTGTGTTTTGGAAATACACACTAAAGTACTTAGGAGGAAAGGGCATCATGTCTACAACTTATTCTTCATTTATTTATTTATTTTTAATGCTTATTCATTTTTGAGAGACAGAGAGAGACAGAGCGTGAGCAGGGGAGGGGCGGAGGGAGAGGGAGACATAGAATCTAAGACAGGCTCCAGGCTCCAAGCTGTCAGCACAGAGCCTGACGCGAGGCTTGAACCCACAAACCATGAGATCATGATCTGTCAGATGCTTAACCGACTGAGCCGCCCAGGCGTCCCTCCAACTTATTCTTCAACAGAAAAAATTATAAATAAATATGTACAGATAGTACACAAGTGCACACAAGGTTGGCCTAGGTTGCTAGGAGAAAGAATTAAAATTAACAAGCAATTTTTACATGACTAATCAGAAATTCTGAGACTATGCCTCAAAGCTCTTTTTATTTGGTGCCTGGTGCCAATTTAAGATGTAAGATAAGACAGCAGCCCATACGGCAGAAAGTCTTGAATACCAATGAGTCATTCTCTGTATTTGAGACACCTATAGAACACACTCTTCTAACCCAGTCAATTTAACTCACCTCAACTTCAATACCACAAGCTCTTCTACCAAAAATTATTTTTGTTTAACTTTCATATTCAGACAAAGTTATTATAGTCACAAATTCCATGCAACTCTCCTGCTTGAGCAATAGAATAATCCATTTACTGATGAACAGGTTTAATCCAAATAAATTCTAAACACTTATCTTAATATAGCGATAAAATATTTTGGACCTAAAAGTCATAGCTGATTAAAAAACAGCACAGATAACAGATTGAACCATCACTAACCTTTCTTTGCTCTATTATTTGTTTGCTCTCTTGGCTCTATTTTTTTCAGTATCACTTGTGGACAGGAAGCAGCCATATTGAAATACAAATTTTACTTGTTTCTTTAAAAAAAAAAGAAAAACAAATAGATGGTTTATTCTAAGAACGTACAGGAACTTATATTCTAAACGTCCATAAATACATATTCCAGGGACTCTTATCACCTCAGAACTCTACTACAGCTTCTCTTTAATCTTTTTAAACATCCTGTTACATAAATTGCAGCTGCATCTATAGCAGGAAAAATAATAAGATAATAATTGCTCAAACATCAAAAGCACTTGGGTGGGTCTTACATAGGCCTTTAGTCTTCTCTCCCACCAACACCACGTTCTTAAATTTTTTTTTTTACCCACCCACATTAATGTATTTTTTGTTTGTTGGTTTCTCCTTTCCTTTCCCCTGAGTAATTACTATGAATTTCTGCCAGGTCAGAAACTGTTCCAAGGAAGAGACCCTGAGTACTAAGAAAGCAGACAAACAGTACCTGAAGATAAGATGTAACTCTTTTCAGGCCTGCCCCTCCCTTAGATTTCTTTCTCCATTTGAATGTAATTAATTGGTGGAATTGCACGTCCTCAGTGTTGTACGAGGGAGAGTTCCTCTGCCTGACCTATGCTAGGAATTTCCTATTAACTTTAATGGGACCTTAGAACTCTTCTTACCACCCAGTATTACGGTAAGAACCACACAAATTGTTTTATGAGGGCTGTGAGTCTAATATATCCATTGCTCCAAAAAGTATTTCTTGATCATATGTTAGAGTTAGGAAGAGTTCTAGAAGTCATTTGGCTTGACCTGTTTTCCAAAGCCAGCATTTCTTCCATACTTTTTCTAACAAATGGTCACCAGCCAAGACTCAGTTAGTTAGTGTAATGAGGAACTTGCCATGGTATTGGACAGCCCATTTCATTGCTGGACAGCTCTCATCATAACCCTTGCTGCTTGCTGTGGTTCTTTGCAGCTTCACAGAATATGTCTACCCCTGGTCCATATGACGCACCATTGGGTGCTGCTAATTTGTCCTAACTAAGTATCATCACTCATAATAGTTTTTTCAGATCACGTTGAATAATGGACAAACATCCAAAAGTTAATAGTAGTTAATCTAGGAAGGTAAGATTGTGGTTGTTTTTAATGTTCTTGCTTCTATGTAGATTCTAATTTTCGCAATAAATATTTACTTTAATAACTGACAGTTAAATTATTTGGGAGGGGGGTTTATTCTAGATACCAGTCCTAGAATGCCTATAGAATTATCCTATAATAAACCTGAGAGATAGGAACTATAATTTTCCCCATTGTACAAATGAAGAAACTGAGGCATAGAGGGATTAAGTAATTTGCCAAGGTCACACAGTTAATTAAGTGGCTGAAAAGAAATTGAAACCCAGGTTTGCCTAATTCTTGACCATTCCTCTTATAAAAGTAAAACAATTTTTTTTTTTTAAATAGGCTCCTTGCACAATGTGGGGCTTGCACCTGAGATCAAAAGTCAGATGCTCCATCAACTGAGCCAGCCAGGTGCCCCCACAAAAAAAACAATTTTTTGAGGGGCAGGAAAAATATTTATTTTTAGTGTGGTGTCCAGAAATTGACACAACATTCTAGGTTTGATCTGGAGAGCATAAAGTACACTGTGATTATTATGCCCTTGGATTTGGACACATTACAATATATTAATGTCCCTAAGACTTTATTTGATTTTTCACCTGGTATATGACTCACATAGACCTTTAGCTCTTATTTTATTTTTTCACTTTGACTCCCACCTTATCTCTCCTCCTTTGTCACCCCAACAGTTCTAACCCTTCCATAACCATTTTATCAACCTATTTAATATTTTTCTCCATGCTCTATAATAACATATAGACAAATACAAATGTACACATATTTGTTATAGACTTTTTTTGTAATTTAAGAAGTGACTAGGGGTGCCTGCGTGGCTCAGGCAGTTAAGCATGTGACTCTTGATTTTGGCTCAGGTCATGATCAAGCCCCATGTGGGGCTCTGCCCTGACAGTGCAGAGCCTGCTTGGGATTCTCTCTCTCCCTCTCTCTCTGCCCCTACCCCCTTCAAAATATACAAATAAAAACTTAAAGGAAAAAAAGAAGTGACTACATTTTTGCCTCTCACTTTTACTTAAAACAATTTCTTGTATAAAATCTCTCTAAATTAGGGGCACCTGGGTTGTTCAGTTGCTTAAGTGTCCAACTTCAGCCCATGTCATGGTCTCACGGTTTGTGAGTTCCAACCCCACATTGGGCTCTCTGCTCTCAGTACAGAGCCCGCTTTGGATCTTCTCTGTGCCACCCCCCCATCTCAAAAATAAACATTAAAAACAAAACAAAACAAAACAATCTCCAGGGTGCCTGGGTGGCTCTGTCGGTTAAGCGTCTGACTTCAGCTCAGGTCATGATCTCATGGCTTGTGAGTTCGAGCCCCATGTCAGGCTCTGTGCTGACAGCTCAGAGCCTGGAGCCTGCTTCGGATTCTGTGTCTGCCTCTCCCCTGCTCACGCTCTGCCTATCTCTCTCTCTCAAAAATAAACATTAAAAAAAATTTAAGTTTCTAAATCAAATTCATTCCTTTTAATGGATGTTCCAAATGTGGATGTACTATAATTTTTGCAACCATCCCCCTATCGATGGACATGCATGCTGTTTACAACGTGTGTGTATGTGTGTGCATGTGGTAACACTGAAAACACTGCTCTAATAAATATCCTGGTACATTATGTACTATGATGTTTTTCAACAGTTTTATTGAAACTAGTAGTTTATTTTAGTAGGATAGATTTCCAGAACTGAGATTGGTAGGTCAAGGGATATATGTATATTAAAGATTTTATTTTTCAACAATCTCTACACCCAACATGAGGCTTGAACTCACAACCCAACATCAAGAGTTGCAGGCTTTACCAACTGAGGCAGCCAGGCACCCCAAGGGGTGTATATATTTTCATTTTTTATTTTATTTATTTATTTGTTTGTTTGTTTGTTTATTTGTTTATTTATTTATTTATTTTGAGAGAGACTGCCAGCAGGGGAAGAGCAGAGAAAGTGGGAGAATCTTAAGTAGGCTCTACGTCTAGTGTGGAACCCAACACAGGGCTGAACTCACCAACTGTGAAATCCTGACCTGAGCTGAAATCAAGAGTTGGATGCTTAACAGATTGAGCCACCCAGGCACCCCATTTTTTGTATTTTTAAATAATAGGTGTTGCCAGATTGCTTTTAAAGAGCCTGTAATGCTTTGTATTTCAATAGTGACACATGAAAATACTCTTTATCCTATATCCCTGCAGCAATAGGTATTATAGCAGTCATTCTAATAAAACCCCTGTGAAACAAGAGATCACAGGAAACTACTTAAATATAATAAAAATTATTTATTTTATTTTTTAAATTTACATCCAAGTTAGTTAGCATATAGTGCAACAATGACTTCAGTAGTAGATTCCTTAATGCCCTTACCCATTTAGCCCACCCCCCCCTCCCAAAACCCCTCCAGTAACCCTCTGTTCTCCATATTTAAGAGTCTCTTATATTTTGTCCCCCTCCCTGTTTTTTATATTATTTTTGCTTCCCTTTCCTTGTGTTCATCTGTTCTGTGTCTTAAAGTCCTCATATGAGTGAAGTCATATGATATTTGTCTTTCTCTGACTAATTTTGCTTAGCATAATAATGCCCTCTAGTTCCATCCACATAGTTGCAATATAATAAAAATTATTTACTGCAAGTCAACAGCAATTATAATCCTAACTGGCAAAATATTATAACTCTTTCATTCAAAATCAGGAACTACAATGGGGCAGCTGCATGGCTTAGTCGGTTAAGCGTCCGACTTCAGCTCAGGTCATGATCTCACAGTTTGTAGATTTGAGCCCAATGTACGGCTCTGTACTGAGAGCTCAGAGCCTGAAGCCTGCTTCAGATTCTGTGTCTCCCTCTCTCTCTCTGCCCCTCCCCTGCTTGTGCTTTGTCCCTGTATCTCAAAAATAGATAATAAATATTTTTTAAAAAGTGTTAAATATACCTGTCAGGTCCTTTGTACCCCAACTTTAAAAGTGTATAATATACATATAAAAATGTGGATAAATCATAACTGCACAGATCAATGAGTTATTGCAAAGTAAACACATTTATACCACCACCTAGGTCAAGAAATAGACACTGGTTCAAGAAATAAACACCTCAAAAGCTTTCCTCATGCCCCTCCCATTGCTCTCTTCCTCCTTCCTTAAGAGAACCACAGAATAGTTTTGCCTGATTTTGAAGTATATAGAAATAGAATCATGTAGGACATACTCTTTTTTTGTGTGTCTGGTTTCTTTCCCTTATCATTTCCTTAGTGAGGTTCCTCCGTGTGACAGATACCAGTAGTTCACTCATTTTCATTGCTGCACAATAATTCGTTGTATGAATACTATACTACAACTAATTACCTGTTGTGTTGTTGATGGACCTTCAGGTATTTTTGAATCTGAAACCTGTTATCCAATACATTAACCACCAATACTCCCAGATTTGTACGTCAGAAATTTGGATGATCACACCATTTTTGTCTACAGAAATCGTTGACAAGACCAGATAGATTTGTATCAGACAATTAGAGATCTCTCTTCAGGTTAATCTTAATGCAATAATAAATAGTATTTGGGCGAGTCGTTCAATTAGCTAACACGGAACTGTCTGTAGTGTCATTTAGCGTGCATTTCTGCACCTCATCTGAATTCAGTTTAACAAATATTTATCGAAGGTATACTATGTTCTAGGTATTGACTGGGGACGAAGCAGTGAACCTACCAGATCAGATCCATACCCTCGTGGAACTTACATTCTAGTTGATGAGACCAATGTAAACAAATATCAAATACTCTGGATAATGTTAGGTAAGTGCATAAGGAAAGTGAAGCAGGGCAACATCATAGGGAGTGCTGAGGAGGGAGGCAGACAACTTTAGAAGAAGCTAGGAATATAACGTGAAGGCCGGGAATAGAACACTGAGGCAAGTACAAAGACCCTGAAGAGGGGATAAGCTTCAAGAAACAGGCAGGCCAGTGTGCCTAGAGCCAATTGTGAACAGAAGCCAAGTGGAGGAGAGGTAGACAGGAGCCAGATCATTCAGGGTTTTGAAGTCCTACATGTCTAAATGCAATGCTGACATGGATAAGAAGATGCAACAACCAGATATCCCTTTAAGGAAGTGCTTGATGCCCAGAAATGGAGAGTGTGGTCAGCAAGGAGCCTTGAGCTGACAGCTCTTTCAGGTCTACCTTAGGTACAGAGAGCCTTGCTGCCTGAGGACATACCCCGCTTAGAACAGACCGTATCTGTGACTGAGTGGGCGGGGATATAAAGGCTCAATCATTTGGATCATTTGGATCTTGCACCGCACAATTCTGACCGACCGCACTCATTCCTGGGCTCCCTGGTGGGTTAGCCCAAGCTTTATTGGGTGTGTATCACTGATTTCTTCCTCTGCCGAGTCCTGCTTCCTCCTCTTTCCATTCAGAGGTGTTAAACCCTGATATACATCTTGGATCCCAAGCTTGGTCCCCACGTCTGTGGAGAGCACAACCTGTTACAAATGAGAAGCCACTGAAGGATTTTAAGCAAAGAATTCAAATGGTATAATTTAGTTTTTAGATCACTCAGCTGCTGTACAGAGAATGGCTTGCAAGGGGAGGGGGTAAAAGTGAAAACAGTGGCCCAGGAGAGAGATGGTGGTGGCCTCATCCAGGGAGGAAACAGAAGGTAGGGGAGAAGTGGGTGGATTTTGGACCGAATTTGGTTATAAAACTGGTAACTGTGGTTCTTCCTAAGTGCTTTGATCAAATGGCTTGCTGAAAATAAATTTAGTGTGTCTTTGTATTTCTTTAATCTACTGTCCTGTCATTTCAAAAAAGGAAATAGCCACAGGGCTCCTGGCTGGCTCAGTTGGAAGAGCGTGTTACTCTTGATGTCTGGGTGGTGAATTTGAACCCCACATGGGGTGTAGAGAGTACTCAAGTAAATAAAAACTTTAAAAGAAAGAAAGAAAGAAAGAAATAGCCTGCGTGGTATGGCCCCTAATTACCTGGATAATCTCATTCTTGCACTCACCTCCTGTTTACTGTTCCAGCCACATCAGCTTTTTCTCCTTCCTCTAGAATGCCAAGTTTATTGCTGCCTCATGCATTTTTCACATGTGGTTTTCAGATTTTCTCTGTAGCACTCCCCACACTTTGCCTATCTAAATTCTATTCATCCTTCAGGGCTCTGATTACATGCTGCCTCCTCACAGAGGATTTCTCTAGCATCACCCTCTCCTGCAATGAGGCCAGTTCCTCTAATTATGTGCTCACATAAATCCCCATGTTTTCTTTCATAGCACTTATCACAAGTTGTAATTAGGCCATAATTTTTGTTATCATTTGTCTTCCTCAGTTCCACAAGGGGCAGGAACATACCTGTTTTGTTTTCTGCCTCATCCCAAGGGCCTTGCACAGTAACCAGGACCAGTAAGTAGGTGCACAATAAATATTTGTTCAGTCAATGAACTTGCCCTTAGTGGATCTATATTGGTTCCTAGAGTCAATTCCTTTAAGTGCTCATAAAACACCTTTAAACATTTTTTTTTAAGTTTATTTATTTACTTTGAGAGAGAGTGAGCTTGAGTTGCAGAGCGGTAGAGAAAGGGGGAGAGAAAAAAATCCCAAGCAGGTTCCACATTGTCATTGTGGGGCCTGATGTGAGGCTCGAACCCATAAACCCGTGAGATCACAACCTGAGCCAAAATCCAGAGTCGGACACTCAACCAACTGAGCCATGCAGGCACCCCCTCTTTTTAAAAAAAAAATTTTTTTTAACACCTTTTAATAATTCATACCAAAATCTCCCAGGGGTCGCTGAAGATTTTCAGACTATAATTTTTAGGATCTCATTTTTTTACACACACACAAAAACCACTTTTTTTCTTTTTAAGATTTTATTTCCAAACAATCCCTACATCCAATGTGGGGCTCAAGCCCACAACCCCAAAATCAAGAATGGCATGCTCCACTGACTAAGCCAGCCAGGCACCCCTGCCAAAAACACTTTTTGAGTGAAGAAGTAGTATCAAATATTTATAATGAAAAGAGTAATACTCTTGAGGTAAGCAGCTACTTCAAACTAAACAGGTTTGACCAATCTTCTATCTTTAAAAGAAGACCTTATTCACCCTTGAAAATCAATACATCTCACCTTCTGACATTTTTCCCACTGTCAAAATAATTTTTATATTTTCATTCGTGGTTTATAATCACACTGGCCTTACAGTATTTGGGACTAGAAATCTTGCCTTGTTAAAAGTGACAGAATACTTCATATTATTTCACCTTTGTGGAATTTCAAATTTCTTACCTATGTTTGTTCTTCCCCTTCCAGCATGAAAATTATCTTTCTTTATTTTCATTGAGTTATAATTCACATACCATAAAATTCACCTTTAAAAAAAAAGTGTCTTAAAGATGATAGAAAGAAAACCAGACCTTACCTGGTTTATCAGCAGACATTCTACTGTTTTCTAGAAGCCAAAGCCAAAGTAAGCAGGGAGGGCAATAGTGAAAGCAGAATTAGATGTGGATTTATTCTTTATACAGTTTGGAGTGTTATGCTACCCAGGTCTAATTTAAGAGCCTTTTGTGCTCTAGGAATTTGTAGTATTCTTTGCAGTATCCTATATACATAGAGGAGATCCTGTGTAGTATCCTATATACATATTAAAATATATAATGACATCCAGGGCCACCTGGCTGGTTCAGTCGGTTAAACATCTGACTTCGGCTCAGGTCATGATCTCGCAGTTTGTGCGTTCAAGCCCCACATCGGGCTGTGTGCTCAGAGCCTGGAGCTGCTTCAGTTTCTGTGTCTCCATCTCTCTCTGCCCCTCTCCCACTGGGGGTCTGTCTCTCTCTCTCTCTCTCTCAAAAATAAACACTTAAAAAAAATTAAATATATATATAATTACCTCCCAAATCAAATATCAAAATACGCTGTAAAATGTTGACAGAACTTTGTATAATTTTTCTTTTGAAATTTATTAAGCTATGAGCAAGTAACATTTAATGTACGTTTGGTTATCATTTCTCAAAAACTGTTATATAATTTTGTGAACTTGTGCAGAATGAAGTAAAATTTACTTTCAAATACTTGTTAATATACAGTGTTATGTTAGTTTCAGTTGTGAATTTAATGAGTCAACACTTGCATGCAACACTCAGTGGTCATCACAAGTGCACTCCTTAATCCCCATCCCCTACTTCACTCATCTCCCTACCCACCCACCCCCTCTGCTAACCCTCATTTGTTCTCTATAGTTAAGAATCTGTTTCTTGGTTTATCTCTCTCTGTCTTTAATCTTCAAATACTTTTCAAATATAATAAACTTCTTTTGAATATCAACTACATAAGCAATGAACTTCACATGCTGCATATGTAGACATTTAACTGTTTTATTTATTTCCAAAAAAACTGTGCACAAACATAACTTTTGTTTTAGATGGTCATTATTTTTTATTTCAATACTAATAAATAAACGTGAAAAAATTTAAAGAAGGGGGGGGGGGCGCCTGGGTGGCTCAGTCAGTTGAGCATCCCACTTCGGCTCAGGTCATGATCTCACGGTTTGTGAGTTCAAGCCCGGCATCAGGCTCTGTGCTGATGACTCAGAGCCTGGAGCCTGCTTCAGATTCTGTGTCTCCCTCTCTCTCTGCCCCTCCCCTGCTCACACTCTGTCTCTCTCTTTCTGTCTTTCAATAATAAATAAACGTTAAAAAAATTTTTTTAGATGGTAGTTATTTTTTAAATTACATGGTAAACAAATCACTCAATCCAGGAAAGTATAAAGTAAAATCTGTTTTCATATCAGCTATTCCCTTTTTTTAGAGTCTACAAGTAGTGGCTGTTGAGTGTATCTTGTATGTCCTCCCAGAAAATTTGCATACCTATCCCAGCATGAGATATATTTATAAACATACAAAAATAGTATTGCATTATAGATATTGTTATACACCATGCTATTTTCACTTGACAGTTACTATGGGAGTTTTTTCAGATGCATAGATTTATCTCATTGTTTTCAAATGTTGCATAACATTCCACAAGATGAACTATAATGTATTGAGCTAGTGCCTTATAAATATAACTTTTAAAAAATGTTTATTTTTTTAAGGGTAGTGGCATTGTGGGTGACTTTTTCTGCCTTTTATGTAGAACTGTATTAATGTTGCTATACTGATCATGAAATTAAAATTTTTTTAACTTATTGAAAAAAAAAAAAAGACCCATCCTTTACAGTGTGATTTGCAGTAACAAATTGAGTAAGAGACTCTGGATGACAGTCAAGACTGAGAAGGGACATTTGAATCCACCTATTCCAGAGTAGATAATGACCCCTAATTACATTCTCAATAGAGACCAAAACTGAATTATTGGAAGTTAAGAGCTGAAAATAAATGTGAGTGCAGATAATTTGTCACAGGAGTTTGGCAAAGAAGGGTAGAAACAGGACAGAACCTTTAGCGGCAGAGTTGGGCAAAGCTTTTGTTCTGAATTGGAAAAACACAGACAAGAGAGGTATAAGCTCTGGGTCCTTGACTATTTCAATTCCAAGTCTATAGTGGAAAGTTGATAGCATGCAAAGAGAGCTTCTACTCCCCCCCCCTTTGTTGTTGTTGTTCTACTTTGAAAAATGGAGAAGACTCCTAATATAGAGAACAAACTGAGGGCTGCTGGAAGGGAGGTGGGGCGGGGGTGGAATAGGTTAAGTTGATGATGGATATTAAGGACAGCACTTGTGTTGAGCACTAGGTGTTATATGTAAGTGATGAATCCGTAAATTCTTCTCCTGAAGCTAACATTATACTATATGTTAACTAACTAGAATTTAAATTAAAAAATTGAAACCAAAAAAAAGGGGAGCAGAGGGTAAGGGTCTTCATAAATTATGCTCTTGGGAGGTCAGGGTCAGGGCACTGGGAAGGGGAGGAAGCTTTTGATTATACATTCCTCACATTTCACCCATAAGCAAAATCTCGTTTGTGTCCAGCTGGCTCTTCTAGAAAATGTGGGGCTGTTGGAAGAATGTATCACATTTAAAATCCTAAAATTAGATCTGCCTTAGTGAGGGCCCCTCAAGGCTTCCTCAGTTGAGTGTATGTTTTGAGGATGAGAATGGGAAGAACAAAATCATCAGAGAAAATAATTATTGGGTTGATGAACAGAAAGCCCATTAGGCAAAATTACTGAGTTTGACCATTTCCCTTTTCCTGTGTAGTTCTGGAGGTAATATCCCCATCTTTGCTTAAAATGTTTCTTTTAAGTTTCATTTATTTATTTTGAGAGAGAGAGAGAGAGAGAGAGAGAGCACATGAGCAGGGGAGGGGCAGAGAGAGAGAATCCCAAGCTGCACTGGCAGTGCAGAGCCCAATGCGGGGCTTGAACTGTGAGATCATGACCTGAGCCGAAGTCTCAGGTCACCGACTGAGCCACCCAGGCGCCCCTCCCCATCTATGCTTCAGTGCAAAGTGGGTGATGGGTATTAAGGACACTCACGGGGGCGAATTTCCTACTAGTTTGAAGGGGAAAGTGATACCCGGCTGATGGATATATATTTCAGACAAGGCATCAGATCTTTCCACACTTATTATCACACCATATGAACAGTTTTCTCTTCTACTACCTAGAACCCTCTGTGTTTAGGCTGAATCAAGGTCTCTGGAGACCCTGTGGTGGTCAAGCTGGCTTGGGGGAATTAGAGGTGGGAGGATGACTTTTCTATCTATTATTATTTTGCATCTTTTGAAAATTGTATTGTGAACATGTATCATTTCATTTGAAAAGCTTAAGTTGTTTTAAAGACTTGATTGAGACTGAGAAGGAAAACTGAAGTCTCTGTTGTCTGGTCAGTAAAGCCTCCTGGATTTACTGTAGTAAATCTGTACTTGGATTTACAAGTAGTTTCATAACCTACTTGTTCATCTGATTCACGACTTTGTTGTGTGATCTTTTAGTTTAAGAACCTCTTCCTGAGAACCACACCCCCAGCCTGAGTTATCTAATAGAATCTAAACAGGTCAATTTCTGTGTGACATCTCATTTTCTTCCACCCCACTTTTTGTTTGCCATCAGCAAACAAAACATCTTTTTAAGCATAGACAATCTACCTCAAGTTTGAGATCAGGATTACAGGCAGGTGCCAGCCTTGCTATTTACTAGCTATGTGACCTTCTGCAGGGCACAGAAAATGCTCTGGGATTCGGTTTCCTTGTGTGGGGCTGTGGAAGGTGCACCCACTAGATCAGGGGTCAGAGCGGGTGGGTTCAACTTCTGGGTCTGCCACTTGGTTGCTGTGTGACCTCAGATATGCTGCCTGGCCTGTGAGCTTTGGTTTCTATGAAATGGGTGCAACTCTTATTTTTGGGAGTAAGGGAGGTTGTGAAAGAGATCAGAGATACGAGGTGGCTGACAAGCGGCTGATGTCTGAGACACAGGGGCTCTCAAGACATATTAGCATCTTTTTCTTCCTCTTCACTTCCTTCTCTCTGTTTTTGTTGCTGTTGTTGTTTCCTTGTTTGTTTTGCTTTGTAAAACCGGCCTGTTATCCAGATCCCCAGCCTCTCATCGTGTTTTATAAACTGCAAAGCAGAAAGCAGAATATGTGGTTGTTTTGGCACCAGGCAGACAGAAACGGGGCCCCAGGCTGTGAATTTCTCTGACCTCTCTAAACTGTGCTTGAATTCCAGAGGAGAGCTCTGTTTTTCTAGGTGGAAGTTAGGTAAACTTTTCTGGGAGCTTGCCCCAGGCAACAAGCTGGGGGCTGGGGACTACCTTCCTGAAGTCCTTCCCATCATTAGCAGAGGAGACTCAGCATGGTGGGGCCACCTGGGTGCTGGCTCACTGCCTCCAGGTGAGAAGCTGCTCAGGCTTTCGAATTTCTCTTTCTTTCTTTCTTTCTTTCTTTCTTTCTTTCTTTCTTTCTTTCTTTCTTTCTTTCTTTCTTTCTTTCTAATTTTTTTTTAAGTTTATTTGTTTTTGAGAGAGAGAGACAGACAGAGACAGAGAGACAGAGTGTTAGCAGCGGAGGGGCACAGAGACAGGGAGGCACAGAATCTGAAACAGGCTCCAGGCTCTGAGCTGTCAGCAAAGAGTCTGATGTGGGGCTCGAACTTACTTACGAACTGGGAGGTCATGACCTGCCCCGAAATAACCGACTGAGCCACCCAGGCACCCCTGAAGAGCTTTTTTTTAATGAGAGTAATCTTTACACCCAACTCAAAGTCTCAAACTCACGACCCCAAGATCAAGAGTCACATGCTCTACTCACTGAGCCAGCCAGATGCCCCTAATAGTGCATTATTAAAAACCTATTCACATACAGAAGACAGATAAGGATGATGATGTTAATAATGCTAATAATAGTAATAATAAACCACACCTGCTGTTCACTATGTATACTGTGCTCTGGGGGAAGTCAGAATGCCTTCAGCCCAGTACTTGATTATTAAAGATGTTATTGCAGGGGCTCCTAGGTGGCTCAGTCGGTTAAGTGTCTGACTTTTGATTTCAGCTCAGGTCATGATCTCACAGTTTGTGAGATCAGGCCCCATGTCGGCCCCATGTTAGGCTCTGCGCTGACAGCACAGAACCTGCTTGGGATTCTCTCTCTTTCTCTTTCTCTCTCTGGACCTTTCCCCCTTATTCACTAGCTCGCTCTCTCTCTCTCAAAATAAATAAAGTTAAAAAAAAAAAAGATGTTATTGCATCTGTATCTCCTCTGAGATTTTACTCCTACAAGCTCATCTAGGTAGGTATAAAATAAAAGTTCTAAGCCAGACACACTAAGAGAAGGGAAGAGAGAGGACAGTTATTCTAAAAATTGGCAATTTTGTCATTTTAACTAGTTTGGACATGAGCCAGGGGTACAAGTGGAAGTTCAGAAAAGTCATTAAGACGCTTGGCTCTGCCACTTAGTGGATTTGTAGTCTTTATTAAATAAGCAACTCTCCCTGGGTCTCAATTTCCCTGTCTCAAGGTGAGGAAAATCGGTGAAATCATATCTAACACTTCCTAGCTCTAAGTTTCCTAGGCCAGAGGCTTACACGCTGAAATTCTTTGAAATTCTTCTGTGTCAACTCTGTCCTCTTCTGTGGACAAAGAGGGAGGAGAGAAGCCTTCCCAGTTCTGATAGAGCAGCTAACACATGCCAGGCATTGCGTGAGGGATCTTGTGTACATTAACGTATACATTAACTCGTGGGACAGCAGAGCTGTCTTAATTTGACTAGCGATCTTAAGAAGGGGGTGGGCACACACACGAGTGGTATCATGAGGTTCTCTTATTTATGTATTATTAAGAACACAAGGAAATAGGTAATCGACAGAAATGGATAGATGGAAGTATCTATGCATATAAAATCACTCTAAATGGTTTATACAGACATAAATTACATATATATGTGTGGCACATAATTGAAATTTTACATTAGGAATGTAAAATTAAAGAAAAGAAAGAGTTGTTATCCTGGACACTGGAAGTAAGAACATCGCAGTTAACCTACCAAATAGATACTTTACTTTGGGGGGAATTGAGAGCTCATAATATGCTTAAACAAAGTATTAATCACAGGTGGGCTATTTCTCAATCCATTATTTCCTTTCTTCCCTGGCTAAAAAAAATTACGCATGCAATTCACTAAATCATTCTCATTGTGAAAGAGTCCAGCCATACAGAGCCAAGAGCTCTGGGGCGTTCACGCTGCCCTCCTCCCAGCCCCAGCTGTGCTGACCTCTCACCAGAGGTAACCACAATGATCATTTTGGTGTGTGTTCTGCCCACTTTCAAATTACAGTTTCATTATTGCTATCCTTAAGTTGTTGCCTTAAGGAAAAAGAGCCTGGAAAGAATAAGGGGAAAGTGGGATTCAGTAACCTACAAAATATTTTAGGCAGGACACTTTGCAAAATGCAGCGGGCAGAAGTGGAAGTGGAGCCGTGTGTGGTTTCCAGGGCAGGGCTTCGGGCCACGTCCACCTTGGTAAATACCGCTGGTTGGCTCTGGCTCTGGCCTGCCTGCCAGACAGCCAAACACAGGAAACCTGACAAATCCTCACATCCTTCACTTCTTTATTTTTATTCTTTATACTCATCAGTCTCCTGTACCCCGATAACGGCTGGGCATGGCAGTTTCTCTTACACACAGTAGCAAGGACCTACTTTCTCTCCTTCTCTTTCCTTGCTGAAGCACAATGTCAAGGGCATGTCTAGGCCAGGTCAGAGAATGTTACATCAGAGATACTGCTGCTATATTTACCCCCACTTGTCTTTCAAGCAAAGCAATTTGTATGATGAGAAACAGTAGAGACGGGCTGTCCTGGGTTATCTTCAGGGAAGGAAAACATTGAATTTTAAAGCCGTGTATGATTTTATGTTGCAGTACGTTTCTCCATTTCTCGGGGAGCAAAATTTCTTTTCCTCTTTCTTTTTGCCTTTTTAAAATTCTCTTTGAGGATGGAGTTAAAGAGACATTACTTCACCCCAGGCCTAGAGACCGACAGTTGCTAGTCACGGTTTAATCCATTCCAGGCTGTCACCATAGCCTTGAGACAAGAGAGACTAAACAGAATGACAAGCAAAATCATCACTGGGTTTGCTTTGCTATGGACGTTTCCATATTGGCCTCTGTAGCCCTCACACCCCCAACCCCCTCTGGACCAATTATTTTTATTCTCCAGGCCTCAGTTTCCTGCTCAGTAAAATAGGAAGAATCAATTCTGTTTCCCTTGGAAGAGCGTTGTTAGAAGAATAAATATGAAGAGGGTCTTGAGGGGGAAGGAAGGTTATTCAGCTCTGATCCAATTCAGCAATCCCTTCTTGAGTACATATTAAGTGTCAGCAGAGGGGACCATCCAGTCAGACATCTCACCTACGCTTAAGCAGTCAACAATATGATAACTGGTAGAAAACAAGATTTACAGAGAACCTTCCATCCCCCAAGTTTCAGAGGAGGGAGTGCTGGGGGAATTGGGAGAGGATTAGAGGAAGCTTCTAAAGGAGGAGTGGCGTTTGAGATAGGAGAGAACCAGAGGACATTCCTGAGAGAGAATAAAGAATAAAAGGAAGGGAGAGCCTGGGTGGCTCCGTCCGTGGAGCATGGGACTCTTGATCTAGGGGTTGAAAGTCTGAGCCCCATGTTGGGTATAGACATTACTGAAAAATAAAGGTCTTTAAAGAGGAGGAGGAGGAAGAGGAGGAAGAGGAGGAGGAGGAGGAGGAGGAGGAGGAGGAGGAGGAGGAGGAAGAAAGGTGCAGAGGAGCCAGAGCTCAGGATGAGCTCAGGGGACAATGAGTACCACAATCTGGCACATGACAGGGAGCACGGGTGACAAGGTGGGTTCACACTGGAGAGGCTACAAAGTCTGTGCTTAATTCCGCAGGTGTCACCAGCATTTAGGTGAAGAGTGACATGATTGACCTAGTACTTTAGGGCGATTACTATAGCAGCTGGTGGGGCGGGGCGGCGGCGGTGGGGGGAGGGCAGCTTGGAGGGATAAAAGGAGCTTCAGTGAGGTGAGGGCACAGCACTGCAAAGCTTCCCTTGACCAGTTACCCACCGTGAACCTCTGAGTCCACTGCTGTTAAAGGAAGGCTTTCCCTCCTAGCACTTACACATTCAACATTTATCCTTACCTGAGTCTGGTTTTGGTGGGGTCTCTCTTTTCCAAGCGTGACTCCTAGCTCCCCATCAGACAGTGAGCTTCCTGTAAACAGGACCTTTATTTGTCCTTCACCCTCCTCTTTGTGCCAAGGCCCTCTACGCCATAGCCAGCTGTAGTCATCACTTAGGGCGAAAAGATTGCTGCTTAGCCTTCGGACCCAGACTACACTTTCCTTCTGCTTTTGTTCCAAGAGTTTTCCAACATCAGCCAAAATATCCAATGAGCTCAGGGCTTGAAAAGGAAATAGTCAGTAGGCAGATGAGGGAGGAGGAGATGTCCTGTGGCATAACAGAAGACCGATTTGGGTTAAAGTCCTTTGAAAAAAATGTAAGGCAGCATTTCTTAACGGTTATTATAGTGTGAGGCACCTTGCACTCCAAACACGTTATGGCATTGCATCCAGTTGGCAATCCGATGAGATGGTTGCTGTTATTTTGCAGATGAGAAAACTGATGTACAAAGTTCAATAATTTGGTCAATAACTCCTAACAAGTGACAGAGTCAGGATTTGAACAGTGTCTCTCGGCTGTCAAAGTCCATTACCTTAACCACTGTGGTCTATTGCTTCTTTTGCATTATGGACCTAGATATCCAGGTCAACGTATCTTCAGCCTTTCAACCCATACCCTTCTTCTCCAGCACAATGGCAGTGTCGCTTGAATGTTTTACTAAAGAGTTGATCCATTCGGATTAAGACTTTGTTAGTGGAGATTAAGTTGCAAAGCCCTAACCTTTCACCACTCTACAGCTTTCAGGGGGGATCTCAGTGCTTCAAAAGATTTCAACCTGCCAGACAAATATCCTTTATTGATTAATTCAATTTCCCAACTCAGGCCTACTACACTGAGTTGATGGGACACCAGAAAAAACAAAGGAATCTGAGTAGCCTAAAAAGAATTGACAATTTCTCTTTAGACTCCTTTGAAATGGAGACAACAGCTCTCAGACTCCTTTTGGAGCCTCCAAGGTAGTAGTGTGGGGGCAGGGGTGGGGGATTGGGTTGGGGGAGGTAGTAAAAGTCCTGGACCCCTGTTGGAAAATGCCGCTCTGACCTTTTATGGTAGAATGCATTCTAGAGAGCTCTGTTTGATGGTAAGAGAAGAGAGCAGGACACCTAAGTAATGAGGGAGAGAAGGGAGGGTGAGAGAGACAGAAGGTGAGACAGAGAGGGTCAGAAAGCCCTGTTCCGGTTATTCTCCTGCCTTAAGATAATGCTTCTAGCTTTTAGCTAGTTAGCTAAATTAGAGCCTGCTTTGGTTCAGTTGGGAAGGCAGTATTAGGACAAAAAGATCTTGGATTGTAAAGAGAGGCACATTTGGACTTCAATTATTGCTTTTTCTCACTACCTTGCCTAACTTCTGAATCTCATGGAACAAAACAGTTACTTTTTAGGATTGTTATATATGAGATAGGATATATATATATATTTTAAATCCTGGTATTAACAGGCATTGAATAAAGGTCACTTAGTGAAAGTCTTGAGAACCACCATTTGGTACTGATCTAAGAGGTTTCAGAATCAGACAACTTGAATAATTCAGGCTTTCCTATGAATTTCAAGCCGTCATCACTAAGAAGTAATGGTTGAAATAAACTAGAAAGACCTCATTTTTAGTAGATGATAGTGGTCAGCCAAACAGAAGAGCAAGACCTTAACAGATTTGCTGAACCTCAGGAAGACAATATGTTGAAGAAGCCACAAAATTGTCAGAATTTTTCATTGAGCTTTTCAAACACTGTCTGGATCAGTTTTAGACTGATAATTGATTATTTTCGACATGAAGATCACCTAGGATGTACTAAGTGGCGTTGTTTCAAGTTGGATCTTGAGACATAATTTTTGTTTATTCCTGTATGTAGAGTCCTCATTCCAACATCTGCTGGGTTGGAGGCTTGATATTTCAAGGGTCTAGTTTTAGCTCCCTAGCTTCTTCCTGACTTTCCTGTTTTGTTTTATTTTGTTGCCTGAGGCCAGATGCTGAACCTTAGCTGGCAGGCAGAGTCCTATCTAAACAAATGGCCCTATCTCCCAATCTCTCCAGGGAATGCAGGGAGGAAGGGGAGTGGGGAGGCTGTCTCTCTAGCACTACTATAAGTGCCTCTTAAGCAAGGCTATGAATGGGGAGTAGGGAGGGGGCTGGTTTGTTTTTTTTAAGCATCCCCAAGTAGTGACAACCTTTGCATATTCAGTGGATATTCTTAACAGAATTCTGAACTCAAATAAATTTTTTTTTTGGGTTAATGTTTATTTGTTTTTGAGAGAGAGAGAAAGAACATGACAAGGAAGGGGCAAAGAGAGAGGGAGACACAGAATCTGAAGAAGTCTCCAGGCTCTGCGCTGTCAGCACAGAGCCCGATGTGGGGCTTGAACTCACGAACTGTGAGATCATGACCTGAGCCAAAGTCAGATACTCAACTGACTGAACAATCCAGGTGCCCCTGAATTCAAATAATTTCAAAAAGTGTAACAAAATAAAATTCAAAGAATGAGCAGGGTAGGTGTGTGCTATCTCTTCCCCACCCCATGAGAGCTCTGTCCCTTCAGAAACTGGTTTGGGCAGGTAGGGCTCGATGGATACCTTTCTCTCTCCAGTCCAGCTGTATTCAGAGACAGGAGTTGAAAATCAGTGTATATTTAGCAGATCTCCCCCAAGTTAGGAGCTCTACACATCAATGTTATGAAATGCCAAGACCGTCCCCTGGTCCAGCAGGATTTCTGCTGGAGACCTCCTTCCCTATGTCTTCACCTGGTTGGAGTCAACTCAGCCATCCCCTTCTCAGGGCAGGCCTTTCTAGTCACTTCTTTCTTCATCAGTCTGGGTTAAATACAGGCTTAAACTTCCTTCTCATAAAGCCTTAACCTCTGTGTGGCATTATAATGGACTGCTTACAAGTTTATTGCTTTGCCAGGGTGTGTTTCCCAAGAGAATTTTTTTCACCCTGTCTATAGAAAGTAGCACAAGACCTGGTAAATAATAGGTATATAATATTGGTTTGCTCATGGAAGGGGGGAAGGAAGGGAGGAGGGGGGGAGGGATGGAGGAAGAGAGGAAGGAAGGTCAAGGAAATCCCATCCATCCCCCTCCTCACTCCCCTACCCCACTTCTCCCCCAGCCCCTACCACCTGCCCAGCTCTGTCAGATGAGAGGATCAGTCTACCCAGCTACTAGCAGGGAGCAGCGGTAGAGGTCTTTGAGGATTAAAAAAAAAAAAAACAAAACTTAAAAAAAAAAAAGCAAATGCATTTTGGGTTCCTAATTCACCCAAGTTTCTCCATTTGCTAGGTCTCAGTGTTCTGGCATCAAATAACTGAGCATGGCAGAGAGCCCACACAAAAATAGGCAAGCCGTTTATGCACTAACATAGCATTTAAAACAAAAAAATTTCTTTTTTTTTTAAGTAGGCTCCACACCCAGCATGGAACCCAATGCAGGGCTTGAACTCATGACCCTGAGATCAAGACCTGAGCCGAGATCAAGAGTCCGATGCTCAACCCCCTGAGCCACCCAGGTGCCCCCAAGATAGCATATTTTTAAAATTATCCCTTTCCAATCAAAGGTGTTGTTCTGAGTGGAATCTAACTCCTTGCAGGAAAAGTTGGGAGTGCTAGCCCTGGTTTTGACGCTGGTGGTGTGACCTGGGGCCTTTCCTTTTGTTTTAATTTGCTCATCTGTAAAATGAGTCTGGGTTTAAGAATGAATTGTGAGCCATCAATAGCCTGTGTTAATTTAGCCAGTGACACCTGGCATTTTAACATGGAAACCATTGAATAGTTGTGGTAAAGCAAGGGCTGTTTCCTGAAACTTGGTTTGGTTGTACTCTGTGTGCACAGGTACTAGGTCAGGATATAAAATGCACTTCTTACCGTGTTGCCACGGTCCAAATGTTCAAAGAATTGGGTTGGATGGCAAATGAGGCCCTTCCAACGTTAACGTGTGTGAATGTGGCAGGACTGCGGTGAAGTCACCTAAAACACAAGGGAAAGAGGGACTGGCAAGAGTGAAAGAGAGATCAGTTGGAATAGCGGGGAACCATTGGCCAACTGTAGAACAGGATGAGCTGACAGAAGAGCACCGGAAAGGTACAAAATAGAAATCCTTCAGGGAAGTGTGAGTTTGGCTCTTCCCCACCTTCCTTCCCGACCTTAAATCTCTGACCTGTCTGTTGCCTTTATTTCTGTTAGCTGGGAAGAACATTGGCACAGCTTTTTATGAGCCGTTCCCTCCAGCCCCACCCTTAGTCTTCTCCTCTGGTTATAGATAATTCCTCTGTGCCCCTCCCCCTGACCCCATCCCAGTGCGCCCACAAACGTGCACAGGCGCTGGGCCTAATTTGCTGGGTGTCTTGCTCTCGCCTCTTTCTGTTCATCTTTGGTGGTCTTGCCACACGTACCCTACACACTCCTGGAGCCAAGAAGTGTGTGTTGGAATGTGGGGTCTAGAAGGCGTGGATAAAGGGGTGGAATGTTTCTCTTGGAGGAATCTTCCCAAGGAGGCAGATCAGTATAAATTAAAAACATATAGTATAGGGCCCCTGCTTTGGATCCTCTGCCCCCTCTCTTTCGCAACCCCCCCCCCCCGCCCGCTCATGCTCTCTCTCTCTCTCTCAAGAATAAATAAACATTTAAAAAAAATTCTGTTTTCATTCCAAACATTGTGTCAATTTACATGAAAAAAAGGTATAGGACTTTATGATTATTATCAGTTTTAGTCAAAGGAGATCATGAGCTTTAAAATTTGGAGAATGGAGGCTCAACAGAGTCAGCAGCAGTAGCAACAGTACCTCCACCAACTCTAGTCACCTGTCTTGGTTTCAAGGTGGCCTGGTGGGCCAGCACAGAGAACACAGGTGGAAATGCTTTTTTGGAACCCTGCTGCAGGGTGACTGATGAGAAAGGTTTGGGCCTCAAAGCTGGGACAATCTGATTTCTTTCTTTCTTTCTTTTTTTTTGAGAGATCTTTTTTACAGGTGTATTTATTTTGAGAGAGAGAGAGAAAACAGAGCACACGAGGAAGGGAAGGGCAGAGAGAGAGGAGAGAGCAAGAGCGAGAGCGAGAGCGAGAGAGAGAGAGAGAGAGAGAGAGAAAGAATTCCAAGCAGGCTGCACACTGTCAGTGCAGAGTCTGATGTGTGGCTCTAATTCACAAACCATGAGATCATGACCTGAGATAAAAACCAAGAGTTGGAGGCTTAACCGACACCCAGGGGCCCCAGGGACAATCTGATTTCTAAAGTCCCTTTTAGTTATCAGATTCTTAAAATCTAAGATTTGTATGATTTAATGAACAAATGAGAAGTGATAGAAGATTTTAGCAGTTAACTACTCTTCTGTTATGGGGGGAGGGGCACAGCCTGAAGACATGGAGACATAAGACCTCAATATGTAAGCCTAGGCCCCCTACTCTGGTTACAGATGCTTCTGGACGGGCAGTGGTTAACACAAATCCATGAAAGAATAGACTGTCCTCAAGGCCCGTGTTGGGAAAAGATGTTATGAACCGTGCCTCTAGATTCTTAGATGAGCTCTGAGTCACTGCCAGAAAATAGAGGCCAGTAGGCTAAATGCTACCTTTCTAAGGTTCTAGTCCTTTGCAACTGACCTATCAAATGACCTTTGACATCTGGCTTGACCTCTGTTTCTCATTCTTCCTTTTCTGTTAAGTGAGTATTCAGATAAACAACAGTAGCTTCCACTGCCAAGCATTCTTAAGGTAACATACATAAATTAAAAGTAGTGGAAAAAGAAGTAGAAATAGAAGAAGCAGTAAATATCGCTCCCATTTTATAAATTAGAAAACTGAGGTACAGAGGGGTTAAGTACCATACCCAGGGGTATGGCATTTGTGTACGTGACTGAGTCCGCAGCCTCCAGAGGTTATGTGACTGGGAGGTGAGTAACTGGTGTCAGTTGCTGGGAACAGGGGGTGGAAGTTGCTACAAGGGGAAGACAGGTCTGGCCCTGCCCCAGAGGAGTCTCAAAGTGATGCTGAGTCACAGCCCTACCAGGTCCCCCTCCGGAAATGACATTGGTTGGAGCCGCAGTCCTCTAACATTTTTGCTCCTGTATCTTTTAAAAGAGTTTTGAAAAATCTTATACCTCCTCGTACATTTAAAGTTGGCATCTAACATTTTTCATCATTAGCTTGAAGAGTTCTAAAAGTTGTAAAATACTGTTGGCCTTTTGTAAATATCAATAAAAACTGTGAAATCATTCTTTTAAATGCATCTAAAGGATTCATATAAATACCAGAGTAATTTGATATTACCCTTGTTGATTTAGCTAATTCATGATGAAACTCTTTAAAATGGAAGTTTTATATTGTTTCTTTCTCTCTTTGAAATCACATTATCACATTTCGATTCCTCTTCCATGTAATCTTAAAATGGTTTAGTGATAAAAACATTTTATTGGTCTTTGATTACACATACTTTTCTGCAACAAAAATACATAAATTGAAATTCATTTTAAAAGATATTTCCAGTGACAGAAGGTTCTAATTGTTTGAAAATACTATGATTAGTAACATTTATCACAACAACAGGTATTACAAATTTTTATAATTAGTAAACACTGGTTCACTTCTTAAGAAGTGAAATTTTGGGCGCCTGGGTGGCGCAGTCGGTTAAGCGTCCGGCTTCATCCAGGTCACGATCTCGTGGTCCGTGAGTTCGAGCCCCGCGTCAGGCTCTGGGCTGATGGCTCAGAGCCTGGAGCCTGTTTCCGATTCTGTGTCTCCCTCTCTCTCTGCCCCTCCCCCATTCATGCTCTGTCTCTCTCTGTCCCAAAAATAAATAAACGTTGAAAAAAAAAGAAAGTGAAAAAAAAAGAAGTGAAATTTTATTGGGAATTTGTCTTATAAGGAGATGGAAAGACTGGGGAGGTATTTATGGTTCCTTGATTAGAATAATTGTGGAATTGTCCCTTTGATGTCCCAGAGGTTCTTATACCTTAGAGCAATGCATCAGCTAGCAGGATTAGAGAACAATGAGCAGTAAACTTTTTTTGTGTGTGAAATGGGAGGAGGGCAATTGAGGAAAAAAAGGTGAGGAAAAGAGGAGCCCCTGGCTGGCTCAGTCAGTAAGAGCAGACAACTCTTGATCTCGGGCTTTTAAGTTCAAACCCCAAGTTGGCTGTAGAGATTACCTACAAATAAAATCTTTAAAGTATTTTTTTTTTATTTTTTTGATGTTTATTTATTTTTGAGAGAAAGAGAGAGAGAAAGAGCACAAGCCAGGGAGGGGCAGAGAGAGAGATAGGGAGACACAGAATCCAAAGCAGGCTCATCTCTGAGCTGTCAGCGCAGAGCCCAACACGGGGCTTGAATCCACAAACCATGAGATCATGACTTAAGCCAAAGTCAGACGCGCAACCAACTGAGCCACCAGGCAAAAAAAAGAAAAGAAAAATGGCGGTCAAAGGAAATCAGCACTGCAGATGTCCTCTGAGGCACATCCGTTTAGGGAAGAATATGAATGGAAACTGAAGACCTGCAAATTGATCCCTTTGAAACTGACCAGTGTCCCATACCCTTTGGAAAGTATCTGCGTACCTAAACTACCTGCCTTGTTAACACCCGTGCCCCACACCAGCCTAGCAGAGAAACTGGGTATAGCAGTAAAACCAAGCAGTATTCTTTATTCTCTATCCACGGGGTTTGCACCACATACAGCCCCTTCAAGGTCTTCCTGAGTCGTTCTGGAGCCGTTGGGGTGGCTTTCTTGTGCCCACAAGCTGGTCTTCTTGGTTTTTCTATGGCTTCTGCCCATTTTGATCTATCTTCTGCGCAACAGAGCTGCTCACCCCTTAGCTGCCAGATCTAGTGTAGACAGTTGCACTTGAGGAAATTAAGCTTCAGACCCCACACCCATAGGCTTCTTCTGGCTCAAACAGTGGCCCTTCAGAGGGAGAAGTGTCCCCACCCTCCCCCAGTGTCTCTCCCTGGGATGAAGGGTCTTGGCAGGGGAAGCACCTCTAGCTCACAGTTCTTAGAGGGCACTTACTATCCTGGTACATATCTCTTACATATTTGTTAGTCTTTCTCTCTAAACTGTGGGCTCCTTGAGAGCTAGGTCCAGCTTTATCAGAGACTATGCGTCCCCAGAGTCTGACATGGGGTGTGGACAGAGTAGGTGCTCAAAGGATGTTTGTTGAATTGAATGTCACGCCATTTAGACAAACTTAGAGGGGGGAGAAAGGACAATAATTTTGGCCTATGCCATAAACGGGGATGAGGCGAGGATAAGCAGTGTCCGTTGATACTTTGTTCTGTTATGTTCTGGTGCATGGACAGAAGTGAGTGGTTCTCTTTCGATCACCCAAAGGGCCTTTGGGTGCTCACCTCTCTTGAGGATAACCAGTTCATCCCACTGAGCCCTGGGATCTAGAGGTTCTAGAGTTTGGAGGGTGCTGAGGAGGGGACAGAGGCCTTTGGACAAAAGCTGTTACACACAGCAGGGTTCTGTAGATAGAGTTTCCATCTCCTGCCCAGGGGTGAAGGAGGGGCCTACTGTAATTCTCCTGCCAGTTGGGATGAAAAACAGTCAATGGAAAACCATCTTATTATCTGAACTCAGCCCCCTCCAAACAATGCTTTGGTTGATACATTCTCTGCTCCTGTTCCAAGGGGAGGGAACAGCAGCAGGCTGATCCATGAGATCTTCTGGCCTAGATTTAGAAGGATCTGGACTTACTATTCTAGGGGAAATTCATCTTATCAGGATTTTATCCAAGCAAGCCCCTGACCCAGATTTATAAACCTATTCACTGCATTTGGTGTACAACAGGGCTACTGAAAACGTGGTCCACCAGTGATAGCATTAAAATAGCTTGGGAGTGTTAAGAATGCAAATTCTTGGGCCCCACTCCAGACCTACTAAATCAGAACTCCTGGGTGAGGCCCAGGAAACTGTGTTTTAACAATCTCTCAAGGTCGTTTTTCTGTATACGAAAGTACACACACATACACACCACACACACAGAGCGCTGCCTCTAGCTCCTGCAGCTGCTAATGCCACTTGGTCCTTTCCCTGTGGTTTTCCCCGGCAGGGCCCAGGGATTTGTTTTTCTCCACTGTGGACCTTGTTCATTTCCTGCTGCTTCCAAGAGGTTGGGAGAGGAAAGAGAGTGAGAATGAAGGCAGGAGGGAGGGGCCAGGGGTTAGCTAAGGCAGTGGAGCTTTCAAGAATGAAATGGAAAATGCTTAGTGACAATGTTCCTTTGTCAAGAGTTAGCTTTATGTTGATGAAGCTGCAAGTCATTAACAATCCAGGCACATGGCAGGAGTTGACCCGGTCATTCTCCAGAGCCAGATCGCCCTCTGCTGCCTACCAATAAATAACACTCTGGGACTCGGGAACTGCCAGAGAAAAGAGTCTCTGGGGCTGAGGCGGGAGAGAGGACGTGACTAAGGCCAACAGGTCACAAAGTCACCACTTTGGGCTAGAAGAATCTTGTTAGGATCTTGTTTGCAGGGAAGGAAAATGTTGCCAATTCAGTGGGTGTTTCCAGGATCCATCCAACAGTGGGGTTCTGCCAAGCCCTACACTGGCTCCCATGATTCCAAGCTCCCAGCTTGATTTGGCTCTGCACTCTCCCCCTTCTTCCTCACCCTTCTCTCACCTTGAAAAGAAAGGGTGTTTAAAATCAGAGGAAGACAAAAGAAAGACGGAATTTTTTGCTATGGAGGCATCTAGAGGCAGTTAGTCAAGGCTCAGACTTTTTAAAAAATCTCCTTTTCGGGATCTCTTTGTTTCTTCTGTCTCTAGGTCTCTCTGTCTTTATTCTCTTGCCAGGGAACTCTTACCCCGCAGCTGTGGAGTCAGACCTTCTTTATTGCCCCACTTTATTGCTGTTGGGAATTATGGTTCATGTGGGTCACTGGTGAAGAGAGCAAAGATTTGTTCCCAGAATAAAAGTTCAGGCACAGCAGATGCTCCTGCCAACCGCGGGGCAGTGACCCATTTCCTCCTAGTTCTTGCTTTTGCCCCTTTTCAGCTCTGACTGGGGCTGGCCCCTGGCGGGCACTCATGCCTGTACCCTCTGTCCTGGGACTTCTGCAGAGTGTAGGACTCCTGCTGGGGAGATACCTTTAGAGCCAGGTCTGGAAAATAACTGCCCCAAAGGGGCTGGGATGGAGTTAAAGAAGGGAGGGGAGGAGAGGGTCGGAGATGGGGGAGATGAAGAGAGAGCGGTAGAGATGAGAGTGGAGATCAAATTTTTCAGAATGTTCTGGTGTCATGAAATACTCTAGTCTCTTCCCAAAATATCCTCATGTACAGAATAAGTCTATCTGTGATGCTAAGCCCCTCAACCAAAACAGTTATCTTTAGATAAAAGTTTGGTTGTTTTCTTGGTTTTTGGTCTACATGGGACCGAATATCTGGATCTTTAGATAAGCACATTTAGATAATTTTATTTATATGACCGCAGGTATATATACCTGTTGTGTATTTGTATTACAATCGAAGTTGGATGGTGCCTGGTCGGTTGAGTGTCTAACTTTGGCTCAGGTCATGATCTTGCTGTTCGTGAGTTTGAGCCCCGCATCAGGGCTTGCGACTGTCAGTGCAGAGCCCTCTTCGGTACTCTGACCTCCTCTCCCTCTGAACCTCCTCTGCTCGTGCTCTCTCTTTCAAAAATAAACCTTAAAAAAATCAAAGCACCCTTATAGTTATAAAATAAATAAGACCTGGAGATACAATGTACAGCATAGAGAATATAGTTAATAATAGGTGATAACTTTGTATGATGACAGATGGTAGCTAGATTTATTGTGGTGATCAGTTCCTAATGTATATAAATGTTGAATTACTAAGTTGCACACATGAAACCAATATAATATTATGTCTCAACTACACTTCAATTAAAAAAAATTTTTTTTTTAATCAAAGCACCTTTCCACTGCCTTGTGGTTATGATACTTGAAAGACAATTTCATCTCTTGTAACTCATCTACTTGGTAGCCTTCATTGTGAGCAGGGTTGCATCTCTGGAGCCATTTTGTGCCTGGAGTTGGATCAGAACTCCAAGAAGAAGGGGCATAATCATAGGTACGTAGGCTGCAAACACAGGCAAGCTAAGGGTTAAGGAGAAGGATGGTATTTAATAGAGGGTGTGATTGTGACAAGGTATGGTGGCAGATGTTAATTAGACTTACTGTAGTGTTCATTTTGCAATATATACAAATATCAAATTGTTATGTTGTATACCTGAAACTAATATAATATTGTATGTTGATTATATCTCAATAAAAGAAAAGAGGGTGTGAGTAGCTACGTAATTTGCTGTGCTCAATACAAAATGAAAACAGAGGGCTTCTTGTTAAAAAGTATTAAGAATTCCAAGATGGCAACCGCAGATTATTAAGTATGGGGCCCTTGTAAGCACAGGGCCTGTGTGATTGCACATGGCCCATGGAGACAGCTCTGGTAGAGGATCCTGTAGGGAGAGTGTGGAAAACAAATTTAAGGAGAAGTGATATGTCTTGTCCAGTTTAAGTTTCCCTCCATTTATGCGATCCTCAAGACATCTGGTAGGCTTTTTTCAACACCACTTGCTGGCCCTAGCTGTACTTTGGGGAGGGGAGGATACAGCCTGTGCTCAAGTTGGGGGAGACACAGCTGGGGGAGAGCAGCAGTAGTCTGGGAGGAGCGAATCCCCAGATGGCTTCGGGTGGCCCCAGAGCTGTGGAGAAGCACCAAGTGTGGCAAATGTACTTAGGGGGAAAACCTCCAAAGGCCAGGATTATGTTGGCTTTCTTCCACAAGCAAACAAAAGGGGAAATCCAATGAGAATCACAATGCTTCTCATATTCCAGAGGAGACAACTTGGAGTCATTGAAATGTGTCTATTGAAGAAATGCGACCTGATTCTGTAGTCTTGGGCTAATGAAGTCTTGGGACACTGGGTTGTTTATATAATCAGGCATAACTGGTATGACATGTTTTGTGGCTTGGGGTATAAATATAGTCTTATCTTTCAAGTTTTCATTAATCACTTGAGCCTGCCAACTGTCTTCATTATTTTTCCAAAAAATTATTTTTAAGGTAATCTCTATGCCCAATGTGGGGCATGAACTCACAACCCTGAGATCAAGAGTCACATGCTCTACCTACTAAGCCAGCCAGGTGCACTCTTCTCCCCCCACTCCCACCCCAACCCCCCACAACTGCCTTTAGTGGCAGGAAGCCCAACATCTCCCTGGAGACCTTACCATTATCCTTGTGAGTTGTTAAAGAACAGGGAGGGGGCTTCTGTAGGTCTGGCCAGGTCCTTGTCTGGGAGGAGGAAACAGCCATAACCAGTAGCTCAGAGAGTGGAGGAAGAGATGATACCGAGTGTTAACTGAGGTTGAGAGAGCAGCTCCACTCAAGTTCTACTTTATTTCCTTCCCCTCCCGGGCAGAATCAGTGCTATATTTGTGCATGAATGACCTAAGGACATCCTTCCCGACTTCTTTCTCAGAATTAGGAAACCCTGCTTAGTATTCAAATCTCACTGTTCATAGTGAGTCATTTTATCCAGTCATTAAAATATCAAGACCTAGGCATCACACTGATGAAATTTAATATTAAGGAAGATAATGAAATAGATTTAAATATGTTTAAAATGTGTATTTTAAAATGTGTTTAAAACATGTATTTGAAATGTTTGTTTCTTTTTTTTCCCAAAAGGCATATGAAATAATATTTATTTATTATTTATTTTTATTTTTTAAATTTACATCCAAGTTAGTTAGCATATACTGCCATAACGGTTTCAGGAGAAGAATCCAGTGGTACATCCCCTACATATGACACCCAGTGCTCATCCCAACATTTAGCCCATTCCTCAATGCCCCTTGCCTATTTAGCCCATCCCCCACCCCAACCCCTCCAGCAACCAACCCCGTGTTTGTTCTGTATATTTAAGAGTCTCTTATGTTTTGTCCCTCTCCCTGTTTTTATATTATTTTTGCTCCCCTTCCCCTATGTTCATCTGTTTTGTCTCCTAACTTGTACATGTAAGTGAAGTCATATGATATTTGTCTTTTTCTGACTAATTTCACTTATCATAATACCCTCTAGTTCAATCCACGTTGTTGCAAATGGCAAGATTTCATTCTTTATGATTGCCGAGCAATACTCCATTATATATATACACCACATCTTCTTATTCCATTCATCTGTCAATGGACATTTGGGCTCTTTCCATACTTTGGCTATTGTTGATAGTGCTGCTATAAACATTGGGGTGCATGTGTCCCTTCAAAACAGCACACCTGTATCCTTTGGTTAAATACCTAGTAGTGCAATTGCTGGGTCATAGGGTAGTTCTATTTTTAGTTTTTGAGGAACTCCATACTGTTTTCCAGAGTGGCTGCACCAGTTTGCATTCCCACCAGCAGTGCATAAGAGATCCTCTTTCTCCACATCCTGGCCAACATCTGTTGTTGCCTGAGTTGTTAATGTTAGCCATTCTGACAGGTGTAAGGTGGTATCTCATTGTGGTTTTGATTTGTATTTCCCTGAAGATGAGTGATGTTGAGCATTTTTTCACGTGTCTGTTAGCCATCTGGATGTCTTCTTTGGAAAAGTGTCTATTCATGTCTTTTGCCCATGAAATGTTTATTTCTAAGTTTCAATGACTAAAATTGCCATTTAAGACAAGAATTGATTGTTGCTGTTGCTTCCTGCTTAGGGAGGTGATGGAATGCACTTTGATATGGAAATAAATCTCTCTCTTGGTCCTAAGTCCTCCCAGGAGCTATTGAGGAAGGAGAAAGGAAAAGATTTCCAAGTGGCCCTGAGGAGTTGGCTCTGAGAAAAATGCTTGCAGGTTAGAGGAGGTCAGTCTGCAGAGAAGACCTGGGGTTGAGTAGTGGGTGAAGAGGTCAGTTGTTTTGCATAATAGGGTGAATTTCCCAGAGATCAAAGGAAGGGGACGCCCGAAAATTAAATAAACAAAGAGGCTTTCGGGAAGAAATGATGATCAAATTCAGTTTGTGTTGTTTTTCTGTAAAGTAAATCTCTTCCTGTCCCCAAATCTTCAGTAAAGTGTGTTGCACACACAGGTGCCTTGGGCTAACAATGAACAAACAACACATAATACTTACTATGTATCATATGCTATTGTGAGAACTTTACAGACACAAATTTATTTAATCTTCATAATAAAATTATGAAGTTGGTACTATTGTTCCATTTTTTAAAACTGAAGCATAGTTGACGTACAAGTTTCAGGTTAAAACATAGTGACTTGACATTTATATACATTACAAAATGGTCTCCACGATAAGTGTAGTTACCATCTGTCACCATACAACGCTATTACAATATTATTGATTATATTCCCTGTGCTGTATTTTTCTTCTCCACGACTTATTTATTTTATAACTGGAAGTTCCTACCCTTTAATCCCCTTCACCTATTTAGTCTGCCACCCTCTCCTACTCCCCTTTCATAAACACGTTTGTTCTCTATTTATGAGTCTGTTTCTGTTTTGTTCATTTGTTTTGTTTTTTAATGTTTATTTATTTATTTGTTTGCTTATTTATTTATTTATTTTTGAGAGAGAGAGAGAGAGAGAGAGAGAGAGAGAGAGACAGAGTGTGAGCAGGGGAGGGGCAGAGAGAGAAGGAGACATAGAATCTGAAGCAGTGTCCAGGCTCTGAGCTGTCAGCACAGAGCCCAACACAGGACTCGACCTAGTGAACTGTGAGATCATGACCTGAGCTAAAGTCAGCCATTTAACCAACTGAGCCATCCCAGTGCCTTTGTTTTGTTTTTTAGATTCCACATATGAGTGATGTCATATTATACTTGTCTTTCTCTGACTGACTAATTTCACTTATCATTATACCCTCTAGATCCATCCATGTTGTTGCAAATGGCAAGATTTCATTTTTTTATGGCGGAGTAATATTCCATTGCATATCTATATTTATAGCTACACACACACACACACACACACACACACACCACATCTTTATCCATTCATCTCTGGATGGATACTTGGGCTGCTTCTATATCTTGGCTATTGTAAATAATGTGGCAATAAACATAAGAGTGCATATATCTTTTTTAATTAGTGTTTTAATTTTCTTTGGGTAAATACTCAGTAGTAGAATTACTGCATCATATGGTAATTCTATAGTAATTTTGGAGAGAACCTCCCTACTGTTTTCCACAGTGGTTGCACCAGCTTCCATTCCCAGCAACACTACACAAGGGTTCTTTTTATCCACATCCACACCAACACTTCTTATTTCTTGTGATTTTTATTTTAGCTATTCTGACAGGTGTGAGGTGATGTGATATCTCATTGTAGTTTTGACTTACATTTCTCTGATGATGAGTGATATTGAGCATCTTTTCATGTGTCTGTTGGCCATCTGTATGTCTTCTTTGGAAAAATGTCTGTTCATGTCTTCTGCCCATTTTTAATGGGATTATTTGTGTGGTTTTGGTGTTGAGTCATATAACTTCTTTATTTTCGATATGAACCCCTTATCCAATATATCATTTGCAAATATCTTCTCCCACTTGGTAGGTTGCCTTTTGTTTTGTTGATGGTTTCCTTTGCTGTGCAAAGGCTTTTTATTTTGATGAAGTCCCAATAGTTTATTCTCACTTTTGTTTCCTTTCCCAAAGGAGGCATATAGAAAAATGTTTCTATGGCTGACGTTAAAGAGATTACTGCTTGTATTTTCTCTAGGAATTTTATGATTTCAGATCCCACATTTAGGTCTTCAATCCATTTTGAGTTTATTTTTGGATATGCTGTAAGCAGGTAGCCCAGTGTCATTCTTTTGCATGCAGCTGTCCAGTTTTCCCAGCACCATTTGTTGAAAAGATTTTTTTCCCATTGTATACTCTTGCCTCCTTTGTTGTAGATTAATTGACCATGTAATCCTGGGTTTATTTCTAAGCTGTCTATTCTGTTACATTGATCTATGTGTCTATTTTTGTTTATCACATCTTCTTATTCATTCATCTACCGATGAATAGCTGGGTTGCTTCCACATCTTGGCTATTGTAAATAATGCTGCAATAAACAGAGGAGTACATATGTCTCTTTGCATTAGGATTTTTGTTTTCTTCAGGTAAATACTCAGAAGTGGGATTACTGGATTGTATGGTATTCCTACTCTTAATTTTTTGAGGAAGCTTCATACTGTTTTCCATAGTGGATGAACCAATTTACATTTCTTTTTTTTAATGTTTATTTATTTATTTTGAGAGAGGGATTGTGAATGAGTAGGAGAAGGGCAGAGAGAGAGAGAGAGAGAGGGAGAATGAGAATCTCAAGAAGGCTCCGCCCTATCAGCACAGAGCCCAGTGCAGGGTTCGATCTCACGAACCATGAGATATCACGACCTGAGCTGAGATCAAGAGTTGGACACTTCACCAACTGAGCCACCCAGGCGCCCCCACAACTTACATTTCTACCGATAGTGCGTGAGGGTCATTATTCCGTTGTTATGGATGAAGAAACTGAGATAGAGAGAGGGCAAATAATTTTCCTATAGTCACTCATGGTTAATATATTTTGAAACATCACTAGATATTAATATGCTATTTTTAATTTAAATTCCAGTTATTCAAAGTTACAAAAAGTTATACATGAAATGCCTGGTGAATAAATTTTAAATGATCAAATTTGTTATATAGAGAGATACAACAAAAAGGAATGTGTGCCAGGACTGATTTTTATTTATTTGTTTGTTTTCTATTTTTCTTTTGCAAACTAAAGAAGCCCTGAGGACAAAACTCTGGTCACTGCAGAGTAAAAGGGCATTAACATAGCAAGTAAAAGACTTGAAGGTCAATGCTAAGAAGAAATTGGAGTCGAAGAGAGTAAGGAGATGGTAAATGAACTTTTTAAAAATGCCTCCCAAGGGGCACCAGTCTGGCTCAGTCCATAGGGCATGTGACTCTTGATCTTAGGATAGTAAGTTCAATCCCCATGTTGGGCATAGAGCCTACTTAAAAAAAAAAAAAAAAAAAAACCACATACATACATACATACATACATACATACATACTTCCCTTCAAATCTCTGGGCCCAGAGAGTTATACTCCATAGTAGTAAAATGATTTGTGGATGGGATCATGAATCTACCAGCAATTTTCTATCTTTAAGCATAAAGATATACACATTTTAACTTTAAATATTCTTGAGACATTGTGGTGAAAATAAAAGGGTGTCAGGAGGATGGAAAACATTATACATTTCATAAATGGGAGAAGGGCAGATTCCAGAAACTCATACCAGGAAGTAGGATGTTCTTCACAGGAAAAAAAAAAATCCCAAAATAGTATATTAAATACATTAGTAGTATATTAAATAGTGTATTAAATGTTCTGTGGATACTTCATAAAGAAAGTTGTTGATGCCTGGAATGAGTTTGAGTTTTCTCGGAATGTTTCATGTCAAATTATATTTTATTTTATGATAAAATTACCAGATATGTAAATTAAGGATAAGTAATAGTTAACCTTATCCTGGTTTTAGCAAGATGTTTACAGAGTCAGTTGATGTCACTATAGAAATGATGAAAAATGTGACAAGATTCTAATATGGTTTGCTGGGTTACATGGGTTAAATCACTCATGTCAATGTGAACTGATTCAGGGCCTTTAAAACTGTCCTGCATGGTGTCGAGGACTTAAGAAAGCATTTTTATTAAATTTCTAGATGACAAATTTGGGAGCAATATTTAATGAGTTAAATAACAGAGTCGAGATTAATAATGATCTTCTTATTTTGGAATCATTACCTCAAACCAACAAGAATATTATTTAATCCTACAATTAAGTCTAGGGCTAGATTGAACAGGTATGGGCTTTTGGATAATGGCTCAAAAGCATATCCTATGAAAAACTATGGGCTGGCAAGATGGGCTTCATTATTTTTACTATAACTGCTAAAAACAAATGAACAAACAAACAAAAACAAAAACTTAAAGAACTCTTCCCTGGGTGGTTACATCTGTATATAATTCGGTGAGCTATGCCATTCTATGGAAGGATCCTTAAAAAACCAGGGGGATATTCAATGATGATAACACTGTTCAAGGGGCTTCAGTATACAATTTCTCAATTATTCTTGAAATAGTCTTGTATGATAGCTATTACTACTCTCATTTCACAAATGGGGAACTGGGACATAATAAGATTTGCCCCAAATCATACAGCTATAATTAAGTTTTGAACACAGTCTGGCAGACTTCTCCGCCCTAATGCTTAGCCACTATGGATGCTACCTTCCAGAAGAATGACCAAGTCAGTATGATCCTAACTTAAACTGTGCCTTAACAAAAGTGGTTAAAGATTCCGGGTCTGCATTTTCAAATATTTTTTTTTATTTTGTATGGAAAATGTGATTCTAGAGAGCATAATTAGGACAAAAAGTTTGATCAGTATTTGCTTCACATAAAGAAAGACTTTGTAATCATTAGAATTGTCCAAAATGGAATGAGCTGCTCAAAAGAAAGAAAGAAAGAAAGAAAGGAAGAAAGAAAGAAAGAAAGAAAGAAAAAAAGAAAAAAAGAAAAAAGAAAGAAAGAAAGAAAAAGTGTGTGCGCACACGTGTGCGTGTGTGTGTGTGCGTATGTGTGTGTGTGTCCGTGCTCTGGGTGCTGGAATATGGCACTGACCAAAGTTTCTGTCCTCAAGAAGTTCTTCTCAGTGTTTCAGATTTTTGCAAAATGTTTTCGAGATAGCTGGTGACTCTCTGGATTCCTGTCCAGAGGTGATGACATTTGAGTTGGGTCTGTACTAGGTGGGAATTTGGACTGGTAAATCTAAGTTTGCAATAAACTCAATGATTCCTATTTGTAAATATTTGGGTGATTTGATATTTAAGATTTTATACAACTGTTAGCTACACATACTTGAAAGAAACAGCTCACGTTACCACTATCATTTCTGAGGACAGAAACTTTGGTCACCCCTATATTCCAGCACCCAGAGCACAGACACATACACATACAGCACTCAGAGCACACACACACATGCACACAGGCACACACGTGTGCACACTTTCTTTTTTTCTTTTTTTAGCCGCTCATTCCATTTTGTCCCCCCTTAGTCACTCATAGCTATTGCTATTGTTTCAATAATTATTCAAATCAGACTGCATGATATGTCTTCACAGACCTGTCTGCAAACATTCAGAGCAGTTTTATTTGTAAAAGATAAAAACTGGAAATGGCTCAAATGTCCAGCAGTAATGAATGGATAAACATAATAACATGGAGTATTACACAGTAATAAAAAAGAATGAAATGTGCATACACACAAAAGCATGATGGTTCTTGAAAGTTGGAAGAAGGTAGACAAAGAAAGAGTCCCTGTTGTGCTATATGCTATTTAATTTATATAAAATTCTAGAATATGTAAACTAATCTCTAGTGACAAGACAGATCAGTGGCTGCCTGTGGATAGGGCTGGAGCGTGGTGGAGGGAGGGGTGGATTACAAAGGAGTGTGTGGAGGCTTTCGGGAGTAATGACGTCCATTCTCTTGGTCATGGTGGTGGTTGCACACGTGTCACAACTCACCAGCCTATATACATTTTAACATAGGCATTTTGTGATATGTCTGTTATACCTCAATAAAGCTGACATGAAAAGAAGAAACTGCGTGGAAGGACATACAGGAAACTGGAAGCGGCAATTAGCTCTAAGGTTAGGATTGGGGAAGGGATGAGTTTGTTTTTCCTTTGTGTGCTGTTTAAATTTTATGAAAAAAAAGTAAAACAAAATGTTTATTTTTATTTTTATTTTTTTAAGATTTTTTATTTTCAAGTAATCTCTATACCCAGCATGGGGCTCAAAGCCATGACCCCGAGATCAAGAGTCACGTGCTGCACCTACTGAGCCAGCTAGGCGCCCCTGAAACAAAACGTGTTAAAGATAAAACTGTTCACACGAACAAAAAAATCCAGGCCATTTTGAGCCTAGAAATTAATGGGTTTGGAAAAACTGCTCAAAATTCTTGCGTACGGAACAAAACAGGCTGCTTTAAGAAGCTGTGCAGGGGTGACCTCGTTACTGAGAACCTTAAAGGCTGAGCTGTAAGTCCTCTCAAGAGCTTTGCTCACGTTCCTCTTTCCTTGGGGTCAAAGTCTTTGGGACCCAGCAGTAATCAGAGAATAACGTTCTGCCGCCCTGGGATTAAATGAGAGGTCTTTAGGTTAAGAAATCTGGTTATTGTTCACTGTTAACAACACGTACTTAGTACTTAAAACACGAAAGCCACCAGGATGGGTACTAATCGTCTTTGTTGTCGGTTATAAGCCCCACTGTCTCTGCTAACCTGTGCAAAGCATTCTGCCTGAGGACTTTAGATACAGTATCTCTTTTAGTCCTCACAGCCATCTAGGATACGGATATTATTTTTAACCGTCATTTTATGGGTAAGGACATTGAGTCAAACTGAATCTGTTACCCAAGGTAATAGAGTTAATAAGTAGTAGAGCTAGGATTTTAATCTAGGCAGCCTTCCTCCAGAACCAGTGTACTTAACCATGACTTTATACTGCCTCTCTAAGGATACTGAAATGAAAGAGGTAGAGTCCCTGCTCTTGAAGCACCCATGATCTGGTGGAGGAGATTGGCACAGAGACCATTGACTCCAGCATGTGAAAAGCACTATAACGAAGGTGCGTGTGAGGTACCACGAAAGGACTAAGGAAGGCTCCCTGCCTTGCCTTGGGGAAAATAGGCAAAGTGGCATTTAAGCTGGACCTTGAGGGATAGGTGGGATCCTCCACGGAGAGAAGGGGGAAAGAGTATGGCAGGTAAAGGGAACTGCAGGCACAAAAGGCAATGGAAAATGAAACCTGAAGGCATATCGGGTTTGGAGAAAAGCAATAGTTTGAAATGAGAAAAGGGTGGTGCAGCAGGAGGTGAGTGGAAGCAGCTTTGAGAGGCTTTGCCAGGAGCTGAGGTGCCACAGGAGGTGGGTGAGCAGAGTAAAAGGGTCAGGGCTATGGCAACCATTCTGGTTTAACTCACCTCGACAAGTTAATGAGGAGAGCCTGAGACTTTTGCCACAGTTTCAAAAACCCCTGAGCTCAAACTGGTTCTGCCTAGCTCTGTTTATCGTTGATTTGTTTTTGCTTGGGCTGTTGGTTCTAGAAGGGGCAGGAAGCGGCCCTAGCAAAATACTAGCTATTTTCCTGTGAAATAGAACACCACTTAGGCTCACTTGTCCATTGTTATTGCTACCCACATGAGAGGTACTCTGTTGGGATGCCTTTAGCTGCAACTGAGAGAAAAATCGAGTTGCATAAGGAATTTATCAGCTCATGATGTTAGAAAGTCCAGAGGCGGCTAGTTTCAGGTGAGGCTCAATCTAGCAGCAAAAACAATGCCTTTCTCTTCTTCCCTGTTCTCTTCTTAAGAAAGCTGACTCCCTTTGGGGTCCCAGGATGACTTAACACAGCTCCCAGGGCTACCTGCTTTCTCATTCACACTCAGCAGGAAAGAGAGCATCTTTGTCTTTGTCTGAGAGTCACCCTGATTACAACAGCTTTGGTCACATGCACCCTTTAAATCAATCATAGTGGCAGTGGATAAAATGCAGTGATTACCTTAGCTTTCAGGAGTCTACTGCTTGACCTCTGAAGTCAGGAAAAGAGTTGTCTTCCCTAGGGCCACACAGACTTCCAAACTTAAATAAAACAGGACTACTGGAAAAGTGAAAAGGGGTCAATGAACAGCCATCTTTGGCAGTCAGGTATTAGAGGTTCAGAGGACTCGCTCAGTTAAAGCCTTGGTTTTCACATAACCTCCTTCATCGTTGTTAGTGCCCCCCCCAAACTTCATACTCCCGGCAACCTCTATTTAATCCAGTGATTCCTAACACCCTCAGAGATTCTGAGTTCATTGGCCGAGACATCAGTATTGTGTTTTCAGCTCACCAGATGATTCTAGTGGACAGCCAGAGCTGAGAACCACTGCTGTTATCTTTTATTAAGGCCACTTCTCCAGTCTCAGGTTCGGTTTTATGTACAGCTGAAGTGGGCTGAATCTAAACAAATAAGAAGAATATAGGCAAACATAATAAAAATTAGTAATAACTAACACTAATTCAGATTTACATGTTCCTTGCACATTGCAAGGTGTTTTACATGCATTATCTCATTGTATCCACTCAACCATCTTATTGAGATAGAGAATAATATCTCTTTTTCACAGGTGAGAAAACTGAGACCCAGAGAACTTAGCTTAGTTGTCCAAGGTCCTGCATCTAGGATGTGGTTAAAATAGGACTTGAACCCAGGTAGATCGGACTCCACAGTTCCATGCACTTAACCTGTTATACATTGTTTGGAGCCATGAGTATGAGAGATCTCATTTATGGTTCATTTCCCAACCATTTTTAGGCCCTGATACATTTTTTTGTCAGGCCCTGCCAGGTGACATTTGGGTGGGTTTTATTTTTTTTTTTTTCAACGTTTATTTATTTCTGGGACAGAGAGAGACAGAGCATGAATGGGGGAGGCGCAGAGAGAGAGGGAGACACAGAATCGGAAACAGGCTCCAGGCTCTGAGCCATCAGCCCAGAGCCCGACGCGGGGCTCGAACTCACGGACCGCGAGATCGTGACCTGGCTGAAGTCGGACGCTTAACCGACTGCGCCACCCAGGGGCCCCGGGTGGGTTTTATTTTTAAGCCACCTCTTAGTGTCTCTTATGCCACCTACCACATTTTATATACCTTGTATTACACACACACAGATTACACCCAGTGTATATCTGTAGGTATAAAATGGGGTGTGACCTAAATATGTGTTCACAAATTACACACTGTGCATTTGGTGTTTATATCTGTACACACACCTATATTTCATACACATATAAAAGTCGATATTGTGTAAGGGAGAGAACAGGACTAGCACTGTGACTTTAGGCAAATCAACCTAAATTTTTTAATTCCTTTTTCTCATCTCTAAAATGGGAAAATGATGCTTGCTTTTGTTTTCTTAATTTTTTTAATGTTTATTTATTTTTGAGAGAGAGAGAGAGAGAGAGAGAAAGACACAACGTGAGGGGGGGAAGGGTCAGAGAGAGAGGGAGACACAGAATCTGAAGCAGGCTCCAGGCTCTGAGCTGTCAGCACAGAGCCCGTCATCGAACTCACAAACCGTGAGATCATGACCTGAGCCGAAGTCGGACACTTAACTGACAGAGCCACCCAGGTGCTCCAATGCTTGCTTTTTCTAACTGCATGATTATCTGAGGATCAAATGGGATCCCAAATGCAGCAAGGAGTCTTGGGCGTACATATTTTGCTGGCTAATGAGCTGTAAATACATATGATGGGTTGGCATCGTCTTTTACAGAGTAATACTGAATTTCTGTGTCTCCCAGTGATGAGCCATGAGGTCCCCCTCCCCTTGCTTTCTCATCTACTGACAAACCTTTGGATTCTGTATAATATGCATGGATCAGAGGTCGTGAATTTAATAGAAAGCAGAGGAAAGGACAGAGGAAAGGGAAACAGTGGGAGAGGCATTTTTATGAGTTTTACAATTTACATAGTGCCATGTTGTTTTACTATAAAGGAAGTCACCGTTGGCTCAGATGGAAGGAAATGGGCCTTTTTATACACAGTTGAGATGTAAATTGCACTAACATTTTGGAGACCTACTCCTTACATTGGAGATCAGTCTAGCAATCCCATTTTTTAAAAATGTTTATTTATTTTGGAGAGAGAGGGAGAGCGAGTGGGGGAGGGGCAGAGAGAGGGAGACACAGAATCCGAAGCAGGCTCCAGGCTCTGAGCTGTCAGCACAGAGTGCAACTCAGGGCTCAGACTCACAGACTGCCAGATCATGACCTGAGCTGAAGTCAGACGCTTAGCCAACTGAGCCACCCAGTCTCCCCATAGCGATCCCATTTTGTGATAAATACAAAATTTAAAAATGTAAGCTCATATTTATACCAAGATTTAGCAGAAAAAGATAGAAAAGATAGATAACGAATAGCAGTGGTTATCCCTGGTGGGTGGCAGTGTCTGGGAGGCGAAGTTTCGCTTTTTACTTTATATTCTTCTGGGTGATTTGAACTTTTGCCTACAGGCATTTTTTGCAAAAAGGGAGAGAGAGAGAGAGAGAGAGAGAGAGAGAGAGAGAGAGAGAGAAATGCAGAGGATAGCTAGATGTGCACACATCAGCCGTGCTCCTGTGTTCTTAATCCTTGGCTCCTCTCTGCAGGCAGGCCCAGCGGTCCCGGGAGGGTGCTGACCCTTGCCTGGCAGGCCCTCCTCGTGCTGGCCCTCCTCGTGCTGTGCTGCTTCGCAGTCCATTACCAGCTGCTTAAGCAGCAGGTTCCTGGTGGCTGGTCAGCTGGAACTGCTTCCTGATGACAAACAGGAAGGACACAGCAGCCTGTGAAGCAGCTTCCCTCATTGGCCTCATTGACAGAAAAAAAAAAAATTAAATCTTACAACATTGAGGAGAACTTCATGCTATTAATAACTCCTCAAACCTCTTCCTGGAGAGGGGAACGAGCCAGCTTTAGGTTGCCCTGGAGGAACCTTTGCACTTGCCTGCGTTAACAAGCCTTTACAAGCCTCCAGTCCCAGGTCCTGATGACTTGTCCTCCACACTTGCTTACGGCTTTGGCTACGTAATCTCATGGCGATCCTGACCCCCTCCGTGAAACTGGAGCCTCCTCTACAGCAAAATAAACCTCCCCACCATTCGGGCAGCTTGCCTTCTCTTATGCAGGATGCTGGAAAGAGCTCAGGGAAAAGAGAGATTAAGGAAGGCAAGGAAATAAGGTGAGAGTTCCTGGTAGATGATAGCAAATCCCTGCTCTGACACTTCCTGGCTGTGTGGCCATAGGGAAATTACTTCACCTCTCTGAACCTAAACTTCCTCATCTGTAAGACAGGGAAAATAAACTTGGTGCCTTATAGGGTTGGAGGTGCTGCGACTTATAAAGGGCTTCGTACTGTCCGTTTGGAAAGAGGAAGGGTCAGTCAGTGTGACCTGTATGGGTCTCATTAGCACTCACGTCCCACAATGGCAGTGGTTCAGAATTTGGGCTCTGTTATTTATTACACGTGTGACTTTGAGCAAACCTCATTGGGCTTCCGTTTTCTCCCAGGCAAAATGGATATAAGGATTCCCATCTCGTATGGAATCTTGTAAAGATGAGCTGACATCATGCACACAAAACAGTAAGGTGCCTGGACACAGGCATTCAGGAAATGGGGGCGTTTACAGTTTGCTGATGAAAAATTGGCATGTTTCCTGTAAAACATAGGAGTTTTGCAAAACCAGTTCTAAACCCCTGGCTGCCCAGTCCCCAAAGGCTCAGAGAATGAACAGGTTCTAATCCCATATCTACTCCTGAAATCCTGTCCTGTAAGGTGTTCCGTCTTCATCTCCTTTCTCGCTCTTCCAGCTTCTCCTTGTCTCCCTGCCTAGGCCTCTCATTAGTCCAATTAATAAACTGTTGCTGTCACTTCAGTTCAGCCCCAGGACCCGCGTCCCTTGTGGATGCGCCATTATGCTGGGGAAGTGAATTGTGGGGCACCCTCATTTCCACAGGGGAGTGGAACAAGGACCTGGGGTTGGCAGGAGATGGACCTCCCTGGGCCCCAGTCTCGTAGAACATCAACAGGATAATCAGTGAGAACTTCATTATCCAGAATGAGAGTCTGGCTGTTTGGCACATCACCAGGGTCCCATTTATGGGCTGGAAGGTTCTGGCCTGAGGCCTCTGGCTTTCCACGCACTGGCCTTCAGCTCCCCCTTGAACATGCACACACACACACACACACACACACACACACACAATGTAGGCACGCACACGATTTCCTTGGGCTTTTAGTAAGCTAAAGAGTTTGTGGGTACATTCCAGTCCTGGAAGGCTGGTGAGCCGAGTGAAGCTGATGCTGGAGGGCCCAGAAACGCACGACTGCCCCTGCTGATTGCTGAGAATAACCAAGCCCTGAGGTTCCCAAGAGCCCATTAAACCATCACAAGTGTCTCATCTCTAGTGAGAGCAGTCCCCCACCTCCCCAGCTTTGGAAAGATAAAGGACCAGGCCTGGGGAGTGGCCCAGCTAGCTGAAAACAAGAAGATGGGACTATTGGGTTAGCTCAGAAGCTCCAGCAGCCCGGGGACAGGTTGGTTTGCTAGGTACACAATGGAGTCAGCATTCACAGCCTCCTGCCTGACATCCTATGGTGTGAAACTGGAGTTTATGCTGAGGACAGGGGAGGGTAGGGGGTATGGTTTGATGGGAAGTTATTTCCCCAGCCAGTTATATCATTCATACCTGTTCAGGCATACATTTAGGGGAAACGGGGTTCCTATCAAAGTCATTGTGCTGACACCTGGCTCTCACCTGCTGCCCTATCAGCACTTCTATTTGCCACCCAGAATTATGAGCTTCCATGCTGGCCTTAGCCCAAGCTGAATGTGGAGAGTGATACGTTTTCTTTCACTTCTTTGTCTAATTCCCCACAACCACAAAAACGCACGTGCTGTGTATAATAGACTTCACGGTAGGTCTCCCGAGTGTGGTTCTCAAAATATAGTCCATGGGCCAGCTGCATCATCATCACCTGGGAACTTGTTAGAAATACAGATTCTTCAGCATTACCCCAGGCCTACAGAATTAGAAATTCTGGGAGCCAGCCCAACAATTTGTTTATTAACAAGCCCTTCAAGCGATTCTGATACCTGCTGAAATTTAAGGACCATTACTGTATGTTTGAAGATACCTTGAAAAAAATCACAGTATAGGGAAGGAGACTAAATTCAAGCAGAATTGTAAATAGGACTGTTTACAAGCCCATAGGAATATAAAAAGGGGCTTTCATGGAGTTTTGCTTCCCTCTCTGGAGGCCCACATGAAGAGGTTGATTTCTTCCCATATAAAAACAATCCTAAGCATGTGCTCACACACATACCACACACACACACATGCACACACGGGCATGCACACACACACACACGAGAACCCATTCCCCACCTTTTCTCTACAGAGGCCACAACATTCTTGAATTTGGTGTTTACCATTTACATGCATGCTTTTATTACATATTTACTACATATAATTTTTTGCATATTTTAAACTTTGTGTATTTTGGACATACCAGACATATCTGCTGGCAGTTTGCTTTTTTCATTTGTCATTAAGTTTTGAGATTTATTTTAGGTGCTACTACATCTATTTTTTTGTTGGTGGACTTTTAGATTGATCCAATTTCTTTTTTTTCCCCAAATTTTTATTTGAATTCTAGTTAGTTAAGGGGTGCCTGGGTGGCTCAGTCAACTGAGCATCTGCCTTCAGCTCAGGTCATGATTTCACGGTTTGTGAGAACTGAGCCCCGCATTGGGCTCGCTGCTATTGGTGTGGAGCCTGCTTCAGATCCTCTGTCCCCCTCTCTCTTTCCCCCTCCCCACTCTCTCTCTCTCTCAAAAATAGACATTAAAAACTAAATTATAGTTAGTTAACATTCAACTTTCAACTATTATAAATAATCCTGCAATTAACACTCAAGTACGTTGATGTATAAGAGTTTCTCTAGGATAGCAATCCCTATCAAAATAACACCAGCATTCTTCACAGAGCTAGGACAAACAATCCTAAAATTTGTATGGAACCAGAAAAGACCCTGAATAGCCAAAGAAATCTTGAAAAAGAAAACTGAAGCCAGAGGCATCACACTCCTGGACTTCAAGACGTAATACAAAGCTGTAATCATCAAGACAGTATGGTACTGGCACAAAAACAGACACTCAGATCAATGGAACAGAATAGAGAACCCAGAAATGGTCCCACAAACGTATGGCCAACTAATCTTTGACAAAGTAGGAAAGAATGTCCAATGGAATAAAGACATTCTCTTCAGCAAGTGGTGCTGGGAAAACTGGAGAGCAACATGCAGAAGAATGAACCTGGACCACTTTCTTACATCATACACAAAAATAAACTCGAAATGGATGTAAGACCTAAACGTAAGACAGGAAGCCATCAAAATCCTCCAGGAGAAAGCAGACAAAACCACTTTGACCACTTTGACCACATCAACTTCTTACTCAACACATCTCCGGAGGAAAGGGAAACAAAAGCAAAAATGAACTACTGGGACCTCAGCAAAATAAAAAGCTTCTGCACAGCGAAGAAAACAATCAGCAAAACTAAAAGGCAACCAACAGAATGGGAGAAGATATTTACAAATGACATATCAGATAAAGGGTTAGTATCCAAAATCTATACAGAACTTATCAAACTCAATACCCAAAAAAACAAATAATCCAGTGAGGAAATGGGCAAAAGACATGAATAAACACTTCTCCAAAGAAGACAGCCAGATGGTGAACACATGAAAAAATGCCCAGCATCACTCATCATCAGGGAAATACAAATCAAAACCACATGGAGATACCACTTCACACCAGTCGGAATGGCTAACATTAACAACTCAGGCAACAACCTATGTTGGCGAGGATGTGGAGAAAGAGGATCTTTTTTACACTGTTGGTGGGAATGCAAACTGGTGCAGTCACTCTGGAAAACAGTATGCAGGTCCTCAACAAACTCAAAATAGAACTACCCTATGACCCAGCAATTGCACTACTAGGCATTTATCCAAGGGATACAGGTGTGCTGTTTCAAAGGGACACATGCACCCCCATGTTTATAGCAGCACTATCAACAATAGCCAAAGTATGGAAAGAGCCCAAATGTCCGTCGACAGATGAATGGATAAAGATGTGGTGTATATATACAATGGAGTGTTACTCAACAATCAAAAAGAATGAAATCTTGCCATTTCCAACTACATGGTTGGAACTGGAGGGTATTATGCTAAGTGAAATTAGAGAAAGACAAATATCATATGACTTTACTCATATGAGGAATTTAAGATACTAAACATATGAGCATAAGGGAAGGGAAGCAAAAAAATATAAAAACAAGGAGGGAGACAAAACATAAGAGACTCTTAAATATAGAGAACAAACAGAGGGTTGCTGGAGGGGTTGTGGGAGGGGGGATAGGCTAAATGGGTAAGGGACATTAAGGAATCTACTCCTGAAATCATTGTTGTACTATATGCTAACTAACTTGGATGTAAACTAAATAATAAATAAATTAAAAAAGAGTTTCTCTAGGGTATATACCTATGAATGGAATTACTGGATTATAGTAGTGTGAATCTTCAACTTTGCTAGATCCAAATTATTCTTTGAAGTGGTATATTAATTTATGCTGCTGCAATAATAAGGTATAAGAGTTCCTGTTGCTCATGGCCAACATTTGGTATTGTTAGACTTTAATATTTATGTTACATTTGTCAATTTTTAGATGTGAATGGTATTTTTTGGGGGGTAGTTTTAATTTGCATTCATCTGATTAATATTAAAGTTGAATATTTTTTATAATGTTTATTTGGCCATTTGGTTAATTCTGTGATTTCATGTTTATTTCTTTCCTTTGTTTTTCTATTGGGTTGTTTATCTTTTCTCTAGTGAAGTGAGGATTTTTTTTTAATGTTTATTTATTTTTAAGATAGAGCACAAGCAGGGAGAGGAAGAGAGAGAGGGAGGGAGAGAAGCCCAAGCAGATTCCATGCTTTTGTCAGTACAGAGCCTAATACGGGGCTCGATCTCAGATCTCACAAACTGTGAGATCACGACCTGAGCCGAAATCAAGAGCTGGATGCTTAACTGACTGAGCCACTCAGGAGCCCTGAGGAATTTTTTACATACTCTGGGTAGGCATTATAAATTTCTTCTTTCATTCATAGCTACTATTTTCACATGATTTATGGTGTTTTGTGGTTTGGATGTTTTTCATTTTAATATAGTCAGATTTATCGACATTTTTCCATCTAGTTGGTGCTCTTTGAGTCATGGTTACAAAAGATTTCTGTGTCAGTGAAGGCTGAGATGCCATAACAAAGAGACCCCAAAATGCTGTGCATTAAAGAACAGATACATTTATTCTCTCACAAAACAGTCCCGAAGATTGCTGAGGTGGCTTTGCTGAACATAGACATTCAGGGACCTGGGTTCATGCCATCTGGTGAGTCTGCCATCCCCTTGGGCATATCACCATGGTTATAATCAAAGTTGAATTGCTGCCATATTCAAATTCCAACCAGCAGGAAAGGGAAGGAGGGCGTGGTGGAGGCATACCTAATGTCAAGTTCCAGAGCTGTAATTGGCAGTCAGCATTTCTGCTTATATCCCATTGTAAGAAATTGATTTCATTATGAGACCTATCTGCAATGTGATTATTATGGAAGAATAGGAGAGTAGATTTGGTGAGCAAAGAGTAGTTTCTGTCTACCTTCTCTACCCAAGGTCTTTATTCCATTAGGGTTTTATGTTTGTTATAATGTGAGCTAGGGATCTCTTTTATTTTTTTACATTCCAGTATATTTGTTGTTTGTATTGTGACCTGTGTCTTATATCAATCTCCCTGTGGGCGTGACTTGATTTCTGGACTCTGTATTCTGTTCTTGTTGTTTATCCCTATACCTCTTCCCCACTTTCTTAATCACTAGAGTAGTATTTTATAAGTCTTATTGTTTGGAAGAATCAGCTCCTTGACTTAGCTGTTTTTTTTATAAAGATAGTCTTGGTTCTTCTTGGACCTTTGCTCTTTATAATTTTAGAATCAACTTGTCAAGTTTCATAAAATTCTTTCTTGGAATTGTGCTGCACTTATGGATTCATTTTGGCAGATTTGTCAGTCTTAACCTTTCTATGACACACTATAACATATGTAAAAGTGTAAAAAATAGAAATCTACATTTTGGTTGTCAAGCAAAACCGATGTAACCACCTTCCAGGTCAAGAAACAGAATATTGCTGGAACTCCAGAAGTTCCCTGTATGTTGCTTACCAATCACAATCATTCTCCTCCTGCATTAGAGGTCACCACCCTTAGCTTTTCTAGGAATAATTACCTTTTCTTTATAGTTTACTGCCCATGTATGCATCTCTCAATAACATTTCCTTTGTAAGCTTTATATTAAAAAAGTAATTTGGATCATTGGCTCAATATTATGTTTGGGTTGTTTCCAGTGTTGAGCAATTATAATAAGGCTGCCATCTACATTTTGGTGCATGTGCCCAGGTACATAAGCATGCCTATCTCTAAAGTGTATACCTATAAGTGGAATTGCTGCCTTATGATACATGTACATTTCAGCTGTATTAGATAATCCCATGCTGTTTTCTGAAGTGATGGTGCTAATTCCCATTCCCATTAGCCTTTGATGAGACACCTCATTGCTCTATTTTCTTTTCTGCTTTTTTTTGGAAAAAATTTAAATGTTTATTTATTTATTGTTGAGAGAGTGAGAGAGAGAGCGAGCAAGCGAGTGCAAGTGGGGGAAGGAAGTAAGAGGGGTACAGAGGATCCCAAGTGGGCTCTGCGGACAGCAGTGAGCTAGATGTGGGGCTCAAACTTGCGAACCACAAGATCATGACCTGAACCAAAGTCGGTTGCTCAACCAACTGAGCCACCCAGGCTCCTGTCATTGCTCCATTTTCTTACCACCACTCGGGATTGTCGGGTTTTATAATTTTCATCAGTCTGATAAGTGTAATGCTATTTCATTGTGGTTTTAATATTCCACTTCCCTGACACATAAAGAGCTCAGACAGTATTTCACGTGCTTTTTGGCTATTTGTTTGTTTGTTTTGAAGTGCACCTTAAAATTTTACGCCCATTTTTCTTTTGGATTGTTTGCCTTATCTCAGTTATTCTTTGCAAATTCAGGATAGTTTGTTGGTTATGTATGTTGTAAATATCTTTTTTATGTATGTTTTGTGAAGTTTATTTTGATGTATTCATATTTATCATTGTTTTCTTTTATGGTGAATGATTTTTGTTTGTTTGTTTTAAGATATCCTTCCCTATTCCAAAATGAAAAAGATAGTTTTTACTGTTCTCTTCTGAAAGCTTCATGGTTTTACTTTTCATTATTAGGCCTTGAATTGGTTTTTGTACATGGTGTGAGAAGGAATCCAGTTTCATTTTTTATCCTGTATGATTATCTAATGACCTCCGTTCCATTTATTAAAAAGTCTATCCTTTCTCCAATGATCTGAAGTTCTACCTGGGTCAAAAAATCAAATGTATGGCTAAGTCTCTGAAATGTACCAAAAATCTACCTAAATTTCCCTGTGGCAGTACTACATACTACCATTATAGTTTTATTTTATTTTCATTAAGTTTTTTTAATGTTTATTTATTTTTGCGACAGAGAGAGACAGAGCATGAGCAGGGGAAGGACAGAGAGAGAGAGGGAGACACAGAATCTGAAGCAGGGTCCAGGGCCCCAGCTGTCAGCACAGACCCTGACACGGGGCTCGAACCCACGAACCATAAGATCATGACCTGAGCCAAAGTCGGACACTTAACTGACTGGGGCACCCAGGTGCCCCCTAATCACTATAGTTTGTTTTTTTTTTTTTAATTTTTTTTTCAACGTTTATTTATTTTTGCGACAGAGAGAGACAGAGCATGAACGGGGGAGGGGCAGAGAGAGAGGGAGACACAGAATCGGAAACAGGCTCCAGGCTCTGAGCCATCAGCCCAGAGCCTGACGCAGGGCTCGAACTCCCGGACCGCGAGATTGTGACCTGGCTGAAGTCGGACGCTTAACCGACTGCGCCACCCAGGCGCCCCTAATCACTATAGTTTTAATGCTTATCTTTTTTCTTTCTTTCTTTCTTTCTTTCTTTCTTTCTTTCTTTCTTTCTTTCTTTCTTTCTTACATTTATTTATTTTTTTAGTAATCTCTACACCCAACGTGGGACTCAAACTCATCACCCCCAGATAAAGACTTGCACTTTCTTCTGACTGAGACAGCCAGGTGGCCCCTTAACATCTAACTTGATATCTGGTAAAGCAAATTTTTCTACATTTCCTGCTGGTATTTTTCCCTTGCAATACCATGTACATTTGGGATTTTTACTAGGATTGCATTAAGTCTACAATCAATCTGGGAGAATTGATATCTTTATGGTAATGACTTTTCCAATCTAAAAGCAGAGTTTAACTCTCCAGCTACTTAGGCATTTTAAGAAATACTTTTCAATAATTTTTTTTTTAATGCTTATTTATTTATTTTTGAGAGAGAGAGAAGGAGGGGAGGGGCAGGGGGAGAAAAAGAGACAGAATCTTAAGCAGGCCCTGCACTGTCAGCACAGGGCCCGACACGCTTGAACTCACAAACCATGAGATCATGACCTGAGCCAAAATCAAGAATTGGGTGCTTAATCGACTGAGCCACCCAAGAGACCCTCAATAATGTTGTATTATGCTCTCCATACGCTTTTTCTCTTGCACTTCTTTGTTTGATCGTGGTATCTTTTAGTTCTATCCTAGATGTCTTGTAATTTTTATTGCTATTGCACATGCTGTCTTTTAAAAATTATATTTTATAATTGCTGATTTATTACATTAACAATTGATTTTAGTTTGTGGATCCTGTAGTCAGAGATTTGTTAAGTCTTTTTAATAATTCCAGTAGGTTACTTGAAGATTCTTTTGGATGCTTTTCTTCAATCATATCCTGTATGAGTAAGGGTAGTTTTGTATCTTCTCTTAAAATCCTTAAACCTTTGATAACTTTGCTTGCACTGGTTAGGACCTCCTTCTGCACTCGTTACAACCTCTAGTACTCTGTTGTATGGAAGCAGTAATAGACATCTTTGTCTTTAACCTAAATGTAAAATGAGAATTTTAAGAAATATTTAATTAGTGGGGTGCCTGGGTGGCTCAGTCAGTTAAGTGTCTGGCTCTTGATTTTGGCTCAGGTCATGATCTCATGGTTCATGAGAAGGAGCCTTGTGTGGAGCTCGTGAAGCCTGCTTGGGATTCTGTCTTTCTGCCCCTCCTTGGCTTGTGTGTGCATGTGTGCATACTCTCTCTCAAAATAAATAAACAAACATTTAAAAAATATTTAATTAGCTTAAAAAGATTTTTTTAATGTTTACTTATTTTTGAGAGAGAGAAAGAGAGAGAGCAAGGGAGGGACAGAGAGAGAGGGGTCAGAGGATCTCAAGCGAGCTCTGCACCGACAGCAGAGAGCCCAGTGTGGGGCTGGAACCCACAAACTGTGAGATCATGACCTGATCTGAAGTTGGTTGCTCAATGGACTGAGATACAGCTACCTAGGTACCCCTAATTATCTTTTTTAAAAGTAGACTACACACCTAGCATGGAGCCCAACATGGGGCTTGAACTCATGACCCTGAGATCAAGACCTGAGCAGAGATCTAGAGTCAGATGCTTAACCGACCAAACCACCCAAGTGTCCCAGTATAATGAATATTTTTAATGTTTATATTATATTGCATTTTTTTAATATTGCATTTTTTTAAAGTTTATTTATTTATTTTGAGAGAGCCCAATGCCAGGCTCAAAGTCACGAACTGTGAGATCATGACCTGAGCCCAAATCAAGAGTTGGTCACTCAACTGACTGAGCCCTATTATATTTCATTTTTAAAGAGCTTTTTAAAAAGTATTCTCTACACCTAACATGGGGCTCAAACTCATAACCCCGAAATCAAGAATTGAACACTCTATCGACTGAGTTAGCCAGGCACCCCTAGGATATTGTATTTTGTATTTTTTAAATAAAGTTTGTTTATTTATTTTGAGAGAGAGAGAGAGAGAGAGAGAGAGAGAGAGAGAGAGAGAGAATCCCAAGCAGGGGGATTCTCACACCATCAGCATGGAGCCCGATGTGGGGTTTGAACTCCGGAACTGTGAGATCATGACCTGAACTGAAACTGAGTCAGACACTTAACTGATTGAGCCACCCAGTACCCCAATTATATTTTATTTTTAATGTTAATATTAAGTATGATGTTTGCTGCAGGTTTTGGTAAATATCTTTTATCAGCTTAAGGAAGTTCATTGTGTCTCAAGTTGGAAAAGAGTATTTATAATATGTCTGTAATATGTCCGGAATATTATGTCTAACACACATATATGATATATGATATATCTCATATAGTAGGTATTTACATATATCTTATGGCATATGTGATCTATATTATATATCATATAGTGTATATATGTGTTAAAGAAGAAAAACCATACAGGTATTTTAGTAAATGAAAAAATATATGGTATACATTATATTTATAAGATATATGTAATACATATAACATGTATGTACATACATACTATATCTGATAATGTAGTAAGTTGCTGGCACTCTGATTTACTTATTAAGGAGTGCATTCATGCTGTTTGCTGTGCAGATGGTTTTGAGGGGAATAAGGTTGGAAAAAAGAGTTCAGTTAGGAGGCTACTGAAGTGGCATAGGTCAGACATGCTTGTGCCTTGAGCTGGTGTGGCGGTAACAGAGATGGATAAAAGCAGTCAGGTTTTTTTTCTTCCAAGATTTTATTTAAATTCAAGTTAGTTAAGAGGTGCCTGGGTGGCTCAGTCGGTTAAGCATCTGACTTCGTCTCAGGTCATGATCTTGTGGTTCATGAGTTTGAGCCCCACATTGGGCTCTGTGCTGACAGCTCAGAGCCTGGAGCCTACTTTGGATTCTGTGTCTTCCTCTCTCTGCCCTTCCCCCACTCACACTGTCTCTCTTTCTCTCTCTCTCTCAAAAATAAACAAACATTAAAACATTTTTTAAAAAGTTCAAGTTAGTAAACATATAATGTAGTATTGGTTTCAGGAATAGAATTTAGTTATTAATCACTTACATATAACACACAGTGTTTGTCAGAACAAGTGCCCTCATTAATGCCCATCACCCATTTAACTCATCCCCCCCACCTCCCCTCCAGCATCCCTCAATTAGTTCTCTATAGTTAAGAGTCTTTTATGGTTTGTCTCCCTCTCTGTTTTTATCTTACTTTATTTTTCCTTCCCTTCCCCTATGTTCTTCTGTCTCGTTTCTTAAATTCTATATATGGTATTTTTCTTTCTCTGACTTATTTCACTTAGCATAATACCCTATAGTTCCATCCATGTCATTGCAAATGGTAAGATTCATTCTTCATGAAGGCTGAGTAATACTCCATTGTGTATATATATCACATCTTCTTTACCCATTCATCAGTGGATGGACATCTGGACTCTTCTCATAACTTGTCTATTGTTGATAGTGCTGCTCTAAACATAGGAATGCATGCGCTCCTTTGAATCTGTATTGTTGCATCCTTTGTATAAATACTTAGTGGTGCAATTGCTGGGTTGTAGAGTAGTTTTATTTTTAGTTTATTCAGGAATCTCCATACAGTTTTCCAGAGTGGCTATACCAGTTGGCATTCCCACCAACAGTGTAAGAGGATTCCCCTTTCCTCACATCCTCAACAGCGTCTGTTGTTTCCTGAGTTGTTAATTTTAGCCATCCTGACAAATGTCAGGTGGTATCTTATTGTGGTTTTGATTTGTATTTCCCTGATGATGAGTGATGTTGAACATTTTTTCATGTGTTTGTTAACCATTTGCATGTCTTCTCTGGAGAAATGTCTGTTAATGTCTTCTGCCCATTTTTTTTTTTCTTTTTGAGAGAGAGAGAGATAGAGAGAGAGTGAGCAAGTGGGGGAGGGGCAGAGAGAGAGGAAGACAGAGGATCTGAAGCGAGCTCTGCATGGACAGCAGAGAGCCCAATGCTGAACTTGAACTCACGAACTGTGAGACTGTGACCTGAGCTGAAGGCAGACGCTTAACCAACTGAGTCACCCAGGTGCCCCATCTTCTGCCCATTTCTTAATAGGATTATTCATTTTTTGGGTGTTGAGTTTGATAAGTTCTTTATAGATTTTGGATACTAGCCCTTTATCCAATGTGTCATTTGCAAATATCTTCGTCCATTCCATAGGTTGCCTTTTAGTTTTGTTGATCGTTTCCTTTACTGCACAGAAGTTCCAATAGTTCACTTTTGCTTTTGTTTCCCTTGTCTCCAGAGGCATGTCTAGTAAGAAGTTACTACAGCTGAGGTCAAAGAGGTTGCTGCCTGTGTTCTCCTCTAGGATTCTGATGGTTTCCTGTCTCACATTTAGGTCTTTCATCTATTTTGAATTTATTTTTGTATATGGTGTAAGAAAGTGGTCCAGTTTCATTCTTCTGCATGTCACAGTCCAGTTTTCCCAACACCATTGTTGAAGAGACTTTTTTCCATTGGATATTCTTTCCTAAGAAGCAGTCAGTTTTAAGGTATATTTTAGATTTGCTGATGGACTGGATATGGGGTAAGAGTTGGGAGCAGATGGAGAATAAAGGGAAAGGGAAGACTCAAAGAGAAGTCTTAAATTTCTGGTTTTAGATTTAAAAAAATTGTGGTAAAATATACATAACATAAAATTGACCATTTCAACCATTTTTAAGTCACAGTTCAGTGTCATTAAGTACATTTGTGTTGTTTTGGGACCATCAGCACTACCCATCTCCAGAAGTTTTTCATCATCCCAACTGAAACTTAGTATCTATTAAACAAGAACTCCCTATCTCCTCCTCCCCCGCAGCCTCTGACAACCACCATTTTATTTTCTGTCCCTATGAATTTGACTACTTTAGGTACCTCATGTAAATGGAATTAATGATATTTATTTTTTTTGTGACTGGTTTTTATTTCACTTAGTATAATGTCTTCAAGTTTCATCCATGTTGTAGCATGTGTCAGAATTCCCTTCCTTTTCAAGGCTGAATAATATTGCATTGAGTGTATATAATACATTTTCTTTATCCATTCATCTGTTGATGGTCACTTGGGTTGCTTCCACCTTTTGGTTACTGTGAATAATGCTGCTATGACCATGGGTGTGCAAATATGTCTTCAAGTCGTCGCTTTTTTTGTTTTTTAAAGAATAATCTTTTTTCTTTTAAAAATACTTATTTATTTATTAAAAAAAATTTCTTTTAAATGTTTACTTATTTTTGAGAGACAGAGAGAGACAGAGCATGAGTGGGGGAGGGACAAAGGAAGAGGGAGACACAGAATCCGAAGCAGGCTCCAAGCTCTTAGCTGTTGGCACAGAGCCTGACACAGGGCTCGAACTCCTAAGCAGTGAGATCATGACCTGAGCCGAAGTCAGATGCTTAATTTTTTATTTTTTTTATTTTTAATTTTTTTTTTCAACGTTTATTTATTTATTTGGGACAGAGAGAGACAGAGCATGAACGGGAGAGGGGCAGAGAGAGGGAGACACAGAATCGGAAACAGGCTCCAGGCTCTGAGCCATCAGCCCAGAGCCCGACGCGGGGCTCGAACTCACGGACCGCGAGATCGTGACCTGGCTGAAGTCGGACGCTTAACCGACTGCGCCACCCAGGCGCCCCTCAGATGCTTAATTGACTGAGCCACCCAGGCACCCAGAAAAATATTCATTTGTTTTTGAGACAGAGAGAGAGAGAGAGAGAGCAGGGAAGGGGCAGAGAGAGAGGGAGACAGAGAATTCCAAGCGGACTCCAAGCTGTTAGCACAGAGCCCATCGCGGGGCTTGAACCCATGAATTGCAAGATCATTACCTGAGCTAAAATCAAAAGTCAGATGCTTAACCGACTGAGCCACCCAAGTGCCCCTATTGTTTATATTTTTGAGGAAATGCCATACCATTTTCCATAGTAGCTGCACCATTTTACATTCCCACCAACAGTGCACAAGAGTTCCAATTTCATATCACTCTTTATTTATTTTATTATTTTATTTTATTTTATTTTGTTATTTTATGTTATTTTATTTATTATTTACTCTATAATAGCCATCCTGATGGGTATGAGGTGGTATCTCACTGTGTTTTGATTTGCATTTCCTTAATGATTAGGAATGTTGAGCATTTTTTCATGTGCTTATTGACCATTGTATATCTTCTTTAAAAAAAAAATTTTTTTAATGTTTATTTTATTTTTGAGAGAGACAGAGCGTGAGTGTGGGAGGGGCAGAGAGAAAGGGAGACACAGAATCTGAAGCAGGCTCCAGGCTCTCAGCTGTCAGCACAGAGTCCGGACACGGAGCTCAAACCCACGAACTTGTGAGATTATGACCTGAGCTGAAGTTGGATGCACAACCGACTGAGCCACCCAGGTGCTCTGTATATCTTCTTTGGAGAAGTATCTAAGTCCTTTGCCCATTTTTCAAAAAAATTTTTTTTTGCATTATTGCATTGCAGGAGTTCTTTATACATTCTGGATATTAACCCTTTATGAGATACATGATTTACAAATACTTTCTCCCATCCCAAACATTGTCTTTTCACTCTGTTGCTAGGATCCTTTGCTACACAAAAGTTTTTAATGTTGATGAAGCTCAATTTATCTGTTTTTTTCTGGCTTTATATTTTGCATCAATGAGTAATTATTATTATTTCTTCTTTGCTTTTGCAGGAAAAGGAGATAGAGGAAGGAAGAGATGGAAGGAGACAAATGCATTCTAAATAGATTTGTGCTTATTCAGTAAGAGAAGCAGTGAAGTTTTTTATTTCATTTTTTAAAAATTAAGCTTTTAATTTTAATCCCAGTATATTTAACGTACAATGTAATGTTAGTTTTAGGTGTACAATATAATGATTCAATACTTCCAAGCAACACCCGGTGCTTATCACAGCAAGTGCACTCCTTAATCCGCATCATGTATTTAACCCATTCCCCTCCCCCCTCTCTCTGGTAACCATCAGTTTGTTCTCTGTAGTTAAGAGTCTGCTTCTTAGTTTGCCTTTCTCTCTTTTTTTCATTTGCTCATTTGTTTTGTTTCTTAAATTCCACATTTGAATGAAATCATATGGTATTTGTTTGCTTAGCATTATACTCTCCAGCTCCATCCATGTTGTTGCAAATGGCAAGATTTCATTCTTTTTTATGGATGAATAACATTATATATGTATATATATATGTGTGTGTGCGTATCATATGATAATATCACATCATATTTTATTCATCCAGTCATCTCCAGATGGACACTTGGGCTGCTTCCATAATTTGGCTATTGTAGATAATGAGAAGTAGTGAAGTTAACAATAATTTATTCAGTAACAAATATTCATTTACAATCTCTTATATTCCTGACACTGCACTTAGCACCAGGGAGATAAAATGAGTATGGGGATTTCTTACTTAGCGGGAGGACAACCAGAAAAAGTTATTTTCAGCACAATGGGATGTAATTAATATATATGAATATATAGAGGAATGCCATGGACTGTGGTTGACAAATGGAAGTGGAAACCACTAAATGTCTAGAATAGTCAGAGAAATCTTTAAAGAGGGAGAACATAGAAGGAGAGTAAGAAATGTCTGGCCAGAGAAAGTGGGAAAGGACAACCTGTAGAAGGAACAGCATGTACAAGTAAGTATAGACATACGTGGCCCAATTTATGAAAGGAAAATAATTTCCTGTGGCTGGAATATGGAGAAGATGGTGAGGAGGTAATGGGAAATGTGGGAGGTAGTTAGTCTGGGCCCTAACTGTGGAATCTTCAATGGTAGAAACAAGAATTTGGAATTCGATATTACAGTCAATGGGAAGTCATTAATTAAAAAAATATTTTTTCCTGTTTTCTGAAATAATCCATTTTCATTATAAAACATTGGGGAGAAATATCAAAAACAAAATAAAAACCACTGGGAACATAAACAAATTTTTTTTAAGATTTTATTTTTAAGTAACCTCTATACCCAATGTGAGGCTTGAACTCACAACCCCAAGATCAGGAGTCACATGCTTTACTAACTGAGCCAGCCAGGCTCAAATGTTTCTATGTAGGGAGAAGCTAACAACATACCTATATCAGTATTCTTTGGAAAAATAGTTCTGACAGAGGGGAGAAATGGAGGACAGGAGATGAGTTCAGAAGTTATTGCATTAATACCCATAGAGAGAGGAAAGTCTGAACAGAGACAAGAGTAGTGTGGATGGAGAGGTGGGGAAAGATCTCAGACACTCCTTAGGAGAAATCAATAGAGCCCAGTGACTGACTGGATGTGGGAGGAAAGAAAGAGGGGAAAGTGTGAGTAACTTTGGGATCTCTAGTTTAGGAGAATAGAATTGGCCAGATTAGTTAGCTATGACTTAGCAAAGAGCAAAGTCCTGAGATAAGGGGAGATGGGGCAGCTTAATTTTAAGGGATGCTGTTTATACAAAAGTCTGGTGTTTATAGAAACATCTGCAACAAGGGATCCAAAGTGAGCCATTTTCTTTAGGAGTCTGGAGTTGGGGTATTCTTAGCTTATGGGCACACAGAATTCTAAAAACTCTGCTCAGGTACTTGGCACCCAAGGATTAATTAGACAGTTTTAGGACAATAAATATAAAAACTCTTTATTCCATTGTTAATGAGAAACAGGTCACTAAACTTTATTAAAAACACATTATTTAGTAAAGTTGGGCATATGGGCTTATTCTATGATTCTTTTTATTGCTGTAAAGTAAAAATTCATACTAAAAGCTTTTTTTAAGTTTATTTATTTTGAAAGAGAGAGAGAGAGAGAGTGGGGAAGGGGCAGAGAGAGAGGGGGAGAAAGAGAATCCCAAGCAGGCTCCACACCAACAGCACAGAGCCCGATGTGGGACTCAAACTCACCAACCATGAGATCATGACCTGAGCTGAAGTCAAGAGTTGGACGCTTACCCAACTGAGCCACCCTGGCGCCTCCATACTAAAAGTTTAAAAAGAAAAAAATTTAGGTCATTTTATCAAGTAGGGAGTAAAATAATGTCATCATCTATTCACATATCATACATTTATTGAGTGTCTATTATATGCCAGGTACTGTGCTAGCCTGTATGGGGAATACAGAGGTATATAAGATGCACATATGTGCTATATAAGAATGGTAAAAAATAATGTGCAGGAGGAATTAAGGGCTGGGAGGGACTCCTGGATGGTGTAAACTGTACAATTTATTGGAGAGGACACAGGATAGAGAGCATGATTTTCTATCATGCCCAAAGAGAAGCTCTGAAACTATAATCCAGACAGGTACTAAGATACTCCTGCCTATGCCCAATTTCTTAGTGGAGGTTGTGAAGCATGTTCAACAGACACGGAAGGGAGACTAAGAGTGAGTTTCACCCTGCTGTCTTGATTTTAAAAGTTTAGTTTAGATTGGAGCATTGGGTATGTCTTTGATTCCAAGAAATATTTCAATTTTAAAAATGGAAAAAGGGTTTTAAAAGCATAGTTGTGACTCCAAACCTGCCATGGAAAGATTGATTTCAGTTACTTTCTAGAGCAACAGTATGCCCTAGGCATTCGGACTTTTTTTTTTAACCTGCTCAGTCTTTTAATTCGTAAAAGTCAGAAAACCTATAATAATGCCAGCCTGCCTCTGTCTCCAGGTAACTGGTGTTGAAATAGAAATAACAAATCCAAAATGGAGTCACTTGTGCTAAGCCCCATATCAGCAAACTAAGATTAAATACCTAGCCTAATTTCAGTTTCAACCTCTCCCAGGACTGTGACTTTTAATCAGTCAGTCTGGAATTACCTGGTCAGCACTAGTGAGGTAATGTGCCTGTTAGATCCCACTTTCCCCCCAAAGGAGGGTGACCTTTTGCTAGAAACTTCTTTTTTCTGCTAACTTCTGCCTACAAAGCCTTCCATTTTGTACAGCTCAGAGCTCTTTTTAACTTGCTAGGTGGGATGCATCCTCGTTCATGAATGTTGTATAAAGCCAACTAGACCTTCAAATTTACTCAGTTGAATTTTTCCTTTTTTTTTTTTTAACATTTATTTATTTTTGAGAGAGAAAGAGAGCAAGCACGAGTGGGGGAGAGGCAGGGAGAGAGATACACACATAGACACACAGACTTGCTTTTCTGAATGTGAGGATATAGGACAGCTTCGCTGAAACAGAAGAGTATTTTCCTTAGAGACATGCCTTGCAGGTGCAGTCCCATCAACATTTCTTAAACTCCAAGCTAAACAGAAGCTGGAGGTACACAGATGAATAAACAGGGCCTCTGCCTTCGGGAGCTTAGGGGTCCAGCAACCAGTAGTGATAACACGCTTCGAGTTAAAAGGAGTTGCCGCCCACTTGCAGGACTGCAGGAGCTGCAGACAAGCAGGAGCGGGCAGCGGTGGCCCCAGCTGGGCTCTGGAGGCCAATGCCAGGTGGAAGTTCCAGGGCCCTTTCAGTGCTCGCAAGTTGGGAGGTAGCCCTTCTATCATTCCCCTTGGAGTCCAGAAAAAAGATCCTTTTCTATTACCATAGTAGATATCCCTCAAATCAGGACTTGGGACTCGCAGAGCTTTAGCCGCTGTTCCTCTTAAGGAGCCACTACGCCCTCCAGTGGAGGACCAGCGGCGGAACCCCAGTGAGGAGCTGCAAAGTGACGGACACTTTAAAGTCGTCCTTAAGAAACTCCCTGTCACTGGCTCCACCTCCTCGCGGAGTCCCGCCCCCGACGCGACCTCTTTGTGTGGCACCGATTGGTTGGCTCTTGTGCGTGAAGACGTTGCGTCGCGGGGCGGGGCGGAGGAGCGTTGTCCGTAGGGCTTCAGCCGTGTGTCCTCGGCCGCCGCCCCCACTGCTGCGCCGTATCCGCCCCTCTTTTCCCTTTAGAGGGTACAGGCGACAGCCGGGCCCTGGGGTGGCAGCGTAGCCACCAAACGTCTCCGCCAAGCTGTCTCTTCTAGCTGGCGGTTCTTCTCGGCTGGGTCCAGGTCGGGGGGAAAATGGCGCCGGCGCCCCAAGGCGTCCGGGAGGAGCCGCTGCTGGATTGTCGGTCCGGACCGCTTTCCCGGCTCCTCTTCCTCGCCCAGGCTGTCTTCCTCTTGCTGCCGGCCGCTCGGGCAGGTCTCTGCCCCGCGCCCTGCTCCTGCCGCATCCCTCTGCTGGACTGCAGTCGCAGGAAACTACCAGCGCCGAGCTGGAGGGCGCTGTCGAGCCCGCTGCCCCCCGACACTGCCAGCCTGTGAGTAGAGTTGCCGGGCGGGGATCCAAAGGAAAGGGAGCTCCCTCTCCAAGGGGACAGGAGGGAGACACAGTTGGATGAAGGTCGCGGTTGCGAATTGAAGTACTGAAGAAAAATGCCATTATACTGTTGTGAACTTTTTTTGAGGTGGGGTGGGAGCCTAAAAACCCTGGAGTTAAGGTTATGAAAATTAGCACGAAAACCAGGGTTAATTAAGATTCTTGGGGCCAGGGAGTTTGTGATTCCTGCACTGGGGAGGAGTTGGAAAGGGGATATTGTTAAGGGCTCGCTGGACCTGGGCACCGACCTTGACTCTGGATGGTTGGGGATCCTCGCCCACTTTGGGCTGCATCATCCAGTGTGTAACTCAACTTGAATGCTCCCCAGGTACGTGATTTGATAACCACGATCGCCAATGACATAAGAACGGTCCTTTTGTCCCTAGTTCGCATTTGCACATTTGGTGCCATAGTTTTGATGCTTAACAGGGTTAAAACATCATGGCTTAGGAGATCCAACACTTTGAGCAAATACCTTTGTAAGTAGCGTTTTAAAAATCTAATTCAGGACTCACTGTAAAGAAGGGAAGGAGTATTCTTTCCCAAATCATGTGTTACTTTAATTGTTTTCAGTGCATTTCTTTGTGGCAAAGAACCTAAAAATCAGTTCTCTTTGTTTATGCGTGACAAACAAGTACAGTGATTGGATTAATTCTTCTGGAGACTCCACTGCTGTGTGCTCATCTTGACAGGCCTGTGTTAGACAGTGGCACCTGGAGAGCTCATTAGTCTGAGTCAGCCTGGTGGCATTAGGAGCAACAGTAGGTATTAAATGCTGCAATTATGGGGTTTCTTAACCACTAACATACAGTTATTTCTCTGCTGCTAACTGAGCACCGAATTTATTAATTGACAGACTTCTAATAGAGTCTTCTCTAAAAGAAGTGTCACAAAAAAGTATAGTTTGAGGTGCAATTAAAATATGAGGGACTATTTGGATTTTCCTTGGAAGTAGAATACAAATAGATCTCTCTGCTGCTGTTTAAAGTAATTAGACATTTACAAATAGGTTAAGATAGATATGAAGGAAAGCTATTTCAGGAATTCTTTGAGAAAACTAAGGTAACTTAAATAACCAACTGTCGTAGTAGCATAGATCTGTCGTAAAATAAGATGTTTCTGTTGTTTTTATGATAGTGGCATCTATAGCTAATTCTGGTTCTGTTGACCCAGATTAAATTTAAAAATTGATATCGGTGAGCAGCATAATCTGAATTGAACCTAGCACAGCATTTTTGTAATGCGGCAAGTGCCTCTTTCTAAGAAATTCTTGGAACAGCTACCTGATTATCTGGTGCAGGTTTAAAACCAACACAAGTTTATTTAGCTGTAATTGAAAAAAATGTGGCTTACTTTTAAGATCCTCCATTGGTAGGTAAACAATAATTGGGAATAGTTTTATGTAAGGTACAATTAGTTTGTGTTTGGGTTTGATTTCTGTGTAATCTAGACAAATTTCCTAAAGCCAAATGACATCCCCAAATTTTAAATGTCCTATAATGAAATTGACATTTTCAGTTGAAGTAAAATGCCTTGGAGAGCAATTCTGTTGTACAAGTGTAATTGGATGGAAGTCTTACATTAGCAGAACAACTCTTGGAATATTAAAAGATGGCATTGTGCTGTTTTAAACTGAGAAATGTAACATCTTCAGTAATTGCTTTCAGCTATAAAACCACCAGGTACACATGGGGTTTTTTTTAATGTAATTTTGAGTGTTCAAAGTAGACATAATGCTGTAAATACATAAGTAATTCAGACTCAAATGCTGAAACTTGTGGCCATCATCAAAAAGATTATAGATGAAACCCATTAATCTTGGTTTTTGAAATATGCATGTATCTGTCCCTGGTTCCTAGTACAGAGTTCCTGAAACTCTTGTAATTTCCTAAATGACAAGAGCTCTATAAGCATCTTCTGTTCTAACCCTTAGGTCTTTGACTAATTCCTGACACAGGGCTCCTAAATCCCTTGGTATTTCCTGGGTGATAGGAGTGTCTTTTGACTTAATGAGGTGACTCTTGGTAAGTTCCTGGATAGATGGGGTCAGTCCCCAGAAAGACCAAGCCATGATTAGAAGCTTGGAACTTTCAACCCTGTCCCCATTCTCCTGGAAGGGGAGAGGGGCTTAATAATTGCTTGTGCCTGTATGATTAAGCCTTCGTAAAATCCCAAAAGTGTGGACTTTGAAGAGCTTCTAGGATGGTGAACATGTCTACATGCTGAGAGAGTGGCACACCCCAACTTTACAGGGACAGAAACTCCTGTGCCAGACCCTTCCAGATCTCACCTTATGTATCTCTTCGTCTGGCTGTTCATCTGTGTTCTTTACCATATCCTTTCTTATGTAATAAACCAGTAAACGTAAGTAAGTGTTTTCCTAAGTTCTGTGAACTGTTCTAGCAAGTGATTCAATCAGTGAGGGGGTCTTGGGAACCTCCCAATTGTAACCAAGTCAGACAAGTTGTAGGTAACATGGAGACCCACTTCTTGTGATTGGTGTCTGAAGTGGGGGACAGTCTTATGAGACTGAGCTCTTAGGTCATGAGGTCTGTAACTCCCGTTAGTGTCAGAATTCAATTGAATTGCAGCTGGTGTCTAGAATTGGTTGGTGTGGGAGAAAAAAACCCCACATGTCTGGTGTCAGGAGTATTATGTGTGGAATAAAAGGAAGAAACAGGTGACAAAAGCTCTTCACTTGAGGCTTTAATCAGGCCTCTGAACCTTTCCTGGGCCATACGTACACATCCTTGTAAAATGCGGTTTTAGCAAGAACCTTGCTAAGTCAGTTTAGCAAGAAGCACTCCCCCTTGATGCCTAATTGGGTTCCTCCTTCTACACCATCGTAAAGGTGATGTCTGATTGCCCTGGCCTATCTTCAGCAAGAATCCTGTTGGAGCCCCCCGGCCCCTCATGTTTCCTCTTAATAGTTTTCCATTCATTGACTCCACCCTTCACCTTAGCTATAAGATCCCTCTTGCCCATGCAGTGTTCAGGGTTGAGTCCAATCTCCTTCCCCTACTACAAAATTTCATAGCCTCACCATCCCCCAAAGTCTTCCTTACCATGCTTCAACAAGTATCATTGAATATTTTTTTCCTTTTAACAGTTTTGGTGCCACAAACTGGATAGGATCAGATTCATCATTGGACCCCCAGACCTCTCACCCAGGACCCTAAGTGTGTACCTTTGAAAGCTTTATCTTCACTCCTGACTGATTGTTCGGGGATCCATTGGTGAGTCCGACTCCTGAACCATTGCTCCGGACAAATGTCCGTGGAAGCTGGTAAGGACAGATTTTGATTGTTAACAGTCTGAGTATACCCTAGAAAATGGGATGGAGTCCCAGATAAACACAGGCTGGAGACTGGGTTAGAGTCCCATGTTTGTCCCCGGTAAGAGGCTCAGTTAGAGTACCAGGCAAACAGCTGTTTTTAAGAAGCTAGGTTAGAGTCCTAGGCTTCTTCGTTTGAAAGCTGCCTATCAGTCTGTAAATCTCTTATTCCTGGCTCTTTTTTCCCTCTGTGAGGATTATTCTCTGATTATCTAGACTGGAAATCTCTTCTTTTTTTTTTCTTTTCCTTAACTCCTTGCACTGGAAGTCTGTCTTCCTGGCTCTCAATAACACCTCATAATTTTCTTTGTGGATCCTGCCTCTTCTGTGGGAACTTCTCAGTTGACTCAAATACTCTTCTTGAACCCCTACTATGTTTTCTGCCATTGCTGTCTACTTCCATTCCTGTTGGGATGCTTTTGCTGAGAATAATACAGAACTTCATTGGCCTCTTTTGGGCCCCAGAATGGCTTTTCAAAGAGCTCTCCCTTCCCATTGTTGCTCCTCCTTCTTCCTTTCACCACCTTCAGTCTTCCCTCCAGTTCCGTTGAATCCTTTCTTAGATCCCCTTCCAAATTCCTTCCTCCTCTCTACCCCCGTCAGAACTTTTTCCACTTCAGTCTTTATAGTCACTTGAATTTTGGGCCCCTTGCCCTCCACTGGGGACTCTTCAGGGGACTTAGGGGCCCCCAAAAGCAACTACTTGAGCTGAAAAGGAAAAAGACTAATTGGAAATAGACTGGAAATTGGCCAGTTGGATGGGTTTTGGAGATATCCAGACAGCTGCTAGACGTCTTCCTTGGTCACCCACTTGAAATTTGGTCCACAGCCTCCATAAAATTACATATCAGTGCAAGGGAAGGTCTTTTTTTTTGTTTTTCTTTTAAAATGTTTATTTATTTATTTTTGAGAGAGAGCATGCACTTGCGGGGGTAGGGCATAGAGAGAGAGAGAGAGAGAGACAGAAAGTCCAAAGCAGCCTCCGAGCTTCAGCGCAGAGCCTGATGAGGGGCTTAAACTCACAAACATGAGGTCATGACCTGAGCCGAAGTTGGATGTTTAAGTCACTGAGCCACCCAGGTGCCTGCAAGGGAAAATGTTAAAGGTGGTCTTTACACAATTGGTAAACAAGTAACATTAATATGGCCTGACATTTTCCAGAAACACAATTTGTATAAAAATAGAAAGTGGTGGGCACCTGAGTTGCTCAGTTGGTTAAGCATCTGAGCATGGCTTAGGTCATGATCTCACGGTTTATGAGTTCGAGCCCTGCGTCAGGCTCTGTGCTGACAGCTCAGAGCCTAGAGCCTGCTTCGGATCCTGTGTCTCCCTCTCTCTCTGCCCCTCACTCCCACATGAGTGCACTCTCTCCCTCTCTCTCTCAAAAATAAACAAAAAAATTAAAAAAAAATAGTGGATAAAAGGCAAGAACTAATTATTTTATATAAACCAGTGAATTTGTATTACTATGTTTTACTAACGCATGGCTAAAATTTTAGATTGAAAACAATAGCTCTCTATTTGTGTCTGTATGTATGTGTGTTTACATGTATATATGTATGTATCTTGTAGATGTGTTGTATTTTTTACACCTTTGGATGGTATTACCAAATTACCTTATAAAATCCCTTAAAAAGGAGCTCTATTCAAGCTGCCTTAGAGATAAATGGGCACTTATATAAATTAAGTATTCCTGAATTAAGTTCACATGATTTGGGATAATTTTTTTTGTAAATAAAGCTATTTTGAAAATCGTTGGTAAAATAAAAACAGGCATGTCTTCAGAGTTGTCAGCATTCAATATAATACAGAAAATAATTTGTCTTCTACCTAAGCTTACTAGTCAAGTTTATGTAATCTCTACTAGGTATTTAAGATTATAAAATTATAATTCTAAACTAAGAATAAAACATACAATAAAAATGAACTGCTTGATATATGTTAGGCACTGCAGTTAAAAAAAAAAGGTGGGGGGAAAGACTGTATATTTAATCTTTCTCGGTTTTTTACTTTTGTGATGCTTGCCTTCCATGCATGTGTTATAAAAATAGTTAATAGGGAAATAGCTTGAGATGATGGCTAGTTTAGTTTGGTGTTACTATCTGCCTAAAATAAATGTAGGTCATTTCTAAGTAAGATAAACTGTTGAGACATTCATTACTGAACCTAAGTTTGGGTTTGTATTTTTGGTATCTTGTTTCTATGTGGTGTAGAAACTAAGATACTTGGATCTCTTAGTAAACCCGTTGCTTGCCACATTGAAAAATTATATTGTGAGGAATCATGCTTCTAGCAATTGTAAAATTGTATATTCATAAATTTTCTAATCTACAGAATACTGATACATGACTGTACTTGTCTACTTCATAGTTTTCTCTGTAAAAGAAAGATTATTAATGGTTAAAACTTGTGATCAGTACATGTAGGTAGAACTACTAGAAACTGTAAGAATAAAGCAAAACAACTTTGTATGCAGAGTATGCAACGTATGAAGAATGTGTTTTTGTTTAGGGAAAAAAAGCAATTTTATTCTAAGGCAGACTGGTTGTTCCACAGTAAGAAAGAAGCAAAAATATAGGACAAAAGCTGAATGGATATTAGAAAACTGGTTATATATTTGCAGAACAGGAATTTTATGTGTGCTCAAGTTGCTAAGGTTAAATAAAATAGATTTATTATTGATGTAAAACTAGAATGTCAAAGTTTTCTTGGATTATTGATCTCTTATTAATAAACTATAAAATGATTTTCCTTCACCTATTATGTAATTTGCCTAGGAAACAAAGATTTTAATTAAAAATCCAATTAAAGTCCAATTAAAATGATTTTCTGTGCTTCTTGTGCTTATCAGGTTTTTGATTACTTTAAAAAATTGAGACTTATCAGTATTACAAAAACTAAAAATTTTTTTCCAACTATGTAGCTTCCTATATTTGCCTTTGAAATCTTTTAATTGCCACTTTAAGTGAATAAGTATTATTCACAGTGACCTGTTATCTAAAGTGTTTAAAACATTTGACATTTTTGACAACTTCCCCAAATCAAATTCTAAATGGAATTTAAAAAAATATTTGTTTATTTTTGAGAGAGAGAGAGAGAGACGGGGAGAGACAGGGGAGGGGCAGAGAGAAAGGGAGAGAGAGGATCTGAAGCATGGTCCATGCCAACAGCAGAGAGCCTGATGTGGGTCTCGAACTCATGAAACTGTGAGATCATGACCTGAGCCGAAGTCGGACTCTCAACCGACTGAGCCACCCACGAGCTCCCTAAATGGACTTTTCTATGATCTCAAACTAACTTTGAGATATTCCAGAGGTCTCTGAAAATTTTCAAGGGATTTGTTGCTCACCCTGTAAGAGAGAGATTTAAACTAATTAGGTTTATTTGCAATGTTAGATGATTACATGGGAAGCATTGTCAAATAAGAAATGATGACAAACCTTCTTAGGTTATTTGTGTATGGATCCATGTTACTAATATTGGCATTCCAGGAATGTTTGAAGTTCACAGTTGGTGTCCAGTTAGTATGTTAAAATACTGTGTGACAAGTTGTTGTTTTACTCCTCTGAGAGCACTTCCAATAGGCGGCAGGCAAGAATGTTCCATAATGGTATTGGTTGAATAATTTTAAGATCATGTATTGGACTGAGAGTTTCCAGAACCAGTGAAGAAGCTGATGGAGTCATAAAACTGCTAACCCAAGATCAAGCAGAATAAGAATTTTGTGGGACTGAATGACCTGATGAAGATGGTTATTATGACTCTTTGAAACAGTACTACTTCTTTAATGTTTTTCAGATTTAAAGAACTTTTTTTCCTCTTAAGCTGTCTGCAGCTTACAACAATCTGATTATATCTTTGTGAACAAAGATGAAACAATTACTTTTTCTTATTCCTCTGGAATTTGGAAGCTTGTAGTGAACTCTTACTTTCACGATACTGTAGTTACTTGTGTAAGGTGAATAAGAATTTGTTCTTGTAACAGGATATAATTGGAAACATTGGTTTTATTACCAAGGTTTTGACTGGAATATTATATTTGAGAGTCACATGGATAGAATCTGGTTTAAGGGACTAAGGTTGTCTTCATGGAGCCAGTGTTCTTGGGAAGACTGGCCTGGTACCTGGCTTACAGGGTGCCCAGCCTTACAGGTGAGTAAGAACGGTCACTTCCTTGCAGGCCGAAGAGTCTCAGGATATCTTGGGGACCTCAAGGAAAGAGGAATTTACTCCTGTCTATAGGTATGGGAAGATAAAGTCTGGTGGCTACTTCCTGGATTGGCTTCCTAACCTCGAGAGGCTTTTAAATGTTTAATCTGAGATTCCCTTATGAAAAGTTCCAGCAAAGCAAACTCAGAAAGAGGCTGTGTGGTCAGTCACTATTCTTGGTGCACCTATGTAAAATAATCAGGACAAATCTAATGAGACCGGAATTCTTAGGTAAGGAAGAATTAAAAGGTTGACCGTAGAAATTTTTTTTTTCTTTGATTCAGTGCAAAACCCCTTGTTGGTTCTGTCTTGTACATTTTGCAAGTCCTTACCAAATACTCAACTCTGGTTTCCTGCAGTATCTGGCTATAATTTTCCAAACTAATGTTTCCAGTTTTTCTCCCACCCTCCTGACTTGGTATCACTGAGAACTAAAACTGCCCTTTTCCTGAAATCCTGCAAGCTGAAGCTGGGTCCTTGAAATAAACTTAAAAAAAAAAAAATTACTACTGCATATCATATGTGGGCAACTTCTGTGCCTCCTGCTGTATGGACCATTCAAAGGTTCACCAGAATACCAAATGCCATCATCAGAGACATTCAGACTGCAAACTAGGAAAATTCTTCAGATGGTTATTGCCACCCTCACTCTTCCATTTAAAATTGCTTCGAGCTCAAGTGGGAAAATCTCAACTCGCTAACCTCTGGACTCAGAAACTAGGTTTCTAATCTATTATTTTTTTGTTTTTCTGTGTTTTCGTAGAAAACTCCCCTCATTAAATGCCTGACTACTAGCATCATTGAGCGGATAGATACCCTCTAATTCCAGGTCCCAACAGAAACTTCACTTGTTCCTTAATGAACAAAAGGCTACTGAATAAAATAATAGACTTCTGTTGTTCAGAGGAAAGAGAGAATGCCTCTTTCCTTGAACAAGAGAGGGGACAGAGATTCTTTGCTTGGCCAAATTTTAGACTCCTGAACCACCTTCTGGGCTCATTTGTTTATGTCCTTGTAAAATGCAGTTTTAGCAAGAGCCCTGCTAAGTCATTTTAGCAAGAAGCCCTCACCCTTGATGCGTGATTATCCTTGATACGTGATAAGGTTCCTTATCTTCTGACATCCTCCAGGTGATGTCTCATCTCCCTGGCTTATCTTCAGCAATAAGCAGTTAGGTCTATTTATCCAGCACCTACCTTATCCCTGTTTTTCCTCTTAGTGATTTTCCATCCACTGATAATGGCTGACTACCCTGCTCCTTAGCTATAAATTCCCACTTGCCCATGCAGTATTTGGAGTTGAGCCCAGTCTCCTGTCACTGTAAAATGTCATTGCAGTAGTCCCTCTACCTGAAAAGATAACCTGCACCACCTTGAATAAAGTCTTCCTCACGAGGTGTTAACACGTGTCGTTGAATATTTTTGCCTTTTAACACAGTGAGTTCTTCTTAGACATCGGTGTCACAGAAGTGAGATTTACTAGAATGGCCCTGGCTTATGGAAATCTGGTTTGGGAAGAGAAAGGGCAAAAGGATGGGGAATGTAGAACTGTTGATTCCCAGGTGGCTTTGTGTCCACCTGTGGTATGGAGCAGAGGTTGTGCTGCTCCCAGATACTCAAAGTAAAAGTTACAAATGGAATTTAGAGATAGATCCATTTCCCAGCACTTTGGTTCACTGGATGTGTAAGGAAATAGATGCTAATAAGGAAAAAGTGAAATGTTTAGTCCTTTGGTTATGGTTATTTGTAATAGCTAAAATGAAATTAGAATTCTGGGTCAGACCTTGATGCTAAACCGAGGTCAGATTTCAGCGAGTCTGAGTTTTGGTTACTAGCCTCAAAGCTGTCCCCCAGGGGAAAAATTATGCAAAGACAACAAAAAGTACCTCTAAGACCTCTGGTCACCAAGAAGGCTGTTGGTGTAGGGGGAGGGCAAAGCCAGGAAACTATTGAAACCAGGGAATATTGTATGAGGAGTTGTTTTTATTTTGTGGATCAGTAACACTAGCTTCCTGAAGAACCTTTATTAAAGTGGATTGTGAGTGTAATTAACTTAGGTGTAGTTTCTGGTTTTATTTATTTTTTTTTTTAATTTTTTTTTTTCAACGTTTATTTATTTTTGGGACAGAGAGAGACAGAGCATGAACGGGGGAGGGGCAGAGACAGAGGGAGACACAGAATCGGAAACAGGCTCCAGGCTCTGAGCCATCAGCCCAGAGCCCGATGCGGGGCTCGAACTCACGGACCACGAGATCGTGACCTGGCTGAAGTCGGACGCCTAACCGACTGCGCCACCCAGGCGCCCCAGTTTCTGGTTTTAAATGCTGCAGTGTGGAAGACCATGTTTGGGTTCAGGACAGGATCTACAGCTCACTATGGAACAATCACAGATAGGTATTTGTGATCCAGACACAAAGGAGGTTATTCCTGAGGGAACAGCCAGCTTGGTGGACTGGATAAAAGCCAGTGTAATGTCTTATTTATCCTGAGAATGGGGACTGCCCACCTTGCCTTGTAAATGCCAAGTGGAACATCCCCTATGAAGCAGATGGTATGTTTCATATACAAGCTATGTGGGATTATCTTTATAATAATTGGGATAATTCATCTGCTGAATATGTCTGTCACTCAGTTGATAGTGAATGTTGTGGCTAAGGGAAAGTCTCTCTCTCTCTCTTTTTTTTTTTTTTTTTTTTTTTTTGAGAGAGCAAGCACGTGAGTGGGTGAGAGGGGCAGAGGGAGAGAGAATCTTAAGCAGGCTTCATGCTCAGTGTGGAGCCCAGTGCAGGCCTATATCCCACAATCCTGGCATCATGACCTGAGCTGAAGTCAGCAGTCACAAACTCAACTGACAATCACCTAGGCGCCCTGGAGAACTCTTACATGAACACCCCATATCACCTTAACTGCTGCAAAACCTAGGGACACTTGAGGAAGCCTTGTGTATTTGCTCTCTCAGCTTCCCCTCTCAGGTTTTATAGATGTTAAAAAAGCATTAGGTTAATTAACAAAAGAACGAGGAAAGGCAAAGGAGAGAGCTGAGGGACTGACTGGTCTTAGCAAGGTGGAAAATTTTATCTTATTGTTAAGTAGACCCCATGGTCCTCATGGAGCTCAGTGCAGGGCTTGAACTCATGACCCTGAGATTGAAACCTGAGCTGAGATTGAGAGTTGGACTTTTAACTGACTGAGCCATCCACACACCCCCAAGGTGGAAAATTTTAAATAGTTTTTAAGAAAGAAGGTGAATAAAGCAAATACCATTTGGAGCAAAACAAAGGAAAAAGAAAGGGAAGAGTCACAGACTCAATCCATCAGAATGGAAAGCTTTAGATGGTTATTAAGAAATGGGATGGGGGTGCCTGGCTGGCTCAGTAGAAAGAGTGTGCAATTCTTGATCTCAGGATTGTGAGTTTGAGTCCCATGTTGGGTGTAGAAATTAGTTAAATAAATCTTTAAAAAAGTGGGATTAATAGACAATTGATGGGTTAAAACAAAGTTTTTAGTACAACACTAGCTAAAGTCCTAAAGGGACATCTTTCTGGTCCCCCCAACATTAAAGGGCCCCAAACAAGTCTATTCTGTTTTCCCCAGTTTGGAGAAACTTAAAAATCTGAATGCAGAGATTACAATGAGTAATGTGACCAGCAATTGCTTGGGGCATTGGTTAGATAGATTAAATTGACAAAGGGTCAGGGTCTTTTGGCTTAACCCCTGGGCAAGACCCAACGCCTTTTGCACAAGAGTGAGTAAAATGATCAGGAGGTGGAGAAGAAAAGTTCCCAGGATACCTTGATACGGGAACTTCTTGTACTGTGGTACCAAATACCAAAACCCATTGATAAAGCCTTGATGCTGTTGAGAGAACAAAACCATGCAAGGGTTGATAGGATTATGGAAGTTGGGAAGTTTAAACAAGGCTTTTTGTAAAGAAGTTGTGTCTCCTTTACCTGAATGTTTTATGGGAATGAGTTATGTCTGGCTTGGGAAACACTTTTCCTAGTATTGTAAAACCAAAACCCATTAATAAGGTCCTAATGGAGACTATAGGTAGGAATGTCAGGTAAAAGTTTGTGAGAGAATTGATTGGTGTGTTTGAACAGGCTTTTTCCTGATTGTATTAGGGAGATATGCCTGGCAGGTGTTTCTTCTATCTATTACTGTAAAACAAGTCATGTAAATCCACCCTTCAATATTAGTTTGGATATGTTAAATGGGAGCCAGTAAGATTGCCCAAGGCCACACAATGTAGAATAGAAGTTGAAGTGCTGGTATGGGCAAATTCTCTGTGTATAGTGTTTTGTAGTGTACCATAGAGTGGGGCTTATGGCAAAAGCCTGTGAGTGCCTCCCAGCAGTGGCTTACTGGACTTTGGACTAGAAAATTCCCACTTTAAGGGCAATTATTGGCTTACCATTGGACAGTAATTGAAACAGCCACTGTGACCAGAAGTCATAAAAATAATCTTGAAAACTGAAATACTCATGATGTCTTGCATAATGTTGGGTAAACACTTCAGTAGGTAGGGCAGTGCCCAGAAGAGTTCTGTAACAAAATGGAAATGCAAGGAGGAGCTACTCAAGAGAAGGGAGCCTCTTTCCCCCTAGGACTGATTGTGGAACTGTGTGAGGAGCTGCTGGATTTTATTGTCACTTGGGCAAGTGTCCTATAAGCTTATAACTGACCAACAAAGAGCTGCTTGGTTTGTGGGTGCATTTCCAAGGTGAACAGACACCATCCTGTTTGGAAGGCCACCACTCTGATTGGAAAAGGTAAAGACAAATTAGCTTGGTGGGCTGAATTGCATCCTGTTTTCTTAGCAGTAATGGAAAAATTGAACAGTGGCAAAAGCCCCTATGTTTGGGTTTTTACTGACAGGTAGTAGCCAAAGGCTTGGTCATATGGCTAGGCAGAAGAACAATAGAAACCTGGCCTCTTAAAGGACTGCCCATATGGGGCACAGCCTTCTGGAAATCGTTGTGGGAATTTGAAGCGTGCTTTAAAGTAGGACATGTCGATGCTCATCAGAAGAACCCTCTTTCAGGTTTGTAAGGCACCTGGAATCAAGCAAGTATCCCTGTGCGCTAGCTTGAGGTGACCACCTGGGGCCATGACATAAGTGGATATGGGGTATGCAGTAACGCAAAGACAAATGAATCTAGACCTAATCCCCTTGTACTTTCTGAGGCACAAAATGCCAGTAAGAACTTTATACCTGCAAGCACAATAGAGACTGTTAGATGGCTAGGTGGCAGGTTCCCTGCTGGGAAGGCCTTGAATATAGCCAGAAAATGAGACTGATGCTGTAACCAGGAGTAGAACAGACTCTGGACTGGGCTTGGCTTCTCTGACAGTAGATGCAAATGCCCACGATACTATAAAAGAACAGGAACAGAAGATAATTGTAACAGTTTGGATGGCTAACCATGATTTCTTCAGACCGAGGAATACACAGCCCATAATGTCCAACAAATGGGCAGAGAGAGATCCTTTTCAGAGTACTACTTTAATAGAGAATTGAATGGTCAGTTAAAACATTGGTTGTTTAAAATGGGAGATAAAGGGGCGCCTGGGTGCTCAGTTGGTTGAGCGGCCGACTTCGGCTCAGGTCACAATCTCGCAGTCCGTGAGTTCGAGCCCCACATCGGGCTCTGTGCTGACAGCTCGGAGCCTGGAGCCTGTTTCGGATTCTGTGTCTCCCTTTCTCTGACCCTCCCCCATTCATGCTCTGTCTCTCTCTGTCTCAAAAATAAATAAACGTTAAAAAAAAAAAATAAAAAAAAATGGGAGATAAAGACCTGAACGTATGGCTTACATAAGTTCCTGAGATTGTGCTTTCTCTCGACATGAGGTAGGGCTGATGGAGCGGCACCACTGGATCGAGTCCTCTTTTTCTGGTAGATCTGAAGGGATGAGAGGGTGGTGAAGGATGCCAGGATGAGTATGCAGTTCTTCCCAACGGAGGAGTATCCTCGTGTAATGTCTCTACTTTTCCTTTCTTCCTCACATCACCTCAGCTTTTTTCTTTTGTGCATGATACACTGGTCATAGGACCAGTGTTACAAATACAAAGTTCTGAAAATAAGTGATGATTCCTAAGCAAGAAACTGTATTCTTAAACTTGGGTTAGAATTCCTAAGGGCCTGGTAGGGTGGGTTGTGCCTTCGCCTCATCTGGCGAAATTGAGGTTAACGGTGAATGCCACTATATTGCTTGGTGGTAAAAATAGCCCAGTGGTTCTACATCTGTGTAACCTTTCATAACTGAATGCGTGGACTGAGGGGGAGGTACCTGCTAGAATATTATTGCTCTTGGCAATCTAGATCAGCACAGTAGCTGAACCTCGTGTCCCTTCCAAAGGTAGAAGAGTTTGAGTATAAATGGAGAGAAGGGGCAGTAGTATCTGAGGGTAAAGGAATGAATCAGTGGATTGTATAATGAGGAAAATCCAATGTTAACACCTCAGAAGGGGCTCAGAGTGAGAGACAATATCATCTCTTAGCTCAGTTATACCAGATGCCTGAAAGGGTGAAACTGTGTTTGCCTAACATCACTGCTGCTTTTGTTACCTAACAAGATTGGAAGCTTGCAAGCCAGAGTGGCCTTGCCTAGAAAGCATTTTCATATGATAATGATGGACTAGTGCAATTATTAATGACTAAACGGGATTCTAATGTGTCTCAATCTTTTGAGTTGTATATCTTTTTGCTTGTAAGGTGGTCTGTGGCCAGAGACCAAGGTGGGCTGTGAAATAATAGAAAATATATATATTGGTCTCTCACTCTGGTTGGTGGCACAGAGCTCCTGAAAACCTTTCCTAAGTGATGAGAGCACTGGGAGCATCTTGTGTTCTAATATGTGGTCTTTGACCCTGATTCTGGACACAGAGCTCGTTAATCCCTTGGAATTTCCTGGGTGACATGAGTATCTTTTGATTGAGAGGCAACTCTTGGTGGGCTCTTGGATAACTTCAGTATGGGGGCCAGTCATCAGAAAGACCAAGAAGCCATGATTAGAAGCTGGGAACTTTCAGCCCCACTCCCATTCTCCTAGAAAGGAAGAAGGGCTAGAGGTTGAGTTAATAATTGGTGATACCCATGTGATGAATTTTCCATAAAAATTCTAAAAGTATGAGCTTTGAAGAGCTTCTATGGTGGTGAACATACATATCTATGTGCCGGGAGGGTGCCAGACCTCAGCTCCACAGGGACAGAAGCTCCTGCACCAGACCGACCCTTCCAGATCTCACCCTATGGATCTCTTTATCTGGCTGTTAATCTGTGTTCTTTACTACATTCTGTATTGTATAATAAATCAGTAAACCTGCTTCCTTGAGTTCTGTAAGCTGTTCTAGCAGATGGTTGTATCCAAAGATGGGATCATGGGAGCCTTGAATTTGTAGTCAAACTGGATAGAAGTTATGGGGATCTACTACTTGTACTTAGAGTTTGTATCTGTGATATTTCCACCACACTTCTTACAGAGAAGTAAGATTGGCTGTGGGGTTGAAGTGGGGGGCAGTCTTGTGGGACTGAACTTTTGTAGGGTCTTCTCTAACTCCCATGAATGTCAGAACTGAATTGTGGGACATTGAGTTGGTGTTGGAAAATTGGTTGGTGTGGGGAAAAAAAACCCTACATCTGGTGTCAGGAGTATTGTCTGTGTGACAAAGATAGAAAGGAATGGAGTTTTTCTGAGACAGAAACCTATTTAGATACTGTCTTTATGCTTCTCTATATCAGAAACACTTAAAAAAAAAAAACTCTTTCAAATTTTATTTGATTAATATAAAATTTGACTGGATTGTCCATGGGTGCTCAGCTCTGTATTACATTGTTCCGATTTTACACACACACACCACACACACACACACACACACACACACACTGGAGGACCAGATGTATTAGTCAACTTCTGTTTTGCCAAGTGACACCATTAGAACCCCTTTCCTGTGGGTGCCTGGGTGGCTCAGTCATCTGAGCATCTGACTCTTGATTTCGGCTCAGGTCATGATCTCACAGTTGTGAGATCAAGCTCCACATTGGGCTCTGTACTGGGCGTGAGGCCTGCTTAAAGATTCCCTCTCCCTCTCCCTTGCCCCTCACCCTTCGCCCTTGACCTCCCCCTCTGCCCTTCCCCTGCTCGTGGGTGTACAGTCTCAAAAAAAAAACCCAAAAAACAACAAAGTACAAAAAAAAAAAATCCTCCTCTCCTCCAGTTATTTGTTGTCATGGTCATTTCATGACAGCCCCCCAAAGTTAGGGATCACATAATTTTAGAAATAAGGACAAGTCTGTACATTAAATATATTTAGCTTTATGGAAAACTTGTAACCTTGTCCTTATAGTTTTCATTTCACTGTGGACTGGTAAAAACTTTTATCATGTATTAGGGAATTAGGGAATCACTGCTGTATTAGATTAATGAGTTTTCATACGTATTTAGTTAATTATGGTTTCTTTCTTGTCTCTTCTGTTCTCATTATAGCAACTTTAAGATTTGTGTGTGGGGCGCCTGGGTGGCTCAGTTGGTTGAGCGTCCGACTTCAGCTCAGGTCGTGATCTCAGTTCGCGAGTCGAGCCCTACATTGGGCTCACTGCTGTCAGTGCAGAGCCAGTTTCGAATCCTCTGCCCCCCCCCCCCCCCCGCCACCAGTTGCATTGGTGTCAGTGCTCTCTCTCTCTCTCTCTCAAAAATAAATAAACATTAAAAAAAATTTTTGTTTGCATTTGTTCTTTGAGAATAGTTGTGAATTGATGAGTTCTTTAGCATACAAAGAGGACATTAACTTATGTAGAATAATTCTAGGAAGTCCAAATTTACACAGAGGTCAGTGTCTTGCTGTTAAGTGACATTGGCAAAATGTTTTCACTGTTAGTTAACAGGTGGAGCCATCCTTTATCCCTTCAAAGGTCCTGACCTCACTCTCAGTAACTTGTGTGATGTCAAGGAAAAACTGCATAGCTTTGTCTGTACTTCATACTTCCTTTGTAAAGGGGCAGGTAATCTGTAATATCCTTCTGTTCTGCATTTATAGTGATACTGGTAAGGATTAAGATACTCTTTGGAAAACATTTTTAGGTTTTAGAAAGTGATATGTTAGGGGAGTTGATTTGAGGGCCTCCTAAGCTCATTTCAGATGTACATATGTTTTCTGAAAATGAACTATCAGCCTTCCATTGTATGTTATGAAGGAAACTATGAGAGGCAGGACCATAACTTTGACGTAACTTGATACTCTTTGGTTGTATAATCTAGCTGAAATGTGAAAAGAACTTTAATTGCTTTAAACCACAAGGTGGTGAACTGAAAATGAGTCCTTTTAAAAAGTACAGATGTGATTTCCTTTCTTCTGAGGTCCTTCATTTACCTCATTTATTACAGTCAACCGTTATTTTCCACTTCCTCCATCCATTTTGTTGTGTCCATGATACTTTTTACCATACTATTTTTTTCTTAATTTTTTAATGTTTATTTCTGAGAGAGAGAGAGAGTGAGCGAGCAAGCAGGTGAGGGGCAGAGATAGGGAGACACAGAATCTGGAGCAGGCTGCAGGCTCTGAGCTGTCAGCACAGAGACTGATGGGGGGCTCCAACCCTGTACTGTGAGATCATGACCTGAGCCAAAGTCAGACGCTCAACTAACTGAGCCACCCAGGCGCCCCTCACCATACTTCTTACACAGAGGTCATGAAACTGAGCTTGCCCTGGTTTAATTTTTTTTTTAATGTTTATTTATTTTTGGGAGAGAGACAGAATGTAAGTGGGGGAGAATCCAAAGTAGGCTCCAGGCTCTGAGCTGTCAGCACAGAGCCCAACATGGGGCTTGAGATCACAACCTGAGCCGAAATGGGATGCCTGACCGAGGCACCCAGTCGCCCCGCCTGCAGTGGTTTAGGAAGCCTGGTTTACTCTGATCAAACCCAGATCGAACTTCCTTCTCTTGGCCTCTAGGCTTCCATAGGTCAGAAATCAGAGGAAACTCTTTTTGCTGTGGATAGTATCACTCTGTTCCAAGTCTACACTTTGGAGTAAAGAACTGGAAAGATTCCCTACCCCATCATTCCCCTCACCTGTCACATTCTCACCACCAACTAGTGTCTGGTAGGAGACCATCACCACCAGTCTCATTATGCCCTTGATTCTTGTTTACACCAGTCTCCACAATCTCAGGTCCTTCAGGTTATCTCTCCTCTCCCAGAGACAGCCCCAACTCCCTTGGCCCTCTTTTTGCCTTTAGCAGGCATCATCTTCTGACATGCTACATATTTTACTTTGTCTTCTTTTCAGTAGATTGTAAATATTATGAGGGTGTGGATTTTTGTTCGTTGCTGTAGATGAACAGTGATCAGCAGTAGTAGGTACTCAAAAACATTTGTTGAATGAATGTAGTAAGTAATTGAATTAAAGTGTGTGATTTTGCCTTCTGAGAAGGTAGATCAGGATAAATTCAAAGCATTTGAATTTATTCATTTGCTTCTCTAGTCTTTTATATATCTTATTAGATGATTTTTTTTTAAGGCATCTCATTTTCCATAGGAAACATTGTGAATGAATCAGGGTATTAGCTAATTATTTGTATTTTAACATCATCTTTTTTTTTTCTTTTTCTTTTTTTTTTTTTTTTTTTTTACCAAAAGAGAAAAATTCTAAATATAGGCACATTAAGTTACTACTAACTGTAGCTCCCATCCTACTCTGTCTGAGGTGTTTTGTGTAAGTGTACTAAAATTCAGAAAAACTTTTTTCCATGCACAAATAATTTTGTTTTTATAGGACTTTGTAGCATCTATTAGATATTTACTAAATATTAATGAATAATCAGTAACATATTGAGTGTCATGGTTTACAGCTGTGGTTTGAGGAGTTTTTAATAGCCTGTACAACCTCATTCCTACCTGTACAGCAGCCATCTGTTTCTAGAGTTGGGGTACTTCAAAAGGCATTTTGTCTTTCACATGCCCTGTCTTTCTAGGCGCTAGGAGAAACACCAGTTTTATTCTTCAAAAGAAACAGACCTGCTGGAAAATTCCTAAAGTACGTTTTGGGGGGATGGGAATATACTACTATAGTGTTTCCAGAATCAAATATATATTGTCCTTGGCTTGCATACTACTGTTATAATGAATTGTTTGACTTCCAGAAATCATTTCAAAGCTTATACAGTATGCTTTTCTTTGATTGTACTAAAGATTTAACATATTTCATTTTTATCTTGGTCTGTCTGGGGAAGTGACAAACAGATGTGATCCCATGAAATCTTTTGCGATCTTCAAGGCATTTTTATTAGTTCAGGAGATACCCAAGTGAGAAAGCCTACAATGAGAGAACCTTATATCTGAACTAATATATATCTGATACAGATCATTTAGGACTGGTTGTTAACACAGGTCTACCCTGAATTATCTTGGTATTTTACATTGAGCCCAGCATAATTTAAACTTGTTTTGGCACTATGAAAGTGCCTGTCTTTTTTTTTTTTTTTTTTTTTTAACATTTATTATTTAGAGACAGACACAGCATGAGCATGGGAGGGGCAGAGAGAGGGGGAGACACAGAATCCAAAGCAGGCTCCAGGCTCTGTGCTGTCAGCACAGAGCCCGATGCAGGGCTCAAACTCACAAACCACGAGATCATGACCTGAGCCGAAGTCGGACACTTAACCGACTGAGCCACCCAGGTCCCCCTGAAAGTGCCTGTCTTAACACACTTTATCTAGCATTGATTATTATTAAAAGTTTTGTTTTTGATAACTTGGTAGGGGGAAAGTGGTATTGCTTTAATTACTTTTCTTTGTGCAGTCTGTTTGTTTCTCTTAATTAACTTTGCTTCCAGTGCTTGCCTTGCCCTGAGTGGCACTTAATTTTAGATGTCAGAACCACTTGGAAAGAAGAGTGATAGCGTGCTTAGTAAACCCCTAAGGATTTTTACCTTCAACCTTTGCCCTTTCAGATAAGATCTTGCTGGGCATGGAAACAATAGTTAAGGGATTTACTTCTTTACTGCAAAAAGGAAAGAAACCTAGGGTCATTAGCTTTGCTATTGGGCTCTCATACCCAAGCCCAAATCCCAGTCCTCCCCAGTGAAATTATGTAGCCAAGGATTATCCAAGAATTAACTAATATTTCTTGCTGCATGTAACTACAAATTGATTTTGAAAATCCTGGTTTGGGTGGGGGTGGGGCACCTGGATGGCTTAGTCTGTTGAACATCTGGCTCTTGGTTTTGGCTCAGGACATCATCTCATGATTCATGAGTTTGAGCCCAGCATCGAGTTTGGGCTCTGCCCTGATGGTGCAAAACCTGCTTGGGATTCTCTCCTCTTTCTCTCTCTCTCTCTCTCTCTCTCTCTCTCTCTCTCTCTGTGTCTCTCCTGCTTGCGCTCATGCGTGTGCGCTCTCTCCAAATAAGTGAATAAATTTAATATCTTATTTGGGGTACCTGGCTGGCTCAGTTGGTGGAGCTTGTGACTCTTGATCTTAGGGTTGTAAGTTTGAGCCCCATGTTGGGTGTAGAGATTACCTAAAAGTAAAATCTTGAAAAAAAAAAAATCTTATTTTAAAAAGCTTACATAGGGGCGTCTGGGTCGCTCATTCAGTTGAGTATCTGACTCTTGATTTCGGCTCAGGTCATGATCTCAGTTCAGGATCATGGGATTGAGCCCCGCATCAGGCTCAGTGCTGAGCATGGAGCTTCTCTTCCTCTGCCCCCTCCCCCTGGCCCTTCTCCCCTGCTCACGCACGTTCTCGCTTTCTTTCTCGCTCTCTCAAAATAAAAATTTTTTTAAAAGCATACATAAATTATAAAAGGGCATATATACTCATTTTTTAAAAAGCAAAATAAATGTGCAGTCCCTATCAAAATAATACCAACATTCTTCACAGAGCTAGAACAAACAATTATAAAATTTGTATGGGACCAGAAAAGACCCTGAATAGCCAAAGCAATCCTGAAAAAGAAAACCTGGAGGCATTACAATTCCAGACTTCAGGCTGTGTTACAAAGCCGTAATCATCAAAACAGTGTGGTACTGGCACAAAAACAGACACTTATGTCAATGGAACAGAATAGAGAACCCAGAAATAGACCCACAAATGTATAGCCAACTAATCTTTGACAAAGCAGGAAAGAATATCCAGGAAAAAAAGAGTCTCTTCAGCAAATGGTGCTGAGAAAACTGGACAGCGACATGCAGAAGAATGAACTTGGACCACTCTCTTACACCATACACAAAAGTAAACTCAATGGATGAAAGACCTAAACGTAAGACAGGAAGCCATCAAAATCCTTAAGGAGAAAGCAGGCAACAACCTCTTTGACCTCAGCTACAGCAATTTCTTACTTGATATGTCTCTGGAGGCAAGAGAAACAAAAGCAAAAATGAACTATTGGGATTGAGGTAAAATCTTCTGCACAGAGAGGGAAATAGTCAGCAAAACTGAAACGCAGCCAGTGGAATAGGAGAAGTTATTTGCAAGTGACATATCAAGAAAAGGGCTAGTATCCAAAATCTATAAAGACCTTATCAACCTAAACACTCAAAAAACAAATAATCCAGTGAGGAAATGGTGAAAGACATGAATAGACACTTTTCCAAAGACGACATCCAGATGGCTAACACACACATGAAAAGAAGCTCCACATCACTCATCATCAGGGAAAAACAAATCAAAACCACAATGAGATACCACCTCACACTTGTCAGAATGGCTAACATTAACAACTCAGGCAACAACAGATAATGGTAAGGATGCAGAGAAAGAGGATCTCTTTTGCACTGCTGATGGGGATGTAAACAGGAAAACACTGCAGCCACTCTGAAGTGGAACTGCAGCCACTTTGGAAAACAGTATGGAGGTTCCTCAAAAAATTAAAAATAGAACTACCCTGCAACCCAGCAATTGCACTACTGGGTATTTGTCCAAAGGATACAAAAATGCTGATTTGAAGGGACATATGCACCCCAATGTTTAGAGCAGTGCTGTCGACAATAGCCAAAGTATAAAAAGAGCCCAAATGTCCATCGACTGATGACTGGATGAAGATGATGTGATATATATGTGTGTGTGTGTGTGTGTGCACACGCGCGTGTCTACACACACACATTGGAATATTACTTGGCGACCAAAAAGAATGAATACTTGCGATTTGCAACAATGTGGATGGAACTAGAGGGTATTATGCCAAGCAAAATAAGTCAGAGAAAGACTAATATGACTTCACTCATATGTGGAATTTAAGAAACAAAATAGATGAACATAGGGAAGGGAAGCAAAAATAAGATAAAAACAAGAGGGAGACAAACCATAAGAGACTCTTAAATATGGAGAACAACCTGAGGGTTGCTGGTGGCGTGTTGGGTGGGGGGGATGGGTTAAATGGGCTAGGGGCATTAAGGAGTACGCTTGTTGGGATTAGCTCTGGGTGATGTGTTAAGTGATGAATCACTAAGTTCTATTCCTGAAATTGTTATTACACTATATGTTAACTAACTTGGATTTCAATTAAAAAAAAAAAAGCAAAACAAATGTATTAAATAGAAATAAAAGCATCCATAACTTCCTTTACCCCTTTTATCCTTCCTTCCTGTGTTACAAATAGGAATTTATTTTATAGGAATTTCATCTTGATAGTAAATATAATTTAGTGGCATCTGGGTGTCAGTGAGACTTCAAGGTGATCCTGTAAACTCCAAGAGGGATCATATAAACTCCCAAAATGTCTGTTTTGTTCATGTTTGCTTAGCGTGTTGCCAGGCAAATGGTAGGTGTCAAATCTTTGTTGACAGGTTTATTATAGGCCCAAGAAAAGGGAAAGAATTGAAAGAATCTCAACAGAGCATCCTCTGGCCACAGACTTTGGTGTATTAGATTTTTGGATGAGTGCAATCGTTCTCAGGGCTGACTGTCACTTGGAGAGCTTTTACAAAATACTGTTACTTGAGCCCCACACCCCAGTGATTCTGATTTGATTGGTCTGGGGTGAGACCCTAGCATCAGTATATTAGGGTCTTCTCTGATGATGCTGCAGCAGTGGTAGAGAAGTACTGAACCATGGGCAGTTGTTGCTTATTGAATGTTAATTGAGATCTGTGCTTAATTCTTTAGAAGTCCTTTATGCTTTGGAGGACACTTACATTTTTATAGGGAATATTGTCCTGCTTATGTTTTAATATATTAAAAATATTTTGCTTTTCTTAATACACAACATATATAGTCTGCACTTGGATATTCAAAGAATCCTGATGCTAGAAAATACATTTCCCTCATCTTTGGTCCATGACATTTTATATGGCACATTTTATGTTTTAAAGGTCCTTAAATACTAATGGAAAACTGGCATTTAGCAGAGAAAACACATCCTATTAAAAGTGTAACAAAAATATTTTTTAAAAAATCTGGAATCTTATGCAGCATTCTTATGCACTATTTTCTTTTCCATGCCAAAGTAAGTGACTTACCTGGTTTATTCTGTAATATTCCAGTCATCAAAAATGTTAAGATGTTCAGCTCATGCAAATAAAAAATCAATTTAAGTAACTAGATCCCATCTAAATTTTTAATTTTATGTTTGGGACAAAAACCAGAGGAGCAGAATAGTTAATACAAGTTTTACTTTGCTATAAGCCTTTTTTTTTTTTTTTAAGTGCATGCTTTTTTTTTTTTTTACCTTTCTCCTTATCTTGTCCTTCCTCAGTTTTTCCCCCAGAAAGAACTTATGTCATTTGTAACAAACTTAACTGTAGGAATAACTATCAGAATAACTAATGGTGATGAGCAGTTTTAAAGTTAAACCATAAATAGTGCAACATCAGTGAAGTGTGGCATAAATAAATGTGTAACAATACTTCTTAGCTTTGGGTTTCTCTTACATTTTTATTTTTCACATATCTGTTTGCAAAATCACTATTATGTCTTGCTTATATAATCAAAATCTTGGCAGGTTGCTGCAAGAAAAGCATAACCAACCCAGAGTGTCGATATGCTTATTTGAGGAGATACTAGACTTTGTGCCAGGTTAAGCTAGGTGGATGTTAAGGAATGATGGATTACATTAATAATGAAAAACCCAGCCAATGCTTGGCTTTGGTTAGACCTTCCTTTTCTATCAATGATGTAAATGATAAGATAACTTGTTTTAATATCCATTCACTCCTAAAAATCTTTTTTTTTTTAAAAATTTTTTTTTTTAACGTTTATTTTTGAGACAGAGAGACAGAGCATGAATGGGGGAGGGTCAGAGAGAGGGAGACACAGAATCTGAAACAGGCTCCAGGCTCTGAGCGGTCAGCACAGAGCCCGACGCGGGGCTCGAATTCACGGACCGCGAGATCATGACCTGAGCCGAAGTCGGCCGCCTAACCGACTGAGCCACCCAGGCGCCCCCTAAAAATCTTTATAACACCAATAATACATAAATAATCTGATATAAAAAAGGTGTGAACCCAGTTGATACCCAGAAAATGCTTACTAATGATGATGGAAAATGCATAGCTTTCTGTATATTTTCATGTCTAAGCAACAGCATTTGTTCTTCAATTGCTGAATTATTATTTTATTAGTATGCAATGGTTTTGTGCTGCTTGCTTAAATTTTACCTGCCCACTGGGTTCTACAGTGGAGTTTAGTGTTTCATAAATCAGTCCAAAAACTAAGTCTAGTATGTTTGCATTTTCTACTATCTTTCTGAGGTATATTACTGATTAGGAACACAAGAAAACATCTAGTTTTTGGTTTTTTTTTTCCTTTTGTCCAGTTTGTAATTAGCCTAATTTGGTCAATTTAGGGTGTTATTCTGAAAAACATTCTGTGGGAAGAATTCTAATTTCTTAGAAGAGTAACAGAATTAAAATCTTTCCTAGTTACTTTCTTGGTTGAAGATAGATTTTCTAAAAAAAAATTATTAATGTTTTTATTTTATTTTTGAGAGAGAGAGCACGTGGGAGAGGGGCAGAGAGAGAGGGAGACACAGAATAAGCGGGCTTAAGGCTCCACCCTGTTACCACAGAGCTTGACTTGGGGCTCAAACTCAACTGTGAGATCATGACCTGAGCCGAAGTCGTACACTTAACTGACTGAGCCACCCAGGCACCCCGGTTGAAGATAGATTTTGTGAGTTTAATTGTAGACAGTATTTTCCCATAGTAAACTGTTAAGGCATATAAAGTGGAAAAATAACAGTTCCTTTGTCCCACCTAAGGAAAACCCACTGTCAACTGTTTCTTGGGTATACTTCTCAAAGTTCTACACATATATATATCTTTTTTCTTTTTTTTTAAAATGTGTGCACACATGTATGCACACACATGAAGGAAGCCATATAGTGTACCATGCATAAATAAATGTGTTATTGCTGCAGAGATATCTGTTGTATGGAACTTTCATAAGTTATTTACTGATCCCATTTTGATAAATATTTAGGTTTCTTTTTATTTTATGATTTTGCTTTTCTAACAAGTTCCTGGTAGATATCTCTTCATAATTATGTGTCTATATATAGAATAGATCCAAAGATCACTGGGTTATTCTAAAACATCAAATCTTGTGATATAGGTATGTATTTCAATAACTTGACCAAACCTTTGGTGGACTGCCTTGTTATTGGAATCTTTCTCATAAAATTTGAGTTAGGTGCTTGGGTGGTTCAGTGTCCGACTTTGGCTCAGGTCATGATCTCACGGTTCCTGAGTTCAAACCCCACGTCAGGCTCTATGCTGACAGCTCAGATCCTGGAGCCTGCTTTGGAATCTGTGTCTCCCTCTCTCTCTGCCCCTCCCCTGCTCATGCTCTCTCTCTCTCTCTCTCAAAAATAAACATTTAAAAAAAAGTTTAAAATTGGAGCTCATAAGCAATATTTAGTTTACTACTTTTAAGTTAATGTAGGGGAGTAGTTCCAATTAATTAATTGGCTTGGGAAGTGGATAATATCTGTGTATAAAATAGATAAATACTCAGAAAAAGTGATAATGCTGGGCCATCCAGTAGTAACTTACTATATACATGCTCATTTGTCTTCTAAGCATTTTATATATATAATTATTTTTTTAAATCTGAGCAGTTGGGTGAGTTTGGTACAGTTAAATGTAAAAGAGACTGAAGATTAGACAGGTTGAATGCCTCGCCCAGGGGCCCAGAACTGGGCACATGGAAACTCTATTCCTAAGTGTAACTGTAGAATTCATATTTCCTGGTTTTTTGTTGTATTCCTTCCAATGGGTGCTTGCTTCGGTAGCACATATACTAAAATTGTATTCCTTCCAGTGAAGCGACATTTTCAGTCATTAAGAATCCAGCAAAAGATAATGGAAGAAAACAAAACATGCCTCTGATTCTTGAAATGAATGCTGCCATCTTCTTACCACCTCCAACTTTTTGGATTCATATACATTATATTACGAATAAGTGATGTAAGTGAAGGATAGACTATTTAATTTGGAATTGCATTATGCTTCATGCTATAATAAAATCTCATTTATGCTAAAGATAATTTACCCAACATCTCTAGCCATCTCTGGTTCAACCAAAAAACCAAAATGCTTCCAGGAAGCATTTCTTCATAAATGGAGCTGCTCAGACTCTCACTCAGATCTCATTTACTCCCATTTCAGATAGTTCTAACATGCACTGGGGTTTCCTGCCTATGACAGTTGATTAGAAGCAATGAGTTAGAAAAACTACAGGTAGCACCGTTACAGACAAGAAAGCTGACAGTTCCAAGAAGGAATAGCTTTTGGTGTAATGCTGGTAGTAGTAGAAGAAAAACCTACAAGCAGACAGAATTTTAAGAGTTGTTTTGGAATCCTTGTCTTTCGTATACTCCAGGAGTACTCAAGGCCATCAACTTGTTTAAAACCAGTATGGTGATTGATTGTAATGTTAATCCTGAGTATTATTTTTAAAAATAAATTATGCTAGATATAGTTTAATTAACAAGACAGGGATTTCCATTCACAAAAGGGCAAATTTTGCTGGATAAAATCCGTGTAGCATTGTCATACCCAAACTAGTGGATATGATGTATCCTTTTAACTTCAGTGAAGGGCTCTTTTCACTTTTAAAGCATTGTTGTTGTTGAAGTTCACAGCATAGCCTATTAGTGCTGCAGATTCTCAAAAACAAAAAAGATTGATGATGACTCAGAAGTGTACACATGTGACCGGGCAGAAGAGAACCTGTGCATCTCTGATGCTGCAGGATTTTTTTGCAATTGCCTTGCAGACCTTAATTTCCTCCTCAGAGCATTGTGATTGCTCTGTACATTCTATAAATTATTTACACCCTGATGGTACTAAACGACTACATTAATGGCACCTCTGGCTCCACATGATATCAAGAACTTTAATAATTCATCACTTATTACAGCTTACATCCCTGTAAATTGGCATGAGTGGGAGCTGAGTTGACAACATTGAGATAAGGCCTTCTGTGAGACCTTTACTCTCCAAACATCGTATCCATAAATACTCAGATATTAGTGGTGTTTAAAAATAAAGGAAAGATAATTGGCTATTACAAAGCTAGACTCTTTAGGCTGTATTTATCAAGCATTGGATTACTTCAGGTTCTTAAGTACATCTTAGGGATATTCAAAGTGAAAATTTTTGAAAGATACTTCTTCATTTCAGGACTACCACTTTAAAAAAAAAAAAAGCCTAACACTAGCATTAGCTTATTATCCACACTAAATGGAATTAATGATTGGCCACTGGGAATGATGATGAGAGACTTTAAAAAATCATTCAAATTCTTAATCTAGGAGTTTTATATCTGATAATAGAAGTCTTCCAATTTTAGTCTTCTTCAGCTGTTTTGGAGTACTTTATTATTTTTTTTAATTTTTAAAAAGCACTTATTTTTGAGACAGAGACAGAGCTTGAGTGGGGGAGGGCAGAGAGAGAGGGAGACACAGAATCCGAAGCAGGGTCCAGGCTCTGAGCTGTCAGCACAGAGCCCGACCTGGGGCTCGAACCCATGAACCATGAGATCATGACCTGAGCTGAAGTTGGACATGTAACCAACTGAGCCACCCAAGCGCCCCTGGAGTACTTTACAAAAAGAAATAGGAAAGGCATGGTTATGGAAAGCATGTGTCTATGCACTCCCATATTCACATGTCATGATTAAATTCCAGAGTGAAATTTAGGTATAAAAGAATTTGCCCATTTCCAGGGAAGAGGGGGAAGGGTTAAGTTGATCTTGAATCTATCTTTAGTTCTCCAGTGACTGCACCTGAGTACTATCAATGTTGCTTTCAAAAAAGACAAAAAGGTTGCTAAAGTTGACAGCTTGTGACCCTAGCATTTAGCACAGTGCCTGGCACATGGTACCTGATGATCAGATCAATCCATATAATTCTAGTCAGACAGCTGGTATTTTGATAACTTAAAGTTATACTGATTCATACTATAGTAGTCCCCCTCCCCCCTTATTCACAGGAGATACATTCCAAGACCCCCAGTGGTTGCCTGAAACCATGGATAGCACTGAACCCTATATATATTACCATGTTTTTTCTGACACATACACACCTATGGTAAAATTTATAAATTAGGCACAGTAAGGCATTAACAGCAATAATAACAAAACAGTTATAACAATATACTATAATAAGAGTCAAATGAATGCAGTCTCTCTCAAAACACTGTGCTGTACTCACCCTTCTTATGATGCTGTGGGATGGTAAAATGCCTGCATGATGAAATGAAGTGAGGTGAACGATGCAGGCATTTGCAGCATAGTGTTAGGATCATCTGCTTCCAGATCCTGGGTGACTGTGAACACCTGAAGTCACACAAAGCCACACCGTGGATAAGGGGGTTGGGGGAACTACTGTAGTTGTTTTCAATGCTAGCACTATTTTAGGAATGTATTGTAGTTCACTGTTAGTGTTTTTAAACTTCCACCTAATGTGGATTTGTCACAGAAGGGCTCCACAGAGCCTCCTTATGGGGTTCTGACCTCTGAGGCATATATTCTTTTTTTTTATCCATAATCAAAACTTTATTGAAAAACTGACACCAAAATAGGATATCACTAGTGTATATCTCACAGAATTAAAATATTGTTTTGGTAGATTAACTGGAAATACTGAACTGATTAGGCTTTTGGCAATATAACACAAGTTCAGGAGGTTTTGTGGATCATTAGTGTTGCTTTCTTCTAAATGAACACCCTTCTGTGAGTCTGGCCTTTCCTCCTGTTGGCTGGCACAACACAGTTGAACAGCCTACACGAAGAACCACGGTCTGAACATGGCTCAGACATCCATAAAATAGGAGTTTGGGTTTTGAATTAGCTGTTTCTTTTTCCTTTTCCTCCATTGAGGGCCAGTGTTGTAAATCTCTAGCCAAAGAAAGGCATATTAATCCTTTTGCGGGCCCAGGCAATCTGTTCTGTAAGGCGACAGCCCTAGCAAGCGCCATGCCAGTGCACTTGCGGCATCTGAGGTGTATATTCTTAAGATAGCATTGTCCTCTAGGGAGGCTCCAGAGTATTTCAGGTATCCTTTGGATTCTATCAAAAAGCCTTTAGAGGTTGGGGCACCTGGGTGGCCCAGTCGGTTGACTGATCGACTTTGGCTCAGGTCATGATCTCACGGTTGGTGGGTTTGAGCCCCGCATCAGGCTCTGTGCTGGCAGCTCGGAGCCTAAAGACTGCTTTCAATTCTGTGTCTCCCTTTCTCTCTGCCCCTCCCCGTCTTGTGCTCGCTTGCTCTCTCTCTCAAAAACAAATAAAACATTAAAAAAAATTTTTTTAAGCCTTTAGAAGTTCTTCAAAGAGATAGAGAAAATTCATCTTTCCCTCATTAGAGACACTGGACAGTTTTCACTGATACTTAATACAAAATAGTTTATGCCATGTGTAAGTTGGGTTAACTCGGTTACTTTAGATTTTTTAAATTATGGTTTCCTTTAAAAGCGATTATCTGCTTGTCATTGACTTCCATGAGAGAACTGCAGGAGATGAATACAGTCAAGAGTTACATTGCCAGAGAGATTAGGGTTTGGGAAGGCCTTGGAAGCACTGGTATGGTTAAAATGAAAGCTCTTGGGGCACTTGGGTGGCTCAGCCGGTTGAGCATCCGACCTCAGCTCAGGTCGTGATATCTCAGTCTGTGAGTTCAAGCCCTGTGCCAGGCTCTGTGCTGACAGCTTGGAGCCTGGAGCCTGCTTCGGATTCTGTGTCTCCCTCTCTCTCTGCCTCTCCCCTGCTCATTCTCTGCCTCTCTCTCTGTCAAAAATGAATAAACATTAAAAAAAATAAAATGAAAGCTCTTAATCTATGAAAGGGAAAAAATTAAATTTCAGCAAGCATGAGATATGGAACTAAATCACACTGTGCTAGCCTGCTCCACAGATGGTACTCGCTCTCTACTTGCCAGACCAACCATGTTGAAGCAGAAAGTGGACTATCTAACTTAAATTAGAAGAGCTGAATTTCTTCTTTAGTTGAAATGCCACAGTAAATATCTTTTGTGTAAAATTCAGTGTTTGTTGTTCAGTCGCAAGTGTGAATTGGATGAAAGTATCCAAATACAAGATTTTTATGTGGAGCAAATTCCTCTTTTTCTCTCTCACGTTTCCCAGCACACACCTCTAGTCATGAGTGTCCTTGAGCTGATATCTGATGCCAGCCAGATACCTTGGAGTAAAGGTTTTAGAACTGTTGTGGAAAAGTGATGGCTTCATCTAGGCTTAGTTATGTTATGTGTGAATTAAGCTCCTAAGTGAAAGTGGCTGAAATTTTACATATGGACAGACACCGATCTAGCTGTGAACCAATTGTTCTGCTGTGATAGAGACATCATTCAAACCTGCATGCATCTGTCAACTCCCTGTGGTGGCACAGTGAGATAAAGTGATCTGTAATGTTTCTCTAGTGTGTCCCTATTGCTAGCCATATTGTAATGTATAATACATCTCTTGGGCAGACAGCTTGAGTGGGCTGGATTCCACTTCAGCCCTGTAAAGATGCCAGGAAGCATCAAGGTGAATTTTTAAAGCCTATTTAAATATTTAGACTCCTGACTAATTTCAGTGAAATCTCCGCTATATCTAACAAACCACGTGCTAGAAGTGAGATGGAATCTCAAGTTTATGGCTTCCTCACTGATTAGTTGTATGACCTTGGATTGACAAATTATTTATCTGCCTGTTTCTGTCTAGGGCAAGTGCGAATTGTAAAAGGATTTGCCTCATAAGGTTGTTGTGTGGATTTTTAGGCAGTTAATATGTATAAAATACGTAGGAGAGTGCCTACCACTTAATAAATGTTAGCCACTGCCACCACTAACAGTCATCGTCATCAACATAATTTAGAGATGAATTTTTATTCCCTGAAGTTAGATTGCTTTTTTTAGGAAGACCGTATCTCTATCAAGGATATGACCAACCTCAATTCTCATATAGAGGCTCACTATCTTGTTTGTAAAGTCAATCTTCTTTTATTTACACCTAAAGTATAATGTAGTATATTATTACGTATTATAATATTTATTATGCAAATTATATATTCATATTATGTTACTTTAAAGAAAGTATATTTTTTCTTTCAAAAATATATAAAGTATAGTCCATTGTAAGAAAGTAGAAGATAATCACTAAAAGGGATGAAGGGACTCTATAATACTGCTGTGGAATGATCTATCTACAAGATACATTGTTATGAGAAAAAAGTAAGGGCACATTACTGTGTAAATTATTCCACCAGTTTTATAAAATTTTGCTAGTACGTGCATAGAATATTTGACAGGCTGCACAAGAAATGGTATATTTTCATTTGTTGCTGTTGGGGAGGAAAATTGTATGGCTGATGACAGGGTGGGAGACTTACTGTATTTCCTTTTATACTTTTTGATTATTGAACCATGTGAATGTATTCCCTAGTTACTTATTAAAAAACTCATAAAAATGACAGTTGGGCATCCAACTTTGGCTCAGGTCATGATCTCACGGTTCATGAGTTCGAGCCCCATGTCAGGCTCTGTGCTGACAGCTCAGAGGCTGGAGCCTGCTTCAGATTCTGTGTGTGTGTGTCTCTCTCTTTCTGCCCCTCTCCCATTCGTGCTCTGTCTCTCTAAATAAACTTTAAAAAATAAAATAAATAAAAAGCTCATAAAAATGAAATGTAAAATAGCTGTTTTGAAATCTAGATATTTATTCATCCCTTAGAAACATTTTTTTTTTGTATTAAAATTCACATTTGATAGGGCTTTTAGATTGTTTTAGTCCCCGCCCCTTGAAGTCTGTTTTCCAACACTAAACTAAGAATGATCTTTTGTCCTCCATTAGGGATTTGAGTCATAATCGGTTGTCTAACTGGAACATCAGCTTGGAGTCTCAAACATTACAAGAAGTGTAAGTTATTTTTATTTGTTTAAATATTTATTAAACTCTTAGATTTGATGGTGAACTATGCATTTGAGGATGTTCAATCCAGAAATGCTATCAAAAAATTGAGGGAAAAAATTTAAAAGACATTGTTTAAAAACCTAAACTGTTGTCTTTGGCTTTGCTACTATTTCTGACTCTGGACATCGTGCCAGAGGTTGGTGATTAGTTGCAAACTGTGTAGAAATATTATTCTGTCTACTTTCTTGGGACCAAAAATAAGATTTTTTTTCCCTCTTCAGAGTAAATATGTTTTGCTTGTTTTTTTGCCAATTTGAGCCAGTGAAACGCTCTATTGTGTAAACTTTTTTATGTCTTGACTTGTCCAAGATGGAGGCATCATGTCTAAAGTAGATTTACGTGAAATACAGTATTTTTTTTTTTGTTGTCTGTAATGTGGTGGTTAATATAGTTTCATTTTCTTTTTTTAAAATATAATTTATTGACAGATTGGTTTCCATACAATATCCATTGCTCATCCCAACAGGTGCCCTCCTCAATGCCCATCACCCACTTTCCCCTCTCTCCCACCCACATCCACCCTCAGTTTGTTCCTCAGTATCCAAGAGTCTCTTAATGATAGTTTCATTTTCTACTTCACTGAAGTTTTTCCTTTAATATTGAAATGTATTATTATGTATTTTTTGGAGGGAATTTTCTAAAATGATATTAATTATCAGTTTAATTTGTTTCTGACTGGGATAACTTGTTCATGCTGTCATTGTCCTTGCATTCTCTGCTTCCCCGCCCCAGTTGACTGGTTCTGATCTGCTGTGCACTGAATGAACAGTTGACAAGCTTATGAGCTGAAAGAATAGGCCCTGAAGAAAGTCCTGAAAACGCGTCAATGGGAAATGCATGAGCTTTATTACATGGACTTTGTAACTTCACCTTGTTTCTTGGAGGCCTTTTACTTCTGGTTTCTTTGTATTCTAGATTATTGAGGTTGTTCAGTGACTGAAAACCAGATTAATGTAATGTGATTATATTAGATATGTACTAAAACATGGGAGACCATATGTTTAAAGAGCTGCTAGGATCAGGTCGTGACATGTCACGTCATCTGTAAAATTAATGAATGATAGGGTCCATATCTCAGTGGGCAGATTCATCCATGGTCCCAAGCAACCCTCTCTAACTGTGAGTAATATCAAAAAATGTGTGTGTGTATTTAAAAAATTTACTTAATTAAAACTTTTATCTTATAAATAGATGTATAAAAAGATATGGATGGTTTAGTTATTTCTTCTTTAAGGAAGACTGAAATTAGCTGTCAGAAATGTAATTCAAGGACGTTGCTGGGATTAAAAATACTTCATGTGCAAAATATTGGTATCAATCATAGAGCTACACCATGAAAAAGCATTTCTTATTAAAATCTTTAGTTTCTCAGCATAATGCATTTAGTCTATCTCATTCTGAGTCATAGGCCTTTTTAAATTTGGCACCTATCCTAAAGAATAATTATTAGCCAGAAACCAGAACTCAAGAGGCAACATTTCCCTCTCTAAACTTTTAAATCTGTTTTTCCCCCTTGCCTAGGAAAATGAATTATAATGAGCTAACAGAAATCCCATATTTTGGAGAACCAACCTCTAATATTACTCAACTCTCATTGTAAGTAAGATTTCAGATCTTTTAAATTATGAATAGTACAGTTTTAGAATGTTTGTTTTAGGTAGGCTTTTTGTCGATCCTCATTATTTAACATCCTTGTGGTCTAGGGTAGGTCTCTGTCCGTTGCTTCATTATAGTCTTTTTTTTTTGTCTTTTTTTTTTTTTAATAGAATCCATAATTTAATCCCAGAAATAAATGCAGAGGCGTTTCAGTTTTACCCTGCTCTCGAGAATTTAGATCTTAGTTCAAATATAATATCAGAAATCAAGACATCTTCATTTCCTCGAATGCAGCTTAAATACCTGTAAGTAGATTTATTTTAAAGTGCGTGTTTATGTATTGATAGTTATCTTCCCAGAGATGTCTGTTATTTATTGTGATTTTGATATGCTTATGTGAAACAAACCTAGGGGCAGTTTTTTGAGGTTGTTGTTATTTTTCTTATCAGGAAATATTAAGTATGGAGGTTAATTTTTGAGATTTAATTCTGGATTGTGTTTTACTAAACAGTTTTATAAAAGGTAAATAGCAGTGGTTTGTTAAATAGTGGTTTATCCTATACAATGATAATTAACGTGTGCGATAGTGTTTTACACTTTACAAAGCGTATTCATACATACCATTTGAACCTAAATGAAGTTGATATTCTTATTTTGCACTTGCATAAACAAAGCAGTTAAATGATTTGTAAAGTTGTGTATAGTTGCTAAGTGGTAGAGCTGGGTGTCAGTCATAGACTTCAGGTAGCTGTCAGGTGGTAGAATGTTCCATTGCACTAAATTTTTTTGTTCTCTTGTTTATTTTAGGAATTTGAGTAATAATAGGATAACCATCTTGGAGGCTGGTTGCTTTGATAATTTATCTAGCTCCTTACTAGTGGTAAAGTTAAACAGGAACAGAATCAGCATGATTCCACCCAAGATCTTCAAGCTCCCTCACCTCCAGTTCTTGTGAGTAACTAAATAGATGGGTTTTAAGCAGGTTGTCTTTTCTTTTAAATTATTTTAATTATTATTAGAGCAAATCAGCAAACCAAAGGTCTGACTGTTACACAATTTTTATTAAAGGGAACTTAAAAGAAACAAGATTAAGGTGATAGAAGGTCTGACATTCCAAGGGCTTGACTCCTTAAGGTCTTTGAAGATGCAGCGGAATGGTATTAGCAAACTTAAGGATGGAGCTTTTTTTGGCTTGGATAACATGGAAGAATTGTAAGTACTGTGAACTGGAATAGAATCTTGTTAGGAAAGGAGTCTGACTGGGACTTGTCAGTGCCCAATGGCTAAGACCGTTGCTTTAATTACACCCAGGTACATTAGTTCTTTCTCGCTTCTCTGATGTGAAGTAAGTATACACAGAGCTCTTTAAGCTTCGTCGTTGTTGTTTTTAGTATTTATTTATTTTTGGGAGACAGAGAGAGTCCAAGCAGGGGAGGGAGAGAGAGAGAGGGAGACACAGAATCTGAAGCAGGCTCCAGGCTCCGAGCTGTCAGCACAGAGCCCGGTGCAGGACTCGAACCCACGAAGGGTGGGATCATGACCTGAGCCAAAGTCAGATGCTTAACTGACTGAGCCACTCAGGCGCCCCCTTTAAGCTTTGTTATATATAACTGGTATTTTTTTCGTCATTCTTACAAGCATTTTGTCTAACAAGTTTTTATTTTCTTAATGTTGGGGCCAGTGAAAATTACCAGAATTTACCTCAAACAGGTATATCAAACCCCTTAGTGGGTTGATTTTATAAATTTGGTATTTTAGACAGTCTTACTACCTCCTAGCGATAAATCTTAAGTAAAATCTAAATATTTATCAAGTAGAATTGGTTGGCTTACTTGGGTTTAGCAAAGATAGAGTCCTCACGGAGCAGGACCTCTTGAAGAGTTTTGGAATCTTCTCATTGCAGTGTCTTGTTCTGAACCATATTTTCTCCTTTCTTTCTCTAATTCTGCAGAGAACTAGAGCATAATAACCTTACAGAAGTGAACAAGGGGTGGTTGTATGGCTTGCGAATGTTACAACAGCTCTATGTGAGCCAGAATGCTGTTGAAAGAATCAGCCCTGACGCATGGGAGTTCTGCCAAAGACTGTCTGAACTGTGAGTGCTGGATGGCATTTGGCTGGAGGCTGTGAGACTAGAGTAGGTTGGGATAAGTCACTCCCATGGCCAATAATGAGATGGAACATCCTGCTTTATTAGAAGTTTGTTGAAAGCTCTAAATTTATCATGTAAATAGAATGAGAATAGGAAAATTGAATTAAAATACAATGAATTCCTTACCTTCCATGTTTCTGGTTTTTAGTGATTTGTCCTATAACCAGTTGACCCGCCTGGATGAATCTGCCTTTGTGGGTCTGAGCTTACTGGAGAAACTGAATTTAGGGGACAACAGAGTCACTCACATTGCTGATGGTGTATTTAGGTTTCTTTCCAATCTTCAGACACTGTAAGTACATCTGTCTTTTCTTTTTTGCTAATTTTTATAAAACAGTAAAGCAAATTAAAATAACTAATCATAAGCTGCACATTTATGTTTATGTTAACATTTTGCAGTTCTTCTATCTTAGACTTAGGGGCAAGACAGTCTTATTTGTCTCTGTCCTCACACATAAATCTTACTTGTCTCTAGCCAGTTCAGTTTGTACTTTAATTTCGAATTTAATCAACTGAACAACGGAGCATCTCTTGTTTCAGTTACCATGGAATAAAACACGGTTGCTAGTCAAGAATGCACATTTTCTTGTTCCTCCGACCTTGAACTACTTTCAAAACTGCTACTCGTTCAGAAGGATGCAGGCTGTGTAGTGGGAACAGCTATGGCAGGAGCCCTGTTCAGTGCTGCTAATTTCCTGCATGACTTTGGACAAAAAACCTTAAATTTATCAATGAGCTCATGTGTGCTAGGTGCTTTCAGAATAACAGGATATTATTGCTCTTTTCCATATTAGGAGGCTGAGGTTCAGAGAGGTTAAAATGATTTGCTTAAAGTTATACAACTTGTATTCCCAAGTGGTCTTTCATCCAAGTACTAAGCAGGCCTGACCCTGCTTAGTTTCAGAGACCAGACAGAATCAGGTGCGTTCAGGGGAAAGTCACACAGCTTGTCAATGAGCCAGGTCTGTTTGACACTGGCTTTTTACCATACTGCCTGAAAAACAAAATCACTTAACCTTCTGTGAGTGTCATTTTCTTTTTGTCTTCCTCCAGTGGAGGAGGGGCATAGGAGTAAATGGTTGCTATAGGCAATTTCCACTCTAAAATTCTGGGTTTCTGTAAGTTGGATGTTTTACTCTGTCATGAAATGTAATTGAAAGAAGAGGTATTTTAACGAAATACAGTGATTTCAAACAGAGCAGAATGAGAGAAAAAGGCTAATTAGTAGAATTTGTAGATTGTAAAGTTCCTGAATAGGGGACTTTTTGGTCATCATATTCAGGGTTGATAAATGATCTCAGAAAAGAGGCAGGCTCCCAAATTGGAGACCTAGCCATCAGCGAGAAAGTTAGCGTGATAGTTTTGTGAAGGTGTGTATATACCTGCACAAGTTTATTGGAATTTTTTTTTTTTTTTTTTTTTTTTTAGCTTAATGAGGTATTTTTTCCTTCAGATTTGGCCCTGGAAAGTTAAAAATGATTTTTTTGTTGTTGTTCTTTTTTCTACATTATTAGAGGTGAACCTAGACCAGCTTAAACCCAGGAACTTAGATGCAGCTGCAGCCTTTTGGCATTTCAAAGACTGGCAGTCAGGTTCTTTCAGTACCACAGATTATTACTTTTAATATTAAAGTTGAGGAAAATAATCGCAGAAGTAAATGATTGTCTAATGCCACAGAGACGGTTAAGGCAGAATTAGAATAAGATCTGAGAAATTTTGGCTTTAGATCAATACTCCTGCCGGAGTACTTACTCATTTTGTCCAGTGAGTTGTATTTATGCTGTGCTATGGAGGAAAGTCTTGAAGAGTTGAGTCGTCAGTTGTTTCAGTGTTTATCGCTTAGTAAAATAAAATGAACCCGTTAGCTTTCACTTCAAGTAAAGATACAGCTAAATAGGAAGCGTGATCTCCTATCTCCTGTTACTCACACAACTTTAAATGTCTCATTAAGAAAAGAGCTTTGTGTTTATTATGAGATGACTTAAGGAAGCAAAAGCGATTATCTATAACTGGTACTTCTTCCAGCGGGGCATTGTGTAGTACAATTGCATTTCCTCTGAGGACGCAACAGTGGATTTTAAAAGATCCATACTTTTCCTTTTAAAAATAACAGTGATCACTCTAGCGCATGGGTGTATCAGTGTCACTTCCCAGGGGGCATGTTTAATTGCTGTCAAGCTATGAAGCTCTCTACTGACATAATTCTTTGTCAGCCATTTTAGGTTTAAGGGCCCGCGGGAAGGATTGGGTCACCCAGAAATCCCATTAGTCTAAAATCACATTTGTAAGGCATATCCCCTGCATCTTGAAATCCTCCTGCTTTTTGCAGGACCCTGACTATAATTTTAAATATGCTAACACAATCAGGGGCTGTTAGCTGGGAAGATTAATACTCTTACCACGTTGCTTAATTTATTTATCAAGGCCAGCTTAATTCTTTGCTTATGAGAATCAGTTCTTGCTTGCTTATTGCAGACATTCTTTAAAAACCGTAGTCAAGTCTTTGTCGTAAATAACTGTTAAAATAAGGATGAAAATTAGCATCGCCATGCCAGGATGATGCCCGGTGCTATAACGGTCATGTTAACTAACCTAATCTGTCTTTCCCTAACATTTTTGTAGAAACTTAAGAAACAATGAAATTTCATGGGCCATAGAAGATGCTAGTGAAGCGTTTGCAGGACTCACAAGTCTCACTAAATTGTATGTATTTATACTATTTATGTATGTTTACAAAGGTGTGTTTTTAAGAAGCAGTTGTATATGTGATTGGATTGTCTTTTTGCTGTGTCTGGAAAGTCAGCCTCTTGACTCCTCCACTAAAGGAAGAAACTGTTGTTTATCAAGTTTTTTGTTTATCAGTGGTTTTAAATTTTATTTATTTATTTAGTGGCAAGACACTTTTTTTTTTAAGTTTATTTATTTTAGCGAGAGCATGCGTGTGCATGCATGAGCTGGAGGAGGGGGCAGAGAGAGAGAGGGAGAGAGGATCCCAGGCAGGCTTCCACACTGTCAGCGCAGAGCCCAGTGCAGGGCTCAAACCCATGAACTGTGAGATCTTGACCTGGGCCAAAATCAAGAGTTGGACACTCAACCGATTGAGCCACCCAGGTGCTCCTTGGTGGGACACTTTCTACTGAAAGAGCTTTCTTATGGGCACTCAAAGAGAAGTTATTCATGGAACTAGAATTGCTCTTCCAGAGTTGAACCAGTATTATTCTTCTTCCTCTTTTATTTTTTTAAATATTTATTTATTTTTGAGAGAGGGAGAGAGAGAGAGGAGGAAGAGGCAGAGAGGGGGGAGACAGAGGATCTGAAGTAGGCTCTGCACTGACAGCCGTGAGCCTGATGTGGGGCTTGAACTCATGAACCGTAAGATCATGACCTGAGCACAAGTCGGATGCTTAACCAACTGAGCCACCCAGGTACCCCTATATTCTTAATCGTAAGAGATTTATGGGTAATTTATCTAGCGAGAGAGGAATTCTCTCAAGTAAGATTTTAGATCTTCTCTCCTGAGAATTTCTCCGAGGCTTTACACTTGTCTGAATTTCTTTGACCTGATCTTTTGCTAAGAAGGGAGAAACTGGGACTATAATCCAGTTTATTATATGAAAACTAGCAGCCCATCAGTGGTCCAGATGGCTGTTCACAGGCACCTCGTTGAGCTCCAACCTATTAATATAAGCCTTCATTCTGTGTTTTGCATTGGTTGGTAATAAAGGTTCACAACTTTCTTAAAAATGTATGTTAAACTTATTTTCACTTTTTATAGGTAAATGTTTGCTTTAATGAATTAAATTTTGCTTAGTGGAGGCTTTATTAGAAAGGTCTGTTTGTATTTCAGGATCTTACAAGGAAATCAAATTAAGTCAATTACAAAGAAAGCATTCATTGGTCTTGAATCCCTTGAGCATCTGTAAGTATTTTGCATCTATTTTGCTCCGTATATAAATAATCTTTGCTATTAGCAGAGGTTCTCATGACCATTTAAAGTGTTTATATAACTTAATTGTAGAAATGTGACCGGTAATGTTTCATTTCTCTTCATTTCAGAGATTTGAACAACAATGCTATAATGTCTATCCAAGAAAATGCTTTCTCTCAGACTCGCTTGAAAGAACTGTACGTAACTTCAGTCTTTTTGTCACCAATCATTAGATCATTATCCATGCTTGTTTCTAAACATGATGAATGTGATCTATATGTTTCCAAAAGCACACGATTCAGGCAGGAAAAAAAAAAAGAGAAAGTGTTAATATTCAGTTACTGTAGTGGCTGGATATAATTTTTAAATAACCCAAGATTGAAAAGCCCAGAGTTTGTGCCACCAAGACCTTCTGTTTTGCCTGTGCTGCTAATGCTTATAGTTGAAGAGACCTTAGCACTGCTCCTTGTGCTTGTTGTATATCTTCCTGTTCCTTATCCCCCCTGACCTCCCATTTATTTTTGGATTATTGGAAAAATGTGTTCCCAGTCCCCTTAGGGTGGATCACAGTTCAGGTATTAGGTAATTTGTTGCATATAATCTAGCACTTTCAGTATAATGGTCAGAGGGGATGTTTCTGATATGGGTGTTCAAGCTACTAAAATGGTCAAACACTGTTAAATAGTTGTAGTGGAAAAACACACTTTATACCCTTTTTCATTCATGGTTTTTAAAAAAATTATGTTTAGGGTTTTCCCAGGGGGAGGGGCGGTTAGTTGGGCATTGGTATTCATTTTAACCTTTGGTGATTTGAATATTCAGCCAGTGTTAAGAATCAGTAGACTAAAGCAATTTATCTTGCCTTGCCTGAAAGCTACTCAGAGGAAGGACTGTGGTCCCAAACTGGTACATGATGAGATAAGGCTAGAAGTTCATAGGAAGCATTCAGAAGCTTTTAGAGCAGTTTGACATTACTGTGATACTTTTGTTGAATTTTATGGAAGTATTAATCTACAACAGATTGGAAATTTTAAAAAGTGGTTCTTCATCACAGGTAGTTTGAGATGCACTGGAAGTGTGTGAGTTCAAACTGCCTAGATTTCAAATTCTGCCCCATTCTTTACAGCTATGGGACATTGGGAACATTTAGCCTAAAACTCAATTTCCCTTTTGAGAATGGGCGTTGTACCTCTCTTAGAGTTATGTGAGGATAAAATGAGGTAATTTGTTCATTCAAGAAATATGTATTGTCATCTGCTATGTAAGGTACTGTTTTAGGTGGTAAAAACACAGTGGTGAACAAGACAAAGTCTCTGTTCTCATAGCATAGTACGATAAATTCTGGTAAGGAAGTCAAAGAATAAATCAGTAGATACATAATATCTCTCATCAAGTAATAAGAGTTCTGAAGGAAAATAAAGTGATGGGGATTGCTATTTTAGTTTTTATTTTTTTTAAATGTTTGTTTATTTTTGAGAGAGAGTACAAGCGGGGGATGGGCAGAGAGAGCCGGAGACAGAATCCAAAATGGTCTCTGTGCTGACAGCAGCAAGCCCAATGTGGGGCTCAAATTTATGAACCACAAGATTATGACCTGAGCCGAGGTCAGACGCTCAACCAACTGAGCCACCCAGGTGCCCCTGGGATTGTTATTTAGATAAAGTAGTGATGGAAGGCCTTTTTGAAGATAACAGAATTTGAGTTAGTGAGTGGCAAAGCATTGAATGCTAGTTGAAGAGCATTCTGCACAGAGAACAGCAAGTGCAAAGGCCCTGAGGTAGAATCTTGTTTCTTATGCTTGAAGAACAGCAGAGACACTAGTGTGGTTGGAAGAGAGCGAGAGGAAGAGTGCTTAGGAGATGAGGTCAGAGAGTTAAGCAGGAACCAGACCAAGTAGGGCTCAATGAGTTATGAGAAGTTTGAATTTTTTTTCCTCTGAATGTCTCAGGAAACTTTGGAGGGTTTTGAGAAGATGCTCAGTACAGAGCCTGGCATGGCACACAGTAAAAGTTGAATAATATTAATAATAAAAATAAAAATGTTATGGAAATAATCATTAGTTATTTTCTGCCAGACTTTCAGGTAGCTCTTTTTTTTGAGGGGGTGGGGTCTGTTGAGATATTTGAGATATTTCTCCTAGGCTTAATTTTTAAGGGTACAATCTAGTGCATATATTAGTATTACCTTTTTTTTTGCCCTTGAGAATCTGAGGGCCACCAATGAAGTTTTAACTCTTGTCATGAGAACTCAGTATAAAATGTAATTTAGACAGTAGGCGAGAGCAAATAGTGTAGTTTCATTCTTTAGTCATTTGGTTTGAACAAAATGCTAGTGGAGGAGACTCTAATGTACCTTTTTTACTGAGACATTTTGGTTGCTTTTGGTTGATTTAAATCTAAGTCATATTTACAATACTGTTACATCAACATTTATTAAAATATATCTGTATGCTTCTTGGTATCCTTCAGTGCTTTGCATAAATATTAGGTGGAGATGGGAGAGTTGTATGTAAATTAAAAATATTTTGCATTAAACTTCTGTAGTCATGGTAGAAACATTAGAAAGTACAGTTAAACCAAGGAGAGCCAAGTCCCCAGATGCCCACTACTTAAAGACAACCACTATTAATATTTTGGTGTGTATCTTTTTGAGAGGTTTTAACAGGGTACTCTGTTAGGTACTTGGGGGCAGGTTGGTTAGTGTGTGAGGGGGGAAAGATGCAAAAGAAACAGAAGTAAAGGGAAGTAATGTGAATTCAGTGGTATCTGTGTCCAGGCACTATGCTAAATGCTATATTTAAATTTTTTTTTGAGGTAGGCATTCTCAAACCCATTTTCCAGAAATAGAAATTGAGATTTTGGAGACATTAAGTATTTTGCCTAAGGTAAGTAGCAGAATTAGGATTGAGTCCAGGTCTCATGAGCCCAGCTTATACCTAAGAAAGCATAGATCAGACCATGTGACTTCTGTATTCTTAACCTTCCATTGGCTTCCCATCACATATAGGGAGAAAACACCTTAAGTTCTTTTCTCAGTTTGCAAAGCACTTGCATGGCTTGGTCCTCCTTGCCCTGCTCTCTGACCTTGTTCCTGTCGCTGTCCCCTCCCTCACTGTGCTCTAGGCTCAGTGTCCTCCTTGCTTTGCCTTGAGCACCCTAGGCATGTCTGCCCCAAAGCCTTTGCACACAATTTCCTGTATCTCCGACACTCTTAACCTCAGGTCTTCGTGTGATTTGCGGTCTTGCTCCTTTCAGGTCTTTGCCCAAATGCCCTCTCTTCAAAGAATCTTACCCTGACAACTTTATCTAAACCAGTAGCTACCGTGTCTGTGTCTTTGCCTTAGCTTTGTTTTTCTTGCTGGCACTTACTTTCTGACACTGTACCTTGCCTTTATTTGTTTATTGCTTGGCGCTAATGAATAATGTAAGTTCTGTGAGACCTATATCCCCACAGTGCAGAACAGTGCCTCACATATAGTAGACTCAAGTATTTCTGTGTCAGTGAATGAATATAACCTAAGAATCCTATTACATTTGAAAGGTAACTTTTGGCCTGATTAAGTAAAATTACCCTTAGTTAAATAAGGCTTTTGAGATACCATTGAAGACTGTTTGAAACTTCTTTGGAATCAAATCTTAGATACTTTAAAACTAGATGAGGATCTTGGTGATGCACACAAAGCAAGTTACAGTGTTCTCAAAATCATTTGCTCTCACTGCTGCCAAGTGGATGGGACATTCATGGGTCAGTAAGAGAAAAGCTATCTGATTTTTCAGATGTGTTTTATAGGCCTATTATATACAGACAACAAACAAAATTTCACTGCCTCTTAGTTTGAGTTGCAGTACACATTGTCACAGGGTGAAGTGTTTTCAGTCTTGATGAAATAATTTGAAAAGAGTTCTGTCCTCTCCACAACAGACATGCTCTGTGCTCCAGTGTATATGGTAAACTTTTCTCCAAACTTTCCTGGGAAAAAGTTTAAACCTCAAAAATTGAAAAGAAGGTACAGTTAACAGCCATATTCCCTTTTTACCACTTGTTAACTTTTTGCTAAATTTGTGATCTGTTTCTCTCTTTCCCTGCTCCCTTCCCTCTCTCCCTCTCCATCCCTTTCTATCTTTGTCTCTCTCTCCTCTTCACACACACTGTTGTTTTACTTAGCCATTTGATAGTAAGTTGCAGATATCATAATTTACCCCTAAATATCTCAGGATGTATTTCCCAAGAACAAGGGTGTTTTCCTATATAGAGCCACAGCACTGTTAGTGAAATTAACATTGATAAAGTAATATTAATTGACCTGCAGTCCATACTCAGATTTCCCCAATGTCAAAAAGTGTTCTTATAGATAGTTTTTCCAATCAAGAATCACGTACCATATTTGGTTGTAATGACTTGTTAGTCTCCTTTAATCTAACCTAGGTCCTTTACCCTTGTTTTACCTTTTTCTTAATGTCTTTCATGACACCGACGTATTTGAGGAATCGAGGCTGACAGTTTGAGTTTTTCTTGTGGTTCAATTCAGGTTAAACATTTTTTTGGTGAGAAAAATGCATAGGTGCACAGTAAGCTCTCAGTAGTCAAGAAACTGAGAATGAAAAGTAAAGAGTATTTGTTTTCCTCTTTGTTTCTGCAGGATTCTGAACACAAGCAGCTTACTCTGTGACTGTCATTTGAAGTGGTTGCTTCAGTGGCTGGTTGATAATAACTTCCAACATTCTGTGAATGTAAGCTGTGCACACCCTGAATGGCTAGCAGGGCAGAGCATCCTGAATGTGGATCTGAAAGATTTTGTCTGCGGTTTGTATTTTTGTTTTAAAATTTTGTATACTATACATCTACTGTCTTTTTTATTATTTTATTTTATTGTTATATTTTCATCATGATAGGTATACTCTTTAATCCCCATCCCCTATTTCCCCTATCTCCCCTACCTCTCGAGCCCCACCTCTGGTAACCATCAGTTTGTTCTCTATAGCTAAGAATCTGTTTCTTGGTTTCTCTCTCTCTCTCTCTCTCTCTCTCTCTCTCTCAAACTTTGCTCGCTTGTTGTTTCTTAAATTCCACATATGAGTGAAATCATATGGTAATCGTCTTTCTCTGACTGACTTATTTCACTTAGCATTATACTCTCTAGCTCCATCCATGTCATTGCAGATGGCAAGATTTCATTGTTTTTCATGGTTGAATAATATCCCATTGTGTATATGTATCACATCTTCTTTATTCATTCATTATAAATGGACACTTGTGCTAGTTCCATAATTTGGCTGTGGTAAATAATGCTGCAGTAAACATAGGGGTGCATGTATCCCTTTCAGTTCGTGTTTTTGTATTCTTTGGGTAGATACCTAGTAGTGTGGTTTCTGGATCGTAGAGTAGTTCTGTTTTTAATATTTTGAGGAACTTCCATACTGTCTTCTTCCACAATGGCTGTACCAGTTTGCACTTCCTCAACAGTGTAACAGTGCAATTTCCACATCCTCGCCAACATTTGTTATGTCTTGTGTTTTTGATTTTGGCCATTCTGACATGTGTAGGGGTGATATCTCATTGTGGTTTTGGTTTGCATTTACCTGATGATGACTGCTGTTGAGCATCTTTTCATGTGTCTGTTGGCCATCTGTGTGTCTTTGGAGAAATGTCTTTTCATGTCTTCTGCCCATTTTTTAATTGGATTATTTGTTTTGGGAGTATGCCCTTGTATCAATTCTTCATATATTTTGGATATTAACCTTTTGTCAGATATGTCATTTGCAAATATCTTCTCCCATTCAGTAGGTTGCCTTTTAGTTTTGTTGATGGTTTCCTTTGCTCTGCAAAAATTTTTTATTTTGATGTAGTCTCAATAGTTTATTTTTGCTTTTGTTTCCCTTGCCTCAGGAGACATAGCTAGAAAAAATGTTGCTGTGGCCAATGTCAAAGAGATTACTCCCTGTGCTCTATTCAAGGATTTTTATGGTTTCGGGTCTCACGTTTTAGGTCTTTAATCCATTTTGAGTTTGTGTTTGTGTATGGTATCAGAAAGTGATTCGATTTTCAATTTCATTCTTTTGTATGTAGCTGTCCAGTTTTTCCAACACCATTGGTTGAAGAGACTGTTTCCCATGGTGTATTCATTCCTCCTTTGTCAAAGATTAGTTGACCATATAGTTGTGGGGTTGTTTCTAGGTTTTCTGTTCTATTCCATTGATTTATAGGTCTGTTTTTATGTCAGTACCATATTAATTACTACCACTTTGTAATATAACTTGAACTCTGCAGTGTGATACTCCAGTTTTGTTTCTCTTTGTTAAGATTGCTTTGGCTACTTGAGGTCTTTTGCAGTCCCATTCAGATTTCAGGATTTTTTGTTCTAGTTCTGTGAAAAGTGCTCTTGGTATTTTCATAGGGATTGCATTAAATATGTAGATTGCTTTGGGTAATATAGATATTTTAACAATATTTTTCTAACACACGAGCATGGAATGTCTTTCCATTTCTTTGAATATCTTTCACCAGTGTTTTACACTTTTCAAAGTACGGGTCTTTCACCTCTTTGGTTAAGTTTATTCCTAGATGTTTTATTATTTTGGTACAGTAGTAAATGAGATTGTTTTCTTAATTTCACTTTCTGCTGCTTCATTATTAGTGTATAGGTATGGAACAGATATCTGTACATTGGTTTTGTATCCTGCAAACTTACTGAATTCATTTATCAGTTCTAGTAGTTTTTTGGTTGAGTCCTTAGGGTTTTCTATATGTAGTATCATGTCATCCACAAATAGTGAAAGTTTTACTTCTTCCTTACCAATTTGGATGCCTTTTACTTCTCTGATTACTGATTACTGATTTTACTTGTCTGATTACTGTGGCTAGGACTTCCAGTAGTCTATTGAATAAAAGTGGTGAGAGTGGACGTCCGTGTCTTGTTCCTGACCTTGGGGGAAAAGCTTCCAGTTTTTCACCATTGAGTATGATGCTGAGTGGAGTTTTTCATATAAGGTTTTTATTATGTTGAGATATATTCCCTCTAAACCTACTTTACAGAGGGTTTTTATCATGAATGGATGTTGTACTTTGTCAAATGGTTTTTCTGCATCTATTGAAATGATCATATGATTGCTTTCCTTTCTCTTATTGATGTGATGCATCACATTGATTGTTTTGTGAATATTAAACCATGCTTGCATCCCAGGAATAAATCCCTCTTGGTTGTGGTATATGATTTTTTAAAATATATTCTTGGATTTGGTTTGCTAATATTTTGTTGAGGATTTCTACGTCTATATTCATGACAGATCGTGGTCTGTAGTTCTCTTTTTTTATAGTGTCTTTACTTGGTATCAGGGTGATACTGGCCTTATAGAATGAATTTGGAAGTTTTCCTTCCTCTTGTATTTTTTGGAATAGTTTGAGAAAGATAGGTATTAACCCCTCTTTAAATGTTTGCTGCAATTCATCTGTGAGGCTGTCTAGTCTTGCACTTTTGTTTTTGGGGAGGTTTTTGATTATTGATTCAATTTCATTGCTGATAATTAGTCTGTACAAATTTTGTATTTCTTCCTGCTTTGGTTTTGGTAGATTATATATTTCTGGAAATTTATCTATTTCTTCTAAGTTGTCTAATTTGTTGGCATACAGATTTTCATAATATTCTTTTATAGTTATTTGTATTTCTGTGGTGTTGATTGTTATTTCTATTTAATTAGTAATTTTGTTTATTTGGGTCTTCTTTTTTTAATGAGTCTTGCCTAGAGGTTTATCAATTTATTGGTTTTCAAAGAACCAGCTCCTGGTTTCATTGATCTGTTCTATTGTTTTTTTAGTTTGTATGTCATTTATTTCTCCTCTAATTGGCACTATTTCCTTCCTTTTGCTAGGTTTTGGTTTTCTTCTTTTTCTAGTTCCTTTAGATGTAAGGTTAGGTTGTTTATTTGAAATTTTTCTTGCTTCTTGAGGTAGGCTTGTATTGCTATATACTTCCCTCTTAGAACCACTTTTGCTGCATCCCAAAGATTTTGGATGCTTATGTTTTCATTTTCATTTGTTTTCATGTAATTTTTTATTTCTTCGTTAACTCATTCATTCATTCATTCATTCATTTGCATAAAGATTTTATTTTTAAGTAATCTCTACACCCAGGGTGGGGCTAAAACTTAACGACCCTGAGGACAAGAGTTGCATGCTCTACAACTGAGCCAGCCATGTGGCCTGACACATTCATTGTTTTTGTTTTGTTTTGTCTTTGTTTCTTTTAATTTTAGAGAGAGAAAGCACAAGTAGGGGACAGGGGGAGAGGGACAGAGAGAAGGTGGGGAGAGAGAGAGAGATAGAGAGAGAGAGAGAGAGATTGATTCCTAAGCAGGCTCCATGCTCAGCGTAGAGCCTGGCACAGGGCTCAATCCCATGACCCTGGGATCATGACCTGAGCTGAAATCTGGAGTTGGATGCTCAACCGACTGGGCCACCCAGGTGCCCCCCATTCGTTGTTTTAATGGCATGTTATTTAACCCCCACGTATTGTGCTCTTTCCAGATTTTTTCTGTGGTTGATTTCTAATTTCATAGCGTTGTGGTCAGAAAAGATGCATAGTACACACTATCTTAATAACAAAAGTAGAAAAAAAGAAATTAAATCAGAATGCTTTCTCACTAGCATATCTATTTCCATTTCTCTGTGTTCTTCTCTAAAATTTTTATATTGTTGTTAATCGTAGGTTAAATTTTGTGTTCTTTGACTTAGTATATCATAAGTAGTTTTTTTCCTTTGTGTGTTCTTCAGTGATCATTTTTTTTTTTATTTAGATTTTTTTTTTTCAACGTTTATTTATTTTTGGGACAGAGAGAGACAGAGCATGAATGGGGGAGGGGCAGAGAGAGAGGGAGACACAGAAACGGAAACAGGCTCCAGGCTCTGAGCCATCAGCCCAGAGCCTGACGCGGGGTTCGAACTCAGGGACCCCGAGATTGTGACCTGGCTGAAGTCGGACGCTTAACCGACTACGCCACCCAGGCGCCCCTTCAGTGATCATTTTTAATGTCAGTATAATAGCATCTTTATGAATGTAGGCCTTCACTTTTAGGGAGTTGTTAACCTTAAAATAAATTTCCAATAGTAAGATTCCTGAAACAAAAAAGTAATGATTTTTTTTTTAAGTAGATCTTAAAAAGTGCTACCAGGTATTTTACAGAAAGATAGCACTTGTTTATGTTGTCACCAGCAATGTATGAATATACCAGGTTCATGTTGTTTCTGTTTTTCATGCAGTTTCTTAAGACTAAGGTGTTGGAATTTTGGGGAGGGGAATGGCGGACAGTCATGGAAAAGTTGTCATGATTCTGACACTCATAATTTCAAGTATATATCTATATTGTTCTTTTCTCAAGCTTGGACATTTTTCCTTTACACTTACATTTCGTTTAAAGTGGAATAACTGGTTCTTAGCCTTGGCAGCAGAACTTTTAGATCAGTGTGTTTGTGTTGCATGTCTCTAGTATCTGATCATTTAGATACCCATGTATGGCCAGATCTGTTTTTATAATCTCCTTAAAGATAGTGAGGACACTTGGAAGTTCAGGCTCACAAAATGCTTATTTTTTTTACATATTAATGACATATTATTTATGAATCGTAGTATATTAGCCAGTCCTAAGCCTGTCTTCAGTTGGACATTTAACATGTTTGATATTTCTCACTATTTTAGGTGAGAGTTACCCACATGCAAAGTATATTATGTTTGTTACTCCCCATAAAATATAATAAAATCATAATCCCTATTTTATTTTTTTTTTTCAACGTTTTTATTTATTTTTGGGACAGAGAGAGACAGAGCATGAATGGGGGAGGGTCAGAGAGAGAGGGAGACACAGAATCGGAAACAGGCTCCAGGCTCCAAGCCATCAGCCCAGAGCCCGACGCGGGGCTCGAACTCACGGACCGCAAGATCGTGACCTGGCTGAAGTCAGACGCTTAACCGACTGCGCCACCCAGGCGCCCCAATAATCCCTATTTTCTATATTGGCACGGAAAAGAATGAGTGTTGTTATATACATATTTTCATATGTAAGCTCTGTGTATACACAAGAGCTAATAGGATTAGAACTTGTCTTGAAATTTGAATCTGGGTTTTTCTTTTTTCCCTGTAACTGGTAATACTTAAGGAAGGACATTCTAAGCATATGTGACTGTAAGGGATAGTAGAAAATGGTGCTAAGCCCTAAAGTCTGAAAACCTGGGTTCCGGTTCAGCACATGTCTCTGAATAAGTTGTTTGACCCTCTCTGGGCCTCATTTTCCTCATCCTTAAACCAAAGAATTGGATGCTAGTTCTGTAGTCTCTGTCTTAATATGCCATTTTGTAAACAATGCACAATTTTACATTATTTGTTTCAAAAGCTGTGGAAGCAAAAATAAGTAAGTGACTTGGCTCCTGGCCCATTTTTTTTCTCTTAGATGATTTTCTCAAGCCACAGATAAGAATGCATCCTGAAACTACAGTTGCTCTAAGAGGCACGAACGCGACTCTGACATGCACCGCAGTGAGCAGCAGCGATTCGCCCACGTCTACTGTGTGGCGCAAAGACAGTGAAATCTTGTATGATGTCGATGTTGAGAATTTTGTTCGTTACCAGCAGCAAGCTGGAGAAGCTCTGGAGTATACGAGTGTCCTACATCTTTTCAACGTGAATTTCACAGATGAAGGAAAATATCAGTGCATTGTTACTAACCACTTTGGTTCTAATTATTCTCTTAAAGCCAAACTGACTGTGAATGGTAAGGAATTCTGCTCCCTGATAGTTTTATAGTTAGAAGTGTTTTTCATGTTCAATTTTTGAACCACCTAACCAAGAAAATGAGGCTAAACCTGACATTTAAGGGGGCATTTTCCTGTTTTGTCTTTAGGGTTGTGATAATAGATAGACTGGATTACCATTTTGCCTACTTACTGTCCCTAACTGCTCTTTGGTTGAGGATAAGGGGCAATTCCATGGCCCCAGGAAATAGGCTACATTTATTGTTATTTATGCTTTTGAAAAAATTCTTTGGAAATTCTCTATTCTTTCTAGAACCATAATTTGGCTCTGAAAACTATGAAATTTATTTCTGACACTGTTCACAGGGCTTTCTAGTAATTGGGAGTATTTAGGGCATTTCTAGGTACAGTATCATTATCATTGTCTGAGTGTAGTCACACAGAATCATTTTTTAAATTAATGCTCTTTTTCACTGTGGTTTTAAAAATAAATAAATAAATTAATTAATTAATTAAAGAAAATAAAACTTCTCCAAAATAGTTTAATCTATCCCCTATCAGATTGAATAATTAAAATATTTTGGGTTTTGTACAACCAAAAGATGTATTTGTGTCTTTCTCTTTTTTTTTTTTTCTAAAGATTAAAAAAAATTTTTTTTTTAAAGTTTGTTTTTGAGAGAGAGAGACAGAATGCGAGCTGGGGAGGGGCAGAGAGAGAGGGAGACACAGAATCCATCTGAAGCAGGTTCCAGGCTCTGAGCTGTTAGCACAGAGCTTGACGTGAGGCTCGAACTCACAAACTGTGAGATCATGACCTGAGCCAAAGTTGAACACTTAACCACCTGAGGTGCCCCAGGATGTATTTGTGTGTTACTTCTGTGTTGTTTTATGAGATTTTTGAAAGCATAAATTTTTTCTTATCATGCATTTGCCATGCCAGCTTTGTAGATGTTAGTTTGGAAAGCACGATTTAGTATCTTAAGTAAGCATAGCAAATAGTGAGCTCTAAAATATGGAGCCCAGAAAGGTTTGTGACCTTCTGCCTTCCTTGTCCCCATCAGAGACATCAGGTGGATGTGGCATGCATTCTGGAAGAATTTAGTCATCACTGTACTCCAAGTATTCTGAGATTTTGGGAGAAGAGATGCCCTCTGAACTTGTATTTACTGTTCATCCAGAGAGCATGTCTTCTCAAAGAAATAGAGTATTTACAACAGTTGGTATTGTGCCTAACAGATTGTCTCATTTATGTGTGTATGTAAATATGTGTATGTGTATTTCCCCACCCACCCACTTTTTTCGGTAATCTTTTCTTGGAACAGAGATGCCATCTTTCCTGAAAACTCCAATGGATCTAACCATTCGCACTGGTGCCATGGCCAGATTAGAGTGTGCTGCAGAGGGGCACCCTGCACCTCAGATTTCCTGGCAGAAAGATGGTGGTACTGACTTTCCCGCGGCTCGAGAAAGGCGCATGCATGTCATGCCCGAAGATGACGTCTTCTTCATTGCCAACGTGAAAATAGAAGACATGGGAATCTATAGCTGCATGGCACAAAACAGAGCAGGAGGCCTCTCAGCAAATGCCTCACTCACAGTATTGGGTATGTGTGCTGCCCTGTGGGTCCCTGCTTTGCTTGGAACCTTTTTATAGGGGGCCTGCTCTGATCTTCATGGTGAAAAAAAAGTCTAAGTTTCAGATTTTAATTGTGATCCTTGTATCTCTGTCACTGTATTTTGCCAATACACGTGGGGTTATGTCAGCCTAGGATATCTGTGGATCAGATAACTGAAATCTGCGAAAGTAATGAAGGCAGAATTAGAGATCTTCATCACATGAATTGAAAATTCGGATCCCTTTATCCTGTCCCTCTGGAAGGTTTCTACTTCATATATATGTTTTTTCACCTGTTCAGCAGTGAGTTGGCAGTTGTTTTATACTGCTTCATAGTGAACTCAGGGCAATGTAATTGTTTTTCCCTTATTTTATTATTTTTTAATATAATGTCAAGTTAGCTAACATACAGTGCATCCCTTAGTTCATTTTTTTTTTTTTTAAATTAAATGCACCAAAAATGACCTGTCTTTTGGTTAGATGTCCTGTTTTCCTTCCATTGTGTCCCTCCTCTTCCTGTGTTCTGGTAAAGTGTCTTTTCCCTAAAGAGTTCCCTTGACAAGCCTGTTTTTTTTTTTTTTCTCCTTATGAGAATACTTTTCTTCATGGGACTCAAATCACAGGCAGAGTCTGCTTTCTAGTTCTCTATTCCCCTAGATGTTAGGTTTTTTTTAAGTTTGTTGCTTTGTGTTATTTACTTGCATAATCAGAAAAATAAGTTTGTTGTTTTAAAAATTTAGAATATACAGAAGATTAGAAAAAGGGAAAGTCACCAAAACACTGTTAAAGATTTTGGCGTGTTCCGGACCTTTTTTTTTTTTTTTTAATACATTTTCACGTAGTTATGTATACCTACTTCTTTCCTCTTAAATATTGTGTCAAAAGGGTTACTCTGTCATTAAGTCTTGAAAAAATACCATGTGGCTGTACTATACTCACTCATTTTCCCGCTAGATTTAAAGATCTTTTTCTTTTGGGGCGCCTGGGTGGCTCAGTCGGTTGAGCGTCCGACCTCGGCTCTGGTCATGATCTCACAGTTTGTGAGTTCAAGCCCCACATCAGGCTCTGCGCTGACAGCTCAGAGCCTGCATGGAGTCTGCTTCAGATTCTGTGTCTCCCTGTCTCTCTGCCCCTCCCCAGCTCACACTCTGTCTCTCTCTCTCTCAAAAATAAACATTAAAAAAAAATTTTTTTTAAAAAAGATCTCTTTCTTTTATGTTTAAAAATTGCACCAGTTTCATAATAAACATCTTTGTGTATAAATCTTTGACTTCCTTGCTTAGGATAGCTTGCCCAAGGTAGAATTAGTGATTTTTGAGGCTTTTGCTTTTCTGGAACATGAACTTCAATCCTCCTACGGGCATATGAAAGTGCTTACTTCATTAACACCTCATTTGTCTAATTCAGTAGAAATCAGTAAATAAAATTGTTTAACATGATTCTTTTGTACATCTTTCTGTAAGAGACACCCTCATTTATCAGACCCCTGGAGGACAAGACAGTAACCCGAGGTGAAACTGCAGTATTACAGTGCATAGCGGGAGGAAGTCCTGCTCCTCGCCTCAACTGGACCAAAGATGATGGGCCACTGCTGGTGACAGAACGGCACTTCTTTGCTGCAGCCAACCAGCTTCTCATCATTGTAGATGCTGGCCTGGAAGATGCTGGAAAATATACCTGCATCATGTCTAACACCCTTGGAACAGAACGTGGTCACATTTACCTCAATGTCATTTCATCCCCCAATTGTGACTCTTCCCAGAGTAGCATTGGGCATGAAGACGATGGCTGGACCACAGTTGGCATTGTCATCATTGTTGTGGTCTGCTGTGTTGTGGGCACCTCTTTGATCTGGGTCATTGTTATTTACCACATGAGAAGGAAGAATGAAGACTATAGTATCACAAACACAGGTGAGTGGTACCAGTTAACACCAATGGCTTGTACTTGAGTCAGGAACATAATGTAAGATTTGTCGTAAAATATAAAAAGCTATGGAGCTTTGATACTTTACATGTGGTAGAAGGAAGAGTTTCTTTCTTAAAGTGTCCACTTCCTCCATATAATAGAACCTTTCTGATTAATAATTTTAGAATTTGTAGATACTCCCCCAAGACTTTGCTCTCATAAACACATTACAGGTACACCTTCTTTCTTTAATGCCAAGGGCTCATTTCCATCATAGCTTCCCTTTGGGAAAGAGTGGAGCTCTTATGACTGGGATCAGCCTTTCATACGCTTCCCCCAGAAATCCTGAAAGAGAAGAGGCTCAGTCAGATAGATGGTGAAAGTTTGCCTATGGATAAGATTTCAGACTTCAGGTTCTGCTTCTTTTAGTAATACTTTTTTTTTTTTTAATGTTTATTTATTTTGAGAGAGAGAGCGCGTGCACACATGAGCGGGGAAGGGGCAGAGAGAGAGAATCCATGCAGGCTCTGCACTCTCAGTGCATAGCCCAATGTAGGGCTCCATCCCACGAACTGTGATCTCATGACTTGAGCTGAAATCAGGAGTAGGATGTTTAATTGACTGAGCCACCAAGGCGCCCCTTAAAATGAAGCTTTGAAAAGAATTTTAGTGAGAAATAGTTTAGGGGAAAATTCTAAGAGCTGTCGAGTTCCTAGGTACATAGCATTTTCCTGGCCAAGAGTATCAAAGTGAACACATTTGCACAGTGTCTTCTGACTGTTGGCTTCAGTCACCTAACTTTATTTGAGAGTTATAGATGTCTCTTTTACAGAGGAGCTTAATCTGCCTGCAGACATTCCCAGCTACTTGTCTTCCCAAGGAACACTGTCGGAGCCACAGGAAGGCTACAGTAACTCTGAGGCAGGCAGTCATCAGCAACTTATGCCTCCCACCAGTGGATATTTACACAAAGGCACTGATGGTAATGACTCTTTGTTGTATATGCTTACAATTTCAGGTTATTCAGTTGAGTTTAGTTTCAGTGTACCGTTTTCCCCATTAACCTGAGGCAACATTTTAAAAGTAAGATACTCACGGAAAACATTTGGCTGCATGCAAAATAGGATGGAAATTGACTGGAAATTGATTGGATGGAAATCTTAACAGAGAAGAAAACCATCTGACAGAAAGGAGAAACACATCCCAAATCAAGGGATTGGTGTACACAGCAAAGGCTCCCAAACCAAAGTAGGAGATGCTCTAGAAACTTTTCTCGGGTGTCTGATCCTTTAAGGCATGAGCACTCTTCAGACCATATCCAGGGAGGTTTGGGTCTCCTGCTGGCAGGTTGATACTAAAGTTTGAAGGGCAGTGATGATTATCAGCATATGTTGGAGAACAGCAGAGAGATACAACATGTTCCCTAGTGAAATGAATCCCACTTCTCAATACTACTTCTCTCCCTCGCTCCACCCTTCCTGCAGGGAGTGACAGAGCTCAGGGAGATGAATTAAGGGATAGAGGAATTGGGTTTGATTCCTAGTTTCTCTTTCCAGCTCTGGGACCACGAACAAGTTACTTAAATCTGAGCTTTGTAACTTTCTCATTTTTAAAATAAATAAGCAATATCTTATAAAGCACTTCTCTCAAGATTTTCATAGATCCTTTCAACAAATCTGTGTAGTTCTTCAAGTATTGTTCAAATGAAAGGCCTATTCTATTTGTACAGAGATTGTTTAGGCCGAGGGTTAACAGAATTTCTTGGTTTAATCGATGAATTGGATTTTGTTTTGGCTTTCCATGGAAAGGGGGCTACTGCTAGCATTTAAAAGCATCTTTAAATGTCTCTACTCTTTGAAATTGGTGGGCAATGACACTGCTTTCTGGGCTAAACTAAATTACTTCTAGGTCTCTTCCAGTTCTAACACTGTTGCCTGGTCAAGAACAATTACTTGTTCTTTATTTCTCACTCTCTTTCCTGTCTTTCGTCAGTTTTCAAAACACATAACTAGCCAGGGAGCTCATTATTAAACTTTACTTCTGCCAAACACGTGTGTATCAGGCAGGACTCTTGACCATCAGAGGCCTTCTCGAGGGGTACTTTTAGTAATGAGTGTTGCTTAACTCCCTGATGGCACGAAAGGGATGCGGGTTTTTGTGAAGTCATCATAACTCCTTGTTCTCTGCTTTAGTTTGCTTAACTCAAACATGTGACTTATAGCACAGTGCAGCCTTATCTTGGCCCTTGATTTGGGCCTGACCTGTACAGGCTGGACAGAGATGGTTTAACCTAGCATTCAAGAGCATGGGCTCTGGAGCCAGAGTGCCTGAGTTCAGATTTCACCTCCTTACCATAACAAGGTGGAGGCATCTATGAGCAAGTTACCTCATTTCTCTGTGTTACAGTTACCCCATCTGTTAAATGGGGATAACCATAGTACCTACCTCATAGGGAGGTTGTGAGGATTAAATTAGTTAATTCACAGAAAGACCGTGAAACGGTGTATTGAATAAGTGCTGAATCAGTGCCAACTATGATGATAATGATGGCGGCTGGTGAAGGAAACTGGTTATTGGCAAAGCTGATTCCTTAACTGAAGGATTCTTTCCTTTGTTGTCGTCAGGTGGCACTGGCACCCGGGTTATTTGCTCCGATTGTTACGACAATGCCAACATCTACTCCAGGACCCGAGAATACTGTCCGTACACCTATACTGCCGAGGAGGATGTTTTGGATCACGCGCTGTCCGGCCTCATGGTCCAGATGCCCAAAGAAACATATTTGGCACATGCTCCCCAAGATGCCCCTATCTTGGAGAGCCTGGTGTCATCAGCAGACAGAGAGTTGGCCGCCTTTCCCGCCAACCATGAGAGGATAAATGAGAAGAAACTTCCCTCCACACAGATGAACAGTGGTAAAGGGCACAGCGTTTTTTGTTTATTTTGCTTTGTTTTTACCCTCCCCTACTTGATTTTTCCTTCTGATTTGACAGGAAGCAAGCCAATTGGTATAATGTAGTAACGAGCTACTATTAGCTGGTGTAAACTGGAGCCAGAGATTTTTAGGGATAAGGGTTACAAAGAAGTCTGTATCTGTAGGGTGGAAACAGCTTTTGTGGGAGTATCAAGGTCACACTCCTAAAGCTTCAGAAGCCGTACAGAGAAAGCTTCTAAAAGGGGTCATATGGGTGTTAATTGTTTCTTCCATCTTTATGTAAATAATGGAGATTGGAAATGCTAAGGATATAATCTGGACATAATTCGGTGGAGGTTTTTATGGAGAAGATTTAAAAATGTTTTGGTCACTGTTCTCTCAGGTAAACATCTAATGCTAGGATCACTTAGCTGGTGCTGTGGGGTGTTACGATCCAGGGCCATAAGTGAGGAGGCAGTTTTGGGATAGAGTCTGCTGGCCCACATGGCCTGGGAAAAGAAGTATATGTTACATTGTGCAGATGAGGCATTTGCTGACAACTCTTTCTAGACCATGAAGGGCCCTCCTTAGCATGTCTTCCTGTCCCTCCAGGCTTTTCATCAACTGTCACCCTCTTGTCAACCTGAAATGGAAGAGCACAGGAAATTGGTGGGGGGAGGACTATAGGTGCATCCTGGGGTGGGTCTGGTGGGAGTAAATGATCTGACATGGGACTTTTAAGATACATGCTCTATTCTTTTTTTTTTTTTTTTTCAAGGTCTTAAGCAGTACATTTTTTCTTAAGTTTGTTTATTTATTTTGAGAGGGAAGGGCGTGGCAGAGAAAGGGAGAGAAAGAATCTCAAGCAGGCTCTGCATTGTCAGCACAGAGCCTGAAGCAAGTCTCGATCTCACGAACCAGGAGATCATGACCTGAGCCAAAGTCAAGAGTAGGACACTTAACCGACTGAGCCACCCAGGAGCCCCTGAATTTTGAATAAATATATAATAATTAATTAAGAAAGCCTCTCCAAAGATTTCTAAAAAGAATACAAGTCAGAGAAGAGTATATTGTCACTGAAGTTCAGTGCCCATGTTAGAAGTGTGCCAACAGTAAATCCATGTTCCTGTGTCTTGAAAGAGGTACACACATACGAAAAAATTTTAGTAAAAGCAAAAATGCAGTGCATCTTTTTCCTAACTTTGGGGACATCTTATTGTTAAGCTGGTCTGTAAGTGAGGAAGTGTGCAAATGAATGCTCTGGTGCCCTGCTCATTCCTAAGTGGGGTGTTCTAGCTCCTTCCCACTCAAAGTGTGGTGTCAGCTTCGGCATCACCTAGGAGCTTTTAGAAATGCAGACCGAGGTTCCCACCCCAGACCCAGTGAACCAGAGTCTTTATTTTAACAAGATCCCCAGGTTATTTGTATGCATATTAAAGCTTAAAAAGCCCTGTGCTGGTCTACTTTTCCCTTGGGTTTTGTTTTTATTTCTGAGTGTTTGTTTCCAGAATGTTTTGCTAACTTTTTCCAAAATGCATCCCCATGAAGTTAATATAACTTTCAGCAACTGATATTTGGGGAAAGAGTTCACCACTGCAGTAGATAAGGTGAATGAGAAATGCGTATTTTTGAAACCACAAAGTACAGATAATCTGATTTAAAATTGCTGCTTTGGGTTATTATTTTGTTGTTAGAATTATTGGCATGCTAGAAGCTGGAGGGAAGTGGTTGTTTATTTTTAAAAGATTTTTTTTTAACATGGGCATTTGTTATTTAAAGATGTAATGGCTGCATTGAATGAGCGATTTTTGTCTGTGTGTCATGCAACTTTCACGACAATATGGATGCTATTTTAGTCTGTTTCCATGTGTCTAAAGCATTTTATTTTTAAATTTTTGTAGCGGCAGAACCACTAATAATAGATGAAAGGAGAGGACATAGCTCCTGGTTTCAGTAAATAATTGGTGAAGTTTGTTGGGTAGAAGGCCTTGAAAGACCATGGTTCCCGTTTCTATTTTATTTTCTTTTGTTAATTGTTGCTAAGAAGATGGCAAGTATACATTTGCTCTCAGTGTCCTTATTCAGGAATATTGAGCATCTTCTTTGGGTAGAAGAAAATTAAGTTTTAGACCATTCGTTTTGAACTTCCGTTTGCCACTGATTATTGTCTTTCATTGTCAGAAACATTGCAGCGGCCTCTGTGGAGCGCAAGCAAAGAACGAGGCCTGCCTCATCCTCCCTTTTCCCAGCAGCCGGTAATTGAGTCACCGCAACTCCATCAGAGCGAGGGTCTGGCGGAGAGTGGTCCAGACTGTTCCACATCCTCCATGCCCTGTCACAGGTTGCACGACCACGCTTTTGACTTTAGTAGGACTCGGAACATTCAAGACGGTTGTGAGGGCACATGAAACCCACTCCAGGAAGAAATCTGGGCAAAGACTCAAGGTAATTAATTTTGTATTTACTACCTCAGAGTTCAGAAGAAACCCCGAAGTCAGCATTTGCTTTCCCTATCTGCAGTTACATCTGACCACACCAAGGTGGGCCGGGCATTTGTTTGGGCTTATACCTGATGAAGAAGGGGTAATGGCTGACAGAAATGGGTACATCTAATAAAACACATGCAGCACGGGCAGAGGAAAATACAGGACAAATGTGCCTCCTGATGGTTCCACGGGGATGTGCCCAGCTGTGCATTGCCTATTAGGAAGAGTCTCATTGCTGCTTAACATGCTGGATTGTCTCAACCTGCGGAATGATTCTAAGAAAACATCACTGTTCTGTCTTGTCTTCCAAGGAATACAAATAACTTTGGAGCCCTCTGGGAAGTGTGTCTGGGATTCTTCAGTGGTTTTAAGCATATAGTTGAGACTGGGCTTTGATATTCAAGGTCTTTGATAAGAATCCCAGGCATGACCAACTGTTACCATGTCAGTGGGTGTTGTATTCTTGTGAATCTTTTTTTTTTTTTTTTGTCCCTATCGCCCAGGGATCTTACTGTAAATACATGTGCATTTATAAATAATTTTTGTATTCATTGACCATATGTGTTGGCTTTATTGTAAATATTTTTGATATGCCAAAATTATATATAATATCCAGTTATAATATTGACAGCAGCTTCTCAGACCACAGATTTTGTATAACTCGGTTTAGCGAACCTAAAGACTTTGCTTAAAGTTTTAAAAATGTATTTGTTAAGAAGTATATGTACAGAGGCAGGGTACCTAGTGATTGCGTACACACAAACACGATCTTGGTGTAATTAACCACTTTCTTCATACCTAAAAGTTCATACATCTAGTCATTTGCCATCTGTTTACGAGTGCCGGGTAATACTACCTTTCTAAGCATAAAAAGACTCAAAAGACTAGCAGTCTTGTTATAGCCGTGTGCACATAGACAAAGGAAATTTTCTTTTGGGAATATCTTCTTTCAGCAAAGTACGTTGTTGACGAGGAAACCAAAGATTGCTTCTTTTCTATTTGTTTGTTTTTTTTAAATAATATCTCTTCTACCAATGCACAGTATATCTTAAGAAGGGAAGAGTGCTTTTGGGAGTCATTGAATGTGCACAGATTCTTACACTATAAAGCTTTAGAGTGGTCCTTGTTTTGTACAAGTGATTATTTAAGCCAAAAAGTTCTCTTGAATTTCTGTGATAGCAAAAAACTTTCTGTGAACAAAGGTCTTCACACTCTAATGGAATGTAATGGACCAAAGTTCTTTTTTTGTCTGTGCTTTCAGATTTTCTTACCTAGGCTGTCAGATCCTGTCCTCTAAACCTAGTGAGCACTAGTTACAGCCTGGATAACTTCCATCACTGAAATGCAAATCGCTGTTTCTAAGTTACTGCGCATTTCAAGGGTTCTAAACTCACATAATATCTTCGCTTTTTGCCAGAAAGTTGAATTGCACACTGGTTTTCAATCCTCAGTTTTTTTCTCCCATAGACACCAGCACCTCTTTAGCTGTTTCTCCTGCCAAGCCTTTCTCTCTTTCCTTTTTAAACTGTCAACCTCTGTTCATTTTTACTTTGAACTTCTTAAATATCACCATTTTTCTCTCCTTCCAGTTTGTGACTCCTCTTCTTCCTTACCAGTGTGCACTGTGATCTGTACGGGACTGACTTAGAGTCAGGACCGGGATTTTGTTCCCAGCTCTGCTCCTTACTGGCTATGCAGTCGGGGGCGAGTCTCTTCACTTCCAGCCTGATTTTCTCGCTTATGAAATGAGGGCATTCTGCTAGCTAGTCCAAAGCCCTTTCCAGCTGTAACGTCCTGTGAATCTGTGATCCCTCCAGGAGCCAAGGAGGATTAGGCTACTCCAATAAAAAGCTGCTTTCATGGGACGTTTGTTAGAGTAACAGGGGTGGTGCTGCTTCCTCTGACTTGAGCCAGACTCCCTTCCTCCACAGCAGGGGTGACAGCATAAGAAATACTCACAACTAGAAGAAACACTCTGCTTTGAACCAGTCTCAGCAAACAAAGAGTCTTGACTCGATGGAAGCCACCAACTGCTCTCTCGAGCAGCAGCTCTGAAGGCTAGTGCCCCAGCACACCACAGCATCAGAGTCTGTTGAGGCCGCACTGTGGCTGATTTGTGGCTAGTTCGTGACTCCTTCACCTTTCCAGTGTATTCAAGGTTACCCTGTCACTACCCTGAACTCCCACTCAGAATCTGGCAGACTTTCTTGAGTGTAAAGGTGTAGTTATAGCAAGACTGTTAAGGGTGACAGGGCCAACAAACAGGCTGCGAACCAGTGTTCTAGAAAACTTCGAAGACAAGAGTGCTGCGCTGCCTCTGCCCTGGCAGTGGTCCTACTACGTCTAGGACTGGTCTGGTCTCCTGAACAGCCAGGTTCACCCTTACATCACCTCAAACAGCTGAGATGTCCTCCTAGATACTCCTAGCTTGCCTAAATAACCAAAAAAAAAAAAAAAAAAAAAAAAAAAAAAACGAGTCAAGAATTTGTTTAAATATCAAGAGCCTTACCCATGGTCTTAAAAAATAATAATTTAATAAATTCTAATCTTAGGAAAAGAAATTCCTGAAATTTTTCAGTATTGCATATGCTTTTGACCAAGAAGTGATTTAACCCTTACCCGTAGACAGGGTTAGTGGCTCATCAGTGTTTCCTCCCAGCATGTAAGGTCTGCCTAATGCCTCTTGAATCAGGGATGTTGCAAAGCCAAGCAAGTCAAAATGGGGAGAGAAATACTCTCTTGCCCCTCACCCAGTTATCACCCTGTATCAGTAGGGATGCCTAAGTCCTCTTAATTTGTGCCCCTCTTAGACTGATTCTTTAAGTCTGTCTGGAAGAAGAAATAGCATCTTTAACTCCATGCCTTCCTGGCACATGGTCTACACCTAAGCCATTGGCTTTCTGTCATTCAGCAGCTTCTAAAGTGCTTTCCCTAGTGTGCAAGTTACTCTATGGGATACAAAGTATCAGAGACCCTCTAATGTGCCATCTCAGAGCGTTTTATGTGTATTTTTCTGAAAGGTAACTTTAATATTTAAAAAGAGTTGCCTTCACACTGCCTGTTGGTGGGTTGTAAAAGGAACATTAAGATATTGAGCAACTTAGACTCTTACCCATTTTCCTAAGAGATGGGAGATGTGGTAAGTCTTTAATTACTTAAAGTTTTGCCATGAAATAGGATTAAATTCACTCTTTTTATTCCTGAGGACCAGGGTCGTATCTGCCCCCATTCTGTGGGGCAGAAGTTACAGGGAAGTGCAGTATACACTTGCCAGTAATTCTGTATTAACACATTCTCTAACAAATTCGTCCAGTAATTGAAATAATCAGCGTTTTGTGGGAAAAGTACACTCAGAAGCCAAATAATCATCGGTTCATAGCATTGAAGAAATTCCTACATTGAGAATGGGAATATGGGCGAGATGACTGTTAGATCTCTCTCAATTTTATCATTGGAAATTTCCAGAAGCAATCTGACAGTCTTAAAACTTTTTCCTTCAAAGTCTTTTATATACAGTAAGTATAGAGCACTAAAGACATTTTTTTCAACTAAAGAGTTTTGGTTTGGGGTTGACATAAGGAGCCTGTTCTGTGCTAATGGCTGAAACCATGAAACTCTGGGCTTATTCTGCAGAAATCTATAACTAGTTACTAACACAAATGGCATTACCATAATAAAAACTTTAAAAGTCTATATAATATTATAACCATCCTTTTTACTCTTTAATTTTATTCCTGTTTCTTCTTACCAGCAGGACTCCGATTGGAATGGGGTTGGAATTGTGGTGTTCACACCCAGTATTTTACCCAAGTGTGTTACAGCCTTTTCCAAAATAATTTTAATATCCACAGAAATGCTAGAAGGTAATGGAGCCACAGAGGTAAATTTACTGCCATTTCATGCTACGTGCTCCATTTCTGAGTTTGCTCCTCAGTGCAGATTACAGGGGTAATTGTGAAGCAGTTGGGCCTTACGAGGTTGTGCTGAGATTTTTGGCAACCTGTAGGGAATGTCTCATTCTTCTGTGACATGGCCTCTTTCTAGTCTGGCAGATGTTTTTCCCTCCTGCTTCTAACTTAGAACTTTTTTTGTATAGAGTGCAGTCTAAACCACCATCAGTTAGCCTTAATTTTTTTTTTCTTTTTTGGACAACTGCCTGGTTTGTTGACAAAAATAACAGGTTCTGAATTAAGAGATGTATTACAAGCTGCTCTTTACAAAACAACACCCTTGAGCCCATGAATCATCTGGAGATTCTGTGAGTGATAAGAGGTCAGGGTGTGTGTGTGTGTGTGTGTGTGTGTGTGTGTATGTGTGTGTGTGTGTGTGTGTGTGTGTGTGTGTAGTAATCTTTGGACCTGCTCCCTCAAGATTGTGTGTTGAGTGTGTTTTAGCAATCCTAATAATCTCCACCAGTGAGTGGGGTGAAGGTGAAAAATCATCTTGATTTGAGCCTGTTTTTAGATACAAAGAGTAAAGTGATCTTTTATCAACTGTAACTGTCTTGAAAGAGAAATTGATCATCAGGTGGTCAAGTGCTCTTGGAGTATCTCTTGGCTGCTTAAAGTGGCCTCTTGATCCATAGAAAGACTATTTCTACCCTCTCCTTTTCCCCCTTTATCCCACTGGAGGACATCGGTCCAAGTAGCCCTGGTACTAGATGTACCTAAAGAGAGTTAAAAGCCAAGTTGGTGTTCAGTGTGATCCTTTCCTAGTATCTATTTATATTTTCTCACACATGAGAATGTATATTTTATAAAGCATGTGTTTGTTTGTCCACCTGTTTGTCTACTGTAATATGTCTTCAATAAAGCTAAAATACATTATCATTTTCTGGTCTCCTCTTGCCTGAAGTATAGGAGGGAAATGGTGCATTTTTCAGTTTGTGGTCCTTTGAGAGGGTCTCCAAATAGTTGTGCAAGTTATTGCCCCTCTCTAATTTCTGCTGTGTTTGAGTCACAGACTTTCTTGAGCCTGCCTCTGGAACACTCTGCACCCATAAGCTGCCCAAGGGCCGGGGCTCTCTGCCTCCCTCCTATTGTCCACCCTGGCATCTAGCAATGCCTGGCAGAATGGAAACACACTTCATAGTTCATTAAAAAATAAGAATGCTTCCTACACAAGGAAGGATTTGAAGGCAGCATTTTCGAATTCAAAATAAGCAAAATACTTGAAGAAGGTCTGTTTTCTGGTTGGCTTCCTCACTGTACTGTGTTAGGGGCTATTTCTTTTGAGACTGTCAGAAGCCCCTCTTTTATTCCTTGAGGGCTGGACCCATCGTGCACTTCTGCTGCACTTTATGGGGCACGCTCCACAGACATCATCTATTCGAATCTCACAAAGCTTCTCTAAAATGTAGATTGGATAGATCATTTTAATCTCCATTTTTTTGTAGTTAAGGAAATTGGCTTGAGATGATCATTTACACACGTCAAAACGCTTTTGGGCAGTAAAGCCAGGACTTGAATCCAGATTTTCTGATACACATTCAGCATTTGCCCCACTGATACCTCCTAGCTCGGGACAGATACTGTGTCTGTAGTCTTCAGAACTATTTGAATACAAAGCCCTCTGGACATCGATAATTTCCAATATGGTGAAGTTTGGACTGGGATGTATACTGGAAGCTGATTTTTACAATATTCCTGATTAAGAAAACACTCAATTTCTTCTCTGACAAGGTGGAATGAAGGAAAATGGTATAGTTTCTTCAGTATTTTTTGTTTTGGAAGGGGATGTACTGGAGCCCAAGTAGCTGCATCCTGCTGAGTTATGCGACAGACTTGTTCACACTCGGCTGTTTAGAAGCTTCTAACCCAGTGCTTAAGCTGCCTGTGCTGCTGGGCTAGTGGCCATGGACCAACACTTGTGTAAAGTACAGGAAGAATGAATTTCTAGAAAAATGAAACAAGACAAAAGACAACCATAACATTTTTATTACATTATTTTATTAATTTTATTAATTTTATTGATAATTTTATTAAATTACAGATTTAACAGACATAAAATCACTCTGTCAAACTGCTGTTAAAATTTCTAAATGTTACTCTTGATTTCTGTGCTTTGTCATGGACCAGTAGCAAATAGTTTATGGATAGGCACTGATCTGCAGACCACTTTTACAGGAACAGTGCTGTAACCACGTAATGACATGGTTATGAGTCATGATGGGGATTGGTCTCCCTCATTTCTGGAGATTCCTTTTATTCTTACTAGTTTGAAACTGAGGACTGGGCTTCTGTCCCTTGAGGCCTTCCTGACTGGAAGCAGCAATTTAAAACACCTTTTCAGCTCAGCCACCAACCCCTGCCCTAAAGCTGCTTGCTTGCATGATGGAGTGTTTTGTTTGTTTTGCTTTTTAATTTTTTTTTTTTAATGTTTATTTTTGAGAGGCAGCGCAAGCAGGGGAGGGGCAGAGAGAGAGAGGGAGACAATGGAATCTGAAGCAGGTGCCAGGCTCTGAGCTGTCAGCACAAAGCCCGATGTGGGGCTCGAACTCACAAACGGTGAGATCATGACCTGAGCCAAAGTCAGGATGCTTAACCAACTGAGCCACCCAGGCACCCTGCATGGTGGAGTTTTTGGTAGCATCCTGCTTGTTTTCCAGTCCTGCTGTCTTTCTGGCCAACGCGCTCCTGCTGGGCTGCTTGTGACTTTTGTTATAAGGGAAACTGTCACAAGATAGGTTAAGGGGAAAAGGAAGTGCATGGGTCATCATAAGGCTAAGGGAAGAGGAAGTACATCATGCTGGGAGGGACATGGTCCGACACGGGGGATCTGATGTGGACTTGGGTAATCGCGATAGTAAGGCTCCACTGGGGAAGTTTCAGCTGCTATTGGAGGTGTTCAGCCAACCAAGAAATATTTCTTGAAATCCCCAGGACAGAAGGTTCTCACTTTATTTAGTTCACCGACCATCACCAAGACTAGCTGCACTTTGACAAAAAGAGGCAAATAGGAAGCATTGATCACAATTATTGCCAGCAGGAAATAATGCAATAATAGCAAATACATTCTGTCTGCTACCCTTTCCAGATACTGTTAAGTGCTTTGGCCCTTGATCTTCACAACTGTCCCTTTGAGGGAGATATTCTTACTCCCATTTTACAACTTGTCCAACAAGCAACTTGTCCAAATTTATCTAATTAGCAAGCAACAGAACCAGGAGCTGAAATTAACACTGCATGATTCCAAAGCACACATTTTTTTCCTTATGCCAAAGACAGGGAAAATGTGAGCTTTTATCACCTTTGTCATTAAGTCTTTGTTAGAGGCTGAACTGTGTGTCCCCCAAATTCATATGTTGCAGCCCTCAATCTCTAGTACCTCAGAATGTGACTGGACAATCTCTTAAAGAGGTAATGAGGTTAAGATGAGACCTTTAGGGTCGGTGCTAATCCAGTACGACTGGTGTCCTTCTAAGAAGAAATGTAGGGGCACCTGAGTTGGTTAAGTGTCTGGCTATTGATTTTGGCTCAGATCATGATCTCATGGTTTGTGCTGACAGCATGGAGCCTGCTTGGGATTCTCTCCCTCTCTCTCTGCATCCCCCCATCAAAAATAAGTAAACATTAAAGGAAAATAAAAGGGAAAAAATGTAATCACCAGACATGCATGTTCACCGAGGAAAGACCGTGTGAGGACGTAGCAAGAAGGCAGCCATCCTCAGGCCAACAAGAGAGAACTCAGAAGAAATCAAAGCTGCTGACACACTGATCTTGAACTTCTAGCCCCTAGAACTGTGAAAAAAATCAACTGTTGTTTCAACCACCCAGTGTGGGGTACCTTGTTATGCCAGCCCGAGCAAACTAAGTCTTCAGTAACCCAAGCAGGTCAGCAGAATTTTGTTGTAACTCAGGCTATGTGATTTGCCTGTGGTCACGTACTCCAGAGCCCAGATTTTTTTTTTTTTTTTTAATGTTTATTTTTGAGAGAGTGAGAGAGAGCAGGCGAGGGGCAGAGAGAGAGGGAGACACAGAATCCGAAGTAGGCTCCAGGCTCTGAGCTGTCAGCACAGAACCCGACGCGGGGCTCAAATCTATGAACTGTGACATCATGACCTGAGCCAAAGTTGGACACTTAACCAAGTGAGCCACCCAGGCTTCCCAAGAGCCCATGTTCTTTATACTGGACCACATTGTCCTCTGAGCCCAGTTGGTGCTTTATATACTGAAAAGCCCTGTAGAGAAACTGGAAATGAAACCGAGGAACACTGGTTGGCGTGCTTGTAGTTCTGACTCAGTGCAACGTGCACACATCACTAGCCTCACCGAAATTCAAACAAAAGGCGACTGCAGCTCCGAACAGTGCTTGCCAGAACGCTGGAAACGGACGTGTGTTTACAGCGTAAGTGCAAGTAGAGTGCATCTGGGAACAAAGAGGCAGGTATTTGAAGCATTCAAGAGTAAGTGCCTTTAAGCTCCTATTTTATTCTTCACTCACAAGAAACCAGGTTTTTAAATCAATAAGTAGAATCCCGTGTGTGGGATGAACGGCTGCTCTTGAGTTCTTTGCCAGCTCAAGTAGTTTAATTCCATGTCCCTTTTAAATGCTCCATCAAAACCAGTGCAAATTCCTCCGTCTCAGAAACAATAGGCTTGCGGTTAAGGTTAGCCGTGATCGAGGCTAGCGCGAATTATTTATTCTTTTGGGCAAGCTCCAGAGACAAGTGCACGAGTGTATGTTCTATGCCAGAAACCGTGTAGAGAGGCAGTACAATTGTCAAACAGTGAATTACTGTTGCTTCTGGGACCCTGTTCTTTATACATGGAACCTGAGGGTGGCTCAGGGACCACGCATGTATGCTTTCACTGGAAAGGAACTTCAAGGTTAGGATTCAAGTGTGCGGTGCTGAGAATATTGGAGAAGCGCAAAATAACAATAAACAGCAGACCCAGAGAAAAAGCAATGCATTGTGCTGGCAGGACTTTTGCCTCCTGGACCCCACTCCTCCTAAGCACCAGTTTTTCCTCACAGCTTGTCTAGACCTTAGTTGCCTGTCTCACCTGCCAAATGTGTGCTATTTCCTAAAGGTCCCTTGAGCTTGAAAGACTAATACCCAGCAAGGTAAGAAGTTTGAAAAGCACCTCTTGATCTTCCCTTGTGGAAAGTCTCAGTGTTCCTTCCTTTGGGCAGCCTTAATTTAGAGAAGACCCTAGGAGCTGGCTGGGCACATTACTTTCTTCCCTCCGGGGAAGGGATTTTTTATAAAGGGAAATTCCAATTGAAAGAGGACTGATTCATTTTGCCCTGAAGTCCTTTCTTGTGTCCTAAGTTCTAGTGGATGCCAAGACCTGTTGAAATGGTTCCTGAGGGTGGCGGGAGAATTTACGAAAGGCATAGAATTTCTTGTGTAGCCCTTGAAGGCAGGGTGTGGCCTTAGGATACCTTTGCTTTAGAAAACAAACCTGTCTGTTTTCTTTCTGTCTCTACTAAAACCTCCAGTTCTGAATGTTTCTTCCCTTATTGCTGGTCTTACCCTTTCCCCCACTCCCAGTGAGAGAGTCTGGGCAGAAGAAGCTAGAAACTGAAGTCTGGAAGCTGCCACTGTGGTGGAAATCCCCTCTTTTAGCTAGGCAGGGGCTGCAGTTTTCTGCTGGGACAGCTGGCCAGGGCATGAGGATTCCCTGTGGTCAGCCAAAATTTAATTTGAGTTTCCCTGGGCGCTCCTGCATTTACCATATGGTTTTAGAAGTCAGTGGTTAGGAGCACTGGCTTTGATGTAGAACAGAGTTGGACTACAATCTTCTAATCCCTACCACTCTGACCACTTGTGGGAGCTTAAGTGAGTTCCTTAGGTTGTTTGTGAAACCAGTTTCTCCTTATCTGTAAAGTAGAAATAATCACGCCTACCTGATACCGTTGTTGAGAGGATTAGATGAGTTAATACATATAAAGTACTAAGCACAGTGCCCAGCACTGCACTCAGTAAGTTTTGGCGGCTGTTAGCTATTGTTATGGGGACTTGGGATGGAGAGCTCCATTTTCCCTTCCTTCCTTTCCCTATCCAGAACAGCACAACAGTTTCCTCAAAGAGTCATGTCAAGGGTAGCCCTGGAGATGTGGATTGCTAGCTGGATTTTATTTAGAAACCAGACACAGTCTCTTCAAATGATGATCAAGTGAAAAGTGCCCTGAGCCAGGAGTCCATTGGACCGGGATTCTGACTGGCTCTGCCACTCGCTGACCACATGATCTTGGGAAGTCACTTGACCGCTGGGTCTTAATGTTATCCACCAAACAGAATTAGGACTGTTACCAGGTGCTCTCAAGAGGCCCCTTCCAGCTCTGAGTTTTACTGTAGTTTTTCCAGGTGCATAAACCCACCCTCACCACTGTCTCCATTGTGTATTTGTTTCTTCCAATTGTTAGTGGTTCTTCTTAACTCTTCCAAGAGGGAACTTACTTTATCCGAAGAATAATAATCACAAACACTTGCATGGGACTTTATAGGGGACAAAGTGCCCGTGTGGTTTAAATGAAGGAAGTGGGAAACAAAGGAGAAATCTTATTGTTTAATCGAGAAGTTTTGAGCCTCCCAAAAAGTATATTGTGTGAACTGACCTCCAATGAGCACTATTCCTCAATCAGGGTCTTCCTCGGGCCACAGATTCCACCCTGTAACGTAATTCTAATGATTATGTAAGAATTCTCTCCCAACAATCTGTGGCAAACTGAATTGCTTTTCAGAATATTCTCTTCGCTACTTAATATGTTGGCCTCATGCCAAGGTAGATGATGCCATTGGGAAAACTAGAAGCAGAACCCTTGGTTCAAATCTTGGCTACTTTGCTTACAGGAAAATCACTCAATTTCTTTAGGTCTCCGCTTCCTTCTCTGCAAGACAGCAGTGATAATAATACTCACCTCAAGATCTCACATCAAGACTGTTGTGAGCACCAAGTGGAATCGTTTCTACTGTGGAGAAGCAAACACTTCAGTTTCAGTCAGTCTGACTTATTTTGGAGTATGGCTTCTTCTGAGCCCTTTGGCCAGTCAGTGGACTGCACTTGTTCCATGAGGGACAGACGTAGCTTTTTTAATAGATTCAAACACCATTCTAGTTTACCCAAGGCTCCTCAGGGTTGACTCTAAAGGGTGCCCCTTGTTTGAATGGTCTTTGGCCTGAAGAGGGCCCAGCAACAGCTTGTAGGCAAAGACTTGTTGTCCTCTGAGGGCCCTCCCTAGATACTGCACGCAGCTGCTGCCCCCAGTAGCATGAACTGTGGCTTTGTTGACAATGAGAGCTTGAAAACTTTATGTATCTTGTTTTCCAGTGATACTCAAGAATTCAACAAACCCAGTTGGTAGGAAGCTAAGTTACTGGTCTGGCAAAGGATTGAGCAGAAGAACCTAAAGTAAGAGGATTTAAAAAAAAAAAAAATCTCCTTGCTCAGTTTGGGAGCTTGGCTTACTTTTCCTGATACTCTGCTACCATCTGGCTTGGATTTTCTTCAGGCAAAAATAACTCCATGCTGATTTTGAACTATTGGTTTATTATTGATGTCTTTATAGACTCATCCAGCTACTACTGAATAAGTATTTTTTTTAATGTTTATTTTTGAGAGAGAGAGCATTAGCCAAGGTGGGGGGGGGGTGGCGCAGAGGGAGAGGAGGACAGAGGATCTGAAGTGGGCTCTGTGCTGATAGCAGAGATCCCGACATAGGGCTCAAACCCATGAACCATGAGTTCATGACCTGAGCCAAAGTCAGAGGCTTAACCGACTGAGCCACCCATGTGCCCCAGCTATGACTGAATAAATGGCTCACAATGAAATGTGTGTCCTTGCTTGGTGTAGGGCAGCTCATTTCAGAAATGTAAGGAGAATCAGCAAACTCTCCCCAGAAGGAGGCTTGGCTAGCACCAAGCTAGCCAGAGAGTCTGAGGTTTGGGATAGAAGAGGATCATATGGGTTGGGGGCTGGGCTGCAGGGAAAACTGGAGGGGTTTCTTGCATGTTTGCTCTTGAGATCCAGATTTTAGAATATGTCAGGAACAGCGGCGTCACACAGGTCCCTGGCCACAGAGGAAATCCCGTCCCAGTGACAAGCCAAGACATCTCAGCCCTTGACTGTCTCATCAGTAAACCATGGAAGGCTGGCAAAGGGACTGATGGGGTCCTCTTCAGGGTCCGCTGCCATTTCTTGCCTTTTAATCCTCTGAGCATCTTTTTTTCCCCTTTATCCTGCTGAGGCAGATTGTGAAACACCTACACATTCGTTTGAACCAGAACTGGCCTCCAGGGGGCGCTTCAGTACAGCGAACGGCAGCTGCTGGCAGCACCTCCGGCGATATCCTTATATAAGGGGGGATTCACGGAAATCAGGCTTCTCTAGCTGCACGATACAGGATACAGGGAAGATCTGGCCTTTGTCACTGTTCAAGCTAGGACCCTGAAAAGGTCAGGGGGCGCAGGGGCCTGCAAAAGCTCCTGGCTCCAAGCAAAGGAACATACATAGGTTTAGGCTCCGGCCGGGACGGAGCCCAGAGCAGCTTGGCCAGGGCAGCAAGGTTTGGGCTTGGCCTGCTGGGATAACGAGCCCAGAGCTTCAGGCAGCGTCTTCTTACATCCAGGAGGCCTTGCCCAGGCTCACAGCCCCAGACGAGGCGCTTAGATTGGCCGGCAGCCTGCCCAAGATCTGCAGACATGGTAGATAGCACCTGGGTTTAAATCCTCTCCCTCTGCTCCCCCACACACCTCATTCTCGCCCTCTCCTATTTACAAAGCACTTTTTCTTGTGTGATCTCATTTGCTGCTCACAAATTCCCCGGGGGGAGGGACAGGGTGGGGCCCTCCTTGCTCTCAGGAGCCCTGGGAGGACACAGTGCATCATGAAGATCCCCTTCCTGGTCTGTCTCTCCCAGCAAATCTCAAGTTCCCTGGGGGCAACTACTGAATTCACTGTGGTGGTTTCAGGACTTAGTGCTAGGTGCTTGGCACGCTGGAGGTGTTCAAAATTGTTTACTGAATGAATAAATATATATGTTTAATTTTTTTAATGTTTGTTTATTTCTGAGAGAGAGACAGAGTGTGAGCAGGGGGGAGGGCAGAGAGAGAGGGAGACACAGAATCTGAAGCAGGCTCCAGGCTCTGAGCTGTCAGCACAGAGCCCGTCATCGAACTCACAAACCGTGAGATCATGACCTGAGCCAAAGTCACACTCAAAGTCTCACTCAAGAACATGAGAGCTGTACTCTGGGTCAGGCGCCAGGGCTCCAGTTTGCTGTCTGTCAGATGGACTTGGGATGTGAGTGGGTCTGGGGGCTGGGCCAGCCTTTAAGAAGCCTTCCTCAAAAGTATGGGGGAGGGATGGTAGGTACCCCGTGCTCCCAGCTATCGAAACCTTGCTGTCTTTAACAGCTAGACAGTCTGGGGGGTAAAAAGCTCATCCAGATGTCCACTCTACCTGACTCCAACCCATGAATTAGCACTCTGTTGTTTATTTAAATGTACATATTTCAGGTAGCTTAGGACTCTGCAAGGAGACTACATAGATTTAAATCCTAGCTCCCCCCACTTTTTAGCTGTTGGCCTTGGGCAAGACAGTAACCTCTTTGTCCCTCGATTTCTCATCTTTTAAGTGATGATAGTAAGAGTATTTTTTTTTAACTTTTTAAAAGATGTTTATTTATTTTTGAGAGAGAGAGAGAGAGAGCAGGTAAGGGGCAGAGAGAGAGGGAGACACAGAATCTGAAGCAGGATCCAGGCTCTGAGCTATCAGCACAGAGCCCTATGCGGGGCTCAAACCCACGAACTACAAGATCATGACCTGAGCCTAAGTCGGACATTAAACCGACTCAGCCACTCAGGCGCCCCTAAGAGTATTTGATTCATACAGCTACTTTAGGGATTTAGGGAACTGATATGTATTATAACAATTAAAACAGTACCTGGCAATAATTAAAGGCTCTAGGAAGTGTTCCACTGATCTCTCTATAGCATCCTGGATTTGAGAACTGGCTTGTGTTCACCCTCTGGGAGCTCTTCATGATTTTGTAGCATTCCTTGGAATTCCTGCTTTTTAGCTTCCAGGCTCTCAATTTTCTCCCACACAGTTACAGCTCTTTGGAGGTCTAAAGAAGAAAGGAAACAACTTGAAATGCATTTTTCTGCTGATCGGAGCAGTGGCATTATCTTTGTTTAATGTACAGCCTCTCCTGGTGGCTCCAGTCAGAGGTCAAGTGCTTTCTTTTCTACAGCAGTGCTCACCACATAGCACATAGTAGGTGTTTCATAAATGCTTATGGCAGGAAGAAAAGAAAGAAGGAAGGAAGGAAGGAAGGAAGGAAGGAAGATACAGAGAATAATATTCGCACAGAGTGCTTTATACAGACAAGGTCCCTGTGGAATTCACACTTGTCCCCTAAGACCTACTGACTAAGCATGAAAATCACCAAAGAAATGTGATCAGCTTGGCAGAGAAGGAGGGCGGGGGACGAGAGAGGAGAAACTGGAGTGGCCTGTTATCTGACCGAAGATACCAGTCTTTCCACTGTACATGGTTCCATTGCTGATGGTTGCATCAGCTCAGGCCAAGATGAAACCCTTTCTGCCGCTCTGGGACATGGAGGGCATCTCCAATTGCTGTCTGCCCCAGAGTTGTTTTTCTAGGGGTAGTTTGTCCTTTGTCTGGTAGCCTAGCCTCTCTGGTGCCCTTCTTTATGTCTAGAGACCAGCCAGCTCACCAGACACCTCTGTGGGGTTTGGCAAGAGAAAGAGATGGGAGGTGGACAATGCTTCAGGACAATTCTTCAGTGGAAGACTTTCTGACCTTGGCAATCTTATTCCAATTCTTAGGCCAAATTAGACTCCTAATAGATCCTCACCCACAACACAGATCCTCTAGCCTGAAAGGCTTAGAGTAGATGGAGTGTAACTAGAGACTACTCTAGTTTGAGGTTCCGTGAGGGACTTGAAATTGAAACTCAACAGAGCTTTTCTAGTAAACACCCTCACTATTTAATCAGCTAGGTCATTGATGGTAAGTAGGACTGTCTCAACTGGCATGCCAACTCTGATTGATGGATGATATCTGCCTGGGGAATTGCGTTGGAGAGGGATTCTGAATCTACACCATCACACCTGGGGCTTAGGACCAAGGGCTGTGATCAATCAACAATGTCTGTCAGAGATGCAGGAAAGGGAGTGGCCCCAGGAGAGGTAGATACTTACCTGCTTGGGTTGCTAATGAGAAGCGGAGGCTGTTTATTTGGAAGTTGGGAAAACAAAGATGGTTGAATGGTCAAATATGCTCATTTAAGTAAATCAAGACAGACATCGAGCAATTCAACTTTTGGGGGGAAATGTGGTACCATCTCAGGAAGGAAGGCAAAGAAGGAATAAGGGTGGGGACAGACTAGTGTTCTGGTTTCCCCGCCTCTGTACAACCCTGACAGTATTCAGAAACGGTCAGGTGGAGAGATAACTGGCATGACAACATTCGATGGTTGTTCTGAGTTGGAGTTCAAGACCTGAGCAGATTCTAGACTAGAGAGTCAAGTCATTGACAAGCAGATGGAAAAGCATAGAGAGTGTCTCTCAAATGGAGGACCATGAATCACTTACTGTCCATGAGCTGTTATGGGTCTTTTGCCTTGAAAAATAAGCAGGGGTACAGGTATTCCACGGTATACAAGTTTGGGAAACCCCTATCAAGAAAATTTTAAGGAGTTAACTGTAGCCCAAGGTGGCTCTTGGCCAGAGGAGGTTATAGAGGAGAAATGTAATAAGCTATGAAAGCAAAAATGTCTGTTGGTTTCAGCTCTGAAAGGCCTTGAGACAGTCTGAGGCGTTAGGTTTTGGTTGGAGATGTGGACGGTTGTGTGTTAGAGACATAATGCAATCAAAGTTGGGGTTAGGGAAATAACTGCTGATACTGTGAAGAAAAGATTGAAGAAAGGAGAGCTAAGAAACTGTTACATGGTCCAAACAAGAGGTTTTAACACGCTGACCGAGGGCAGTAGCGATGGGAATGGAAAGGGAGGGCCAGAGTCAAGAGTCATCTCACCGGTGGTATTGGCAGGACCAGGCTGGCTTCAAGTAGCCCTCAAGGTCATGAGGCGTTGTGCTCAAGGACACCTACCAGAACTTTCCTATAATCATGAGAGTGAACCCCACAGAGTGGGAGGTAGAATGCTGAGGTGGAGTGTTTGATTAGGCAGAAAGTAAAACTTCTTGCTGCTAGAGCCGGTTAAACCCTGGAAGAGCCCCAAGGGCACTAGCTTGACTCTTGTGGAGCTCTCTCACCGGCCCCATCCTGCTCCCGGAGAGTCTGTAATTACTATTAGCACGTGAATGTCTGAGGGGCCTTAGAGCTCAGCTAGTCAGAGGCTTTCAAATCTGACTGAACCTCAAGATCCTCCAAAGAGGGGCGCCTCGGGGGCTCAGTGAGTTGAGCGTCTGACTCTTGGTTTCGGCTCAGGTCATGATCTCACGGTTTGTGGGTTTGAGACCCATGTGGGGCTCTGAGCTGATGGTGCAGAGCCTGCTTGGGATTCTCTCTCTCCCTCTCTCTCTCTCTCAGAATAAGTAAATAAACTTGAAAAAAAATTTAAAAAAAGATCCTCCAAAGAACTCATTGAAATTCAGATTCTCATTCTCCATTTCTAGAGACTTGGATTCAATTGGTAGAGCCTGGGAATCTGCATTTTACGATGTCCTGAAGTGGTTCTGATATCAAATTTAGGAAATATTTAGTCCCGTCCCTGCATTTGACAGGTGAGTGAACTGAGGCCCACATTGGAGCCAGGGTTTGCCCAAGGCCCTTGCACAAGGGCACCAGTTAGTGGCAGGGCTGGGACTAGTCCCCAGGCTCAGGCCTCCTCTGGCACATCATGGACCAGTACTTGGTCCCATTGCTTGGCTCTAGGCTGAGAGCTATACAGCGATTAAATGGTTCACACGGTTCTCCTATCACCCGCACTGTGCGGTCCTCCAGGAGACATGTTGCTTAGATCTAGGACATACACAGAAGCATGTTGAGGGTAATAACAATAATAATGATAATAGCAGCTAACATTTACTGTGTGCCAGGCATTGCTCCAAGCACTTTACATGTCGAACTCTTTTAATCCTCACATTAACCCATGAGGTGAATATTTTCCCTATTTTATTTTATTTTATTTTATTTTATTTTTTTATTAAAAAAAATTTTTTTTTCAACGTTTATTTATTTTTGGGACAGAGAGAGACAGAGCATGAACGGGGGAGGGGCAGAGAGAGAGGGAGACACAGAATCGGAAACAGGATCCAGGCTTTGAGCCATCAGCCCAGAGCCTGACGCGGGGCTCGAACTCACAGACCGCGAGATAGTGACCTGGCTGAAGTCGGACGCTTAACCGACTGCGCCACCCAGGCGCCCTATTTTCCCTATTTTAGAGAAGAGGAAACCGAGGCACAGGGAAGCTAAGAGGGCAAGGAGCTACTTTGACCATGTCACGTTCAGGTGATTGTTTCCCTTCCTTGGGCCACTCTGAGCCTCTACTTCCTTTATTCCACACATTTAGAGCTGGTTCCTTCCCCTCCACACCGCCCTCATCGTCAGCCCAGGGAGCCACTCAGAACTGAGCCGGGGGAGGTGGGTGGTTTGGCCACAGCATCTCCCCCGGTGCCAAGCTCCACTATAGACCTCCCTTTACTGAGGCCAGTGAGCCTGGAGGGGCCTGCAGCTCAGCCAGGCAGGTAGGAGAGAGAGGCCGCTTCTCCTGCCGGCCCCCCCTTGCTGCCACATTCCCTTGTCGGGGAATCCATTCTTCGGTGGGGAGTGGCTGGGTAGGGGCACATTCTTGGCCAGAGCAGAGGGGAGTTTTGTGTGGCGCTTTAGATAAGCTTTATTACAGCTGACGCACATGTTATATCACTGTTGAGACCTTGTCTAATTCTGTGAGTCATGTCCCTGTGTTAGAACTCACATGTTTCCTTTTGGGCCTAGTGAACACAATTTCTCTCTCCTGGAGGTGCCGGTGGTGAGTTCTCTTAGCTGTGTTCTTATTTTTGCAGTGGCTGCTAGGAAGTTCAGGATTCTCTTTGTTGCTTAAGTGAATGCGCCATCTGATTTTGAGTTGGTGACAAAATTAGCTCCCTCCCTATAGTTTTTCCTCCAGTTTTAATGGTTATTTAACCTCTGAACTAATTTTAATTTGCCATGTTTTTTTTTCTTTCAATTTTACTTATTTATTTTGATGGAGATAAAGTGTGCACACATGCACGCAAGTGGGCTAAGGGCAGAAGGAGAGAGAGAGAATCCCAAGCAATCTCCATGATCAGCATGGAGCCCGACACGGGCCCAGTCCCACGACTGTGAGATCATGACCTGAGCCGATATCAAGACTCAGTCACTCAACCGAGTGAGCCACACAAGTCACCCAGATGCCCCTAATTTGCCATGTTTCTAACTATAACATATGAGAGCGTCTGTTTCATTGCCCTCTTATCTGCTAATCTGACATTTTTAATAGGTTGTTTTTGGTGGCTATTTAAATTCTTATGTCTTTGTTGGGCATTTTTCCATGTTAAGCTATTTTCTCCTATAAACTTTTGTGTTTATCTCCTGTCTTTCTAATTTAGGTGAAATTAGTGGTTCACTAATGTGTATGAATTCTTCAAGTATTAAAATTATTTACCTTTGTGTTGTAAATTTTTTTTTTAATTTCCCGTTAGTGTATGTGCTTCTATTTTAAGTTGCCTCAAGTAGTTTACCAGAAATAAGCAGGGCAGAAAACAACACAACAATCTTATGAGGTGATTATTATTATCACCCCCACTTTACAGATAGGAAAACTGAGGCACAGATGAGTTAAATAACTTGCTGTGCTCACATAGCTAACAAATGGTAGAGCCAGGATGCAAACTCAAAGACAGTACACCAGTGTTCCTTTTTTTTTTAAGTTTATTTATATATTTTGAGAGAGAGAGTGAGAGTGGGAGGGGCAAAGAGAGAGGGAGAGAGAGAACCCTAAGCAGGCTCCACACTGCAAAGAGCCTGATGTAGAACTTGGACTCCAAACTGTGAGATCATGACCTGAACCGAAATCAAGAGTTGGACACTTAACCGACTGAGCCAGCCAGGTACCCCACTACTCCAGTGGTTCTTAACAAGGGATAACTTTTACCTCCAGGGAATATAGGAAATGTCTGGAGACATTTAAAAACAATTTTTTTTAATGTTTATTTATTTTTGAAGGAGAGAGAGACAGAGTGTGAGTGGGGGAGGGGCAGAGAGAGAGGGAGACACAGAATCTGAAGCAGGCTTCAGGCTCTGAGCTGTCAGCACAGAGCCCGACGCGGGGCTCGACCTCACAGATGGCGAGATCATGACCTGAGCCAAAGTGGGACGCTTAACCAACTGAGCCACTCAGGTGCCCCTGGAGACATTTTTGATTGTCACAACTGGAGAGTGGCTTCTATTATGTAGTGAGTAGAGCCCAGGGACCCTGCGAAACATCCTCCAGTGCACAGGCCAGCCCCCACAACAAAGAATGGTCTGGCGCAAAAGTTAATAGTGCTGAGGCTGAGAAACCCTGTGTAGAGCAGCCATTAGTGTATATCATCTCCTTGGGCTTCCGCAAAGCGCTTTAGCCCGGTTCTCTGTCCTTGATCTGCCTGTTTAACTGAAAAGGCCTCAGGATAGGGTGGGCGATTGTAGCCAGAGCGACACATGCTGACAGGTCAGGGAGTGCAGGCATTCCAGGGGACGCATGCTGGTGTTCACGTAGCCCAAAGAGCACAGACCTCACAGGAAACGATTTCTGAAGGCAGGAAGCGAAATCCGGAAAGCCTTCATGTCCATTGTTATTGCGGGTCCAAAGAGGGGCAGGGGCTGCAGAAGGAGTTGCTGGGCTTGTTACATGGGGAGCAGCGCCCCATCCCATGACAAGGGCCGGCCAGAGAACCCCAGGTTACTGATGCCCCACACAGAGTGCTCTGTGTGCCCCTGCACACCTGGTCCTCGCCCCCGCACTCTGCCTGTGGCTTCCTTTCTCCCAGCATCCCAGGCACTGAACCCCACATCTGCCTGGCAGGTTTCCGGGAGCAGATCCCTCTTACCCCCGCATCTCATCTAGATACTGAAGCTCCCTGAAGCAGGAGGAGTCCTGTTTCTTTTGTGCGAATACAGAAATCTCCCTTGCAGCCTCCTGGAGCACACTGCTAGAAGAAAGCTCCTGATTCTGGCAGCTAGGGCATCTCTTTTGGAAGGCGGTGCTCTTGTGGAAAGAACACTGCACAAGGAATTGGCAGGCCGAGGCTGCTGGTTTGTGTACTCAGAAGCCCTGCGTGGGGCTCACTGCAGGCCTGAGTTACATTTGTCTCCTCTGTGGTGCCTGGCACGGGGCTTTGCACGGGGCTGGTTGTCAATAGTTACTTGTTGGATGGAATAAATGCATCACTGCTCTCCGCTCTGCTCCCCTGTCTGGACAGATCGAAGCCATCTCCACAGATGGACTCAGGTGGTGGCAGCAGCCTGCTCCAGGCCAGAGGATGCGGGATACATGTCGGTTGTATGGGGTACATGGCTGACGGCTTACCAGTGTCTTCCTGCCTGCTGTGCGGGCACCTGGACACAGTCCTGCCCCTTGTCTGCGGGCTTGAGTCCGCCTACCCCATTCCACCTCCCTGGGCTAGAGGATCTTGGAGGCCAGGGGCTATTAGTGAATTACACTCAGAGTTATTAGGCACCTGCTCTGTGCCAAATACTGGGCTGAGTGTTGCAGACACAGCAATTAATGAGAAAGACATGGTCCCTGACTAGCGGGAGTAGAGATTTTGCACTAGCAACTACAAGGGGGATGCGTGTAATGAAAGAAGAAGTACAGGGGAGATTGTCACTGTTTGCGGCTGATACATAGAAATACTAGAAATTCAATGGATACAATTTTTTTAAATGCCTATTTATTTTATTTTTGAGAAAGAGAGAGAGAGAGGCAGAGAGGGAGAGAGAAAGAGAATCCCAAGAAGGCTCCACACCATGATGTGGGGCTTGAACTCACACGCTGTGAGATCATGACCTGAGGTGAAATCAAGAGTCAGACGCTTAATCTGCTGAGACCCAGTTGCTCCCAATGGATACAATTTTTATCTTAGAAGCCACACTTGTGTCCCATTCCTCAATGCTGAGGTCGCCCATAGGCAAAGGTGGGAGTTATGTGCACGGCCTGATTTCATGGAGACTACAAGTGCATCCACCCCAAAAACGTCCAGGTCCAGGGCCTAGTAGGATACAGTTACAAAACTATGGGAATTTAGAAAAGATCTGGTTTTGAATGCTGCCTCTTCCTCTTCCGGTATGTTAATGTCTCTGAGAGAAACTTCCCTGTCTGTAAAATTTGAATAACAATAACCATCCCCAGCAAGGTTGACTCTGTTTAGTGACTCAGCTGGTACCTCTTGGGACTGGAAGTTGAGTTACTAAACAGAGTCAGCCTTGGGACAGCCCTCCTCTTCTATGAGACCAGAAAGCCCCACAGCCAGAGCAAGGTTAGGCCACAGACAAGGCTGTGTCCTAAGAAGCAATGATTAAATGTCTATGTTGGTTGAGGGACAAGCAAAGGCAGAAGCTTGTCTTCTCCCTGATGGGCTAGTTTGTAGACAAGCCTTAGCGACCCTAGGTCAGGGTTCCCATATGGTAGGGGCAACACTGGTGACATGGGGAGTGGATGAACATTTCTGATTTTGCAGTCTATCAGTGATTTTGATGTGTTTTGGGAAAATACAAGTAACATAGCAAACTCAAGATTGTATGAACATTTTTGTTTAGAATGATGTTAGGTTTTTAAAAAGAATTTTGTTTTTTTTTAATTTTTATTTTAAAAATTTTGCTACTGTTTATTTATTTTTGAGAGAGAGAGGGAGAGCATGAGTGGGGGAGAGGCGGGGAGAGAGGGAGACACAGAATCCGAAGCAGGCTCCAGGCTCTGAGCCATCAGCACAGAGCCTGACGCGGGGCTCGAACCCACAAACCATGACATCATGACCTGAACCAAAATCGGATGCTCAACCGACTGAGCCACCCAGGTGCCCCAAAAGGTGAGTTAATTTTAAAAAATAGGTAAATGCTTGTTCATCTGCCACAGTGATAGAAGAAAAATCATAAAGGGGGTTCACAAATGACTAAAATTTGAGGAACATTGATCTAATAAGCCTCTTTATATTAGTAGCGAAGAAACTGAGGTCAAGAAACAGACCTGGGACTTGAATCATATCCTCGGAGCTCCAGGTGGTGCTCCTCTGAGCAGCCAGGGCTCTCTCCCTTCGTTGGGCAACCTACACTAGAAGGTACTTTGCTTAGGGTTCTTTTTTTTGTTGTTGTTATTATTAAAAGTTTTATTGAGATGGAACTCACATACCATAAAATGCAACCTTTTAAAAGTGTCTAATTTAGTGGGTTTTAGGAAGTTCATAGAGTTGTGTAACCAACAGCGCAATCCAATTTTAGAACTTTCCATTGTCACCTTGAGAATCTGGGTAGCCGCTGAGTAGCCACCAGTCCAAGAAAAATGAGGAGGTTCATGGAGTCAACCCAAACCCAACCTGTACCTGGAGCCCAACCCGAAAGAGCCACAGATGATCCACAGAACTGTGAGGCAGAAACATCAGTGTATAAACGTGTAAGTGACTTTGGAGTCAAACATGCCTCGTTTGAATTCCAGCTTTTTAATTCTATCATCTTGTTAGTTAATGTCTCGGGTCTGTTTCCACGTCTTTAAGGTGGGATAGAGTTGCTTGAGGGTGAACGTGGTTAGGCGCAGAGCCTCTCACACAGCAGGGCTTGGTAACGTTGTTGGCTGCCCACAAAGCATCGATTCCCCCGTTTCTTACACCAGTTTTTATTTAGGTTTCCCATATGTCCTTCTGTGCTCCCTGGGAAGCTGACCGCACCCTGAACTTCAGAGCCAGTCGTGACTGGCATAAGGGAACTCCCAAGTCTCTTGCCACCCATTGGCTCAGGAACTCAGGTGTAAGCCGGTCAGCAGAGGGCACAGGGCTGGCCCCAGCCATGTGCTCAGGAACAGGTATATGCATCCATCAGGTTCTTAGCTGCAATAGCAGAAGCCCATCTGGGTGATTCAGCACTTGGAAAGTTTATAGAAAGGACAGTGGGTGGCTCACAAGATCATAGGGAGAGCTGGAAAGCCAGGCTGCTGGGAAAACTGGCCCAAACCATTCCACAGGTCACAGCTGACAGGTGCCACCAACACCAAGCTCTGGATGAAGGCGCTACAGACTATTCTAGATGCATCTGTGCCAGGAGCTTGACTTTACTCTGCAGCCACAAAATGCCTCTGCTGTGTGTGTGTGTGTGTGTGTGTGTGGCAGGCTGTAGTGGGAGAGCAGAATCATCTAGTTTCTACTTTGGGGAGGTGGGACTTATAATTTCAAACTTGTCCTAACAAAGGGAGAACAAAATCTGGCTTCTACCTTGGAGAGGTGGAACTTATAATTTTGAACTTGTCGTAACAAAGGATGAGCGTTCAAAAGAGCCAGGGTGACCGCAAGCATGACAGATGCCTACCACAAGATTTGTTCCAGTTTGAGAAAATGAGGCACAAGGGGGTTGTTTGTTTGGACTTCTTATAAAGGATCCTCTTTATTCATAAAAGGGACACAAGAGGAGACTCTTTTCTCCGGACATTGTGATGTGTTGATGTGGAGTCTGGAGAGCAATAAATCACTTTGGCATGAGGGAAGCCAGCCTGAAAATGAAGCCAATACACAGAGGACGGGGGGGGGGGGGGGGGGGGAAGCAAGAGGGGAGCAGAGAAAGAGTGCCAAGCCACTGTCCTAAGCTGATTCTGAAGCTATCCATGTGCCTGATTTCCAGGTACATGAGCGAGAGTTACTTGGATGGTCTGTTGCTGGCAGCCAAAGGCACCCTAACTGAGGCAGAAACAATTATATATGGAGAGAGTGAAAGGTGAGGAAATCACAGGGAAGACCTGGGTTCTAGCCCCGTTTCTGCCTTGTGCCTCCTACCAAAGCATTAACCTCTGAACCACAGTTTGGCTTTTTCTCACAAGAACTGTTGTGGAGTGAAACGAAGGGTGTGCGAGTACCGCGTAGACGAAAGTGCAAAGGATTCTTCTTCCCCACAGGCCCTTGTAATCAAACAAGACAGGGCCAAAAACAGGGCAATAAATGAACAAACAAACAGCTGTTTTCTCAAAGGCTTTAACATTCCAGGTTCCCATTTGGCCTAAGTTTTCATGTGTTCTCTATACTTGGCAGCTGGGTGGGAGGTAGTGGGAGGTAGGAAGGAGACGGAAACGCTTTGAAGTAGAATTAGGTCAAAGCTGATCATTAAACAGTGTGTAGATTTGGGGAGTTTGCTTTTTCCTTGTCTCTGTGTTCTTAAAGAAGCCCAGGGAAATGGTAGGCTCTCCTTCAGGGGGAGAGGGAAGGAGGGCGCCAGATGCGTTTTACTTTCTTCTCTTCGATTGTCCTCACAGCAGGTAGATAGGGAGGTTTGCCTCCATTTCTCAGATGCAGAAATGGTTCCAAGAGGTGAAGTCACCTCTGGGTATGAACTTGAACTTAGTGCCATGAGATTCCAGACCCCATGCTCTTTTCAGTACACCCCCAACCCCCGCCAGCTCCCAGAAAAACATAAAAAGATATTTACTCCAGGGGCGCTGGGTGGCTCAGTCGGTTAAGCGTCCGACTTCAGCTCAGGTCACGATCTCACAGTCTGTGAGTTCGAGCCCCGCGTCGGGCTCTGTGCTGACAGCTCAGAGCCTGGAGCCTGCTTCGGACTGTGACTCCTTCTCTCTCTGCCCCTCTGCCTCTCACACTCTGTCTCTCTCTGTCTCTCTCAAAAATAAATAAACATTAAAAAAAGAGGATATTTACTCCTTTGGTACTTCAGCTCTAAAATTTTATTTTGTTATTTTTTTTTTTTAATTTTTTTTTCAACGTTTATTTATTTTTGGGACAGAGAGAGACAGAGCATGAACGGGGGAGGGGCAGAGAGAGAGGGAGACACAGAATCAGAAACAGGCTCCAGGCTCTGAGCCATCAGCCCAGAGCCCGACGCGGGGCTCGAACTCACGGACCGCGAGACCGTGACCTGGCTGAAGTTGGACGCTTAACCGACTGTGCCACCCAGGCGCCCCGAGCCGAAATTCTAAAAGTTTAAACAGAAGCTTACCAGGAAGGCTGAGGGAAGGCACTGTCTCCTCAGGTTAACTTCAAATGTTCTTTTTCCCCGAGGGAGGCAACTGTGGTATCAGAAGAACATGGTCATATTTGTAAATACCAAGTATATCTTTGAAGGACACCGGTCATAGACGGTGATCTGAGGGTGCCAGGGAAGGGAGGCTGACCACTGAGGGGGAGGAAGAAACAGACACTTTTCACTGCTGGCCCTTTCCTTGCTAAACATCATAGCATGTGTGTGTCTTACGTACTCAGAAAGTAAATAAACTAAATGATTGTTGGCATTTAGGTCACGCGTCTGCTGCTTCCCAACAGTGACCTGGGCTAGCCACTCTTTAATGTTTCCTCATTTGTAAAATGAGGATAAAAATGTCTGCCTCTCAGACCTACTCAGAAGATTAGATCACATCATGCACATGAAAAGAGCTTGGCATTTATTAAATGCTCAGTAAACAGAAGGCAGTTTTCCAGACTGCAAAGCTCTAGCCATATGAAAACTACAATCAGTAAGTTATTATTGCTTTTTGGCCACGGCATTTATACAAATAATTTTTCAATCTGGACTACCCCTAGGCCTGAAATAGTTTGGTAAGTCCACCATGAGAATAACCCATATGTTAGAGGGAGGAACATAGGTGTGGAGTCAGACAGATCTGACTTCAGAACCTAAGGTTCTGTAACCCTGAGCAGGGCACTCGATGTTTCTGAGCTTCAGCTCCTAATCAGCCTTGGGATGATTGGATCCTCGTGAGTGGTCTTTGTTTCTTATCTGATGCCCACCTCCCAAACCAGATCCAATTCCATGATGTATTAACCAGAAATCTTTTTGGGCAGATACGGGGGAGAAGATACAGATCATACCACACAATAAAAATTAAGTCAAATTCTCCATCAGATCTCCCAAATTCCTCTTCCCTACTAGTGGTTTTCTCTTTCCTTCCCTTCACCTCTATGACTTCTTTAAACCCCTTCTGTCATCCAGAGCAGTTCATCTCTACCCTCAGCCGGTGTGCCCCACTCAGCAAAACAAAGACCGAGCAGAAGTTCCTCTCCTTGACTGTGTCTCTCCACAGGTGGGATGAGGTGACCTCTGTCCAACCTGCCACACGTAAATGGGGGATGATAATACTTACTGTGCAAATGCATTGTGAGGATGGGTAGAGCTGGAATTCAGGTCCAAGCTTTCTGACCTCAAGTGCAACATGCCTGCCCATGGGTATTTCAAGACAAGAGAATATTGTAGAATCTTGATTCCTAGTTCTGTTGTTGTTACATTCAATTTTCAGAAGAGACAAAGATAGTCTTCAGAGTATATGCTGGGGTCAGTACAAATTCACGCCAAAGTCTTGCTCTCTGTGTATCTGTGATGCCAGCCAGGGAGACCTGAATTTAGAGTGATGACCCCTGAGGCAGAGTGACATTCTCCATCATCAAAGAGCCATCTTATTATGTACGTTGACTTCTGCTCAGGCAAGAACGTAGACTGAGATGTTTCAAAACTCATCTGCAAGATGTGGGACGTGATAAGGTTTTCTTCTTGGCCTGATGTCCCACTTCCTAAGCCTCCCAGCAAGTTGGGACTTCATTGTAGATAAAGGGAAGGGAAGGGAATCAGAATGAGCAAGCCTATCCATGGGGTTGGCAGAGAGGCAAGCCAGGGAAGACGGTCAGCAGTAGGACCCAGAGGAGAGTGTATATTAGTTTCCTAGATCTGCTGCAGCGAAGTACCACGGACGTGGTGCCTTAAAGCAACACACGTTCCTCTTCGCATTTCTAGAGGCTGGAAGTAAAAAAAAAAACAAGGCACTGCCAGGGCCATGCTCTCTCTGAAGTTGCTGGGGGAGGATCCTTCCTTGCCTCTTCCTACTTTCCGGTGTTGCCAGGAATCCTTGGCGTCCCTCGGCTGGTAGACACATCGCTTCAACCTCTGCCTCTAATGTCACATGGTGGTCTCCCTGTGTGTCTCTGTATCTCTGTTATCTCTTCTTATAAAGACACCGATCATTGGATCAGGCCCACCCAAGCTAGGATGACCTCACCTTAAGTAATCACACCTGCAAAGATACTATTTTCTTTCTTCTTCTTCTTCTTCTTCTTCTTCTTTTTAATGTTTATTTATTTTTGAGAGAGAAAGAAAGCGCGTGTGCACACGTGCATGTGAGCAGGAGAGGAGCAGAGAGAGAGGGAGGCAGAGGATCTGAAGCAGGCTCTACGCTGTCAGCTTAGAGTCTGACTCAGGGCTCGAACTCATGAAACTTGAGATCATGACCCGAGCCAAAGTCAGACTCTTGACTGACTGAGCCCCCCAAAGGTCACATTCACAGGTCTTGGGGATTAGGACTTCAACTTACTGTTTCGAAAGACACAATTGAACCCACAACAGAGTGCTCTTCCTTATTTAATTTTTTTAATGCTTATTTATTTTTGAGAGAGAGAAGGACAGAGAGTGAGTGGGGGAAAGGTAGAGAGAGGGAGACACAGAATCTGAAGCAGGCTCCAGGCTCCGAGCTGTCGGCACAGAGCCCAATGCGGGGCTCGAACCCACGAACCGTGAGATCGTGACCCGAGCCGAAGTCAGACTCTTAACGTACTGAGCTACCCAGGCGCCCCAACAGGGTGCTGTTCCAAGTTTCCTGGCAAAGGTGTTTGCTGAAGTGATTCAGTAGGTAGTACCTAGCTAACAGTGATGGAAGGAAGGGATGGGGGTGGGAAGGTGAACTTGTGGGGAGCAGCTCCTGCATTTTCAAAAATAGGGCAATGGAAGGCTGAGTGCCAGCTCAGTTTTTCCTATCCCCCCCCCCCTTCCTGGCAAAGGCAGATTTTCAAAACTAACATCTGAAGTGCTAGTCTTAACCTGACCCGTAACTTCAAAATTCATCTGGCAGATTGACCTGTTCATCATTTATAAGGCACAGTTTCGCAGGATGGCTAACATCCCCTTCAAAGGTGGATGTGCGTGTAATTCATTCCAGTTTTTAAGAGAGATCTCCCAGAATTCTGCTCAGATTTATTGTCGAATAACAGTTCTGAAAAATTGCATCTGATGCTGACTCAGGCCTGGCAGGGAGAGTTGTCACAGGCACTGGGTTTTGGCATCGATCTGTGCCTTCCCAGTGAGAGAACCTCAGGGGTGGAAGCCCACAGGCCCGATTGCCCTTTCAGATTAATATTTAATAGGATGACCGCCCCCCTCCCAGCCTGCCAGCCCAGATCGGTGCCACAAGCCAAGGCTCAGCCTTGCTGTGCACAGGGGCTGCGAGGAAGACTTGGCAAAATTTTAATTAACTGAAGATAAACATACAGAGGGAGCGTGAGTCCATTAGCCGGCACCACCACCCAGCGAGAAAAGGCCTCGCTAATCACACGCCACAGCAGGTGAAATGACCTGCAGACCAGCAGCGTCCATCTGCTTTCAAATTAAAAAACGTATTTTCAAAATAAATACGTGTGGGGTCTCCGTTTGTCGTGTGGTTTCTCCCGAAAAGCGGGAAAGCTGGGATGTTAATGAACAACCGTTTTCAATATTTTTCTTGCCCAGGAAAGCCGAACCCCCGAGCGCCAGTGCAGCAAAACAAGGCTGGAGTTGCCCTTCCCCTGGAGGAGAGGGACGCTTTTGGGAAGCCAACCGAAGGCAGTGAGAGACTGAGGACCGTCCCGGAGGAGAAGTACAAATAACACGGTTAGCCTGGGCCGGATCCGCTGAAACCAGAAGTGGGGGAAAAGGCAGGTGTGGCATATGCTGTTTGCTCACCACCACGGGGACAATTGACCCACCTTGGTTTGGATTACGAGATGGCCAGGTGACAGGGCTGGAGCTTAAGCTTTCGATATCCTAAAGAGAGGATTTTATACGGTTTTAGAACATGGTCCGAAAGGGGGTACTTCTTTCACTCACTGTAGTATATATTCGTCACTTATTATGGAACGAGTGCCGGCCTGGTCTGTCTGGAGACACAGCAGTGACGGAGGTTTCGCCGTCTCTGTTCTCATGCATTCTAGTTGGGGGAGGTGGAGGACAAGATCAGGTGGCAACTAAACGCAGAGACCTGGGTGGTGAGAAAAAGCTGGTGGTGCAAAGACCTGGAGGGCACTCGGGGTTGGCGGGGTGGGGGGGGGGGGGAGGGGGACAGCAAGTGCAAAGTCCCGAGGGAGGGAGGAGCTTAATCTGTTGGAGGAATGGAGAACAGGTTAAGTGGTTGGAGCTCAGTGAAAAAGGAGATGAGTAGTAGAAGAAAAGAATGGAGAAAGGTAAGGTTAAGGAGATAGGGTTTTATTCCAAGTGCAATTCTGCATGTGAAACCTGTCATTCCCAGTAGATTCCAAGCGTCCAGAGGGCAGAGTCTGTATCGATCTTGCTCACTCAATACCTAGGTTGCATTCCAGGACGTGTGCTGTCTGCCTTGTCATTATTACTCTTCTTTTCTTCTTCTTTTCTTTAATCCCTTTAGTATTATAGGTATAAGTATGTAAGTTTTCTCCCTGCGAATAAGATGCAAACTACTTAATGGCTCAAACAGGGATCCCTCTTCTTCTGACCCTTCTGTCGTGTGGTGGGACAGCCTCCAAAGACCCTTGCCTTCTTGTGTCGCCTCCTTTCACATCGAGTCAGGGCTTGCCCTGTGTGACCAGTAAAATGAAGTAGAAGGCGTAATAATGTATGAGCCTCAAGATAGGCCCTAAAGTCATCACAGCACCTGGCTTGACCTCTTGGCTTCCAAGAGAAGCCAGCTGCCATGCCACGGGGACTCTCAAGCAGTGATGTGGTGAAGCCCACGTGGACAGGATCTCAGGCCCCCCAACAAGAGCCAGCGACAATTTGCCAGTCCTGTCAGTGGGCCACCTTGGAAGTAGATCCTCTTGTCCCTGCTAACACATGACTGCAAACTGACCCTGGGCTGGAATTACCCAGCTGAGTCCTTCCCAGATTCCTAACCCAACAGGAACCATGCGAGATAATAGAGGCTGGTTTTTTTGAGCCATTGAGTGTTGGGTGATCTGTTAGGCAGTGACAGATAACCAGAACGCCTCGCAGAAGGTCAGGCACGCAGTAGCTACTGCGGGTGGGAGCACAGCCATGAGGAAGTGCTCAACTGTGGCCCTGCCATGTGGAACGGAGGGCGAGGGACACCTGAGGTAAGGGGAGGGCAAATGCTCTGCCCTGCAGGCATCTAGGAGCAGGTTGGTAAGAAGAGACCGTTAATGAGATTATTTAAGAATAAATGTGGAGGGCAGAATTTATCAGTTCTTGTCTCCCGTGAAGGAGCCAGGAGCCAGGAGCCAGGGGATTCAACCAAAATATATCTGTAAGAATCTAGAACCTGTGTAACTTCTCCAAGTTGGTGGCTTTTGTTTTCTCCTGGTTCAGTTTTATGGGGTGAGATGCTGTTGAATATCTGTTTAGGACGACAAACAACAAAGATTCGGGGAGAGATTCTGTCCCACCCAATGGTGGGGCCCACCAGGAGGGGAACCGAGTGGGGGTGGGGGTGGGGAGACCCTGCTGAGGGAATTAAGTCAGGACTACCGAGAGGCAGGCCTGCAGGGCCTCACAGCTGAAAGCCCATTGCATCTGGGTGATGCCCAGAATGAGACCATTTCAGTAACTTCCTGGGGCCCGGGCACAGCTGTCCTCAGAATCTGCCTTCTTCCTGAGACTCCCCGCCTTTGTCAGAGCTGGCATCTCACTGGTGAAAATGTGCAATCATCTCAAGTAGCAGTGCGAGGCGCATGCCCAGCAAATTCTCCTCAAACAGCCCCCACGTTGTTTGGCTACTTATTTCTGTAATGAGTTGATACGGTTCAGTTGAGGTCTGTTGAATTCTTGTTTGAAAATAAATTTGATCTGGAGCTTCCAGGTATCAATCCAATACAAGTTGTGCTGGTGAGGTCAAGGCCAGGATGAGAGAGGGTGCTGGGCCCGGCCTTCCCTCTGCTTGCCCTTGCCCACCCCCCCCCCCCCTTACTGTCCCTAAGGCCCTTCCCAGGAAACCTAACGTTCCGAAGATCATAGCTGGGGAACCACAGATTGAGGATGTTCCAGAGTCTGCCACACTGTTTTAATAATCTGTCATTTGTGAACGTTTGCACTGCCGTTTTCCTCCATGACTGCAAATAACTAGATGAATCTCCCTCAGACACCATCTCGTCTACAGTTCCAGTGCTTAATGTTCCTCATGGGAGGCTGCCTCTCTCTCAGAAGCTAAAGTCAAAGTGTCTTTCTCAGTGTCATCTCCGCTGCCTGAACACGGAGCCCCCTCTCCAGTCACTTTCTCCTTACTGTCCCCATGTGTCCCCCTGCCTCTAGGCCCTGTGTTTGCATTTCTTCCACCGGGAACCCCATCTCCTCCCCCCATCCACCAGGCACACTTAGACCCACTTCCTATGAGGTGACATCCTGTCCAAGGCGACTTCTCCTCCTCAGTGTTCCTTTAGCACACACTCCCTGGACCAGCCATTGACCCTCAAAATTCTGACGGATCAAAAGTCACAGAAACATGAGGGGTGCCAGGAACCTGAGAGATGGTCTAGTTCAAGCCCTGATTTCATAGATGAGGAGGTGGAAGCTTGAGGGCTGGTATAACTTGCTCATGGTCCCACGGATAATTAATGCCCAAGTCACATCTAGGGGCCAGATCTCCAGGCTGGGTTTAATACTCTGGTTGCTTCTTGAAGGCAGAGACTGTGTTTTACAGCTCTTGGAATCCCCTCCACATAGTAGGTGTTCAATTAATAGTTGTGGAGTCATTGATTAGCTGGTGGTTGAAGCTGGCTCTTCGCTTGTGAAGTTAATCAGAAGCCAGCGCTGAGAGGAAGGCTGAGGGGGAGCAGCCGTGGAGGAGCCTGTCTGCTACCCAAAGTACAAGTGCCAGATCCCACCTCTGGAGGGCGCTTGTGAAAGAAGAAACATCCCTCCATCCTGAGGCTGTGTTTCTCTGAATGTCAACCTGCTGGTCTGCAAAATCAAGCCCATATGGGGATTGGGGAAATGTACCTACGGCACTTGGTACACCTAGGTACTCATAGATGTTTGTTTTCTTTTCTTGTCTTTTATTGCAACATCCTTATTTCTTCCATTTCGTTGTGAGAAATTTCAAACATGCAACCAAGTAGAAAGAACTGTACAACGAACAGCTGTCTACTAACCACGTAGATCCCACCATTGACATCTAAAACTGCTTCTTCACATATCAGTCCATCTCTCTATCCCTCTATCCAGCCATGAATCTATTTTATTTTAGTGATGAATTTCACAGGAAATTGCAGACATCAGGACACTTCCCCCTAAATACTTCAGCATGCATATCATTAAGTAGGGTTCGAGATTTGTTTAGTTTTTCATTTGCTGTAGAATTTAATTGTAATGAAATGCATGAATCTTAATTGTACACTTACTGAGTTTTTACAAATGCAAACACCTGTGTAATCCAGCCCGCTCCCCCCCACCCCCACCCCCGTCGACATATACAGAACTTTTCCATCCCTACAAAAGTTCCCTCAAACCCTTTTCCAGTTCATCCCTCACCCACTGATAGAAGGAACCATTGTTTGGATTTTTTTTTTTTCTCGGCCCTGATCACCCATTACAGAAAGTCATATACGTGGAATCATATAGTCTGTACTCTATGTAAGCTCATCCATGCTGTTGTGTGATTAGTGGTTCATCTTTTTTATTGCTGGATGGGATTCCATTGGATGACTACACCCCCATTTGTTTATCCATTATCCTCCTATTAATTTTTAATAAATGCTAGTTATCTCCCTTCTTTCCTTACGACCAGCTTGTCATCAGCAACATTAACCACCACAAAACTCGACCTGAAGGGGTTTGGCACCTCTGGGACAGGAAGGCCCTGGGCCGGCAGGAGAAGGCACCCCTCACAACAGCCAGTTCTTTCCTGGCTGAAGTCAGTGCACAAAGAGAGCATCATGTTGATGGAAGAATCGATTTTAGTTTCCTCCTGGGAGATCTCTCACCCTGTCTTATTCTTATTCAGTGCATTCTTCCTAGCTTCCTCCACAATGAAATGAGTTGAAGCCAATTAAGAGCCTTCTGCTTCCTCGTCAGCGATATTTATGACTATGGAAATATTTATGATGCATGGAGAGGGCCTGGGTCAGAGAGGAGACTGGGCTTTTGCTGTCCTTGTAAATGGGATTTGTCTCCTGCTTGTTTTTGCCAAGGTCGTAAAAAGGCAGAGTGCATGTCATATAGTTTAGGGTTGCTTCGCACCCCGCTCCCCCTCCCCCCCCCCCGCCGCCTGCTCCCCCAACAAACCTTTGCATTCAGGCTGTGGATTAATCTATGATAAGCGCTTTTTTATTACTGACCTCCGTGCTTGGAATGAAGGAAGCATTTTCGTTTTCTGGACACTTTGGTGATGTTACCTCCTTTTTCTGAGCTTGCCCTCACATGACCTATCCAAGCTAGAGCTATGATGTACTACGAAAAAGCATTTTAAATCCAATGACAGAAATTCTGCATTCTGTAAGGCTTAGGGGCTGCTGCGATTCACCAAAATGTCTCCGCATAAATAAGAAAGGGTCAGTTACTTCATGTTTTTGGTAAAATTACCAGGAAAACAACCCATTCACTTCAAAATACCCATTAAAAATGTTTATTTATTTTTGAGAAAGAGAGAGATGGGGAGAGAGAGATCGGGGGAGGGGCAGAGAGAGAGATGGGGGGGGGGACAGAGGATCCGAAACAGGCTCCAGGCTCTGAGCTGTCAGCACAGAGCCTGACACGGGGCTCGAACTCACCAACTGTGAGATCATGACCTGAGCCCAAGTCGGAAGCTCAACCGACTGAGCCACCCAGGTGCCCCGAAAGTACCCACTTTTAAAATAAACTTCCCTGTGTGTCGTCATCCCTGTTTCCCAGGAATGTCCTTTTCCTTCCCAAGGCTGAGGCCCCCATGCTGTCTGGACCCCATGCTCTCCCTCCCAGAGCTGGCTCAATCTGCATAGCCTCCACTGCAAATGGTTCTTCCAACTCCACTCACAAACACTGTTTCTATCTTTCCTATAATATTCAGACCCAGTTACAAAAATAAACACACAGATCGATTACACATTTATATAAATGGACACGTTTATGGAATGTCCACATGTGCCAAGTTGTCCTTTCATGTGGTTGCTCTCCCTTCCCTTCCCTTCCAGAAGCCTGCCATCTCTGCCTTAGTTTCCTCACTTGCTGGGCCCTTACAGCGTGGCCCATCCTCCCCACTGCACTGTGAGGGGCCAGAAGGCCACCGTGAACTTCGTAGCTTTCCTCCTGCCTCCTCTGGTACTGATGACCAGTCCCTTCTCTGGTGACTTTTGTGACTCCGCAACATTCCTGTCACCTCCCACAACGCTTTTCCTTTTATGGGCTTTATTTTTCCTCCCACACTTGAAGGTGGTCATTCCTCCAAGCGGTGTCTTTGGGCCAATGACATGCCTTCTTCTACCACATTGTCAGCTATCCCTGTGGGCAGCTCCAAGCTCCCTGTTGTCCTCAGCCTGCAGTCCTGCAGTCCAAGTAGCTTGCCAGATGCTTCCGCCTGGGTCACCTTCCACCTAAACCCTCGTCCCGCAAGGAAAGAGGCATGAAACGTGGGCTCTGCCCTCTGGGAGCTTATAATTTGGTCAGAGAGATACGTGTGCCGGTTCCGGAATATTCTTTTTTTTTTTTTTAATTCTTTTTAAGTTTATTCATTTTTGAGGGAGAGAGAGACAGAGGGAAAGAGGGAGAATGTGAGCAGGGCAGGGGCAGAGAGAGAAAGGGAGACACAGAATCCGAAGGAGGCTCCAGGCTCTGAGCTGTCAGCACAGAGCCCGACACAGGGCTCGAACTCACAAACCCATGAGATCATGACCTGAGCTGAAGTTGGACGCTTAACTGACTGAGCCACCCAGGTGCCCCTGAAATGTTCTGTAAGAAACCCTGAGACTTAATTAAAATTAAAGGTGCTAATATAACAAGAGTCACACCACACCACAGAATGGTAAATGAGTGGTATTGCCAATACCGTTGCTAATGGGGAGGGGACTGGGGGGAGAAGCGGGCCGGGGGGAAGCTGGCACGCTCTTGCCCAGGAAGGTCCTGCAGAACGTGGGTCAGCAAGTTCAGTAGGGAGGGGCAGAAAAGGGTGTTCATTTCAGACAAGAATAGGGGAAGACAAGACCATTCAGAGAACATTCTTTCCACCTGTATTCAACCACATAGGTCACAGCACTTCTTCACGTTTTTTTACCTTGCTCCCCTAGGGAGATTGTGGAGGGTTTTTTTGGTGAGCTGTCACAATGACTGAGTAGTGCTATTAGCATTTAGTGCCTGGAAATCAGAAATGATAAATATCTTGCAGTGACGAGGTTAGTCTCATGCAAAGAATCGTCCTGACAGTAGCACCAAGGTTGAAAAACACATGTGATAATTGACTCCTCCTAGCCACCTCTATCCTCCCAAGAAATTGAAAAACGGGATCCTCCTCCCCCCAACCCCACCTTGGCTTGACTTTGCCAAGTCACACTAGTAAAACCCACACAGAGTGAATGGAATCACCCTTGTATCATGGTAACTAGGGCCCAATGGACAGACTCAAACACATGGCATGGGGCCCCAGCCAGAAAGAAGGGTCAGTTCAGCTGCATTGAGGTTACTCACAATTTTGCAGGCATGATTTTGCAAATTCTAGAAAGTTGTTGTTTTTTAAATTTTGACATAAATTAATGTTTATTGTTAGATCAAAAAAAATAAAATTTTATTTTGAATTTCATGTGACAGGAGTCCCTGTGAACTTATCAGGGATTAGGGCTGATAAAGCCATTAATTGGGCCCTGGGAGTGTCCCAGAAGAATCCTATACATGTATGACTGAGCAATTGCTAGAAATAGTCGCCATTGCCAAAGAGGTTGGTCTTAGGGAGGCAAGACTGGAAAAAACTAGTTAGGAAACCTAAAGCCTAATTAATGGTGCTCTATCTTGTTTGGGGGAAGACTGTAACAGACGATGGGAAGCCAGTTGGTCAGTCTGTTAGTTGACAAACAGTTAATTACTATGTTCCAGGCACTGGGATGGGCGCTGGGATACAGCATGAAAAAGGCAGTGTCCCTGCTCTCAGGGTCGGGGAGGAGGAAACAGGAAAAAATGCTACAGTCATAGGTCACACACGTGTGTATCCAGACAGGCATCAAGAAGATGGTTACAGGTCAGCGAGGGAGCCTAGAGAGACCGTGAGTTTGAGAACAGTTCAGCAGGTTTATCCAGCCCTCTGAGGAGGGACAGGCGGGATCTTGATCACTGGTCACTTGATGACTGGCTTCCCAGGTCTCACCAGGGCTGGAGGAAAGCCCCGAGGGGCTGACCAAGGGTGAAGCTAAACACTAGGGAAAACCCAAGGGTCAGAGCCAGGGAAGTGGAGCCAAACTCCAGTCTAGGGGTGGAGTGGGGTGGGACCCGAGAGGAGGGGCACAGGAAAATCCTGGTTGGCTACTAGGAGAGGGCTGATGGGCGTGGTCTTTGCCTCATTGGCTGCCAGGCGTGTGGGGGCGTGGCCTGGTTATGGAGAAGGGCGGGGACATGCGTGACTGGGTTAGGGCCCCAACAGAAAACAGATGACATCTTCATTGGAATAAGTGAAGAAGGGGAATTGACACAGGCGTGGGTAAGGCATGGGGGAACCACAGGGATGTTGGGATGATCCCACTCCTGTGTCAGCCCAGAGTGAAGGGTGGGGAAGTAGATAGGAAACCAGGAAGAAGAATCAGACAGAGAAAGGTAGAGGTGAGAAGGTTGTCTTGAGAGATACTGGGGCATCCTCACAGGGATGCAATGGAGAATACTGTGACCTTACTTCCTTGCTCTCCAGTCTTCTGTCAGCTCCCCCTTGGTCAAACCCAGTGAAAAGGGAGAGGACAGATAACAAATAATCCAGAAATGAGCAAAAGACATGAATAGACACTTCTCCAAAGAAGACATCCAGATGGCCAACCGACACATGAAAAAATGCTCAACATCACTCATCATCAGGGAAATACAAATCATGAGATACCACCTTACACCTGTCAGAATGGCTACCATTAACAACTCAGGCAACAACCGATGTTGGCAAGGATGTGGAGAAAGAGGATCTCTTTTGCATTGCTGGTGGCAATGCAAGCTGGTGCAGCCACTCTGGAAAACAGTACAGAGGTTCCTCAAAAAACTAAAAATAGAAACGCTACAACCCAAAAATTGCACTACTAGGTATTTATCCAAGGGATACAGGTGTGCTGTTTCAAAGGGACACATACACCCCAATGTTTATAGCAGTGCTATCAACAATAGCCAAAGTATGGAAAGAGCCCAGATGTCCATTGATGGATGAATGGATAAAAAAGATGTGGTATATATATATACAATGGAGTATTACTCGGCAATCAAAAAGAATGAAATCTTGCCATTTGCAACTACGTGGATGGAACTGGAGGGTATGATGCTAAGTGAAATTAGTCAGAGAAAGAAAAAAATCATATGACTTCACTCCTATGAGGACTTTAAGAGACAAAACAGAGGAACATAAGGGAAGGGAAACAAAAACTATATAAAAACAGGGAGGGGGACAAAACAGAAGAGACTCATAAATATGGAGAACAGAGGGTTACTGGAGGGGGGATGGGCTAAATGGGTAAGGGGCATTAAGGAATTTACCCCTGAAATGATCGTTGCACTATATGCTAACTAACTTGGATGTAAATTAAAAAATAAAATAAAATTAAGAAGAGAACAACAAAAAAAGGGTGCTAGGCAGCTAATCCTATCTGTGTCCATTATAGTGGAGTTTGGGACTCTGAGTTTGTTTCTAAGATGATATGCTGTTACTAAAATTTATGTCTGCTGTGAATGTTCCTTTTATTGCAATATAAAATATGCAAGTTATAAATTCAAAAAAAAAGCAAGGAAAGGGAGAGGACAGAGCAGGGTCAAGGGGTCCAGAAGCTAAACAGCACACGGTGACCCATGGCCAAAGGTGCAGGCAGTCCTATTCCTGGAAAGAAACCATCCGTTGTAAACAAGAACGCTGCCTCCCTTGAGACCAGCTGGGTTCATGACGGAAGACGAACTACAAATCAGCCTGGTACCAGCCCCTGAGTGATTCTTTTATCTTGCCTGGCTAATGGTACCACAATTTTCTTCTCTGGATCTGTTTCTTCCCATCCCCACTGCCTCTACCCCTGGCCACCACCTTCTCATGACTGCATTTCTCTTAACAGCTTCCTGACTGGTCTTCCTGCCTTGACCCCCTCATCCAGTCCGTTCTCTATCCTGCAACCAGATCCTTTCAACATGCTGATCTGAGCCTCTCATTTCCTTTCCTAAGACTATGTCACCATAGCAGCCAACATGAAGTCCAAGCATCTTACCATGGCTTATTCAGATTTTCATGGTCTGGCCTCATTTCTTGCCAATTCTACCCAGTTCTCCTCCCTGTCTATTTTCAACCTCCCCCCAGCCAAACCTTTCTCCCCAAATCCAGCCCACTGTGATACAGAGCTACTCTTTGATCTCTCTCTGACCCCCAGGCCGTTGCACCTGTTGTTTCGTCTCCTGAAAGTCAGGAAGTCAATTCTAACCTTTTTCTTCTTCCTCATTCCTTCATTCCTGGTTACCCTTGGCAAGGTTTCAGTGCCTCTCCTATATGTTCCCATAACACCCTGGCCCTGCCCAAACCATAATATTTACTTTTAAAATCCAACAGATATTTATTGAATACCTGTAATGCCTCACGCTCTTACCACCTCAGGGCCTTCACTTATGCTGTTCTTTCTGCTTGATGTATTTTTTAATTCTTCATCTGACTGACTCTTAGCCTTTGGGTCTCAGCTGAAATGTTATTTCCTACAAGGAGTTCTCCCCTCTTATTCTGCCAAACAGCATCCTGTCTGATTTGTTTTATCTGATATCTGTGTCCCCCTCTTCACGTGGGAAGGTGCCAGATCTACTTCATCCACCACAGTGTGCCCACCTCTAGCTTACAGCCCGGCAGGCAGTGGGCACTGATCACGTATGTGGTGAGGGGAGAGGAGCAATAGGGTTCTCCCATTAGACTGTGACAAGGAATAAGGACTGGAAAGTAAATTTTACTAGTTAAGTAAAATACGAAAAAAAATTAGGCCTGAAAGTGGACCTTTATTGGATGGGGAAAAGAAAGGACAATTAAATCATAAGGCTTTCAAAGCTGAAAATACTGAGAAGATCACAAAATACAGAAAAATAACAATGCTTTTATTTTTCTTGTTATTTTTAAAGATTTTATGTTTTTAGGTATTCTCTGTACCCAGCATGGGGCTCGAACTCACAACCCCAAGATCAAGAGTTGCACCCTCCACCAACTGAGCCAGCCGGGCACTCCAACCATGTTTTTATTAATTAACTGCCTAGCACACTGCTATAAGACTTTCTTCCTCGCTGGCTACCCTTTTATCTGGGTTCTCTTCATATGACAACAATTTTGTAATGATTTGTATACAGAGATAGGAAAGAAAATGAAGTCTTTCCCTTGAAATAGCCAAAAATGGTATTTATTATTAATAGTTGGGATGCATAAAACATGTGATTTCACAACCAGACATACTTGCTGATTGTAGGACTGCGATCGTTTGTACTCTACGAACGAGAAATCTTATTTGACATAATTCCCACGGAGAAAGAAAAAGGTATAGCATGGAGTTGTATCACTGTATTACTGAATATTCTTAGTATATATGACTAGGTAGCTGTGAGAACGAAATCTTGCACATCTGATGATTGGAAGAAATTCCCCTAGACTAGCGTTTGGTGCTATACAATGCAAACTGTGTTTCTCCTCACTACCCACATGCTTCCCGGTGGCCAGGTTCCATAGGGCACTCTTCAATCTGCTACGATCTTTGGCCCTGCTCCTTGTGCCACAGCGCCCAGTGAGTCGGCACCACGAGCAGTAGGAAGATTCCTGGCAGCTGTTACCACCCTGAGAGGGCCAGCATAAATGATTATACGCAAAAGTGACTGCCCACCACCTAAATACAGCCCGCGAAACACAAACCCACTTACATGCCCGACTTCACTTCCCCTGTGCCAAATCCCACAAGAGCCCCTGGTCACTTCAGGGCCACCCTACACCAGGGGAAACATGACAGAGGGAAAAGCGGAGTGGGAGGAGACAGCATTCTTAACCAAGTGGGCGGAAATAGCTTGCTTTTTTTTTAATTTTATTTTTTTAATATGAAATTTATTGTCAGATTGGTTTCCATACAACACCCAGTGCTCATCCCAACAGGTGCCCTCCTCAATGCCCATCACCCACCCCCCCATCAACCCTCAGTTTATTCTCAGTTTTTAAGAGTCTCTTATGGTTTGGCTCCCTCCCTCTCTAACTTTTTTTTTTCCTTCCCCTCCCCCATGGTCTTCTGGTAAGTTTCTCAGGATCCCCATAAGAATGAAAACATATGGTATCTGTCTTTCTCTGTATGACTTATTTCACTTAGCATAACACTCTCCAATTCCATCCACGTTGCTACAAAAGGCCATGTTTCATTCTTTCTCATTGCCAAGTAGTATTCCATTGTATACATAAACCACATCTTCTTTATCCATTCGTCAGTTGATGGACATTTAGGCTCTTTCCATAATTTGGCTATTATTGAAAGTGCTGCTATAAACATTGGGGTGCAAGTGCCCCTATGCATCAACACTCCTGTGTCCCTTGGGTAAATTCCTAGCAGCGCTATTGCTGGGTCATAGGGTACATCTATTTTTAATTTTTTGAGGAACCTCCACACTGTTTTCCAGAGTGGCTGCATCAGTTTGCATTCCCACCAACAGTGCAAGAGGGTTTCTGTTTCTCTACATCCTCTCCAGCATCTATAGTCTCCTGATTTGTTCATTTTAGCCATTCTGACTGGCGTGAGGTGGTATCTGATTGTGGTTTTGATTTGTATTTCCCTGATGAGGAGTGACATTGAGCATCTTTTCATGTGCCTGTTGGCCATCTGGATGTCTTCTTTAAAGAAGTGTCTATTCATGTTTTCTGCCCATTTCTTCACTGAATTATTTGTTTTTCGGGTGTGGAGTTTGGTGAGTTCTTTGTAGATTTTGGATACTAGCCCTTTGTCTGATATGTCATTTGTAAATATCTTTTCCCATTCCGTTGGTTGCCTTTTAGTTTTGTTAATTGTTTCCTTTGCAGTGCATAAGCTTTTTATCTTCATGAGGTTCCAATAGTTCATTTTTGCTTTTAATTCCCTTGCCTTTGGAGATGTGTCGAGTAATAAATTGCTGTGGCTGAGGTCAGAGAGGTTTTTTCCTGCTTTCTCCTCTAGGGTTTTGATGGTTTCCTGTCACACATTCAGGTCCTCCATCCATTTTGAGTTTATTTTTGTGAATGGTGTAAGAAAGTGGTCTAGTTTCGTTCTTTTGCATGTTGCTGTCCAGTTCTCCCAGCACCATTTGTTAGACTGTCTTTTTCCATTGGCTATTCTTTCCTGCTTTGTCAAAGATTAGTTGGCCATACTTTTGTGGGTCCAATTCTGGAGTCTATTCTATTCCACTGGTCTATGTGTCTGTTTTTGTGTCAATGCCATGCTGTCTTGATGATTACAGCTTTGTAGATGACGCTAAAGTCTGGGATTGTGATGCCTCCCACTTTGGTCTTCTTCTTCAATATTACTTTGGCTCTTCGGGGTCTTTTGTGGTTCCATACAAATTTTAGGATTGCTTATTCTAGCTTCAAGAAGAATGCCAGTGCAATTTTGATTGGGATTGTATTGATGGTGTAGATTGCTTTGGGTAGTATTGACATTTTAACAATATTTATTCTTCTAATCCAATATCTTGCTTTTGCAAAGTTTACAAAAACATGTTGCCATGGGAACACACCGCTAGGGCCCCTCTCAGAACTTGTGCCAATGGGAGGCCCTAAAATCTGAGCATCTTTAACTTCGTGGTGAGTTTGTCTCTGTCTGTATCTTATTCACTGTTATGTGCTCCCCCTGGCACTACCCCTGGCACATAGTAGTTGCTTTACTAAATACATGCTGAGTGAGGGAAAAGTGTTGCTTGGCCTTATTATTCAGGAGATATTCTTCTCCCCCAGTAGATCTCATTGCCTTAATTTTTTAAATTTGTTTTTATATTTATTTTTGAGAGAGAGAGAGAGAGACAGAGTGCGAATGGGGGAGGAGCAGAGAGAGAGGGAGACACAGAATTCAAAGCAGGCTCCAGGCTCAGAGCTGTCAGCACAGAGCCTGATGTGGGGATCGAACTCACGAACCGTGAGATCATGACCTGTGCCGAAGTCGGACGTTACCAGCTGAGCCACCCAGGCGCCCCTCATTGCTTTAATTTAAAGCTGGTGCTCATGGAATGGTTGAGGAGAATTATTGGATGCAGGGGGGCAGGGGGAGGGAGAAGAGGACCATTTGGTGGGGTAAGCTTTCCATCCCCTTGTCGCCGGGCAAATAAACCAACGCCAGCACCTCAGCTGCCCTCATTAGCCATCAGCTGCCCTGACTGCCCTCTCCAGGTAATTCTAATTGGCTCCAATCAGGGAGAGCCAGGCCTGGGCTTTATTAACAGTGACAGCAGCCCCACCGTTAGAATTGCAGGTAGAAAGGTCACGTTGGAAACACTGTTTTCAAGCACGGGGTAATTACAGACAGAACTCATTCTGGCTTCTGCAGCTCTGCTGAAGGATCTGTATTTATCCAGCCCTGCCACTGGGGCCTTCCAGTTTCCCGCTTCCATTTTCTTCCACGTTGTGAGGCTGCTGGCCTTAAGGATCCACATTCTTTTTTCTTCATGACCTTGGGCGCGGGAGCAGAAGCAGTCTGGATTCCCAAAGCGCTGGAGGGGTGTTCGGTGCTGAAGAACTCGTTGAAAATTCCAGGTAAGGAGGGTTGGGCTGCGTTTCTAGACCGAAGGTGGTCACCACAGGCCAGTGGTTTCAGCGATACTGGTGTATGAGAACCAAGTACGCTTCATACTTTCTTGCAGCCACTTGTCATGCCCAGCTCCTCTGCTGCGCTCTGCTGAAGCCTTCTTGACCCTCAGGCAGTGAGTTACACCCTGTGTGCTCCACGGCTCTTGGCGCATGCCCCTATTACAGGACTCACTGCACTGTGTTTTATTTATTTGCCTAGCCATCTGTCTTTTGAGATGGACCGCCAACTCCTTGAGGGCACTGACCAAATCTTATTCTTATTTATATTATTGGCTTATTCACTAGCACAGAGCCTGGCACTTGGCAATTATCTACCGAGTGACTCTCCAGATGAAGGGGATGGAAGATGTTGGGAATAATAAGATGAACCAATGTGGGCATAAAGTCTTACAGTAGAAATAGCATGCCAAGTGGTGAAGTGTGTGGCCTTTGGAGTCAAACTGGTTTAAATTCCAGCTCTACTACGATGTCAATTAAGATTAGGTTTCGCTGTAAAGGACGGAAAACCCAAAGCAGTGGTGGCTCAAACAGGTTGAGTGTTCATTTCTCTCATTTCTCTTTCATGTCAAAAGTCTCGGGGTGGTCACCTCAAGATGGCTGAGTTGACTCGGTTCTGCGGAGTCTCTAGGGACCCAGGCTCCTTCTACCTTGTGGCTCTGCTGTGTACCCTTTGTCATGTCATGGCTCAAGCTGGCACCCCTCCAGCTCTGACTTTCATAACTACATTCCACCAGCAGGAAGGAGGAAAGGGGAGAAGGCTCACAAGGCCAGGAAGTCACCTTTGTTTAGATCCCATTACCCACGAGTTAGTCACATGGACACGCTTCGTTTCAACAGAGTCTGGAAAATGTCTTAATTCCAGAAGGCCATGTGCTCAGCTTGTAATGGGAATCTGTGATTCTGGAAGAAGGAGAAACTAGATTTTAGAGAAAAACAGTCTCTGCTATACTCACTTACTGTGTGACTTTGGGGAAGTGAATTAACCTCTCTGATTCTCAGTTTCCTCCTTCAAGAGTTAAGGGGATGCAAGCAAATACCTTAGCAAAGTGCCCGGCATTTACTAAGTGTTCAGCTAGGACTTGGTGTGGCTAGGCTGGCTGGAGGAGTTGTTCCCAGCAGGGAGCCTGTGCACTCAAGTCAGCCTGCCTGAACCTGAGTCGTAATCAATACTGTTCACCTGCTCTGTGACCTGGGGTCACTTCACCTTTCTGAGCCTTGGTCTTCTCATCTATAGGATGGGGGTAATAATAACTCTTTCTTCATAGGGTCGTTGTGAGGATTGACATATTTTTTTATTTAAAAAAAAATTTTTTTTTTCAACGTTTATTTATTTTTGGGACAGAGAGAGACAGAGCATGAACGGGGGAGGGGCAGAGAGAGAGGGAGACACAGAATCGGAAACAGGCTCCAGGCTCCGAGCCATTAGCCCAGAGCCTGACGCGGGGCTCGAACTCACAGACCACGAGATCGTGACCTGGCTGAAGTCGGACGCTTAACCAACTGTGCCACCCAGGCGCCCCAGGATTGACATATTTTATGTAAGGTAGTTAACATAGCACCTAGCAATAAATATTCTGTCAGTGTTGGGGTGCCTAGGTAGCTCAGTTGGTTGAGTGTCCGACTTTGGCTCAGGTCACGATCTCATGGTTCGTGAGTTCGAGCCCTGCACCGGGCTCTGTGCCGACAGCTCGAAGCCTGGAGCCTACTTAGGATTCCGTGTTTCCCTCTCTCTCTCTGCCCTTCCCTGCTCTCTCTCTCTCTCTCTCTCTCTCTCTCTGTCTCTCATAAATAAACATTAAAAAAATATTCTGTCAGTGTTGTCTTCTATTATTACTAGTCACGGCAAGCCCTGAGATTGGCCATGAGGAGGATAATGAAGAAGATTTTTAGGATTCTGCCCAAAATGCGACTCATCCCAAGGGGGCGGGACCAATTTTGTAACCAGGAGGCAATAATTAATTTGGCCTACAGTAACTGCATTAGTACGTTTGCATTTTGAATCATCTCCAAATGGAGCTGACTTTAAATGCAACGGGAAGGTTCTCTGCCTTCCTGCTTATTTTCATCTTCCAGAGCGGTCAGCAATTCTCTCATTTACGGGGGGGGAGGGGGGGCGGGTTTCCCAAAGGGGTCAGGCAAGAAGCTCCAGGATGAGGAATCCCAAGAAAAAATTTCTGGCTCCAGCAGGACTGGGGGCTGTGCTCAGGCTGCATTTGGGCTGGGACTCCTGTCCCCTCAGGCAGAAGTTGCAGGGGAGCAGAAAATATGCCAGGATCAGGTCAGACAGACTGCAGCTTGATAAAACGAGCAAAACATGCCATTTTTCTTCTGCTTGGGCTCCTAGGATTAACGGTTAGGTCCCTCAAGGCTCCTGTGTGTTTAGTCTCAGAAGACCTAGCATTCGGAGGAGTGGGAAGAATCAAAGGCACAGAGACTCCCAGGAAGCTTGTTGACGGCTCTGTTTCTTGCAAGAGCTGAATTGGGACCCTCTGTGTTCACAGGCTGCTTCCCACCTCAGTGCTAGCTGAAGTAGCTGCCAGGGGTCCCTGCGAGGCCAGAAAGACTGGAGGTGGGGGTGAGGAAATGGATGATCATGGCCCTGCTCTCACCTGGCAGCTCCCAGGGTGCCCTTTGCACTCAGCCTTCGCTCCAGGGTGACCCCTCCAACGGTTACCGCGGCTGCGGGACTCCTCCTGTGTCCCCACCTGTAAATGAAGCTACTGCTTGATACCAGAAAACTCCTAGCTAGGTGAAGATCTGCTGTTTTTCTGCAGTCTATAAGGGAGCATATCGCTTGAAACAAAAAATTGGAAACCACCTAAATGGCTAAGGGAAGAATGTGCAGATGATGGTTCTGTCCCTTCGAGTAGTGATAACAGGCAGCCTTTTTTTTTTTTTTTTTTAACAGCGAGCCATTTAATATAATCATGAAAATTACGTGGCGGCTTGGAAAATTCCTTACGTTGTAAGGTTAAATGAAAATATGAATTCTTGTCTTTGCCATGAGTGTAATGTAAAAATTATCTGTGCATCTGGGCAAGGGCAGGTGGGAACACCAAAAGAGAAAAAAAATGGGGTGATAAGATCGTGGGTACAATTTCCCCTTTTTAAAATGTATTCTGATAACGATTCCTGCTGTTTGTGCACTATTAAATACAAAAATAGTTTTAAAATCTTGCTTACTGCCCTAATCATATACTCTCATCCCACCCCAAAAAAGGAAAAAGAACCTGAACCACTGGAATTTGTTAGTCTGTCTCCTTTGCTTATTTTGATATCAACTTTTCAATCAATATTCTCAGGAAAAGACAGGACTATTTTAGGTTGAAAGCAAACCCCAGATGAACCGGGTTGCCTATTCAATTCTCCTCTCAGTGGGTGGTGACTGATGAAAGCAGCTCCTTAAGGGCCAAATCAATCCCACCCTTTGCAATGCAGCTGGAAACACAGGAACTTCTGAAGTCCAGGATCACCCACAGCACGCTCATCTGATAGCAGGCATGAGAGGTGGGGCCCATTACTGTCCCACACTGGAACAGAGCTGCTGGCTGGAAAGCTCTTGACACTTTGGATTTGATGAGTAAACAGGAGAAATAAGAAATCATCACTTAACAGTGACCCAGAATTTCAGGAGCCGCTTTAATGCCATTTCTGCCACCAACCCATTGTGTAAAGCAGAGGGAATCGCTCAGCCACTCTTCAGATTAAGGGGAACCATTGTATCTGGCCTCTAAATACCGATGGGCAGAGAAACGAATGACAACAAGGGCACTCAGTGCTTTGCAAATAGGAAGCAAGTCTGTTGGAAAGAACATGGGACCTGGAGAAAGGAAGTTTGGGTTCAGGCCAAGGCTCTGCCACTCATTAACACTTCAGGCTAAAAGGATTTTTTAGTTTCCTCATCAATAAAATGAGAATACTCTCTGCTCAACCGGATTGTTGTGAAAATTAAGTGAGCTCAGGTATGAAAAATAGGTTTGTAAATTGTAAAGCATAGGCATTACTTTACTAGGGCTGCCAAAACAAGATACAAGAGACTGGGTGGTTTAAACAACAGAAATTTATTTTCTCATAATTCTGGAAGCTGAAAATCTGAGGTTAAGGGGTCAGATTAAGCACTGATTTCTTCTGAGACCCCTTCTTGGTTTATAGATGGCCACCTTCTGTGTCTTCAAGTGGTTTTTCCATTGTCTGTGTCCTAATCTCCTCCTCTTATAGGGACAGCAGTCCTATTTGGATTAGGACCCATCTTAATGACCTCATTTTAATCCCCATCTTCAAACAGTCGTATTCTGAAGTCCTGGGTTTAGGACTTCACCATATGAATTTTGGGTAGATTCAGCCCATAGCAGCACATATATTTTTCTGGACTTACTCAGCATTTGGTGCCTTGCTGACTGTTTTCCATTATAGCATCAAGATACAGACAAGATACCTGCCAGAAACTCTGAGCTTATTCCCTGCTGCTGAAGGGCTGGAATCTTCCAAGGCTATTCTGCCTCCAGTCTTGTTAGCAAATAAATGACCCATCTTCCTTTTGGCTTGGAATGCTTTTGTACACCAAAGGAACTGTCAACAGTTAACAGCTATTAACTTGGGAAACAGGTGTGGATGTTTGTATCTGTTTACACGTGTGAGTGTCTTCTGGAACACCCCATCCACATCCTATAAGAAGCTCTCATCAGCTGAAGGATAAACTACCAATAGGGAGGCCTGGTCACCTTTCCTCCAAATTTTTCCCAAAGTATTTACTTTAACTGCTAGGAAAGGGCCTCAATAAACCTCTATCAAGGACATCCTTGGTGCCTGGGCCTGTGCTGGGGAGTGGAATGAATCCAAGTCCTATTTAGTAAACACACACATTGCCTGACCCACAGGGAGGGCACAGAGCCTACAGCATCAGGAGCTGGGAATTCAGGCACTGCAAGCAAAATGGAGAAGGGCCGTTGTCAGTAAGTCAGGCTGTCTGGGCCTGCTACACTGTTTTGGTTCTTTCGGGATGTGGATGTGCCCAGGCTACCTGCAAGCCAACTCCGGGCGGGGAAAGCGAAAGCCATCCCAACAGTGCAATCACAGCACTTCGGGTCCTAGTGCTTCCAAGGTGCGGGGGAAGTGGCGTGGGGGTGGAGAGAGGGTTCAGTACTCTTCCTGGAAATCTGGATTCCAAACGGAGCCCTCCTATTGACCTGAAGTGGAGAACTTTTGTTGTCTTTGCCTGCCCAGCTTACCTCTCGCTTCTCCCGGAAATAAAACCACACTTTCTCTTCGAGGAACCTATTCCACGTGGTCAGCTGGTGCTCACCTCCCTTCCTGTACCTGCCTTCAGCCTGGCCCATGAGAATAGCCCTCTTGTGTTTGACACGGTGATTGGTACAGAGTTAGGCTCGTGACTCAAGCACAGCCAATCAGAGTCTGCTTCAGGCATTGATACAGAAGCCAGGGGAGAGTTGCTCCGCCTTCCTTCTGGCTACCCAACGGGGTGGATAATTTTGGAGTTGGGTGTAGTCCTCTCCTCCAGGATACAGAGTCATGGAGGAAGTCATATCTCTGGAGTAAATGAAGCCAACGTGCAAGGAGAAACAGAGCTGAGAGATGGAATGCTAAAGCAGACCTTAAAGACAAATGTTTGTATCCAATGTTTGTATCTCCTATTCTCACACTTTTTAGAGCTGGGTTTCTGTTACTTGCGAAGGGGAGACTCCTGACTGGTGGGGCAGGGTTTGTACCAAGCCTCCTCGGAGACATCAGCCTTTCTCATGCTCAGCCCATTGTGTTTCCCCTTGGCTGGAGCCCCGATTTTTATAAAACTTAACTAGGGGCCGAATATGGAGACCAGGTTCACTCCAGGATTATCTCCCCCAGTGACAGTAACAGTTTACATTTGGGTTTGGTTTGTGACTGGGGCTCGAGATCCACTGAGGGGAATGGCTTCTCCAATTTTCACTTTCATTTAGGTTTGCAAAATGAGAGCCGGTTCTGACTCCAAGGCCTTAATGAAGCTTTTCTAACTCAATTTTCAGAGGTAATAAGCAGAGGCACCCTTGAACATTTGATCTGCAGGATCCTCTGTTTCCTTTTGCACAAGGTACTTGAATTGTTTCCCCTCTGCTATGTAAGCCCGACAGCTTGGGTTTCTCTCCCTGCTGTGAGACGCATCATGAGGGTTTGGACAAGAGCCTGACGGTTATTCTTCCCTTAATGTTTTTGTTTGTGTTATTGTCAGATTGCACTTCCTTAAAGGTTGCTTCTTGTCCTTTCTTTGGAGCAGATAAAAAAAAAAAATGTGGTTATGTATCTTTTACCCTATCTGTATAAAAAGCCTTTTATTATTGATGAAGATATACTATTCCAGGAGACTCACCTGCTTCTGCAGGTCAAGAGCTGGCACCTTTCTCCAGGCTGTGTTCAGCCTCCAGTCCCACAATGCTGTGAATACAAAGGAATCTTCATTGCAAGTGTTCAGTACACAGGCCTTTACCCACATGCAGCCTCTGGTATGCAGCAAGAAGAGGCCCCCTTTCTGCTTTAGCTTCTGGGATTCTAGCAAGCCCAGAGGAGGAACACCAATGAAAGTGTGTTACTAGATTTCGACTAGTAACCTATACATCCCACCCTTCTGTTTCTCTTAGATTATGATTTATTGAGGATCTGCTAATGTGCCAGGTACTTTAAGTGCTTGGTATATGTTATCTCAAAAAAAAAAAAAAACACCCCAAAAGAATTGTATGGGGTGGGGAGTATTATTCTTATTTTATAAATTAACAGACTCAGATGCTGAGGGAATACCTAAAAGAGAGTAAAAGGCTCTTGGGAAAGGGCACCTGGGTGGCTCAGTTGGTTATGCATCTGACTCGTGGTTTCAGCTCAGGTCATGATCTCACGGTTTGAGAGTTCGAGCCCTGTGTCGGGCTCTGTGCTGGCAGTGTGGAACCTGCTTGGGATTCTCTCTCTCCCTCTCTCTCTCTCTCTCTCTCTCTCTGCCCCTCCTGGGCATGCACGCTCTCTCTCTCAAATAAATTTAAAAAAGAAAGGATCTGGTGAAGCCAGAGGTGGCTCTGGGCTTTTGAGAGTTGGCAGGTGGCCAGCAGGTAGGTGGGAGCTGCTGGGTGGCCTGCAGACCCATAGAAGGGAGAGATCCAGGAAGGTGGCCTGTGTGAGAACCTCCCTGATCCTCAGCTTTCCCTGGAGTGGCAGCTCACCCACAAAGCCAGATGTACTCCCCAGTGGGGTGGCAGTTGAGGGGCTATATCACCTTCCTGAAACACCTGCTTAGTTAATGTTAGATTTTGTAGTTTTTGTTGATTGCATTTGTTAATATAATTTTGTGCCCATGTGTCTTATGAGATGTGGGCCTGAGGTACAAAGCTATCATCCAGTCTATTGTAGTAGTTATTCTCAGGCATGACATCACACGAAGCAAAATACTTATAAAATTCTTAATCGGAGCACCTTGGGCCAGTAAACAGAGGTTACCCTCCTTTCTCAGTCCCATCCATGAGTTAAATTCCTGAGTAGCTCTGAGTTATCAGCATAGCAGTAAAATGTCAGTCAGCTAGAGTGAGATATTATTGCAGTCCCGACTCTTAGATCCTCAAGCAAAAGCCCTTTTTAATTGTTTTGCCAAGTAGAGGGAAGCCAGTATGTAGGGCCCAGGCATGGGAGGGCTAGGGAGCGCCACTGATTCTAATTTCTCACCTTTGAGAGTCTTGTAACCTTACAGAATCTATTGCCTGTTCTCTGCACCTACAGAATTCATATCAGAGTTAGAAGCAGGAACGGGCAAAGGGAAATATCCAGGATAACACCGTAATCCTGAGCTCACCGGGGAGGTATGCTGGAGGGTGTGGCCAGGGCCCAGGCACAAGCATTTGCCAGTGTAAATATATTTGAGTCAACTCGCCATGATAACTTTTACACGTGGGAGGAAGAGGCACTGCCTTTGCATCCATAAGGATTTGCTTTACCTGGTTTAGACTCTCCAGTTACACTGTGGCAGGAAGAAGGCCAAAGGCAGGCAGAATGCAAAGCAGTGTGGCATGCGTTCTTGAAAATCCTGCTTGTCTTTTCCCATAGAGTGACAATGTTAGCCTTTCTTTTTGCTTAAGCCCATGGATGTGTCTTGGGAGTCACTTATGGCTCTCTTTTTCCTACATGACACACTTGGGCAGGGATTTGGGCACATATCTACCCTAGGGAGTTTTCTCATCTTGAGCACCTGGCTGCCGTTTGTCCTCAGTCTTATTTCTTTCTTCTTTTGTTCTACTTTTAGTTCTTGCCCTGGGGGCCCATGGAAGATGGCAGGCAGGCTAGGAAAAGAAGCCCCCTCTGGGCCAGTGTCACCTGTGCTGGGCTGCATGATTTGGTGAACGGATGAGGCCTGTATCTGGGCTCCCTCTCAACGGGTGTTCTTGTGCAGTGAACACCCTGCACCGCTGAAAGTGGTGGCCTGTTAAGGCTTTCCATTTTCTTCCATCTCCTTAAGCTGCAGAAACCCTTTGCAGAGCAAGGAGAGGTGAAGAATGAATGCATGCATGCAGGTAACATATCTGAATAGGCTGCTGAGTTGAGGGGAGCAGGTAGCCCTGGAGTGAGAGTGTCCCGTACGCCTGGTTGGGGAGGGGAGCAGTCATGGAAGAGGCTGCTTGAGAAGTAAGGGTATGTTTGGCAGGGTGGGCTTCTGGAGCGAGGGTGAGCCTGGGCCTTGGCAGGAATTCAGCATGGGTTTTGAGAGGTCTGGGTGTGATGATTTGGGAATACGGAGGGTGAAGTGATCGGAGGCTACCAATCTGGTCATGAACTGACCAGAGCCAGTGCCTTCGGAACGGCAGGAGGGAGAGGGCAGAAGGGAGAGGAGGGGAGCAGGATCATAACCGGGCATTTCCCAAGGTCTGGGGGATGGATTTTGTGCCAACTTTATTACAAGTCCTTCCTTCCTGTATTGGGTAAGCCTTTACTGAGCTGCTTCTAAATGCCAGGTGCCACGATACAGGGATCATGGACGAGAACACAACAGTTAGCATTTGTCTCACAAATGGCGTTGTGGCAGCACAGAGTAGGCTAGGGAGTTCATAGGAGAAGTGAAGGATGGCTCCATGTTCATGTTTTAAGCGCCCGCACATAGAAGAAGATTCTTTGCTGAAACATGGAACGCAGGTGCCCCAAACCAAGATGGAAAATACCAAAGAAGCCAGTTTGGTGGCGGTAAGGATGGGAGTTGGATGTTGGACACATTGCATTTGAGGTGGGACCCCCAAGGAGATGGCCAGTGGATAGAAATGCCACGAGAAGGGATGCTTTATTCTTCCCAAAGGACTTTCTGCCTACCATGTCCAGTTGTGCCTCCTCGGCACCTACAAGAGCGCCTAGCACACACGAACTGCTTGATGCATATTTGGGCAATGGGTGCGTCACTCAGTTGTGGGGTGGCCCCATGGAAGGCCTCGACTGTGGCCCCACCCCCACCTCCGACCAGAGCCAGCTCCATCACACGTTAATAAACCGCACCTGTCACATGGTAGGTGCTCAATAGATATTTATATATTTGTTATATGTTAAATTATTTATATTTTTAACAATTATTATTTATATTTTAATAAATTAATGATTTATATTAAATATATAAATATATAATTTATTATATATTAATGATAAACAGTAAACGTATTGTTACTAACATTAATATATACTAGATATTATATTAATAATAAGTATCCTATATAAATAGATGATATGCCAAAGATTTCCAGGGGAATCAGGGAATAATCATGACATTGCCAACCAGAGAGTGGAAACAAATGTCTCTTCACTCCTGCCTCCTCTTTCCTTTTCCCTGCGAGAACCCTGACCTCTCCCATGAACTGGGCTTCTCATCGTTGGCCCTGAGTCTGGGTGTCCCAGGGAGCAGGACAGAAGCCCAATGGCGCGCTCAGCAGGGGCTCCTCTAGGTTTTTCTCCGCGGCACTCAGTTCATCCGGAGACCAGAGGTGCACTCAAGCCCAGGCAGCGTCCGAGCCAGAAATAAAGGTCTGGAAACCAAGGGAGTGAGTGAGGAGGCCGAGTGAGATGAGGGGCAGAGGTGCACAGTCTGTGAAGCCGAAGGAGAAGGGGAAAGAGAGGAGGCTGTGAAGACGGAGAGCTTGCGTGGCCAGCCTCCCGGGCCATGTGCGTCTGCTCATCACTGCCGTCTCAGCTAGTACCGTAGTATCAGGAACAAAATTGGCAATGAATAGTTTCCGAATGCAGAAAGTTCCTGCAGTCCCCCGTCAAAATAGACCCCCTGCTCTAGTAAATTCAAAATAATTTCAGTTCCTAGAACATGCCACGTTCTTTTTGTACCTGTTTTCATCCATCCATCCATGCGCGCATTTATTTCCTCACCGGGCCCGGTACCAAAGCCATTCTCACGTTTTTGTTGGGGCAGCGTACCACCTCCACGAACCCAAGGTATGTGGATGTGTTTTCAAGTCCCTGCGTGCCCCAGCCAGACTGAAAGCTCCTTGAGGTGGGGACTGAGTTTTGGTCTTGTCTTGCCCTGAAGTCGCCAGCCTGACTCGAAGCTGATCCTGCCGGAGACATAACGGTTACAGGCCTGCACCAGCTCCTCAGACGTTCCCTTTTGTCCTAGGATCCTGATAGGTTTGCAGACCACTTGCCAGCCAGGTGGGCGGCTACAGAAGAGACACCAGGGCACAGAGGCAAAGATCAGGAACAAAGGGCAAAGTAATGGCTTCATGCAAACCCTACAGGGAATTTAAAAGGATACAAGAAAAGGGTTCAGGGAAGACGGGTCTAATGGTTATGCAACCGAGCCCAGGATTCCCATTTGGATGCTGCCTTTTAAATTTTTTTTTTTTCAGCGTTTATTTATTTTTGGGACAGAGAGAGACAGAGCATGAACGGGGGAGGGGCAGAGAGAGAGGGAGACACAGAATCGGAAACAGGCTCCAGGCTCTGAGCCATCAGCCCAGAGCCGGACGCGGGGCTCGAACTCACGGACCGCGAGATCGTGACCTGGCTGAAGTCGGACGCTTAACCGACTGCGCCACCCAGGCGCCCCTGGATGCTGCCTTTTAAAGGACTAACTTTACTATGGGCAACTTCCCAACAAATACAATTTCAGGGGCTTCACAGAGAAGAAGTTCCTTCCCTCCCCTGTCCCTATCCCTTCTCTCAGGTTTTGTAACGCATTGCCTCCAAAGACTTCACAGTTATAAATTCATTTCTTATGCATTAGGCTTTTTGGCTCCTGGAAAATATGACTATCTCTAGGAGGGATACAGGCTAAGCCTTATCTTCTGCTAGCTAGGGCAACTTTACAAGAAGAAAAAAAGAGCAAGCCACTGGCAGGATGTTGAGAGAAGAGAAAAGATGGGGGCTGGAAGGGACAGAAGTCCCAAAGGGCAAAGATGGCCAGGAATTTGGGGATTTCAGAAAAGCCAATATTCTGTCCATGATTCTGGGGAAGGCTGGCTGAGAGCTGCTGCCACGTGCTCTGGGGGCTTTTTGGCATTTACTTTGCCTGTTGATCAGTCTACCATCCGTAAAGCCATGGATGTTTTACCCAGTCAGGAAGGACTGGGTCAGACAGCCCCAGGGGCCGTGGACAATTAGATGGACCCAGATGAAAGATGATCTTCTCAGAATGATGTTTTCAAGTGTATAAAATGAAATAAGATAACCAAGGGAACCATTTAGATCAAAACCAAACACCTGTCACTCCAGGGATGTAGGTCAAGCTCAAAGCTGCGCTCACCCTAGGCCATTGGGCAGATAGGAAAGTGCACAGGCTTTAGGATAAGGTGAAGTCAGACCTGGCCCTGCTCCTCACTCCTGTGTGGCCTCGGACGTTTATTGCACTCTCTGAACCATAGCTTGCCCACTTGTAAAGTGAGGATCATCATACTGAGCCCAGAGGGTGGCTAAGAGAATGTAACAAGCCTAATGCAGGCTCTGGGGTGCAATAAATGCTCAAAGACAGCTGTCCCCTCCGCCTTCCCTCTTGGCTCCAACTTCTTGTATTTCATTAGTCAGATTTTCCTAGAACATTTCTGAATCTGAACCATTCAGTACTGAAAATCCTCAAGGAGGGGTAAAATGTGTAATGAGGAATTTCTAGGGACATAAAAGTTATATCAGTTTTGTATGTTCATGTAACTATCAATCCGTTTTAGTGAAAAGCAGGCTTGCATGACTGAGCAGATACCCAGCTTTCTTCTGCTTCTCCAGATTGAATTTGATTAAGAGCAGAACAATGAGTCTGATTTTCCTCCTTGGACACTAAAGAAGACAAACTAGCCAAAAGGAAATTCTGCTGAAACTGTATTTAGTACTTGAGCTCCTGAGGCCTAAGTTGGAGCCTTCTGTGTGACCTTGAGAAGCCACGTCCATGCTCACAGCTGGATCCCTGCCCGATGTGGTCATAGCTGGGTCAGCAGCGCGGGAGCCCCAAAGGCCAGTCTGGGGCCTGGTCACCAGAGTGGCCGAGCAGCACATGTAAAATTAGAGTGACCCCGGACTTTGATACCAGACACGTGCATGATGCTTGGGGACTCACTGGCACAACTGTTTGTTGTGTGCTGTCGCTGACATTGACCCGGTTCAAGTCAACAAATAGGCACTGAGAGCTCACTGTGTGCTGGGTAGTATTAGACACAGAGGGCAAAGAGGACTACCACATAGTCTCCACCCTACTGAGTCATTAAACGCGATCTAGATCAGGGATTCTTTTTTTTTTTTTTTTAAGTTTATTTATTTATTTTGAGAGAGAATGCATGTACATGTGCTCATGCACAAATGCAGGGAAGGGGTGGAGAGAGAGGGAGAGAGAGAATCCCAAGCAGCCTCCACACTGTTACCATGGAGCCTGACATGGCTCAATGTCACAAACTCATGAGATCGTGACCTGAGCCGAAATCACGAGTTGGATGCTTAACTGACTGAGCCCCCCAGGCACCCACCCCTAGATCAAGGATTTTTAACCTTTTTGGTATCTTTGGAAATCAGAGAAAGTATGGACCTCTTCTCAGAATGATGTTTTCAAGTGTATAAAATGAAATAAGATAACCAAGGGAACCGATTAGATCAAAATATATGGGGTCTCATGCACACATCGAGGAATGTATTGCTAATGTAGGGGGGCAAGAAGGTCATAATGGTGGTGGGTGTCTGGAAACTTTGTGGAGATGTTGAGGGCTTCCAAGGACAGAGGTAGGAGGAGAGCATTCCATGCAGAGGGAACAGCATGAGCAAACACTTGGAAACAAAGGAATGCAGATAGGTTAAGGAAACAATCAAGTGAGGCTGGGAAACACTGAGCAACTTACGACTGGCTCCTCTCTCTGCCTCTTAGAGTCCTGGCCCATAGTGGACCACATTCGCAGTGAATTACCTGTCCTTCTCTCAGTCAGTCCACTGGTAATGGGAAAGTGAGCCTTTAGCGACTATCACTCATCAGTTATCTGCTAAGGAAGTTCAGAAAAGTGAATGGCGCTAAGGACGGCAAGATAGGCCTGGGAGGAGGGTATCTCACAGCAGCTCCGTTTTGCTCCGGGACAGCCACGCTGGGAGCTCTGATGTGCAGAGATAGAGGCAGCTCACCATCGGTAGCTGACTGCTCCCCCAGATGAAGCTCATTCACCAGCTAGCCACCATTAACTCTGGTTGAAACAAGTTTCAGGAGGAACTGTCAGAAGGGAATGATTTAATTCATTGTTGATTTCATGATACATCAGCCCTGTGTTAGTTATCTTATATTCTAGGGGAGACCAGAGTCTATCCCCAGATGAGGCTTGTGCCTGGATTGGGGCCATCCCAGAAGCCAGGTGAGCCTGGAATGGCCATAGCCTGGGTGAGAGGGCGGGCCTGCCTGGGCTTATGGAGCTCCCTGGCACAAGTTAGGTCCTAAAGGCAGAAGTCAAATTTGGTTCAGGCACAATGGCCTGAACAGCAGGAAAGAATGAATTTTTTTAAAGTTTTTTATGTGTGTTTATTTCTGAGAGAGAGAGAGATGGAGCATGAGCAGGGGAGGAGCCAAGAGAGAGAGGGAGACACAGAATCCAAAGCAGGCTCCAGGCTCTGAGCTGTCAGCATGGAGCCCAACGCGGGGCTCAGAGTCGTGAACCAAGAGATCATGACCTGAGCCGAAGTCGGACGCTTAACCGACTGAGCCGCCCAGGTGCCCCAGGAAAGGGTGATTTTGATGTCTGCCAACCGCCGGGCCTTAGACATCAGGCTGATGGGCTGCAACAGATCATGTTCATGAAGCACGTAGGTGGCACCAGGCACTGTGATAAATACTTTCCTTGCGTTCTGTCATTAAGGCCACAATAGCATCAGGCATGTACAGGTGATACCTCCCTTTTCCAGGTAAGGAAACAGCCTTAGAGAGCTCATGTCAGTGCTCAGGGGCACACAGCTAGTAACTGGTAGAGCCAGCCCGGTGACTGGGCCTCTCTGCCAGTCTTCTGTGGACATGAGACATAAGCACTGACAAATAATGACATAAGGAACCAAAACACAAAATCTGAGTGTCATTGAAGTTAGCAGCTGCTGGTGGTCAGATTCTGTGGTGAAGGAAGCCAGGGCTCCAGTGGCCTTGGCTGAGACAAAAGATGCACCCTCCCCCCAACTCCAAGCCTGGACATGCCCCACAGTGAGCTGAGCATAGGAAGGGGATGTGGATCCTCAGAGCAGCTGGAAGAATGCGTCTGTCGTCTGCGAACATTCGAGACACCTCCAGGACTACATAGGGAACTTAGATTGTATAAGTTCTCTTTTATAATAGAAGACATATATGCTGGAGAAAGTTCAGGGGCGTAGGGAAAAGGTCATGCGTGGGTGCTTGAGTCACATGGGTGTGATTTCCAGCAAATCTTTTAATTTCTCAGAGCCTGTTGTCTAACCTATAGAATGAGGATGATAATGCTGATTTCACCTCTTGGCTCTAAGGATTAGATCAGGTGACATGAATAAAGCAGTCCAAGAGAGGGCTTGACAAACTGTAGGTGCTCAATAAATACACATTTTTCTCTCTTTTCTCCTTCCGAAGAATTTCTAGAGGCGGTGTAGATTTTTGCAGCTTTATGTAAATTTCTGTGAAGTGACATTCAATGAAATCGCTCATCTGTATGATCGCTTTAATGCTACCTGCAGCTTCAGTAGAATTGAAATTTAAATCATACATTTCATTTAATGGTACAACTTAGATGGTCAGGAGGGAAAAAAGGGGGAAAAAAAAACACCCTGCATTAAGAAGAGAAGATCTTAGCGCTAAAAATAACTATTTGAGGGGTAAAAGAGCTTTTGTTCAATGGACTCTTGTCCTTACAAAAAGAAAGGCCAAATTTTAATCCAAAGATTTAGATTCAAATCAGGTTTTGAAAGAACACCTAACTTCAATGTGGGGTCTGCCCTTTCATTTTAAAATTCTTTTGTCTTACGAGTTTTTCTTACTATTTCTCATGTATCTTATTTTTTTTAGTTGGTCTTATTATGTGAGAATATTCAAGGTTAAGTGTAATGACTAATATTATAAAGCAGAACCATGGGACAATTCTGGAAAAGTTATTTTGGTCTTTAGATTCAAGTATTTTTTTAAAAGATTCCAATTCGCATGTTTTTAGGTATTTTTTTCAAACTGATAATGAATTTGATGTATTAAAAATACTAACTTAAAAAAAAAAATCAGGGGCGCCTGGGTGGCGCAGTCAGTTAAGCGTCCGACTTCAGCCAGGTCACGATCTCGCGGTCCGTGAGTTCGAGCCCCGCGTCAGGCTCTGGGCTGATGGCTCAGAGCCTGGAGCCTGCTTCCGATTCTGTGTCTCCCCCTCTCTCTGCCCCTCCCCCGTTCATGCTCTGTCTCTCTCTGTCCCAAAAATAAATAAACGTTGAAAAAAAAAAATTAAAAAAAAAAATCAAAAGTATAGCTATAGAACGATAAAGAAGAAAGTAAAAATTATCCCAAGTCTTACTACTGTGATGGAAGGATAGATGACTAAATTTTATTGATTTATAAAAGCATTTTTCATATTGATATTAACCTTATGCGGGTCACATATATTTTCCTAGTTTGTCCTCTTATCATTCAACTTTTTAAGAGTACATTTCCTTTTCGTGAGTAGATTTAATTTTTATATTGCAAAATCTACCAGTACTTTCTAATCTTAATTTTTTAATGTCATAAAGTTCTTTCCACTCCCGAATTTAAAAGTGCTCCCTTATTTTGTACTATTTTCACGGTTTCACTTGTCACGTGAACTTTTAAAATGATATTTCTGGATTTTATTTTGATATAAAAAATGAAGTTTGGAACTGGGCTTACTTTTTCCAAATGGCTAGCCAGTGTTTTTGATCACCATTTATTGAATAATCCATCTTTTCTCTATTGATTCGAAAAAGTGTGAATATTAGAAATGTACTTTATTTCCATATATACTTGCAACCATGTATGATTTTTATGCTCTTGATCTGTCCATGATCAGACCCATCTAATCTCATTGCTTAAATGACTGGGACCTTTTAAATATCTGGTTAAGTCAGTCTTGTGTACTATTTTTGAAAAAATGTATAAAACCAATGTCTTCTATGAACAAGGCACTTTATAAAACGATGTCTTTTAAAATGTTCTATATAGAAAGGAAGAGCATGAAGGAAGGGATGGGAGACGGAGAATGGAAAGGGAGTTAAGAAAAAGGTAGGGAGAAGAGAGAAGAAAAAGAACAGAGAGGGGGGAAAAAGATTTGTTTTTCTGTGATTAAAGCCATGAGTGTTGAAAGGGCTGCCTTTATCGATTCTGTACCAGAATTACCAACTGAAACTGGCTTAATGTAAAATCAAAACAAGGGAAGAAAGACAAATATCCTTTGAGTTGCAACATTATTGTGGAAGACTTGGCACCGTTTCTCCCTGAAAAAAATTGTCCCCTCTGAAAATAAAGGAGGTAAGTTCTATGCAAGAGTGGCAGGGGGGTGGAAAAAAAAAGGATTATACCACAAGAGAGAGTCATTTGGGAGGTCAGTCTCTTCCCAGGAGCCGCATGCCTGAGAATTTCTGGACCAATTCCAGTTTCAATTACTCCTTGGCCAGCCTTGAGGGTTTGGACAGAAAAATCATTCTGCAGTCAACTGGCATGTGGAGCCTCACTGCACCGCAGGGCACACGTGTAGAGCCTCACCCACAGCAGGACACCACAGAGACCCAAGCTTGCCTAAGTCCTGGAGCTAATTGTGTGTGGCCGGGAGCCCAGGGGTATGGGAACGTCAGCTAAGAGATGCCCATAGTTCTGTCAGCGTGGCCAAACAGAACCGAACCCCGTGTCAGGTCACTCCCTGAACACTGGTTTATCTTCCAGAGTGATGGAGGCTGATCTTTCCTTTCTAACTTATCTCCTTCTAGCTCAAAACTGTGAAAACTGGATGCATTTCCCCACTCTGTGAAATGGAGATTTTGGGGGATAGGTTGGACATAGTTCAGCCTCTGGTTGGGGACATGGTCACGATTTTCTGGCAGTTATTAAGGGGAAGCTGTACTTTGATGGGAAGAACTCTGTGATTTGGGCTCAGAAGACCCGGGTTTGAGGCTCAGCTCCACCATTGGATAGCTGTGACAGTGGACAAGTCATGAATCATTTCTGTTTCTTTACCAGAGAAAAGGCATTATAGAACCTGTTCTGGGGCGCCTGGGTGGCTCAGTCGGTTAAGCATCTGACTCTTGATTTTGGCTCAGGTCATGATCTCACAGTAGTGAGATTGAGCCCTGCATCTGGCTCCATGCTGAGTGTGGAGCCTGCTGGAGATTCTCTCTCTCCCCACTCTGCTCCTCTACCACTCGCACACGCATGTGCACATGCTCTCTCTTTCTCTCAAAAAATTAAAAAAAAAAAATAAAAAAAGAACCTGTTCCACCTACTTCACATGCCAGAGAGAGAACCATTCATTCATCTAGTTTATACTGAGTGCTAATTGTGTGCCAAGTACAGTGGTAGACCCTGGGGGCGGGGGGAGGGGGCGCAACCACTAAATGAGATAGGCAGGGTCTCCATCCTGTTGGAGATTATAGTGAAACAGGAAAGATATGTTAAATGAGTGAGCAGAGGTGAATGGGAGAGTAATGACTATGGAAAGTACATTCCACAATGTACTAAGAAAGTGCTAGAAACTATAGAGCTTTGCATAAATGAAAAGTGTAATGGAGCACCTGGGTGGCTCAGTCAGTTGAACATCCAACTTCAGCTCAGGTCATGATCTCGCGGTCTGTGAGTTCGAGCCCCATGTCCAGCTCTGTGCTGATAGCTCGGAGCCTGGAGCCTGCTTCGGATTCTGTGTCTCCCTCTCTCTTTGCCCCTCCCCCGCTTGCACTCTGTCTCTCAAAAATAAACATTAAAACAAAATTTTTTTAAAAGAAACGTGTGCGGGTGGTAAAAGTCTGGAAAAATACACAGCACACTGTTAATTAACAATGATCTATGAAGTGGGATAACAAAGGTCCTCCACTTTCTAAGTTACACATTTATATATTATTTAACCATTTTACAACCAGCCTATATTTGTGCTCACAAAAAATAGAGGCATTAAAAGTTGGGGAAAAATGAATAGTGTTCAAATGTGCTCAAGAATGTGGAAATAATGATTTTGGACTTGAGCTTTCATGCTGCAATTTATTTTTTGTTGTGGTGAGTCAAGGAAGGTAGAGAAGGAAGTATGTTAGCAGCCACCAGGAGCAGACGGCCCCGTAGCTTCAGATCTGCTGGTCTGGAGCCGCACACGAGTGTTCCCCTGGGCAGCGAGGGTGGTCCCATGGATCAGATGACGTGTCCTCTGAGGGCCTCATGGCATTTTCCTGTGGTAGTCCTGAACCAAGACCGGCCAGGTCTGACACCACAGGACTAACAGTGAGCTAATTACAACCAGTAGAGGGGCTGGAAAGGATTGTAGGGGCAAAACACAAATCCAATGGCCATTTCCCCTGGAGAACTGGCATGAACTCAGAGGGCTGGACACCAGAGCCTTCTTCCTATTCATTAAGCGTCTTTTCTTCACGGGTAGCAAAGTTCTGCAAGGTCGCCGTGAACAATGCAGGACTCCTTACACCCTGTGTTCCCAGTCAGTGCACGCTGTCCCGTGGTCAGCCTCTGTCAAAGGCATGGAGTTCACAAGCCACAGCTCTTTGTTGCAAAACGAGCGAGCCTGGGCTTACCCCTCCTTCGTTTTCTTTTTCTGGCTCTGAATAGGTCTGTGCGTACATAGCAGATGGCTTTCTGACGAGGCTCGAATTCATCCCGTCTTTGGGGAAAAAACTACAGCAAGAAGGACTGTTATTCCAATCTGATAAGGCTTTCTATTTCCAGCTAGAAAAATGAGTGTCTGTAAGTAGAAGGGGGAAAAAAAAATAATGGGAAAGTGTAAGGAACAAAAGCAGTCCATACTTTACTTGAGAGATGGATTTGGGGAGTTTTCAGTTATGTAAATCCTCTGCCTCCACACCCCTGATCTCCTCGTGGCTCAGAAGCCACTGGGAAGGCAGTTCCAAACAGTCAGATATACACCTAAAATATACAACTTCAGGACTGTGTTTACCTCTGAGGAAGGCTGCAGGGGGTCAGAACTGGGAAGGCTTCAACAGTTTCTATAACTTTTTTCCCTTAAATTTTTTTTCTTTAAAAAATTGCATATAGGGCGCCTGGGTGGCTCAGTGTGGTTAAGTGTTAGATTTCGGCTCAGGTCATGATCTCACCGTTCCCTAGTTCGAGCCCCGCGTTGGGCTCTGTATGACAGCTCAGAGCCTGGAGCCTGCTTCGGATTCTGTGTCTCCCTGTCTCTCTGCCCCTCCCTAGCTCACTCTCTGTCTGTCTGTCTGTCTCTCTCTCAAAAATAAATAAACATTAAAAAAAAAAAAAAAAAGGGTGCCTGGGTGGCTCAGTCAGTTAAGGGACCAACTTCAGCTCAGGTCATGATCTCCCAGTTCATGAGTTCGAGCCCCGTATCAGGCTCTGTGCTGACAGCTCAGAGCTCAGAACTTGGAGCCTGCTTTGGATTCTGTGTCTCCCTCTCTCTTTGCCCCTCCTCCACTCATGCTCAGTCTCTTTTTGTCTCTCAAAAATAAGTGTTAAAAAAAGTTAAAAAAATTTTTTTTAATAATTAAAAAAAAAAAAAAAAAAAAAGGAGGACTATGGAACCAGTCTGCTGGGGTTAGGATACCAGCTCTTTCCTTTACAAGTTAGTAACCTTAGCAAGTTACTTAACTATTCTGTGCCTCGGTTTTCCCATCTTCAAAATGGGGATAATAATAGCAGATATCTTATGAGGTGGTAGGGAAGATTAAATGAGTTCATTCATTCATTCATTCATTCATTCATTCAACAAGTATTTATTGAGAGCCCACCATGTTCCAGGTACTGTTCTAGGTGCTGAAGTATCTATTAATGATCAGAGCACTTGAAAATCTCTGTCCTCGGTGGCCATATATTCCAGAGAATAAGGAATAAGAAACAAATAATGAAAAATATAGTATGTGAGGAATGAACACTAAGGAGAAAAAAAGCAAAATAGATCGTAATGGTCAGCATTGACATTTTTAGATACAGTAGCTGCAGAGGGTCTCACTGAGAAGGGAGCATCTGAGTAAAGCTCAAAGTTGGAGATTACCACCAAGTCTCAGAAGAACACCTGGCACTTGATAAACGTTAGCTGTTGTTTTTATTGTCTGTATTTGAAATGTATCTCACTTGTTACGTTAATAATAAAACTGTCTAAATCACCAAGAGGAAGGATATATGGACATATAAAAATGACCAGAGTAAATACCAGAACCTTCACAGCATTTTGGAAATGCTTTGTCGTATTAAGAAACCTTACTACCAGGTGATACTGACCCACAAAGGGGGGAAAAAAATCAGCCCCAAACCAAATGACTCCAAGGTAATTTATATTTTAAAGAGAGACATAAAAAGAATTCAGTCATCTTCCTTCAAAATTGGGAACAGAAAACTATTGAATATTTAGGACTAGAAATGGACCGCCATTCAATATACAGAACAAAATTGTAAATGGGAGAAGAATTCCATATTATAACCTCTTAGAGAAGAGGGAAAGAATGGTAGAAAAGCTAATGAGGGGGAAAAATGAAAAGGACAATGAAATAGGTATAGAGAGTGAGCAGCAGATACGGACAAGCTGACACATATCCAAAAATAGGCAGAGAAAGAAGATACAAAATGACAGACTCACAAAAAGAGCAAGGAAAAGGCATAGAGCGAATTTCGTGGAGTCTAATCTCTATCTTTTTGTTTCTGGTGACATCATTAAAAATTAAAATTAGTGCTGTGTTTCTGTGACTTCACATATTAATGGGCGCAGTATTGGTGGTGCCTTTTTTTTTATTTAATTTTTTTTTCAACTTTTATTTATTTTTGGGACAGAGAGAGACAGAGCATGAACGGGCGAGGGGCAGAGAGAGAGGGAGACACAGAATCGGAAACAGGCTCCAGGCTCTGAGCCATCAGCCCAGAGCCGGACGCGGGGCTCGAACTCACGGACCGCGAGATCGTGACCTGGCTGAAGTCGGACGCTCAACCGACTGCGCCACCCAGGCGCCCCGGTGGTGCCATTTTTAAGGGAAGGATAAATGGAATTAAGGGCACAGGAGCCCCTGTCCCTGAGGAAGACTCTCAAGCTTGTTTACTGTTGGGCTTTAAATTATGCTAGAATGTCCTTGGGGACTCCATGTGTGTCTGAAATTAGGAGACGGTGAGCCCAACAGGGACTGCGCTCCACCCATGGGCCTCCTCCCCCGAACCCAAAATATGCTCAGGTCAACAGACAATAAAAAGTGGAGAAGCTCGAGCGGATCACCCTGCGAAGTTTTAGCAAGAGAGGTTTTATCTATACACAGCACTCGCCCCATTTTTAAGCAAGCTCTCTCTTTTTCCTGAGAGGAGACCAACAAAATCACAGGCACGTTTAGTCATGCGATCGCCTTAGAGATAGGAAAATACGGACTGTCACCACCAAGGCCCAGATATCCATCCCACCAACAAGTAGAAGAGCAGCGAGAATGTCACGACAGAAACCGGAAAGCAAAAGATCTGCATTCTGATGAAGCGTCTTATACAGCAGAGCCAAAATGGAAATTCAGGCTAGATGAAAAATGCAAAACATTGTTGGAAGAGAGCCCTGTGGAGTGTTTCAGGAGGACATTCTGACCCTGGTTAGGTGAGCTCAGAGCAAGAAGCCGGTTCCCTGAGGCCCAGAGAAACTGTGTGGAGGGATTAGCAGCCAAACAAGAGTAAAGTCAAACAGAATTGAGGCCCACTCTTCAAGGAGAGACAATGCAGGAGACAGTGGAGCACCAAGAGAGGTGGCAGGCTCTGGAGGGCAGAGAAGGGAACAGCTCCAGAAAGTTCTAGTGGAATAGAAAATGGACAACCGTCCCAGGCACCTGGGTGGCTCAGTCGGTTGAGTGTCTGACTTCGGCTCAGGTCATGGTCTTGCAGTTCGTGAGTTTGGACCCCACATCGGGCTCCCTGCTCTCAGCCTGTCAGCGTGGAGCCCGCTTCGGATCCTCTTTCCCCCTCTCTCTGCCCCTCCCCGACTTGCACTCTCTCAAAAATAAATAAATACTTTTTTTTTTTTTTTTTTTTAAAAAAGGACAACCATCCACTATGAGGGATTCTTAGGGCCAACAGGTCCACATTTTGCATTTTATCTTAATAAATAACATAGGCCAAAAGGTACCTGTAAGATAAGGTTAAGCAAATTATAGCACATCCATATGCAAGAGTTATTATGTGATCATTAAAAATATAAAATATTTCAAACAGTATATGGGCACTCCTAGTTAAAGATACAAGTGGAATGTGTACATTTACATCTACTCCCTTGGGAAACTCTGTAAGATTACATTAAAGGATCAAAAAGGCAAAAGCCGGGAAAGGAGAGGAGATCACAGCACATAAGAGATGTCATGCCATTTTAGAAGCTTGAAGACGAACAGATGAGCATTCCTGACTGGACATACCAAAAACATGACCACTAAGGGCCTGGGGGCAGGAGCCAGAGGGGAGCTAGAAGCAAGCCAGTTGGGTCCTCAGAACCCCAGAAAGGCTCGGGAAGGTGGAACGTGGTATGGGTGAAGCTGAAAAAAGTAGAGTGGTTGAGAGATTATAAAAATGATCTCGGGGCACCTGGGTGGCTCAGTAGGTTGAGTGTCTGACTCTTGATTTCAGCTCAGGTCATGATCCCAGGGTCATAGGTTTGAGCACCGAGTCAGGCTCTGCATTGAGTGTGGAGCCTGCTTAAGATGTTTTCTTTCTCTCTCTCTCTCTCTCTCTCTCTGTCCTTCTCCCCTGCTTGTGTGTGCTCTGTCTCTAAAATAAATCTAAAAATTAAAAATTATCTAGATAACTTATCTAGATAATTTAATTATTAACTAATTAAATATCTAGATCATCTAATTAATTTAATTATCCAGATAATTAAAAAATTATCAAGATAACCTTTTCCCAGCCATGGGTCTGTTCGTTTCCTCTCCTCCCGCCCCACGGAAGCCCAGAGGGTCCCTGTTGGGAGGGGCTAAGTGGCATCCACACTGCGGACAAGGCTCACCAGGCACAGCCAAAGGCAGGAATAGTTTCTGAGTTTTCCCTTTTTCGCTGTTCTACAAATTATCTATAATGAACTACTTGTAATCACTACACTACTTATAATCAGGAAAAAAATATTTTAAAATGGTAGAAGCAGCACAGTAAAACGAAATTTTAACAGTGCTGAAGGGACCAAAGTTAAAAGTCCCCTCTTGCCCACCCTACTTCCACAGGGACAACCCTGATTTATAGTTGTTTTGTATATCCTTACAGAAGAAAAAGTTTTAAAAAATAAAATGAAAGCAAAACAGAAAAAAACAAGGCGGGGTGAAGATCGGGAGATTTCAGTTTTGTTAAAACTCAGTGGGGGGCGCCTGGGGGGCGCAGTCGGTTAAGCGTCCGACTTCAGCCAGGTCACGATCTCGCGGTCCGTGAGTTCGAGCCCCGCGTCGGGCTCCGGGCTGGTGGCTCAGAGCCTGGAGCCTGTTTCCGATTCTGTGTCTCCCTCTCTCTCTGCCCCTCGCCCGTTCATGCTCTGTCTCTCTCTGTCCCAAAAATAAATAAACGTTGGAAAAAAGAAAAAAAAAAAAAAAACTCAGGGAAAGGAGCAGAGATTAAGGCTTCCCTCTGAGATTCCAAGAGATTCTAGAGCATGAAGGAAAGGAAGTGGTGGGGGGAGGAGAGAGGAAATGAATGTCTTATCTTCAGAGTTGTTGGCCAAGGTATGGGGGCCTAAGGTCTCTGAATTTGACAGTGTTATTCCATCGTTAAAAAAAAATTTTTTTTTTTAACATTTATTCATTTTTGAGAGACAGAGAGCACGAGTGGGGAAGGGCAGAGAGAGAGACACAGAATCCAAAGCAGGCTCCAGGCTCTGAGTTGTCAGCACAGAGCCAGATGCAGGGCTCAAACTCATCACGAGATCACGACCTGAGGTGAAGTCTGACACTTAACTGAGCCACCCAGGCATCCCAGGGTTGTTCCATCATTAAAGAAACAACCTGTGGCACAAGAATAAATAAGGAATAAGCTCATCTCTTCCCTGTGATTCCTACATTTGCCCATAAGGCTCTGACCTTCTGGGATTTTTAATAAAAACTCTGAATGTTTCAGCAGAACCATTTTTTGTTGTTAACAAATTGTCTGCACAAGTGGTGAAATACCATAGCAGAGAAGTAGACAGAGAAGATCCTAATACAGAGATGTTTTGCAAAATTTAAATTTATGGTGGGAAAGATTTGCTCTGTGTCTCTCCTTCTAATGATTAGATTTGGGGGTTGTACCCTGCCTGTATTCTGCCTCCACAGTAAAATCACAGATCTTCCTGGGGCACCTGGGTGGCTCAGTCGGTTAAATATCTGACTCAAGTCAAAATCTCAGGGTCGTGAGTTCAAGCCCCGCACTGGGCTCCACACACACAAAAATCATGGCTCTTTTTGCCTTATGCAAATACACAGATTTGCTTTTCTGTGCCCCTGCTGGCTGTCTGCACAGGGGTATCTTGCCAAGGTGAAGAATCTTGATTACATTAAGGATTTCCAAGGTCTTCTATGCACTTAAGGAAATATACCACATATGAAGTGAAGGTTTGATAGGTCTTCTAAGTAGGTTAGCCAGGCTCTTTCTTAAATCAAATTAGCAAATTCAAAATGCCTTAATGTGCCAAGGGATTCCCTAGGCCTTCTGTACTTGAATCATGACATTTTGTTAAAAGGAACTATGGAACGGACGTAGAAAAAAAATCCTATTATATGGTGAGCTGCACTTTAGAAGATCGTTTTTCTTATAATGTTCCTGGGAAGTGTTTCTAATATACTCAAGAACCTTGAGAGATTATAGAAGAGAGAGAATTTGAGACTTACCCGAAATATTGTTAATGACTTTGCTCTTGAACGTAGAACAAATGCAGCCGGGGGATGTGGGGGCCTGTTAAACATGTTTTCGTCTTACCAGAAGCCAGCAGATCCACTCACAGAAAATCTGTGGCAGACAATCACTGAGGTTGCTCCCTGGCAGGTTTGGTGGGTTTTGCCTCAGAATTTCTGACTTGATAAGGCTTATTTCCACCTGACACGCTGTATTTAAAGCTCTTTTCTTTACAATGTGTTGCACTTACACATGCTTCGGCAGTTCCACACGCCCCCACGTGAGCTTGTTAAGGAGTGAGCGAGAATCTTCGATATGAGAGCATGGTGGCAGTGAGCACAGCAACCCCCCCTCCCCCGCCCCCGGCTCCTCTGGTCCCCAGAAGGGCACCTGCAGAGCCACACTTCATTTTGAGAGAAAGGGTGCCCTGCACAGCTCGCCCCTCCGCATACATGAGAGGCCTCCTTCCTTCCACTCCAAACATTTCTTTTTTTACTTCCTTTTCCCCCAGCTTAATGGAATGCCCACCCCACCTCTTTTTGTGGTCCTTAAGAGAAGGTCACTTTTTGTAAAATAATCCAAGTGTAGAAAGGAGAGAAGAAACTCTTTGGTCTAATAAAGTGTGAGAGAATCAGAACGAGGTTAAATTTAGCAGGAGAAAAGTCTGCTGGTCTCTTCAGTACTCCGTTCTGAGGCCAGACCTCTGCACGGGCTTCTATCCTGCCTTCCTCCAGCTTCAGGATCTGAAGCTCCTTTTCGTGCCTCCTCCCCATCCAGCTGCGGGAGTAAGATTTGCTGCAGTGACTAATCACTGGGGCTGGAGCCTGGGTCAGGGTGGGAGGCAGAGACTAAATATGTATAAGGGATTCGGTGGAGAGAAATGAGAGCAGGTAGGAATTGGGGGTGTTGTCAGGGGGATCGCTATGAGCGAGGGGTGAACTCTTGGTGGGAATATAAACTGTGCAGCTACTCTGGAAAAGAGTATGGAGGTTCTTCAAGAAACTAAAAATAGAACTACCCTACCATCCAGCAACTGCACTATTAGGTATTTACCCAAAGGATACAAAAATACAGATCTGAAGGGGTGTATGCAACCCAGTGTTTATAGCAGCATTATCAACGGTAACAAAACTACGGAGAGAGCCCAAATGTCCACTGACTTATGAATGGATAAAGATGTGGTTATATACACAACAGACTATTACTCAGCCATCAAAAAGAATGGAATCTTGCCCTTTGCAACTGTGGATGGAGCTAGAATATATTGTACTAAGCAGAATTAGCCAGAGAAAGACAAATATCATATTATTTCACTCACGTGGAATTTCATTCAGATGAACATATGAGAAAAGTGGGGGAGAGAAGAGAGGGAAACAAACCACAAGAGACTCTTAACAATAGAGAACAAATGGAGGGAGGTAGGTGGGAGATGTGCTAGATGGATGATGGGTATTAAGGAGGGCATTTGTTGTGATGAGCACTGGGTGTTGTATGTAAGTGATGAATCACTGCTTTCTGCTCCTGAAACCAATATTGCACTATGTTAACCAACTAAAATTTGAAAATTTTTAAATGTTTTTATTTATTTTTGAGAGAGAGACAGAGACAAAGTGCCAACTGGGGAAGGCAGAGAGAGAGAGGGAGACACAGAATCCAAAGCAGGCTCCAGGCTCTGAGATGTCAGCACAGAGCCCGACGCAGGGCTTGAACTCATGAACTATAAAATCATGACCTGAGCCAGAGTTGGCCACTTAACCAACTGAGCCACCCAGGTGCCCCCAACTAAAATTTAAATTTAAAAAAAATAGGAAAAAAAAGAAAACTGTCACCCTAAATTGTCCTTCATGTTGCTCCTTTATAGCTGTGCACCTGCCTACTGCCACTCTAATGTTACCCTGGCAATTCCGCATCTGTTCTCTCTATATATAATTTTATGATTTCAAGAATATTACAGAAACAGAATCCCACAGTATGTGGCCCTTTCAGATGGGCTTTTTTTCCCCACACTCAGCATAACGCCCCCAACTGAGATCCATTTAAGTTGTGTGTATCATTAGTTTTTCCTTTTTATTGTTGACTAATATTTCAACTAACTATTGTTGTAAACAGAAGTGGTGATTGTAAACAAAAGTGCCTGGCCAGCCAGGACCAGAGTCTGATAGTAACTATAATAATGATAAATAGCTGAGAATTATTATTTTCCAGACATGTCAGATAAAGTGTTATAGTATCCAAAATCTATAAAGAACTTACCAAACTCAACACTCATCGTCAGGGAAATTCAAATCAAAACCACCCTGAGATACCACCTCACACCAGTCAGAGTGGATAACATTAACAACTCAGGAAACAACAGACGCTGGTGAGGGTGTGGAGAAACAGGAACCCTCTTGCACTGTTGGTGGGAATGCAAACTGGTGCAGCTTCTCTGGAAAACAGTGTGGAGGTTCCTCAAAAAATAAAAACAGAACTACACTATGACCCAACAATAGCACTACTAGGAATTTATCCAAAGGATACAGGAGTGCTGATTCGTAGGGGCACATGTACCCTAATGTTTATAGCAGCACTTTCAACAATAGCCAAATTATGGAAAGAACCTAAATGCCCATCAGCTGGCGAATGGATAAAGAAGATGTGGTTTATACATACAATGGAATACTACTTGGCAATGAGAATGAATGAAATCCTGCCATTTGCAAAACGTGGATGGAACTGGAGGGTGTTATGCTAAGTGAAATAAGTCAATCAGAGAAAGACAGATATCACATGTTTTCATTCGTATGTGGAACTTGAGAAACTTAACAGAAGACCATGGGGGAAGGAAGGGGGAAAAATAGTTTCAAGCAAAGAGGGAGGCGAACCATAAGAGACTCTTAAATACAGACGACAAACTGAGGGTTGATGGTGGGGGGACAGGGGAGAGGGGAAAATGGGAGATGGGCATTGAGGAGGGCACGTGTTGGGATGAGCACTGGGTGTTGTCTGTAAGTGATGAACCACGGGAATCTACGCCCAAAACCAAGAGCACACTGTATACACTGTATGTTAGCTAACTTGACAATAAATTATATTAAAACAAAGTTATTATCTGCCCGATACCGCGCTCAGTGCTTCACCTGCATTATCTCATGTAGTCTGTCATGACAACAACACTTTGATTCTCTCATTTTACAGACAAGGAAATGGAGGCTGAGGGAGGGTAAGTAGCTTTCTCAGAGCCAAGCAGCTAACCATTTGGCTTGGACCCCAAGTGCAAGCTCTTGACACAAGCATATACTGAGGAAACAGCATTTTGTTCCTAGGCCTCAAAAGGAGCCGAGCCACGGGCTGTGCCCCTCGCGAATGCGATCACCCTGCAGGCCCCAGCAGCTACCCCAGCTCTCTCCTGAATGCACAGACGCTTTCTAAAAACCCAGAAATTCAACTTCTGGCTTAAGTCCCTAAAATTAGATTTACCTTTACAACAGAAGTAGATTGACTTACAAATGGCTTCTTAGTTTTATAACTTCGACCAAAGACTCCAGGATCCTCCACTAAGTGGAGACCATTAAGCGGATGTAAGTGGCAGCAGACAGATTTAATATGCGCAGAAATACAGAAATCAAACCCAGAGCCAGTTTTGAGACGAATGCCTTTAGGTCCTAAATGTGCCTGAGTGGTTTTTACAAAGCCTATAAAATTCTTCTTGTTATAAATGAGCAGCCAACTGTTCTGACAATAGGGCTAAATTAATTCACGGACTTGCCAAAGCTAGAGGAAGAGTAAGTATGTTCCTAATAGGAGTTTCCGAAGAAAGGGCATCTAAGCCTGGGGATCTTGCTGAAAGGGTACTATTTAATCCTTTCTGCCTTCTAGGGCTTTTCCCTGGAAGCGGCGGGGCTGCCCAGGACTGAGGATGACCCCAGCACTTGCCTTGCTCTGATTCTGCCACCGGTTCTTGGGGTCTCCGGCCAGCCCTGTCTAAAGAGCAGATTGCTGGTGACTGTCGTAGCCTCAGGAAGAAGCGCCAGGCCGAGGGATGGCTGTCTTTCTTGTGAACAATTGACTCTATTCGTGGCTGCGATAAGCCTATGGCAATGACCTGGGATAAAAAGCCAAACCTGCTCAGCCTCCTTGTGCTGTGTTCTCTGGGTGCTGGTTGGGCAATCTGCATCCTAACCATGAAAATAAGGACAGCAGGTCACATCCGTGAAATGCTTGCCAATCAGGAACCTTATGTGTATTATTCCTTTCACCTTTACAACAATTCCATGAGTTGGTCAAGGTGATCATTCTCATTTTGTAAGTGGAAAACCAGTTCAGAGAGATGAGATGGCCCATGGTCACTCAGCTAGCCGCAGTGGTGCTGGGTGAATCAAGGGGGCTGAATTATATGAGCTGTGCCTAAGAGTCACCTCATAGCTGATGCGGGAAGTTGCAGCTGAGTGAAACTTCTGAGTGTTACAGCTAGTAAAGGAAGGAAGAATGAGAGAGAAATGGTACCACCACTGTGCAGCTCCTTACTGAATTAATGGAACCAACATTAGGCAATGAAAATCAGTGGTTTCTGACATCATAAAAAGAATCAGGTGTGGCTGGGTGGCTCAGGTGGTTAAGCATCTGACTTTTTTTTTTTAAATGTTTATTTATTTTGAGACAGAGAGAGACAGAACATGAACAGGGGAGGGTCAGAGAGAGAGAGGGAGACACAGAATCTGAAACAGGCTCCAGGTTCTGAGCTGTCAGCACAGAGCCCGATGCGGAGCTTGAACTCACGAACCGCGAGATCATGACCTAAGCCGAAGTCGGACGCTTAACCGACTGAGCCACCCAGGTGCCCCACCATCTGACTTTTGATATCGGCTCAGGTCATGATCTCATGGTTCGTGGGATCAAACCCCACATTGGGCTCTGCACTGACAGTGTGGAACCTGCTTGGGATTCTCGCTCTCTCCCTCTCTTTGCTCCTCCCCTGCTTGTTCATGTGCATGCTCATTCTCTTTCTCTCAAAATAAATAAACTTTAAAGAAAAATAAATTTAAAAAAAAATCAAAAGACTCAGCCATATACTATGTACCTCCAACACCACCTATGAAATGTTGCCAACACGTAGAACTTGAATCTGATTAATCCTCTACATCTAATTGCCAATTTATAGGAAATACAAGGGGCAGCAATATGTTGAAGACTCTATGGGATGTAATCAGCCAAATCCAGATTGTGGAAAATTCTATTGGATAAACTAACTTCTTTAACAGAACATTTTTAAGAAAAGAAGGGAAAGACTCGGAGGGAGACTATAAATTAAAAGACACTTCAGACACAAGCAATAGCAATGGTCGAACCTCATTTGGATGTCCATTCAAACAAACAGTAGGGGAAAAAAAATGACTAACGGACGATTGGGTAAATGTGAACACTAGGTATTTGGCGCTATTGCGGAGTGATTGTTGATTTTGGGAGAGTGCGTCTGATAGAATTGAGGTTATGATTTTCAAAAGATGCACTCAGAAACACTTGATGTGATGACTTGGGTTTACTTCAAAATAATCTGCAGGAAAGGAAAGTGGGTGGGGTCTAGGAAAAATGGGAAAGACTACAAGCCGATCGTGGTTGAGAACATGATCATGAAGGCATGAGGCTTCACTGCACTCTTTTTTCTTTTATACATGTTCAAAGTTTTCTATAATAAGAGTTAAAAAAAATAGGTGAAGAGATACAACCTTCTAGTTAAAAAATAAATAAGTAGGGCACCTGTGTGTCTCAGCCGGTTGAGCATTGGTCTCAGATCAGGTCATGATCTCCTGGTTCACGAGTTCGAGCTCCAGGTCAGGCTCTGCGCTGACAGCTCAGAGCCTGCAGCCTGCTCCTGTCTCTCCCTCTCTGTCTCTGTCAAAAATAAATAAAACATTAAAAAAATAAGTTATGGAGATGAAAAGTACAGCACAGGGAATATAGTCAATACTATTGTAACAACATTGGATGGTGACAGGTGTTGAGTACACATATCATTAGGAGTACCGGGAAAGATGCAGAATTGTCAAATCACTAAGTTGGTCACCTGAGACTAATATAACATTGTATATTATAATAATAAATACAATAAAATAAATGATATTTATTATACTAACCACAGTCAATCATAGTATCAATAAATAATTAATAAAATAATAATACATTTTTTAAAAATTAAAAAAAATTGCCCAAAAAGGGTAACCATGAATGAAAGAAGATGAGATAGCATGAGGGGAAGTGTAACGTCCCAGGATTCAAGGAAAGATTTGCTTAGGAAGTGGTCAGAAGAGGGTGTGGTCACGGGGGTCAGATGCCGCTGCTGGTCAGGTAGCTGAGTCCTGAGGATGATGCCAGGTGTCCCGGGGAAGGAGTCCACATGCTGCCCTCACTTGGGGGTGAGTTTCATCCCACCCAGGACAGTGTCCCGGGGTGTGGGTTGCCCTAGCCTCCTCATTTCCTGGCCTCATCCTTGTTTATCCCAGAATACTTAGCGCTGTTAAGGCCAGAGTCCCTGAAGTATGTGGGTTACACAGCCCCTCTCTCCAACTGATGCCCTGCCAGAGTTCAAATTTAAAAGATCTATTGAGGGGCGCCTGGGTGGCGCAGTCGGTTAAGCGTCCGACTTCAGCCAGGTCACGATCTCACGGTCCGTGAGTTCGAGCCCCGCGTCAGGCTCTGGGCTGATGGCTCGGAGCCTGGAGCCTGTTTCCGATTCTGTGCCTCCCTCTCTCTCTGCCCCTCCCCTGTTCATGCTCTGTCTCTCTCTGTCCCAAAAATAAATAAACATTGAAAATAAATAAATAAATAAATAAATAAATAAATAAATAAATAAATAAATAAAAGATCTATTGACACGGCATTCAAGGAGAAATTAGTGAAGCCACCATGAACAATGCAACTTTAGTTTCCAGAATCTAGCCCAAAGATTATGGACTTGTTCATTATGATCTTGTGAAGCCCTCCTATCTGTTTCAGGAGGACTACCTCAATCATTTCTTAGGTTCGGGTCATGATTTTGTTTTGTTATCTGAAGGAAGGACATTTCCTGGAGAAAACGTTAACCGCTTGGGCTGCATTTTTGCCAACTCGAGTTGTCTTTTCTTAAATAGTCTCCCACCGCCCCCATTCTCTGCCCCTCTCTGCGTCATCTTTGTGTCCCTCACTCTGCACCCCCTTCTCTTTCTCCTTCCCCTTTTATCCCTCTCCCTCAATTTTCTGCTGTGGGCAGAGAATATGGTGTCCGGAAGTTTCTGGTTTTCAGATGCAGACCTGAGTAACTGGGCCCCAGATACCTAGCACTGTGGTGTGCTGTTGTTCTTACCTTTCCTGACTGTCCATCTGGTTGCCCCTTTTTGCTTATCATATTCTCCAGCCCTTCTGATCCGATCCATTCTCTTGCATTCCCAGTGACAAGCCTGGCTTCCTGGCCTCTGACTCTCTGTTCCAGCAAGACATCCTTGAAACACTGGCCATCATGTGGGTGGACAGCGGCCCCCCCCCGCCTCTCCCCAGTCTGTGAAGCCAGGACAACTGCAGAGAAATCCCTGGAGGTCAGTGTTTTTCAGTAATGTGTGATGTGCAAGGAGGATGTGTGTCCACTGTTTTCTGATCTTAGATCAACTGCCTTATGGTGTAAGAACAGAGTTCAGAGAACCTCCAGTGGACCTCGCTAGCCTCTGTGGTGGGGCCTCGCTAACCTCTGTGGAGGTAACAAGGCATCATTGAGCCACATGCTCCAGAGTCGCTAAGAATGGATTAGAAAATGAGCGGGGGCCTCTCTGGTTTGGCTATTTCTGTAACTGTCTGCCTCTGGTTTGCTTTTCTTCCCCAGGGGGCTCTCGTGGGAGCACCCATCTGGCTGTGCCTCCTGACACGGGCTGTTGTAGGGCCTCACGGGGATGCTCACCTCCCTCCCCAGCCCCCGTGTGGAACTCACGCATACTCACGTGCTACACGCGTGTAACCGGGAGTCATATGCAGGTTATAGTCAATTAAAAAAAGAACCTTCGCAGGACTCAAGGGCCTTGTGATTGTTCTACATTTCATCTTTGCTTCTGTGTTGATGGGTTGACTATTCAAGCTGCAATAGGGTGCTGGTCGTGTCTTTTAGCATAATTATTAGCTTTAGCAGCTATTTTCTTTTTCTTCATACGTATTTGTCTTTTGTGTTAATTCTGACCTTAAGTGTCTCCATTTCAAATTCTGTACGTTTTCCTCTATAGTTAAGTTGTTTGTGTTTTTCCACTAGCACGGAGTCCAGAGAATACAGTAAGGTATACTAACAGCTCAGCTCTCAGAAACTGACTTTTTTAATGTTTATTTATTTATTTTTGAGAGAGAGAGAGAGAGAGAGAGAGAGAGAGAGAGAGAGAGAATCCCAAGCAAGCTCCTAGCTGTCAGCGCAGAGCTGGATGCAGGGCTTGACCTCACAAACCGTGGGATCACGACTTGAGCCAAAATCAAGTCGGGACACTTAACCAACTGAGCCACCGAGGTACCCCAGAAAGTGATTTTTATACTTAGCTTCTTTTGGGTGGGAGACAAAGAGACTCAGTCAAGTTACCTCAAGAAAACTTGTGTTTGGAGCAAAGAGGCACATAGAACAAATCTCACCATTCTCTCTCTCTCTCTCTCTCTCTCTCTCTACCTGCAGTGTATCTCTGTCTCTCTCCTTCCATTTGCTTCCTTCTCTTTCTCTTAACCAGCTTTCTTAGAGCTCTACATGTTATCACTTTAGATGGCTTATGATATAGTGTGCCCTCATGGGCCACAACTCCACTTCATGAACTTTCTGGTTCAAATACCACCTCTAACCAATTTGCTTTAATGTCTTCCCCAATTAAAATGCCCCAGAGTTGGGATGGGCTAAGTGCAGCTTATCTTTTTCTCATGGTAATTGGCCAGTCTGTGATCTGGTTGCCCTTGGGTCAGGCACTCCCATCCAATTCATGCAGTGTGTGTAATGGGGGTGGGGAAGTCATGATTAAAAAGGGCAAAGTATGGTCACCTAAGAAGCTGAGACTCTGGTAAATAGACAAATTCCCTTAAAGGGGGGTTGTGGACAGGCCAGTGCCAGTGGATGTTGCTATATATTGGTTAACTGACAATCTCATCAATTACTGACCCAGAGAACTAGGAAGCTAAAATTGGTGTTATAAGTTCCACTCACTAAAATTCACATTCCCTACTTACAAGAAATCCCCTCGGCCATTCAATAGGTAGTTACTTTTTTTTTTTTTAAGACAAAATATGCCCAAATATATTGGTTTCACATCCACCAGAGATTGTAAGTAGCAAATCTAAGAGGGCAAAGAAGGACTAATATAGGCAGATACTAATAGCATCGAGAGTCAATACCCAAGAGGCTGACAGCATGACAGAAAATCTATGAAAAGCAGACACAAGAACTCACGTAGCACAGTAGACTGGGACCACTTAAAATGTAGGTTAAAAACAGCCCTATGTACTTCAACAGTCCCGAGGGCATTGCTGTCTTGGAGCCTCGTTAACTGTAGCTAATGCTCACGTTGCTGAACCTCGAGTATATAAGGAAAGGCTAAGGGCTAAATTATGTTTAGAATATCCAACTTAAGAAGGCGAGAAATTACATAATATACTTAAGAAAAATTTCCATGCACATTTAAAAATTGGTGTTTAAATTAGTAAGCTCTTGGCTATCCAAAGCAAGTCATTTGCTAAGTGTCCCAGCATATAGCTGCAGCCATGGACGTGTGCTGTTTTTAATGTTGGCTGTGAGGAAGGAACCAGGATGGTAAAATGCCCTTGCTCATTCAAGCTGCCTGGAAAAGATTATCCCACTAAATCTCTCAAAGCCAAGATATATAACAGGAGGCAGTGAGGCATGGTCATCAAGAGCAAGTGCTTCACAGTGCAGTCAGTCTGGGTTTGAATCCTGGGACCTTGGACAATCTCTTGATATGCCTAAGCCTCCATTTCCATATCAGAAAAATGGGCACAATGGTATCTATCTCAACGGAGTGTGAATGTCTAATGTCCGTGGGCATTTTTGCCTTGTTTAGAATTTTAACTTTTTATGCGGTCTTCCAAGTAAACAAAATAATGAAATTCATTTTTTTAATTTAGATGGTTCTCTATATTTTTCCTATAGGGCAGTGACTCTTAATAGAAAAAAAGCCTACGGTAACACCTCAGTTTGAATCAGTCCATCAGATTAACCAAAGGGTCATACTGTTTTTTTCTAGAGGAGGAGGACAGAACTGGGAATCCCTCAAGGGGACGGGGAAGGACAGGAGTAACTCCAGTGTCCAAGTGGAAACCTTGAAGGCACAGGGCTTGTTGGTGGTTTGAAGAAGGGTGGAGGGAGAGTGGGTATGTTTGAAAGTGAGAAAGGGACCCAGGAGAGCCGACAGAGAGGCACAGAAGGCAAGGCTTAAATATTCCTAGGATCATTGCCTTGGTTAAGTTATGATTTTTAAAACATATTCCAGGGGCGCCTGGGTGGCTTCATTGGTTAAGTGTCCAACTTTGGCTCAGGCCATGATCCCATGGTTTGTGGGTTCGAGCCCTGCGTCGGGCTCTGTGCTGACAGCTTGGAGCCTGGAGCCTGCTTCGGATTCTGTGTCTCCCTCTCTCTCTGCCCGGCCCCCATTCATGCTCTGTCTCTTTCCTTCTCTCAAAAATAAACAAATATTTCAAAAAGAAATTTAAGATTAAAACATACTCCAAGGGACAATTAGAGAATTTCAGTCAGTATAACTTTTCCTTCCGGCCCTGATGCCTACCCTCTTTTACAAGTGACTTTATTTATACCCCAACAAGCCACCATGCGAGAAGAGGACTGTGAGGTCTCCAGAATCCTTGAAATCTTGGGTTAAAATGTCCTTCTGACATGTGGTTTGTCTGCCTGCCCAGGAATTCAGTCACCTGAGTCATTTTCTTCAGATAACCATTATTATATTCCTTTTAAAAATAAACAACTTTGGCTTCCCAGAATCCCTGATAGACGAGAGAGAGAAATTTCGTTGTCAGTCATAAGGTGAAGACATCAAATTCGCAAACAGAAAATTGAAAAAGAGAGGGCCTAGTCACTTCATGCTCTCCCCTGAAACTGGTGTAATAATGTTCATTGAACAAAGCTCAAAATAATACAGGTACCAATGTCCCCTTTCACCATGTGCTTATCTCTTCAAACTAAAATTAAAGGTTCTACGTCTGAACTATTGCATAAAGTTGACAACCTTCATTCACAGACTAGATATATGGGCCCGTCTCATTATGTTAGGGTTTTTTTTCTTTTTTCAGGGATTCTGCCACTTTTTTAAAAAGCGGTTTAAACATTTTTCTGGTGTACTAGGGATTTGAGTTTGTTTGTTTTTAATAAAAGCGGCTCTTGACATAAATAGGTTGCTATCGTTGTTTGATAGTCAAATTCTCAGAAAGTATGATAAAAAGACTCCCCTCATATTCATCTACCAAGCTAATATGACAGCATTTTTGCAAACAGGTGCTGCAAAGCCACACATCCTTTTCTGGGCACCTGACTAAACAACAGATAAATCCTTCTGTCTGGGAGTAAGCCAGGGGAAACCAGCCTCAACTCTTATAAAAAACATCGGGCATAGCAAAGAGGTTTCAACTGTTATGTCAATTCCAATAACTTGGTTGCTGATGTGTTTTGCTGAGAGAGTTTTAAGGCTGGATCCCTGCTCATCAAGAAAAAGTTCTGCAATTAATTAGTGATGTCTGATTTAGGTGCAGGATAGGACGACAATAGTATGTTTGCCATTTACTCACCATTTTGGCAGAAGATCAATGTATAGCAATTTGGCAATTTTATGACAGGAAATAGTTTATATATATTTGGGGGAGAATTACTGTTCCATTTACATCTTACTACGTAACAATTACTCTGAAACTCTGTGGCTTCCATCAATACTTTTATTATACTTATGGATTCTGTGGGTCAGAAACTTGGAACGGACACAACGGGGACAGCTTGTCTCTGTTCTACAAAGTCTGAGGCCTTACTTGAGAACACTCAAAGACTGAGGGTGGTTCAACGGCTGAGGGCGGAAAGCATCTAAAGGCTCACTCACTCTCACGTCGGTGACGAATGCTGGCCGTCAGCTGGGACCTCCACTCCTCGCCTGGGGCTGTTGGCCAGAACTTACATATGTGGCCACTTCGGTTTCCTCCGCATGGTGGCTGGGTTCCAACAGGATTAAGAGGAAGCTGTTTTCCTTTTATGACCTGGCCTCAGAAGTCACATCTTGGAACTTACACCATCGACTTAAACCCTCCCAGATTCAGCTGCAGGGAACGTAGGCCCTACTGCGCCATGGGATGAATGCCAAGTTACATACTAAGGAGAGTGTATAAGAGAGTGTATGCGAGATACTTATGCGTCCATCTTCAGACAATGCAATCTGCCATAATCCCTGAGTTGGAGGATGTGCTAGCTACTGTGTCTCAATATATTTTGTAGTTTGTCTTCTGTTCTCTTGAAAATTACTTGCTCTGAGTAGTAACAGCTTGATTGATTTGTGAAAAATGGTTATCAGGGAGTGATGAAACTTTAGGGAAACTTAAAAAATTCTTAAAAAAATTTTTTTAATATATTAAAAAAATTTTTTTTCAGTGTTTATTTTTCATAGAGAGAGAGTGTGTGTGTGAGAGTGGGGGAGGAGCAGAGAGAGAGGGAGACACAGAATCTGAAGCAGCTCCAGGCTCTGAGCTGTCAGCACAGAGCCCAACATGGGGCTTGAATTCACAAACTGTGAGATCATGAGCTGAGCCGCAGTCAGATGCTTAACTGACTGAGTCACCCAGGTTCCCCAAAACTTAAAAATTCTTAAATCATGGCTTAAAACCTGTCCAGTAAACCAATGATAAGGGAATAGAATTCAGAAGAATGTAATTTGTCTTTATATACATTTTAGTCTTTGCAAAAATGAAGTTTGCTAATGGTCTCTGGATGTTTCCCTAGGTAATATCATAGTGTTGACAGACCACATATATCTGTCTGACTTAGAGTTTCTTAATCTCGACGCCATTAACATTTTTGGCCAGGTAACTCTTTGCTGGTCGGGGGGAAGACTGTCCTTTGCATTGTGAAATTGATTTAGCAGCATCTCTGGCCTTAACCTCTCCCACCCATCATGAAAACCAAAAATGTCTCAAACATTGCCGCATGTCCCCTGGGGAGCAAAATTGTTCCCAGCTGAGAGCCACCGATCTAACTCAGATCTATGTGCTATAAAAATATTCTCCAGAACCCATTTCCCAGGCTACTCTAAAAAGCGTGCATAGGTTTATGGTAGAGGAACTGTTACAGTTCACATTCATTTAGTATGTTCCATTCATTCAAGGCATTAAGTCTCTCGTAAACCGCGTCTTTTCCTTATAAAGAACATTCATCCTGAAGAGCAGAAACCCCTCCTCTACTGCTAACACTGGAGGATTAAGTCAGGCAGGCTGATTTCAGTGAAAGGAAGCAAGAAGGTATTAATGTACTGGCTCACCCTACTTGGGAATGAGTGGGTGTGCATGGGGGGTGCTGTGAGTGCCGCTGTGCAAACTCTTCCCCATCACTCACCCTTCACAACCTACCCCTCCTGCTTTCCAGGGAGAAGGTGTGAATGGAAAATGAGTCTCTCCTAAGAAGCGTCATGGTGATTACTCTGTTTCTCGCATTCACAATTTACTGGGTGGCGGCCGAGAATGTACGGTGAGAAGGAGTGAAAGCAAGGAACATTTTCTGCCCTGGGGTGTTACGGCATCTAAGCCACAAGGCGCAGGATGGAATGTAGAATCACCGTGTGCACCCCGAGTGGAGGAAGCCAATGGAATAGGTGAAGCTGAAAGCTTTCCTAGATACTCACCAGTATATAGACACATTTGAATTTTGACATTGGCTGGCATCGGGGGCGAGGGATATGGATAGGCAGCTCTCAACTTATAAGTAAATGGATTCTGAAAGTAAATTTGTTGGAATTTATACCTCATATCCCATAGAGCATGGAGTTATATGTGCTAGTTACGTCCCCAGATCGGTTACCAAAAGCCTACGTAAGTCCATCAGTGTTGTGCCACAGTACTAAAATGTGTCATCACTGCTTCTAGGGAGAGCTGCATTCAGGTATCCAACATGAGATGTCAGCCACAAATCTCTGGCTGCAGTGGCCTGCAGTGGTCAGCAGCCTCTCCCTCCAACTCCGCTTCCTTTCAGCAAACTTACCCTGAACACCTACAATGAGCCAGGCAGGATGTAGGTGCTGGAGGCTCAAAGAAAAATGAGTTCCTGCTTATAAGGTGCTTAACTGCCAACCCAGGCCACTCCTGGCTTCTGCACACACCCGCACACATCAGGAGAGCAAAGTCTCCCTTCCCACGTTGGAGGTGGTGACCTCTGTTATGGCAGAGATTGGGGCTCCCAGAGGAGGAGGAAGGGAAGGGTTGGATCTGGGGACTTCTGCTTGTGTTTTTCCATTTTTCATCAGAGCCTCTGACTTGTGTTCCCATCCTTCTTAATAACCAACCACTGTGGACAGAAGGCAATTTTAGTTTCTCCTCAGCCCTATAGTCCCTGAAAAACACAGTCAAATAGTTATGGAAGGTTTGTAAGTAGAAGAATGGAACCCCTTAGGGACACCTGGGTGGCTCAGTCACCCAACTTCGGCTCAGGTCATGATCTCGTGGTTCGTGAGTTTGAGCCCCACATTGGGCTCTGAGCTGATGGCTCGGAGCCCGGATCCTGCTTCGAATTCTGTGTGTCTCTCTCTCTCTCTGCCCCTCCCCTGCTTATGCTCTGTCTCTCTCTCTCTCAAAAAATTAAACAAAAATTTAAGAATGGAACCCATGAAGCCAGTGATGGGGTGGGGAGTTCTGATCCTTATCACCCTCATTCCCATCCCCACTGCCCACAGACAATGAGAATAGAGGTAGCCTAAGGTGCAGAAAGGTGTCATTGCAAAGCTGATATCGGGTCTTTGGGCATTGTAGTGAAAGAAATTACCTTATGCGATAGTACCCTCCAAGTCTACCACCAGGTAAGCTATTCCAGAGGACATGCAACAGAAAAGTTCACAGATAAAATTAAGATGTCCAACAACACGGTTTATTAGATGCATTTAAAACGTAAAACAAGAAGCAAAAGGAAAGATACAAGGCAGGGTAACACACTTAGGGTAGCATACACGTTGGGTGGAAGGACCTCACTATCTGATTCGAGGGTTGTACAAGCTCATACTTCTTTCTTTTTTTCAGTGACATCAGCTTTGCCCAATGATGGGGAAGTTATGGGAACCAGAGCTGAGATTTGTAATACTTAATTGTATATGTCAACTTGGCAAGGCTATGGTACCCAGAAATTTGGTCAAACACTATTGTAGATATTTCTGTGAGGGTATATTTTAGATGGGGCTAACATCTAAATCAGTAGAGTAAGTAAAGCAGATTGAACTCTATTGGGGGTGGGCCTCACCCAATCAGTTGGAGGGCTTAAGAAAAAGACTGAATGGGGTGCCTGGGTGGCGCAGTCGGTTAAGCGTCCAACTTCAGCCAGGTCACGATCTCGCGGTCCGTGAGTTTGAGCCCCGCGTCAGGCTCTGGGCTGATGGCTCAGAGCCTGGAGCCTGTTTCCGATTCTGTGTCTCCCTCTCTCTCTGCCCCTCCCCCGTTCATGCTCTGTCTCTCTCTGTCCCCCCAAAAAATAAATAAAAACATTGAAAAAAAAAAAAAAGACTGACTTCCCCAGAGACAAGAGAGGGAATTCTGCCTTTGGGCTCAAACTACAGCTTTTTTCCTGGGTCTCCAGCCTGCTGGTCTACTCTGCAGAGTTTGGACCTGGCAGCCTCCATAATCACATGCATCAATTTTCTATTCTACACACACACATATTTTGTTGGTTCTGTTTCTCTGGAGAACACTGCCTAGTACAAGGTTGAACATGGGGCCTCAGCCCAAAACCAGCACACATTTGCCCTATCAGACATAGTAGCAAGGACATTAGATGCATCTCGCTGATCAGTGAGCTCCATGGCCATGGGCTTGACCTTCATTTCTAGGGCAGAGCACATATGAGGCTGAAGGGGCACCAATATGCAGTATGGGGGGCTTCAAATTGGCCAATGTAGGGATGACTTAGCTATCATCCTGACATGCTTCATGCCTTATGACTTGGTCTCGCCATTCCTTTTTATCTACAAGGAACACTCTTCTTCATTCCATGTTTATAGGTTACTTACTATCTACTTTAACCCATGAGTCTTGCTCGTAGCTCACAAGCTATTTGCTTTCTCTCTCTACTTAAGACTTCTTTTTCTTTTAAAGATTTTATTTTTTTTTAAAGTCATCTCTACGCTCAACGTGGGGCTCACACTTACAACCCCAGGACCAAGAGTCGCGCACTCTATCGACTGAACCAGCCAGGTGCCCCTCTACTTAAGGCTTCTTATGAGTGGCATCCATCTCATTTGTTTTCCTTACCTTCTATATAGCAGAACTGAAGGTTATCGCATAATATGGCAAAGTGTGTTTTGATTTCTGGAGGCCCAGAGGCACTGCCTAGAAGCCAGGGTGCAGGCAGGGGGGCAGCACAAGGGACAAACACAGCACAATAATTGCTGTATCCATTGTGAGCAGGGACCTGTGCAGCTGATGTTGTACTGAGAATAAAGATGGCCTCCCTTCATGTGTACCATTTCTGAGAATTAAAGTTTGTCTTCAGGAGATGTATTTGTATGCGAATGATGGCTCCCCAACAGATGAACAGGAAGAATCCTCATTCTATAACGGCCACTGGACAGGAGTTCTCAGACCCAGCAGATGGGTGAGATCCAAACCCTCTCCCCCAGAGCCCCCCTCCCCCAGTTCTGGTAGTAGGAGTGGAGGGGCTAAGTACATCAGACTTGGGGGAAACTGTCACCAGAAATTACCATGTCCATCTAGGGAGAAGAGGATGATGTGTTGTGGGGTGAAGCCAGCCCTGTGGATAGGGAAGGGGACTCCCTAAAGGGGAGGGTGGATATTTGCACCGTAGGCCTAGAAGGGGGAAGAACAGAGGATAAGAGAACAAGATGAGATTCCAGAGGGGCTTCCTTGTGTAGAGTCGAACATCTCTGATGCCTAACTCCTGGGTCAGGAGGAGAATCATATGAAATGGACAGTTATAATTTTTTTCCCTCTGATATGACAGTGCCCCCTATTTTATCCCCAACTGTTCAGAGAAGTCTGACACATCGAGTACGTTGGTGCGGTCATGGTGGGACAGGACAGAAAAGGGACGGGCGGCTTGTGTCACCACAACCCCCTGGGACTGCCCCCGGGGACGGAGGAGTATCCCATCAGGGGACCTCTGAGTCAAAGGAAGTCAAAGCCAGCTGTGGGGCGGGAAACAAAGGAAAGAGTATCCCTGCTGGAGGCAGCTGAGAGCACACAGCTGGACAGCTAGGCCCCTGTGAATGTAACAGGCATGTATATTACGTCGGAGGCTAGCTCTATTAGAAAATAAAAATTCTAGCTCTTATGTGGAGAGGCAGGCAGTCTTATTAAACAACCAAATGTCAGATCTCAAATATTTACACATTATCTTGCCATGGCACATGTTCTTCCACCAGGGAAACTAGTGAAACTCTGTTGTACCACGTACACCGTTGCCAGAGTGAGATTCCCGAAACCTGCTCAAAAGCCTCGAGCACAGTGTTTGTTTACTGTTTGTGGTCACAATATTTTTGTGAAGCTGATGAAAGCTATGGTCTTCTTCCTAGAAAAATATATCCAAATTCGCATGTAACCATAGGGGGTGGGGCTGTAGCCCCTCCCCCCTCCCTTCCACCACCACCTCCCCCACCCCCACCATGATGGTCTCCTGGTGCCTTGGATAAAATCTATCCCCCAAGCTGGCCTTCCAGGCCACCCTCCACACCTGCCCCAGCCCTCTGCTCTTTCCCATGCTGCCACAAACCTACCTTGTACTTTCCCACCTTTGAACCTGGAGTCAGAGGTCCTGAAGTTCTTTTAAGGTGTCCCAGGGACAGGAGCTGGGCTCCCACGGCCCACGCAAAGCCAGAGCAATAAAAGGCAAAGGAACAGCCACAACCTGTTCTGGAGCACCATCCCGGTCCCACCCACCTGTCTACGCAGCGCCAACTTCTGACTTGGTGTTGTTTTTTGGCCTCTCTGATTCACATCTGTCCTTGGGCTTGCATTTCCTGGTGCTCTCAGACCTCCTCATGGCTCAGATTCCTGGAAATTTGGGACATAGAGCCCGATAGAGCAAACAGGATTTGACCTCAGGAGAGGGCTCACCCTTTTCTTCTCTACCTACTCAATAAAAAACGAGCCAGGCGTCACTCAGTGTCCACGGTGCTCAGGTAGGCAGTGGGCACACAGTGAACTAGACCCGGGTCCTGTCCGGGAGCTCAGTCTCAGAGGGGGTGGCAGGCAGCCACTCAGAAATGCGCTTCCTGGGAGCCACAGAGAGACAGCAGGACCTGGTATCTGCAGGAGGCAGGCGCCTTCTAAGGTGAGGCCCGCAGATGTCCCAGGGAGAAGGTCTGTGTAAAACATTTGAGGGGCACCTGCGTGGCTCAGTCAGCTGAGCGTCCGACTTTGGCTCAGGTCATGATCTCGTGGCTCGTGGTTCTGTGCTGACAGCTCAGAGCCTGGAGCCTGCTTTGAATTCTGTGTCTCCCTCTCTCTCTGCCCCTCCCCCACTCGTTCTTTTCTCTCTCTCTCTCTCTCTCTCTCTCTCTCTCTCTCTCTCTCAAAAATAAGTCAACATTAAAAATTTTTTTTTTAAACATTCTAGACCAGAAGAGGAAGAGGGCAGCGTGATGGTCTGGGCATATGGGTCCGAGTGCCTGGAGGGAGTGCCCAGAACAGGAGAGAGACTGAGGGAGAGATACTGAAGGTACCAGAGTTCTCGCTCTACCCTGAAGGCAGGAGAAGCAGTGAAGGTTAGGAGCAGGCCAGACCAGATGGCCTCCTCTGAGGCCGCTGGTGTCCTGTTGTAGTTGTCTGCTCCTGTTAATGCTGCCACCTCCCATTCTGTCTCCTGGGGCTTTGGGCCACACAGCACGGGTTATAGGACACAGTCCTTCCAGCCCCTTACGGCTCCTGCACACAAACACACAAGTCCTTATTGTTTATGGGGTTGGTGCTTATGGTTTGTTTTGTAGCTGCTAATCCCCAAGAGGAGCCAGGAAAGGATAATGCAATATCCTGAGGTGTGCGTACGGCCTGTGGTGGAGTGGGAAGGTTCCCGAACGTTCCACTCAGTCCCTACCCCTAGAACTGACTCTTGGTCCTAAACGCTCTCTCTTCTCTTTCGTTCCTTGTGGTGGGCTTCATAAACACCCCCCAGACCTCACTCTTGCATGCACTTTAGAGTCGTGGCCCAGCAAGTTTGTTGACCATTGACCATAGAAAGACATTTTACAACACGACCCAGTAGACACACACAGGCACACATGCGTGCACTCAAACAAAATCAATTTCCTGAAAAAAAAAATTATACTGTCTACAAAGGATACCCTCTGACATTTTCTAGTGTCGTCTTTTTTTCTTCCTTCCTTCCTTCCTTCCTTCCTTCCTTCCTTCCTTCCTTCCTTCCCTCCTCTCTCTCTTTCTTTCTTTCTTTCTTTCTTTCTTTCTTTCTTTCTTTCTTTCTTTCTCTCTTCCTTCCTTCCTTCCTTCCTTCCTTCTTCTTTCTTTCTTTCTTTCTTTCTTTCTTTCTTTCTGTGGGGGGGGGGGGGAAGGGGGCTGGGCACAACCCACAGAATTGATTTCCAGACCCACCAATGGGCTGCAACTTGCAGTTTGGAAAACACTGCTTAGTGGGAGGACATGCTAAGATCTTCCCTGAGAGCATCTCTCCCAGTCGAGACATTCCAGATGGAGCCCAAAGTCCCCATTGGCTGAAGGGGTTATTTTGAGTTTTGAGCTGCTTCCTGGGCCTCCCTTGGCCAGCTTAGAAATGTTCCCCTTTGGTCATTGCCACGAATAGCACAGTTCCTAGAGGAGCCTTAGATCCGGGTGTTGTTCCAGCCCTGGTGCACTGGAGAGAGAATGGCACAGGACACAAGGGGCACACGGTGTTGTCTGTGCCTGAGAACAACAACAGAAGCAGTGGCGGCAACAATGATGATAAGGCCAACATCTACTGAGTTTGACCAGATGCTCACTGTGCTGGGCTTTGTCTCACTCGGTCTTCACCACAACCTTTGAGTTTACAGAGTGTGAAAGGGAGCACAGAGGACCTACCTAGGGGACAGCACTACAAAGGGGCCAAGCCAGGATTAGCCTAGGTCTGCCGGACACCAGAGCCTAGGTCTTGATAAACCTGAGTTTATTTGGGGTATGGCCACTCGCCTAAAACCACTTGAGAGACCCATCACCAGTACCATAGGCTGGGTGGCTTATAAATAGTAGGAATTTATTTCTACAGCTCTGGAAGCTGGGAGTCCAAGATTAGGGCACCAGCATGGCTGGGTTCTGGTGAGGTCCTGGGGCTTTCTTCCAGGTTGTATCCTCACATGGTGGAAAGAGGGCTATGGAGCTCTGGGGTCTCTTATAAAAGGACACTAAGGCTTCACCCTCATGACCTAATCACCTCCAAGGCCCACTTCGTAAAACCATCACATGCAGGGTTAGGATTTCTAGTGTGAATTGAGAGGGTGGGGAGATGGGCACAACATTCAGTTCCTAGTAAGTGTGTGTATTTCACAAGCCACCCTGCCTCAGGGATTCCTCACTGGGGTCCATGTTTCATTAGCAGGGTCCATGAGCCCTTGAAATAAACGATGGAATCAAACTTTAAACATATGCTTTTGCGGCTAACTTTTCACAGTGGTCCTTGATCCACTGACCCATCTGGCTGAGCTGAAGGATCTAAAGGATCATTTGCTCGGCGTGTTGGGGGGTGGTTCTGAACGATCAGGGAGACTGTCTGTTGGTCCCCATGAGACAGGAAATGTACCTGGGAAGGAGATGCTCGCATCTGAAGTGAGTGGGTGATGGGAGGATGGGAGAGCTGCTTCCTGGTCCACAAATGAGGGATTGTTCTAGACTGGGTTTCTCAGAGCCCTGCCGAGTTTCACAGACATGCCCTGAAGCTCTCCTTCCACCACATAGGGCTTCAAGCCAGCAGCTGTTCCCTGCTTTTGTTTGGGGGGAAAGGAAAGAGTCTCAGCTACTTAAAAAAAGTAGGGGCATGAGGGAAGACATTAGGCCAATCCCAAATGAGGTACATTCTACAAAATACCTGACCAGCGCTCCCCAAACTGTTTAAGGTCTGAGAAACTATCACAGTCGGGAGAACACTAAGGAGACAGGATGACTAAATGTAACGAGATATCACTGATAAGATCCTGGAACAGAAAAAGGACAATAGGTAAAAACTAAGGAATAAACTGTGGACGTTAATTAATAATCATATATCAATATTGGTTCATCAATTGTGATGAATATACTAATGTAAGATGTTAATAATAGGGGAGGCTGGGTGTGGGGAAAATGGGAACTCTGTACTATCTTTGCAACTTTTCTGTAATCTAAATCTATTCTAGGATGTAAACCTTTATTAAAAAGAAGGAGGGTGCTGCTGATGACCGATCTCAAAGCTAGCATTCCCAACCAACGCTAGTATTCCCTGAGCAGTGCATGAAGTTGGCCTGGGCAGGGGGTTGGGTGAGAGAGGCAGCTTCCAGAGTTTCCGAGCACAGAATCCAGGCATGTGAGCAGTGCCTGAGTGCCAAGGAACTGCAGCGGAATATGATTTCAACTTGATCTTGGGTCCCCGCCCTTGGTGTCTAAGCAGAAAAGAGGCCACCCTCAAGAATCAAGTCTGAGCGTTCTAGAATCAGAGATGCGACGTACCCTTTCATCTCCTTCCTCTTTTCCTGCCATCGAACACCAACCAGCGCCTCAAAAACAACTTGTCAACCCTGTGCTCGGGGTCCCACCCCCCAGCCCCCATACCCGCTCCTCATCCTGTGTCCTGGCCGTGACACTCCTTTCTCCACTGTCCTGTGCAATGGCCGGCATGTCACCCCGGACACCTTTCTCTTTCTCCCCTCCCACGTGCGGTCATAATATCCTGAGCCACCTGTGCCTGGTGTGACTGGTGTGACCCACACACCCTCTTCACCCTCACTCCGCTGTCTCAGCTCAGCCTTGCCGTGGCCCTGCTGTCACAACCACCAGCCAGTATCCAGGTGCCAACCTTTCCAAGCCAACCTTTCCAAAAAATGAAATCTTACAGGTAGACCAAAAGGTGCAGATAACAATGTAATGATCCCACCACCAAGCACAAGAAACAAAACCTTACCGACAAAGCTGAAGCTGTCTATGTACCACGTCTGACTCATTCCCCACTGTCCATTCCTGTTCTCATACATCTTATCTTTTTCCTTCTCTGTGTGGCCTCCTCTGACCACCCAGTTTAACACTCCAGTCCACACTTCGCCTCCCCGCTGCCCTTGATCTCTTTTACGTATGCCTTTTAAAAATACTGGCTTGTCATTTTCTGATACACTGCATAGTTATTTATGTAAACTAATATCTGTATTCGTCTGAGTGGGCTGCCATAACATGATGCCACAGACTGGTGGTTTAAACAACACAAGTTTATTTTCTGATGGTTCTGGCGGCTAGGGGTTCAAGATGAAGGTGTCAGTAGGCTTGGTTTCTCCTGAGGCTTCTGCCCTTGGCTTGCAGATAGTGCCTCTCTCTGTGTCATCACCTGGTCTGTCCTCTGTGCCCGCTCATCATGTGTCTCTTGGGTTTCCAGAATTCCTCTTCTGGTAAGGATAGCATCAGACTGGATGAGGGCCCACCCTATCCCTTATTTTACCATAATCATCTGTCTAAAGACCTTATTGCCAAATACAGCCCCATCCTAAGACACTGGAGTTTAGGATTTTCCCATGTGAATTTAGGGAGGAACACAGGTCAGCACATAACAATGTCTATTGTTTGTTCCTGCCTTTCTTCACTACTGTGTTTGCCCAATGTTGTTTTTGTCTGTTTTATTCACTGGTAAGTCTTTTTCTTTTTTATATTTATTTATTTGGAGAGAGAAAGAGAGCACGAGCAGGGTAGGGGAAGAGAGCGGGAGAGAGATTATCCCAAGCAGGCTCTGCACTGTCAGCTCAGAGCCCAATGTGGGGCTTGATCTCACGAAACAAGATCATGACTTGATCTGAAATCAAGAGTCAGACACTTAACCAACTGAGCCACCCAGGCGCCCCTATTCATTGGTGAATCTTAAGGGCCTTGAACTGCCCCTAGCACATAGTAGGCGCTTGATAAACATTTGTTGAATTGCATTTTCACCTTGTCTAGGACTTCCAGGACAATGCTTTCTCAAAGCAATGATAGGCATTACCTTTCTTTTTGACTCCAGCGGAAATGGTTTTAGAGTTTGACCGTTAAATATGATTATGTTTGCTTCAACATTTCAACAGGTACACCTTCTATCAGTTTAAGGAAGTTCTCTTCCACTTGCAGTTTGCCAAGAGTTTCTGTCATGAAAAAAATTGTGCGTTTCATCGAACACTTTCTGTGCGTCAGCGGAGTGGATCACGCAGCTGCCCTCCTCTAGTCTGTTAATATGGTGTTTTGCACAACCAGATATCCTTGCATTCCCGGGATAACACTGCAGGGGTTTAACCAGACGATTAGCATGATCTGATTTACATTTTGAAAAGTTCTCTCTGGATGCTGAGTGGAGAGTGCCGTGTCAGGGAGCAAGAGGGAGAGCAGGGTGATCAGCCAGGAGGCTATTACAGTAATCTGGGTGAGAGATGATGGTAAAAGTAGAAATGGAAATAAGTGGGAGGATTTGGAATGTATTTTGGAGATAAAACCAACAGAACTCGCTGGTGGATTTGATGTGGTGGGGGGAGGGGAGAATTGAGAGTGACTGCTAGGTGTTAGTGGGAGCCACTAGGTGGTTCCATTTTACTTAATGGAGAACATAGGGAGGGCAGGAATCAAGGATTCAGGTGCCTGTTGGACACCGAAGGTAAGATACCGAGCAGGCTGTTAGGTGTGTGGCTCAGGGGCAAGTCTGAGCTAAGGATATAGATGAGGGACACATCAGCAAAGAGGCACCATTTAAAGTTTATTTTTATTTATTTAGAGAGCGAGATAGAGAACAAGTGGGGGAGGGGCAGAGAAAGAGGGAGACAGAATCCCAAGCAGGCTGCACGCTGTCAGCATCAGAGTCTGATGAGGGGGCTCGGTCTCACAAACCACGAGATCAAGACCTGAGCCCAAACCAAGAGTGGGCTGCTTGGCTGACTGAGCCCCCCAGGCGCCCCAGAGAGGCACTGCTCAAAGCCATGGCCGTGGATGCAGTCACCAACAGGGAAGGGTGACATAGAGAAGGCGAGGACCAGGACCAAGTTCAGGGCTTCCAGCCTTAGTCAGGCAGCCAGCCAAGGGCCAGCAAAGGGGACCGGGGAAAAGGCAGGCTGTGAGGTGAGAAAAGAAGCCCAGAGAGGAGATGGTTAAGGCAGCACTGGCTGATTGCAAATGCTTCTGAAAGGAGAGGGAACATGAAGACACAAGTATCCAGGGGTTACCAATAGATTTTATTAAATATTTCCAAATTTTGTGCTTAATTAGGTGAGGGGAAAACCAAGGACCATTCGCACATAGTACTGAATGACCCGAACACGTTTGGCCTTCTATAAGATTTTCTGGGGGCAGGAAGGGCGATTTTTCTAAATGCCTCCTTCTCGAAAGAGCATCTCCAGATTCACCTCTAGGTCAATGGCTCCCAGTGTTTGTGTAGCCATGACCTGCCACATGTAGTTTGATTTTGCTTGACTCACAGAGCTATAAATGCAACAGTTTCTACACACACGGAACTCATCCTGTGAGTGAAGTACCCTAAAGGGCTATGGAGTTCACAGGGAGGAAAAAGCACTTCACCTTTGCCCTGAAGGTTCATCTTAAAAGTGAAACTGAGTTTCAACTACCTTCACTAAGACAGTTGCATGCCACACCCCTTGACATAACATTTTCAAATAACACTGGGGATCCTGGCCATAAGATGTCAAAACAGTCGTTGGCACAAGCTTAAGGTATGCATGCAGGTTACCAGAGACCGGAAGACAGCCTTACCTAAAGTTGGCGGCATTCAAGTTTCTAGAGTCTCTGCCTTTGGGATTCGTGTTTGGCCGAGAAAAGAGCCAATGCGCATGTAATTGTTCCAATTTCCACCAGCCCTCCCTTTCTTAAACAACCAAGATGATTCCCCACAAAGGTAATTTTCTGCTTCTTTGGCTCAATTCAATTTATCTTTTTAAAAGCAATTAGTATCCCTTTAGAGTTCTTTTATGCCTGACTAATTGTGCCTTAGTTCAAGAGTTAAAGCTTCTCTCTATCCATTTAGGCTACTACAGTAATATCTAATTAAAGTCCAGGCCAGACAAAAATGCATATTTTGGATTAGAGTCTCCTTAGCTTCCTAAGTATTTAAATTTCCACCAGTGGAGAGGACTGGGTGGGGGAGGAGGGGAGTCCATTTTTATTCTAAGGCATTCTTGAGGAGGATGTATTTCCAATTAACTGAATATCGGAGGAATTGGGAATTAGTACAGCTACAGGACTTAAATATGCATTAAGAAAAATTCCACTACTCATTTGAAACTAGTTGATAGGCCCATATGTATCAGAAACACCATGTAGCTTGTATTTTTCCTTTGTAAACCACACTACTTGTTTCCTTAAGTCCGGTAAGGCAATCTGGACTCACCAGCACACTGACCCGATTAGACAGATCTTTTTACGCTGTAGACGGCTTTAGAGACGTTCCAGGTGTTATGGAAAAGCAGCTGGCCCTGGGATGCTCTTGGTTTCCAGGACAGAGACCAGTTGAAAGAGAATCAGAGAATTTTAGAGCTCAAATACTCTTAGAAGAGAGTCGCCTATAATTTTATAGGTTGACACGTTCAGTGGCAAAGGGCAGGATTTGAAAAGTGGCTCATTTTATTCCCAGCCCATTGGTCTTTCTGCTAGAGCCTTGGTTCTTGACTTTGTAGCATGCTGGAATCACCTGGGAGTTAAAGCAAAAACAAAACAAAACAAAAGCAAAAACAAAACCTTCCCCCAGAGATAGCGATTTAATTGGTCTGGGGAGCCATCTGGGCACTAGAAGTTGTAAACATGCCTTTGCCCCCACTCTGAGTGGTAGAGGGAAGGAAACGGGCAACTGAGTTAGTTGCAAGGCCTGTACTACATATTTGTAAGATATTTACCCTAATCCACCGTATGTGCAAAATATCCACTCTAATCCATTGGACCTCACCTTTCACAGGGATGAATTCTTGAATGAAAGAGGCTCTTCTTGAAATTCAACCTCCCGTCCTTTTTGATTTACAGCATATAGTGTTCTTTCCTTCTTTAAGTAGAGAGGGCCTGGAACCGATTTCCACTTGGCTCCTGGACTGGTGTCTTCATTTGGTAAACAGAGAATGCTTTGCAGAAATCTAGAGGTTGTGAGAGCCAGAAGAATCATCTCATCTCCTGGGAACCAATTAGGGTTCCTGAAGGGCAAAGCTCCTGGGTTTTTTTGTTTTTGTTTTCGTTTTAATAAAAATCACAAAGCACTCTGAAGAGGCACACTCAGAATGACTCTGGAACTTTCCACCAAAGAGGCAAGGGAGGGAGGCTCTGGGCCAGTTTGGCAGAAGGTCGGGCAGCAGTTAGACTCTAAGCAATGAGGAGAGGAGATGGGGTGACCACCAAAAATCCAATACCATGATGTAACCCGTGGCAGGCGCACACATACAAACATGATGTATTGATTTTGGCAGTGGCTCCCCATTATTTTTTATATCAGAAGCCAGCCAAGTTGAAAAGCTATTGGCAACCTAGGTCTAGAGCTGGGCTGAGAGCTGGTGGGTCCCACATCTTGCTCACTTCTATTGCCTTGTACCTATCTTGGGGGGCGTAGCACCTAGCAGAAAGGGATGATAGAGCCGGGAAACCCAAGCCCCATCTTGCAAACCTTTCTCGACATTCCAAGTGAACCATTTACTTGAAGCTGAAAGTTTCCCCTGCTCAACTGAGTGGTGAGAAATTAAAAAAAAAAAGACACACACACACACAAAGCTCCCTCAACCTGCCCAACTGGTTCTGAGACTGGAAACTTGTCCAGCTCCTTTATGTAATATATAACCCGGATGTTAGTCCTGGCTCCACTCGGCTCTTGGTTCACAGCAACACCCCAAATCCCACAACACACACCATCTTCCCAGATAGACTGTCCTCCCCCTTTTAACAAATCCTAAAGAATTTTAGCCTGGCACAGTCTTTGTCAGGGTCCATAGGAAAGCAAATACTTTTAAAAGCAGCATTCTGTAGCAACAAAGAATTGGGAAGAGTGCCAAAGTGAATGACAATCATAGAAACAGTCAATTAACTGGTAGCTCCCTGTTGTCTGCAGGCTGAACTAGGAATGAGTGTGCGGAAGGAGGAAAAGCAGCTGCATCCCAATTAAACTCAGTAGCTCAGGTGCCCGAGAGGATTCTCACTTCTGGTTTACCTAAACAGATCTGCTTTCTTGGAGATCTTAGGGGACCTCTGTACAGAAGCATGGGCTCTGCTGATTTTCTTCTTTATTGCTCTAGGTAACTGAGCTAAAATATACATATAAGCAAACTGAGAGGGTGGATGGGTCACGAGCCTCAGAAAACATGCTTTTCTTGGCTTCTGGGTAGAGGACAAGGGAGACTGCTGGACCCTGCAATAAGCCAGCCTGAAGACACTGTATGCATGCACAGCCCAACAGCTGGAGGAAAGACCATTACGGAACCAGCACCCACCGGAAAGTCTGTGGGCATCCAACTGATCCTTCAGTTAACGAATTTGGAGAATCCAGAATACCCTGTCAAGAAATGGGCTCTGAAGTAAAGATATTATGTAATATTAGTACCCTAATAGTTGGGCACTCTGGTCAGGGCCATGAAATACTTCTGTGTACGTGTTGTTCACTACCTAGAGCAGAGCCATACTAGAGTTGATTCTCTCAGTCTGGTCCTGGACAGCTGTGACAGAATCACCTAAGCTGCTTATTTAAAAGACACCCCAATCTAGAATCAAAATGTCCTTGGTTCCCCCAAACCGGCACCATTTTTAAAAATTAAAAGTTGTTTTCTATTTACCCCGAACATGTTTAAACATACACGACATTAGAGAGAATTGTCTGATGGACCTCATGGTACCCATCATTCAGCTTCAACAATTTATCAGCAGCCTGTTACTCTTGTTTCCGTTCTGTCTATACCAACTTTTTGGGAGGAGGTGAGGCTGAAATATTTAAAAGTGAATCCCAGACATCTTACTCTTTTGTCCATCGTTCTTTAGTATGTTTCTGTAACAGATAAGGACTTTTTTTTTTTTTTTAACGTAATCAGATGCCATCATCACAGTCAACAACATCAACTTCTTGGTGTCGTATTCTCTAGTCCATGCTCCATTTTCCATAGTAGGCTCAAAAATATCTTTTTGCATTTGATGTGTTCAAATTAGGATCCAAAAAGATACACATGCTGTGCCTGGTGGGTATGTCTCTTTCAACTTATAATAGCCCCTTTCCATTATCGTAACACCGTTTATTTGCGGAGGAAACGGTTTCATTTGTTCTGTAGAATTTCCCACATTCTAGATTTGGCTCATGGTACTGCTTGTAACAGGTTCCCCTCTCTCTCTTATTTTCTATGAACTGATGGGTAGAGGCTTGATTAGATTCAGTATTTCAGGGAGAAGAACATTATATCCAGCTATTCCACTTTTAGTTAAGATTGATCAGCTGGTTCAAGTGTTGTTGTCCTGATCTATCCATTATAAAATTCTCCATCAGCATTTTCTTTAAAGGCTTTAGCAGCCCATTTGAGCTTTGCCTGGTTCTCCTCTTTCATTAGGGGTTACAAAATGGTGATTTGGGTTTCAGTTCTATTTTTCTTCCTGCATTTATTGGCTGTGATTCTTCTATATAGAAGAAATTTCCTTCATAGGCTATTTGGTTATCAGGAAATACAGTCTGTAGAGAAAAGGCAAGATAAAACCTTCACTTTTTCCCTTTATCATATTTATATGTATCAGAATGATTGATATCCTAGTACTCTCAGAAAGTAACCATGAAGTTTTCTTTCTTGGCTGGGGAAGAAAGAGATACATACAATGGGTTCGTAAACTTTTATATATTTGATGGGTTTTAATTCATTGTGGTTGTTACTCTTTTACTTTCTCTCTTATTTGTTTGTTTCTTGTCAGTCTCTTCATGTTCAAACGTTCCGTCTTTGGCCAATGGGGGCCATTTCAAGTCGGCTCCTGTGCTGTTTGTTTGTGTTTTTTTAATGTTATTATTTATTTCTGAGGGGGGAAGAGGGGCAGAGAGAGGGAGATAGAGAATCCAAAGTGGGCTCTGTGCTGACAGAGGACAGCTGGATGCGGAGCACGAACTCATGACCTAGGCCGAAGTTGGACGCTTAACCGACTGAGCCACCCCGGAGCCCCTCCTGTGTTTGTTTGTTTGTTTGTTTGTTTGTTTGCTTATTTGCTCTCAGATGACCCTATAGTCTCTGTAATTTCCTTACTTTCAGGCACAAGATGCTCCAGGCTCATCTACCTCAGATCTATAACTAGCCATTTCTCCACGGAGTCCTCATTCCTTTGTGGGGAAGGGTATTTAGAGATTACAGTCTGGGCTTTCAGGGTGTTCATTGCTCATCCATCCTGGCATTTTTAGTGGACAGAGCTAGGAAGTATGCGTTCTTTAGAAAAAAGTCAATTATGAGTTAATACTTATATTTCTAATTCAAATGAAGATAAGTTTTTACATATTTCCTTTGGTTTTATATTATCTCATCTCTTTTATGCTAAAACGTTTGGCTTCTAATGATACTAAAATAATCATGTATTTGCTCTTTCTCTTTATATGTATTAGTATCTAATATTATTAAAGTATATTATATATATTGGCATTTTATTCTGATATATTAATATATATTTCAATATATCATATCTCAAACACAGCACAGTAAGTTGCTTCCATAATTTGGCTATTGCAAATAGGCAATCTAAGATATCTTTGTGTGTAAGTTTGTCCTCAGGATACTGTGTTTTAAAATTACTTAAAACAGGGGCGCCTGGGTGGCTCGGTCGGTTAAGCGTCCGACTTCGGCTCAGGTCGTGATCTCACAGTTTGTGGGCCCGAGCCCCGCGTCCGTCTGTGTGCTGACAGCTCAGAGCCTGGAGCCTGCTTCGGATTCCGTGTCTCCCTCTCTTTCTGCTCTTCTCCCACTCACACTCTGTCTCTCTCTCAATAAATAAACATTAAAAAAAAATTTTAAGTTACTTAAAATAATTCTTCTCTTTATGTTTCTAGAATCAACTTGATCTATAGCTAGGTTTATTTGCTTTGTATTTTTTTAATAAACTTTGAATTTGAAAACAGTCTTAGAGAAGGTAGTATAGAATTCCCAAATATCTCACACCCAGCTTCCTCTATTACTAACATCTTACATAAATGTGATGCATTTGTCACAATAAATGAACCCATAGTGATCCATTTTCTAAAGTCCACAGTTTTATTCAAACTTCTTTAGTTTTCCCCTAATGTCCTATTTCTCTTGCAGGATCCCATCCAGGATACCACATTACTTTTGGACATCATGTCTCCTTAGGTTTCTCTTGGCTGTGACAGTTTCTCAGACTTTCCTTTTATAATATTGTAATTGTTTTTTCTCTATGAAAAATACGGTGTTGGGCTTTAAAAAATTTTTTGTTTTAATTTTAAGTGCAATGCAGTTAACCTACAGTTTTATATTCTTTTCAGGTGTATGATATAGTGATTTAACATTTCCATATATTACCCAGTGCTCATCAAGATAAGCACTCTTAATTTCCATTACCTATTTCACCCATTTTCTCCACCCACCTCCCTTCTGGTAACCATCTGTCTGTTCTTTATAGTTAAGTGTCTGTTTTTTGGTTTGTCTCCTTTTTTTCCCCTTTGTTCATTTGTTTTATTTCTTAAATTCCACATAAGGGTGAAATAGTATGGTATTTGTCTTTCTCTGACTGGCTTATTTTGCTTTGCATTATACTCTAGTTCTATCCATGTTGTAGCAAATGGAAAGTTTTCATTCTTCTTTATGGCTGAATAATATTTCCTTGTCTATATATGCCACATCTTTTTTATCCATTCATCTATTGATGGACATTTAAGTTGCTTCCATAATTTGGCTATTGCAAATAATGCCTCTATAAACATAGGGGTGCATGTATCCCTTTGAATTAGTGTTTTGGTTTACTTTGGGTAAATACTTAGTAGTGCCAAGGCTGGATCATAGGGTAGTTCTAGGTTGTTTTGTTTTGTTTTGTTTTGTTTTTAATGTTTATTTTGAGAGAGAGAAAGAGTGTGAGTGGAAGAGGGACAAAGAGAGGGGGAGAGAGAATCCCAAAAAGGTTCTGCCTCTGCCAGCATGGAGCCCAATGCAGGGCTCAATCACACTAACTAAACCATAGATCATGACCTGAGCCAAAATCAGAGTCAGATGCTTCAGATGCTTAACCGACTGAGCCACCCAGGCATCCCAGAGTAGTATTTTTAATTTTTTGAGGAACTTTGATACTGTCTTCTACAGTGGCTACCCCAGTTTGTATTCCCACCAACAGTGCGCAAGGGTTCCATTTCTCCACATCTTCACCAACACTTGTTGTTTCTTGTATCTTTGATTATAGCCATTCTGACAGGTCTGAGGTGATATCTCATTGTGGTTTTGATTTGCATTTCCCTGATGATGACTTCTGTTGAGCAACTTTTCATGTGTTGGTCATCTGTCTCCATTGGAGAAATGTCTATTCATGTCTTCTGTCCATCTTTCAATGGGATGTGTGTGTGTGTGTGTGTGTGTGTGTGTGTTGGGTTGTATAAGTCTTTATATATTTTTGGATTCTAACCCTTTATCAGATATGTCATTTGCAAATATCTTCTTCCACTTGGTAGATTATCTTTTGGTTTTGTTGATGATTTCCTTTGCTGTGCAGAAGCTTTTTATTTTGATGTAGTCCAAATCATTTATTTTTGCTTTTGTTTCTCTTGCCTCAGGAGACTTACGTAGAAAAATGTTGTTATGGATGATGTCAGAGAAGTTACTGCCTGTGCTCTCTTCTAGTGTTTTTATGGTTTTGGGTCTCACATTTAGGTCCTTAATCCATTTGGGGTTTATTTTTGTGCATGGTGTAAGAAAGTGGTCCAGTTTCATTCTTTTGTATGTACTATCCAGTTTTCCCAACACAATTTGTTGAAGAGACTGTCTTTTTCCCATTGTATATTCTTGCCTCCTTTATTGAAGATTAATTGATTGTATAATTGTGGGTTTATTTCTGGGCTCTCTGTTCTGTTCCATTGATCTAGGTGTTTGTTTTTGTACCAGTATCATACTGTTTTGATTACTACAGCATTGTAATATAACTTGAAATCTGAGATTGTGATGCCTCCAGTTTTGTTTTTCTTTTTCAAGTTTGCTTTGGCTATTTGAAGTTTTATGGTTCCATACAAATTTTAGGATTATTTGTCCTACTTCTGTGAAAATGCTGTTGGTATTTTGATAGGGATTGTATTAAGTGTGTTGATTACTTTAGGTAATATAGACATTTTAACAATATTTGTTCCTTCAGTGCATAAGCATAGAATGTCTTTGCATCATCTTCAGTTTCTTTTATCAGTGTTTTATACTTTTCAGAGTACAGCTCTTTTGCCTTTTTGGCTAAGTTTATTCTAGGTATTTTGTTATTTTGGTGCAATTATAAATCGAATTGTTTTCTTGATTTCTCTTTCTGCTGCTTTGCTATTAGTGTATAGAAATTCAATGGATTTATGTATATTGATTTTGTATCCTGCAATGTTACTGAATTCATTCATCATTTCCAGTAGTTTTTTGGTGGAGTCTTTAGGGTTTTCTATATAGAGTATCATGTCATCTGCAAGTAGTGAAAGTTTTACTTCTTCCTTACCAATCTGGATGCCTTTTATTCCTTTCTCTTGTCTGATTGCTGTGGCTTGGACTTCCAGTATTCTGTCGAATAAAAGTGGTGAGAGTAGACATCCTTGGATGACCTTAGAGGAAAAGCTTATAGTTTTTCACCACAGTATGTGATGTTAGCTGTGGGTTTTTCATAGATGGCCTTTATCATGTTGAGGTATGTTTCCTATAAACCTAGTTTGTTGAGGATTTTATCATGGATGTTGTACTTTGTCAAATGCCTCTTCTGCATCTATTGAAATGATCGTATGTTTTTTATCCTTTCTCTTATTGATATGATGTATGTAAATTTGTAAATGTTGAACCATACTTGCATACTGGGAATAAATTCCACCTTATCATGGTGAATGATTTTTCTCAATGTATTATTGGATGTGGTTTGCTAATATTTTGTTGAGGATTTTTGCATCTATCAGAAATATTGGCCTATAGTTCTTTTTTGTTGTTGTCTTTATCTGGTTTTGGTACCAGGGTAATGCTGGACTCATAGAATGAATTTGGAAGTTTTCCTTCCTCTTCTATTTTCTGGAAAACTTTGAGAAGAATAGGTATAACTCTTCTTTAAATGTTTGGTAGAATTCACCTGTGAAGCATCTGGTCTTGGGCTTTTGTTTGCTGGCTGTTTTTTTTTTTTAATGTTTATTATTTATTTTTGAGAGAGAGAGAGAGAGAGAGAGAGAGTAAGAGAGTTAAGAGAGAGTGCAAGCAGGGGAGGGGGAGAGAGAGAGGGAGACACAGAATTTGAAGCAGGCTCTAGGCTCCAAGCTGTCAGCACAGAGCCTGATGCAGGGCTCGAACTCATGAACCATAAGATCATGACTTGAACCAAAGTTGGACACTTAACCAGCTGAGCTACCCAGGGGCTCATGCTGAGAGTTTTTTGATTACTGACTTAATTTCATTGCTGGTAATTGGTCTGTTCAAATTTTCTTCCTGATTCAATTTTTGTAGGTTATATGTTTCTAGGAATTTATCCATTTCTTCCAGGTTGCCCAATTTGTTGGCATGTAATTTTTCATAATATTATCTTTTAGTCCTTTGTAATTCTGTGTTGTCAGTTGTTATTTCTCCTCCCTTATTTCTGATTTTGTTTGAGTTCTTTCTCTCTCAGTGAATCTGGCTAGAAGTTTATCAATTTTGTTGATCTTTTCAAAGAACAAGTTCCTGATTTCACTGAACTGTTCTATTGTTTGTTGTTTGTTTTGTTTTGTTTTTTAGTTTCTACGTCATTTATTTCTGCTCTAATCTTTATTATTTTCTTCCTTCTGTTGAATTGGACTTTTGTTTGTTCTTCTTTTTCTAACTCCTTCAAGTGTAAGGTTAGGTTATTTATCTGAGATATTTCTTGCTTCTTGAGGTAGGCCTGTATTGTTATAAGCTTCCCTCTTAGAATAGTGTTTGCTGCATTCCAAAGATTTTGGATCATTGTGTTTTCATTTTCTTTGTCTCCATGTATTTTTTTTATTTCTTCTTTGATTTCTTGGTTGACCCATTTATTGTTTAGTAGCATGTTATTTAACATTGGTGTATTTGTGCTCTTTCCAGATTTTTCTTGTGATTGATTTCTAGTCTCATTGCATTGTGGTCAGAAAAGATCCATGATTTTGATATTTTTGAAATTGTTGAGACTAGTTTTGTGAGATAATGTGTGATCTGTTCTGGAGAATGTTCTGTGTGTACTCGAAAAGAATGTGTTTTCTGCTGTTATAGGATGAAATGTTCTGACTATAGCTCTTAAATCCATCTGGTCCAGTGTGTCATTCAAAGGCACTGTTTCCTTGTTGATTTTCTGTTTGGATGATCTGTCCATTGATATAAGTGGAGCATTAAAGTCCCCTCCTACTATTGTATTACTGTCAGTTAGTTCCTTTATATTTGTTATGAACTGTCTTATGTAGTTAGGTGCTCCTATGTTGGATACATGATATTTACAATTTTTAGTCTTCTCATTGGATTGTCTCCTTAATGATTATATAGTGTCCTTCTTTGTCTCTTGTTGAAATCTTTGTTTTAAAGTCAATTTTGGGGGCGCCTGGGTGGCGCAGTCGGTTAAGCGTCCGACTTCAGCCAGGTCACGATCTCGCGGCCGGTGAGTTCGAGCCCCGCGTCAGGCTCTGGGCTGATGGCTCAGAGCCTGGAGCCTGTTTCCGATTCTGTGTCTCCCTCTCTCTCTGCCCCTCGCCCGTTCATTCTCTGTCTCTCTCTGTCCCAAAAATAAATAAATGTTGAAAAAAAAAAATAAAGTCAATTTTGTCTGATATAAGTACTGCTACTGTCTTTCCTTCGATATCCATTTGCATGGTTAATATTTCTCCATCCCCTCACTCTCAATCTGCATGTGTCTTTAGGTCTGAAGTAAGTCTTTTGTGTGCAGCCTATGGGTCTTGTTTTTATCCACTTCATTACCCTGTGTGTTTTGATTGGAGCATTTATTCCACTTGCATTCAAAGTAATTATTGTTAGGTATGTATTTATTGCCATTTTGTTATTTGTTTAATGTTTGTTTTTGTGGATCTTCTCTGTTCCTTACTTCCCTTGCTCTCTACTCTCACCATAAGTTAGCTTTCTTTAGTGATATACTTTCTATTTATTTATTTATTGCATATCTATTGCTGGTTTTTGATTTGTGGTTACCATTAGGTTTGTACATAACATCTTTTGCATATAGCAGTTTATCTTTAGTTGATGGTTGCATGAGTTTGAATCCATTCTTTACTTCTCACCCCCCATTTTAGCTATTTGGTATCATACTTTACTTTCTTTTGTTTTTTGAGTCCCTTGAATGACTTTTACTGCTTTTGTGCTTCCTACTTTTCTTACTCTTATTTATGGTCTTTCCTTTCCATTCACAGAGCCCCCTTTAACACTTCTTGTAGGACTGATTTAGTGGTCATGAACTCCTTTTAGTTTTTCCTGAAAAACTCTTTCTCTCCTATTCTGAATGATAGTCTTGCTGCATAGAGATCCTTGACTGCAGACTTTTTCCTTTTAGCACCGAATATATCCTGCCATTCCCTTCTAGCCTGCAAAGTTTCTGTTGAAAAGTTCACTGATATATTTATTGGGTTTCCCTTGTATGTAACTGTTTTCTTTTCTCTTGCTGCTTTTACAATTCTTTCATTATCACCACTTTTTGCCATTTTAATTACTATGTGTTTTGGTGTGTACCTCCTTGGGTTGATTTTGTTGCAGTATCTCTATGCCTCTTGGATCTGAATTTGTTTCCTTCCCCAAATTTGGGAAGTTTTCAGCTATTATTTCTTCAAATAAAACCTCTGCCCCCTTTTCTTTCTCACCTTTTTCTGAAGTCCCTATAATGTGAATGTTATTACTCTTGATAGAGTCACTGAGTTCTCTGAGTCTATTCTCATTTTGCATAATTTTTTCCTCTCACCTGCTCAGCTTGATTACTTTCTATTTCTCTGTCCTCCAGGTTGCTGATTCATTCTTCTGCTTCTTCTAGCCTGCTATTTATTCCATCTAATGTATTTTTTATTTTAATTATTGTGTTCTTCATCTCTGATTGGTTCTGTTTTATCTCTGTGTTAGGGTCTTACTGATGTCCTCCACTCTTTTCTCAAGTCCAGGAAGGATATTCATGATCATTACTTTAAATTGTCTACTGCATATTACTTATCTCCATTTTGCTTAGGTCTCTTGCTGTGGTTTGGTCCTATTCTTTCATTTGGGACATATTCCTCCATCTCCTCATTTTGCCTAACTCTTTGTGTCTGTTTCTATGTGTTCGGAACATCAGCTACCTCTCTTGTTCTTGAAAGTAGTGTAAGGGGGTGCAATTTTAACAAGGTGGTGCTGATCCTCCTCAACAGGGAACATACAGCCACTGCCAAGACCACGGCTGGGTTGGCTACTCTGCAAAGTGCAGTTTTAAAATGGTGTACATGTCCTCCCCAGGAGGTGAACAGTCACTGCAACTGAGACCAAGGTCCTGCAAAATGTAGGGGTTGAGAATTGTGTTGTTGGTGAGGTTTATGCCAGTCTTCTGGGGGAGGGATGTGCAGCACCAGAACTGAGGCTTTAGCACTCAGTGTGACTGGAAAGGGCAGATCCACTGAAGTACAGGGGATGGGCATGGGGAGGTTGGTGTAAGCAAGTTAGGCAGCAAGTGTGAGCTGCTCTGGCTCCTGCAGGTGGTTGTGCGTTTATGCTGGGGGGCAGGGAAGGGAAATGGTGCCTGCCAGCTCCTTTGTTACTGGAGAAGTCCTTCAGTGAACTCAGATTAGTAAATAACTCTCTTTCTTGTATGCTTCTGGCATTTTTTTCAAACTGCTGCTTCTAGACTGTGGACAGTTTGTCTGCTGTCTCTTTAAGACTGGGGACTCAGCTTCCTATCACCCTTTAGGCTCTCCTGGAACCAAGCCCCCTGATTTTTTAAAGTTTCAGGCTTTATGTCCTGCTGGTTGTAAGAACTCATGATATTCAGCCCCTCTAATTTTCAAAGCGAAACTCTACAGGGATTCATCTTCCCTGTGCAGTGTCCCTGGTAGGGTTGTCTGTTTCTTGTTCTCTGCACCTGCAGCTTCTTCCCTCCAGCAGCCAGACCACAGGGTTTAGCTCCCCACAGCATCTTTGCCTTTCCTACCCCTTTCGATGCAGCCTCTTCTCTACATTTAGTTGTGGAGTTTGTTCTGCCAGTGTTTGGGTCATTTTCTGGGTTATTTACACTGATGTGAGTGTTATATAATTGTATTCTTAGGATGAGGTGAGTTTAAGGTCCTCCTACTCTGCCATCTTCTCAGACTTAACTTGTTTTTGATAACCTTTGATAGTTTTAAGGAGTACTGGCCAGATATTTTGTAGAATATCCCTCAACAGGGACTTGTCTGATATTTTTTCTAATGATGAGACTGGGATTACATGTTTTGGGAAAGAGGACAGCAGAGGTAAAGTGCTATTCTCATCAAATCATATCAAGGGCACCTACTATCAACATGACTTAATCACTATCAATGTTAACCTTGATCATCTGGCTGAGGTAATATGTGTCAGGTTTCTCCACTGTAAAATTATTCTTTTTTCCCTCTTTTCATACTATACTCCTTGGAAGGAAATCAGTGCCAGTATGTGAAGTCTACATGTAAGGAGTGGGGAGTTATCTTTCATTGACTTGAGGGTGGATATTTACATAAATTACCTGGAATTCTTTTGCATGGGTGATTTGTCTCTTCTCTTCTGATTGATTGATTGATTCAATCATCTATTTATATCAATATGAATGCATAGATGTTTATTTTATACTTTTAAATTTTATTTTCAGTTCTACTTTATTATTTTCTTTCCCTGAAATTGGTTCAGTTTTTGTCATTGGGAGCTCTTGAGTTGGCTTTTGTGTCCTTTTGACATGACCCCACAATTTTTTTTTTTCAACGTTTATTTATTTTTGGGACAGAGAGAGACAGAGCATGAACAGGGGAGGGGCAGAGAGAGGGAGACACAGAATCGGAAACAGGCTCCAGGCTCTGAGCCATCAGCCCAGAGCCCGACGCGGGGCTCGAACTCACGGACCGCGAGATCGTGACCTGGCTGAAGTCTGACGCTTAACCGACTGCGCCACCCAGGCGCCCCAACCCCACAATTTTTTAAAGCACTTCCTTACTTTCTGACACTACAAGATGCCCCAAACTCATCTTATATATTTCCTGCCCCAATTCTAGTATTGGACATTTCTCCCAGGAGCCTTCTGTTAAAGAGCGGTTTTAGAAACCAATATCTTGGTGTTAAGTGTGCTTGTTGCTGTTGGGGTGTCATTGCTTCCAGGCCCTCAGCTGACAGACCAGGAAATAATGCATGTATACTAACCTCTGTATGTACACATGTCTATAAATATTTCTATGTGTCACCCTTTGTATTTGAATTGTTCAATACATTATAGCTAATAGTAAGTTAAACATTAGTTCATGCTAATGTCTCTAATTCTATTTCATTATCACATGGATCATTCTGGCTTCCTCCTCTTACTTGTCTGTAATATCCCACTCCAACAGAGAGAAATCTGGCTCCCATCCATTCACTTAATTGTTCAATTCTAGCATATATGTATAACTCTTTCAGTTTTTTTCTAATATTTTCTTTTGGTTTAACTTTGTTTTTGAATTATATGGAAAAATACTTGGTTCCAAAGTCAAAACTGTAAAGCTAAGTACATTCAGGGATATCTGTCTTCATCCCAGTTTCTTCCCCACTGGTTTCTCCCCTTCACAGATAATTTTAATTAGTTTTAAGTTTATTCATCCATTGTTTGCTTTTGAAAAAATAAGCACATATAGAAATAGTCATATTCCTATCTTTCTTACACAAACCATAGCATAAGGTATACATTTTTCTTCTCTTTGCTTTGTTCACTTAACAATAGATCCTGGAGATGATCCAAAGCAGTCTGTAGCAATCTTGCTTCTTCCTTCTCAGTACTCTTTTATATAAAGGTACCATAATTATTCCACTAGGCCTCTATTGATTGACACTATTCCCCTCCCCACCCCCTGTCTTTTGCTTTTACAAAGAGCACTACAAAGAATAGCTTTGAACATACGGCATTTCAGATTTTTGCCAGTGTATCTTTACAATAGATTCACAAAAGTGGGATTATTGGGTCAAAAGGAATGCATGTGTAATCCTCCTAGATCTGCCAAATTCCTGTCTATGAGAGTTCTATCATTTCACATTCGCAGTAACAATGTATGAGAGATTCTATTTCCCTACAGCCTTGTCATCAGAATATGTTGTTCTCCTTTTGGATTTTTGTCTGAGAGGTGATAAATAGTAACTCAGTGAGACTTTGCATGTCTCTTATTATAATGAGGTCCAGCATCTTTTCAGACATTTAAGCGTCATTTACATTTCTCATTCTGTGAACTGTCTGTTGATATCTTTCTGTACTAAAGTTGGAGATCCACTGCCCTGGTAAATGTACATACAGCATGGAACACAGACAGACCTCATCCTTGAAGGAACTTCTAGGGGCTTACCCAAATGGTATGCCCAAAATGACAATAGGGAAACAAACAATATGATTCAAATTTTAAAGTCTTTGACATGGAATAGATGTTTGGGGAGTTCAGAGAATAGAGATAACTGTGAGGTAATTAGGGAAGGCTTCACAGGGGAAGAGGAGTTGGAACTGGTATTTGAAAGATATCTGGGGTGGCATAAGCAGCGGAGAGGAGGGTAGGAGGACATGCCAAAAGTAGATTGAGAACAAAGAACATACGTATACAGAGAGAGGACACAATATGCTTAGCTGTTTGGATTGTGGGCTCTGGAGTCAGACTACTTGGATTCTAATCACAGCCTCATTTATTAGTGGTTTCAGATTCTTCATCTGTAAAATGGACTAATAGTAATAATACTACTACTTACTTTGAGAGGTTATTATGAGGCTTAAATGATATAATGTTTAGCACAAAAAATGTGCAATAAATATTAGTTGTTATTACAAAGCACAAAGGACCACCTGACTGAAGTCAAGTGTTCTATTTGGAATTGTGAGACATTTAGTTGAAAAATATATATGAGGTAGGTAATAGAGGACATCAAACTCTATGCTTAGGAGTTTGGATTTATCTAAAAGGCAAGAGAGAGGTATCGAAGGGACCTCTTAAAGCAAGAGAACAACAAGGCAAAAACTTTCATCTGCATATAACCATAGTGTTGAACAGGGAGGACTCTTGACGTGTTATCAGAAAGAGACTATTTTGAACTTCTGCTGTGTCTTAAAAATAGGGCAAGTTCTTCCCTTGATCACCCTTAGAATCTCTTTCAATAATAATCACAGTTTTTTGGTTGATGGGGGGGGTGGGAGGGAGGGGAAAGTGGGTGATGGGCACTGAGGAGGGCACCTGTTGGGATGAGCACTGGGTGTTGTATGGAAACCAGTTTGCCAATAAATTTCATATTAAAATAATAATAATCACAGTTTTAATTCAATAATGAATAGTGTGAAAGACCATGTAATAATCAAAATTTCGAAGCTGATCCTCCTCCTATTTTCCAGTTACATCCCTCTGTGGGAAGGAGAAGGAGAGGGGTGGTCTCTTTCTCTCTCTCTCTCTTTCTCTCTCTCTCTCTCTCTCTCTCTCTCTCTCTCTCTCTCTCTCCCTCTCCTACTACTTCCACTTCTCTTCACCCTTTTCACTAAGTGTGATTTCTGGCCTCTCAACAGTTGAAGGGGAAGAGGACGTGACAGATAGACAAAGCAGGAAAGTTCTTACTCAATTAGAACTACCCTAACAGGGCTTCACTATTTGAGGACCCATTTTAAAGCTCTTTACTGGGCCTTTTTGTGGATCCGTGAAAGCCTTCATTGGAAAGATTCAATAGCATTTCCTGTGACACAGGTGGTGCATTTTCCTCTGAATGATACCTTCAGCCCCAGTTTCCTGGCAGCCCTCTCTCCACAGACCTCCAGGTGGTCCTCTTGGGCAGAATTCAAAATGGCTCCAAGCCAGCTCTCATCCCTACACGAGCCACGTGAGTTCCATGAGAACTATCCCCACGTTCGTTACACCCCCACACTCTGCGTGAGCAGGCTGCCAGTGCAGCCACTGCTTCTCCACCTGGGCCATCAGAACAACTAGCCAGCCCATCTTTACCTTTTAGATTTTCCAGGCAGGGGTCAGACGCTGGTCTACAAAGCCCCCCTAACTCTGGTGTCACATATCAAGCTCACCAAATGATCTCCTGAAGCCCTTTTCCCCTGATCTGTGGACAAAGGGGAGCAGCCCTCCCCCAACCCTTTGGAGGAATGGGATTCACAGCCAGGTCACACATTGTCCTTTGCACAAATCTCCTGATCTCCATTCTCAACTCATATATTAGAGGTGCGGACAAAAGGGCTTAAGGATCGTCTTGGCTGCTAACTTTGAAATTTTCGCATGGTAGTGTTTCTAAGAGATAGCACCTATTATCTTTTTGCCCTAGCAAAACTGAGGTAGAAGAATCTCATTTTAGCACCTACTACATATATTTTCCCAGGACAGTGACTACCCCTTGGTGGTTGATAATAGTTGCATAGGAAGACGGCTCCAGCTGAAGTTTGCATGATAGGCTGGCATAAGGTAGAAGGAAGACTAGTTTGAGTCTGCGGTGATCCAGGAATAAGGAAACAAATGTTAGCAAATTAGAGACATTTAGCTCAGAGAAGAGAAAACTTAGAAGGGTATGGTAATTCTCCTCAATATAAGGTAAAGAAAAGGGCTGTCATATAGGAAAGAGGAAAGACTCAATTCATTTTGTTCAAGGAGAAGAATTAGGATAAAAGTATCAATTTATAGGGAAACAGATTTGGACTCTGTATGTGATTTTTCAAATATTGGTGGCTCTGCAGTGAGTGTCCCACGTTAGGAGTATACAAGCGGATATGTGATTCCGTCCACCCACAAACTTACCCCACCCTACAGTTTCCCACCTCATGAAATGACATCACTGTCCCCTCATTGTTTGAGCCAAAACCTAGGAGTCGTCCTGATTCTTCCCTTCCCTTTATCCCCACACCTCTCAACCCATTCTCCATACAGTAAGTAAAGTAGCTAGAGTGATGCTCTAGAGAAGCAAAACAGGTCACATCACTGCCTTGCTTAAAACCCTACTATGGTTTCACCTTGAACTTAGGATGAAACTCTAACTCCTCAGCCTAGCCTAAAAAGCCCCAAATGGGCTTACCATGATCGCTTCTCCACTCATATGGCTCTCCTCTTAGGTCACTGCACTAAACCACACCAGCCTTTTCATGGTTTCCCAAACAAGCCAGTCTTACTCCCAAGGGCCTTCACACTGGATATGCCCTGCCTGGTACCCTGGAATTCAAAATGATTGTCTCCTTCTGTTCATCGGGGTCTGGAATGAAACATCACTATTTCAGAAAAGATTTCCTAATCACAGAAGAATTCTGGCCTACCTCCACTGTCGCTTTCTACTATGTTACAGCATGTTTTGTTTTCTCTCTGCCAGTTATCACTGTCTGAAATCATTACTTGTTTTTCGTTTATCTGCCTGACTACAGTGTGAACTTTACGAGAGCAGGGGCCTTGCCTTCTTTGTCCAGTGCTGTATTCCCAATGTACATAATAGGTACTCAATAAATCCTTGTTGCCTGAATGAATTGTCTTGGCCAGGGACATTAGAAAAGCCTGCCATTACTAAGAGGAGGGGGAAGCTAAACCTCTGGGGTCACTTCAGTCTGTGTCTTAGGTGGTAGGTTGGATGGGAATGAAGAAGAAGGAATACATCCTTGAAAAACAAAACTGATGTGTGTGGAGGATAAAGGTAGGGAACAGTGAACATTAGCTCCGCAGTCGGGGGCATGGTGGACTCAAGAATAATCTGATAGAAGCTTGGAAACTGGAAAAAGCAATTTAAAAAAATTACAGTGGGGCGCTTGGGTGGCTCAGTCTGTTGAGTGTCTGACTTTGGCTCAGGTTGTGATATTGCAGTTCATGAGTTCAAGCCCCACACTGGGCTCTCTGCTGTCAGTGCAGAGCCCACTTTGGATCGTCTGTCCCCCTCTCTCTCTGCCCCTCTCCCTCTTGCGTGCACGCACGCGTGCTCACTCTCTCTCAAAAAATAAATAAATAAAAATTGGTTTCTTTTTTAAAAACTACAATAAGCTACACATGTCATTACATTTTTACATTTGGACTCTTGTAAGGTGTGTAGTTCAGGGGATTAAGTGTCTTCACATTGTTGTGTGACATCACCACCGTCCTTCCACAGAGCCCCCTTCACCTTGCAAAACTCTGTACCTATTAAACGCTAATTTTCAGTTGCCTCCTTCCCCCAGCCTCTGGGAAGCTGCATGCTACTTTCTGTCTCTATGATTTTGACTACTAGGTACCTCCTATTGGTGGAATCACAGTATTTGTCCTTTTATGACAGGCTTATTTCACTCAGGTTAATATCCTCAAGGTTCATCCACGCTGTAGCATGTATCATAATTTCCTTCCATTTTAAGGCCAAATGATATTCTATTGTATGCATACATCACGGTTTATTTGTCTATTCATCCATCAAGTTGCTTCTATCTTTTGGCTATTGTGAACAACGTTGCGATAAACATGGGTGTACAAGTATTCTTTTGAGGCCCTGCTTTCAATTCTTTGGGGTATGTGCCCAGAAGTGGGATTGCTGGGTCATATGGTAATTCTACTTTCAATGTTTTAAGGAACCTAAAAAAGAGTTTTCGCAGGAAGTTTTGAGCTTGTTTTGGACGTGTTGATTTTAGGTTGGAAATAACGACAACAGAGTCTGGGGGTGAGAGGTTTGGGCTAAAGGCGTGTTTGGGAATCATATACCAAGACTTGATCATTAGGCTGGCTGGCCAGGTTATTTGGGGTAGCTGACGTCGGGAAAGCAGAGGAACTTCCTGAGGAGGAGACTGGGGCAAGCAGTGAGCCAGAACTGAGTGTCAGGCAGTGCCCGCGATGAGGGACCGAGAGATGGAAAAAGAGCCACAGGGAAGGTAAAGATTAGGGTGAATAGAGAGATAGGAGGAGAGTCATGGGAGATCAGTGTCCAGCAAATTAAGAACGAGAGTTTTAAGTGAGAGGTGGAGGCAGAAGACAGAAGCATCGTTTATATGTTAAGCGCGCGCGCATGTGTGAGCGCGCGCGCCTACACACAATCTATGACAACAAGAATGCGATGAGAATCATAGGCGATGTTTAAGGGCAGTTGTGATAACCTGATGGCATAGCTTCCTACAGCGAGAGACTGAGGAATGAGCCGCGGTGACAGTGTCGGCGAGCAGATGGAGAAAGTGCTGTGCGTTAAAGGATGCGGATAGAGGAGGCAGTACAGTGGACGGAACAGCTGTGGCACAAGGCATCTTGTAGTTCAGAAATCGGAAATCTGCATTTTAAGGGGAGCAAGGAAGGAGGGCAGGCTTCAGCGGGAGGTCCTTTAGGAATGGTAAGGAATGGGGTCCAGCACTTAGGTGCGGAGGCTGCTTTCCAAGAGAAGGGTTTCCTGCCAGAGCTGGGCCATCTGTGCCGCCACAGTTCTTGCTCCTGTCCCAAGGCGGGGTTGTCCTGTCCTTCTCAGATGTTCCAAACCTTCTTTTCTCTCTTCAGATCCCCTTTCCCAGCCACGCCTCAGTCGTGGCACGTGACTGGCCTTCTCGCTTTGCCGAGGAGAATGAAAGCCCCAGACCCTTCCCCTCAACTCATTCTCTCTGCTTCCACACGGCCAGCTTCACCCACGGCCTCAGTGGATGGAGGCCCTGTCACCCATCTCTTCCCTTTTCACAGCACTGCTATTCTCACCTCTGTCATTGTCTTCTTCGTCCAAGGCCACCAACTCCTTCAATGACAAGGTGGAACAGGAATCAGTTGGTACATTAACTAAAGATAAATCTCACCATCTCCCTCAAACCCAGCCTTTAAAACTTAAATCAGACCGTATAGTTTTCCTAAAACACCCCACAACTTCCATCTAGACTGCGGGGAGGGGGGCGGGAAGTACCCTCCTTATCATACCTATAAAGCCCCCCATGCGTGGGCCCCTGGCTGCATCTCTGGCCTCACCACCCACCCCCACTTGCTGGGACTGCTCCGGCCACTCCAGCCTTCCTGCCCCTCCTCCAGTTCATCAGGCTTTTACCAGCCCAAGGCCTTGACACTTAAAAGTTTCCTCTGCGTGGGGTGCTGACACCCACATCTCTCCTCCTTTCATATCTCTGTTCAAATGTCCCCTCTGAGGAGGGGCCATTACATAATGGGCCAGGTAGATCATTTACAGGGCCCAGTACACCGTGAAAATGCAGGGCAGGGCCCCTTATTCAAAAGGCAGGAAGAGAGGCATTTTCCTTTCTTTTCTGGTCTTTCTCAATCTGTAAAGGTGTGTTTTCTTTGCCGTATATCCTTTGGGTGCAAGGATACTCATGGGCTAAGTGCAGACCTTCATAGGTACCCCCACCCTGTGCCTACCCTGACCCTCCCTGTGCCCGAGCCCAGGCTCCCACTAGGATAGAAGATGGCTGTCATCACTCTGAGTCTTGGGGACAGGTGGCTGAGAACCCAATGGGGGTGGCAGGAGGTGGGAGTTAAGGCTTCCAGCTCCAGACATATGCTCCATTGCCCCATCGGATTTCATTTACTAATCAGAAACACAAAACTAACATTATTAAACAACTCAAGATGGCAACTGTGGAGGATTAGACCCCAAGCACAGAGTCCCCTCTGAGCGTGCTGGCCTGTGCAAGTGCACCAGTTACCTCATGAAGCCGGCCGTGCAAAGGGGACTTTCTTGACCACCGTGTCCTGGTAGGCTCTCTTTGTTCTCCCTCCTGTCTTTCTCCATCACTTGAGTGCACTCCAGTTTCTTTTTTTTTTTTTTTAATTTTTTTTTTCAACGTTTTTTATTTATTTTTGGGACAGAGAGAGACAGAGCATGAACGGGGGAGGGGCAGAGAGAGAGGGAGACACAGAATCGGAAACAGGCTCCAGGCTCTGAGCCATCAGCCCAGAGCCTGACGCGGGGCTCGAACTCACGGACCGCGAGATTGTGACCTGGCTGAAGTCGGACACTTAACCGACTGTGCCACCCAGGCGCCCCCACTCCAGTTTCTTCAAGCTCTTCTATCTACCTACAGTTATATTTGTTTATCATCTCTCCTACTAGATGCAAAGCTCCAGGAGGTCAAGGACCTTGTCTGCCAGGCTGGAGTAGATGCTCATTAAATAGTTATTGCATGAACGAATGACAAGTTCACAGCATCGACGCACGCACACGTGTGGCCTGCTTTCAGCCACAGGTGGCGTCACCTCAACCGTAATGCCTTTTTCATAACATTCTCCATGGCACCTTTCGCTGTACTTGAGCTGCAGGAGGACGAGTTTGAATCTTTCAGATCTCAAACGTGCCGCCTCTTTGCCAAGTCTTCATTTCCATCTTTCAGAAGGCTGAAGTACTTCTCTGGATGAGGAAATAATAACAAAACTGACCGTCTGATATTCCGTTTATCAAAGCCTCAGCAGTGCCTCCGTCTCTTGCTGTTGTCCCATGGCACCCACTCTTCATTTTGCTCTCTCTCACACTGAGTCAGGGGTTTGGGGGCAAGTTCAGGAAGCCTCATCCCACAGGAATCCATCCACGGCCTCACAGCACATTACGTCTATACAGTCCTGTACAGGATCAGAACTACTCATTTCATGCTTCGGGCTCCCTGCTCTGTCGGGAGCTTTTGGAGAAGAAGGCCTTCCTACCTCCCCCTTCCCGACATGCCTCCTTCCTCCCTTAACTGACTCCTTTGGTTCTTTTTTTTATTTTTATTTTTAATGTTTATTTTATCTTTTGAGAGAGAGAGAGAGAGAGCCAGGAAGGGGCAGAGTGAGAGGGAAAGAGAGAATCCCAAGCAGGCCCCATGCTGTCAGTGCAGAGTCTGATGTGGGGCTCGATCTCACAAACTGTGAGACCGTGACCTGAGCCGAAATCAAGAGTCGGATAGATGCTTAACTGACTTGTCTACGGCCGTACCACCCTGAACGCGCCCGATCTCGTCTGATCTCGGAAGCTAAGCAGGGTCGGGCCTGGTTAGTACTTGGATGGGAGATGCTTAACTGGCTGAACCACCCAGGTGCCCCTAACTCCTTTGGTTCTCACTGTAAACAGCACTTATTTAGGGAAAGCTTCCTCAAGCACTCAGGCCAGACCCTCCTCCTACTCGTTCACATCACCTGTACACTTCCATCAACTTCTACAATTTCAATGAATCCGCTAATTGTGTGATGATTGGTTTAATGACTGTCTTCCTCACCAGGCTATAAGCTCTATGTGAGAGAATGGTACAGACTGAATGCTGTGTGTCCTCAAAATCCATTTGTTGAAATTCTAACCCCTGATGTGATGGCGAAGGTGGTACAAGGCCTTTGAGAAGGATTAGGTCATGAGGGTGGAACCCTCATACCCTTACAAAAGAGACCCCCATCCCTCATCCCGTCAGCCATGTGAGGATACAAAGAGAACACAGATATCTCTGAACCAGGAAGCTGGCTCTCACCAGGCACCAAATTCTCAACCTCCAGAACCGTGAGAAATAAATTTCTGTTGATTATAAGCCCCCCAATCTATGGTAGTCTTGTTAGAGCAGCCTGAACGGACTAAGACAGAAGAGATTGTCCTACTCATCACTGTGTCCCCAGCACCTACTGCCTGACAAAGAGCAAGCACTCAGTAAATATTTGATAAATGACCATGGATCCCCCAGTGCCTAGTGATGGTGTTTGGCAGCAGCTGTATAGGTGTTCATAAATTATATTGGGAAAATATATTTTCTCACCAATTATGACTTGCTTAGAACTAGCCATTTTCCCTTATTAGGAAAATAAAATTCAGAGGGGATCATTGAGCCATCTCCCAAAGAATGGTCTTTCCTAACTGGAAGACCAGTGGGGGGAATACACATGCAACTCCTTGGAAACACACAAGCTCGAGGGTTGACTCAGGTGAGGGCATTTTTGCCTTCTCTTATTCTTCACGTCACGAACTCTCCCTTTTCTGCTTCTAGGCACAGCCGCCTGTGTCCTGTGTTTAAACCTATTATCTAAGGCCCAGCTTTGTGTCCCTCAAAATCATTAAGTTCCAGCTTTGGGAACCATTTGATACTAAAAGTAATTATTGGCTGACTTCTGAGACAAAAACCTAATTCCTTCATGGTTTTTCCTATCAGAATAAAGACTCTAGAGGTAAGGATTCAAATGAGACCTAAGGTTGCAAATTGTTTTCTGACGGAGGATAAATCATTCCCTGTCAGGGCAGTGGCGCACTTCCTCTCTCTCACAGGCAGAATCAATAGTGACAAATGGCGGGGCCGGAAACACATGCTTTGCGCCAGTGGCCAGGCTGCGTGGTAAGTCCCAGAAGAAGATTTACCTTTATTTGGCGATTGTTATTTCTACCGGTCTTTTACGTTCGAGTGTATTGATTCTCTATTTAGTAATAATGGAACAAGGCACTGATAAATAATGTACGTCCACAGCAATATCCAGGACAGAGGTTAATGCTTTTCTGAAGTGTTGGGGAGTTTTGTTTGTCTTTAAAGCATTCTTTAAAATGTTTATTTATTTTTGAGAGTGCAAGCAGGGGTGGAGCAGAGAGAGAGGGAGACACAGGATCTGAAGCAGAATCTGTCAGAACAGAGCCCGACGCGGGGCTCGAACCCATGAACCGTGAGATCCTGAGTTGAAGTCAGATGCTTAACTGACTGAGCCACCCAGGCGCCCCTGTTGTTTTTAGAAGCCAAGCAGGTGTCGTGTGCCAGTCACGATCTGAGGGTACTGGCCCCTCCAGTCAAGTGCTGAAGAGGCTCCCGTCACCGTTGTCCCTGGGTTGCATTTGCTGCCCCCCCTCCTTTCGTTGCCTTTACCTGCATCACACGTTCCCTAGTGTGACATGAATCACAGTGTGCCTTGCCAAAGTGGCTTTGTGGAGAAACCACACTCTATGAAATGTAATTTATGGCCTTAATACTGTTAACCACACGGCATCCTTTACGTTATTACGACTGATTAGGCTGCAGCCCTAATGTGATTACAGATGTATATTTATATTGTGTGTGTATGTGTGTGTATGCGTGAATATAACAACTCATTCTCGAGTTCCCATTTGTATCAAGGTGAAACGAATCACTCTCCTCTTCAAATGCAATTATGTCCTGGTTTTTTTTTTTCTCCCCTAAGACATATGACCAAGTTCCCTTCCCTCTAAAAGGCTCATTTAACACTTTTCCTCTGACTCAATATCCTGATAATGGAGCCACAGTGGAAAGGTTCAAGGACCTTGGAGGCGGTGGTTGGTGGTGAGAGGGATTGAACCTGAGCTCCGATCATCCTGTTCCAAGAACTGAAAGACTTCAGTAAACATCGTTAGCCCCATTTCAGCTCCTTCTGGAAGGTGACAGCAGAGTTAGTTGACAATAAGAATGTAATACGGTCTGGGTTGGAACAGGATCTGAGATGAAAAGCACCGATGTGAAAACAGGTGGTGTTAAATCCTATTTAGGAATCAAGAGTCCTCGTTTAAAGGACTCTCTACCCCAGTGTAGCCGACTCTGCCTGCAGCGTGTCCTTGAAGACTCGGCCGGAGACTTCACTGGTGCAAAGAACGGCCAGCTCCTACACGGCTGTACAGCCCTTATTAGCACTTACCATCTAGAAGTGTACCTATTTGTTTTTACAATCTGTGTCTCTGTTCTACCAGCCTTGGAGCTCTGGGAGGGAACAGCCTCGTTACGGCCATATCTTTACAGCCCAACACAGTGGCTACGACACAAGGTATTCAGATAAAGCTGCCTGCTCTTCTGATGGGCAGATAAGTACCTTGGAAGGGTTTCCTTGGAGATTCGGTCTTTTTAAAATTTTTTCCTCATTAAAAAAAGTTTTATTATGGGGGATTGTGAAAATAGACAGACCATTAGACAAAAATAGATAGACCCTTATAATTACACCAGTTCACACCTTCACCTGTGGCTGAGTCCAGCCAATTGCCCCCTGACTCCCTTCCCTAGTCACACTGTTCTGAAGTACACCCGGATATAATATGACTTCATCTCTAAACATTTTGTCTGACTCTCTAAAAGGAAGGACTCATTTGTTGAAACATCACTGCAAATCCCATCCCTGCAAAACCCCTGTAGTTCTTAAGGGCATCAGCTGTGTGGCCAATGTTCACGCTTGTAGTATTTCACGAATGTCACATGTTTTTATAGTTTGAATCAGGATCCAAATAAGAAGCACATGTTGCAATTGGATACTATGTCTCTTTCTTTTTAAAGATTTTATTATTGATTAAAAAAATTTTTTTTAATCTTTATTTATTTTTGAGAGAGAGAGAGAGAGAGAGAGAGAGAGAGACAGAGTACAAGTAGGAGAGGAACAGAGAGAGAGGGAGACACAGAATCCGAAGCAGGATCCAGGCTCTGAGCTGTCAGCACGGAGCCCGACACAGGGCTCGAACTCACAAACTATGAGATCATGACCTGAGCTGAAGTCGGATGCTTAACCAACTGAGCCACCCAGGCGCCCCAATTAAAAAAAAAAATTAATGTTTATATTTGAAAAAAAGGGGGAGAGACAGAACGTAAGTGGAGGAAGGGCAGAGAGAGAAGGAGACAGAATCTGAAGCAGGCTCCAGGCTCCCAGCTGTCAGCACAGAGCCTGACACGGGGATGGAACTCACAAGCTGTGAGATCATGACCTGAGCCGGAGCTGGACGCTTAACTGACTGAACCACGCCCCCTTAAGATTTTATTTTTAAGTGATCTCTATCTCACAACCCAGAGGTCAAGAGTCCCATGCTCTGAGATGCCTGGATGGCTCAATCATTTAAGCATCTGCCTCTTGATTTCAGCTCAGGTCAGGATCCCAGGGTCATGGCATGGAGCCCCGTGTTGGGCTTTGCACTGACAGTGCAGAACCTGCTTGGGATTCTCTTTCTCTCTCCCTCTCTCTCTCTCTCTCTGCCCCTCCCTTGCTCTCTCTCTCAAAATAAATAAATAAACATTAAAAAAAAAAAGTCACACACTACACTGACTGAGCCAGCCAGGCACCCCAAGATGATGTCTCTTAAATCTCATTTAATTTATAGGTTCCTGCCCATTTCTTTTATTTTTTTAACTCTTAATTTTGAGATAATTGGAGATTCACATGCGGTTGTGAAAAGTAATGCAGAGAGATTCCTATACCCTTCACCCCCTTTCTCTCAATGTCAATATCTAACAACAACAGTATCACAACCCGGAAGTTGACACTGATAATTGTCAATCTACCAGCCTTACTCAGATTTCACCAGTTTTATACACACTCGTTTGTGTGGTTGAGTGTATCTGTGTATCTGTTTGGTTCTATGTGTTTTTATCACATGTAGATTTGTGTAATCCACCACTATAGTCAAGATACAGGACAGTTCTATCGCAAAGATTGCTTGTGCTACCCTTTCTGAGGCCTGGCCAACCCCCTTGCCCCCTCTCCCTAACCTATGGCAACAATCCATCTCTTCCCCATCTTCGTAGTTTTGTCATTTCAAGAATGCCATGTAAATGGAATCATACAGTAGGTAACCTTTTGAGGTTGGCTGTTTTCCTGCTCAGCATAATTCCCTTGAAATATAGCCAAGTTGTTGTGTACATCCACAGTTTTTTCCTTTTGATTGCTGAGTAGTGGTCTATGGAATGGATGTACCACTGTTTATTTAACCATCCACTCACTGAAGGATTTCTGGGTTATCTCCAGTTTTCATTGATTACAAGTAAAGGAATACTTGTATATAAGTTTTTGTGCGAAGCTATTACTTCTCTAGGATAAATGCCCACACGTGCAGTTGCCGGGGTTTTTGGTAAGCACGTGTTTTGTAAGCAACTCTTTTGCAGATGGGTGTACCATTTTACATTCCCCCCAGTAATGTATGAGTGATCCAGGTCCTCTGTATCCTCACCAGCATTTGGTGTTACCATTATTTTTAAAAGCCAGTTGCTATTTGTGTAGTGATGTTTCGTAGTTCTTCTTACATTTTTAATCTCGATAAGAAAGCTCATCTTGTCATCGTATAAAAGCTTATTATGAAAAAAGTAGAAAACAAGACAACTGTAAAACTATAAAAAGGGAAAAAGATCACCCATAATCTATCCATCCAGATAGAACTGCGGTTAACATTGGTATGTGTCCTTCTGGGCTTTTTTCTTCATAAATCTCTATAGACAGCTCTCTGTATTTTACAAAAACAATTCAGTGCTCATCCTGATAAGTTTACTCTTAATCCCTTTCACCACCTCCCCTCTGGTAGCCATCTGTTTGTTTTGTTTCTTCACTTACTGGCTGAGTAATAATTGATTGTGTGTGTGTGTGTGTGTGTGTGTATCACCTCTTCTTTTTTAAAATACGTTT